>NC_066581.1:308663896-310036683 GCF_024323335.1 Lathyrus oleraceus
GTATTACTTACCAAAATCCCCTATATTCATCTTTCTTTTATGGAAAAACCACTTTCGTATTGTTTACCAAAATCCCCTATGAATAAATATCATGTTATATCAGTATTCCCTTTACTCTCTCTCTATCTCTCTCGTCTGCCCGCTTTTTTTAATGCACACAGCAAAGAAAATTAAATGTAAATTTTTCTTTTTATGAGATTTCTATTGTATGTAGCATTAAAAATAATATTATTACACTTTGAAAATGATAAACAAAGATATTCAAAATTATATTAAAACATACAAAGTACTATTAAGAGGAATGCCGAACATGAAATCTTTATACGAAGTATTTTCTTTTTCCCTGCAATTGTTTTCCGTGGTAAACAAAAAATGTAAGACTCTCAAATTAGAATATTTTTAGATAAAAAGATAGTAAAATTACTAGTAAGTAGTGTAATATAGTTTTATTTTACCTTATAAAGATTTGTATTAATACTTCATACATCCATTTATCAATGCACTCTTGAGACTTATAAAACTACAAATACATGACAAAATGTCATATCATCAAAGAAATACATTTGACTCATTTGATGTAATTTATTTTATATATAAACAAATAATTATTTAAGTTAAGAGTTTCATTCTACCTAGTCTATGTGCTTTAACACTTAATAAATATTTATACATTAAGTAAAAACGTAATTATTTAAGTTAAGAGTTTCATTCTACCTAGTCTATATGCTTTAACACCTAATAAATAATTTACTAAAATAATTTATTACGTAAAGTAATTTACTAAAATAAATTGTTATGTCCAAAAATAAAGTAATTATTTATTTAATAACTCATTAAGATAAAATAATTTATCTCAATAGTTGATACATTATTTTATCAAAAAATCAAAGATATGCATTAAAATTATTTTATTTTATCATATTGAAATATCAAAGAAAAAAATATGGTAAATAATAACACAAAAATAAAATAATTGATTATTTTTTTATGTTATTTCGGGTTAAGCTTGTTAGTGTTATAGATAAGTATAAAATCCAAAATGGTTGAATATAAAATAGGAAATAATATTTCTTTAAAAAAATGTTATATAAAATTACAATAACCGAAAAAAATCAAAATGTTAAATAGGAATTAGGAAGTTATTTGAGGTTACAACTGCCCTACGGCCATTATGTGTTAATTCTTTTTATTTTAATTATTATTATTTTTAAATAATAAAAAAATATAAAAAAAGAAGTTACTTTTTAAAATAATAAACAAATATAAAAGAAGAAATTAAATGAGGGTATTTGTGGAAAAAATAAAGGCCATACCAAAATCACCTATCCCCTTTATATATAGTTATAGATATAGGTATAGATAGAAGATGAATTTGAAGTTGATTGTTATTTATAATAACTGCTCCATTACTTGTATTTAATATTCACAATATTTGACTGACCTTTTTTTTATTTTGAATTTCTTTATTAATTCATTTTAAAACTAATAAAAATTATATTTTAAGGATATTATTGATATCAAAATAGGTTAGGCCAAAACACCACATTAAATAGTTATAGATACTCAATAAATAATATATATGACAAACATTTTTGTAGCATTGATGTAATTAATTATATTTTTTTTATCATTGATGTAATTTATTTTATATATAAACACGTAATTATTTAAGTTAAGAGTTTCATTCTACCTGATCTATGTGCTTTAACACTTAATAAATATTTATACATTAAGTAAACACGTAATTATTTAAGTTAAGAGTTTCATTCTATCTAGTCTATATGCTTTAACACTTAATAAATAATTTACTAAAATAATTTATTACGTAAAGTAATTTACTAAAATAAATTGTTATGTCCAAAAATAAAGTAATTATTTATTTAATAACTCATTAAGATAAAATAATTTATTTCAATAGTTGATACATTATTTTATCAAAAAATCAAAGATATGCATTAAAAATATTTTATTTTATCATATTGAAATATCAAAGAAAAAAATATGGTAAATAATAACACAAAAATAAAATAATTGATTATTTTTTTATGTTATTTCGGGTTAAGCTTGTTAGTGTTATAGATAAGTATAAAATCCAAAATGGTTGAATATAAAATAGGAAGTAATATTTCTTTTAAAAAAAGTTATATAAAATTACAATAACCTAAAAAATCGAAATGTTAAATAGGAATTAGGAAGTTATTTAAGGTTACAACTGCCCTACGGCCATTATGTGTTAATTCTTTTTATTTTAATTATTATTATTTTTAAATAATAAACAAATATAAAAAAAGAAGTTACTTTTTAAAATAATAAACAAATATAAAAGAAGAAGTTAAGTGAGGGTATTTGTGGAAGAAATAAAGGCCATACCAAAATCACCTATCCCCTTTATATATACTAGCGTTCAGACGGGAACTCTCGTGCCCGTCTGCCCGCTTTTTTTAATGCACACAGTAGAGAAAAATAAATGTTTGTTTTTCTTTTTACGATGTTTATATTGTATGTCGCATTAAAAATAATATCATTACACTTTGAAAATGATAAACAAAGATATTCATAATTATATTGAAGCATGCAAAGTACTATTGATACTGTGTAATAAATGACGTTCTTTAAGAGGAATGCCGAACATGAAATCTTTATTCGAAGTATTTTCTTTTTCCATGCAATTGTTTTCCATGGTAAAGAAAAAATGTAAGACTCTTCAATTAGATTTTTTTTAGAGAAAAAGATAGTAAAATTAATAGTAAGTAGTGTAATATAGTCATGTCATCAATTCTTCGTGCATCCCTTTATCAATGCGCTATTGAAATTTAAAAAACTACAAATAACAAAATGTCATGTCATCAAAGAAATACATTCAAAATCTCTCCCCTTTTTTTAAAATCTTCTTTAATTTCAAAATCTCTCCCCACTTCTTTAATTTCAAAATCTCTCCCCTTTTTTTAAAATTTTATTTGCTTGTCCGCTTTTTTTATTGCACTAACGCGTGAAAATATTAACAGTCTCTCTTTTTATAAGTTTGATTTTAATATAAACTATTTATATGATGAAACATATGGTATTTATTTAGATACATATTAAATTTTGTTTGCAATGTAATATTTTTTGTATTAAATTTTGTTTGAATTGAGAAAACCGCATTGTGACGTGATGTTATTCAACCGGTTTTTTTCAAACAAATCAATAATGTGAGTGGAATAATTTGGTGATTTGGAATACCGTATTATGAAAAAAGAAAATAGGTGACACCAAAATTAAGTTTTGTCTTTATATATTGTTATAAATTGTTCAAAACCATAAGAAGATTTAGATAAAATAAGAAAAAAATGTTTGTCACAGTTTATTAAGCAAATAAACATAAACTTTAAAAGAGAGATATTAAGTGACATTGTTGCTTAATAAGAAGATCAACCATATAATCAAAATCAGAACTCTCTCTCTCTCTCTCTCTCTCTCTCTCTCTCTCTCTCTCTCTCTCTCTCTCTCTCTCTCTCTCTCTCTCTCTCTCTCTCTCTCTCTCTTTTCTGCTATGTGCATCATATAAAAACCAATCAACAACACATGTATTTGGTTATTAAACTATTCGTATGTACGCGTGTAATGTTATTTTGAAAGTGAATTTGTAAGCAATTATGAAAGCAACACAATAATCTCCCACAATACTTGTTAATTCAATAAACACTCTTTTGAAAAGATTAAAAAAATATATAAGAAAGAAAAAGGATTACATACTAAGATTAACATCTCCATCATGTTAAAAACTAAGATTTTCAAAAAAACTTTAAATTATAGTTTTCACTTATTATATGCATAATCCATTCTTGCTCTCTTTTTTCAATTCAATTGAAATGAAGTAGTTTTCCATGACAACATCTTGTAAAAAACGGTATATTTGAGAGAGAGTTGTTTTAGAAAATTAGTGAGAGTAGTTATATATGTAATTACAATTTTTTATATAAAATAAAGCCAAATAAAATTAAAGAAACAAAATCACAATGTATAAATAAAAAATAAAATGTTTCATAACAAAAATATTCAAAAAATGATGTTCTTTAAGAGGAATGTCGAACATGAAATCTTTATTCGAAGTATTTTCTTTTTCCCTGCAATTGTTTTCCATAGTAAATAAAAAATGTAAGACCCTCAAATTAGATTTTTTTTTTAGAGAAAAAGATAGTAAAATTAATAGTAAGTAGTGTAATATAGCTTTTTTTACCTTATAAAGATTCAAATCAATTCTTCATACATTCTTTTATTAATGCGCTATTGAGATTTAAAAAACTACAAATACATGACGAAATGTCACATCATCAAAGAATACATTCAAAATATATCTCAGCTAAGCAATGTTGGACTAATAAAATCTAATTTGAGCCTGTGGCCATTTCAAGTCTCCTTATTGCGCTACACTGAGTTTTTGTTTTTACTCTCGTGTCAATCTGTCCATTTTTTTTATTGCGCTAACGTGTGTATATCTTTTATGATATTTTTCACATATGTCATGTTAAAAATAATATTACTTGGACACATTTCATAAAATAAAATTAAGATGATATATATTCACTTTCAATATGTTTTAGTAAAGGAACACCTCT
Source organism: Lathyrus oleraceus (assembly GCF_024323335.1). Lineage (NCBI taxonomy): Eukaryota > Viridiplantae > Streptophyta > Magnoliopsida > Fabales > Fabaceae > Lathyrus > Lathyrus oleraceus. The sequence continues at coordinate 308,668,495 of NC_066581.1, forward strand.
CTCTCTCTCACACACACACACATACACACACATATTTAAGTAATAATTTACTATAACATATTAAAAGTGAATATTTATCATCTTAATTATAAAGAAATAAAATAAATATTTCTATCTTTTCCAACCAATTTTATCTTTTGTATTATTAAATTTCTCCCTATTTTCATTTGAATATCTATTTTTATGATGTTTTTCATATATGTCATGTTAAAAAGAATATTACTTGGACACATTTCATAAAAATAAAATTAAGATGATATATATTCACTTTCAATATATTTTAGTAAAGGAACCTCTCTCTCTCTCTCTCTCTCTCTCTCTCTCTCTCTCTCTCTCTCTCTCTCTCTCTCTCTCTCTCTCTCTCTCTCTCTATCTATCTATCTATCTATCTATATATATATATATATATATATATATATATATATATATATATATATATATATATCACACACATATTTAAGTAATAATTTATTGTAACATATTGAAAGTGAATATTTATCATCTTAATTATAAAGAAATAAAATAAATATTCCTATCTTTTCCAACCAATTTTATCTTTTGCATTATTAAATTTCTTCCTATTTTCATTTGAATATCTATTTTTGTTTTCTAACTTTTTTTCTAAATCTCTTATTTTTCTTTCATTTCACACTATTGACCAACATTATAAAGAACAACAACAAAAATGTTGCAAATGTAATCGGTATTTAATTCACTTGCAATAGAGTGCTGGATGCTACGGTGGTCAATAAATCTATGAAACATTATTAAAAAAGAAAGTATTTGCATATAATATTTTGATAATCATGAAAATAATAAATAGTACATAATCAGCGCTATAAGAAAAGCACCTGATAGTCAACAATTTCATAATCTATCATCTTCTGCACCACCATATCTCGAAAAACTCATCTTTTGCACCACCATATCTCGAAAAGCATGTCAAAATAAGAAATGATCAAATAAACTTCTATGCCCCACGTCTTGCTCAACCGTACCAGTCTCAATTGGGAAGCCTGCATTAAGGTTTTGAAAGACGGTAATAAACTTCTGAATCACTAAATCCAATACTAAGAACATGCACTTTTTTCTTCTTTTTCCCTTTCATTCTCTCTCTAAATTTTTAATTTTTATCTTGCTTTTGATGAGTGTGTTGTGTATGGTACTCATGATAATACTATTTGCTTTAATTAAATTAAATGAGGAAGTTGAATATTTTGATCGGTAACAGTAATCCATGAATAATGGGTTGGTCTGAATAAATGTATAATTGGAATGCAAATAGGTCACTTCAAAATAGCATATCCCCACCCCATTATAGATAGTTATAGATACACTAATTAGAATTTCTTAGAATTTAAAGTAAGATGTCATAGGTTCTCTCAAACACTTCAGTGTTATCAGAGTTTCTTTATTTTTTTATTCAATTAAGGTGTGTATGTCTTGTACGAAGTTTTTTTTTTACATATATCCTCTGAAAAGAATACCGTTTGGACAATATTATTAGAAATAGAAGTAAGATGATAAAATTTTAAGTTAAATTCCAAATAAACAACATTGTTCTAGGAACCAATTTAATAATGCAAAGGGTATATTATAATAATTAAAAATCATATTGTACTTCTAAGTTGTTAAATTCTAAATTGTTTTAAATTGTTTCCTATTTTTTTTCTTAGCATCATATCTCTCATATTATTTATCTTAATTTATATTCTCTCTCTCCATCTTTTTAGTATGCACACATGTAAAATAATTTTTTGTCCATAAATCTATTTCGATTTTTAACTAAATAGAAAAGAAAGACGGGAAATTTTTGTCCATAAATCTATATCGATTTTTAACTAAATCAAGACAAATTTTATTAAAATGACAAGTAGTAATCATTAATAACCTATTACATAATACTATATGCTTTAAAAATTAGAAATAATATAATAATGCAAAATAAATTGAACCAATTTTATTAGGTAGTTTTATTGATGCATTATTTGTAACGGTTAAATGGAAGAACATGGAGGGTATATTAGTGGTAACTACCAAGAAGTTATTATCACACAATTTTGTTTTATTATTTATTAAAAAATTAAAAGATTAAATAAGGATAATTTTGGAAAAAATCAAAGTCACTCCAAAATATTATATCCCCTTTATCTATAGTTATTTTGTAACTGTTAAATGGAAGAACATGAAGGGTATATTAGTGGTAACTACCAAGAAGTTATTATCACACAATTTTGTTTTATTATTTATTAAAAAATTAAAAGATTAAATAAGGGTAATTTTGGAAAAAATAAAAGTCACTCCAAAACATTGTATCCCCTTTATCTATAGTTATTTTGTAACCGTTAAATGGAAGAACATGGAGGATATATTAGTGGTAACTACTAAGAAGTTATTATCACACAATTTTGTTTTATTATTTATTAAAAAATTAAAAGATTAAATAAGGGTAATTTTGGGGAAAAATAAAAGACACTCCAAAATATTGTATCCCCTTTATCTATAGTTATAGATAGATTATAGATAAAAGATAATTTATTAAATAATAAAATATATATCTCTTAATTTACTAAACAAATAAACATCAAGACTTTCTCTTTCTCTTCCCCTCCCCTCCCATGTCTCTCTAAATAATAAAAGAGAGATAATAAAGAGTATTGTCTATGTTAATTGTAACATGATATCTATAATTATAAATATTAAACATTCCTTTATCTATTATAAATTATTGTAGGAGATCGATTATAATATTAAAAACTAACTCCACGTATATATAAAATATGGTAAAATTATATGCATGTTAGTGTGATAAAAGAAGTTTTTAAAAAAGAGAATTTATGTGGAAGGCAATCAACGTGTAATATATCAATGACCGTTTTAATTCTCCATCATTAGTAATTTTATGATGAGCAATATTTTTTTAAGATGCAATTGCATAAATTTGCAAGTGAAAAAGTATACATACTTATTAGATACTATTTGTTCAACAAATTTACTCCAATCAATTCTTTGCATCTAAACAAAGGGAAGGTGAAGTTAAGAAACTTATATATTGACTTTGCTAAAAAGAAGTACATTGTATTTTTCTTTTAACGGGTGTCTTCTTGCAATATTACATCAATTTATCTCTCTCTCACACACACACATTGAAAAACTGCCAAGAGGATGAATAGCGATTGAACAATTTCTGAGAGGATGAGAATTATTGAGCGAGTTGAACAATTTCCAAAGGGAATGAGCGTGATGAATAACGACTGACAGTATGAAATCGTGAAGTATGCAGAGCCAAAATAATCACAATTGTAAAAAAAAAATCCTGAAAAAAATTGGATGCAGAACAATGGTTGATGAATTGAAAAATAAAAAAATAGTTTCTTTTTATGATAAATTTGTAATATTGCAAAATTAAGATAGAAGTTTCTTTTTTATAATAAATTTCAAATGGGAGAGGAGGGAGTTAAAGGGTATTATTGGAAACAATAAAAGAGTCATACCAAAAACTTGTATTCCCTTTATATATAGGTATAGACTAGCGTTCAGACGGGTACTCACGTGCCCGTCTGCCCGCTTTTTTTAATGTGCACAGCGGAGAAAAATAAATGTCTGTTTTTTTATGAGATTTCTATTGTATGTCGTATTAAAAATAATATTATTACACTTTGAAAATGGTAAGAGTTCTAAATTAAGTCTTCCATCCTAAATATATATGTGATCCCTTGGAAATGTCTATTTGTAATGATGCCCGTATTGTTTACCAAAATCATGATCGAATGCAACGGTAATAATCATAAATATTCATCTTTCTTTTATGGAAAACTCACTTTGGTATTGTTTACCAAAATCCCCTATATTCATCTTTCTTTTATGGAAAAACCACTTTCGTATTGTTTACCAAAATCCCCTATGAATAAATATCATGTTATATCAGTATTCCCTTTACTCTCTCTCTCTCGTCTGCCCGCTTTTTTAATGCACACAGCAAAGAAAATTAAATATAAATTTTTCTTTTTATGAGATTTCTATTGTATGTAGCATTAAAAATAATATTATTACACTTTGAAAATGATAAACAAAGATATTCAAAATTATATTAAAGTATACAAAGTACTATTGATATTGTGTAATCAATGACATTCTCTAAAAGGAATGCCGAACATGAAATCTTTATACGAAGTATTTTCTTTTTCCCTGCAATTGTTTTCCGTGGTAAAGAAAAAATGTAAGACTCTCAAATTAGAATTTTTTTAGATAAAAAGATAGTAAAATTAATAGTAAGTAGTGTAATATAGTTTTTTTTTACCTTATAAAGATTTGTATTAATTCTTCATACATCCATTTATCAATGCACTCTTGAGATTTATAAAACTACAAATACATGACAAAATGTCATATCATCAAAGAAATACATTCAAAAAATTTGACTCATTTGAATATAATAAGGTTTATTGTAACACAAATAAATGTATACCTGAAGAATGGAGATACTTTATTTTAGTCTTGATTTAATAGAACAACAACTCTGACTTATTTCTGAATTACTTGGAGTTTTGGTATAAAAAAAAACAATGGACTTAGTAAATATATATGGTTTTATTTACATAAACCACTAATAGAAAGTAAATTCATGAATTCAAAAATATTCTTAAATGAATAAAATAAAATCTCTCTCTCTCTCTCTCTCTCTCTCTCTCTCTCTCTCTCTCTCTCTCTCTCTCTCTCTCTCTCTCTCTCTCTCTCTCTCTCTCTCTCTCTCTCTCTCTCTCTCTCTCTCTCTCTCTCTCTCTCTCTCTCTCTCTCTCTCTCTCTCTCTCCCCTGGAATCTGTCTTATAACAACAATAAAAAAATGTAAATTCACAAAATTCTAGTATCCACTTAGAATTAAGTTGAAAATTTCAAATTTTCCAAATTTTTTACAGGATATAATGATCATTCCATTCCAAATGAATATGTCAGACTTAATTGGAGAGTGTCAACTTAAATATTGTCATGGCTTATATTTCCTATGTGATTCTCTATTATATTTCACTAATAGTAAAAAAAGTAATAATTAAATTTCTTTAATGTTCATATGATGCAATATAAACCAAAAGAAAGAGAACTTACATTGTCAAAGTTATTGATTTTATATTTTTAATATAACATCTTCAGAGATCAAGTGATATAAAAAAAATTGTAGTGAAAGAAAAATATTTATGAATTAACTAAAAGGGAGAGAGAAAAAGAAATAAATAATTTTTAAGTAAAAGAAAGTGAGAATTATTTTAAATTAAAAGATAAGAAAGTTACTAACCACTTTATTTTGCAACTGATGTAAGTTGCCAAGAAAATAATTTTTTAAATTATATTATGTTATTTATTTAAAAAGAAACTAAAGGATATTTTTGGATCAAAATTAGGCCACTCCAAAATCATATATTCCCTTTATATATAGGTATAGATAGAAGATGAATTTGAAGTTGATTGTTATTTACAATATTTGATTGGCTTTTTTTTTAATTTTGAATTTCTTTATTAATTCGTTTTAAAACTAATAAAAATTATATTTTAAGGATGTTATTGATAGCAAAATAGGTCAGGCCAAAACACCACATTAAATAGTTATAGATACTCAATAAACAATATATATGACAAACATTTTTGTAGCATTGATGTAATTAATTTTTTTTTATCATTGATGTAATTTATTTTATATATAAACACGTCATTATTGAAGTTAAGAGTTTCATTCTACCTAGTCTATGTGCTTTAACACTTAATAAATATTTATACATTAAGTAAATACGTAATTATTTAAGTTAAGAGTTTCATTCTACCTAGTCTATATGCTTTAACACTTAATAAATATTTATACATTACGTAAAATATTTTACTAAAATAAATTGTTATGTCCAAAAATAAAATAATTATTTATTTAATAACTCATTAAGATAAAATAATTTATCTCAATAGTTGATACATTATTTTATCAAAAAATCAAAGATATGCATTAAAAATATTTTATTTTATCATATTGAAATATCAAAGAAAAAAATATGGTAAATAATAACACAAAAATAAAATAATTGATTATTTTTTTATGTTATTTCGGGTTAAGCTTGTTAGTGTTATAGATAAGTATAAAATCCAAAATGGTTGAATATAAAATAGGAAGTAATATTTCTTTTAAAAAAAATTATATGAAATTACAATAACCGAAAAAATTTGAAATGTTAAATAGGAATTAGGAAGTTATTTAAGGTTACAACTTCCCTACGGCCATTATGTGTTAATTCTTTTTATTTTAATTATTATTATTTTTAAATAATAAACAAATATAAAAAAAAATTATTTTTTAAAATAATAAACAAATATAAAAGAAGAAGTTAATAGAGGGTATTTGTGGAAGAAATAAAGGCCATACCAAAATCACCTATCCCCTTTATATATAGTATATATATATATATATATATATATATATATATATATATATATATATATATATATATATATATATATATATATATATATATATATATATATATATATATATATATATATATATATATATATATATATATATATATATATATATATATATATATATATATATATATATATATATATATATATATATATATATATATATATATATATATATATATATATATATATATATATATATATATATATATACACAAAATTTAATGATTATCTAAATATAGAAAACCAAAAAATAACCATTAAAAATAAATATGGAAAAGGAAGTAGATATTAATTAAACCATCATGCGCATTTAGTGTCATGCTGGTCCATTTATGCTCATTGCACATTAATAAGGAAGGATTCAGTCATTTTCAAACATATTATCAGAAAAACTACATTTGTAGTAATTAAGTGCTTAACGTGATTTATTGCCTCTTTACATATACGGAGATTTTAATATACTTCTTGAACCTTTTATGGTAAATAAGAAATTAAAAATCAACCATGCAATGTTAAATAAGCTTTCTCCTCAATCTTAAAACTCATCTGCCAGAATAATTCTCATGTGCTGAGAAGGTTCTAGATGGACTGTCCCCCTTCCTGGATGGTCGTGCAAGAACCTTTATGGTTAGCCTAGATCAGTTGTCCCTCAAACCAAATGTTTATTCATTGCAGTGCAAGGGTTTGTCCTATCTGTTTTAGTAATCGACTGTTTCTTTAGCTTCTTTTGAAAGTCAAGAGGAGGCATTGGTCTTGAGAATTTGCGCATTTAAGGTCTCTTACATCGGGTGTATTTTCCTTAGCATGCACACATATGATTTTTGAAGAGTCATCTCCTCATTTATTCAAGTTATCTTTTTCACATATTATTGTTGCTTATTTTCCTTTGATATTTAGCTTTCCTGTGTTTGGACAATAACATCTATTATGAGCCACAAGTCGAAGGAAGATGTTCACCCTTCGTCCAAGAGGATAATTTTGATGGGGTCTTTTTTTATGTCGGTCAATTTTTAGATTGGGGTTTCTTGATCATTGAAGAAAATAAAATGATATGTAATGAATACAGTGATTGTACCATCTTTTTTTATGAATGTACCTTCTCGATTTTAAGTCTTCAGTTACCTTTCAATGTCTTTGAGATGCAATTTCTAAAGCATTTGATAGTGACTCCTCTATTCATTTATTCCACGAGTTGGGAATCATGTCTACAATCACAAAATATTATAAAATAAATCATTAAAAATATATATCAAGCAAAAACTAAGGCCGAAGTCGGAGTAAGATAATCTGCCTCCCTAACTCTATGAAGAGAGTTTGCAACAAAATAGACAAGCAAAATCTTGAAAACAACACTCATGGAAATGTAAAAAAATCAGTAAAACTACAATAAATAAATATCAACATTTAATTTATAGAAAGAATAATTTTGAGTCGAAGCAGAAAGAAAAATCAAAGATTCGCTTGATTATATCTCATCGTGAAGCATCGGCAGAATTTAGACGGAAATATATCCGTCTGTTGTTATTACTTCAGATGAATGAGAAAGAGAATAAATTATGAATTGAGTTTAAGAAGTTTTTAAAGATATAAAGATAAATCAGTTGCTGATTTTGCCGCAAATAAAAAAATTGCATAAATGAATTACAATCAAACATGTTGAATAATACTATTATGAACGAAATAGATGTGAAGCATCTATGAAATTATGAAAAGCGGTTACCTAGAAATCAATTTTGATAGCTTCCCGTGGTCAGGGATAATCACATGTTAATAACATTTGCAACTCATTTTTGTTCTTTTAATTTATTATATTTTAATTGATTTTAAAACTCATACAATTAATATTATAATACTATTTACTATTATGAAAAAAAACCCCTATCATGACGGATGAAAAAGGAATAAAACCACATCCGACCAACCGTTCTTATATAGAGTGTGATTGAATGTACGATGGTTTTTAGGTAACCTGAATCCCAAGGTCTTTTATTTTATTTTTCCATATATTACTGACATGTATTTTTGTATCTGTATATTGTACATATATATAATCATATATTTATAAAATATCAAATTAAGCAATAAAAATATATTTACAACCATCAAAGACGAAGTCATACAGTACCGCCCCCTTTTTCAACTAATGCATTAAAAATAAATGTCAAACGTCTATGGACGTTGTCTAAATCTTCGAGAGAGAAATGTGTCATGTCGTTACACGTCTACAAAAACAAGTGAAAAAAGTTGAATATCGACAAAGACATTATGTATACCTGATCATACGAATCAACAATGTCGACAAAGACGATGTTAAATATGTCCTTCATTACATAGTACCCATACTCGTATCTCTCTGCTTATTTCTTAGTCTACAAATTTAAACATTTAATGAATATATAACCACACATTTCATGTGCATATATAGAGTAAGAGTAAACACCGCGTCTTCTTGCGATAATGTAACATAACATGTTAAATATGATTCTTCAGAGGGAGCCAATAACCTATTATGATTTCTACCAGTGGGAGAGGTTGAATAACTGCCTTTTGTGCTTGCATCACATATAACATTTCTAACGGGAAATTGATCATCAACATCATCATTTTCATTTGTACAGTATGGAATAGTTCCACTGATTCTCTACATCATAAAAACACAGGAACACAAAACAGAATTAACACAATATATATCATACATTTCAAATATCACAATATTCTCACTTTCACATACCGCATATAAATCTTTTATTTCTTCAATTTATTTCCTGCGAGTTTCCCACTCCGCTTCTAACTTCTCTTCAAATTCTTGCTTGTGAGTATCTATCTTCCTCTGAACCTATTCCAACGTTTCTTTTTTCACATGTTTGGTAATTTTTTTAGCCGTACCAAAAAACATTCTCAGGCCGATGCCATCTCCAACCCCACGGACACGCCCATCATGTTCCTTTATTTCGATTTCTTCCACTATTATATCATGTCGTAGTTTTGGAACAAAAGGAACCTTCACAGATTGAGTTAACCAATGAATCATACACAACATGATAAGACATACATTGCTTATTACCAAAGGGGTTTAAATAACACATAACATACACCGAAATAAATCCTACATACAATTTTCTCAGTGACTGGGCATCTGAAGTGTACTATTCATTTGGTCTTTGTCGAACCCTCTTCCATCTCTCATTGTCGTGATGATGGAGACGATTGTTAACTGGAGATTTCAACAAATAGTTGAAGTTCTTTGGAAGTGTTACGTTTTGGAGAATAAATAAAAATGGTTGTGTCGAAGCTATTTGTTGAATTCTTTTCTTGGGTGAACAAATCTTTATTGTCGAAGCCTGAGACTTAGAAGATTTTTGGATCTCCACAAAGCTCTCTTCGACGTAGGCGTTTTGACAGAGTCGAAGCTTCAAGCGGGAAAGATTTGAAATTTAAACGAAGCAGTTTTGTCAGGCCAACACATGGAAACATCTGAGACATGCAACGCTTGAAAATGTCGAATGTGGCAGTCATCTGTGTAGAGGCCGTTAGGGTCGAATTGTTATAAATAGGGGTCTTAGTTTTAGATTTCAGAGGTGTTCAAACAGATATACAGAAATTCACAAAAATACTCAAAGTACCAGAGCGAGAGAAAAGAGTTTTATGCTGAAAATGTATGTATGAAGAACACCATAATTTCGTTTATCTATTTCATGCAAGTTATTTAAATTAAAATTATTCACTGTCTTTTCTTCTATCGAATTGCCCTTATTTTCAGTATTTTATCATCATTTTTAGCTTTGCATTTACATTTTGCCAAGTTCTCATTTCCATTACTTTCTCAAAACTTAAAACATTTACTTCAAGTCACTTATCTTTACCTTTTCCAAGTACTTTCGTTATCTTTAAAAAACCCTTTCCTACAAAGTTATCGTCATTTACTCTTTATTCATAAAGTCATAAATTTCATTTAGAATTATTGTCAAAACACTTTTCGCTGTTCATAAACCAGAAACAAAGTTAACCATGAGTCAAATCACCGTAATAATAGTTCTTGAGACACATGTCCTAGGATCAATCTAGTCGATTCTGTAAGTTACCAAAAATCTATAATATTGGAAGACTAGCGGTTGTTTATCAGAAATCACTGGTAAACAAATTGGCACGCCCAGTGGGACAGTGTTAAAAGAATTGTTAATTACAATAGTTTTCTTTACTTTTACAATACAAAATTGCTGTTATTCTTTTGGTTTAAAAATTAGTGTTGTATGATCCTTAGAAGTGGTAGGATAGCCAACAATTCGTAACCTATAACCAACAGAAAAAACGCAAAAAAGATGGTTAATACAACCAGTCAAGGGGAACAATTCCCTCCCCGGGGAACATGCACAATCAGAGCAAATTCGATTGATGTATCCACTGAGATCCCTAGTGCACAGGCCATACCAACATCTGGATCCATGGCCTTGCATAATTCGACAACAATGCCTATTATGTCAGGCGTAGCAGACACTCCTGCAATTTCAACCGCTAGGCCACCAGGATTCGAGAACTTTAGGCCTTTGAGAGAATACCCATATGGAATGCCATCTACTGCCATGGCGGGACTTCAAAACAATTCTTCCATATATACTCAACCACATAATACGGTTATTTCGCCAATTCAAAATTTTGGCTCTGGCATGAACCATGTAGGTCGAAATACCCAATCACAAGGAGTCCCCACCCTATTACCTACCCTTACAACGAATAACCAGGCAGCCTTTAGACAACAAATGGATGCCAGTAACCATGATATGGTAGGAGTTCTGGCAAGAGAAATGAATACCATTTTTTCTCCCCTGATACAGAATGTGAATAGGACTAACACTGACAATGCCCAAACATACCAACAACTGTCAGCGCAGATGGGACGCATAGCAGATTTCCTAGGCGCTCCACAGTCTTCTGTTCGTCGCAGGCCAAACCAGGTTATAACCTAGGGAGAAGAACCAACTATAGATCAGGTTCGACCACCAAGGCAAGCGCCTGACGAAAGGGTCATGGGGGCAAGATTGGAACAACAGCCAATTCGACGGGAAGTCCCTAAAGAACAACCTAGGAGAGTGATAATGGTTAATAGAGACCAGGATGCAGACGAAGTAATTCATAGGGTCAGGCGGGAAAACATGATGGAAAATGACTTAACTAGTATGATAGAGAGAATCATGGCCCAGAATGGTCTGAATACAGGACTTCGACGACCAAATTATTCCTCTCCTTTATCAGAATATGTCCTACAAACAGAATTACCAAGGGGTTGTAAAATCCCTAAGTTCACCAAATTCTCAGGGGACACTAGTGAATCCACTATAGAACACATAGCCAGATACATGACTGAGGCAGGGGATTTGGCGAACAGTGAGAACCTAAGAATGAAATATTTCCCCAGTTCTTTAACAAAGAACGCCTTCACGTGGTTTACAACTTTGCCACCAAATTCCATAGATGCTTGGCCTCAGTTGGAAAGATTGTTTCATGAACAATTCTACATGGGCCAAACTAAGATAAGTCTTAAGGAATTAGCCAGTATCAAAAGAAAATTCACCGAACCTATAGATGATTATCTGAATAGGTTCCGTTTGTTGAAATCTAGATGCTTTACAATAGTTCCTGAACACAAGTTGGTCGAAATGGCCGCTGGAGGTTTAGACTATTCCATCAGGAAAAAGTTAGATACCCAACATCTAAGAGATATGGCCCAATTAGTAGACAGCGTTCGACAGATCGAACGCTTAAAATCTGAAAAGGCCAGAGCAAATAAGAATTATAGGAAAGAGAGGGTTGCTTATGTCGAATTTGAAGACGGGGAGTCTGAAATCTCTGGTGACCCTTATGGTCTTGAGGAATTTGAAGTAGATTTGGCTGAATTAAAAGAAGCACCACCTTATGCCTGCAAATTACTTACACCTTCGAATGGCAGGAACCCTATCGAAACTGAAAAGAATGATAGATTTCCTAAAAAGACTTACACATTTGATGTTACCAAGTGTGACGAGATCTTCGATTTATTAGTAAAAGATGGCCAAATGATGTGCCTCCTAATACCAAAATTCCTCCGTTAGAACAACGAAAGAAAAGAGGCTTCTGTAAATATCACAATTTTTTAGGCCATAAAACCTCACAATGCTTTCTTTTCAGGGATCTTATTCAGAATGCAATTAGGGATGGCCGCCTCAAGTTCGCTGACAAAGGAAAAAACCAGATGAAGGTTGACGCTGATCCCCTCAACATTGCTGATAAAAATTATGCTGAACCTGTCGAAATCAACATGATTGACATAGGGGAAGTGAAGGTTGTAAAGGCAACAAGAACTGAAGGCTATGCGCTAAATGGAAAGCAGGCTACTGATGGCCTAAATCACGATGTTCCCTTTGGAATCTCTGTCAAAGGTAAACAGGGTGCTAACATCGAACCAAGGGCCACTGAAGGTCTCAAGGGGAAAGTAACTGAGGCTACTGAGGGCCTAAGGAAGAAATTCGAGGAAATTTCAATCACTGACGACGCCAGTCTAGGTGTCAACATGGTGGATCTGAAACAACCCACCCTCTAGAAATGGAGGAAGTGGAGAAATGTCTGAAGATGGATCAAGAGGGGATGCAGTTTGGCTATCCCAAAGCCAACGAAAGCCTACGTGAATACCTTTGGAGATGTCATAAAAGAAATTCTGACATGTTGCTGTGCCCAAGGTGCAACATTAGGATATGTCGAAGGGTGGCTAAGGATTATGAAAGATGGCAACGAACAAAGACTGAGAGAAACTAGAGGAAGGAAAGCCAATTATAGAAGGTGTATCCCACGCTAGGAGAAAGCCTTATTGGTTTTATTATGCGTTGCTACAAGTACGAAACATAATGCTTGATGTGTCCCAGGTGTGAGGCAGTGTACAACGGAGAATTAGCTGAAGCGTTCGAAAGAATCCCATCTAACCAAGGTTGGGACGGACATGGAGGTAACCCAAATATGTATATCTTCGACAAGAGGGGAGCACCTAGGAGGCCAGACAGCCCTCACCCAAGGGCGAAAAGAGTTATGTTTAAACTGCCAGCAGAAGTCCCTGAGGACAAATGGACTCAGGCGGGGTCGAAGAAAGGAAAGTGGAGAAGTTTTAAGGATGGAGGAAGAACCTCTTGGGCTTATAGAAAATAGTTCTAGGCATCTAAGAGAGAGGCTATCAGGCTAGAGAACTACAAAGGAAAGAATCCTATGTCAAGATCCCAGTGGAGAAGACATCAAAGGTTAAGGAAGGTTGAAAGAGAGATGAATCCAAAAGAGACTGGAGAATCCAGCAGCGTCAAGGTTCTCCCAAATGTCACGAATTCGACCAAACCACCTATAGGAAGGGAGTTGTTTCCAGATGAAAACAAATTTCAGAAAGTTCAGAAGGAACAAGTAAGAAAGGAGGAAATGCTCACTGACGACTTCGAGTCCGACGGAGTGTCTTCTGTTAATATGAATTGCAATGTAGTCTCAGTCCTGCCATACGAATATAACCAGGAGACGAAGGTTGAAGATAATGAGGAAGCGGATGCTGTGGAGATGGCGAAGCATAAACCGGTGTGTTACTATGTTCTCAACAGCGGCGCTGTCGAAGAGCAGAACGCTCTTTTTGAAAGGCCTCCCCAAGGGATGCAGAGTCACCTCAAGCCTTTATACATTAGGGCCAAAGTTGGACATGTGGGGGTGAATAAAGTTCTGGTGAACGGAGGAGCAGAGTCAATTTGATGCCCCAATTCATGTTAAAGAAGATAGGTATGTTCAACACTGATGTCAAACCTCACAATATGGTATTGTCAAATTATGAGGGTAAGATAGGACAGACTCTGGGTGTCATACAAATGGATCTGACTGTTGGATCAATCACAAGACCAACAATGTTCATGGTAATACCCGCGAAGGCAAATTACAACTTACTACTAGGAAGAGAATGGATACATGGAATAGGGGCAGTTCCTTCGACCATGCATCAGAGGATATCCATCTGGAGAGAAGATGGTGTGGTAGAAAATGTGGAAGCTGGCCAAAGTTACTTCATGGCAGAAGTAAACCATGTAGACAAGAAGAACTTCGACAGGAACTTGGCTCATATAGGACCATGCCACCAAGATGAAGAAGGCTACGCCCCAAATAAAAATGCTTTGTACTTCTTGACTCTAAATCCCAATGGCTTTCAGTGGGATATGGAAATTATGAGAGACCCAGAAGAAGGGGAATCATCTGAAATACGGCCAACAGGCTGGGATGAAGACCTGTTGTAGCACCTCAAATTTGCACCTCCCATTTGTATATTCATTTCATTTTTAGGTTATTAACATTCGCATATCATCATGAGCATGCATTTCATCTACACAAGCAAGGTTCAACACAAGATGGCAGTGACTTGAATTCAGAGCTTTATGTTTACACCTAGTGGCAACTAGGATTTCTCAGTGAATTCGGGGTGGCCCCAATCGAAGCCTAGTGTGGAGATGTTTGGGTATTATGATTAAATCTGGTGTCAATGGTGGTTTCTGGAGGTGCCAAGACTCTGTTTCAAAGGCCTTTACTTGGTCATGGTTTCATACCCTAATCAGGTCAAACTCCTATATTGTGGCTTCCTAATCTTAGTTCGGCTGGTACATCATCATTCAGGAGGCTTAATCTCCTTGTTTGGTTAAATGGCATTCAGCAACTTCTTGTTCCTAGTTCATTCAGGTGAAGAAATTCCATTCATTACATGATCATGACGGGTCCGTTACATGAAAGAATGCAAAGAGAGGTGTGTTAACCAATAGTTGACTTTTTGACCAACGGTTGACTTTTTGGTCAACTTTGACCAAAGTCAACCCAAACCCTTAAGTCATGACCTATGCACATTCAAGCCTTGTCATTCACTCAAGTTTTGATTCCTGTGATTCATCTGAGAAGAGTTCATTGGCCATGTCATGTAAGGCATTCCATATCATGTTTAATTAATCCACTACAAAGTCAAGTTTTGATTCATGATAATTACAAGTATCCATTCATGTTCAAGAATTGATTTCAAGTGTCAAGATCAAGTCAAAATCTCACATTCATTCACAATCATTTACAATTCATCACAAATGTCCAAGCATTAAGGAAAATACAAAAAAAAAATAAGCTTTAACCGATTGTTGACTTTGGTCAACGGTCGACTTTTTGGTCAACTTTGACCAAAGTCAACTCATCCATTTTTAACCATCTCAGGCCTAATCTAGCTCTTTTCCCGTGATTTATCATCCAAGAGTCGTTTTTTTGATGGGTTTGACTTTGTATCTTCATGTCCAAGCAACTTGTCTCATTTTCAACTTCATGTGTACCCTGCAATGACTTGGTCTTGTGCTTTTGCCAACCTTGGTGCTGCACTGCTAACAGGGACTTGCGTGCACCGAAACCAAGCCTCACAGTCACATGATTTGATACTACACTTACATCTGCCATTTGAATGAAAGAATGCTCATGAGTTTGGTCTAAGACTCACTGATAACCATCCTGCCGTCATTCTGCATCAGCCTGCAAGGAAACTGGCCGGCACACGGTCAAGTAGGAATAGGTCATTCGATTGCATCTGTCACTTTTGCTCCCTGAGTCTCCAGCAAAACAGAATGCTAATTTTGGACTATGTGAAGGTTCTGCTTAGCTCAAGAAGAAAAGACTGTGTGGAAAAGGCTACATACAATGCTTTGAAGCAAACCTGCAACAACTTGAAACAGCAACACTGTCAGAGTAAGTGCAGTAGAAGCTAAGCGGTGGCTTTGGATGTGTTACCCAGGACGTATATCCACGATCTCTCAATCACTTTCAGGATGCCGGCTCGCTTCTACAACGCCTCCAGCATTATCATCTATGAGGTCAAATATGTCCATGGTAAGATTAGGCAGCAGTGATAAGCATTCCCGCTGTTGTTACAACTGAGCAAAACAAGCCACATTCAGAGAGAAAATGCTAAATCACCAAAATCGAAATGCAGAGATCATACTTACAATGCATTTATGTTAAGGGCTGGTGGTGCTAGTTTGAGAGTTGTTATTGGACCTTCAGAACATGGATTCAATACTGCTTGTATTACTAAGCTTTTCCCAACCTATTCACGCGCTGTTGCAGCTCAAGGTGGCATTAATGCGGCATCGGGAAATATGACTGAAGATGATTGGAGGTGGCACATGTATGACACTGTCAAAGGAAGTGATTGACTCGGAGGTCAGGATGCCATCATATATATGTGTATGGAAGCTGCCACGGTCCAACAAAGTGGGAGTTGTACGAGCGGCATGAGCGTGTCGCATCCTGCAATTTCCACGATCCAGCACAGCATTGGACAAACTCTGCATAAACAGTCAAATCCTGTTAGAAACCTGCGGTTCAGAGCATCATTAAGGGAACCACCAAGTATGAATAGAAACTTGCAGCAAGGCCATCTCAACCCGAATGCAACCGGCAATGAGGCTTCAAAGCCTAACCTTTGTAATCCTTGGCTTGACCGCTGTAGTGCAAAGCGGACGATGTGCAATACCAATTCCATGACAGCATGTGTCCTGCGAAATTCAAATCAACAATCATCCAAATGACAGTCCAAATCAGTTTGGTTCAATAACAGTTATCCACGGTTGGATCAAAGAACTTAAAGCAAGGGGATTAGAGAGTGACCTTGTGGTAAATCCCACGTGACTTAATTTAAGACTCACCTTCACTTAATGCCAGCTGGATGGTGCAGATTGAATCATTTCAGATTTAATTCTCCAATTTGCCCCTTAGATCCTGCTATATAAGCTGCAATCATTGCCAATCATTGGTTTCAGAAAATTTTCCCTCTCATTCCAAAATCGTTTTTGCCCTCAATCCTTCAACCTCTAACAAACTTTTCCAGCTTCTCCTTCAACCTCTAACAAACTTTTCCAGATTCTTCTTCAACCTGTAACAAACCTTCAACCATACTCATAATCACAATCCAGATTCTTCTCCTTCTTCCTCCATCACCTAATCTTCT
Source organism: Lathyrus oleraceus (assembly GCF_024323335.1). Classification (NCBI taxonomy): domain Eukaryota; kingdom Viridiplantae; phylum Streptophyta; class Magnoliopsida; order Fabales; family Fabaceae; genus Lathyrus; species Lathyrus oleraceus. The sequence goes on from NC_066581.1 coordinate 308,685,966, forward strand.
TCAACATCAACCTTCACCTTCCAATCCACACCTTCACTAAACTCCGAACTCCATGGCCAAATCTTCAACCACCACGGATCCGTAACCGTAATCTCCATCTTCACAAAATCTTCAACAACCTGCAACAATTCACCAAAGCCACTCAAAAAGCGAAATCGGAAAAGAAGAAATAAGGAAAACAAAAGCGCGATGGTACCTTCTCAGAATTGAAGCGCTTCCGCTCGGTGATGCTTCGCTCCATTTCAATCATCATCTACGCATCAAGCTTCATCTCTCAGCCATCACCGTAACGGATCCAAACCAGAATCGCAAGAAGAAGTGGATTGAAAACAACCAGAAGCAGAGACGAAGGAGAAGATTTTTCCCTTCATTCGAAAAAGCACCGTGCAATCGCTTCCCTCCCACCTTCAGTATACGCTCACTTCAAATTGCTGTGAGAGCTTCATCACTCGAAGCTCTACACTGCAGAGCTAAGCCACCTCCACCGCCGGAAGCTGCGAAGCTCGGAGAACGTCACCGCTCACACGCTTTCAATTCACTCCAACAGTGCGAGAAGATGAAGAGAGGCGTTTAGAAGCTGTGCTCGTGATCGTCATCATCGTCGCCACCTTCGTCGTCATCTTCGCCAGGTAATTTTTAATCCTTATGCTTACGCTTCGATTCCTTTGCCATGACGATGTATGGAATTTTGGACGATGTTATTGGTTACCGTTGCATAATCGGCTGTGAGCTTTAAGAACAATCTCCATATGAGACTTGAGAACCTTTCTGCTTGTGAATAAGCGCGTCTGAATAAGCGCTTTTGTGTTTATTTGTCATTTTTTTGTTATTTGGTTTCAATAGATACAGTGTATGTGATGGTTATGGACCAAGCAACATGGCAAGGCTTTTCCTATCCGTACCCCCCCCCCTCCGATTGGGCTTGTTGAACCTAAGGCCCATTCTGGAAAGTTTAGGTTTAGATTAGTATAAATGGATTAGGTTAGCTTAATTTTAGGATTAAGAGTTGATTAGAAGATATTAGAAGCTGATTAGAAATTTTAGTTAATGATTAGAAATATTATTAGAAGCTAATTTCAGAATTTTATCATTTCAATTATTTGCAATTAGATAATTAGAAATGGGGATTTTAGGATTAAGTACTTAGGATGTTAGGTAATTGGCTTTTTAGGATTTTAATAAGGCATTAAAATTTGGTTAGAATCTAATTAGAATATGTTAGATAATTTTGAAGAATGTTAAATCTAGTGTAGATTTTAATTGATTTTAGTTAGGAGTTTCATAAATAGAAATTTAATTCAAAATTAACCCCTAACTGTGAAATGACCATTCTACCCCTAGGCTTAGAAATAATTCAATCTTGCATGCTCCCTTAATTTTAGGACATGTTAGTACTTGATTAAATGAGCTTCATGTGGAGTTTGAGCTTCTGTTTTGGATTTTTTATCCTCTTTTGACCCTAGGCTTCGACCTAGCGGTTTGGACTTATCATTTGAATTGTGATTTCAGGTTCAAGAATACATCCCCATGAGTGATGATGCTCCTTCATTTGAGCTTAACCATTTGTTGTTGTTGGCTAACCATTGTGTTGTTTTGTAGGCCTTAATGGGGGATTCACTTGTGTTCATGGATCGCTCATTGTTGTCTGATTGCTTTGTCTGTCTGTTTAATATTGACTGTTGATCGTTTGTCTATACAGTTTAACTGATTGTTTTAGATTTTTTCACAGGTACCTAAGTGGCTTTGAGTTCATTTTGAACTTTGCTTTGCTAGCTTGTGGTTGCTTACCACCGAGGTATAATCTTCTGACTTCATGTAGTCTGGAAGACCTGGCCTGTTACTTGGCCAGGCACCTGTCTGAAGTCCCCCTTTCGGGGCAATGCTTGTGACTGTTTATATTTTGTCCCCAAGCAGGTAAAGACCTTTTGATAAGGCAATTGGTGGAAGGTAGGGATATGCAACCTATCCCCCACTATTCTGTGTGTCGTCCCTCTGCTCACACGGCTGTGTGTTGATGCATTGGGACACAAACCCAAGATCTTGTACATTGTACAGTCGAGTCAGAGTCTTGAGCGTAGAAGGGTCCCCTCATTCTGGACCCACGCTCCTTTGTCTGATGCTCTCTCTGACCAGAGATAGAAGCAATGAGGCACACCCCTCATCACCTTTCATCAGCTTCACCTTAGCCCCTCAATGGCAAGGTTAAGAGCTAACCTGACCCCGATACAGAGGCTTGTTTGTTGAGGTTGATATGACCCCTCGACTAAAGCCTAGCCCTGATGTTTGAGCCCCTTGCTGGTGTGTTTATTTCATGTTGTATATGTTTGTGTGGTGTGATTGTATCCCCTAGGTTTGCTAGACTCCGCGTAGTCTCGTTTGCATGTCAATTAAGGTAGCACGGTTCCTTCGTATAGGACTTCCTTTCTTGCTTGAGCTTTCCTAAAACACAAACAAACATTATCCCCTCTTAAGGAGGCGTCAACTCCTTCTACTACAGGTGAGTAAGTCTCCAAAGGTCGAGCATCCGGTAGATTGCGTAGTGACGTTATCCACTTAAAAAACACAAACCAACAGGAATAGTTTAGCCGAACTACGGCAACTCTGATTCTCATGTTCAGGTGAGATACGTAGGCACGAGATGCGATGTCTTGTCGAGTTTGACTAACAACTAACACTAATTCTTTTCTCTCGCCCTCGTTGCGATTGAGACCTTCCCTTTCTCTTGCCCTGGTTGCAATCGAGACCCTTCTTCTTGTTGTGTGTTTGGAAGCTGATGTAAGTCCATCGAGTGGCATTCGGGTTCCAGTGTGCGTGTGTTTGGTTCGGATGCTGATATAAGTCCAGTGATTGGCATTCAGGCTCCACGTTTGCCTCCTTGTGCGTGTGTTTGGTTCGGATGCTGATGTAAGTCCAGTGATTGGCATTCAGGCTCCACGTTTGCCTTTGCCTGTGTTTGTTTGTGTGCGTGTTAGCCGAGCTACGAATGCTCTGATTCTCCTTCGTCCAAAGGAGATACGTATGCATAGGATGCGACATCCTAGCGAGCATGTGTCGTTTCCCCTGGTCGAACTACTTTGACTATGATGTCTATGCCTGATAGACTAAGTAGGCCCAGGATACGATGTCCTGCCGAGTCAGTCTTGTGTGTTTTCTTGTGTCTCTTTCAGCCAGTGTGTGTGTTTGAGCAGCGTTTAGCAACCATTTTCCTTCCTATTGTGCGTGGATCCCGTCGAGTACGACGGATGCGTAGGGGTGCTAATACCTTCCCTTCGCATAACCGACTCCCGATCCCATTCTCTTTGGTCGCGAGACCATGCTTTTTCCAGGTTTACTCTGAGCGTTTCCTTTCCCTCTTTCGGGATAAATAACGCACGGTGGCGGCTCTGTTGTTCTTCGTTTCCCGCCGGTTTTTCGCGTAATGCGACAGCTGGCGACTCCACTGGGGATAGGGGTGTTCAAATCCAATCCAATCCAAAAAAAAACCGAAAACCGAACCGAAAAAACCGAAAACAAAAAAAAACCGATTTTTTTTGGATATGTTTGGACCACCTTGTAGAATAACCGAACGGTTCGGTTCGGTTTTCGGTTGGCTGCATGAAAACCGAACCAATCCAAACCGAACCGATATTTATTCATATAGTATTCTCATTAACTCTAATTAATTAAATACAATGCACAGTTACAAATTAAATACAATGCACCTTTACAGCACATCATGCACTAATTAATAATATTATTTAAATATTACAATTTAAATACAATTAAATACTAATAAATACAATTGTTTAAACACATACTATTAAATTTATTGTTGTTCTTTTGTTCAAATCCAATTGTTGACGGAAAATTAAATTGAATTGTTTTCCTGTCATGCAAATTGATTGTTCAAAAAATTCACCAAGGCATGTAAAAAATATTAAATTGTTGCAGGAAAATTCAATTTAATATTTGAAGTTTCATATTGGAAAATTCACCATCCACGGATTCCACGGGCATGTAAAAATTAAATTGGTTTCTTTTATATATATATATATATATATATATATATATATATATATATTATATATATATATATATATATATATATATATATATATATATATATATATATATATATATATATATATATATATATATATAATGTCATATAGAAAATGTTTTTGTCAGAATTTAAAAAAAAATTAAAATTAAAATTATTTTAGATTTAGAAGTAGTGTTTGTTTAAAAACCGAATAAAACCGAACCGAAGTAAACCGTATAAATTGGATCGGATCGGATTGGATTTTTTTTATTGTCATCCAATAACCGAACCAAACCGTATGCTCTTTGTATCTTTGGATCGGATGATTTTTTGTCTCAAAACCGATCCAAACCAAACCGTGAACACCCCTAACTGGGGATCTAGAGAAGTTGACCTGTGCTGGTCCTTCTTCCCTAAGCGAGTCTCTCCTAGCGCTCTCTAGGTTAGGGCTTTGGTTGCTTTTTGCTGTGTTGTTTATTGCATTCATTGTTTGTTGTTTGCATGTAATGTTTGCATCAATGTTTGCATTCATTCATATTCATCTGCTGTGCTGGCTGTGTGTTCTCTGATTGGGGGTGGGTGATACTCGAGATAAAAGGCCCAATACCCAGGCTATGAGTGCAATCTAGGAAACCTAGGAATAGAGTGATTCATGGGAAGCGGGTGGTGTACGCCACTTAGCGGAACATTGATATCACGAGCAGTTCAGACTCTGATGGGGTATTATCGGTGCATACATCTGGTGTGCATAGGATGATATTCTTGAAAGGGTTGTTTATCCTGCGTTTCTCTCGACCTTACCCTGGCCTAGATGACACCCGTGAGTGGGGAGGGAATGATCATTTTAACAGGTACAGACGATGACTGTTGGTGACTCAGAGTTCTGTTGGTGACTCAGAGTTCTGTTGGTGACTCAGGGTTCTGTTGGTGACTCAGGGTTCTGTTGGTGACTCAGTTTCTCAGATTGGGTTCAGACGACAGTTGACCAGTTGACTTTGGGGTTTTAGATGATTGTGATCAGAATTCGAGCCGAAGCTTCGATCCTGTGTTCAGAGATGCACAGCTTGCCAGTCGTGTCTGCATCATGTGCATCATAGCATGTTTATTTTTCAAAAGAAATGCAATGAAAAAAAAAATGGAAAAAAGAAAGAGAAAAAAAAAAGCTAATCCCTGCATGCATATCATTTCTCAGGTACATTCCAAAGCTTGATTCATTGATAGAGATGGCAACAGTTCCCGAGCCGAAGCGGAAGACTTGTTCCTACATTTTCCACCGTGAGCCTTTGACGTCTCTGATTGAGTTGAGCAGCCTTATGACCAATGATCATCTGAAGAGGTTCATTGACCAGTACGGGGATCTATTGACTCTGTTGAAGATGATAGTCGACCCAGTGCCGTTGCAGACTCTTCTTCAGTTTTATGACCCGGAGCTTAGATGTTTCACTTTCCAGGACTATCAGTTGGCGCCTACTCTCGAGGAGTACTCCATTCTGTTGGGTGTCCCTATCCAACATCATGTTCCTTTCCTGGACGTCCCAAAGGAAGTTGACTTCAGGGTTGTTGCTAGGGCTTTGCATCTGAGTATCCGGGATATCAGTGATAGTTGGAAGACCAATGGGGATGCTGTGGGTATACCTCTGAAGTTTCTACTGAGAGTTGCTAGAGGAGAAGCAGAGAAGGGGAATTGGGAAGCTTTTCATGCCCAGCTTGCTGTTATGATCTATGGGATCGTCCTGTTTCCTAGTATGCCCAACTTTGTCGACTATGCTGCAGTTTGCATTTTCATTGGGAGGAATCCGGTCCCTACTCTGTTAGCTGACACTTACTATGCTATCCACAGTAGGCATGGTAAGGGTGGGGCCATCAGGTGTTGTCTCCCACTGTTGCTCAGATGGTTCATGTCTCTCCTGCCAGTCAGTGGGCCGTTTGTTGATGCTCAGAGCACTTATAGGTGGACTCAGAGGGTGATGTCTCTCACTTCATATGATATCAGATGGCAGTCATACCGGATGGATGTGCGGGATGTTATTATGAGTTGTGGAGAATTCCGGAACGTGCCACTTGTGGGGACCAAGGGTTGCATCAATTACAACCCGGTTCTTTCTCTTCGCCAGTTGGGGTTCATTATGAGTAGAAGGCCACTTGAAGCTGAGATAGCTGAGAGTGTGTATTTTGAGAAGCGTACTGACCCTGTTAGATTGGAGCAGATCGGGAAAGCTTGGAGGTCTATTGGTGTCAGAGATGGATCCGTTTTAGGGAAGAAGTTTGCCATTGCTATGCCTGATTACACTGATTGGGTGAAGAAGAGAGTGGAAACTTTGTTGTTGCCCTATGATAGGATGAATCCGTTGCAAGTGCAACCACCCTTGATTCTTGCTGATACTGTGCCAGCTGAGCAGTATAAGCAAGCCTTGATGGAGAATCGTCGCTTGAAGGAGAAAGAGCAAGACGCCCAGATGGAGTTGTATCAGGCCAAAGCTGATAGGCTAAATTTGACTCATCAGCTCAGAGACATCCAGAGTGCAGGTGTTGGTGGGGTGAGGAGCAAGAAGAGATCTTATTCAGAGATGGAGAATTTGCTAGATGCAGAGCACAGAGAGTGTTTGAGATTGCAGAGAGCTGAAGCCAGTTATCTGAAGAAGATCAGAGACTTGGAGAAGCAACTCAGAGACAAAGATATCCAGATGAAGAAGGAAGTCGACCAGAGACTTGCATCAGAGACCCAACTTGGGGCGGAAGTTGTCGAGCTTAGAAGACAGTTGAAGGAGAAGATCACTCCCTTGCCAGAATGTTCAGAGTGTGAACTGTTGATAGACCAGTGTCACTACTTGAAGACGCTCATTCCTGGAAGTAACTTGTCTTAGCTTGTATTTCCTGATGTTCATGTTATGAATCACCCCCAGGCCTGTTGGGTGGGATTCTTTGTTGTACTTTGTTGGATATTCGGATCTTTCTTGTATGATCCAGTTGCTCATTTATAGATGAGATTTTCAGTACTCAGTACCTTGTTGTATGATGTTTCTGTATCTCCCTGTTGCTTTGTGTTGTTGCAGGTTGTCGTTTCATGAGACGAATCAGGCTCTTTGAATGCCTGAGAAATGATCATTATCATGTGCATCATATGCATTAGCATCATAATCATAACATGTTGCATAACAGGTGTTCTAGTTCGGACTTCTCACTCTGGCTCCTGTCTGAGACAGAATTGTTGATCATCGTCCGCACCGCAACCAGATCGAATCATCAGAGGAGTATGGATCAGGTTCAGACTGAGTTGGCTGAGATGAGGGCAAACATGGCCCAGTTCATGACCATGATGCAAGGGGTCGTTCAGGGGCAAGAGGAGCTACGAGCCTTAGCCCAGAGACAGGAAGCCATGATTCTGCCACCCAGTCGTGCTTCACCAGAGGGGGTCCCCATTAATGATCAAATTGCTGCTGTCACTATTCCCGTCAACAACTACGACGTGGATGATGATTTGAGGGGTATCATAGTAAATGGACAGCCTCTTGCTACAGAAACTGTTAATGTCAGAGCAACCCGTACTCCGGTTCGCCATCGTGGCTCTTCAAGTTCGTTGAATTCTAAGAAGCCATTCTCTGGGGCACCCAAAAGGGGAGAGAGTGAAACAAATGCTGTGCACCGGCGAGGGAGTGCGAACAGAGGACAATATCGTCAAGCTGCCACTGTGACTATTCCAGCAACTCAAACTCCACAGCAACAGAGAAGGCCAACTCAGCGGTATCAACATCAGCAACATCGTCCGCAACAGCAGGCTTACCAGCCTCCCTATGATAATCAAGCCGGTACAAGTAATGAGAGGAAGAGGGTCATTTTTTATCCGATCCCTATGTCTTACGCAGAGCTGTATCCCTCGTTGATAGAGCGGAACTTGATTACTCCCAGAGACCCGCCGGCTATACCCGTCAACCCTCGGTGGTGGTATAGGCCTGAGCAGCATTGTGTGTATCATTCGGGTGCTCCTGGTCATGATGTGGATAGTTGCTTTCAGTTGAAAATGAAGGTTCAAGACCTCGTGCAGTCAGGTATTCTGAACTTTGAAGACTTGGGTCCCCGTGTTAATCAAGCTTGAAGATAACAAGTCGCGGGCTGGCGTTGGCTTTTCTCCTGAGGTCTTCAACAAAGAGGGTTGATCAAAAGCAGAAGCTGCTAATGCAAGAGATTCTGACAGTTGTTATCCCTGGTGGGATCTATCACAATTGGGTCACTGTGGGCGTTCCTACAGTTGTTCATAAGTCAGAGTAATAATCACTTTGTTTAAAAAACCCTTCTCCCATGCCAAAAGGAGAAGTGATGACATTGTTGGCAACATTTTGTGCAATGATATTTTCATTCAAGTAAATGCATGTTAAACATTTGTTTTTCCAATTGTTTTCCCTTTTCGCTTTTTGCATGAAATTGGTGATCACAAAAAACCCTAAAAACAGGAATAAAAGCAATCTTTTCATCTGCATAACGATTGTCTTGTTTGTTTTCCAAAAAGTTTTTCATATCGAAATCATTATGCAGGTTGTTTCTCAAACCCATTGAACATAATGATCGGACGTCATCTCCCAATTTTGAATTCCCTGTATTCGAAGTAGAAGAAGATGATGTTGAAGGGATTCCTGACGAGATTTCCCGACTTCTTGAGCAAGAAAAGAAGATCACTCAGCTGCATCTCGAGAATCAGCAGAACAGCCAACTGGGGCATCAAAAAAAAATCAATCAAAAAAAAAACAAAGAAAGAAAGGGTGCAAAAGAAATCAAAAGAAATCAAAAGCAAAATCAAAAGAAAAAACAAAGGAAAAATAGCACCCTCAAAGTCCCAAGTTGACTGATGCTGAATTCGATCGAAAAGAAGAGATTAACTGCCAGGTGTCATGGTCAGTTATATCAGCAGAGAGTGACGAAAGCATTCGACTAGAAGGTCGAGTCTCGAGTTCTGAGAAAATGACCTTGTGCTCAAGAAAGTCTTGTCTTTCGTGCCCGATTCCAGGGGCAAGTGGACTCCAAGTTATGAACGTCCATATGTTTTCAAGAGAGCCTTTTCAGGCGGTGCTTTGACACTTACAGCAATAGATGAAGAAGTTCACTCGTCCTGTGAATCCAGATGCAGTCAAGAAATACTTAGCCTAAACAAAAAAAAGCAAAACAGCTCTCTAAGTTGAACACCCCAAAGGGTAACTTAGGCAAAAAGGAGCGTCTCGGTGGATTGAAAACCCGAAAGGGCGATCCAGGCAAAAGTTAGAGACATTGAAAAAAGAATTCGCATCCCGCTAGATTGATCACCTCACACTGGGGCAATCTAGGCAAAAATTAGGGATTTGGCAAGTAACTGCATCTTGACAAGACTGTGCTGTACATCTGTCATCCGTCAGGGATTCTCGATTCGTCGTCGACTGAAGCTCCGAATACACCGAGATTCAGAATGGTAGAGGAAAGGTCATTATGTTCAATGTAGCCCTCTCCAATATACATCACCGATTTCAAACTTGTACAGATCTATGGAGTTTCGCCCTTTGCAGACTACCATTCCATCACATCGATTTGAGCTTTTACCCCATTATTTGCACTCTTATTTGTTTCAACTCAACAAATGTTTTGCATGTTTTAATTGATAAAGTATCATTGTTTTCAAAATAAGCAAAATTTTTCACAAAATTGTTCTTAAACAAAGTGAACATTCACAATGATGAAAGGATACCTAGGAGACCCGCAGTGCTCTCCCAAGGGTGGTATGATTACCGACGGGTAAGACAGTCGTTCGTATCTCGAGCATAACTGTATCTTTGTCCTGTAGAACCTTTTCATGGTCTCTCCTCAGCGAGGTTGCTCAGTGCAGTGTTGGTTGAAGTTGTTCATCTTCACGTCCCCGACAGTGCAACATGTTTTCTCCAAGTCTCTGTTAGCCCTATGGTGGGGCATCCCTAATAGAGTGTTGTTTGAGCCCTATCGTGGGGCATCCTCAGCAAGGTTGCTGGTGGAACATTTGCATGGGGCAGTTCTCAAGCAGTAGGTGTACTGAAGACTTCAATTTTCGTCTCTCCAGCAGAACAGTCTTCTCCTCTCCCTAGCACAGATGCTTTTCTGCAACGATTCGGTATTTGGAGGATTGACGTCTCAGTATTCCGTCATTTTCTCAGGTAGGTCCTCAGCAGAGTGGTTGACATGAGGAACTTCATCGATGCCTATCTATTTTCACCAGAGATCTGGCTGATTCTTGGTATCTCTGTTCTCCAGCATGAGTGAGAAGTCAGTGCTCTCCCTACAGAGTTTTCATCAAGCAGATTTCCTCAGCAGAGTCTCCCCACAGAGTGGAGTATTTGATCAGTGGGCTCCCTAGCGGGGTTTTCATTCACTTTGCATTTTGCATGTAGTGATCATTGCATCCTCAAATCGCGTAGCAGTTCCATTCATAATGGAGCATTACGCCATAGAAAAATTCAAACATGTGCATTCATGTGTTAACCCGATCAGACCGTCTCCCTGGCAGAGGCAGATTCTTGTTCGACCTGTACAGCACTTTCGCTACAGTTGCTCCTGACGGCATTCAGGATTGGTACCCCCAGAGAGGTTTATTTCCTCCTCCGTTGGTGAAAGAAAAACCTGTTTCTCCCCCCAGTAGTCTCCTAGTAGATGTGGGTGTGTCTGATCTCTCCATGTAGAGTCTACCCCTTAAGCAGAAAGTGTCCATCCTTTCCTGCCATTTCCCCAATGAGATACATCCTCGTGGATGACGGTTGCTTCCGTTCCCTCCCTAATGGGATGGGTTTTCCCTATTGAGTTCTTTCCTCATTAGGATGAGTCTTGTTTCAGTTTGCCTTTTTGGATCGATCCTAAATTAGCTTCTTGTTGACCATCTCTTGTGTTGCCCTGGGGCATGAATGAATAGTGGCTCACTAACCGGTACTCATTCATCTTATCCTCAGCGGAATTTGTTGGCTTCTACCTACAAACCGGTAGTTGTAAGTCCTATCTTTGTGGTTTTCTACCTACAACCCGGTAGTTGTAAAATCCCACTTTCATCCCCTAGCAGAGGTAACCTTTGTGGTTCATTCTGTTTGTTGGCTTCTACCTACAAGCTGGTAGTTGTAAAATCCCACGTTCTCCCCTTGGTGGAGTTGACCCTTTGTGCTCATCCTAGTTGATGACGGTTACTTTTCCTTGGTTTTCTGCCTACAAACCGGCCGATGTAATCCCCTCTTTGCAGTTATCAGTACCCAGTTGGCGGTATTGATAGTCTTGTCCCCTCTGGATACTTGCCTTGATCAAGCAGTATTGTCCCCAGTGGGTCTTCCCCTTCCTTTTGGATGCTTGCTCCGAGTAAGCAATTTTATCCCCTTTTGATTGGTCATCTTTGCATACCCAGTCTGGTACCCCGATGCCTTTCTTTTCGGTCGATCTATCCATTTAACAACCAACCCGGTTATGGATAATCTGCCATGCGAGTGTGTTATCTACGTTTTGACGGCTATAGATAATATATCTCATGCGCTCTTGGGTCGAAGTCGTCCTCCCCAGTTGAGTAAGATTCGTATTCCTTTGTTCGGAATCGAATGTCCATCCTTTGACAAGTTGGCTTCCGCTTTCTTCAGGATGATGTCGGTCGATCTATCCATTTAACAACCTGCAACCCGGTTATGGATAGTCTTCCATGCGAGTATGTTATCTATGTTTTGACGGCTATAGATAATGTATCTCATGCGCTCTTGGGTCGAAGTCGTCCTCCCCAGTTGAGTAAGATTCGTATTCCTTTGTTCGGAATCGAATGACCATCCTTTAACAAGTTTGCCTTTGCTTTCTTCAGGATGATGTCGGTCGCTTATCCATCTAACAACCTGCAACCCGGTTATGGATAATCTTCCATGCGAGGTTATTATCTACGTTCTGACGGCTATAGATAATATATCTCACGCGCTCTTGGGTCGAAGTTTTGTCCTCCCCAGTCGAGTAAGATTCGTATTCCCTGTGGAATCGAATGTCCATCCTTTAACAAGACTGTTTTTCTAGCCCTCTTCAAGATGTTGAGTGTTTTGGAACACAAACCAATTCACGCTTTGGTCGGTCACCCGTTTTCTGCCTACAACCCAGCATCCTTGGTGTTCCTTCCTGTCTACTCTCTGTCACGTCCTTCCTTCCCTAGTGAAAAGCTTCCTCCTCTCCGTTGGTGTCGATAAACGTCGAGTTTTTTCCGATCATCCGTTGATGATTTGGTTGTGTTCACTCTCCCCAGAAGAGTTCCTCCTCTCCGTTGGTGTCGATAAACGTCGAGTTTTTCCTATGCGTCAGTTGGCGTATAGTTGATATCTTTCCCCACAGGGTCTTCCCCAGTTGAACCTCCTCTCCGTTGGTGTCGATAAACGTCGAGTTTTTCCTAGTCGTCCGATGATGTCTAGTTGCTTGTTCCCCGCAGATCATTTGGTAATGCCAGATGATTCCCCTCAGAGTTTTCTCCTCTCTGTTGGTGTCGATAAACGTCGAGTTTTTCCTATACGTCCTATGACGTCTAGTTGTACCCTTCCCCAAGTGGATTTACCTCTCCGTTGGTTTCGATAAACGTCGAGTTTTTCTCATTCGTCCATGAACGTCTGATTGTATACCCTATTCCCAGTTCATTCATTAATGTCTGGTTGATTTCCCAGCCAGAATCCCCAGTAGACGTCCTATTTGGTGTCCGGTTGTGGTCTCCCTTTCGTCCTATGACGTCTGGTTGAGTTTTCTCCTTCTCCGTTGGTGTCGATAAACGTTGAGTCTCCCTTTCGTCCTATGACGTCTGGTTGAGTTTCCTCCTTCTCCGTTGGTGTCGATAAACGTTGAGTCTCCCTTTCGTCCTATGACGTCTGGTTGAGTTTTCTCCTTCTCCGTTGGTGTCGATAAACGTTGAGTCTCCCTTTCGTCCTATGACGTCTGGTTGAATTTCCTCCTTCTCCGTTGGTGTCGATAAACGTTGAGTCTCCCTTTCGTCCTATGACGTCTGGTTGAATTTCCTCCTTCTCCGTTGGTGTCGATAAACGTTGAGTCTCCCTTTCGTCCGTTGGCGTCTGGTTGAGTTTCCTCCTTCTCCGTTGGTGTCGATAAGCGTCGAGCTTCTCCCTTTCGTCCTATGACGTCTGGTCGAGTCTTCCCATTCATCCTATGATGTCTGGTTACCTCTCCGTTGGTCTTGGTAAACGTTGAGTTTTTCCCCGTTACGTCCGCTGACGTATGGTTGTATCCTTTCCTGGTTATCCCCAGTAGAGTTGAGTTACCTCTCCGTTGGTTTTGGTAAACGTTGAGGGTTTCCTAGTTGTCCGTTGGCATCTAGTTGAGATGACTTCTGTTCCCATTCATCGTGTGTCGATGTCTGGATGTGCTTGTACATCCGAAAAAAGAACAACCAAAAAAAAAAATCCCCAGCAGTGTGCAAATTTCTACGGTTCTTGGTATTCAATCCCTGTTTACCCTGAAAGTCTGACAGCCGTTGCTCTCATCCGTTCGGGTTCCCAGTTGATTGAATAGGGGCAGCTGTAGCACCTCAAATTTGCACCTCCCATTTGTATATTCATTTCATTTTTAGGTTATTAACATTCGCATATCATCATGAGCATGCATTTCATCTACACAAGCAAGGCTCAACACAAGATGGCAGTGACTTGAATTCAGAGCTTTATGTTTACACCTAGTGGCAACTAGGATTTCTCAGTGAATTCGGGGTGGCCCCAATCGAAGCCTAGTGTGGAGATGTTTGGGTATTATGATTAAATCTGGTGTCAATGGTGGTTTCTGGAGGTGCCAAGACTCTGTTTTAAAGGCCTTTACTTGGTCATGGTTTCATACCCTAATCAGGTCAAACTCCTATATTGTGGCTTCCTAATCTTAGTTCGGCTGGTACATCATTATTCAGGAGGCTTAATCTCCTTGTTTGGTTAAATGGCATTCAGCAACTTCTTGTTCCTAGTTCATTCAGGTGAAGAAATTCCATTCATTACATGATCATGACGGGTCCGTTACATGAAAGAATGCAAAGAGAGGTGTGTTAACCAATAGTTGACTTTTTGACCAACGGTTGACTTTTTGGTCAACTTTGACCAAAGTCAACCCAAACCCTTAAGTCATGACCTATGCACATTCAAGCCTTGTCATTCACTCAAGTTTTGATTCCTGTGATTCATCTGAGAAGAGTTCATTGGCCATGTCATGTAAGGCATTCCATATCATGTTTAATTAATCCACTACAAAGTCAAGTTTTGATTCATGATAATTACAAGTATCCATTCATGTTCAAGAATTGATTTCAAGTGTCAAGATCAAGTCAAAATCTCACATTCATTCACAATCATTTACAATTCATCACAAATGTCCAAGCATTAAGGAAAATACAAAAAAAAAATAAGCTTTAACCGATTGTTGACTTTGGTCAACGGTCGACTTTTTGGTCAACTTTGACCAAAGTCAACTCATCCATTTTTAACCATCTCAGGCCTAATCTAGCTCTTTTCCCGTGATTTATCATCCAAGAGTCGTTTTTTTGATGGGTTTGACTTTGTATCTTCATGTCCAAGCAACTTGTCTCATTTTCAACTTCATGTGTACCCTGCAATGACTTGGTCTTGTGCTTTTGCCAACCTTGGTGCTGCACTGCTAACAGGGACTTGCGTGCACCGAAACCAAGCCTCACAGTCACATGATTTGATACTACACTTACATCTGCCATTTGAATGAAAGAATGCTCATGAGTTTGGTCTAAGACTCACTGATAACCATCCTGCCGTCATTCTGCATCAGCCTGCAAGGAAACTGGCCGGCACACTGTCAAGTAGGAATAGGTCATTCGATTGCATCCGTCATTTTTGCTCCCTGAGTCTCCAGCAAAACAGAATGCTAATTTTGGACTATGTGAAGGTTCTGCTTAGCTCAAGAAGAAAAGACTGTGTGGAAAAGGCTACATACAATGCTTTGAAGCAAACCTGCAACAACTTGAAACAGCAACACTGTCAGAGTAAGTGCAGTAGAAGCTAAGCGGTGGCTTTGGATGTGTTACCCAGGACGTATATCCACGATCTCTCAATCACTTTCAGGATGCCGGCTCGCTTCTACAACGCCTCCAGCATTATCATCTATGAGGTCAAATATGTCCATGGTAAGATTAGGCAGCAGTGATAAGCATTCCCGCTGTTGTTACAACTGAGCAAAACAAGCCACATTCAGAGAGAAAATGCTAAATCACCAAAATCGAAATGCAGAGATCATACTTACAATGCATTTATGTTAAGGGCTGGTGGTGCTAGTTTGAGAGTTGTTATTGGACCTTCAGAACATGGATTCAATACTGCTTGTATTACTAAGCTTTTCCCAACCTATTCACGCGCTGTTGCAGCTCAAGGTGGCATTAATGCGGCATCGGGAAATATGACTGAAGATGATTGGAGGTGGCACATGTATGACACTGTCAAAGGAAGTGATTGACTCGGAGGTCAGGATGCCATCATATATATGTGTATGGAAGCTGCCACGGTCCAACAAAGTGGGAGTTGTACGAGCGGCATGAGCGTGTCGCATCCTGCAATTTCCACGATCCAGCACAGCATTGGACAAACTCTGCATAAACAGTCAAATCCTGTTAGAAACCTGCGGTTCAGAGCATCATTAAGGGAACCACCAAGTATGAATAGAAACTTGCAGCAAGGCCATCTCAACCCGAATGCAACCGGCAATGAGGCTTCAAAGCCTAACCTTTGTAATCCTTGGCTTGACCGCTGTAGTGCAAAGCGGACGATGTGCAATACCAATTCCATGACAGCATGTGTCCTGCGAAATTCAAATCAACAATCATCCAAATGACAGTCCAAATCAGTTTGGTTCAATAACAGTTATCCACGGTTGGATCAAAGAACTTAAAGCAAGGGGATTAGAGAGTGACCTTGTGGTAAATCCCACGTGACTTAATTTAAGACTCACCTTCACTTAATGCCAGCTGGATGGTGCAGATTGAATCATTTCAGATTTAATTCTCCAATTTGCCCCTTAGATCCTGCTATATAAGCTGCAATCATTGCCAATCATTGGTTTCAGAAAATTTTCCCTCTCATTCCAAAATCGTTTTTGCCCTCAATCCTTCAACCTCTAACAAACTTTTCCAGCTTCTCCTTCAACCTCTAACAAACTTTTCCAGATTCTTCTTCAACCTGTAACAAACCTTCAACCATACTCATAATCACAATCCAGATTCTTCTCCTTCTTCCTCCATCACCTAATCTTCTTCAACATCAACCTTCACCTTCCAATCCACACCTTCACTAAACTCCGAACTCCATGGCCAAATCTTCAACCACCACGGATCCGTAACCGTAATCTCCATCTTCACAAAATCTTCAACAACCTGCAACAATTCACCAAAGCCACTCAAAAAGCGAAATCGGAAAAGAAGAAATAAGGAAAACAAAAGCGCGATGGTACCTTCTCAGAATTGAAGCGCTTCCGCTCGGTGATGCTTCGCTCCATTTCAATCATCATCTACGCATCAAGCTTCATCTCTCAGCCATCACCGTAACGGATCCAAACCAGAATCGCAAGAAGAAGTGGATTGAAAACAACCAGAAGCAGAGACGAAGGAGAAGATTTTTCCC
Source organism: Lathyrus oleraceus (assembly GCF_024323335.1). Taxonomy (NCBI): domain Eukaryota; kingdom Viridiplantae; phylum Streptophyta; class Magnoliopsida; order Fabales; family Fabaceae; genus Lathyrus; species Lathyrus oleraceus. Next base: position 308,702,595 of record NC_066581.1, read on the forward strand.
TTCATTCGAAAAAGCACCGTGCAATCGCTTCCCTCCCACCTTCAGTATACGCTCACTTCAAATTGCTGTGAGAGCTTCATCACTCGAAGCTCTACACTGCAGAGCTAAGCCACCTCCACCGCCGGAAGCTGCGAAGCTCGGAGAACGTCACCGCTCACACGCTTTCAATTCACTCCAACAGTGCGAGAAGATGAAGAGAGGCGTTTAGAAGCTGTGCTCGTGATCGTCATCATCGTCGCCACCTTCGTCGTCATCTTCGCCAGGTAATTCTTAATCCTTATGCTTACGCTTCGATTCCTTTGCCATGACGATGTATGGAATTTTGGACGATGTTATTGGTTACCGTTGCATAATCGGCTGTGAGCTTTAAGAACAATCTCCATATGAGACTTGAGAACCTTTCTGCTTGTGAATAAGCGCGTCTGAATAAGCGCTTTTGTGTTTATTTGTCATTTTTTTGTTATTTGGTTTCAATAGATACAGTGTATGTGATGGTTATGGACCAAGCAACATGGCAAGGCTTTTCCTATCCGTACCCCCCCCCCCCTCCGATTGGGCTTGTTGAACCTAAGGCCCATTCTGGAAAGTTTAGGTTTAGATTAGTATAAATGGATTAGGTTAGCTTAATTTTAGGATTAAGAGTTGATTAGAAGATATTAGAAGCTGATTAGAAATTTTAGTTAATGATTAGAAATATTATTAGAAGCTAATTTCAGAATTTTATCATTTCAATTATTTGCAATTAGATAATTAGAAATGGGGATTTTAGGATTAAGTACTTAGGATGTTAGGTAATTGGCTTTTTAGGATTTTAATAAGGCATTAAAATTTGGTTAGAATCTAATTAGAATATGTTAGATAATTTTGAAGAATGTTAAATCTAGTGTAGATTTTAATTGATTTTAGTTAGGAGTTTCATAAATAGAAATTTAATTCAAAATTAACCCCTAACTGTGAAATGACCATTCTACCCCTAGGCTTAGAAATAATTCAATCTTGCATGCTCCCTTAATTTTAGGACATGTTAGTACTTGATTAAATGAGCTTCATGTGGAGTTTGAGCTTCTGTTTTGGATTTTTTATCCTCTTTTGACCCTAGGCTTCGACCTAGCGGTTTGGACTTATCATTTGAATTGTGATTTCAGGTTCAAGAATACATCCCCATGAGTGATGATGCTCCTTCATTTGAGCTTAACCATTTGTTGTTGTTGGCTAACCATTGTGTTGTTTTGTAGGCCTTAATGGGGGATTCACTTGTGTTCATGGATCGCTCATTGTTGTCTGATTGCTTTGTCTGTCTGTTTAATATTGACTGTTGATCGTTTGTCTATACAGTTTAACTGATTGTTTTAGATTTTTTCACAGGTACCTAAGTGGCTTTGAGTTCATTTTGAACTTTGCTTTGCTAGCTTGTGGTTGCTTACCACCGAGGTATAATCTTCTGACTTCATGTAGTCTGGAAGACCTGGCCTGTTACTTGGCCAGGCACCTGTCTGAAGTCCCCCTTTCGGGGCAATGCTTGTGACTGTTTATATTTTGTCCCCAAGCAGGTAAAGACCTTTTGATAAGGCAATTGGTGGAAGGTAGGGATATGCAACCTATCCCCCACTATTCTGTGTGTCGTCCCTCTGCTCACACGGTTGTGTGTTGATGCATTGGGACACAAACCCAAGATCTTGTACATTGTACAGTCGAGTCAGAGTCTTGAGCGTAGAAGGGTCCCCTCATTCTGGACCCACGCTCCTTTGTCTGATGCTCTCTCTGACCAGAGATAGAAGCAATGAGGCACACCCCTCATCACCTTTCATCAGCTTCACCTTAGCCCCTCAATGGCAAGGTTAAGAGCTAACCTGACCCCGATACAGAGGCTTGTTTGTTGAGGTTGATATGACCCCTCGACTAAAGCCTAGCCCTGATGTTTGAGCCCCTTGCTGGTGTGTTTATTTCATGTTGTATATGTTTGTGTGGTGTGATTGTATCCCCTAGGTTTGCTAGACTCCGCGTAGTCTCGTTTGCATGTCAATTAAGGTAGCACGGTTCCTTCGTATAGGACTTCCTTTCTTGCTTGAGCTTTCCTAAAACACAAACAAACATTATCCCCTCTTAAGGAGGCGTCAACTCCTTCTACTACAGGTGAGTAAGTCTCCAAAGGTCGAGCATCCGGTAGATTGCGTAGTGACGTTATCCACTTAAAAAACACAAACCAACAGGAATAGTTTAGCCGAACTACGGCAACTCTGATTCTCATGTTCAGGTGAGATACGTAGGCACGAGATGCGATGTCTTGTCGAGTTTGACTAACAACTAACACTAATTCTTTTCTCTCGCCCTCGTTGCGATTGAGACCTTCCCTTTCTCTTGCCCTGGTTGCAATCGAGACCCTTCTTCTTGTTGTGTGCTTGGAAGCTGATGTAAGTCCATCGAGTGGCATTCGGGTTCTATTGTGCGTGTGTTTGGTTCGGATGCTGATATAAGTCCAGTGATTGGCATTCAGGCTCCACGTTTGCCTCCTTGTGCGTGTGTTTGGTTCGGATGCTGATGTAAGTCCAGTGATTGGCATTCAGGCTCCACGTTTGCCTTTGCCTGTGTTTGTTTGTGTGCGTGTTAGCCGAGCTACGAATGCTCTGATTCTCCTTCGTCCAAAGGAGATACGTATGCATAGGATGCGACATCCTAGCGAGCATGTGTCGTTTCCCCTGGTCGAACTACTTTGACTCTGATGTCTATGCCTGATAGACTAAGTAGGCCCAGGATACGATGTCCTGCCGAGTCAGTCTTGTGTGTTTTCTTGTGTCTCTTTCAGCCAGTGTGTGTGTTTGAGCAGCGTTTAGCAACCATTTTCCTTCCTATTGTGCGTGGATCCCGTCGAGTACGACGGATGCGTAGGGGTGCTAATACCTTCCCTTCGCATAACCGACTCCCGATCCCATTCTCTTTGGTCGCGAGACCATGCTTTTTCCAGGTTTACTCTGAGCGTTTCCTTTCCCTCTTTCGGGATAAATAACGCACGGTGGCGGCTCTGTTGTTCTTCGTTTCCCGCCGGTTTTTCGCGTAATGCGACACCTGTATTATAACCGAGTCTTCTTTTTTCGAAAAGATTTCGGCCTACATGGTTGAGAACAAAAGACAAGCGGCTCTCGAAGCCGAGATAACAAACATGGCTGGTGTAGCGGGGTATTCGTTACCATTAGAGATATTGACTAAATGCAAGGTAAATCATACAAGTCGAGTCGCCACCGAACTTCTATTTATCCAAAGGAATGGTTAGAAAGCGAACAAAAACCTAAAAGTTTTATCGAATCAAAAACTAGTAAAAATGTCAGAGATCTGGGTAAGGGGGTTGGTTATGCAATGTGAAGGTATTAGGCACCCAAAACATCCTAGGTACTCCTAGGGAGCCCTTTTCACATTTGTTGCAAAGGTTGTTGTTTTTGTGTGAAAATTTATTTGTGCAAACATGATTGAAGGGATGAGAAAAGCGTGTATGTTTATCTAATGTACTACTTACTAAAAGAAGGGTCAAAAGAAAATGACTCGCATGGACGTCGCATCCACTGTATACGTATCTCATCTGAATCTGAGAATCAGAGTCTTCGTAGCTCGGCTACCTATGGGTTAAAGAGGAGTGTGCTCGCTAAGACATCGCGTCTTATGCCTACGTATCTCATCTGGGATAAAAATCAGAGCAAAACGTAGTTCGACCACCTATGGGGTAAGGGTTGTGTTTTGGGGTGAACGACGTTACTATGCAATCTACCAGATGCTCGACCTTTGGAGACTTACTCGCCTGTAGTAGAAGGAGATAAGGTGTTCTTAGGAGAAGAAAAATCAATGAGTTTGGGGTGTTTAGGGATGCTCATGCAAAAAGGTAGTCCTAGATGAAGGAACCGCGCTACCTTAAATGACATGCCACGAGAGGCTATACGAAACCTAAGAAATCGGTAACATGCGGGAAAAGTAAAGGGATCGAGAGATCTACCGTACGGATAAAGATCCGAAGTAATAACAACTAGATAAATAAGAAGCCCAAAGACTCTTCCAAGCTAAACACCATCAAAGAAAGCGAGTCAGTACAGGTAATCAGAATAAACCTCCAGGTGGTATCCCACAAATAAAGTGGAACACCAGGAAAGCCATCTCTGCAAGAGTCATATGAGCCCTCACAAAACAAAACTCAACAAATAGGTTAGAGAAACAAGATAGGGTAATCAAGAGTTGCCCCCAAATCAAAATGTAACCACATAAATCATGCCATTAAAATTCACAAAAAGCAACCAAGGGTAGGAGGCCTAAACCTCTTGTCAAACACATGCATCAAAAGGGTATCAAATTCACCCATAATACCTCATACATTCAGAGCATTCAAATTAAAAGCATAAAGTAATGGGAATAAGGCAAACCTGACTGGAGAGATCGAATGAAATTGAATTGCCCGGTTGGGTTTGCAAAGCAATCTGAGGGTTTATATGAGAGGGAATTGGTTCTTTGCCGATGAGTTCCCTTCAGTCTCTAGAGGTTGCTCCTGAACTCTGTTAGCTCTTCTCTCACTATCTTTTTCCCTGCCAGGGTAATAGGAATATAATTCCTTTTCTTTCACTGAAACTCTGAATTTATAACCTGATTTTTATGGACCTGTGGGCTCAAATGAGAGAGGCCCAAGTCCAAAAATTTTCTGTTATATTTTATTTATTTATTTAGTTTATTTTTTTAAATCGTGGGCTTCGCCTAGCGAGCATGACAGTTCAGGAACAAACTTTTGCTCCTTCAAGATTAACGTTTTGACTGACGAATAGACCCCATTTGAACCTGTTGGAAGTATCTCAAGTTATTCCCTTGTGTTGACTGATCATCTAAATAGAACCCACAAAGTGTCTTGGATGATACTCAAGCTTCAAACAAAAGATGTTAGTGACACATTTTTGTGTTTTTGGTTAGTAAACAAAAGTAAGAGAAACAATGATGTATAATTCAAGCATGCTTGGTGATCTCAAACCAATCACAAGGAGTCCCACCCAAAGGCAAAGGAAACCAAGATGCTAAAGATCCTTGAGGCAATGCAAATGCAATGTTATGATGCCATGAGGGATCTTAGGGTCAAAATTGGGGTCTTACAGATGCCCCTATTTAAGGTCATTCTAGCCGGAGAAGTGAAGGTTAGAATCTTCGTCTCGACGGGGTAGAATGGGCTTAAATAATAACAAAGAGACGAATTTTGGTCCCTAAGAGACCTCATGATGCAAATGTAGGTATGAAAAATGGTAGCACTCTGTGGAGATATGTGTCCACAAAAGCAAAGAAATCAGAAGCCACTGATAATCCATATGAGCAATTCACTCCATGGGACCAAGACCTTGGGGACTCTCCTGGGGATAGAAAAGGGATAAAAATGCGCGAGCAGGTCACGACTCAAAGCGTGGGGAACAGAATTCCAAAGGGAAAAGATCCAATGGAAAGACTCGAGCTGACTCGAAGATGCATGTATTGGGGAATATGCCAATACAGCAAAAAACTATCCACAACGGATACTTCGGATAAAATCCGGATGAAAACAATCCATTAAGGGACTTCGCTGGGGATGTCCACAAGGACACTCCTGGGGAAGCAGCGGGACGAGGTATTACCGGTTACTGGGTAATAAGCTCAAGGAGACATGTGATCTGAACGCCAGGTATGAGGGTGAGAGATACAACATGCTCAAGAAGAGATGAATATCCAAGACCGACATAAGGGTGAGAGATATCAAAACTTCAAAACGTCTGAGGAAAACCTAAAAGGTATACTTCAACTCCGGGATTCTGACTCCACAGGGGACAAAAAGTCATAATAGGGAGCAGAGAGGAAGGAACACCAGGGATACCGGTTACTGGGCATGTAATAGGTGACCAACCAAGGCGTGAATTGGGGAATATTCCCAAAACACTCATCATCCAAAAGAGGGCTAAAAGCAAACTCGATTACAGGATGGATATTCGACTCCACAAAGGGGATACGAATCTTACTCAACTGGGGAAGAACAAAAGGTTTCAGACCCGAGAGTGCATGAGATATACTATCTATTACCGTCAGAACGTAGATAATATACTCGCATGGACGATTATCCACAACCAGTTACTGGGTTAATAAAGGATAAATCGACCGAAAAGAAAAGGCATCGGGATACCGAAACTAGGTATATAATGATGATCAATTCAGGGGAGAAACAATCGTTACCAACAACAACAAGGTAGACGAAAGATGACCCGCTGGGGATAAATTGCGTAATCAGGGCAATTATCCAAGCAGATGAGGGGATATCATCACCGAATATTGGATGAAGATAACTGTCACCAATTAAAGATGAGCAAAAATAGTTACTCTGCAAAAAGGGAAGAAATAGGGTTTACAACTACCGGTATGAGGGTAGAGAAACACAAAGTCCGCCGGGGATAATAATTACTAATTATTGAGCAATTATTCATTTACCACGGGGAAACAGGAAAAGAGTCTCAAGAGACCGATCTAGGATCAAACTAGATAGGCACACCAAATCAAGACTTGTCCCGGTGAGGATATAACTCAATGGGGAAAACCATCCCAGTATATGTGTTGGGAAGGAACAAAAACAATCAACATCCACGAGGATATAACCCGGTGGGGAATATGGAAGAAAGGATACACACTTTCTGCTTATGGAGCTGACTCTATATGGAGAGATCAGACACACACATCTGCTCGGGGAAGTATATCACTAAATAGCAGGAGACAGCAAACAACGATATATGGCAAAGAATGCAACATGAATATCTGAATGTTATAATTATGCATGTATGCGCATGGTTTATGTATGATGTATGTTGACAAACAGACATATTTAACACAACCAGGTCCAGGAATCAACCACCCGGTACTACATCTCAAGAGAGAAAGCCAAGTTCACCGGAGAGTATCCAATCTGCTGGGGATCAAAGATACTAGGAAGCAAAGAACTCTGCAGGGGATGAATCATCAATCATTCCAGTTGGGGACGAGAGTTATCACAGACAAGGTCCACCACACCAACAACTCTACTGGGGAATCTATCCGAGGAGATAAAGGATTTATCGGGATCAACCACCAAATACCGCTCTTGCCCAAAGAGATCCAAGCTGCTGAGGAAGAAAGATTGCTACTCTGCTGAAGGGAAGAGAGGTGACTCTTAACAAGCAATCCACTTGGTAGGATAAACCACAAGGGGTTCCGGAGGGAGGAGATACAGTCATGCCAGGAATATGGACAAAAATCTTACCCTGTTGGGGATCGTACCACCCTTGGGAGAGCACTGAGGATCTCCTAAGTATCCTTTCGTCATTGTGAATGTTCACTTTGTTTAAAAACAAATTATAAAAAATTTGATCGTTTAAAACAATGATATTTTCTTAATCAAAACATGCAAAACATTTGTTGAATAAAACAGATAAGAGTGCCAATAATTGGATAAAAGGCTCAAATTTATTTGTTAGAATGGTAGTCTGCGAATGGCAAGACTCCATAGATCTTTACAAATTTGAAATTGGTGATATATATTGGAAAAGGGCTACATTGAACATAATGACCATTTCTCCACCAATTCTGAATTTGATGTATTTGAAGCTTTGGCTGATAATGAGTAAGGATCTCTGACGGACGACAGTTGTAGAACAAAGTCTTGTCATGATGCAGTTACTTGCCAAATCCCTAATTTTTGCCTAGATTTCCCCAGGATGAGGTACTCAATCTAGCGGGATACCTATATTCATTTTTCATGTCTCTAACTTTTGCCTGGACCGCCCTTTCGGGTTTTCAATCCACCGAGACGCTCATTTTTGCCTAAGCCGCCCTTTCGGGTTTTCAACTTAGCGAGCTATTCTGTTTTTATTTTTTGGCGAAGTATTTCTTGACTGCATCTGAATTCACAGGACGAGTGAAATCCTCCCCATCCATAGTTGTAAGTATCAAAGCACCGCCTGAAAAGGCTCTCTTAACAACATATGGACCTTCATAGTTTGGAGTCCACTTGCCCCTGGAATCGGGCGCGAAAGACAAGACTTTCTTGAGCACAAGGTCACCTTCTCGGAACACACGAGGCTTGACCTTCTTATCAAAAGCTTTCTTCATTCTTTGCTGATATAACTGACCGTGGCACATGGCAGTCAATCTCTTCTCTTCAATCAAATTCAGCTGGTCATAACGACTCTGAACCCATTTAGCATCAGTCAACTTGGCTTCCACCAAGACTCTCATTGATGGGATCTCCACCTCTATAGGGAGTACAGCCTCCGATCTTGACTTAGCGATCATATCGTCGACAATATACCACAATCTCCTTGTGCATCATGTCATGGAACAAGGTAGTCATAGCTCGTTGATACGTGGCTCCGGCGTTCTTCAAACCGAAGGGCATCACTCGATAACAGAATGTTCCCCAAGGTGTGATGAATGTTGTCTTCTCCATATCCTCGGGTGCCATTTTAATCTGATTATATCCGGAAAATCCATTCATAAACGAGAAGACTTTGAATTTAGCTGTATTATCTACCAACATATCAATATGTGGTAGAGGGAAATCATCTTTCGGACTAGCTTTATTCAAGTCTCTATAGTCCACACACATCCGGACTTTTCCATCTTTCTTAGGCACGGGCACAATATTGGCCACCCATTGAGGATATGTAGAAGTCACCAGAAACCCCGCATCAATTTGCTTCTGAACTTCCTCTTTGATCTTCATTGCCACATCAGGATGAGTTCTTATGAGCTTCTGCTTTACAGGCATACACTCAGGCTTTAGAGGTAGGAAATGTTGCACAATATTAGTATCTAGACCAGGCATGTCTTCATATGACCAGGAAAAGACGTCAACATATTCTCGTAGCAACTTAATCAACCCCTTCTTAACAGATTCTTCCAGAAGTGCCCCAATCTTTACCTCTGCACACAATCTTCAGACCCCAAGTTGACTGTTTTCAGATTCTCAAGATAAGGCTGAATGATCTTCTCTTCATGCTCAAGTAGCCGGGTGATCTCATCAGGAATCTCTTCAACATCATCTTCCTCTGCCTCAAATACAGGGAATTCAAAATTGGGAGATGGTGTTTGGTCATTATGTTCAATGGGTTTAGAAATCAACCCGCATAATGATTTTGGATATGAAAAGATTTAGAATTCAAACAAGGCAAATCATTATGCAGATGAAAAGATTGATTTTATTCCATTTTGAGGTTTTATGTGATCACCAATTTCATGCAAAAGCGAAAAGGGAAAATAAATGGAAAAACAAACATTTAACATGAATTTATTGAATGAAAATATCATTGTATTTATGCGCCATCAATGTCATCACTCCGCCTTTTGGCATGGGAGAAGGGTTTTCAAACAAAGTGATTATTACGTTGACTTATGGACAACTGTTGGAATATCCACAGCGACCCAATTGTTGCAGACCCCACCAGGGATGATGAAGTTGCCAGCGACCCACTTCCTCTTTCAGCTCGCGGTTCTCTTGCTCTAAGTGATCCATCAGTCTTGAAATATTGGCTCTAGTGTAGTACCGGTGAGTCAGCTTGTCTTCAAAATAAATGAAGGACACAGAGTTAGACCACAGGGCAAGGGACCGAAAACAGAACCTGCTTATGCATATGATGCATACAATGCTTGTGCATATGATTTGTTTCTTATTTCAAAGGAACTTTAGAGTTTTATTTGCAAATTTTGGAAATATTAAGCATTTTATCACATATGGAAATATCTCATCAAATAATATTAGGGAAAAGAAGTGCAACATCGTCAATCATATACAAGAGAAAAGGAAAATAATCGTCTTATGGATCCCTAGAAACAATCATCTAAAGCTCGGGACACAGGAAGATAAAATGCGCGAAGCCTCTTCACCTCCCTCTCGTAGGCTGCCTCCATATCGGCCTTCTCTTTGGCGAGTCGATCATACTTCCTCTTCCAGAACTTAGAAGACTGAGGAAGTAGAGAAGTCCATACATCATCAGGGTCATCAATTATCTGATGCTCAAGAAACTCAATCAACACATCCTTTTCCTTAATTTGCTGAAGCAACTCTTCACGTTCACGGATCCAGGCACGTGAACGGTCTTTGTCTCTCAACTCCTTTACTCCTTGATTAGGGAGGGTTGAAGGCCCATCCATAATCATAGGTGTAGGTCTCGGATACTCGTAAGGCATGAGATACTCAGACGCTCTCTTCCTTACCCAAGCAGTGTAAGGCTCCAAAGCGATGCAATTCTTCGGACCTAGCTCCCTCCTTCCTTTCTTATGAATCTTGCGCCAAGCGCGGACCATCCTAGCTTTCAAGCCTTGGGGATCTTTACCATCCTGAAAGAATACACCCTCTAACAGAATTGTTATTGGGTTTATCCTTTAAGGGGAACCCAAGCTGACGACGTGCTAAAACATGATTGTAGTTAATCCCACCACATGTACCAAGAAGAGGCACATTGGAGAATTCACCACAAGAGTCAATAATCTGCACACCATCACACACACGGTTATACCAAGAGATATCATCATTAGTGAGAGACATAAGTCTCGTGGACCACCGTAGACATTCCTTGTTCTCCTTGAAAGCGACCGTCTGAGGTAAGTGAGAAATAAACCACTTATACAATAGAGGCAAACAACACACAATGGCGCCACCACCCTTTGCATTCCTCATATGCAAAGAGAAGTAGGTATCGCCTAACAGAGTCGGAACGGGATTAAGAGTAGAGAATATCCTAATAGCGTTCACATCCACAAACTTGTCGATGTTGGGGAATAATACTAGCCCATAGATGAGAAGTACAAATATGGCCTCAAAGGCGTCCTCACTCATGGCCTTCCCATACATAGTAGCTTGAGCAATGAGGAACTCAGAAGGGAGACCTTGAATTCCTCCTTTGGTAGTCATATGAGCACCAACCAGAGATTCATCTATGTGTAACATGTCAGCTATCTCTTGAGAAGTAGGAATACTCTCCAAGCCACTGAACGGAAACTGGTCTAGAATAGGTATACCCACAAGGTAAGCATACTCCTCAAGGGTAGGCAAAAGCTGGAAATCCGGAAACGTGAAGCAACGGTACAAGGGATCATAAAACTGCACCAATACACTCATCAATCCTTCGTCCACCTGAGTAGTCAGAAGAGGAAGAAGCTTCCCAAAACGAGCCTTGAAACCCAAAGGATCTAATACATAAGATGTCAAATTCCTTAACTCTTTCGAGTCCGGTTGTCTGAAACTGTACTTCTTCGTATTCCTTCTTTGTCTTTCCATGTCTAAAAATCTTGCAAATAAACCCCTTAAGTTCCTTGAAATTTTTCTTATTTATTGATGATATGGATGCAAATGGGTGCATGAATGCATGAATGCAACAATCACACTCAAGGATCAAGCAAAGCACACCAAACAAAGGTCATGGGATGGATCATGTTATCCTTAATATCAATCATCCATTTTGGTGGATTATGGTTTACACCTTATCAACACCCAAGTTCCATTGATATTAAGGATTCATGAACGGATCAACCATGAATCAAGGGTTTGTTGTAAGTCACGAGCATGGAGTTAGGTTAAGAACCACCCAAAAGGGAGTGTACTAGGGTTTAAACCTGCCAAACATGTTCTACAAGAGGTTCCCATAGTCATCATCCCATCTTTCGGATATTATTGGAGAAACGACTACTCGTATTCCGAAAATATTCTCAAGAGAGACTCTTATGAGTGTAGTATCGCGTAACAATCGTATCAAATCTTACACTTGAACGACTTTCGCACTACATCCTAAGAATAGGCCAAGATGGGTTTGGTAAACTAAGGTCCTTGGCTTCTAAGGCCTATATTGGAAAGAGTAATGTCTAACCACAACTTACTTGTGTGACATTATTGATCCCAACATAACCTCCACCAAGTGAATGGACTTGCAAGTCAACTTGCTAAGGAATAACTCCACACAAGTCAACAAGACTACGCCATTCTCCTATCCTAAGTGCACTCGAGTCCGAGTATAGAACTCATCTCACAAAGATCACCAAGCATACAAGGAATTAATATCAAGCAATTCAATCATTACATACAATACAGTAATCCCAAATTGCACAAAAGTATGTCACAAAACAAATACAATACAACAAGCATGAAAAGTCGGCAAAACCCACTAGGCAAATACACGTCCCCAGCAGAGTCGCCATTTTTCTATAGCGGGGTATTCGTTACCATTAGAGATATTGACTAAATGCAAGGTAAATCATACAAGTCGATTCGCCACCGCACTTCTATTTATCCAAAGGAATGGTTAGAAAGCGAACAAAAACCTAAAAGTTTTATCGAATAAAAAACTAGTAAAAATGTCAGAGATCTGGGTAAGGGGGTTGGTTATGCAATGGGAAGGTATTAGGCACCCAAAACAACATAGGTACTCCTAGGGAGCCCTTTTCACATTTTTTTGCAAAGGTTGTTGTTTTTTTGTGAAAATTTATTTGTGAAAACATTATTGAAGGGATGAGAAAAGCGTGTATGTTTATCTAATGTACTACTTACTAAAAGAAGGGTCAAAAGAAAATGACTCGCACGAACGTCGCATCCACTGCATACGTATCTCATCTGAATCTGAGAATCAGAGTCTTCGTAGCTCGGCTACCTATGGGTTAAAGAGAAGTGTGCTCGCTAAGACATCGCGTCTTATGCCTACGTATCTCATCTGGGATGAAAATCAGAGCAAAACATAGTTCAACCACCTATGGGGTAAGGGTTGTGTTTTGGGGTGAACGACGTTACTACGCAATCTACCGGATGCTCGACCTTTGGAGACTTACTCGCCTGTAGTAGAAGGAGATAACGTGTTCTTAGGAGAAGAAAAATCAATGAGTTTGGGGTGTTTAGGGATGCTCATGCAAAAAGGCAGTCCTAGATGAAGGAACCGCGCTACCTTAAATGACATGCCACGAGAGGCTATACGAAACCTAAGAAATCGGTAACATGCGGGAAAAGTAAAGGGATCGAGAGATCTACCGTACGGATAAAGACCCGAAGTAACAACAACTAGATAAATAAGAAGCCCAAAGACTCTTCCAAGCTAAACACCATCAAAGAAAGCGAGTCAGTACAGGTAATCGGAATAAACCTCCAGGTGGTATCCCACAAATAAAGTGGAACACCAGGCAAGCCATCTCTGCAAGAGTCATATGAGCCCTCACAAAACAAAACTCAACAAACAGGTTAGAGAAACAAGATAGGGTAATCAAGATTTTCCCCCAAATCAAAATGTAACCACATGAATCATGTCATTAAAATTCACAAAAAGCTCACAAAAAGAAACCAAGGGTAGGAGGCCTAAACCTCTTGTCAAACACATGCATCAAAAGGGTATCAAATTCACCCATAATACCTCATACATTCAGAGCATTCAAATTAAAAGCATAAAGTAATGGGAATAAGGCAAACCTGACTGGAGAGATCGAATGAAATTGAATTGCCCGGTTGGGTTTGCAAAGCAATCTGAGGGTTTATATGAGAGGGAATTAGTTCTTTGCGGATGAGTTCCTTTCAGTCTCTGGAGGTTGCTCTGAACTCTGTTAGCTCTTCTCTCACTATCTTTTTCCCTGCCAGGGTAATAGGAATAGAATTCCTTTTGTTTCACTGAAACTTTGAATTTATAACTTGATTTTTGTGGACCTGTGGGCTCAAATGAGAGAGGCCAAAGTCCAAAATTTTTCTGTTATATTTTATTTATTTATTTATTTATTTTTCATTTTTTTTAAACACGTGGGCTTCGCCTAGAGAGCATGACAGTTCATGAACAAACTTTTGCTCCTTCAAGATTAATGTTTTGACTAACGAATAGACCCCATTTGAACCTGTTCGAAGTATCTCAAGCCATTCCCTTGTGTTGACTGATCATCTAAATAGAACCCACAAAGTGTCTTGGATGATACTCAAGCTTCAAACAAAATATGTTAGTGACACATTTTTGTGCTTTTGGTTAGTAAACAAAAGTAAGAGAAACAATGATGTATAATTCAAGCATGCTTGGTGATCTCAAACCAATCACAAGGAGTCCCACCCAAAGGCAAAGGGAACCAAGATGCTAAAGATCCTTGAGGCAATGCAAATGCAATGTTATGATGCCATGAGGGATCTTAGGGTCAAAATTGGGGTCTTACAGCTGGCAAAGCCACATATGGTGAAATCTATAATACAGGACCTGGGGAGTACTCTAAACCAAAACCCCCTGACAAACAAGTGCATGTGAAACTAACAGAACAGAGGTTAGATGCCATCTATGACGAAGAGCTTCTGGGATTCAAAAAAGATCCAGTAACGTCAAGTGCGAAGATGTTGGCGTAAGGTCCTCTCGAAGAAATTGATCTTGGAAATGGGAGTACAAAAAGAATCACCTACATCAGCACTAAACTGGACCCCAAGTTGAAAGTAAGAGTAATCGAATTGCTAAGAGAAAACAAGATTGCTTCGCTTGGGACTATGACGAGATGCCTGGTTTGAAGAGGGACTTGGTCGAATTAAAGCTGCCTATCAAGGATGGCAAGAAGCCCATCAAGCAGACTCCAAGGAGATTCGCCCCAGAGATCCTTTCAAAGATCAAAAAAGAGGTCGAAAGACTTCTTCGATGCAATTTCATTAGGACCACAAGGTATGTCGATTGGATTGCAAATATAGTTCTTGTTATCAAGAAAAATGGCTCCTTGCGAGTGTGTATAGATTTTCGTGATCTAAATACAGTAACTCTTAAAGATGAGTATCCAATGCCTGTGGCAGAGATGCTGGTTGACTCAGTTGCAGGCTATGAATATCTCAGCATGCTTGATGGATATTCTGGCTATAACCAGATTTTCATTGCAGAAGAGGATGTTTCTAAAACAACCTTTCGATGTCCAGGGGCAATAGGCACTTATGAGTGGATAGTTATGCCCTTTGGTCTAAAAAACGTTGGGGCAACAGCGAGCAATGAATTCTATATTCCATGATTATATAGAGACATTTATGCAAGTGTACATAGATGATATTATGATAAAATCTACGTCAGATGAAGATCATCTAACCCATCTAAGCCAATCATTCGAAAGAATGAGAAAACATGGATTAAAAATGAATCATCTTAAGTGTGCATTCTTTGTGCAGGCTGGAGATTTTCTGGGCTTTATGGTCCATAAAAAGGGGATAGAAATCAATCAGAATAAGACGAAGGCTATTATGGAGACCAAAGCACCATCAACCAAGAAAGAATTGCAATCATTATTAGGAAAGGTAAACTTCCTAAGAAGATTCATCTCAAACTTAAGTGGTCGAACTCAAGCCTTCTCTCCCCTCCTACGCCTGAAACAAGGGAAGTTCGAATGGAATGATGAACATCAAAAGGCATTCGACAAGATCAAACACTATTTGACGAATCCTCCTAGCTTGGCACCACCATGTGGAAAGAAGCCTATGAGACTGTATATATCAGCTTCCGACACTACCATAGGTAGCATGTTGGCACAATAGAATGAAGATGGCGTCGAAAGAGCCATTTATTATCTTAGTAGGGTTTTAAATGATGCAGAAACTAGATACACTTCAATAGAAAAACTGTGTCTTTGTTTGCATTTCTCTTGTACTAAACTCAAGTATTATATAAAACCTATTGATTTATACGTCTCTTCACATTTTGATGTCATCAAGTATATGTAATCTAAGCCAATAATGCACAGTCGAATTGGCAAATGGGCTTTAGCACTCACTGAATACTCTTTAACCTTTATGCCCTTAAGGGCAATGAAGGGACAAATAGTATCGGACTTTATTGTAGACCATGCAGTGGTCGAAAATCCTCAACTTCAAGTTGAGTTGAAACCTTGGAGATTATTCTTCGACGGTTCCACTCATAAGGATGGAAGTAAGGTTGGGATCATGTTAATTTCTCCTGACGGAATTCCAACAAAACTCAAATATAGAATTGAAGGTCCCCTTTGTTCTAACAACAAAGCAAAATATGAAGCCCTTATTGCAGGACTTGAGGCTTTGTTGGAATTGGGGGCAACTAGGGTCGAAATTAAAGGAGACTCAGAATTAGTAATCAAGCAACTAACGAAGGAGTACAAATGTATAAAAGAAAATTTGATTATGTACTTCGTCATTGCAAATAGGTTACTCAAAAAATTCGAATATATCGACATAAAACATATCCCTAGAATAAAAAACCAAGAAGCTAATTACTTAGCACAAATAGCTTCAGGGTATAGAATTTCAAAAAGGAAGCTAGAAGAACTTGTCGAAGTAAGAGGAAAGGCAATGGCTGCCAGATTGTCTCCGACAGATTTGGAAAGCACTCAGTTAGGATATGCTAACAAAGAGGAGTTTGAAGTATTGGCCATTGATACCTTAATAGATACAGATTGGAGGAATCCAATTATTAATTATCTTAAGGACCCTTCGACAGATACAGAAAGAAAAACCAAGTACAGGGCTTTATCTTATGTTTTGATGGGGAATGAATTATTCAAGAAAACCCCTAAAGGGATCCTGTTGAAATGTTTAGGAGAAAACGAAGCTTACTTGGCATTATCTAGTGTACATAGTGGAGCCTGTGGAGCACACCAGGCAGGCCATAAGATGAAATGGTTGCTTTTCAGATATGGAATGTATTGGCCCACCATGTTAAAAGATTGTATAGAGTTTGCTAAGGGTTGCCAAGAATGTCAAATACATGCAGGAATTCAACATGCTCCTGCAAGTGAGCTTCATACAATTATTAAGCCTTGGCCTTTCAGAGGGTGGGCATTAGATCTAATCAGGGAAATTCGACCCAATTCATCCAAAGGTCAAAGGTATATACTTGTAGGAATTGACTATTTCACTAAATGGGTCGAAGCAGTACCTTTAGTAAATATGGATCAAGAAACTGTTATCGAATTCATTCAAAGGCAAATATTATATAGATTTGGAACCCCAGAAAGTATAAAAACAGATCAAGGATGAGTTTTTACTGGTCGAAAGATGCAAGAGTTTGCAAAGGAGACGGGTTTCAAATTATTAACATCCACACCCTATTATGCTCAAGCCAATGGGCAAGTCGAAGCAGCCAATAAAGTAATAATTGGTTTAATCAAAAAGCATGTAGGGAAGAAGCCAAAAAATTGGCACGAAACTTTAGACCAAGCGCTTTGGGCTTGTCGAACCTCCCCTAAAGAAGCTACTAACACTACACCTTTCCAGCTTACATTTGGACATGATGCAGTGTTACCTGTCGAAATCTACTTGCAATCAGTGAGAATCCAAAGACAAGGAGAAATTCCATCTGACTTATACTGGGAAATGATGATAAATGAGCTGGTGGATTTGGATGAAGAAAGGTTGCATGCGTTAGAAGTATTAAGAAGACAGAAGGAGAGGGTAGAAAGGGCATACAATAAGAGGGTCAAAGGTAAAACCTTCACTACGAATGATTTAGTTTGGAAAGTTATATTACCTATGGATCGAAAGAATAAAGCATTAGGAAAATGGTCTCCACATTGGGAAGGACCTTTTCGAATTTTAAAAGCCTTTTCAAACAATGCATACGAAATAGAAGAATTAACAGAGGATCGAAGAATCCTAAAAGTAAATGGGAAATACTTAAAGAAGTATAAACCATTTATGCATGAAGTGAAAATCATAACAACATAGTAAGCAAAGAACTATCATGGCCAAAATGGTGAAGATATTTAAACTCCAAACTTTGCCAAAATGGCTTTCGTCTTAATCAAATTACAAATGAACAAGAGTCGAATAGAACAAATATAGGTGGAAATCAAAAAGGAATAGTGGCCCTCATCCGATCATACTTTTTCTTCGCCAAGCCAATCTTGTATTGAACAGCAGCTTGAACCCCTCTGAGGCGTGCAATATCTTCATTCATAGCAGTAGCCTTTTCGACATGATCTACGCTCTGCTTCGCCAGATCATCAGCTTCAGTATTATCTAAGCCTTGGATAGCAGCCTGCTTCGCCTTAGCATCAGAAATCTTCTTCTGCAATTCTGCAATGTGAGATTCCCAGAGTTGTATTGAAGCAGTATAAGTGTCGAATTCTGCTTGGGTTGACTTTCTGGAAGGGGCTAACTCCTCAGAAGCTTGTGAAGTTCGAAGGGCATTGTCAAACTCAGTGGCTTAAGCTTTTTCAGTTGATAGAAGCTTTGCTTTGGCATCCACCTCCCTACGGTATTCAGCACAGACTTGGTCAATGAGGTTCTGATTATCGATAAGGGCTTCACCTATATCAGTGGGGTAAGCAGTGATGTTAATCTTGCTTATCATCTTCTTTATGCCAAAGCTCGCTCCCACATCATTCCTTAATTCTTCAAAGAGATCTACATCAAAAACTGCCTTCTTCACTTGCTGAAGGAGTTCGTCATGTGATGCTTCGTTTGCACTAGCACCAGAATGGGTCGAAGCTCCAGAAATGCTTTGCTCTGAAGAAGATTCTCTTTGAGTCATCATTAACCTTACATACTTGAGGGGATCATTTTGTTTTAAAGCTTTTTTCTCCTCCTCAGTAAGCGATATAGGCGAAGTCTGGATGATGGATGGTCGAACTTTAATTGGATTTGGGACCGTGTCGATGTTGGCGTCACCAGTTCTAGTTTGATTTCCTTCAGGATCAGCTTCTCCCATATTCATGTCTTCATCTTCCTGAAAGTACCCCTCAATCTCATCAGAATCCTGATCATCCTCATCAGCATCATCTGAAGGGAACTCAACTCTTGCAGGAGAATTACTGGGAGTATCCTCAGAATCTTCTTTCTCTGCTGAGTCCTTCTTGTCAACGTGCTTCAAATCTCTTTTACCATCTTCACCAGGAGAAGAGGTTTCTTGTTCGTTCTGGGCGTTATCTTCTTCGAGATTTTGGGCTCCAGTCGAAGATCCTTTGTTTTGGACAGCACCACTGATTGTCGGAGGAGGAGATGGATTCATGTAGCTCGAAGGATCACTCTGATTGGCGGTAGAAATGAGGGGAGTGGTAGGTTTGTCCTGAAAATAAAGTGTTAGAATAAAGTATGAGTTTGTCGAAAGATAAAACACTCAAGGTTGAAGTCTACCTATTGAGCCTCAGGGTCAGAAGCATTACTCCTAATGTGCTCCAGCGCTGCGCCACCAGAGGGCTGGGATTGAGTTTCCTTTGGAGGATGAGGGAGAATGTTGGTTTCGACACCTTGTTGTTTATTTGTTTGGTAAGAGGCAACTGTTGCCTTATTCTTTTTCTGCTTTTTCTTAAGTGGAGTTGGAGGAGTATCTTCTTCATCATCTTCGACAAGAATTACATTAGCAGTGGAGACTTTTCTTTTCTTGGGCGTCAAAGGAGGCTTGCCACTACCCTGAAAAAGAAAATTATAAATAGTTAGAAAAATACGAAAGAGATAAAGAAGTTATTTGATGTAATACCTTTGAACTCTTCTTCATTTTTTCTGGAGCAGCACCAGAAGACACTCCCTGGCTTTAAGAGGTAGTTGGCTTAGAAGCAGTATTCAAACTAGCTTTCGCCACAGGCTTCTCTTTCTTCGCCATCTTCCTTTTGACGGCTAAAGAAGAATGTGAGTTAGTCGAAACATGCAAATGTTTAAAAGATTGGCAAAAAGACGAAAGGGAGTTGTAAAACCAAGAAATCTAAAGATTTCACACCTTCACATGTCGGAGAAGTTATTCTCCTTGCAGCTAAGTCGAAGTGAAGAAAGCCTTTGAAATTGTCTAAGGTATGTTTGGTTGCAACTACTCTTTTAGCAGGTTTTTGTTGGTCATTTTTTAGTATGTTAAAAATGTCCCCACATATGAACCAGTTTGGGTAAGGGGGGAAAATGACAAAGCAAAATCTGCACTGGGTAAATTTGGAAATTTGGGTGGTTCGCACTCAAAGGCCAAATCATATTTAAATTCAGGTTTTACAGCTTTGAGAGATTTTCTTTTGGCAATTTGCTTTTCAAATTTCTCTTTTAAAATTGGCGTTGCGTCACAAACGGTTCGAACAAGGTCCGTTGGGTCATAGACAGTTTCAAAGTACTTTTGGAATGCTTGGATTTCTTCAGAGTGAGTAAGCTTACCCTTGTGGATATTTTCCTGCAAAGATGAAAAGGCCTTCGTTAGACGTTCTTTGATTTCAGCAGTAGAAAACATATTCTTGGAATAGAAATCTGCCCACCAAGTGGCAAAACCATTGGTGGAGTAGAACGATGGTTGGTAGGCTATTAATTGGAATTCAACAAAGTTTGCATGGAATTCTTCGTGGATTGCAATGTCTCGAGCGCTCCATTCAGTCCCTGCACAACAGATCTCGCGCTTTCGATTGAATAAAGAAACAGGAATAAGTTGACATAACCTAAATTGTCGAGAGACAAAATTAGGTTGATAAGCCAACAAACACACATGGCTATTTACTGGCAGGATCCTAGAAATAAGCAGCCTTGGGAAGAGAAAGGCACGCCATATATCTTCGATCTCTGTGTTGACGTTCTTCACAGCATCTTCGAGCGAAGCAGTAAACTTGGAAGGATCATAGGTTCGACTGGTAAAAGGAGCCATCGAAGGAAAGAAATGGTGACGCTTCGAGAACATCAAGGTGTATTTGGTGAGGGAAGTTTGTAAGTTGTCAACATCATCCGCTGGAGTCAGTTGAAGGAGTCTGGTGACCTTAATGCTTCGATTTATTATCTCTAGGGCACTTTCATTGAGGTTTCCTTGTGTTGGCAAAAAGGATTCGAAAGTAGCATTGAGCCACAATTGAAGAAGCCAATAAGGCCCAGATAGTAATAAGTTGGTACCAACTTCATACTCCTTTAACTTGGCACTAGCCGATCCTAGACTTTCATACAAACTAGCCAATAAGAGTTCACTTAAACACACTCTTCGACAAGCATGCAATTGGTTAGCGAGTGTTAAAAATCTCTTTGCAACTTGCAGAGATTTACAGCAAAAGAAGAACTTGGACAACCATAGACCTAAGAATGTTATATGTTCTATGTCAGAAACTTCTTCCCCATCAATGTGATACAGATTAATATAAGTACTGAACGAAGCGTTCTTGACGTTGAAGTCAATCAAGTTTTCGCAGTCTTGGTAGGGGTCGAAGGTTTCTCCTGTCGGAGGAAGTCCAGAAATGGCAGCTACGTCGTAAAGTGTAGGAGTCATCATTCCACAAGGGAGATGAAAGGTGTTATATGTGTTATCCCAAAAATATAGGTTGGATAATAATAAAGGCTGGCAGTAACTAAACCCCAGCTTCGACATCTGAATCAGTTCAAAAAATACCCAATTCTTTCCAAAATGAAGCTTTCTTCTTCTCAACTTTCGTTAACCAAGCTAGATAGGATTTGTCTAGAGTTGGACAAGACCGAAAGGGTCTGAAACTATCAGTGATAAAATCCAGTTGAAAGCCTCTCTTTGGACTGAATCCTCATTATTTCTGGAGGAAACGGTTTTGTTGGCTATGGGTTTGGTAGTATGATAACAGGGAAAAAACTTCACACATTTCTCTAAATGATCTTCAGAGACTAATGGGCCTAAAAACCCTAAAACATTTCCAGAAAGTAAGGAAGGAACCATTACCTGAGAAGCAAAAATTGCTTTCTGTTCTTTCATAAGTTTTGGAACAGTGATGTACTCCCGATCCCCAACAGTTATGGTTATGCTAGTTGGAATGTTCTGAGAAGCAGAACTTTTTTAGGATCCAGCACCTTTGATGTTCTTTGATTGCTTTTCCTATTTATCAGAAGACATTGTTATGGGTTTTTTTGGAGATTTTGAAGGATTAGGGTTTTAGGGAAGAAGAAACGTTTTCAGAGAAGTTTTAACTTAGGTTGAAAATGAAGATTTTCGTAAAAAGGAAGAAAGAAGTAACAAGCAAGCTTTTATAGTATTAACCTATGAAGCTGATTGGTTACACCTTGCCAGGGTAGTGGGCCACGTGGTGGTTTTTCTGAGAAAAGGGTACAGGGATTACTGTTCATTATTCTTGGAAGTTGAAATTCATGATGACAAATAACTACGCACACGTCTTGATGAGACGTTTTGAAAAAGTAAATCATGATTAACTGACAAATATGGATTTTTAGGTCTGTGAAAGGTCTTTGGTCGAAATCTGGTGATTACAAAAAATGCCCATTTCTACATTGATTCGAAATAGACATTTATTGGGGGCAATTTGTTAACTGGAGATTTGGACAAATAGTTGAAGTTCTTTGGAAGTTTTACGTTTTGGAGAATAAATAAAAATGGTTGTGTCGAAGCTATTTGTTGAATTCTTTTCTTGGGTGAACAAATCTTTATTGTCGAAGCCTGAGACTTAGAAGATTTTTGGATCTCCACAAAGCTCTCTTCGACGTAGGCGTTTTGACAGAGTCGAAGCTTCAAGTGGGAAAGATTTGAAATTTAAACGAAGCAGTTTCGTCAGGCCAACACGTGGAAACATCTGAGACATGCAACGCTTGAAAATGTTGAACGTGGCAGTCATCTGTGTAGAGGCCGTTAGGGTCGAATTGTTATAAATAGGGGTCTTAGTTTTAGATTTCAGAGGTGTTCAAATAGATATACAGAAATTCACAAAAATACTCAAAGTACCAGAGCGAGAGAAAAGAGTTTTATGCTGAAAATGTATGTATGAAGAACACCATAATTTCGTTTATCTATTTCATGCAAGTTATTTAAATTAAAATTATTCATTGTCTTTTCTTCTGTCGAATTGCCCTTATTTTCAGTATTTTATCATCATTTTTAGCTTTGCATTTACATTTCGCCAAGTTCTCATTTCCAGTACTTTCTCAAAACTTAAAACATTTACTTCAAGTCACTTATCTTTACCTTTTCCAAGTACTTTCGTTATCTTTAAAAAACCCTTTCCTACAAAGTTATCGTCATTTACTCTTTATTCATAAAGTCATAAATTTCGTTTAGAATTATTGTCAAAACACTTTTCGCTGTTCATAAACCAGAAACAAACTTAACCATGAGTCAAATCACCGTAATAATAGTTCTTGAGACACATGTCCTAGGATCAATCTAGCCGATCCTGTAAGTTACCAAAAATCTATAATATTGGAAGACTAGCGGTTGTTTATCAGAAATCACTGGTAAACAACGATTCCCGATCACATCTCATGGAGTCCCCATCTCCTAGTTGTTATTTTTTTTTACTAATCATAATTTTCTCAAGTTTCTTGTATCCCCCACGAGACAATCTATGGGGGTATTTGGTTTTAAACTTGTTCAGGTTTCCTACTTCACTTTAATCATGTTTTAAACATAGGAAAAATATTAACGTCCATGATTATATCCATAAAACTATCAGAAAATACAATTGGTACCAACCATGAACTCCTCATAACTACGAGCCTTCGAAAACTTTTTCCAAACCTTCTTTTCAAGAAAAGGATATTTCACCAGCGGGCGCTCACTATTAGGCTTAGGCTTCGTAAATAGTCACTAGTGAGTCGTGACTTAAAACTTCTCTAAGTTGTACTAACATAAGTGGTCAACTTCTAATCATCACTAAACTCAAACGTCAACTACACATTTACATAAATAAGTATGTATTAGTGTTTATATAAAGTAATATAGAATCGATAAAAATTAAAATTAATATACCTGAACGTCTGATCATATGCTATTTTTCACCTCATTTGCTATATCTTTCCAATCATCTAACAATTTGTTGACTTTGCTACGTCTAAGGAATGCAACATAACTCTTAACAAGCGATGAATGATGACTATCAAGAATAGTATAAACAACACTAAACTCGACCGAAATTTTGACACCTAAGTTGCAGACTTTTGCTAATTTATCCATCATTGTGGTACCTCTTTGAAGTTTTTTGTCCTGTTGTCCTACTACAAAAGAAACAATAGCATCATCAACAATAGCATCATCAACAATAACATCATCAACAAAAGCATCATCAATAATAACATCATCAACAAATATCATCAACAAACATCACCAAAAATAGCACCATCAACAACAACAGTGGTATCAAGACACAAACATCATCAACAACAAGTACATAAACATTAATGAAAAATGACGATACTGTAGATGCATGGGGAAAATGTTTACGTACAAAAAATGTGACAAATAAGTATAAAAATGTTGTCATAATCTTTGAGTTCCTCCTCGATAGCTAAACCGAAGGCTCGTCAAGAACGAAGAACACGATGTCGGCTCCTTCCTTGATGGTACGAAAGCGCAGACTTGGTTGAAAATGTTGTTGTTTCTTTATGTTTGAAGATTGTGTTGTATGTTTCGTTAGGGTTGAAACTGCTTTTTTTTGTTAGGTTTGAAAATGATGTTCTTTGGTTAGGTTAGGGTTAAAAACTGCGTTGTTTCGTTGGGGGTTGTTTCTTGATGGACATAAAAATATGGAATTGAAGAGACAAGTTAGCTAGATCTGCTTAAAGTGAGTAAACCATATTACCATGGTTGTTTATCAAAGTCGTTGTGATATATGATGAAATTTTATAGAAAAACGTTAGATTTTAGGTAATTAAATTTTTAAAAAAATAATGAAAACTATATTATAACGGTGTTTTTAGACAACTGTGGTGATATAAAATTTACATCAATGATATCTTATAAAAATCCCTAGGCTTTAAGCAATTAAAATTTTAAAAAATAATAAAATATATATTATAACGGTTTGTTTAGATAACCGTGGTGATATAAGATTTACATTAATTATATTTTATAAAAAAAGCATCAGGTTTTTAAGCAATTGATTTTTTTTAAAATAATTAAAAATATATCACAACGGTTAGTTTAATAAACTGTTGTATATGACTTTCTTTTTTTAAAAAATAGAAATGAAAGACGATGATAAAATATTGAAGAAATGACGAATTAGGAGGCAATGAGATACAACTCATGAAACGTCAATTGATATCACTATGGTTAATTTAAAAAATCTTGGTAATAAATTAACAATGTTTAATTAAAAAGTAAAAAATAAATAAGCGCCTGAATTTAGAGACATTACCACGGTCCTTCGAAGGACCATGGTAACCGTTTGTTTTTGTAGTAGTGAATATTACTATTAATTTTCAATCACTTACATAATGTATTAATCAATATATTTTTGAGGTGAAATAAATAAATTTAGTAATAATAATTTAATTAAAGTGTCTTGACAAACACGAAAAATTATAACAACAGAACATTATGCGTTAATGCTATCAATGTTTTGAAAAGTTTATGGCAAACAGAAGTAACCCGGATCGAATCGTCTAACCGATCCTCTATCGAAAATCTCTGATATGTGTTAATGCTATCAATGTATGATAATTAACACAAATTTATCAAATAATTTTAATCACTGTCAATTGTATGCTATACTACAAGGATAGTCTATTTCCAATGATAAATCACAAAAAAATCTATTGACACAAATTATCGAACACCTTCTGTGAAATTGAATTTGTTCGGAAATTTGTATGGTTTTGTTGATCTTCAAATCTAATCATAATATAAAATATTGTGATTAACTCAACAAAACCTCTTTCAAAAGGTTTATAAAATATTATATCCAAACATATTGATCGCACGATCAATGAATTCAATAATTTGCAAACAAAAAATAAAAGAGATAGAGAGGGAGAGAGGGAGAGAGAATACACAGGGTTTTGTTTAGGGAGTTCTCCGATCGACCCCGTTATGGGTGCATATGCGCTTAATTCGAATTCGAATTGAGATAATGAAATTAACCTTACTTTGCAAAAGTATGTATACAAGAGAGATGTAGCAATCCAACCCTATAAACCCTAAGTTTGATGTTGATTCTGAAACCTTCTCTTCTCTTGATCAAGTAACCCAACATTGCTAATTTGATTCAGCACCTCACGTTACTTCCTTGCAAGAAACTTTTTGTTATTCAGAAACAAATTGAACAAAAAGGGAGAAGTGGTCAGAAACAAAGCACGACTGGTGGCACAAGGTTACAGTCAACAAGAAGGCATTGACTACAATGAAACCTTTGCTCCAATCGCCATCTTAGAATCCATTCGTTTACTTGTTTCATTCACGGTAAATCACTCCATTAAATTATATCAGATGGATTTCAATAGCGTATTTCTCAATGGCTATATATAAGAAGAAGTGTATGTTCATCAACCCCTAGGTTTTGAAAACTCTAAATGTCCAGAACATGTTTTTAAACAAAAAAAAAATCACTGTATGGTCTAAAACAAGCTCCTAGAGCTTGGTATGAAAGACTAAGAAACTTTCTTATGGAACATGACTTTATTAGAGGAAAGGTTGACTCTACACTCTTTTGTAAAAACATTATAAATGATCTCATGATATGTAAGATATATGTTGATGATATAATTTTTGGTTCAGCTAACCCCTCTGTGTGTCAAGAATTCTCTGAGCTAATGCAGGCAAAATTTGAAATGAGTTTGATGCAAGAACTAAAGTTCTTTATGGGTATTCAAATCAATCAAGCTTCAGAAGCTACGTATGTATATCAAATTAAATACATAAAAGACATTCTGAAGAAATTCGAAATGGCAGAATGCAAACCTACAAAGACACCCATGCATCCAACTTGCATTCTGGAGAAAGAATAAGTTAGTCAAAAGGTTTGTCAGAAGCTCTATCGTGGTATGATAGGCTCTCTCCTCTATCTGATGGCTACTCGTCCTGACATTATTTTTAGTGTATGTCTATGTACCAGATTCCAATCAGATCCAAGGGAATCTCATTTAACAGATGTTAAAAGAATCCTAAGGTATATGAAAGGAACCCCTAACCTTGGTCTGATGTATGAGAAAACATCAGAGTATAGGCTTTCTGGATATTATGATGCAGATTATGCAGGGGATAGAATGGAACGTAAAAGCACATCTAGAAACTGTCAATTCTTAGGAAACAATCTCATATCTTGGGCCAGCAAAAGACAGTCAACCATTGCTCTGTCTACTGCAAAAGCAGAATATATATCAACTTCACTATGCACTACTCGGATGCTCTGGATGAAAAATCAACTAGAAGACCTTCAGATATTTGAGAGTAACGTTCCTATCTTCTGTGATAATACTGCTGCCATTTGTTTAAGTAAGAACCTATCTTGCATTCCAGAGCTAAGCATATAGAAATAAAACATCATTTTATCAGAGACTATCTTCAAAAAGGGGTAATATCCTTAAAATTTATTGATAGAGACCATCAATGGGATGATATTTCCACTAAACCCCTCGCTGAAGATAGATTCTCATTTATTTTGAAACATTTAAAAATTGAAAATTTCCCAGAATAAACCAAATGTGCTTCTCTGAAATAGCGAAATAAGGCTCTAAAATAACATGAGGTATCTGGATCTGACTCTGATACTTCTACCAGTTAGAAATCATCTGAATCAGAAATCCTCAAGACCAAATCCCTTGGTATTCCTGAAGATCAGAGAGATCAACACGTGGGGTAACTTGCGTCTGACCTTGGATATTTTAGACAGTTGTCTAGTATAAATCAAGAGACAAACCTGTAAGATCTCCTCGAGTAGTGTATTGGTTTGGGGATTAGACCTCTATCATGGGTTGTAATCATGTCTCCTCTAAGCATGTCAACTTGGTTAATGTGCGATTATTTATTTTCTAACTTCTCAACTGCCTTTAACGCTTTCGTTTTGCATGCCATCTATGTGTACTTATTTTCTTCACAATTCACACTTTTACACTCACTGCCTACACGAACCCCTCTCCTCCTTCAAGTTCATCAAAGTTCATCATCTTCATCAAAGTTCTTCAAGTTCATCAAAGTTTATCATCTTCATCAAAGTTCTTCAAGTTCTTCATTTTTCTTCAAGTTCTTCATGGATTCTCAACAATAATTTGTCTACAAATACTCTCAGCAAATGGAATCAACGGAACAAACTCCAAATTCTTCTCAACAAACAAATGCTACCACTGGTGTTGTCTCTACCCCAATCTACAAAGAACCACATATTCTGGACCGTGAACCTCATATTCACCTTGCCACTCCATTTGACAAGCTTGAAGTCCTGTGTGAATCGCTGGTAGACTTTGACAACATGAAGTGAAATGGAATATACCTCACTGAGGAACTGAGAATGCAAGGGTGGGAAACCTATTTCGAAAGACTCGATGGTCCCGTCTACACCTATCTGGTAAATGAGTTCTGGCGCTTCGCATACTAAGATGATCACTACATTGTCTCACATGTTCTGGGGGTCAAGATCGTTATTACTGAGAAGTCCATCATCTCCCTTCTAAATATGGAGAAGACAGGGGGAAGAAGGATCTACAAGATCAATCCTAGGGCAAAGTACATGTCCCAGGAAATTGCCCCAACCATATTTCAACAGAACGCTGAAGGCAACTCCTTCAAAAATAAGGAACTTCACCAGAACCTCTGAGTCTGGCTGAAGATCATTCTGGGTACCATCCATCACCGCCCAACCTCCAACTCTTCTGACTACATCAACACGGATCAGAAGTGCATACTCTACTGCCTTCACAAAGGGCTAAAACTGAACTTGCCATCGCTGCTCTTCAAATACCTCAGAGACTCTATCAAGGATACCAGAAATAACATGAAGCCTAGAACCTACGTCCCTCTGGGAAGACTTATCTTCGACGTTCTGATCGAGAGTGGGTTGGTGGATCACCTGATCCATCACAATCTGATGAAGGATGTCATAGTTGACATTGGAAGGCCTCTGAACGCTCGCAATCTGAAGAGCATGGGGGCGATTGAGCAAGTCAGGGTGAAACCCTCTTTAGATACCTCCTGGGAAGCACTCAAGGATCAAAGGAAAATTCCAAATGGACTCTACCTCTTCTCCAAGATCGATCCTCTAGAGGTTGTGGCACATTATCTGAAGGATCTCGCAAGTCAATGAGTTGACATCTCAGAGTTCTCTGTGGATTGGCTGACTGAGCATCCACCAACCTTCATGAAGAGGATGTGAGAGCCGTCTGAGAAGTCAAAGAAGGCCAAGAAAGCAAAACTGGGAGAAACTTCTGCGTCAAGACCTCCGGTCCGTCTGATTGAATCACCAAGTAAGTCTCTGCCTCCCTCTCGCTCTGTCAATTTAAAGCAAGTTGCTTCTCCTATTCCCCAAACCACACCTATCTAAACCCACTATGAAACCCCTCCCTCTACCACTAAACCCTATGATACTCCAACCTCTAATCCACCATCTCCCTCACTTCAAAAATTTAACCTCTCCATCACAACCTTTCCCGTATCTGAAGTAGAAATGCTTAACGAATCTATCTCACCAACATCCTCTACACCATACTACGTATTATCATCAGACTCAGAACCTTATGACCCTCAATCCCCCACACTAGCTCAGCTTCAGGCACGTGCTTTTGCCTCTCAACAACAACCTGAACTAGAAGCTACGACTCCATCACCTGCACAACCAATTCCACCACCATCTGAACAACCATAAACACCACCATCTGAACAACCACCAAATCAACCACCTGAACAACCCACACCACCACCCTCTAATACTCCCATCATACCACCCTCAGAATACATCATCATCCCTACCCCTCAGACCGTTGACACCACCCAAACACCACCATCATCCCCATCCCCTAACCCTGAACCAGAACATACATTCCCCTCCTTAGAAGAAGCAATCGCTTTATTTGCTGAGTCTTCAGTGGAGAAGATCAAGTCTTTATCTATAAACTCCAATATCAGTGATGATCCCTCTGCAGTGAGGATTCACTGGAATAGAGTGATCAGATGGATGGCCTCTGAAGCCTTCAAACTGAAAGGACTCTCTGAACAAGTCCGCAAAGACTTTATCAGAGATGCTGGAGAAAGTCTACAGACTCGTTTGGTCAGAGAGGCTGAGGAAAAGGCCAGAAGAGAAGCAGAAGAGAAAGCTCGTCTGGAAGAAAAGCAACGGGTTAGAGAAGCTGCAGAAAAGGCTGTTGCTGCTGCTGAAGCTGAGGAAAAAGCAAAAGCTGAAGCTGAAGAAGCAGCACACATGGTTGCGGAAGAAGCTTCAAAGGCTATCGTTGATGCTCTGACTCAGGGGGAGCAATCAAACCCTGGCTTCTCCCCTCTGGTCCTAAAGACTCTGGAAGAACAGCAGAAGGAGCAATAGATTGTGCGAGCAAGATTGGATCAACAGGACTACGTCAACAACAATATTCAGAACCTGCTGACTCAATTGCTCCAAAGGATGCCTTCGCCTCCAACCCCTTAGGCATTTAGGCTTCTTTTGTTGTTTTCTTCTTATGTTTTCCTTATGTTTTGTGCTCTCTTTCTGAATTGCTGCTTACCTGTACCTGTTTTTCTCATATATATGAACTTTTTTCTTACATTGTGTTATGTCTTTTTGAGTCTGACAAAAAGGGGGAGAACTAATACAGGTCTGATGAAAATATATCTAAGCCTCTTGCTACACTGCGCATATTAATATCTTAATAACTTATGAGAACTAAAAGTTATGCAGGATAACAACTAAGGTACAAACTAGCTGTCACACAAGGAAAGTCTGGTAAGAACTTCTGAGAAATATGATGATCCATCTCAGGGGGAGTCATCTCTCATTTGACTCTGAGTTATTATTTTGATTATACCACTGTTTCATCATCACTCTGAATTTTTTTTGTCATCATCAAAAAGGGGGAAATTGTAAGAACAAATCTAGTTTCTACAATGTATCTCTAAGATTTTAATGATAACAAAGGATGAAACAAAAAATGGCACCCTAACAAAATTTATCTAAGTGCGCATGACTCTAATCAAAATAGTTAGATAGACATTCATCAGATACAAATACAAGTTCTGAAATACCACTTAGAAGATACGCAAGAAGAAGCTCTGACTCTGATTAATAGAAGCGTTAACTAAACAAGAGACATCAGACACTCTGAAGCGGAAGAACACACTCTAGGATCTGAAGTCTTGCACTCTGATAAAATCAATCAGAATAAACTCTGAAGATAGTCAGCGACAAGCATCTATCTGAAGGTACACTTGCTAAATAGAGACTCTGATATTCGATCCTTCTGATTCAGAAAACTTAGCTATGGAGAATTTCACTTATGGAAAGAATCTATTTCAGGAAGAAATTTATGGCATCCTAAAACTGCTTTGGAAAGAACACAGAGATTAATGACATTAATCATCCATCATTGCCAAAGATTCTGACATTCAAACACTCAACGGTCTTCTTATCACTCCTATAAAGGATGAAGCGCCTCACTAAGAAGATATCAGAAAACACACGAGAATACAACACTACTTTCATATCCATTATTCATTCTCTTCCTCACACGAGCTGCTCTTCCTAAGTGAGAATAACTCTTTTGCTTTTACCTTGTGTAACTTATGCTTACCTAGAAGCACTAAGCATTACTATAATTCTATTTATTTGTTGAAACTCTCCTTAAGTGACTTGTGAAGTATGTATACTTGAGAGGGCTAAAAGATCTTTATCCTCTTAGATGACCGTTTGTATAATCTTTCAAGATTAGTGGATTAAGTCCTTTTTGAAGGCGAAATCACCTTGGCCGAGTGGACTAGGGTAGCTTTGAATTTCAAGCGAACCAGTATAAAATTTAGTGTTGATATTATTTGTTTCAGCATGTGTCTCATTTCCAAAAAGTTTTTATTATCGTTAAAAAAAATTCAAACCCCACTTTCTTATTTTTCTCTACCTTCAATTTACTTTTTGCAATTTAATTTCCAGTCATTTATTATTCATTTCCATTTACATTTCATTTAACTTGTTTATGTTTATGCCATTTTCACTTTGCTCATTTGAGCCATATATTGTGATTGTGTATATTTTGTTTGTGTACTTTGATTGTGTTTGTGGTCTTAGGACCTTAAAATACTTAATAAACAATAAAAACCCTAAAAAAATGTTTGGTGGACTGTTGATCTTGATCTAAACTCTTGGACTTAGAACTAGGCAACATTCCCTGTGCAAAAAGGACTTGGCCAATGCCAACATTCTGAGACCAAGTTGTTATGTAATGAACCTTCACCTGATGCAAGTCTTGAAGATTTATTTGAAATCATCTTCTAAATTGTCTTGATATAAATTGTTATTTTGATCTTGTGTCTAATGCTTTATTCTGAGTGGATCAAAGAGTATTTCATCTGATATATGAAAAGACAAAGAAGACTGCTAGTTGTGGGATTTGCTTGCTTGGATGTGTCCATCTTTATTTGATGCCTTGATCATCATGATGTCTGATATTTCTAATTGCTTGCTGATTATTACATAGTTTAAAGTCCAAAGGGAAAGTGGTTTTTCTATATAACATTCTTGTTTGTTGGATTGCATCCCACTGGTCAGATCTTTTCAACTCTTAACTTTTAATTTTATGCTTAGGATAACCTCTCCATCTTCTACCACTTCTTAAATTTCAAAATCTCTCCCCCTTTTTAAAAACTTTCTTTGATTGTGATTTCAAACTTAGACTTTGTTTAAATGATTAGAAACTTTAGCCTTATGCTAATGAACTTTGAAACCTTTTCTTAAATCAAACTTGTAAATAAATCTAATCATATTGACTTAAAATTTCAAAAGCCAAAAAGAATTAACACTCATTCAAACCTTTGGGCCCTCTGTGCCTCTTTTCACTTAACTTTTGATTAAAAGCAATCCACTCATTTTGAAATTGTTACCACGAATTACGAGGTTTTGATCCCTCATTTTTATGTTGGTACGTAGGCACAAGTTTGAAGGTCTTGTCAAACACGAAAAAATATAATCAATGAATTGTTTTCTCATCCCCACACTCTATTTTTCTCAAACATCTTTTATACCAAAAACACATACACACATAAAAAGGGCTCTCTAGGAGTACCTAGGAGACTTTGGGTGATAACACCTTCCCTCTGTGTAACCAACCCCCTTACCCGTAATCTCTGGCATTTTATTAGTTTTGATTTGAAAACTTCTTATCATTGGATTTTATTCGTACTTTCCCCTTTTCCTTTGGAAATAATAAGAGCGCGGTGGTGACTCTGGTTTTATTGATGTTAAGCTTATCCATAGCTTGATGGTCATGAATTTACCACTACGGCATCCGCTGTTCAGGTACCATGAATGGTGTCTCAGCCGAGTTGTTAAGGATGTTTGCAACATAAATAATTTTATCCTTAGGCGCCCACTTTTGGGTTCTCTTTTGTTAGTTTCCCCATATTTTTTCAAAACTTTGGGTCTTTTAGAAGAAGGATAATCATGAGAGATTTGTGCATGGTACCAAGGTTTCAGAACGGAGTTCCCATCCTTAGTATGCTTTTGTGTCTGTGCAACAATATCAGACTCAGTTCCAACAGGCACAAAATGCACATAGAGAGGTTTTGGTTTGACCTTCTGACTTTCGTCAGGTTTTGTAGTTTCTGTACAACCCAAATCTTTCCTTCCATTTATGCTAACTCCATAGATCAAGGAAGCCATTTTGCTTTTATCTATGATTTTAGCCAAAAAGTATTGGAATGCTCTGTCATATTTGA
Source organism: Lathyrus oleraceus (assembly GCF_024323335.1). Classification (NCBI taxonomy): domain Eukaryota; kingdom Viridiplantae; phylum Streptophyta; class Magnoliopsida; order Fabales; family Fabaceae; genus Lathyrus; species Lathyrus oleraceus. Next base: position 308,736,068 of record NC_066581.1, read on the forward strand.
TGACGCAATCAGTACCAAAATCTTCTAAACTTATTTCCTCCTTTAGTTTTGAATTTTTTCTTTTCAAAGCAGAATTATTAATTTCTAGAGAGGAAATGTCATTCTCAAGCTCTTTCTAAGTTTCAGAACCAGTTACTTTGACTTGTTTAAGGTCTTTGTATTTGCTTTGAAGACTCTGATACTTTTCCAGTATTTCAGAAAGACAAATTTCAACATTAGAACGAGATAGATTAAAGAATACCTCTTTAGAATCGGAGTCAGATTCTGATTCTGATAAAACCTTGTCTTCTGTTTTCTCAGAGCTTGTGGGATCCTCAGTAGTTGCCATCAGTACAACATTAGCTTTTTCTTTGTCAGAATCTTATTCTTCATATTCTGAGTCATCCCAGGTAGCCATCATCCCCTTCTTGACTTTGGAGAAGTTCTTCTTGGGCCTTTTGTCCTTCTTCAGCTTGGGACAATCATTATTATAGTGGCTTGGCTCCTTGCACTCGAAACCGATAATTTCTTTTTCAAAAGTTTGCTTCTTTTGACCAGATGAGGATTGGAAGCGACCAACAGTCCTTCTAACTCCTTTGAATTTCCCTTGACCACTTTGCATGTGTTTCTAGAGTGTGTTGACTCTTTTTGAGATTAGAGACAACTCATCATCATCTTTTGAGTCTTCATCTGATTCTTCCTCAGCTTGATATGCCTTAGTCTTCTCTGGCTTGGATTTTAGAGCTAAGATTTACCTCTCTTGTGAGGTTCATCTTCTTATAGCTCAATCTCACGACTTCTTAAAGAACTAACAAGTTCTTCAAGACTGGCGTTGTTGAGATCCTTAGCCAGCTTTAATGCAGTTACCATAGGTCTCCATTTTCTGGGAAGACTTCTGATAATTTTCTTGACATTTGTCAAGAATCTTAAGTCTTGTAACAAAAATATGAAACCTTGAGAACATGGTTTCAACATTTTCACCATCTTCCATTTTGAAAGCCTCATATTTATGGATTAAGGCCAAGGCCTTTGTCTCCTTTACTTGAGTGTTTCCCTCATGAGTCATTCTTAGAGACTCAAAAATGGATTTGGCAGAATCTTTGTTTGTTATCTTCTCATACTCCGTATAAGAGATAGCATTGAGCAATATGGTTATAGCCTTATGATTATTTTTTAAAGTCTTTCATTTCTTAATCAGGCATAGAACTTCTTGCTAAAATATTTCCTTCAGCATTTACTTGGTGAACATAGCCATCAACTACGAGATCCCAGAGATCAACATCGTAACCAAGAAAGAAACTTTCTATTCTGTCTTTCCAGTAGTCAAATTTTTCACCATCCAAAATAGGTGGCTTAGCACTGTAATGATCTCTATCATTATTATTAACAATGTTAGCAGCGTTAGCAGCAACCATTGTTTCTCACACAACTAGATCGGTATTGAACACTATGAGATGTTGATAAAAACCTTTTATCACAATCAAAATCAGAGCTCTGATACCAATTGAAGGTGTGAAAAACACAAGAATGGGGGAGGGATTGAATTGGGTTTTACAAGCAAAATCTTTTTCCAAAGCAAAAACACCACTAACAAGTTAATAACAAAGAGATAAAAACACAATGATTTTTATCCTGGTTCACTTGAAACTCAAAGGTAATTCGGTCCACCCGCCAAGGTGATTTTCCTTATACACAAGGACTTAATCCACTATAATCAACAGATTATAATAAACACAAAGAATACCCTTCTTTGTCTTCTCAAGGATCCAACTAAACCTTAGTCTCCTCAAGGATTCACAAAGAACAACTTTCTTTGTCTTCTCAAGGATAACCTCCTTAAGGAATAAAAAAATAGTTTGAATAATAGTTTGTGTGTTACAAGATGCTTCTACAAAAGCAGATTTACACAAATAAATAATAAATAGTTAAAGAATATTGTATACAAAAGACGATAGTTTTTCACAAAGAAAAAAAGTTTGTCAAAATACTTTTGCATATCAACGTTTTCTTCAAGTCTCCAATGCAAGCTTATATAGTTTAAGCATGTGACCGTTGGAGGGAAAATGGGGAAAGCTCCTTGAGCAGTTTTCCACTGCTGGATGAGAAAGGAATGATACCACATATTGTCCTTTTGCCCACATATTCAGTGATAGGTGTGATGAATAGTACAGTCATTGCCCACGAAAATCGGAAGTGAAAAGCTTGTTCGATTTGTACTATGTAATATTTGATCACGTTCCCGTTTGATCTTATCTTCAGATTCATTGGTTTCTAATAAAATATGATTGAAGCATGAAGTGAAGAAGTAGAGAGATGGATTCAGAAACTTCAGAACCTTGACAGTGTCAGTAGTCTGACTTGAGTTCTTTGGTTTCTTCAGAATCTTCAAAGTCTTTAGAATCCTCAGACAGAACCTTGATAACTTCAATCGTCTATCTTGAGATCTTTAGCTACATAACACAACTTCAGAAGATTTCCATTCTTCAGAAGTTTGATGATCAGACTCACGTCCATAAGCAAAATCTGAGAGAATATTGCAACATCAATATAGAGTCTCCCCAGAAGCTCCCGATGGGCGAAATAATAGTCTCCCCAGAAGCTCCCGATGGGAGAAATAATCAGAAAGAACATTACATCAACAATATTGACGTCTTTCAGAACTTCTAATTGCAGCGCAGAAGCGGATTTCGAACGTAAAGTTCAGAAACTAATGATGTTGCACATCATATGATCAGAATCAGAACTCGTTGTTAAAGTTACACAATAACAAACCATTAGGGTACCAAAATTGTTCTCACACAAATACAACATTGTTATCATCAAAACTTAAGGTGTAGATGCATAACCAAATCTTGTTCAAACAAAAAGGCTATCTACTTTGCTAACTACTAGAGGCGTGACAAGGATTATTAGAAAAGACAAGAAGGTGCATCGATTAGCTATCAAGACCTTGTTTCTAACAACGTCACAATCCTCTCATAATTATTCTAAGTCTTTAGAGTTCCTCCTATTTTGGGGATGCAGTCAGTTTTTTTCCTCTATTTTTTTAACATGACATCAAAAGATCAAAAAACTACCTAAAAATAAAAACCAAAAACAAATTTTCATCCATTACTTACTTTAAAATATAAATAACATAATTAAGATGACAGGAATTAAAACTACAGAATGGATACATAAGCTAACAGATGATTAGAGTGATTGGTTGTGGTACACAAATTTCACGATGATATCTGTCATATCCCTAAACATAGAGTAATGACAGGGTCTTCACTATCATCTAGTGACTATTAGCATCCATGACACGTCAACCTGCAAGGTTTAAGAAACAAATTACATTTATACACGAAGCCTGTTGCCTTACAATGTTTCTTTTTACCATTTAAAATTGGCAAGAGGTGGAACAACAACAACAACAGTAACAACAACAACAATATTAGCAACACCACCAACAACAATAACAACAACAACAACATCAACAATAACAATAACAATAACAATAACAACAACAATTATAATAACAACAACAACAATAACCACCACAACAACAACAATAGCAACAACAACAACATCAACAATAGCAATTGTAACAGCAACAACAATAGAAGCTGCAACAACAATAACAAGAACATCAGAAATCATGTATCATACCCCTCGGTTATGGGTTTAACCAAAGGAATATATTATTTAATAATTAAATAAAAAGGGTGTCAATTTTAAAGAAATAAAAATAGAAAATGTAGTTGTTGGGATTCGAAGCATGTTCCCATAAGTAGTTTACCTCTCGATTATCTATAACAACTAAGGAAATATTTGGTAGTTTTTTGGAAAAAAAACATGGCGCATCTAGGACTTATACCTTGGTTTTTCATTTGTGTGTGTGTGTGTGTGTGTGTGTGTGTGTGTGTGTGTGCGCGTGTGCGTGTACATGTGTGTGTGTCCCCAACGGAACATTCAGGAAAAAGGAAGGTCAGTCTAAACCTTCTCAGAACATATAACTTATTATTCAAATGAGTATAGATAATCCAAGTCCAAAATAGATCTAACGGCCTCCCGTGTTGCACTCCTAACATATCCTAGGTTGTTATAGTTCCTCCTCTATATATTCAGAAAGGGTACCATGTTTAGGTATTCAATTTCACTTTACTATTTTCCTACACATACTGAATTGAGTGTTGGAGTGTTGGCATTACAGGTCAGTCTCTCTTCTCCGTACCGAAAACTCAGATCAATCACAATCCTCCATACTCATAAGTCCTTAATCCATATCTGGTTCTGCAAAGTAACATTGGCCCCATATGTGGGAATTGACTAATGATTCTCGTGTTTTCGATGATCTCGCATTTGTGCTTTGATTTGTCAATCAAAAACCTTTTCAGTTGATAAGTTCAAGAGCTCTCGAAATCAAACGCGAAGATCATTCAAGTTTTATTAAATTAAATAGAATATAAACTTTAATGTCTCTAATTTCCATATTTCTGACTTCCACACTTCTCGATAATGCTTGGGTCCAAATCTACTAGTTATGTCGTAACACGTGACGTAGTTTCCACTGCTGCTATTGTTCAAGCGACGATCAATAAATCACCTTCACCTCTTGCACAAGGTGTTACGAATATAATAGTTGAAACTCTTCTACATATAGATTTACTTCAAGTTCCTCAGATCTTTGTATTTTCTATAGTTCCTCCAATTGGATATTCAAAACCGCGTCCAACAATATTCTCGCTACTATATATATATATATATATATATATATATATATATATATATATATATATATATATATATATATATATATATATATATATATATATATATATATATATATATATATATATATATATATATTTATTTATTTATTTATTTATTTATATAAATAACTTAATATGACTAGTGATAAAAAAATTTGGCATGTGTTTATGTTCTATTGTTATAATTTTATGTGTTTGTCAAGACAATTTAATTAAATTATTAATACTAAATTTAGTTATTTCACCTCTAAAATATATTAATTAATATATTATGCAAGTAATTGAAACTTAACAGAAATAATTGTCATACCCTAATTTTACCCCTAAGATTCCATCTATCATATCATTTTCATTTCAACCAAGATCACAAGCATGTCATCATCCTAACCTTCACCTCTTTGAGTTTGCATTTGTGGGAGATCATCAAGCACCATTTGTGTTTTCGTTTTACCTTTTTTCTTGCTTGCATGCTAACTTAGCTAACTTTATTCAAAATACAAAAATATGTGTTGTTTCTTTTTTCTTATTGTATAAGGTAGGGACTTGCAATCAAAGGATCAAGCTTGGTTTCTAAAATAGGGTTTTGATACTCAAAGTCAAAGTTTCGTCAACAAGTGGTTCACAAGAGCTTTTACTTCAAGGCATGGCCTACAATCTTAGGCCATATTATTGTCAAGCTTCATTCAACATCATTTGATTAAGAGATGTTCAAATTTGGTGCATTATTTCAAAGGTGATTCAAGTATGGTTCGTGTGTTTATTTCCATGTCATCTCCATCCAATTTTCAAGCAATCATCAAGATTCTTCAAGGGACAATCAACTTTCCTTCATTTGTTATTCAAGTGTTCATCATTGGGCCTTTGGATGTAAGAAATGGCAAGAAGTCACAAGTTTATGCATGTTTGGTTGACCTAAAATCAAGCATGGCATGTCACTTTGTACAAACACCATAACTCTCACATTTCTCAACATTTTTGGAATATACTTCGAGCCAAATGTCACATTTGAATTTCTCAAGCATCCTTTTGGAATTCGAATTGGCCAAGATGCCCATGTAAGCACCAAAGTAGGCCTCTAAGTCATCAAAAGTAGGCCCTTTTTAAAGGGTCAAACTGTTGGTGTAAGCCCTAAAGGCCAATACTTTTGGTACTTGTATCGAATTATTTATTAATAATAAAAGGATTTTTCTTTATTATGTTTGTTTAATAAAGTCCCTAGAATAGCTAGTCCGTTTAATGTATCAAGTGTGACTTAATCATGAGATCCCGTTAAACATAAGGACATTATTCTTAAAGTATCTGTAGTCGAGCTTTGTTGTAAAGTGGGATAACATTAAAGTATTAAGATTATTATGTATATAGACTGATGATCACATCTCATGGATCATGGATAAGGAGTTATCAAGTCTTAAACATAGGTAGGAATATTAAGAGTAGTATTTATACTGGATTGACCCGCTATGAGAATACTATATAGAATGTTATGCGAAGTGTCATAAGTTATTCTCATGGTTATAGTGGTGTATACCACCCTTCGACCTGAAACCACTATGGAACCTAGATGTAGAGTCGAGTGCCTTATTGCTAATCAAACAGTGTCCATAACTAGATGAGCATAAAGACAGTTGATGGGTACTCCACGAAGCATGATGAGGGACATGAGTGACCTAGATGAAATTTGCCCATCCTGCGTAACAGGATAAATGTTTAAGGGCCTAATATTGAACTGGACAAGGATGACACGGTCTATGCCTTGTGTTCAATATAGACATAAGGGCAAAAGGGTAATTTTACACATAAGTATTATCAGAAAAGGATTTGTCATATCACGTAACATTTTCGTGTCTTGGGTAGCAGTGATGTGTTGCTCGATACCGCTCACTGTTTATTATGTTAAATACGTGATTTAATATAATTACCAATGTTGCGAGAACCTACAGGGTCGCACACAAAAGGAAGGATTGATGAGAGATAAAGTGAATAAGGAACACCGTAAGGTACGGTGCACTTAAGTGAATTGTAGAACATCGTAAGGTACGGTGCACTTAAGTAGAATACGAAATATGGTAAGATACCACATGCTTAAGTGATTTTGGTATATCATAAGATTTGGGCCATATACACTTAAGTGGACTTTTTATCTTACATCCCACACAAGTGGTTCTATAAACGGAACCCTAGTGCAGAAGCATTTGTGCATATGAAATTTCATTTCTCTCTCTCTCTCTCTCTCTCTCTCACTCACTCAAATCCTTCATTCGTAGCAGCTAGCACTGAGATTGAAGGAATCCGTTCGTTTGGACTGAGTAGAGGTGTTGTCACCATTCAACATTCGTGATCACTCCTTAGATATGAATCAAAGGTTTCAATCGCCACAAGAGGTAAGGATTCTATCACTGATCATGCTGATTCGTAAGGATCACTAAAGGAGAAAATTTTAATTTCTGCTGCGTTTTGGATCGCTATTCTCCTTCACAAACATCAAATTTTCCTATAAGTCCACCAATTTTGGAATTGACCAAGATGCCCATATGTGCACCAAAGTAGGCCCAAGACCTGGTCGACCTAATGTCTGGCTTAGAATTTCAGGTCACGACCCCAAATTTCCATCCATGCCATTTTCAACTCAAGCATCCTTTTGATTTGATTCTTTTTATATTTGATTCTTCACCATGAGGAGATCATTTGGCACAAAGAATGTCTCAAAACGCACGAGTGAATCTCATTTGGCCCAAGCTCAAACATGGTACCATGGACTCTACTTCTGGCGCAAGTTTCAGGTCACGATTTTCATGCCATTCTTAATTTGGGACCAGTTGCAGATGTACAATCTCTATGGAAAATCAAAACATGTATGAACAAGTGCAAAACAACTTGGTTTCATCATTGACTCACGTATTTCATGTTGCATTTTGAACGCTTGGAAAATCCTCAAATTTCTTACCTAATTCACACGAATTTTCCTCCATTTCGCACGTATTATGATCTAGTTTCATTCCCTATAAATAGAAGAAGCATTTGCCTTCATTTCTAAGCTTTGATAGCCAAAGAAAACCTGAAAATATTTGAGATCGATACCTTAAAAAAAAAGTTAACCATTTCTTTGATTCAACCTTTTTTAGCTTCGAATCTTCACCCATAATCACTCATAGGCATCTTCTGAAGCTAACTAAAGCATTATTGTGGCTTGAAACTCCTTTGAACTAGGCTTCCAAATCCACCATTATTTATCTCTGAAGCTTCAACATGAAAGGTAGATACGGGCTACATTTTTTAGCAAACAAGCTACCAGTGTGTTCGTCGTGATTCACTTATCAAAAGACCTCATTTAACTTGAATTTATTTGTCGTATTGATCATTTAATTTTACTTTATAGAACCAGGGTTCTTCGTGTTCCTGAGAAAATTCTCTTTGCTTAGAGCCAATCAATGGCTCTGATCCAAAGAGATATGAATGATGATATGTTGCGAAGCTAACTCCATACTTAGGTGTTGCTAAAAACACGAGTTCATGATTTGCAGAAATTGAACCAAGGTTGAAGACGAAGTTGTTCTTCGCGCATATTGGTTCCAATGTTTGAATTCCAACCAATAACAACCCGACATCGCATTTTTTAAAACTTAAATTCGTTGGCGTGCGCTTTCTCTTTTATTTGTTTTATTATTTTGTTTTATTTTTTCATTAACTTCCAAAATTAATTTTAAATAGCTCCTTTTACCTTTTTGACTCCATTTTTTCCCATAAAATCTCTAAAACTATTTTGCATCACATATATATTTTGCATAATTTTAAAAATCATTTTTGCATTTAATTGATGTTTTCATTTATTTTTCATTTTATTTTTGATATTTTTCAAATAATTTTACATCCAATTTTTGGGATCCAATTATTCATATTTTTCTTGACTCCCCATAATTTTCTCAGCTATTTCTTTCATATTTGGTGCTTGATTTGAATTTTCTCTTTATTTTCTATTTAAAAATAATTTTAATTAATTCATTTTTTGTTTTTTTTTGGTTGATTTTGATTAACTTGAGTTGTTGGCTTGTGTGATCAATGCTTCTACATTTCAAGTCATTCATAGATGGTCTCTTAGGTTGATTGAATATTCTCTAATTTAATATGTTGATAGGTGATCATATGATCATATTTTTGACACTTTGAGTTAGTGATAGATAATCCCTAAATTGTACCATATGTTTGGGTCTCTTGACTTGTTTGATAGTAGATCCTAAGTTAAACACTTGAGCTTGTTTTCATTTTGCCTTTTGTTCTCTTCTTTCCTCTTTGAGTTTTGAGCATTTGTGTTTAATGCCTTGAGAGTTTGATGATGTATCAACACTCTAATATGATTGCCACATACATTGCTTGCCTCATGATCACTAACTTGTGACATCTAACCTAATAAAATTTACTTTATGAATTTACTTTATGCACTTTATATCCATGTCATTTACATTCTTGCCTTTTACTATTGGCTTGTTTTGACTTCTTATTTCAAAAGAACATAAACATAATAAAACGACTAAAACCCTAAAAAAGGCTTTAATATGATTTTATGGACTTTATGATACCATCCCTTGCTTGAGGAGTATTTTGGACCTTGGACTATAGGACTTAGTGATTTCCCCTTGCTTAGAGTTCATTTGACACTTTGGGATTCATATAAGACTTTGTGATTTCGCTGGACCCTTTGATCTTCAATTCAAGACTTGGATGTTTCTTTGTGGCTTTGTGGCTATGTTATTCATCTGGATTTTTTTGATATTCATCTGCTTATATGCTTTTTTCATCTTGTGGCTCAATCCAAAGGGAAAGGAATGTTTATTTTGACCAATGTTAAATGCTTGCTCCATCTTGTGGTTAGTACACTTGCACACACAAAGGCTTTCTCTTGGGCTACCTTACAATGAGACCTTTTATATCATGCTTTAGGATAGTCTCTTCATCTCCTTCTGACTTCTTCAATTTTAAAAACTTCTCCTTATTTCAAAAACCTCTTGTTTTCAAACTTCACACCCTTTTCTTAATAAACATTGACTTTGTCAAGTGATCCAGAAGATCTTTTTCTCAATAAATGCTAAAACATTTAAGCATATTTAAACTCTTTTTTTCCAACTCCTAAAAAGGACAGACCTCATCAAACTTCTTTTTGTGTCTTTGTGCACTTTTCATTTAAGATCCTTTTTTGAAAAGATTGGACATTAGTCTATTCTTGTAGTGATGCAAACCATTATACTTTTACAATATGTTGAGAAATGATTGGCATTTTCCACTTGAATGTTGAGACATGTTTGTGAGAAAGTCCAAGTAAAAGTCTTCCTTATCAAGATGATGTAAATTCTCATATCCTCATACTTGTGGGTAGTAAGCTGGGTTTTTCCACTCGAATACGACAAAATGTCTTTTCAAATTAAAATCAATCAAATAAACAAATAAGCTTTTTCATAAAACACGGATTTGTAAGTGGTTCCTATGGAGTACCATAGATGTGAGGGGGTATTAATATCTTCCCCTTACATAACCAACCCCCATATCCAGATTTCTCTTTTCTTTTACCTTTTTTGGGTTTTGTTCGATCTTTTTCCCATTGCCTTTGGAAACAATAAAGTTTGGCGGCGACTCTTTCTTTTCTGAGTTAAGTTAAGCAATAACTCAATCTCAAATTTTCACGCCGTGATAATAATAGTATTATAATATTACTTGTAAGAGTTTTAAAAACAACTAAAATATAATAAATTAAAATACCCAAAATGAGTTGCAAATGTTGTTAACATGTTATTATCCCTGGCCACAGGAAGCTATCAAAATTGATTTCTAGTTAACCGCTTTTCATAATTTCATAGATAAAGCTTCACATATGTTCCCTTCATAGTAGTATTATTCGACAAGTTTGATTCCAATTCATTTATGCAATTTTTTTAATTTTCGGCAAAATTTCAAACTAATTTATCTTTATCTATCCATAAAGGCTTCTTAAACTCAACCCATAACTTATTCTCTTTTTCATTCAAACGAATAAAAAACAACAGACGAATCTATAGTTTCTACACAGAAACAACAACTTGAGAGGCAACTGTTCTGGACCAACCATAAAGTTTCTCGGCTAACCATTGAGGAAGAGGGACAATCCATCAACAACCTTGTCAGCACATGAGAGTTATCCCGTAGATGAGTAAAGATGATCCAAGTCCCAGATACATCGTGTTGGACGCCTAACAAATAATATGTTGTTATAACTTTTCTTTTATGTATACCGAAAGATGAATATTTTATTATTATTTCATGATAAAGTTGAATGGACTTTTAAAATCCATTTTTTAAATAGAATATTTTTGGTTTAAAACCAATATCAAACTAAAAATCAATTATAAAAATTCTAAATTAATAATAAACTTGGTTTAAAATATAACCGATTTTGAAAAACAAATCCTATTATAAAAATATATTTGTTATTCTTACAAAACAATATTTAATAATTTGTTATAATAAATGAATCAAAAATGATTATTATGTTAAACCGTCTATAATCAATCATATACTAAACACTCCTAGTAGAAGTTGGCCTTCACAACTATGAGAATAAAACTTATAAGCAATTCATTTTGTAGGTATGTTTGCATTGGAGAAACTTTATACTTCAAAAGCGGAGGAAATAACTTCAACATGCAATTTTTTGGAGAAATCAAAGCTTCGGGTGGGACTTAGTATGCTCAAAGCATTCTTGGAGGTAGCTAAGCAGGAGGTAGCGCGCTCAGCACGAAGCTTAACGCCATTTAAGGCGGTTTAAGTTATTTGTCTGCTAGTTGCACTTAGCATCAAATCTGGGATTGGATGTAAGTTCGTCGTAACAATATGTATTTTTATTGATCATGGAATTATATACAATCTCTTTATGAATCTATATCGATGTTATCTTTGTTTTCATGTTATTCTTATGATTTGAATTGATATTGAGAAATACGGTTCGAATCTTGATCTAAGATGAAAATCTGTGAAATTCTAAACTCTAGACATAGATTTTGGTTTAACATTCACTTGAGTATCGAGTCTTAATGATATCGTATTGTTTAATAGGCTGAGAGATCGTTGATTCAACCATACGATTGAACTATCGTCAGAAGTTTAGACATAAACATTATCGGCGAGCGATACATGATGATATCGATAAATATTTAGACTGTGTATAATTGATTGGTAAATTACAAATTTTATTGGTGGATGAAATCCAATCCTGACAAGCTCTTATCTCTCTGAAACATTATTTATCATTCATCCGTTTTACATTTTGTAGCTTTAAACAATCATACATCTTACAAACTTACGCTTAAAATTATAGTAATTGTTGAACGACATTGATATCACACCAGTCCATGTAGATATGACAAAATAAATATTCACCCTTGATAGCAATACTGCAGTCAACAAAATGATATTTGAACTTGTGATTGTAAGACCCCAATTTTGACCCTAAGATCCCTCATGCTATATCATCATATGCATTGGCTTTGGGATCACACCTTGGCATCCTCCTTACCCCTCATTCATATGGTTTTCATTCGGAGAGACCACCAAGCATATTTTATTGTATCATGCTTTTTTTTAATTATTTACTAACCAAAATATCAAAAATATATCAATATATAGTTTGTTACTTTTGTAGGTAGTGTATGCATCCACCAATGCCTCATCAAGCTCATACCTATGGGTTTAAGACCCTCAATGCAAGGATACTAATCAAGAGATGGTTCACATTGACTCTAGACATCATATATGGATCCCCATGGTCTTCACATATCATTTTGATCAAGAATACATCAAGAGTTTGAAGCTTGCTTGCCTTGGAAGCCCTAATTCATCTGGGTATCTTGTGTAACTTCTTCACTAAGTTTCCTAATCAATTGATAAAATATTTCAAGGGATACTTTATATTACATAATATTATGCATATATGATCCTCCATGAGTCCCAAAAATCAAGAGAATGTCAAGCTAGTAAGTTGGTTCATGGTGGTTGACTAGAGAAAGTTAACTGGTCAAAACTGGGGTTCCCTAGACCCTATCTCCTACAATTTTTTCATATGAAAATTATTCCAAGAGAAACGTTACTCATAATGACATTAGAAACAAATTTCATGTTTAAGTCTAGATCTAGTTTTACTTGTAAACTCATTTTTTATGGTGACAGGTTATAGGTCATTTTGACTGAACCATAGTTAGGAGGTCAACTCCCTAAGACCATAACTTGCTCAAGTTTTATGAGATTAAATGCATTAAAATTCCATGATAAAATTCAAGATGTTCTTCTAAACTTTTATGTTAGGAGGAAGTTAAAATTCAACTTGCAAATGTATGTGCCAAGAGGAAACATTATAGGTCATTACGGGCCATTACCATTGAACTAGTGATTTTCCTCAACTTCTAAAATAAATAACTCCTTTATGCAAAATCCTAATGAGGTCAAATTTGTGACTAAATTGAATAAGTTGGAAATAGCCACAACTTTGATAAAGGAAATTTTCCATTTGAAGTCCATAACAAAAGTTATTCAAGCTGGAAGAAGTGAACATTTGACTTGGTACTTAGAAAATTTTCATTTATGTTTGATTTTTCAAACTTCCACCTCAAAATTAATCATGATCCAAGCTTCAAATGGAAAAGTGTTCAACATGAAAGTTTTTCCCCATTGTCTCATCTTTCAAAAAAGTGTAAAATCATCTAATTTGGATCAATATTGAAGGACTTGTGCATGGGTGAAATGCATGGTACCATTTGGGAGATTCTCATGACCTATTTCCATTCCACATTGCATGGCTTAATGAATTGCTTTCAGCATCACATGTGCAAAATTCTGGACCATTTCCAATCATTCTTTGGGCTTTGTACACGCCCATGCAAGCTTACATGATGCAATTTCTATTTTTGTATTTTAAAAGAAAGTGTGTGGAAAGCATTTGAATTGGCTATAAATACAAGTGCTATGAGCTTAGAACTTCATCAATACCTTGCCCAAGCTTTGCGAAAATAACTCAAACCCCTCACTCCATAGAATTTCTTGAAGTTTTCATTGAAATCGAGTTTGAATTTCACCTTCTGTTTTGAAATTCAAACTCCAAAAATTCATTTCCCTTTCCATTTCAAGTGATCACTGCAAGCAAGAGGAAGAGGAATCAAGCAAATCCAGATCAAGATCAAGCAAATTTGAAGCAACTCGAAGGTGAAAATTCAGAAACTTCATCTCTTCGATTCTCTTTCAATTCTTCACTATTCTTTGTGATTTTTGTTTGGCTGCAGTCCTACCAATATAGGCAACAAGATTGAGTTGCTTTGAGATCAAATCGAAGAAACTCAGATCACGAACCTCAAATTTCAAATACATGTATCTTTCAATATACCTGGAATTGGAAGAAATGGAGGTTAGATTCGTGCTCATGAGCATTTTCTCTTCAAATTAGTGTACTCACTTTTCATTTTTCATGAAGTTTTGGTTGGACCAGTCCGGTGGTCCTCACCGGAGAAGATGATCGGAGCTAGGGCTCCGGTGGTGTGCTGACATTGCCCAGACCATCTGATCTTGGTTCCATATTTTAATCAGGACCATTGCTTTTGTATACCATGCTTGTACACGCGTTGACTGAGGTGTTTGATGGAAGTGCGCGCTTGACCATCAGATCTGCCACCTCATTTAATGAGGGAGATCTGATGACCCTTGTTTTTTTGAATTTCTTTTTATTTTCTGATTTTTCATTTAATCCCTTTATTTTGTTTAATTCATATTAATTTCATTTTTAATCCAAAAGATATGGGACTTTCACAAAAAATCTTTAAAGGTTTATTTCTTTCATTTTCTGAATTAAGACTATTTTTTGGATTAATTTTGATATTTTTCATGAATTAAATGTTTTTGTGCATATTTTTAAATGTTTAAAAATACTCATGGCTTTTTAAAAATGATGATTTTTTTTGGATAAGGTCCTTTGACCTTGTTTGACCTAGGATAAATCTCTTGGTCATTTATTTGGTGTTTTGTAGAGATTTTAGGTTTTGACCAAATTAAATTGAATTTTAATGCATTTTAATTTGATTTTTAATTGATTAATTGTGTAAAAATTGTGTTAAGCCATTTTTATGGTCTTGTGATGTTTGACTATTTGTTTGGGCCTTGGTCAAGGTTGATTTGACTTTTGTTGGATGAAAATCATTGGATTTAGGGGATTGATGAAATGTACATTTCATCTCCCAAAATGAATGAATGATTTTAATTTGGTAAAATTCCTCCCATGACCAATTTATGTTTCTCTCATTTCCTCTCCCCTTTCATCTTCATCCCTATTCTTTCCCATCCCTTTCATAGACCAATGAAGTCTTCATATCCTAAGGCTAATTGGTTTATCAATGACCTTGTGACAAATGAACCAATACAAGCATGGATGAGATAGGTCCATCCCTTTTGATCTTTTCTTTTAGTGTGTGGTATGTTTTAGGAGTTTGGTTCATTATAACAAATCTCTAACATGCATTAACACCTAAATTTTTATTGCCCGACCTCAGATAGTTGTTACTTCTACATAAGTCCAATTACGATTGCTTAACATAGAGCTAAATTTGACCATAAAGGCTTAGCATTCTAGTAAGTGAGATTGTAAGTCTCCCATCTTTCATGGTATTATGTGGAAACTTGGCCTTTTTTCCTTCCTATGGAAGATGTCTTGGTTCAAGGATCCATGCTTGTGAATAGATGGTTGAGTGTTATCCCTTTGATCAGATCTTTTCAACTCTTAACTTTTAACTTTATGCTTAGGTTAGCCTCTTCATCTCCTCCTACTTCTTAAATTTCAAAATCTCTCCCCCTTTTCAAAGATCTTCTTTGCTTGTGATTTCAAAATTAGACTCTGTTTAAATGATCAGAAACTTTGGCCTTATGCCAATGAATTTTCAAACCTTTTTCTTAAATCAAACTTGTAAATAAATCTAATCATATTGACTTAAGGATTTCAAAAGAAAAAAAGAATTAACACTCATTCAAACTTTTGGGCTCTTTGTGCCACTTTTAACTTAAACTTTGATTAAAAGCAATACACTCACTTTGAAATTGATACCACGGACTACGAGGTTTTGATCCCTCATTTTTATGTTGGTACATAGTGTAGCACCTCAAATTTGCACCTATCATTGTGCATACCATTTTCATATTAGGTCATAGCATATCATGATCCATTGCATAGTATTGCATTGTCCCCAGTTGCCTCAAGAGCAAGCAAGCAAGAAATTAGGTCAAACTGATCAGGAGATCAGTCAACCAAGCAAGCAAGGGTGTTTCTCAAGGAGCCAAGGCCCTAGGGTTTGTCCAACAAGTTCACATGACTTGAAGGTCCATTTGAAGTGTTTAAGTCAAGGGTTGGATGTTCAGAAGCCATCAGTTCATGCACAGTCAGTCAAAAACCCTAGAAAGTCAAAGTTGGTCAACTGTGGTTGATTTTATGGTTTTGATGGATGGATTTGGTTTGAGAGAGCTTACTCATGTCCCAATAGGCCTCATATATCATGGCAATCAACATCATTGAAGAATTTGAAGCCAATCAGAAAATTTCCAAAAATAGAAACTGGACCTGTAATTTTAATTGCCAAAAATGGAAACTTCTTGATCCCAAACTTACATCATGATACAAGCTTCAAATGAATTTTTGCCCAACATGAAAGTTGAAGATCTTGTTCTCCCATTTTCAAAAAGTCCAAGAACTCCCAAATCCCATGAATGGTTTGCAAGATATGATCATTTCATTTTCACTTTTTTTTGAACTTCAACAAGCCATATCTCATGAACCAAAAGGCCAATTTTGGTGAGGTTTTTTCCTACAAACCACATTTCATCTCCTCTTTCCAAAAATATAATTTTCATGCACCAAAACCTTACCATGCAAAATGGCATTTTTTTGACTTGTCTCATTTAAAATTCAAGTGGACCAAAAGTTGACTTTTTGAATTAAAGGTTTTCAGCACATTTGGCCAATTGGGAATTGTTTAGAATGTCATTTGAGACTTGCCAAGGCCCGAAATTCGAGCAGCTTGCTATCACATACCACCATTTTGGCCAAAAGTGCAAAATTAGCAAATTGGTTCAAATAAGTTAAACAAGATTACCATTTCATTAAGGAAGCTTAAACAGCAAATATAAAGTGTTTTTTCTGTCATTCTAAACCCTAGAAGCAGCCTCTAAACCACAGAATCTCTCATTTTTCTCTCAACTTGCATTTTTGCACATTGCATTTTTCTGGCCAAACACTCAAAGTCCACGACCTAGCCAGTATTGCTTCACCATCTAGGCATCATTTGAGATTCATTTCCACTATCATTCTTCATCTGGAAGGGGGTTTACTCGACTGTTTTTCAACACCAATCATCCATGGCAGAACTTGATTCCAGCTCTTACAAGGAATGTTGAACTAAGCTTTCTTCACCTTTCAACCTTTGGAAGCATAAAGAACCACTGTCTCAAACATTTGCAAGCAGAAAGCTGCTGAATCTCCATCTGCTCTCCAATTTGGTAGGTTTTCGATTTACTTATTTTGCCAAGCCATGCCATGTTTAGTATAGATCCTAGCATGCTGATCATCATGCACTTTGTCTCGTGTGAAATGGTTAAGTAGGTTGCTAGAAATCTGAAAATAAAGTTTTGTGATCATTTGCTTTTCTGCTCGATTCTCTTACCATAGTTTGTTTCCATGAAAACCATGCTTGGATTTGCCATGTACATGCTCTAATGCTTCTATTGATATGCTCATTATCCATTTCTGGAAAGTTTTGTTCATAAGCAAAGTTTTGATGCTGAGTTTCTTTTGTTCGATTCATGAATTTGGTGATGTTTTGATGAAAATTAATGCTGGACCCTTGTTTGCCTTGCCATGCTGAGCATTTCTGTGTATTTAATTTTGAATTCTGGAATTTTTTCTAAAAAATCGATTTGGAAGTGATGATGTTCTTCATGCTGCCCAGAAAAACCCTAATGTCATAAGCCTTGCCAGCTGTTTTGGTCTTATTCGTCTGCATGGTACTGTACAAGCATGCTAACCAATAGAATTATTTCATTTCCGTCCCTAAAACGCAGCCGTTTGGGTTAGTGAGGGCCTTATTTACAACAATGCCATTCGGACCATTTTATTCCATAATTAATTCATTTTATTTCAATAAACATTTCATTTGATCATCACACCTTTGAAAATTCACAACTTGCTCATTTCAAATCCAAATCCAGTGGGGATTTTTGCATCATGATCATGAGATTGTCTACTTTTTTACCATGATTTTTAATGATTTTTCTGATCATTGGTTTTTAAATGGCCTTAGGGTTTGTATAATGTGACCAAAAATTGTACCTCTTGCCATTTCTTTTGTGAAATAATCATGTTGCATCCATTTGAGTTGAAATTTTTTGTGGTTATTCTACACTCATTCATGCTTATTTTGGTGTAAATTTCATGATTTTATCATATGTGGTTTGTGTGATATGAATTTTTGAAGTAAGGTGTGACAACTTGTGTCACACCATGAATGTGTCATTTGCTGAATTTTGTTGACATGCTTCATGACCTTCAAATGATCCAAATTTTTGCATGAGCCTTCTCTCATATGTCTAGTTTATGTGTGAATTTTCTGGGATTTAATTGAGCTATTTTCCATTTGTTTGAGATTTTTCCTTCCTGCCTAGTCAATTGTTGACTTTGTGTGACACATCTGGCCATTTGCTTTGAGAAATTCTCATACCTTATTGTATGATCATGAAATTTTGCATGAGATAACTAGACATCTTGAGCTTTACATTGGTGTTGATCCCATTCATTTCTCATCTGTTTTCATTTAGTTATGATTTTTTGAAGTTGACCCATGTTTGTTTGACTCCTTTGTGCTTACTTGAAATTGTGTTGACTTCTTGATTTTAATTGACTGCCTTCCACTTGTCCAAATGCAATGAAATTTGACATGCTTACCATGCTAGATGTTAGGATTGAGTATGATTTATTTGATGATTTTTGAAGTTGTTTGAGTTGACTTTTGATGCAAGTCATTCTGTTGACTTCCTTGTGCTTTCATTTGCTATGCCTTGCCTTCTTTGGTTTGTGAATTGATGATGATGCATGATATGAGTTTGAAACCAATTGTGCTTGCTTCTTAAATGCTTGAACTTGACTTTGGTTGACTATTTGTTTGCTGTTTTGACTTTCCCTTTTGTTTTTGACCCTAGGCTTGTCCTAGTGGTCTTTTGGACTTATGATTGAGTTTATGTTTCAGGTTAAGCAACAATGCCTCAAAAGAAACCATTGCCAATTTGATTGAGTTTGATTACATATCATGTGCTAACCCTTGTGTTGTAGGTGGCTTGACTCATTTGACTTGAGTTTGTGCTTTGCACATTGGTTCCTCTATGTTGACTTTTGTTTACCAATTCCTTTTGCTTTAAACTGTTGAGCTGTATACTGATTAGTTTGACTATTTCAGGTACCATTAGTTGCTTAAGTTCTTTGAACTTGCTTTGCTTTGCTATTTAGCAACTTGCTTGAGGTATAATTCCTTTTTCTTCATGTAGTCTGGAGACCCGGCCTGTTATTTGGCCGGGCAAACTGTCTGAAGTCCTCCTTAAGAGGCAATGCTTGTGTATGTTTAAATTGTCCTTGTATAGAGTCAAAGACCTCCTAAGTGAAGAGGCGATTGGCAGAACCCAAGGGATAAGCAACCTATCCCCTGCTATTCAGTGTGTCTTCTGCTTTGCTCACACCATTGTGTTGATGCATTACAGATAAAAACCCAAGATCTTGTGCCATTGCACAGTTGAGTCAGTATCTAATGTGTAGAAGGGTTCCCACTTTCTGAACCCACACATTCTTGTCAAGTGCTCTCCCAGGCCAGGGATAGAAGCAATGAGGCATACCCCTCATCTCCTTTCATCTGCTTCACCTTAGCCCCTCAATGGCAAGGTTAAGAGCACCATTCACCCCATTCCAGAGGTTTGTTTGCTGAGGTTGATATGACCCCTCGACTAAAACCTAACCCATGTTTGAGCCCCCTTGTTGGTGTGTTTATTTTATGCTGTACATGTTTGTGTGGTGTGATCATATCCCCTAGGTTTGTTAGACTCCGCGTAGTCTCGTTTGCATGTCAATTAAGGTAGCACGGTTCCTTCGTTTAGGACTTCCTTTCTTGCTTGAGCTTTCTTAAAACACAAACAAACATTATCCCCTCTTAAGGATACGTTAGCTCCTTCTACTACAGATGAGTAAGTCTCCAAAGGTCGAGCATCAGGTAGATTGCGCAGTGACGTTGTCCACTTAAAAAACACAAACCAACAAGAATAGTTCAGCCGAACTACGGCAACTCTGATTCTCATATTCAGATGAGATACGTAGGCATGAGATGCGATGTCTTGTCGAGTTTGACTAACAACTAACGCTAATTCTTTTCTCTCGCCCTCGTTGCGATTGAGACCTCCCCTTTCTCTTGCCCTAGTTGCAATCGAGATCCTTCTTGCTTCCTGTGCAAGTTAGGTTAGGTGTGGCTTGCTTCCTGTGCAAGTCATGTTTAGGATAGGTTGGCCCTTGTGCCATTTAGCTAGAAACCTTAACTTAGGGTTGACTTTGCATGACAACATCTAGGCTCGAGTCGTAGTCTCCCTAGTGTTGTGTCTCCCTCTGTTATCTGGTTAGGCTAGATCCTTTGTCCCTGCGTAGGGGAACTACATCGCCCTGATCTTCATACCAGATGAAGTATGTAGGCAGGAGATTGAGCTGATCTCTCCGGGCGCCCTTTTTCTTTTTCAACCCTTTGTGTCTTAACCACCCTTGTGTGTGTTCTGGTTGGAGTCCGACGTAAGTCCAGCGATTGGCAGTTGGTTTCCTGTGTGTGTTTGTTTTGGTTCGGATGCTGATGTAAGTCCAGTGATTGGCATTCAGGCTCCATGTTTGCCTGTGTTCTGTTTTGTTTGTGTGCGTGTCAGCCGAGCTACGAATGCTCTGATTCTTCTCTCGTCCGAGAAGATACGTATGCATAGGATGCGATATCCTAGCGAGCATGTGTCGTCTCCCCAGTCCGAACTACTTCGACTCTGATGTATATGCCTGATAGACTAAGTAGGCCCAGGATGCGACATCTTGCCGAGTCAGTTTCAGTCAGTCTCTCTTGTTTCTTTCAGCCAGTGTGTGTGTGTTTGAGCAGTGTTTAGCAACCAATTTTCCTTTCTAGTGTGCGTGGATCCCGTAGAGTACTACGGATGCGTAGGGGTGCTAATACCTTCCCTTCGCATAACCGACTCCCGAACCCATTCTCTTTGGTCGCGAGACCATGTTCTTTCCTAGGTTTACTTCGAGCGTTTCCTTTCCCTCTTTTGGGATAAATAACGCACGGTGGCGGCTCTGTTGTTTCTTTCTTTTCCCGCCGGTTTTTCGCGTAATGCGACAGCTGGCGACTCTGCTGGGGATCACAAGAGAAGTTGACCTATGCTGGTCCATCTTCCCTGAGCGAGTCTCTCCTAGCGCTCTCTAGGATTAGGGTTTTGGTTGCTTTTTGCTGTGTGTATTTATTGCTTTTATTAATTGTTCATTTCACTTATTGTTTGCATTGATTGTGTGCATTAATGTTTGCATTCATATTCATTATTCATCTCTGCCTGGCTGGTTGTCTGTTTTTCTCTGTGTGGGGGGAAGTCAGTTGAGGTAAAAGGTCCAATACCCAGACCACGAGTGAAATCTAGGATGATTAGGAATAGAGTGATTCATGGGAAGCGGGTGGTATTGCGCCACTTAGCGGAACATTGATATCACGAGCAGTTCAGACCCTGGTGGGGTACTGTCGTTACATACTTCGGGTGTGTATATGATGGTATTCTGCAAAAGGTTATTTATACTGCGTTTCTCTCAGCTTTACCCTGGCCTAGACTACACCCGTGAGTGGGGAAGGGTTAATCATTATTACAGGTACCGTTGGTGACTTGGTTCCGTTGGTGACTCTAGTTCAGACAACGGTGTTTGGTTGACCTTAAGTTGGATTTAAGTTCCGAGTTTTGACTGAAGCGTCGACCTAATGATCAGAGTTTGCACAACCAGCCAGTCCAGTCTGCATCATGTGCATCATAGCATATTTATTTTTCAAAAGAAACGCGATGAAAAAAAAAATCAAAAAAAAGAAGGAAGAAAAAAAAAAAAGAGAAAAAAACTAATCTCTGCATGCATATCATTTCTCAGGTACATTCCCGAGCTTGACTACTGATAGAGATGGCAACAGTCCCCGAGCCGAAGCGGAAGACCTGTTCCTACAGTTTCCACCGTGAGCCATTGACTGCATTGATTGAGTTGGGTAGTTTCGTGACGGATGATCATCTGAAGAGATTTGTTGGGCAGTATGGAGACATTCTGACAGTGTTGAAGACCGTAGTGGATCCAGTACCTCTACAGACCCTTCTTCAGTTTTATGATCCAGAGCTCAGATGCTTCACATTCCAAGATTATCAGCTAGCACCTACTCTCGAAGAGTATTCTATCCTGTTGAGTATCCCTATTCAGCATCAGACTCCCTTCTTGGACGTCCCAAAGGAGGTTGACTTCAGATTGATTGCCAGAGCTCTTCGGTTGAGTGTTAAGGAGGTTGGTGAGAATTGGAAGCCCTGTGGGGAGGTTGTAGGTCTGCCATTGAGGTTTCTTCTGAGAGTAGCCAGAGATGAAGCAGAGAAGGGGAATTGGGAAGTTTTTCACGCACAGCTTGCTGCCATGATCTATGGGATTGTCCTATTTCCCAGTATGCCAAATTTTGTAGATCATGCCGCCATCAGCATTTTCATCAGAGGGAATCCAGTCCCAACTCTTTTAGCTGATACTTACTATGCCATCCACAGTAGGCATGGTAAGGGTGGAGCCATCAGGTGTTGCCTACCTCTCCTGTTCAAATGGTTCATGTCTCTTCTACCAGCTAGTGGACCATTTGTGGATACCCAGAGCACTCTGAAGTGGACTCGGAGGGTGATGTCCCTCACCTCCTATGACATCAGATGGCAGTCGTACCGGATGGACGTGAAAAATGTTATTATGAGTTGTGGTGAATACCGGAACGTGCCACTCATAGGGACCAAGGGTTGCATCAATTACAACCCAGTTCTTTCTCTTCGCCAGCTAGGGTTTGTTATGAGTAGAAGACCACTCGAGGCTGAGATAGCTGAGAATGTGTGTTTTGAGAAGAAGGATGACCCTGTCAGGTTGGAGTAGATAGGGAAGGCCTGGAGAGCTGTTGGGGTGAAGGATGGATCCGTCTTAGGGAAGAAGTTTGCCATTGCAATGCCCGATTACACCGATTGGGTAAAGAAGAGAGTGGAAACTTTGCTGCTACCCTATGATAGGATGGAGCCGTTGCAGGAGCAACCACCTTTGGTTCTTGCTGATAGTGTGCCTGCTGAGCACTATAAGCAAGCCTTGATGGAGAGTCGTCGTCTGAGAGAGAAAGAGCAAGACGTTCGGATGGAGTTGTACAAAGCTAAGGCTGATAAGCTGCACTTGGCCCATCAACTCAGGGAAGCGCAAGGAGAGGATGCTAGCAGAGCAAGGAGTAAGAAGAGATCATATGATGAGATGGAGTCCATGTTAGATGCAGAGCACAGGGAATGTCTGAGACTGCAGAGAGCAGAAGTCAATTATCAGAAGAAGATCAAAGACTTGGAGAAGCAACTCAAAGACAAAGACACTCAGTTGAAGAAAGAGATGGAGTTGAGACAGAAGTCAGAGGTTTATCTTGGAGGAGAAGTCTTGGAGCTGAGGAGACAGTTGAAAGAGAAGATCACTCCTTTACCAGATTGTTCAGAATGCTCACTGTTGATAGACCAGTGTCATTACTTGAAGACCCTCATTCCAGAAGGCCGTCTGCCGTAGACTGTATCTCTGTTTGTATTTTGTTGAGAATCACCTCCAGGCTTGTTGGGTGGGATTCATTTGTGTGTAATCCATCTCTTGGATCTTTTTGTTGAGAATCACCTCCAGGCTTGTTGGATGGGATTCTTTTTCTTTGTACTCTGATTATTCGGATTTTGTGTTGACTTGGCTGTATGACCTTTTTACCCTTATGTGTAGATAAGGTTGTCAGATTTTCCCTGTTGCTCTCTTTTTTCCCTGTATCTGTTTATTCTCTTTTTGCTACAGGTTGCCATCTTTTCAGGATGGGTCAGGCTCTTTGAATGCCTGAGAAATGAGCATCTCATGTGCATCATGCATATCATTAAAACATCATACTCATATCATTTGCATAACAGGTGTTCTTGTGTCGTCTTCTTACTGTGGGTTCCTGTGTTCAGGCAGGATAGCTGATCAAAGACCACACCGCTACTCAACGAGGCTCAACCATCAACGCAATATGGACCAGGTTCAAGCCGAGTTAGCTGAGATGAGGGCTAACATGGCCCAATTCATGCACATGATGCAAGGGGTTGCGCAGGGACAAGAAGAACTCCGAGCACTGGTTCAGAGACAAGAAGCTGTTATTCCACCGCCCAATCAGCCTCTGCAAGAAGGAAATCCAGTTCCTGACACTCCTGCTGCTGCTATTCCCGTCAACAACTATGCTGTGGGTGAAGAGTTGAGGGGTATCCGAGTTGACGGTCAACCGATTGCTCCAGATGTTGCTAGTGCCAGAGTCATTCATGTTCCAGCCCGTAACAGAATTCCGATTGTTGACAGACAAGAGGATTTGTTCACTATGCTCAGCGAAGACGACGATATCTTGGGTAGAAATGACGCGAGAGATCGCAAAGTTGAGGCCCTTGCTGAGAAGATCAGGGCAATAGAATGTCAAAACTCCCTCGGTTTTGATGTTACAAACATGGGATTGGTTGAAGGACTGAGAATCCCGCACAAATTCAAGACGCCGTCATTTGACAAATACAACGGTACCTCCTGCCCTCGCACCCACGTGCAGGCATACTACAGAAAGATATCCGCATACACTGATGATGAGAAGATGTGGATGTATTTCTTCCAAGACAGCCTATCTGGGGCATCTTTGGATTGGTATATGGAGTTGAAGCGGGATTCCATCAGATGCTGGAGAGATCTGGGTGAGGCGTTCCTCAGACAGTACAAGCATAATATGGACATGGCTCCAACCAGGACTCAGCTACAGAGTCTTTGCCAGAAAAACAACGAGAGCTTCAAAGAGTACGCCCAGAGGTGGCGCGAATTGGCTGCAAGAGTTCAACCCCCTATGCTGGAAAGGGAGTTGACTGACATGTTCATCAGTACTCTTCAGGGTGTTTATATGGACCGGATGGGAAGCTGCCCATTCGGAAGTTTTTCTGACGTCGTCATCTGCGGCGAAAGAACTGAGAGTCTAATCAAAGCTGGGAGGATCCATGATGCTGGTTCCTCGTCATCATCAAAGAAACCCTTCTCTGGGGCACCTCGCCGTAGAGAAGGAGAAACTAATGTTGTACAACACAGAGGGGGTGCGTACAGAGCCAATGTAAACAGGGACCAGTATCGTCCAGTGGCTGCAGTGACCATTCCTGCACCTCAACCTCGTCCGCAACAATAAAGGGTTCAGCAACAACAACCGCAACAACAACAACAACAGCAACGTCCTTATCAGCAGAGACAGAGGTTGAATCCTGATAGAAGATTTGACCCTCTGCCTATGTCTTACGCAGAGCTACTACCCGAACTACTCCGGTTAGGGTTTGTAGAGTTGCGTACGATGGCCACTCCGACAGTGCTGCCTCCTGGCTATGACGCAAATGTCCGATGTGACTTTCACTCTGGGGCACCAGGCCACCATACTGAAAGATGTAGGGCTTTGCAACATAAGGTTCAGGACTTGATCGATGCTAAGGCGATCAACTTTTCTCCAGTTCCAAATGTCGTGAACAATCCTATGCCTTAGCATGGTGGGTATAGGGTTAACAATATTGAAGAAGGGGAAGCTGAAGATCTGGTTGTGAATGTTGAAGATGTTCAGACGTCTCTGTTAGTAGTGAAAGACCGTTTGCTGAAGGGGGGTGTTGACCCGGGCTGTGCAGAGGGCTGTGTGGGTTGTTCCGAAGCTACTAATGGTTGTGACCAGCTGAGGGCTGGTATTCAGAAGCTGATCGATGAGGGCTGTCTCCAGTTCAGCCGGGCCGTTAAGGATGATGGGGCAGTGTCTACTGTCACCATATTTTACAAGCCGTCTGAAGGACGAGGGCATGGGACTGCCAGTGCACCTATCACAAGCAATACTCCGGTTACCATCCCTGCTCCGGTAACCATCCGTGCACCAGCTACTATTGTTACGCCTGGCAGAAGGCAAGTTGAAAATAGTAGAGCTGTTCCCTGGAGTTATGACAACGCCTATCGCCGAGATAGGAGGGCTGGTAATCAGACAAGACCAGCTGTGCAAGCACCTGTAACAATCAGTACTCCGGTGAGAACTCCTGCTGTTGCAAGTCCTGTGGTGGACAATGTTGGAGGACCGGGAGGTTTCACTAGGAGTGGACGACTGTTTGCTCCTCAGCCTTTGAGGGATGCTGCTGCTGAGGCATCCGCCAGAGCTAAGGGCAAACAAGCAGTGGTTGACGAAGAACCGGCTCAGAAGGAGGCTGAGGGTTCTTTTCAGAAAGATGTTGAGGAGTTCATGAAAATCATTAAGAAGAGTGACTACAAGATTGTAGATCAGCTCAATCAGACTCCGTCAAAGATTTCGATACTCTCTTTGCTGATGTGTTCTGAGGCACATCGGGACGCTTTGCTGAAGATGCTGAATATGGCATACGTCCCGCAAGAGATATCAGTCAACCAGCTGGAAGGTGTACTAGCCAATGTGAGTACCCGGCACGGTGTAGGTTTCACTGACCTAGACCTAACGCCTGAAGGACGTAATCATAACAAGGCCTTGCACATCACTATGGAGTGTAAGGGTGCTGTATTATCTCACGTGCTAGTGGACACCGGGTCGTCCCTGAATGTCCTACCAAAGCAGATATTGAAGAAGATCGATGTCGAGGGAGTCGTGCTCACTCCCAGTGACCTGATTGTGCGTGCCTTTGACGGATCCAAACGGTCTGTGTTTGGTGAAGTCACTTTGCCGGTTAAGATAGGTCCGGAGGTGTTCAACATCGTTTTCTATGTGATGGACATTCAGCCTGCTTATAGCTGTTTGTTGGGGCGTCCTTGGATACATGCCGCTGGGGCAGTCTCGTCGACTCTCCATCAAAAACTCAAGTATGTCTGGAACGGTCAGATCGTGATTGTCTGTGGCGAAGAAGAAATTCTGGTGAGTCATCTCTCCTCATTCAAGTATGTTGAGGTGGATGGTGAGATCCACGAAACCCTGTGCCAGGCATTTGAGACCGTGGCGCTTGAAGGGGTAGCTTGTGCTGAGCAGAGGAAGCCGGGCGCTTCGATTTCATCGTACAAGCAAGCCAAGGAGGTGGTTGACTCTGGCAGAGCTGAAGGCTGGGGCAAGATGGTTGACTTGCCAGTGAAAGAAGACGAATTCGGCATTGGGTACGAGCCTCTCCAAGTAGAGCAGCATGTACAAGCAGGTCCGAGTACCTTCACCAGCGCTGGGCTGATGAACCATGGAGATGTCTTTGCTGCTGATGGTGAAGACTGTGACTGTGATTTGGATGTCTGGGTCCGCCCTCGTGCACCAGGCGAGATTATCAACAACTGGACGGCTGAAGAAGTGGTCCAAGTTACTCTACTGACAGAGTAATTTTCTTTTGTTTTTTTCATTTTGCATGAAAACCCTACGTTCTGCCCAAGGCGTAGTGGTTCATTGTAGGGCCACATCATGTTCACAATGTTTATAAATGAAGGACGTTTTTCAATCAAATTTTGAGATCTTTGTCTTTCTATTTTCTGTTTTCCACTTTTTCAAAACAATAAAAATGGCAATGTTTTTTGTTTTCTGTGACTTTATTGAAATCTTTTTCTAAAAACAAAACATTAAACGTGCAGAAGTGATCTTTTAGCATCCACTGTAAACGACTCTGTTATGGCTCCGTATGATTTTGATAATCCCATCTACCAAGCTGAAGAGGAGAGTGAGGAAGACTGCGAACTCCCTGCAGAATTGGTCAGACTACTGAAGCAAGAGGAAAGGGTCATCCAACCTCATCAGGAGGAGTTGGAAATTGTTAATCTGGGTACTGAGGACGCCAGAAGAGAAATCAAGATTGGGGCTGCTTTAGAAGACTCTGTCAAGAGGAGGTTAATTGAGATGCTAAGAGAATATGTGGAAATATTCGCCTGGACATATCAAGATATGCCTGGGCTGGATACGGACATTGTGATGCATCGGTTACCTCTTAGAGAAGAGTGTCCGTCGGTCAAGCAGAAGCTTCGCAGAACTAGTCCTGATATGGCTGTCAAGATCAAGGAAGAGGTTCAGAAGCAGTGGGATGCAGGTTTCTTGGCTGTTACTAGTTACCCACCGTGGGTTGCCAACATTGTTCCCGTGCCGAAGAAGGATGGCAAAGTCAGAATGTGTGTCGACTACCGGGATTTGAACAGGGCGAGTCCGAAAGATGATTTCCCATTACCTCACATTGATGTATTGGTGGATAATACGGCTCAATCCTCGGTATTCTCTTTCATGGACGGTTTCTCGGGCTATAACCAGATCAAGATGGCACCAGAGGACATGGAAAAGACGACATTCATTACACCTTGGGGCACATTCTGCTACAAAGTGATGCCATTTGGGCTGAAGAATGCCGGTGCCACCTATCAGAGGGCAATGACGACTCTCTTTCATGACATGATGCACAACGAAATCGAAGTGTACGTGGATGATATGATTGCGAAGTCGCAGACAGAAGAGGAGCACCTGGTTAATCTGCAGAAGTTGTTTGACAGACTGGTCAAATTCAAGCTGAGGCTGAATCCGAACAAGTGTACGTTTGGGGTGAGATCAGGGAAGCTGTTAGGCTTCATTGTCAGTGAAAAAGGGATTGAGGTAGATCCAGCAAAAGTCAAAGCTATTCAAGAGATGCCTGAACCGAAAACGGAAAAGCAAGTCCGTGGGTTTTTAGGGAGGTTGAACTACATTGCAAGGTTCATATCTCATCTAACTGCCACATGTGAACCAATTTTCAAACTACTCAGAAAAAATCAGGCGATCAAATGGAATGATGATTGTCAGAAGGCATTTGACAAAATCAAGGAGTATTTACAGAAACCTCCAATCCTGATTCCTCCAGTTCCAGGGAGACCATTGATAATGTACCTATCAGTCACCGAGACTTCAATGGGGTGTGTATTTGGTCAGCATGACGAGTCTGGTCGAAAAGAGCATGCCATATACTACCTAAGCAAAAAGTTTACCGACTGTGAAACAAGATATTCACTGCTCGAGAAAACTTGTTGTGCTTTGGCCTGGGCTGCTCGCCGACTAAGATAGTATATGTTGAACCATACTACTTTGTTGATTTCTAAGATGGATCCTGTGAAATACATCTTTGAGAAGCCAGCTCTCACCGGACGTGTTGCCCGTTGGCAGATGATTTTAACCGAGTATGACATTCAGTACACGTCGCAGAAGGCCATCAAAGGTAGTATTCTGTCAGACTATCTTGCCGAACAACCGATTGATGACTATCAGCCTATGATGTTTGAATTCCCCGATGAAGACATCATGTATCTGAAGATGAAAGACTGTGAAGAGCCGCTTGTCGAGGAAGGACCGGATCCTGATGACAAGTGGACACTGATGTTTGATGGGGCTGTGAATATGAACGGTAACGGTGTTGGGGCAGTGTTGATCAATCCCAAAGGTGCCCATATACCTTTTTCTGCCAGATTGACTTTCGACGTCACCAACAATGAAGCTGAGTACGAGGCTTGTATCATGGGGATAGAAGAAGCCATTGATCTGAGGATCAAAACACTCGACATTTTTGGAGATTCTGCTCTAGTGATCAATCAGGTCAATGGAGATTGGAATACAAACCAGCCACATTTGATTCCGTATAGAGATTACACCAGAAGAATACTGACGTTCTTCAAGAAGGTGAAGTTGTATCATGTCCCTCGGGATGAGAATCAGATGGCTGATGCATTGGCTACTTTATCTTCCATGATAAAAGTTCATTGGCGGAATCATGTGCCACATGTTGCGGTGAATCGACTCGAGAGGCCTGCGTATGTGTTTGCAGCCGAGTCTGTTAATGCTATTGATGATAAACCATGGTATTATGACATCAAGAACTTCCTCAAGACTCAAGAGTATCCTGAGGGTGCGTCGAAGAATGATAAGAAGACCCTGAGAAGGCTGGCTGGAAGCTTTTACTTGAATCAGGATGATGTGTTGTACAAAAGGAACTTTGACATGGTTTTGCTCAGATGCGTGGATAGACACGAAGCAGACATGTTAATGCAAGAGGTGCACGAGGGTTCGTTTGGTACCCACGCTGGTGGTCATGCAATGTCGAAGAAATTGCTGAGAGCCGGATATTACTGGATGACTATGGAATCCGATTGCTTCGAATATGCTCGGAAATGCCATAAGTGTCAAATCTATGCTGATAAGGTGCATGTACCACCAAGCCCGTTGAATGTCATGAACTCGCCTTGGCCGTTTGCCATGTGGGGCATTGATATGATTGGGAAGATAGAGCCTACTGCTTCTAATGGACATCGCTTCATCTTAGTTGCGATCGACTACTTCACCAAATGGGTGGAAGCAGCTTCCTATGCCAACGTCACCAAACAAGTGGTTGCCCGGTTCATCAAGAAAGAAATCATCTGTCGTTATGGAGTTCCTGAGAGAATCATCACTGACAACGGTTCAAATCTCAACAACAAGATGATGAAAGACTTATGCAGAGATTTCAAGATTGAACATCACAATTCTTCTCCTTACAGACCGAAGATGAATGGTGCTGTAGAGGCAGCTAACAAGAATATCAAGAAGATTATGCAGAAGATGGTCGTTACGTACAAGGATTGGCACGAGATGCTGCCTTTCGCTTTACATGGGTACCGTACCTCAGTACGTACGTCGACCGGGGCAACCCCCTACTCCCTTGTGTATGGTATGGAAGCAGTCCTACCAGTTGAGGTGGAGATCCCTTCTCTGAGGGTATTATTGGATGTCAAGCTGGACGAAGCCGAGTGGATTCGTACAAGGTTTAATGAGTTAAGCCTTATCGAAGAGAGACGGTTAGCAGCTGTGTGCCATGGGCAGTTGTATCAGAGAAGGATGAAGCGAGCCTTTGATCAGAAAGTGCGTCCTCGGACATTTCAAACTGGCGATCTGGTTTTGAAGAGGATCCTTCCTCCCGGTACAGATAACAGGGGCAAGTGGACTCCTAATTACGAAGGTCCATATGTTGTGAAGAAGGTCTTTTCCGGTGGAGCCTTGATGCTTACAACTATGGATGGTGAAGATTTTCCTTCCCCTGTTAACTCAAACGTAGTCAAAAAATACTTCGCATAAATTGACCCGCTGGACAAAAAGAATAAAAGAGTCCAGGCAAAAATGGGCATCCCGGCGAACCAAAAAACAGAAAGAAAAGGTTCGGGCAAAAGTTAGGGATAAAAAATGAAAAAATTGTACACCCGGTAAGTCGAAAACCCGCAAGGGCGGCTTAGGCAAAAATGGGTATCCCGGTGGATTGAAAACCCGAAAGGGCGATCCAGCCAAAAGAGGGATTAAAGCGAAGACTACAGTCTGAGTTATCTGTACTTCATCATGCTTCGTCAGCTGCCATCTCGACAGATGTGATCGGTCCAGTCAGTCTTCTCGGAAAGCAAGGAATTGGGAGGAAACTGATGAGCTATGAGTTATAACAGAGTTGGGAAATAGTGGATGCCGTGTTCACATTGCCATTAGGATAGTTTATTTTCCTTTTGTGCGCAATTACCTCTTCCTAGGAATTGCTTCCCAATGTATTTGCCTTTTCAGGCACATTTTCAATCAATAAAAGTCGTTATTCAGAAAAATTGCTCTCCTGTTTTTATTTTTACTGTTTTGTTTGCAAAAACGTCCGAATTTTTGATAAACATTGCATATAAAAACATGAAGGCTAAACAATGACGTGCAGAAAGATTAAAACATTCGAAAATCATTTTGAATGTTGAGGACACTTGACCGTATCTTGTCCATGTACTCCCTGGGGCATCTGTTTGTTCCGATTTGCAGGTCGTCACCTGTGAATATTTTCCCCAGTAAAGTCGTCACCTGTAAGCATTCCCCAACAGTGCTTTCCCCAGACGGAATCATTCTCCTAGCTATGGTTTGTTTGAGCCTTCCCCAGCGAAGCAGTTATCTCTCCAGCAGAGTTCATCCTACCAGTGGATTGGACAGGTGTCCATGGCAGACGGATACCTACATCCCCAGCTGAGTCGTTTCTACTTGTGAACATTGTGGGTCGTCCCCGGCAGAGTAGCGGTTATTCCCCAAAGCAGGGCCTATTTTATCTGAGGTTTGTATGAGCCTTACCCCCAGAGAGTTGCCTGGTTTAGTTTCCCCCAGCGGAGCTTTCATTTCCCCAAGCGGAATTTTTGTGGATTGATTGGGCTATTCCCCAGCAGTTTACCGTTGCTTTCCCCTAGCAGAGTTGCTTTTACTCCCCAGCGAGTTGCCTTGTCTTCCCCTAGTGGATTCGTATGGTTGGTTCCCCAGCAGTTGCCTTGTCCTACTCCCCCAGCGGATTTGTATTGAAGATTCCTCAACACAGTCGTCCTGTGTATTTCTCCCGCAGAGTTCTTATCATATTGCATTGCATATAGTAATCATTGCATCCTCAAACTGCGTAGCATTTCCATCCCATATGGAACATTACGCCATAGAAAAATTCAAACATATGCATTCATGTGTTCGAAACCACATCAGACCGTATCCCCCGGCAGAGGCGGATCATTTTTGTTCGACATCAGCACCAAGTCTGCTACAGTTGCTTCGACAACATTTAGAATTGATTATCCCCACAGAGGTTTATTTCCTCACCCGATGGTGATAGAGGTTTATTTCCTCACCCGATGGTGACAGAAAGCTTGTTTCTACCCAGTGAGACCCCCAGCAAGTGTTCAGCCTTGCCTCAACATGTCCCAGATATTGTTCATGTGATACCAGTAAGTGTCATGTCAGCACCCGCGTGTGTTCTATTGTTTGGTGTCGGTAAACGCCATTGTTTCGGTGTCGGTAAACATCGAGTTCCCACCCAGTCATCGGTAAATGTCTGGTCATTCTTTTGATGTCGGTAAACATCATCTTTCGATGTCGGTAAACATCGAGTCTCACCCAGTCATCGGTAAATGTCTGGTCATTTTTTTTGGTGTCGGTAAACGCCATTGTTTCGGTGTCGGTAAACATCGAGTCTTTCTTTCAGTCATCGGTAAATGTCTGATAAATCCCCAGCTAGAAATCCCCAGTAGAGTCATCTGTAAATGTCCTACCCGGTTTTCAGTTGCAAATATTTGTTTGTCTTTCCCCAATAAATTTTTCATCCCCAGTCATCGGTAAATGTCTGGTCATTTCTTTTTGATGTCGGTAAACATCATCTTTCGATGTCGGTAAACATCGAGTCTCATCCCAGTCATCGGTAAATGTCTGGTCATTCTTTGTTCTCTTGTTAATAAAATCAAAATCCCCAGAAGTCGTCGGTAAACGTCTTGTCTGGTATCACCACAAAGATGTTGTTCCTCCCCAAGCGGAGATGCCATCGGTAAATGGCCCAGTTTCCTTCGATATCGGTAAATATCGAATTCCCAGTTGCAGCAGCCATCGGTAAATGGCCTTGATATCGGTAAATATCAGATTTGCTTTGAAGCCACCATCGGTAAATGGTCTTGCTTCCTTCCTACATCAAATTATTTCCCAGCAACCATCAGTAAATGGTCTGGCTGAAGTTGATATCGGTAAATATCAAAGTTTTAACCATCGGTAAATGGTTTTGATTTTCAGAAATTGTTTCCCAGCAGCCATCGGTAAATGGTCTTGCTGAAGTTGATATCGGTAAATATCAAGTTTTAACCATCGGTAAATGGATTTGTTTTCATCAAATTATTTCCCAGCAGCCATCGGTAAATGGTCTTGCTGAAGTTGATATCGGTAAATATCAAGTTCCAGTTTCCAACCATCGGTAAATGGTTTTTGCTTTTCTGAAGCTGTCATGTAGTTGTCATCGGTAAATGACATGGTTCCTTTGTATCATATCCTGTCGGTGCAAATTTCTACGGTTCTTTGGTATTCAATCCCTGTTTACCCTGAAAGTCTGACAACCATTGCTATCATCCGTTCGGGTTCCCAGCTGATTGAATAGGGGCAGCTGTAGCACCTCAAATTTGCACCTATCATTGTGCATACCATTTTCATATTAGGTCATAGCATATCATGATCCATTGCATAGTATTGCATTGTCCCCAGTTGCCTCAAGAGCAAGCAAGCAAGAAATTAGGTCAAACTGATCAGGAGATCAGTCAACCAAGCAAGCAAGGGTGTTTCTCAAGGAGCCAAGGCCCTAGGGTTTGTCCAACAAGTTCACATGACTTGAAGGTCCATTTGAAGTGTTTAAGTCAAGGGTTGGATGTTCAGAAGCCATCAGTTCATGCACAGTCAGTCAAAAACCCTAGAAAGTCAAAGTTGGTCAACTGTGGTTGATTTTATGGTTTTGATGGATGGATTTAGTTTGAGAGAGCTTATTCATGTCCCAATAGGCCTCATATATCATGGCAATCAACATCATTGAAGAATTTGAAGCCAATCAGAAAATTTCCAAAAATAGAAACTGGACCTGTAATTTTAACTGCCAAAAATGGAAACTTCTTGATCCCAAACTTACATCATGATACAAGCTTCAAATGAATTTTTGCCCAACATGAAAGTTAAAGATCTTGTTCTCCCATTTTCAAAAAGTCCAAGAACTCCCAAATCCCATGAATGGTTTGCAAGATATGATCATTTCATTTTCACTTTTTTTTGAACTTCAACAAGCCATATCTCATGAACCAAAAGGCCAATTTTGGTGGGGTTTTTTCCTACAAACCACATTTCATCTCCTCTTTCCAAAAATATAATTTTCATGCACCAAAACCTTACCATGCAAAATGGCATTTTTTTGACTTGTCTCATTTAAAATTCAAGTGGACCAAAAGTTGACTTTTTGAATTAAAGGTTTTCAGCACATTTGGCCAATTGGGAATTGTTTAGAATGTCATTTGAGACTTGCCAAGGCCCGAAATTCGAGCAGCTTGCTATCACATACCACCATTTTGGCCAAAAGTGCAAAATTAGCAAATTGGTTCAAATAAGTTAAACAAGATTACCATTTCATTAAGGAAGCTTAAACAGCAAATATAAAGTGTTTTTTCTGTCATTCTAAACCCTAGAAGCAGCCTCTAAACCACAGAATCTCTCATTTTTCTCTCAACTTGCATTTTTGCACATTGCATTTTTCTGGCCAAACACTCAAAGTCCACGACCTAGCCAGTATTGCTTCACCATCTAGGCATCATTTGAGATTCATTTCCACTATCATTCTTCATCTGGAAGGGGGTTTACTCGACTGTTTTTCAACACCAATCATCCATGGCAGAACTTGATTCCAGCTCTTACAAGGAATGTTGAACTAAGCTTTCTTCACCTTTCAACCTTTGGAAGCATAAAGAACCACTGTCTCAAACATTTGCAAGCAGAAAGCTGCTGAATCTCCATCTGCTCTCCAATTTGGTAGGTTTTCGATTTACTTATTTTGCCAAGCCATGCCATGTTTAGTATAGATCCTAGCATGCTGATCATCATGCACTTTGTCTCGTGTGAAATGGTTAAGTAGGTTGCTAGAAATCTGAAAATAAAGTTTTGTGATCATTTGCTTTTCTGCTCGATTCTCTTACCATAGTTTGTTTCCATGAAAACCATGCTTGGATTCGCCATGTACATGCTCTAATGCTTCTATTGATATGCTCATTATCCATTTCTGGAAAGTTTTGTTCATAAGCAAAGTTTTGATGCTGAGTTTCTTCTGTTCGATTCATGAATTTGGTGATGTTTTGATGAAAATTAATGCTGGACCCTTGTTTGCCTTGCCATGCTGAGCATTTCTGTGTATTTAATTTTGAATTCTGGAATTTTTTCTAAAAAATCGATTTGGAAGTGATGATGTTCTTCATGCTGCCCAGAAAAACCCTAATGTCATAAGCCTTGCCAGCTGTTTTGGTCTTATTCGTCTGCATGGTACTGTACAAGCATGCTAACCAATAGAATTATTTCATTTCCGTCCCTAAAACGCAGCCGTTTGGGTTAGTGAGGGCCTTATTTACAACAATGCCATTCGGACCATTTTATTCCATAATTAATTCATTTTATTTCAATAAACATTTCATTTGATCATCACACCTTTGAAAATTCACAACTTGCTCATTTCAAATCCAAATCCAGTGGGGATTTTTGCATCATGATCATGAGATTGTCTACTTTTTTACCATGATTTTTAATGATTTTTCTGATCATTGGTTTTTAAATGGCCTTAGGGTTTGTGTAATGTGACCAAAAATTGTACCTCTTGCCATTTCTTTTGTGAAATAATCATGTTGCATCCATTTGAGTTGAAATTTTTTGTGGTTATTCTACACTCATTCATGCTTATTTTGGTGTAAATTTCATGATTTTATCATATGTGGTTTGTGTGATATGAATTTTTGAAGTAAGGTGTGACAACTTGTGTCACACCATGAATGTGTCATTTGCTGAATTTTGTTGACATGCTTCATGACCTCCAAATGATCCAAATTTTTGCATGAGCCTTCTCTCATATGTCTAGTTTATGTGTGAATTTTCTGGGATTTAATTGAGCTATTTTCCATTTGTTTGAGATTTTTCCTTCCTGCCTAGTCAATTGTTGACTTTGTGTGACACATCTGGCCATTTGCTTTGAGAAATTCTCATACCTTATTGTATGATCATGAAATTTTGCATGAGATAACTAGACATCTTGAGCTTTACATTGGTGTTGATCCCATTCATTTCTCATCTGTTTTCATTTAGTTATGATTTTTTGAAGTTGACCCATGTTTGTTTGACTCCTTTGTGCTTACTTGAAATTGTGTTGACTTCTTGATTTTAATTGACTGCCTTCCACTTGTCCAAATGCAATGAAATTTGACATGCTTACCATGCTAGATGTTAGGATTGAGTATGATTTATTTGATGATTTTTGAAGTTGTTTGAGTTGACTTTTGATGCAAGTCATTCTGTTGACTTCCTTGTGCTTTCATTTGCTATGCCTTGCCTTCTTTGGTTTGTGAATTGATGATGATGCATGATATGAGTTTGAAACCAATTGTGCTTGCTTCTTAAATGCTTGAACTTGACTTTGGTTGACTATTTGTTTGCTGTTTTGACTTTCCCTTTTGTTTTTGACCCTAGGCTTGTCCTAGTGGTCTTTTGGACTTATGATTGAGTTTATGTTTCAGGTTAAGCAACAATGCCTCAAAAGAAACCATTGCCAATTTGATTGAGTTTGATTACATATCATGTGCTAACCCTTGTGTTGTAGGTGGCTTGACTCATTTGACTTGAGTTTGTGCTTTGCACATTGGTTCCTCTGTGTTGACTTTTGTTTACCAATTCCTTTTGCTTTAAACTGTTGAGCTGTATACTGATTAGTTTGACTATTTCAGGTACCATTAGTTGCTTAAGTTCTTTGAACTTGCTTTGCTTTGCTATTTAGCAACTTGCTTGAGGTATAATTCCTTTTTCTTCATGTAGTCTGGAGACCCGGCCTGTTATTTGGCCGGGCAAACTGTCTGAAGTCCTCCTTAAGAGGCAATGCTTGTGTATGTTTAAATTGTCCTTGTATAGAGTCAAAGACCTCCTAAGTGAAGAGGCGATTGGCAGAACCCAAGGGATAAGCAACCTATCCCCTGCTATTCAGTGTGTCTTCTGCTTTGCTCACACCATTGTGTTGATGCATTACAGATAAAAACCCAAGATCTTGTGCCATTGCACAATTGAGTCAGTATCTAATGTGTAGAAGGGTTCCCACTTTCTGAACCCACACATTCTTGTCAAGTGCTCTCCCAGGCCAGGGATAGAAGCAATGAGGCATACCCCTCATCTCCTTTCATCTGCTTCACCTTAGCCCCTCAATGGCAAGGTTAAGAGCACCATTCACCCCATTCCAGAGGTTTGTTTGCTGAGGTTGATATGACCCCTCGACTAAAACCTAACCCATGTTTGAGCCCCCTTGTTGGTGTGTTTATTTTATGCTGTACATGTTTGTGTGGTGTGATCATATCCCCTAGGTTTGTTAGACTCCGCGTAGTCTCGTTTGCATGTCAATTAAGGTAGCACGGTTCCTTCGTTTAGGACTTCCTTTCTTGCTTGAGCTTTCTTAAAACACAAACAAACATTATCCCCTCTTAAGGATACGTTAACTTCTTCTACTACAGATGAGTAAGTCTCCAAAGGTCGAGCATCAGGTAGATTGCGCAGTGACGTTGTCCACTTAAAAAACACAAACCAACAAGAATAGTTCAGCCGAACTACGGCAACTCTGATTCTCATATTCAGATGAGATACGTAGGCATGAGATGCGATGTCTTGTCGAGTTTGACTAACAACTAACGCTAATTCTTTTCTCTCGCCCTCGTTGCGATTGAGACCTCCCCTTTCTCTTGCCCTAGTTGCAATCGAGATCCTTCTTGCTTCCTGTGCAAGTTAGGTTAGGTGTGGCTTGCTTCCTGTGCAAGTCATGTTTAGGATAGGTTGGCCCTTGTGCCATTTAGCTAGAAACCTTAACTTAGGGTTGACTTTGCATGACAACATCTAGGCTCGAGTCGTAGTCTCCCTAGTGTTGTGTCTCCCTCTGTTATCTGGTTAGGCTAGATCCTTTGTCCCTGCGTAGGGGAACTACATCGCCCTGATCTTTATACCAGATGAAGTATGTAGGCAGGAGATTGAGCTGATCTCTCCGGGCGCCCTTTTTCTTTTTCAACCCTTTGTGTCTTAACCACCCTTGTGTGTGTTCTGGTTGGAGTCCGACGTAAGTCCAGCGATTGGCAGTTGGTTTCCTGTGTGTGTTTGTTTTGGTTCGGATGCTGATGTAAGTCCAGTGATTGGCATTCAGGCTCCACGTTTGCCTGTGTTCTGTTTTGTTTGTGTGCGTGTCAGCCGAGCTACGAATGCTCTGATTCTTCTCTCGTCCGAGAAGATACGTATGCATAGGATGCGATATCCTAGCGAGCATGTGTCGTCTCCCCAGTCCGAACTACTTCGACTCTGATGTCTATGCCTGATAGACTAAGTAGGCCCAGGATGCGACATCTTGCCGAGTCAGTTTCAGTCAGTCTCTCTTGTTTCTTTCAGCCAGTGTGTGTGTGTTTGAGCAGTGTTTAGCAACCAATTTTCCTTTCTAGTGTGCGTGGATCCCGTAGAGTACTACGGATGCGTAGGGGTGCTAATACCTTCCCTTCGCATAACCGACTCCCGAACCCATTCTCTTTGGTCGCGAGACCATGTTCTTTCCTAGGTTTACTTCGAGCGTTTCCTTTCCCTCTTTTGTGATAAATAACGCACGGTGGCGGCTCTGTTGTTTCTTTCTTTTCCCGCCGGTTTTTCGCGTAATGCGACACATAGGCATAAGTCCGAAGATCTTGTCAAACACAAAAATATAATCAATGAATTATGTTCTCATCCCCACACTCTATTTTTTTCTCAAACATCATTTTATACCAAACACATATACACACATAAAAAAGGGCTCCCTAGGAGTACCTAGGACACTTTGGGTGCTAACACCTTCCCTCTGTGTAACCAACCCCCTTACCTGTAATCTCTGGCATTTTATTAGTTTTGATTTGAAAACTCTTATCTTTGGGTTTTGTTCGTACTTTTCCCTTTTCCTTTGGAAACAATAAAAGTGCGGTTGCGACTCTGGTTTTATTGACGTTAAGCTTATCCATAGCTTAATGGTCATGAACTTACCGCTACAGAAATTAAGTGGCGACACAGCTGGGGAGTAGTCCTCAGTGGGGTTAGCCTAATTTTTATGTGTATATGTTTGTATATTTGATGTTTGTATACTTGTTTGTATGATATAATCTTCTTGTTATGCTTGGTGATCTCTGAGTGGTGAGATAAGTTCTAACCCAAACTTGAGTGCAATTAAGATAGAAGGATGGTATAGTCATGTTCGACTTGTGTGGAGTAGTCCTTAACAAGTTGGCTTGAGACCCATCTACTATGTGAAGACCCTTTCGGAGTTACTAATGTCACACAAGTTATTTGTGGTTAGGCATTACTTTCTCTGATTTGGAGTCCGAGAAGCTGAGGACTGTAGAACATTTAACCCAACTTGGCCTATTTAGGACGTAGTGCGGAGACTGTTCAGGTGTAGACCTGATAACAGTTGTTACGCGATACTACACTCAAACGAGTTTCTCTTGAGAATATTATGGGTTGATGAGTTAGTCATCCTAACCTATAATATCCGATATATGGAATTAAGACTCTGGGAACTTTTTAGAACATGATCTACAAGTTCTTATCCTTTGTACACTCCTTTGGGATGGTTCTTAACCTGACTCCATGCTCGTGACTCAAAACAAACCCTTTGATTCTTGGTTGATCTAATCAAGTCTTGTCAATATCAATGGAACTTGGGTGTTGATAAGGAGAAAATCATAATCCACCAAAATGGATGATTGATGTTGATGATGACTTGATCTATCCCTTGACCTTTGTTTGTGTTTGCCTTGTGTGTGATCCCTTGTTTGTGATTGTTGCATTCATGAAGACATGCGCATCATAACATTCATTGCAGAAAAATAAATTTCAAGGAACTGAGGTCTTATTTGCAAATATTTTCAGACCATAGATTGTGTAAGAAGGAACGCTAGGAAGTATAGTTTCAGATGTCCTGATTTAAAAGAGTTAAGGAAGCTATCATATTTTGTATTAGATCCCTTGGACTTGAAACAATGTCATGGGGAGCTTCTATCTGTGTTATATGCTGATGTGGTCGAAGGAATCTTGAGTGTGTTGGTTCAGTTCTATGACCCTCTCTATCGTTGCTTCAGTTTTCTCGATTATCAGCTCGTGCCTACGTTAGAGGAGTATGCCCATCTCTTCGGAATACCTGTTTCTAATAAAGTGTTGTTTAGTGGGTTGGAGGAGATTCCCAGATCTCATATCATGGCTAAAGCTCTTCATCTGAAGAAGTCTGAGATTGAGGCTCATTGGGTGAAGAAAGGAGGAATCTTTGGGTTGACTTTTGAGTTCCTCATAGGGAAAGCTACTGTCTTTGCTCAAGCCGGTAGTATGGATGATTTTGAAGCCATATTTGTGTTGCTCATCTATGGTTTGACTTTGTTCCCTAACATTGACGATTTTGTTGATATTAACACCATTAGAATCTTCTTGATTGGGAATCTTGTTCCT
This sequence comes from Lathyrus oleraceus, assembly GCF_024323335.1. Lineage (NCBI taxonomy): Eukaryota > Viridiplantae > Streptophyta > Magnoliopsida > Fabales > Fabaceae > Lathyrus > Lathyrus oleraceus. The sequence goes on from NC_066581.1 coordinate 308,777,178, forward strand.
ACTATATTGGGTGACATGTATTTCTCTTTGCGCTTGAGGAATTCTAAAGGTGGTGGGACTATTATTTGTTGTGTTCCTCTTCTGTACAAGTGGTTTATTTCGCGCTTGCCTGAGATGCCTGCTTTTATGGAGAACAAACAATGTCTACGGTGGTCCTAGAGGCTTATGTCTCTCACTAATGACGATATTGTTTGGTATGATTCTGCATTGAGTGGTGTGGATATTATTAATAGTTGTGGTGAATTCTCTAATGTTCCTCTCATTGGTACACAAGGAGGAATCAACTACAACCCTGTTTTGGCTCGTCGTCAACTTAGGTTCCCCTTGAGAGACAAACTTAATAACACTCAATTAGAAGGTCTTTTCTGTCAAGAGGGTAAAGATCCCAAACATTTGAAATAGAAGATGATACATGCTTGGTATAGTGTGCATAGGAAAGGGAGTTCCGAGCTTGGTCCATGCAACTGTGTAGCTTTGGAAGCTTACACTACTTGGGTGAAGAAGAAAGCTTTGGAGTTGAAGATGTCGTATGCTTGTGAAAGACCTATGTCTGTGGTTATGGTTGAGCCATCAACTCTCCCTAACCAAGATATAGAGGAGTTGGAAGATGCAATCACTAAGATGAAGCAAGAAAGAGATATGTGGGAAGAGAGGTTCCATTATTTGAGCCGAAAGCATGAGGAGTCGCAGCTTGAGTCGAAAGACAAGGATGCACTTATTGAACTTCTTGAAGACCGAACAGTGAAGAGACAAAGAGAGCCAGAGGGCCCATCTTCCTTTAGTATGCCTCAGCCTTCTGGTGGTTAGAAGAAGATTGTTGACCAGCTTGTCCTTGAGAAGGCTCAAATAAAGACATCTTTTGAGTCTGAGATTCGACGCATCCGAAGGAAGTACGCGCCCGCAGTCAAATCATTTAACACTGTTGCTAAGGGATCCTTAGGATGATCAATTTCCTTTTCTATTGTATTTGTATTTTGGTTTCTGAAATTGTACTCAGTGTAATCCTTCTAAATTTTATGAATAAAAAGAAATTCTTATGGTCAATCAAATTGTTATTATTATTATTATTATTATATTTACAAATAAAACAATATGTTCCTTGAGATTAAAAACAAACAAAACATTGCATTACATGCATCATTCACATAACAGGTTTTCTTCTTCCAGATGTCTTATCGGTTATTCTTCTGTACTTCAGCCAAGCTGACTCAGCGATACAACACTCGCGCTAATCAATCCAAGATCATGGAAAATTTGGAACAAGAGAATAGAGAGCATAAGGATGAGATTTCACAGTTGACTGCTATGATGGTGTCTGTTCTTGCTACACAAAATCAGTCTTCAACAACTCCCGCAACTCCTCCTCAAAGGACTGTTATTTCTGAGGTTGCTACCTCGACTGTTCCCGTTACTGCCAGCTAATCCGGTCCTTCCATGCCTGCTGGATTTCTGTAGGGAATGCCACCAAACTTTGTGCGTGAAGGGTTTACACCCACCTTTGTCTCTATGTCGGCATCTAGCCCAGTCATGTCCGTGCCTCCCCCAGTTCTTCACACTTTTCCTCGTGCTGAGGACACCATCTACCATTCTGAGCCATCTGAGGGCTCAGGCGTGTATGAAAAGATGGATGAAATGAAGGATCAGTTCCTTGAGCTGCGAAAAGAGTTGAAGACTCTGTGGGGGAAAAAACCTATTTGGGAAGAGTGTTGTTGAACTTTGCCTAGTGCCGAATGTGAAGATATCGATGAAGTTCAAAGTCCCTGACTTTGAAAAGTATAAGGGAAACACTTGTCTACTAAGCCACCTTGTTATGTACACCAGAAAAATGTTAACTCAAACTGATAATGATCAGTTGCCGATTCACTACTTCCAAGACAGTTTGACTGGTGCTTCTTTGAGATGGTATATGGGGTTGGACAGTGCAAGTGTCCATACTTTCAACGATTTGGGTGAAGCTTTTGTTAAGAAGTACAAGTATAGTGTTAATATGGCGCCCGATAGAGACTAGCTGAGGTCTATATCTCAGAAGGATACGGAGACGTTCAAAGAGTATGCCCAAAGGTGGAGAGAACTTGCTTCCCAAATTAGCCCTCAATTGGAAGAGAAAGAGATGACGAAGATTTTTATGAAGACTTTGAGTTTGTTTTACTACAAACGTATGATTGTCAGTGCCCCCAGTGACTCTACCAAAATGGTAAATATGGGGATGAGGTTAGAAGAGGGAGTCCGTGAAGGACGTCTATCCAAGGAAGAAGCGTCGTCCAATAAGAAGTATGGCGGTAGTTTCTCCAAGAGGGAGGAGGGAGAAACTAATTCAGTAACTGTGGAGAGGCAGAGGAGGCCTCATGTCAAAAAGAGTTCTCAACCTCATCAACACCAACATCAAGTTTCTTCAGTGATTCTTGTATTTTCCAACAATTCCATAAATCAATTTGTTCCGATTCAACAACAACAACATCAACAACAACCACAACAAAGAACCAACAACAACAACAACAATAATCAATAAAGTTTTGAGAGGAAGACGATCTTTTTTGACCCTATTCCTATTTCCTATGCAGATCTGTATCCATCTTTGGTTCTCAAGAACCTTATCCAACCAAGGAATCCACCAAAAATTCCCGATCCACTTCCATGGTGGTTCAAACCTGAACTTCATTGTGCCTTTCACCAAGGAGCTCTTGGCTGTAAGACCCCAATTTTGGCCCTAAGATCCCTCATGCAATCTCATCATATGCATTAGCATTGGGATCATACCTTTGCATCCTCCTTACCCCTCTTTCATTGGGTTTGTTTTGGGAGAGATCACCAAGCACCATGTGATTGTATCATACTTGTATATTATAATTTTACTAACCAAAATACCAAAAATATGTCTTTGTATTTGCCTAACTCTTTTGTAGGTAGGGCATGATCACCCTTGATCTATCAAGTTCACATCTAGGGTTTAAAACCCTCATTGCTAAGAGCACAGCCAAGGAATGATCCACAATATCTCTAAGCATCATATATGAGTCCCAATAATCTTTACATGTTATTTTGATCAAATATTCTTCAAGAGTTTGGAGTTGGTTTGCCTTGGAAACCCTAGTTTGACTAGGTATCTTGAGTAACTTCTTCAACAAGCTTCCTCACGAATTGATCAAATTTCTCAAGGGGCACTTCAAAATTCATCATCTTATGCATATATGATCTACCATGAGCATAAAAATTCAAGAGAATTGCAAGTGTGCAAGTTGGTTGATGGTGGTTGGCCAGATGAATTCATCTGATCAAAATTGGGTCTCCATAGACCCTATCTCCTACAATTTTCATCATATGAAAATGATTCCAAGAGAAACGTTACTCTAAATGCCATTCCAAACAACTTTCATGTTGAGGTCTAAAGCTAATTTTTCTTGGAAAGTCATTTTCTATGTTGAAACATTATAGGTCATTTTGTCTAAACCCTAATTTGAAAGTCAACTTCCCAAGGCCATAGCTTGCTCAATTTTTATGAGATGAAGGATTTACAAGTTGAAAAATCAAATTCAATGTGTCTACTTAAACTTTTATGTTTTGAGTGAGAGCTAAATCAACTTTTATGATCAAGTGATATGAGGATACATTATAGGTCATTTTGGACCAATACCAATGAACAAGTGATTTTCGTCAACTTCAAAAATGCATAACTCACTCATTCTAAATCCAAATTATGTCAAAATGGTGACCATTATGAAGGTATTTGAAATAGATATAACTTTGATGAAGAAACGTTTCTCATTTGGAGCTCACATGAAAAGTTAAGTAAGGTGAAATAATGAAGTATATGACTTGACACTTCGAATATTTTTCAACATGTTGAAATTTCCAAACTTCCACCTCAGAATTCACCATGATCCAAGTTCCAAATGGAAAAGTGTTCAATATAAAAGTTTTCCCTCTTGATCTAAGCTTTCCAAATAGTCCCAGTTCATTCATTTTGGATGAAGTTTGCTAGGGTTGCGCATGGTATTAACAGACCTGCATCAGTTGGCAAAATCAAAAGTTCAATTGATCATTTCACTTTGCCTTGCCATTCAAGCTTCATTCAGACTTCAGCGTGGTTCGTTTTGGACCTAATTGCATTGCTTCATGGGCCTGTACACGGCCATGCAAGCATGAACATGGCATTGCTAAATTTGGACAAAATTTTAAGTGTGCAAATAATACTTCAATTGGCTATAAATATAGACCATATATGCTTATTTCAAAGGACCCTTGCGCGCAAGCTTTGCCTCCACTCTTCAAACCCTCTCAATTCAAAGGAAAAGCTGATAATTTTCATTTGAAAATTGAGTTTGAATCTCACTGTTTGGAGATTCAAAAACTCCAGGATCCAAAGCTTTGTACTAATCCTAAACCACTTCTGCAAGCTTCCTGAGTGAGATCAAGCAAGGATTGAAGCAAGAGAGATCAAGTTCTGCACAACATTGAAGGTATTTTCCAGATTTTTTCTTCTCTTAGATTCTCACTCAATTCTCATCAATTCTCTTGGATCTTTGGTTGTCTGAATTCCTACCAATGTAGGCAAGAAGATTGAGTTGCTTTGATATCAAATCGAAGTATCTCAGTTGACACACCTCAAAATTCAACTCCTCATATCTTTCTATATATTTAAAGTTAGTTAAAAGTAAGGTCAGATTCGTGATCTACACCATTTTTTCTTTAAGATCATGTCCTCCTTTTTCATTTTAGTCATGGTGATGATTGAATCAGTCCGGCGAGGCTCGCTTGAGAAGGTGATCGGAGATTTGCTCCGGTGGTGCGTTGGCACGGTTCAAAACCATTGATCCATTTTCAAATGTTTTAATCTTGAGCGTACATACTGATTACCATGCGTGTGATTAGTTGACTCAGGTGCATTGTAGAACGCGCGCGCTCTGCCACTTGATCTACCACCTCAATTAATGAGGCAGATCAAGTGGTCCACGTTTTTTTGTAATTTCTGATTTTCATTTTATTCCTTTGATTTTCATTAATTCATATTAATTTTAATATTGATCCAAAAAATATGAGAGTTTCACCAAAAAAATTTAAATAAAATCCTCTTTCATATTTTAAATTAAAATTATTTTTTGGATCATTATTAGTATTTTTCATGATTTAATTATTTTGTGATTATTTTTAATTATTTAAAATTACTTTTAAGTTTCCAAAAATTCTGAAGTTTTTTCTCCAAGGTCCTTTGACTTTGTTTGACCTATGATAAATCTCATGGCCATTTCTTTGATGTTTTGATGAGGTTTTAGGAAATTGACCAATCATATTTAATTTTATGTATTATTTTTAGTATTTTTAATTGAATAAATGCCAAATAATTGTGTAGAGCCATTTTGGTTGACTTTGGAAGTTTGACTTGTGTTATTGGGCCCTGGTCAAGTTTGATTTGACTTTGTTAGATTAAGATCATTGGATTTAGGGGATTGATGGAATGTACATTCCATCTCCCAAAATGAACGAATGATCTTAATTTGGTAAAAGTCCTCCTTTGTTCAATTTGAGTTTGATCTATTTCCCCTCCCTCTTCATCTCATTCCCCTTCTTTATGCATTCATGTCATGGACCTATGATATCTCTATTTCCTAAGATTAGTTGATTGAAAAATCAACATAAGTATGGGTGAGATTAGGCCCCCACTTTTGCATATTATTTTTGTGTGTGGTATGTTTCATGAGCATAATTCATCATACTATGTCTCTGACACGCATTAACACCAAAATTCTATTGCCGACCTCAAATAGTTGTGACTTCTACATAAGTCCAATTACGATTGCTTAACATAGCGCTAAATTTTTGACACAAAAGGCATATCATTCTAGTTAGTGAGATTGTAAGTCTCCCCTCTTTCATGGTATTGTGTGGAAACTTGGCCTTTTTTCCTTCCATTGGAAGATGTCTTGGTTCAAGGATTCATGCTTGTGATAAGTGGGTTGAGTGTTCTCTAAAGAATGACTTAAAGCAAAAGCAAAAGCAAAAGAAATACTAACTTGTAACTCGTTAACAACTAACATTTAATTTCAAGTCATTTACTTTAATGCACTTTATTTTTAAGCCTTATTCATTTGCCATTATTCATACCATTCTATTTGTTTATGTTAATGTCATTTTCAATTTGTCCACTTGGACCATATTTTGTGATATATTTTGTTTGTGCATATTGTGATTGCTTGTGTGGTCTTTGACCATTAATGTACACAATAAGAACAATAGCCCTAAAAAACATTTTGTGTGGACTATTGGTTTGATCTGAGACAATTGGACTTAGAATTTAGGCAACACTCCCTACGCAAACGACTTGGCCAATGCCAACTTTCATGTAACCAAGTGCTTGTAATCTGAAACTTCATCTGATACATTATTGAAGATCCATTTTGAGTTCATCTGCAACATGATCATTGTGAAGCTATTACTTTGAATCTGTGATTTATGCATTATGGAATTCATCTGCTACATGGACAAATTTGAAGAAGACCATGGAGTTTCTAAGCTTGGATGTGGCTATCTTTATTTGATGTCTTTTCTCTTTAAGTTGATATATTGTGCATTGTTTGTTGCTTGATTCTAATGTCCAAGGGAATTTGGGTTTCTATATGACATTTGTGTCTATGTGATTGCAGCCCATTGGTGAGATATTTTCAACTCTCAACTTTTAAATTCATGCTTAGGATTAGTCTCTTCATCTCCTCCCTATTTCTTTAATTTCAAAATCTCTCCCTCCTTTTAAAAACTTATTTGCTTGTGCTTGTTTTTTCTAAACTTTGACCATATTGCAAATTAGAAACTTTGGTCTTATACCATTGCATTTTCGAACTCATTTTCTTAAATAAACTTGTGAATAGACTTAACTATACTTGACTTAAAATCTTCAAAAGCCAAAAAGAACTAACTCATTCAAGCCATTTTTAGGCCTTTCTGCCTTTCAAACTTAATTTTTGTTAAAAGCAATGCATCCACTTTGAAATTTATACCACGAACTACGGGGTTTTGATCCCTCATTTTTATGTTGGTACGTAGGCACAAGTCCGAAGGTCTTGTCAAACACAAAAATATAATTAATGAATTCTTTTTTCATCCCCCCACTCTATTTGTTTGCAAACATCATTTGTACAAAAACACATATGCACACAAGAAAGGGCTCCCTAGGAGTACCTAGGACACTTTGGGTGCTAACACCTTCCCTCTGTGTAACCAACCCCCTTACCTGTAATCTCTGGCATTTTATTAGTTTTGATTTGAAAACTTCTTATTTATAGGTTTTGTTCGTATTTTCCCTTTTCCCTTGGAAACAATAAAAGCGCGGTGGTGACTCTTGTTATTTGATGTCTTGCTTATCCATAGCTTGATGATCATGAATTTACCACTACACAGGCCATGACATTGAGAACTGCTAACCGTTGAAGTACGAAGTACAAAAACTTTTGAAGAGTGGAACGGTGTCCTTTGAAGACAAAGCACCTAATGTGAAAGCTAATTCATTTCCTGCTCATGGTAATGCTATTGTCAACATGGTGGACGGTTATCCAGGGAATTTTTGAGTATTCGATGTACGACGTATATGTAGGTCGTTGGTGGAAATGAACATAACCTTGTGTTTGATCAGTGATTGTGAGCACGATCATGATGGTTGTGCAATCTGTAGTGTGAACCCCCGTGGGTGTATGATTGCCAAGAGAGATATTCAGAAGTTGATGGATGAGAATGTAATCCAGATTCAACAGTCAAGGGATATAGATAATATGAATGTAACTGTGCCAGTGTTCAAGACCCCTGAGCGGGTAGTTATCTAGTTTGATAGCAGTAATAGCAACATCGTTAATAGATCGGTATCACCGTTAGTAATACGGTTAGCGGGCCTTGTTCCGTATGTGTCCAATAAAGTTGTGCCTTATCAGTATAATGCCACCATGGTGGAGAATGGTCAAGAGGTTCCTTTGCCAGTAGTAGATTTTGTGGTGAATATAGCTGATATTGAGAAGGTGACCCATGGTCGTGTGTTTGGTCTGGTCTTTCAAAAGGAAGTAGAGGGTGATGTAACTAGTAAGAAAGCAAAGATTCCAGTGGTGAATCCAGGTACTGCTCCAGTGTGTAAGTTTGGTGAATCCAGCAAACTGAAGACTAACGATGATGATGAGGTATTGCATTTGATTAAAAGAAGTGAATTTAATATGGTGGAGAAATTGCTCCAAACCCCGTCAAAGATTTCAGTGATGTCTCTGTTGATGGATTATGAGGCACATAGAGAGGCGTTGCAGAAAGTGCTTGAGAAAGCCTATGTTGAACACGATGTTACTGTGGATTAGTTTGAGCACATTGTTGCTAACATCACTTCCTGCAATAATTTGAGTTTTTGTGATGAAGAGCTTCCTGAGGAAGGTAGAAATCACAATCTAGCGCTCCATATTTCAATGAATTGCAAGGAGGACGTGTTGTCCAATGTGTTGGTCGATACTGGTTCATCTTTGAATATGCTTCCAAAGTCAACTTTGTCCAGACTTTCTTATCAAGGCGCCCCAATGAGGTACAATGGCGTGATTGTCAAAGCGTTCGACGGTTCTCATAAAACCGTCATTGGTGAAGTGGACCTTCCAATTAAGATAGGCCCGAGTGATTTTCATATTACTTTCCAGGTAATGGATATCCACCTGGCCTACAATTGTCTATTGGGAAAGCCATGGGTTCATGAAGCTGGAGCAGTGACATCTACTTTACACCAGAAGCTAAAATTTTTGAAGAACAACAAGCTTGTCGTTGTTAGTGGAGAGAAGGTGCTTTTAGTGAGCCATCTGTCATCCTTTTCTTATGTTGAAGCTGAGGAGGCGGTTGGAACTCCATTCCAAACCTTTTTTATTGCTGAGGTGAAGAAAACTGGGGCACCCATGTCTTTTTTGAAGGATGCTCAGAAAGTTATTGAGACTGGCAGCACTGATCAGCGGGGTCATGTGATAGATATTTCCGAAAACAAGAATAGGGCCGGATTGGGATTTCAATTAGGGTCGTTCAACGTCAAAGCTGAAGATATGCAACCGAGTTTCTGTATTGGAGGGTTCATTCATGGGAATGATCAACACTCAGCTGCTGTGATTGGGGACAGTGAAGACGAAGCTTACGCCAATTTTGTGACGCATGGCCAGATTTGCAACAATTGGATTGTTGTTGATGTTCCTACTGTTGTTCATCGCTCTAAGAAATTTGTTTTCTTTTTTTTAAAGAAAATCCTTCTCCTATGCCTAAGGGAGAAGTGAACATTGTTGGACATTTCAATTATCATCAATAAAATACAATTTTATTCATCCACATCTATGATGTTTTATTTTTACTTTTTGCTTTTCTGAAAATGGTAATCACAAAAAACATAAATAAATAATAATATTCCATCAGCATAATATTTGGTCACAATTCAGTTCTCTAAAATCAAAATATCAAATCATTATGCAGGTTGGTTCCCAAACCCATTGAATACAATGATCCTACTCCCTCTCCAAACTTTGATTTCCCTGTGTTTGAGGTTGAGGAAGAGACTGATGATGAAGAAGTATCTGATGAATTATCTCGTTTACTTGAGCAAAAGGAAAATTCCATTCAGCCGTTTGAAGAGCAAATTGAACTAGTCAACTTGGGTTCCGAAGATGATGTGAAGGAAGTCAAGATTGGGTCTCAACTGTGTCCAGAGGCTAAGAAGGGGTTGATTGATCTTCTTCGAGAATATTCAGATGTGTTTGCTTGCTCCTATCAAGACATGCCTGGTTTAGATTCTGAGAATGTGGAGCATAGATTGTCGTTGAAGCCAGAATGCCCGCTAGTCAAGCAGAAGTTGAGGAGGACTCGTCCTTATATGGCAGTGAAGATCAAAGAGGAAGTGCAGAAGCAGATTGATGCTGGTTTCCTTGTTAACTCCGAATATCCGCAGTGGGTGGCCAATATTGTGCATGTTCCGAAGAAGGATGGAAAAGTCCGCATGTGTGTTGATTATAGAGATTTGAACAAAGCTAGTCCGAAAGATGACTTTCCTCTGCCACACATTAATATGTTGGTAGACAATACAACTAAATTCAAAGTCTTTTCATTTATGGACGGATTTTACGGTTATAATCAGATCAAGATGGCACCTGGAGATATGGAGAAGACCACATTCATTACACCCTAGGGAGCATTCTGTTATAGAGTGATGCCTTTAGGTTTAAAGAATGTTGGCGCAACATACCAAAGAGCTATGAACACTCTTTTTCATGATATAATTCATAAAGAGATCGAAGTCTAAGTTGATGACATAATTGCCAAATCAAGTGATGAAGAAGAACATGTTAAGCATTTGTTGAATCTATTCCAGCATTTGAGGAAGTACAAACTCCACTTGAATCCCAATAAGTGTACTTTTGGTGTTCGTTCTGGTAAGTTGTTAGGCTTTATTGTTAGTGATAAAGGTAGTTGATCCTGCCAAGGTCAAAGCAATACAAGAGATGCCTGCGCCCAAAACTGAGAAGCAAGTCAGAGGTTTTCTTGGCCGTTTGAATTATATCTCAAGATTTATATCGCATATGACTGCCACATGTGCACCTATATTCAAGCTTCTTCGGAAAGACCAGTCTTGTGATTGGACCGAAGGCTACCAAAAAGCATTTGACAGTATCGAAGAGTATATGCTCGAGCCTTCGATTCTATCTCCGCGTGTTGAAGGAAGACCATTGATCATGTATTTTTCCGTGCTTGATGAAAGTATGGGTTGTGTTCTTGGTCAACAAGATGAATCTGGAAAGAAAGAGTATGCAATTTACTGCCTCAGTAAGAAGTTCACCGATTGTGAGACTCAATATTCTATGCTTGAAAAGACTTGTTGTGCATTGGCTTGGGCTGATAAGCATCTGCGCCAGTACATGTTGAATCATACTACTTGGTTGATATCCAAAATGGATCCAATCAAGTACATTTTTGAGAGCCTGCTTTAACTGGGAGAATTGCCTGTTGGCAGATGTTGTTATCAGAGTATGATATTGAATACAGATCTCAAAAAGCTATTAAAGGTAGTATCTTGGTTGACCATTTGGCTCACAAACTGATTGAAGATTATTGTAAGACCCCAATTTTTACCCTAAGATCCCTCATTCTATTATCATCATATGCATTAGCATTGGGATCACACCTTGGAATCCTCCTTACCCCTCATTCATTGGGTTTGCATTGGGAGAGATCACCAAGCACATTTGATTGTATCACACTTCATTTTTCTTTGTTTACTAACACAAATACCAAAAATATGTCATTGTATAGTTTAAGTCTTTTGTAGGTAGTGCACATGCTCACCTATGCTTTATCAAGCTCATATCTAGGGTTTAAGACCCTCATTGCAAGGAGCTCAATCAAGCAATGATTTACTATGGCTATAAGTATCATATATGGATCCCCATAATCTTCAAATGTTATTTTGGTCAAGAAATCATCAAGAGTTTGGAGTTGGTTTGCCTTGGAAACCCTGATTCATCTGGGTATCTTATGTGACTTCTTCAACAAGTTTCTTCAATATTTGATAAAATATTTCAAGGGGTACTTTACATTTCATCATATTATGCATATATGATCTCCATGAGTCCCAAAAGTCAAGAAAATATCAAGTTAGCAAGTTGGTTCATGGTAGTTGACCAGAGGAATTCAACTGGTCAAAACTGGGGTTCCCTAGACCCTATCTCCTACAATTTTTTGTCATATGAAAATGATTCCTAGATAAAAGTTACTCTAAATGACATTCCAAACAACTTTCATGTTGAGGTCAAGATCTAGTTTTGCTTGGAAAGTCAGTTTTTATGGTGAAAGAATATAGGTCATTTTGTCTAAACCCTAATTTGGAGGTCAACTTCCCAAGACCATAACTTGCTCATTTTTTATGAGATGAAATCCTTTAAAATTTCATGATCAAATTCAAGCTGTCTAATTCAACTTTTATGTTTGGAGGAAGTGCAAATTCAACTGGAAAATACATGTGATAAGAGGAAACATTATAGGTCATTTTGGGCCAATACCATTGAACAAGTGATTTTCCTCAACTTCTAAAATGCATAAATCTTTCATCTTAAATCCAAAAGAGGTCAAATTTGTGACCAATTTGAAGTAATTTGAAAGAGCTACAACTTTTATGAAGGAACGTTTCTCATTTAAAGTCCATAGAAAAAGTTACTCAAGGTGGAAGAAGTGAACATATGGCTTGATACTTAGAATTTTTTTTTGATATGTTGGACTTTCCAAATTCCACCTCTAAATTCATCATGATCCAAGCTTCAAATGAAAAAGTGTTCAACATGTAAGTTGTTCCTCTTGATCTAACCTTTCCAAAAAGTCTAAATTCATCTCATTTGGATAAAGTCTGAATGACTTGCGTATGGCTTAAAGTTGAAGGACCAGTTGGAAGATTTGAAGTTCCACTTCTCATACACGATTGCATGGCCTTTCCACATGATTTCAGCATTGCTTACACATAATTTTGGACCTAAGTGCATCATTTGATGGGCCTATCACACGCCCATGCAAGCATGCAAGTGAGATTTCCAACTTTGGCCAAAAATGGAAGTGTGCAATTATCAATCTCCTTGGCAATAAATAGAAGTCATCTTGCTCAGAATTAAAGACCCTGGTGTGCAAGCTTTGAATCAGCAACCCCAAACCCTCACATTTAAAGGATAAGCTTAAAGATTTTCTTTGAAAATCGAGTTTGAATCTCTCACTGTTTTTGAGATTGAAACTCCAAGAGTCCTTCCTTCTCTTTGATCCATTTCCACTCCATCAAGCATCTGAAGCAAGGCCAAGCATAATTGAGAGCAAGATTGTGCCAATCTTGAGCTACATTGAAGGTGATTTTTAGAATTTTTCATCTCTTCGATTCTCACTCAATTCATCATTATTCTTGTTGATTTTTGGTTGTCTGAAGTCCTACCAATGTAGGAAACAAGATTGATTTGCTTAGAGGTCAAATTGAAGCAACTCAGATCATGATCCTCAAATTTCAACTCCCTGTATCTTTTTATATACTTGGAGTTAGACAAAATTGACGCCAGATTCAAGCTCCTGAGCATTTTATCTTTAGATTCATGTACTCCTTTTTCATTTTGGTGATGGTTGAGGGAGGACCAGTCTGGGGAGGTCCACCGAAGAAGAAGATCGGAGCTCTCGCTCCGGCGATATGGTGGCATCCTTCTGAACCACATGATCCGTTCAAATTGTTTTAATCCTGAGCGTCCAAAGTGATTACCAAGCGTGTGGGACATTTGACTAGGGAACACATGGATAGCGCGCTCTGATCCACTTGATTTTCCACCTCAATTAATGAGGGAGATCAAGTGGTCCACGTTTTTTTTGTAATTTCGGATTTTCATTTTAATTGCCTTATTTTCATTAATTCATATTCGTTTTAATATTGATCCAAAAACTATGGGACTTTCACGAAAAAAAATTCAAATATTTTTCTCTTTCATTTTCTGAATTAAAATTATTTTTTGGATCAATATTAATATTTTTCATGATTTAATTGTTTTTGTGCTTATTTTTAATTGTTTAAAAATACTTTTAAGTTCCCAAAAATAATGAAACTTTTTCTCCAAGGTCCTTTGACCTTGTTTGACCTATGATAAATCTCTGGGCCATTTATTTGGTGTTTTGAAGAGGTTTTAGGTTTTTGATCAACCATAATTTAATTTAATGCATTTTTAATTGATTTTTTAATAGTTTAATTGGGAATAAATTGTGTTGAGCTATTTCCATTGACTTGTTGAGTTTGACTATTGTTGTTGGGCCTTGGTGTCGTACCTCAAAAAATGGGGATACGACCTAAGCGAAGTGCAATCGCACGCTCACAATGATGGACTGAACAGAGTCGCCACCTAAATTTATTTATTCCTAAAAAGGAAAGGGGAAATATCGATAAAACCCAAGACAAAACGACAATGATGTTGGTCGTCGCAACCAAATCAGTGTTCGGGAGTCGATTACGCAAGGGGAAGGTATTAGCACCCCTCACGTCCGTTGTACTCAACGGGAACCATTAGGTTAGTTGTGTGCATTAATTTGAAATGTTAGGCTTTAAGTTATTAGGTGGGAAAGAAAGAATAGAAGAGAGGAGAATGTTTTTGGATTTTTGACGAAGGGCTAAACCTAAGTTTTTTTATTAGTGGGCCTGGCAAGATTTACAAATCCTGCTCCTACGTATCTCAACAGAGAAACAAGGCTTACGTAGTTCTGGGTAGAAAAATGTTTGTTTGTTGGTCGATTTTAACGAAAGCTACTTTGTGTCAAATCGAAGAAAACATTGTTGGACTACCCAAAACAGGTGGAAAAACATTGCCTTGCATTGTTTTGAAACAAAGTACCTTTCATTTGAGAAAAGGTTTAAGATTCAATCGCACGGCGGTGAGAAAAAGAAATTGATTGGTTTAATGTGTTTTGAATAATGGCGAGAACTTGGATGAGCGAGATATCCATCTCGAATCCTAGTCTTAGGAGTTCGTGGTATCCACCACGTTCCATTTCCATCTTATTTGCAAAAAGTGTTTAATAAGGATTAGGTGTTTTGAATTTGATTGAGAAAGGGTTTGAAGAAACCGCATTGATAATTTTAAATGATGGCGAGAACTAAGATAGGCGAGGCATCCACCTCGAATCTTAATCTCAGGAGTGCATGGTATCCACCATGTTCCATTTCTATATTTATTGAAAGGTGTTTAGATAGGAATTAAGTATTTTGAGTTTTGTTGTGAAAATGACTTGACATTGGATCAAGCATTTGATGAGTGGTTGAGAAAACATTTGAATGAGTGTTTGAGAGAAACAAAATAGATAAATTTGGATGATGGAGAGAGCTAGGATGGGCGAGACATCCATCTCGAACCCCAGTCTCAGGAGGGCGTGGTATCCACCACGTTCCATTTCCATATTTATTGAAAAGGTCTTAAATATGAATTAATATTTTTTGAGTTTTTATTATGAAAAATGGCTTGACGTTGGATCAAGCGTTTGATGAAAGTTTGAAAGAAATGAAATGGAATGGGAGGGAGAAATGGATTGATTTGTTTATTGAGAAAATACTCGACGTTGGATCGAGTCATTATTTTTGATCTTTTGGAAATGGTTGATTTTATTCTTGTGTTAGTAGATAACTAAACAGTCAAGCAAACAAAAAAATAAAAAGCGATAAAATTATTACATGTCATGGGAGTGGGGGTACATTTTGTCAAATGGGGATTCAAAGTAATGAAATAATTAAATCGGGCCCAAACAACAAACAATGTGATGTATGAGTGTAAGTGCAAGAGAACTGTCTCATTGTAAGAAGGCCCAAGAGTAAGCCATGTGAAGAAAATAACACAACAAGTTATATTTACAACAAACTTAAAAATTAAATCGAAAAAAGATAAAATCGGGATTTGCACGGATGGAAATTGAGGGACACACAAAACCTAAAATAATGTGCTCAAAGCCAGTTTGCGCATGTTGACAATAATTGAAATGTCATATGCGATTAATCAAAACGCGGCGAAATACTATCAATATATTGATAAAAATAATCATGGATAAATAACAAGAAAATTGCCAAATCCATAAGTTAAAAATCGATGTTTAAACCATAAATCAAGGACAAATATTAAAATCAACAAGCGTTTAAAAAAAGAGAAAAAATAAAAAAATAAAAATTAAATAAAAGGTTTAAAATAATAAAAAATGGTAATAATAATAAAAAAACTAGTAGGAAATAGAAAGTATGTTAAAAATAAGAAATGCTAGATCCCAGGGATCGAACTCAAAAGCTGGGTTTTACCAAACAACATTTCTGCCACTAGGCTAGAACTATTTTGTTATCAAAATATCGCTTGCATTACTATAAATATAATAAACAGGCGCTGAATATAATTAAATAACAAATATAACAGTAGCAGGTTCTTGCGATCATTTTTCTTTCCATTTGAACATCAAAATTTTACAGCAAGATAACCAAACAAATGGAAGCTTTAAGGAAGCTAAAACAGAGAAATGGAAATAGAAACTCGAAAAGGAAACTAACCGGTTGCGGCGAGATTGACCGATGAATGTAGGTAAGGTTTCGTCTGAACCGGTCTTTGATCTTATTGTCTGTTCTTCACCACCAAGAAAAACTATGGTTTTCTTTTCTCCTTGCCGTCGACTCCTTTTTTTCTCTTAGTGAACAGTAACGGTTGCTCTCTAAAATTAGGGTTTTTCGGCTCTCTCTCTCTCTTTATGAACAGTGGCCTCTCTTATATATGACTCTCTTATATATGACTCATCTCCTCACGTAGTGGGAAGTGTCTGTACGGAAGACGTTTGGAATTTTGTCCTTATTCCAGCTTGTGGTCCCTCTCCTCACGTTAACCTTTGTGTTAGTAACAATTGCATTTACCACTGTGAATTTTTGAAAATGTTTTAATTACACCTCAACTAACTGTGTGCTAAACCAATGCAGGGTCTGTTCGGGCACGATATCATTAACTTGGCTTCACTACGGTAGCCTTTGATATAATGCTTTTTGCATCAGCAATGGGATCTGCAGAGCTCAACCTCACTTTCTGAGCTACATCAGCCAGCGAGATGCGAGAATATGATATACCAATGTTGCGCAAACCAGTCATAATGACATTATGACGCAATCGAACAATCAAATTATTGGTCCCGTCTGTCTTGAAAGTGGTAGCATACTTCTCTGCAACATTCCGAAACAACTCTAAATCACCAATCCTCACAGCATTGGTAAGTTCAAAGTATGGCCTCAAAGCTTTCTCCATTCCTTTCTGCACGAAGACAATCCTCTCAGAAATTTCTCCTAACAGTAAACGAACTATAATGGCCCACTTGTTACACTGAATTCAAAAACCCTGTGCTGCAACTGGTGCTTTACGAGCAGCCTGCAGAAGAGACTCCTTTGCATCAGTATACTCCAACTGAATTGTCTTAATTTTCCCAAGGTAGAAGAGATAGCGGTAAAACTGCTGGTTTGAATGTGCCTCAAATCGCGGAGCCTTAGACCTCAGCTTCTCTGCTTGATCATATAGGTTGTAGTGGAGGTAGTTACGTAGTAACAGATTAAGAAGTGTTTCCTGACCAAGTTCATCATGGCGCAGGGTAGCAATCCTGTGTAACTGAAAGAGGTTTCCACGAATTTCAGCAAGATCTCCAGTAAGCTCATAGCTATATGAGTAATAAAAGTACAGTCTTGAGGCTATAACATCGACAGTTCTTCTATTCAAGTTCTTGAGCCGGTCAATGCTAGTTGAGGAACAGGCTTTGGCCTCTTCATATCGTTTCTGATGAATAAGAAAAAGAAGCACAAGGAAGTAACAGTAGATTTCTAGCTCAGGCAACAAGTCTTTGGTTGGGGTTTGAATAGCTGCAGATGTTGCAGAATCCACTTCCATCTCATGATCATCATCCTTGGTGTCATACCCCGATTTTGGTCCTGAATTTTTTTTCCATTTACTCATTTATTTTTCTTTTCTCCTCATGACCATTTCATTTGGTCATGAGTCTACCCACTGACTGGTTCGTTTAGACTTATCATCACCTGCTATTCCATGAATCTATGGGCCTCGCCATGTTGTGTCGAGATGGAGTGATTATTTTCCCTTGGTCAAGCAAGACATGGGACCTTTGATCATGTGATAAAATCAATTATTGCTTGGGTGTAATAACCAGTCCAGCTGCACTGAGAAGCTTACACCTAGAAGCGTATGATGGGTCAAGTTGTGTAAAAGAGTGTGTGGCAATATGTTTTACACATCTTTGAGTTTCTTTGCTTTGGTTAAGAACAGAGTAAGAGGCTTCGTGACTGCATTTGGGAGATGATCGACTTAATGGAACGGAACATAATGGAGTAAAGTCTCTTGAGACTTTTGTTCAATTGGTTTTTATTTAGTTTAACTTTAAGATTCAATGTTGTTGTTACCAGCATTGTTGGTGCAAGATCACTTTTGTGTTACAGTGAGTAGAAATCCCAATATACATTATTTCAATGTCTATTGAATTAATGGCATTGTTGTATGCTATTTAAAGAGAACATGTTAAACACTTAACGTTGAAGGTGCGTCTGTTAGGGTGTATTTTAAGGGTTTAGTGAGTGAAGAGACTGTGAGAGGTGAGAAGGTTTTGTTGGCTGGGATTGGTGTTGCGGTTTGTGATTTGACTGATAATTTGATTTTTGAAGTTTCTAAATCTGTGGTTGGGAATGGAACTAGTAAAATTGTTGTGGAGCTTAAGGCTTTGATTGAAGCTTTCAATGCTGTTATTGCTTTGGATTTGACGCGTGTTAGTTATTATGGTGATTACTATCCACTTTTCCAATTTTTAAGTGGAAAATGGCCTGCGAAATAGCCGAAGATTGCTATGCTAGTTAATCAGGTGAATCTGCTCCAAAGAAAATTTGAATACTGCAGTCCAAGGCTTGTGGCAAGACATGATCTGAAATTTGCATTAAAGTTTGCAAGAGATGCAATTGTTTCTCAGTCCAATAGGCCTGCTGAATCTAGCAGTGTAAACAGTCTGAATGAAACTTGTGTCATTTGTTTGGAGGATACTGATCGTAGTCAAATATTTTCAGTTGATGCATGTCAGCACATGTATTGCTTTTCTTGCATGAAGCAACAAGTGGAGGTGAAGTTGCTTCATGGAATGGTGCCAAAATGCCCTCACGAGGGATGCAAGAATGAACTTCTAATTGACAGTTGCCGGAAATTCTTGACTTCTAAATTAATTGAAACCTGCAACAAACAACAAAGTTAGCAGCAGGCACAATGTTCACAAGCTGACTTTAATTTGAAACCAATAGCATGGAAGTTCATTAATATTCCAATTAAATTAACCTTCAGTTCCAATCTTGACAGTATGTTAGCAGTAGCTTATCATCCCTCTTCTGCAACTCAACCATTCTGCAATGCAAGGATTCACCTACCAAACTGTGAACCATAAGCCAACCTCAGCATATTCGACCCACAAGTCACCGAAGACCAAATCCAGAGGGATCTGTCAATGAACAAATTTGATTGGGACCATCCACTCCACTTGTAACCAATTTTCACTGCGGTAAAAGAAAAACAGCAAGGCAGTTAAATTCCAGAAAAATCCCAAAATGGAATAGAGATAAAATTCAAAGAGAAAGTATGAGTCCATATTACCGTTTCTAGTCTAGCATCAAACAGGCAATTTGATTCTGAGAACACCCAAAGTGGTTTGCAGAATTACTCTTCTGGAACACAAAAGACGCCCCTTTGAAACCCTAATCAGCAGAGCAATAAAAGGAGAGGAGGAATCAGTGAAGAAAACGAAAAAAAATCGGAGGCGGACCAAACCCACCAAATCAAAACCCTAAATCCCAAATCAAAAAAATAGTATTGGAAAGGAGGAAAAAGACTCGAGCTCACCTGATTCATTGTCGTTGCCAAAGGTGAGATTCCCGCTTGATGTCTCTTTGAAACCGCGGATTTGTGCTTGTCTTTTGTTTAGCGTTGTTGAGCATCTGAGTTTGATTGGGAACGGGATTGAGAGCGCGATCGAGAGAGAGACTTTGAGAGTAAACGTGAGGTCGCGTTTGAGTGAGATGTGGGTGATTGGGAACGAGATTGAGAGATACGATTGAGAGAGAGGTTTGGTGTGAGTGAGTTTGCGAGAGAGAGTCTCGTCTGAGGGAGAGTGGCTGAGTGAGCTTTGTTGAGAATGAGTGAGAGGGATTCGTGAGATTGAGGACAATGAATAGTCTATCTCCCCATTTTCCATTTATTTATTTTCTTCTTTTTTTTAAAACAGAATAAGTTTTTTTGAAACCTTTAATTTAAATTTTGTTTAAACTTCCTAAATTTTAGTTAGTAAATGTTTACACATTTTCAATGCATATTCTGTTGAAGAACCCAACAGCCAGGCGACTGGGTTTTAATTTTTGGTTCCCCATCATTTATTAGGATAGTCCAACAAATTCCTTTTTTTATTAGTTTCTTTATTTTAATTCCTTTTTTAATTTATCTTAGTTTATATATTTAAAGTAGCATCAAAATAATAAATAACCATGAGTGGTCTAGTGGAGAAGGGTAGTATCATAGTCTTGAGTGGGGTGGGTTCAATATTCATGTGTAGCATTTTTTTAGTATTTTATTTCTTTTAACATTTTTTTTGTTATGTTTATGCTTTATTATTTTCATAGTTTCATTATCATAACATAGATTTGTTGTCTTTTAATTTCATCATTCATTCAAAACCATTTTTAAACTATAAAAATCATATTTTTCTCGATTTAATATCGAGCCCATTTTTCCACACCCTTGTAAGTCGATTGCTTTTTAAGCATCGCCATCAACCTCACATAGCTTACTCTTGGGCTTTCTTACAATGAGCCGGTTCTCTTGCACTTACACTCATATTTCGAGTCATTTTGTTGTTTGGGCCCGATTTAATTATTTCATGATTTTTGACAACCCTCATTCATAACAAATGTATCCCTCTCCCATGAAATGTATAATATTTATTCTTTCATTCTTTATTCATCTGTTAATACAAGAATTAAAATGAACATTCGATAACCATTTCAAAGCAAGATCAAAACCTCGATCTAACGTCGAGTAATTATTTTTCAAAACCTAACAGAACCATCACGTATTCATCCACCCTTTTGTAAGTCGATTGCTTTATGCATCGCCATCAACCTTGTAAGTCGATTGCTTCATGCATCGCCATCTACCCTTATCCCTAACACTTCTCCTTTCTCCACTCGTCAATTCTTGTTCCGATTAGGTAGCACCCATTAGATAGAACCCTTTGTATGATAACATAGGTAAGATTCCCATATCCTTTTGTATGATGACATAGGTAGGATTCCCTTATTCTTTTGCATGCTAACATTAGGTAGATATTCCCATTTGTAAATCCTAACACTTAAATACATATTGCACGACAACTCTAGGGCAGAACTTCCCCCTTTCTTTTAGACCTTTCTGAGCGTCTCCGATCTTGTGGCATGTAGTCCGTCCTATTGCAAAGAGGTAACTGCCTAAGACTCGATTCAGCGAGTTGCGACACCTACTGCTAGGACGTGAACACATCGCCCACTCTCCTTTGACACAACTGGTGTCCTCCTTTGTAAGTCCATGTTCAGATGGCAAGCCCTATGTAGCCGAACTACGGCAACTCTGATTCTCATGTTCAGATGAGATACGTAGGCACAAGATGCGACGTCTTGCCGAGTTAGACTGACAACTAACAACTAATCTTTGTTTGTTTTCGCCCTCGTTGCGATCGAGACTTTCCCTTTCTCTTGCCCTAGTTGCAATCGAGACTTTTGTTCCCGTTAGTTAGCCGAACTACATTATGCTCTGATTCTCATTCCAGATGAGATATGTAGGCATAAGACGCGATGTCTTGGCGAGCACACATCTCTTTCACCCATAGGTAGCCGAGCTACGAAGACTCTGATTCTCATATTCAGATGAGATATGTATGCAATGGATGCGATATCTGTGCGAGTCATTTTTCTCTTGACCCTTTTAGTAAATAGTACATTAGATAAACACACACCCTTTAGACAAGAACAACAAGAGTGGATCCCGTAGAGTACTACGGATGCGTAGGGGTGCTAATACCTTCCCTTCGCATAATCGACTCCCGAACCCAAGATTTGGTTGCGAGACCTTGTCTTTTCCTTTCCTCTCTTCAGGTTTACTTAGAGCGTTTCCTTTCCCTCCTTTGGGATAAATAACGCACGGTGGTGACTCTTCTGTCATTTTCTTTCGCCGGTTTTTTTTTGCACCTCTGTATTTTTCAGGTTGCGACAGCTGGCGACTCTGCTGGGGATCGAACCCAGAGTCTCTGGTTTCCCTAAGCGAGTCCCTCCTAGCTTTTGTAGATTTCTTGTTTGTTGGGTGTTTATGCTTTTGTACAGTCGTTTACTTTCCGCATTTACCTGCTTTATCTTATTACATTCATGTACATATGTTTGTTGTATCTGTGGGTTCTGTGGGTTGTTTGTTTGTTGGGGTGGGATGTTTTATGAGAGATAAGCCCACTACCCAGGCTTGAGCGTACATATAGGTTTTAGAGTGGATAGTCATGAGGCTTGCGTGGCATGTTGCTGCGTTAAGTCGTTCATGAAGACCCACACCCAGACGAGGTTTCTTTGGATATGTTTTGTCCTATGGGTGTTCCATAACGACAAACGTTCCTTTAGAAATCGTCGACTCTGGTGACCATTTCCCGAGAACTCAGTCGAGGCCTCTCCTCCGAGACGCGTTTATGTTAGCTCTGGTGGGCGCATTCTCGCTGCTCAATCCGAAGACCCCGAGACTGAGAACTTGCTTTAGGATATCCTGTTGAGGGGAGTCAGCAGAGGTCTTCTATCCCGTAATAATGTCAAACCTTCAGTGGTAAACGTATTATTCTCGACTGAAGGGGCTAAAGCTGACAAACTTCTGTTCTTAGAACCTACCAGTGAGGGGCGGGCTAAATTCAGGGAACCTTAACCTCCAACCAACCCGGTTTTCTGGGGAAGAGTTTTGATCTTGTATTACATTCCTCAGTGGGTTTCTTTTCAGACAGTGCAACCCGACAGATGTTCAAGCAGATACAGCAGTCCTGATTCCCATGTCAATGCATTGCATCACATCATTTTGCATTCATATCATTTAACACATGTTTATCCATTTCTAAGGGGTTTACATCTTCTTCTTGATTCCGGTCGGGGTTTTATGGTTCTCCAGAGATGGATATTGGCAGAAAGAGACACGTCGCTTACAAGTTTCCAGTGGTTTGTTTGGAGCCTATTCAACAGTTGATGAAGTTAATGGATTCCGATTCTCTAGAAGGATTCCGAAAGGATTACGGTTTGATTCTAAGTTTCGTCACGGTTCTTTCCAAGGATCAACATGATGCTCTATTCACACTGTTGCAGTTCTATGACCCTCCATTAAGGTGTTTCACATTCCCGGATTATATTTTGGTCCCTAATTTGGAGGAGATTGCCAGTTTTCTCAGAGTTCCTATCAAGTCACAGTTGTTATTCTACAGTTCTGAGCTTCTTCCCGATCTCAGCATGGTTGCTTCGGCCACATATTTGGGGAAATCAGTCTTGAAGGCTAATATGTGTCAGAAGGGAGGAGTCAGTGGTTTTCATTTAAGTTTCTTACTGGGAGAAGCAAAGAAGAAGCTTGAAGATGGTGACCAGAGGGGTTTCAATGCTGTGTAGGCTCTTTGTGTGTATGGGGTTGTCCTGTTCCCTAATGTTGCAAAATTTGTGGACATAGACGTCGTACGCCTCTTTGTATTGGGTAATCCGGTGCCGACCTTGTTGGGAGATTTCTTTCATTCAGTGCATCACAGGAATGAGAATAGAAGGGGAGGATTGGTGAATTGTTATGCACCCTTGTTTCATAAGTGGTTCAGTTCTCACCTACCCAAGTCAGGAGCGTTCGTTGATGTCGAGGACTCGTTGAGTTGGTCGAAGAGATTGATGGGGTTGAGAGCTGAAGATATTTCTTGGTTGTCTGACCGGAGCTTGCTTCGGGCGGATATTATTCATAGTTGTGGGAACTTCCCAAATGTACCGTTGGTAGGAAGAAGAGGAGGAATCAACTATAATCCTTCTCTAGCGGTTAGACAGTTTGGATATGCTTTAAGAACTCCGCCTTTGGAAAAGGACGTGGAAGAATCACTGTTTTTCCATTCTTCGCCTGATTTGACTGTATCCCGTAAGGTAGCAGAGGCCTGGCTCAAGGTGATCAAGAGAGGAAGAACTGTGCTTGGAAAAGGAGATTGTAGAACTTACCCTCAGTATGGAGAGTGGCTTCAAGGAAGAGTCGAAGAGTTGGGTCTGCCATTTCCTATAGAAGAACCTTTGTATCCACCTATTCCTGCGCAGTCAACAATGGTGAGCCGAGAGGAGTATGACAAATTGAAGAAAGCCATGGAGGAGCTTCAAATTGAAAACTCGGAGTTAAGTGTGAAGTTGCAAGACTATATGCATCAATTCCATGAGGCAGAATATCAGAAGGGGGAAGCCGTCAGATTGCAAGGGGAAGTAGAAAGGAAATTAGCTGTGGAGGTGGACTTCTTCAGGAAGACAGACAAGGCCTTGGGATCATCCAGTTCTGAGTTGAAGCGAGTCAAGCAACAATTAATGGATGCTCATGGTAAATTGGCAGGGTGGCAAGAGCGATGGGATGCATTTTCAACTTCTCTGAAGGAAAAGAAGGAGGAGATGGTGACCGAACTGACTGGTCAGATGGAGAAATTGAAGACTTTGCTGAAGGAGAAGAACAATGAGCTTCTGTGCGGCCGTTCTACCAATGGTTACATCACCGATCAACTCAATGAGGCTCGAGGACAGATTGAAGAACTTAAGGTGTTGGCAGGTTTGAAGAAATCCAGACTTGAAGAGGTATTCAGAGAAGATGATGGGAATTACTACAGAGAGCACATCAACGAGTTGAATGGAGTTATTCACCAAAGGAATCTGCTTATCCGGCGTTTGATAGAATTCCCAGATCATCCTGACACGATAGCATTGCTGGCTGAAGTGAGGAGCAGTCCTCATGGTTTGTACACAGGAGGCTGAGTCCTGATTATTGCTCCTCCTTTTACTTATTGCTTTGTTGTTGTGTGGTGATGATCCACAGGCTTGTTGTGGACATCCTCTTTTGATGTACTTTCGGCTAAGGCTCCTTTCCTTGAACTTGTTTGTATGATGGTTTCCCTTTATTGCATATTGATCTCCGAAGTTTATCCATGACTCAGTCTTCTTGCGCTATTCACCTGATGTGAGACTGGAATCAAGGGGGTAGAATACCTTTTGGATTTGATAAACATGTCATTGCATTTACATATTCATTTTCATATCTTGCATAACAGGTACCGCTGCGGTGTTCTCATATTATTTGGTGTTCCACTAGCAGGATAGCTGATTCAGGAATTCACCAGTACGGTACCCGCAGAAACCAGCAGAAAGCTATGGAGGGTCTACCAGCAGAACTTGCTGAGGTGAGGGTCCGCATGAACCAATTCATGGATGTGGTTCAGGGAGTAGCTCAAGGACAGCAGGAGATTAGACAAATGATACAAAGGAATCCCGCAACTACTCAACCAGAGGTCGTGACTGATCCTCCAATTGCAGAGGTTAATGGATCGGGGCCTGTCCCGATCCCACATAACAACCACGATCAACAACCCATTCACGATGATCAAGATGATCAGTTCTTGTTACCAGAAGACTTTGGTTTGGGCCATGGCATGGATCCCATGTTCAGGAGATTAGAGGAGAGGCTGAAGGCGGTGGAAGGACAAAACCCTCTGGGGGTAGATGTTTCTGACTTGGGATTGGTCCCAGGCGTGAGGGTCCCACCAAAGTTCAAAGTCCCAATCTTTGACAAGTACAATGGTAGCTCTTGCCCGAAGACCCATGTGCAAGCTTACTTCCGAAAGATGGTTGCATACTCTAATGACGAGAAGCTACTTATGTACTTCTTCCAGGACAGCCTAGCTGGGGCATCCCTGGAATGGTACATGAGGTTAGATAGAGCCCACATCCGTTACTGGAGGGATTTGGCGGAAGCTTTTGTGAAGCAATACCAGTATAATGCAAACATGGCCCCGGACAGAACTCAACTCCAGAATCTGTCTCTAAAAAGCAATGAGTGCTTCAGGGAATACGCTCAACGCTGGAGGGAGACAACATCCCGTGTTCAACCTCCCATGTTGGAAAAGGAGATGGCCAACATGTTCATGAATACGCTGCCCGGACCTTACCTGGAGCGTCTGGTGGGGTGCAATTCCTCCAACTTCGCCGATGTGGTCTCTACCGGAGAGAGGGTGGAGAATTACCTGAAGATCTACAAGAGCCACAATGGAGGTGGATCTTCGTCAGGAGTAAAGAAGCCATTTATGGGAGGACAGAAGCAGAGGGAAGGGGGCGTGAATTCCGTGTCTTCATATCAAAATGGGAATAACCAAGGGAATCACTTTCAAAACTATCATCAGCGACCGTTTGTTGCAGTTGTGACTATTCCGGCTGCAGCACCACTACAACAACAACAACCACAACGTCAGCAAACTCAGTATCAACAACAACAACAACCAGGTAACAGACCCGCCTATCAGCAGAGGCAGAGGATGATGGACCGGCGTTTCGACACTCTTCCAATGTCGTACGCTCAGCTGCTTACAAGTCTTCAACAACTACAACTTGTGCAGCTACGCACTCTGGCTCCTCCGGTAGGTAGACTTCCGGTGGGTTACGATGCCAATGTTAGGTGTAGTTTCCACTTTGGGGCACCTGGCCACAATATTGAGAACTGCAAAGCTTTTAAGCACGTAGTTCAGGACCTCATAGACTCAAAGGCTATCAACCTTGCACCGGCTCCTAATGTCGTCAACAATCCCATGCCACAGCATGGTGGTGCAAACGTGAATATGCTGGAAGAAGAAGCCAAATCCGTTAAGGATGTGTTGAAGTTGAAGACTCCGTTGTTGGAAATTAAGGAATGCTTGCTGAAGGCCGATGTTTTCCCCGGTTGCGGGAAAGGTTGTTTGGATTGTGCTATATAGGGCAAGGGTTGCTTGAAGCTGCAGCAGGGTATCCAGGTCTTGCTTGACAATGGTATCCTCCAAGTTGAAGACTTGTCTGTCAAAGAGTTTGCTGAAGGGGTAACTGAAGAGGTGTTTGAAAATGCTGTTGAAGAATTCACAGATGTTGTTCCTGCTGATTGTGTATTTCCCATTGATGTATTTAATTTTTCAAATGTTGTTGCTGACATACCAAACAATGTGTCTGATTTTGATGTAACTGAACTTGATTCCGATGTTCCGGATGTTTTTGTTTCAATGAATGAGATTCCTGAGTATGACTATGATGTCGCTACTATCACCATCTTTTACCCGACTAATCAGATCAGTGTGCCAGAAGCACAACCAGTGCCACCAGTGCGACCGACCGCTATGACAATCACAACCCCTGGTCCTTTACCTTTCACAAGCGATAGGGCCATTCCTTGGCATTATGGGGGAAGTGTATACACACACGATCATGGGGTGGAACGACCTTTGAAGGTAGAAGAGGGTCAAAAATCTGAACTTGAAGTTGAAGGTCCCGTAGTGGACAATGTTGGGGGTATCGGGCGATTCACCAGAAGTGGTAGACTGTTCTCACCACCGGTTACCCAAGCTGATAATGTTGATGCTGCGGCGAAAGCCAAAGGCAAGCAAGTTGTGAGTGAGGGTACGTCTGCACCCCAGGCTGGTTCTGAGCCCACTTTTGCGAAGGATGTGGACGAGCTTCTGAGAATCATAAAGAAAAGCGACTACAAGGTAGTCGATCAGTTGATTCAGACGCCGTCTAAGATATCCATTCTCTCACTCCTATTGTGTTCAGAGGCACACAGGGAGGCACTTCTGAAGGTCCTTAATGCTGCATATGTGCCTCAGGAGATCTCAGTAAACCAACTTGAAGGGATCATTGCAAATGTTCATGCAAGCAACGGGCTGGGTTTTACTGATTCTGACTTAACACCAGCTGGACGCAACCATAACAAAGCTTTGCATATCTCAATGGAATGTAAAGACACCGTGTTATCTCATGTTCTGGTGGATACATGTTCCTCTCTCAATGTGCTACCCAAGAGAGCCCAGTCAAGGTTAGAAGTAGAAGGTTTGATCTTGAAACCTTCCGATCTCATGGTGAGAGCCTTCGATGGTTCTAAGAGGTCGGTGTTTGGAGAGGTAGAATTGCAAATTCAGATTGGATCACAAACCTTCAACACCGTATTCTATGTGATGGATATCAGTCCCTCGTACAGTTGCCTTTTGGGTCGTCCTTGGATCCACAATGCTGGGGCAGTCTCCTCAACACTGCATCAGAAGATCAAGTTCCCAGTCAATGGAAGAATTGTCACCGTCTGTGGTGAGGAGGACATACTGGTAAGTAACCTGTCTACCTTCAAGTACGTAGAGGTAGAAGGTGAAATTCATGAGACTCTCTGTCAGGCCTTTGAGTCAGTTCAGATCAAGGATGCAGCTCCGGTGGAAGGGGTTAAAGCAGGAGCCCCTATCTCATCTTTCAAGCAGGCGCAAGCCTTGGTGGATTCAGGTATTGCTCCCGGTTGGGGACGTCTGTTGGAGTTACCAATGAAAGACGACAAGTTCGGGATTGGGTACCAGCCAGCTTTGACATCTACGACTTCAGCACCTCAGACTCATCAGGGGCCGATTACCTTCTCCAGCGCTGGTATCATTCAGTATGGCCAGATCTCTGCGATCAACGATGAAAATGGAGATAGTGATTGCGACATCGACAACTGGGTGCGTCCGAGGATCCCTGGTGAAGTCATCAACAATTGGTCTTCCGAGGAAATTGTCCAAGTCACTCTTCTAGAGGAGTAATTTTTCTTTGTTTATTCATGCATGTCCAAGGCTTACGTTCCGCCCAGGGCGTAATGACTCATTGTAGGGCTCATCTATGTGAATACCTGCATTGTTTATCATAAATGAAGGACGTCTTTTGCATTCAAAATCTTGTTCACTGTTTTTCTATTTTTTGCAGTTTTCAAAATTTCAAAAGAATAAAAATATTTGGCAATGTTTTGTTTAGTTTTCACTCACTGTTCACACTCATAAGCACATACCATCACTCATGCAGATGCACATCACCGGATCCTATTGATAACAGTTCTGCTATGGCTTGCTTCGACTTTGAAAATCCAATCTTCCAAGCTAAAGAAGAGGGTGATGAAGACTGTGAACTCCCTGAAGAACTTGCCAGGCTGTTAAAGCAAGAGGAAAGGGTCATTCAACCGCATCAAGAGTCTACTGAAGTGATTAATCTTGGCACCGAGGACGCCAAGAGAGAAATCAAGATAGGGGTTGCTTTGGAAGACGATGTAAAGAAGGGGTTGATTGAACTGTTGCAAGAGTATGTTGACGTCTTCGCTTGGTCTTATCAGGATATGCCAGGGCTTGACACAGACATTGTGGTACACCGTTTACCTCTCAAAGAGGGTTGTCCTCCGGTCAAGCAGAAGCTCAGAAGAACAAGACCAGAGATGGCTGTCAAGATAAAAGAAGAAGTGCAAAAACAGTTGGATGCAGGGTTTCTAGCGGTTACCAATTATCCGCCATGGGTCGCAAACATCGTTCTAGTACCTAAGAAGGATGGAAAGGTACGGATGTGTGTCGACTACCGGGATCTGAACAGAGCTAGCCCTAAAGATGATTTCCCATTACCTCACATCTACGTTTTGGTGGATAACACAGCTCAGTTCCCGGTATTCTCCTTCATGGATGGCTTTTCTAGCTATAACCAAATCAAGATGGCACCAGAAGACATGGAGAAGACAACTTTCATAACCCCATGGGGCACCTTCTGCTATAAGGTGATGCCGTTTGGTCTGAAAAACGCTGGGGCAACATATCAACGAGCTATAGTGACTCTGTTCCATGATATGATTCATCATGAAATCGAGGTTTATGTGGATGATATGATTGCCAAATCTCAGACAGAAGAAGAACCTCTGGTGAATCTGCAGAAACTGTTTGAACGGTTAAGGAAATTCAAGTTGAGGCTTAATCCGAACAAGTGCACTTTTGGGGTGAGATCTGGAAAATTGTTGGGTTTTATTGTTAGCGGAAAAGGGATTGAGGTGGATCCTGATAAAGTGAAAGCAATACAGGAAATGCCTGAGCCAAGAACGGAGAAGCAAGTCCGTGGCTTCTTAGGGAGGTTGAACTACATTGCAAGGTTAATCTCTCACCTAACAGCCACATGTGAGCCAATTTTCAAATTACTGAGGAAAGATCAGGCTATCAGGTGGAATGACGATTGTCAAAGGGCTTTTGAAAAGATAAAAGAGTATTTGCAGAATCCCCCTATCCTCATGCCTCCAGTCCCAGGGAGGCCGCTGATTATGTACCTGACAGTACTCGACAATTCTATGGGTTGTGTTCTCGGTCAACACGACGAGACAGGTAGGAAAGAACATGCCATCTACTACTTGAGTAAGAAGTTCACAGATTGCGAGTCGAGATACTCAATGCTTGAGAAGACATGTTGTGCACTTGCATGGGCTGCTAAGCGATTGAGACAATACATGCTGTCTCACACAACCTTACTAATCTCCAAGATGGATCTAGTCAAATACATATTCGAGAAGCCAGCTCTCACCGGAAGGGTGGCTCGTTGGCAAATGGTACTGACAGAGTACGACATCCAGTATACATCTCAGAAAGCCATCAAAGGGAGTATTTTGTCAGACTATCTTGCTCAGCAACGGATTGATGATTATGAGCCAATGAAGTTTGATTTTCCAGATGAAGACATCATGTTCCTCAAGATGAAAGACTGCGAAGAGCCAGTTGTTGAGGAGGGACCTGATACAGACGAAAAGTGGACTTTGTTGTTTGATGGGGCCGTCAATGCCAGAGGAAGTGGAATTGATGCTGTCATTACCACTCCGAAAGGTGCCCACATGCCTTTCACCGCTCGTCTGACCTTCGAGTGCACCAATAATGAAGCTGAGTACGAGGCCTGTATCTTGGGTATTGAGCAAGCATTTGATTTGAGAATCAAGACTCTGGACATCTTCGGAGATTCAGCTCTAGTGATCAATCAAGTGAATGGTGATTGGAATACTCTCCAGCCCACTCTGGTCCCCTACAGAGATTACACGAGAAGACTGTTGACTTTCTTCACAACAATAAAGCTGTATCATATACCTCGTGATGAGAACCAGATGGCAGATGCTCTTGCTACTCTATCCTCCATGATCAAGGTGGTTCGGTGGAACCATGCTCCTAGGATCGATGTTATGCGCCTTGATAGGGCCACGTATGTGTTTGCCGCTGAACTAATAGTCGATGACAAGCCCTGGTATCACGATATCAAGTGCTTTCTGAAGAATCAAGAGTACCCAGCAGGGGCATCCAACAATGACAGAAAAACTTTGAGAAGATTGGCAGGCAGTTTCTTCTTGAACAAAGACGATGTGCTGTATAAGAGGAACTTCTACATGGTTTTTCTCAGATGCGTGGATACACACGAGGCGGACATGTTAATAAAGGAAGTTCATGAAGGTTCCTTCGGTACTCATGTCGGCGGACATGCAATGGCTAAGAAATTGTTGAGGGCGGGTTATTATTGGATGACCATGGAATCAGATTGTTTCAAGTATGCTCGGAAGTGTCATAAATACCAGATTTATGCTGACAAGGTGCATGTACCGCCGAATCCTCTGAATGTGATGTCTTCGCCGTGGCCGTTTGCTATGTGGGGCATTGACATGATTGGAAAGATTGAGCCGACTGCTTCCAATGGGCATCGCTCCATCCTTGTTGCCATCGACTATTTCACCAAGTGGGTCGAAGCAGCGTCGTTCGCGAATGTCACCAGACATGTGGTTGCCCGTTTCATCAAGAAAGAAATCATTTGTCGCTATGGGATTCCCGAAAGAATCATTACTGATAATGGTTCCAATCTCAATAACAAAATGATGAGGGAGTTGTGTCAGAACTTCAACATTCAGCATCACAATTCTTCCCCCTATCGTCCTAAGATGAACGGTGCTGTTGAGGCAGCAAATAAGAACATAAAGAAGATTGTGCAGAAGATGGTCGTCACGTACAGAGATTGGCACGAGATGCTACCCTTCGCCTTGCATGGGTACCGCACTTCAGTACGTACGTCGACCGGGGCGACCCCTTACTCCCTGGTGTATGGTATGGAAGCAGTCCTACCTGCTGAAGTGGAGATTCCTTCTCTAAGAGTCCTGTTGGATGTCAAGCTAGATGAAGCTGAATGGATTCAGACAAGGTTCAATGAGTTGAGTCTTATCGAAGAGAAGTGAATGGCAGCCATTTGTCATGGGTAGTTGTATCAGAGTCGGATGAAGAGAGCCTTTGACCAGAAAGTGCGCCCTCGATGTTTCCAAGTCGGAGATTTGGTGTTGAAAAGGATCCTTCCTCCTCAGACGGATCACAGGGGCAAGTGGACTCCTAACTATGAGGGACCGTATATCGTCACCAAGGTTTTCGATGGTGGGGCCTTAATGCTTGCAACGATGGATGGTGAAGACTTCACTTCCCCGGTAAACTCAGACGCAGTTAAAAAATATTTCGCATAAAATAGACCCGCTGGACGGTAAAAAGAACAGTCCAGGCAAAAATGGGCATCCCGACGAACCAAGAAAATGAAAAGGTTCGGGCAAAAATTAGGGATTTAAAAATGAAAAGATCGTACACCCGGTAAGTTGAAAACCTGAAAAGGCAACTTAGGCAAGAATGGGTATCCCGGTGGATTGAAACCCCGAAAGGGCGATCCAGGCAAAAGTTAGGGATTAAGCGAATGACTGTGTTCTGAGTAGTTCTGAATCTCATCTCATGTCGATAACTGGAAACTGTCCAATCACCTTTTCAGAAGGCTGATCATCTGGAGGATCTTGAAGACGGTCAAGTCATAGCAGAATTGGAACCCAATAGAAATCCATTTCACATTGCCATTAGATTAATTCTTGTTTTGCGATTACCTCTTTCCAGGGATTGCTTCCTGATGTAAATGCCTATTCAGAGGCCATTCAATCAATAAAGTCATGTTACTCAGTATATCTCCGTTTTCATTTTCATTTTACTGTTTTGTTTGCGAAAATGACGTCCGAATTTTTGATAAACATTGCATCATGACACATAAGGGCTTTACAGGTATATGCTTAATAAACATTTAAAGTTGATGTGAATTTTAAGTGCTTTGGATCATCTATTCAGAACAGATACCCTCGGGGCATTTCCTAAGCATGTGTGTCAGACTATACACTCCCCAGCGGAGTTGACAATACCATACTGTATCTTCCTAGCAGAAGCAGCTGCTCCTCAGAGTTCGATTGCCAGATTGATAATCCCAATGCCAGATCCATGTTTTCTTTCCTGGAAGCATAACCTCGGTACCGTACCGGTGTTTTCTCCCCCCTGCTGAGTCATCTCTCGTAGATTATGGTTGCCAGAATCACTATCGCTTCCCCCAACAACAGGTTTGCAGCGCCGTTCTCTCCCCAGTCAGAGTCTCGGTATCTCGTCATTGCCAGAACACCGCGTGACCGGTCATTTCCCCACATGGTTCATTATGCTGTGCATCTCCAACAGTAGTGCCAGGGTCCAGAAGATTGTGATCATTTCCCCAACAGGATTCCTTGCTTCAGCTTGGCATTTTCCCCAGCATTTCGCATCCCTGCATGTAGAATCATATTGCATCCTCCCAAATCGCGTAGCATTTCCATCTTCATGGAGCATTACGCCATTGCAAAATTCACACATACGCATGTAAGCATAAAACATTCTCGGTATCCCAAGTGATAAGCCAGAGGTTTGTTTCCAGTGCTCAGACTGAAAGTTTGTTCATGACTTATTATCCCCAGCATGGGTCGTTGGCCCACGTGCCGCCTCAATTATTATTGTTCCCTATTTCTGCCGATGCTGACAGGCATGAAGTTTCCGGTATCCAGACCGAAGTGGCATTCAGGCCAGTTTTTTCCGATATTCAGATCGAAGAAGTTTCCGACATTCAGGTCGATGCAACTTGTGGCATTCAGGCCAGTTTCCAGTATCTAGACCGAAGTGGCATTTAGGCCAATTTCCGATTTTCAGATCGAAGAAGTTTCCGACGATCAAGTCGAAGTACTTGTGGCATTCAGGCCAGTTTTCCGATATTCAGATCGAAGAAGTTTCCGACATTCAGGTTGATGCAACTTGTGGCATTCAGGCCAGTTTCCGGTATCCAGACCGAAGTGGCATTCAGGCCAGTTTTTCCGATATTCAGATCGAAGAAGTTTCCGACAATCAGGTCGATGCAACTTGTGGCATTCAGGCCAGTTTTCTGATTTCCAGATCGAAGCGGTGTTCAGACCAGATTTCCGGTATCCAGACCGAAGTGGCATTCAGGCCAGTTTCCGACATTCAGGTCGATACAACTTGTGGCATTTAGGCCAGTTTCCGGTATCCAGACCGAAGTGGCATTCAGGCCAGTTTCTGATTTTCAGATCGAAGAAGTTTCTGACATTCAGGTTGATGCAACTTGTGGCATTCATGCCAGTTTTCCGATTTCCAGATCGAAGTGGTGTTCAGACCAGATTTCCGGTGATCAGACCAACATTGATACTCTCATATTCCGATGCTTAGTGTTCAGACTAATATGCGGCGTTCAGGCCATGGGTATTCCTGTGTTACCATTTATTTTGGTATCCAGATCAACTTTCTGTTTCGGTACTCAGGCCGATTTTCACCGTACCAGACAAATTCTTCTTTTGAGATTGCTTCTTTGCCGATTCTGACAGGCATTGTTAATTATTTCATAGGGATTCAGGATCAAAATCCGGGTCTTCTTAGTATTTAACCATCTCCCACTATGATCATATGAGAAACGTCCTGCTTCATACTCTCTAGTTGAAGACGCTTAAATAGGAGCAACTGTCATACCCCGATTTTGGTCCTGAATTTTTTTTCCATTTACTCATTTATTTTTCTTTTCTCCTCATGACCATTTCATTTGGTCACGAGTCTACCCACTGACTGGTTCGTTTAGACTTATCATCACCTGCTATTCCATGAATCTATGGGCCTCGCCATGTTGTCTAGAGATGGAGTGATTATTTTCCCTTGGTCAAGCAAGACATGGGACCTTTGATCATGTGAAAAAATCAATTATTGCTTGGGTGTAATAACCAGTCCAGCTGCACTGAGAAGCTTACACCTAGAAGCGTATGATGGGTCAAGTTGTGTAAAAGGGTGTGTGGCAATATGTTTTACACATCTTTGAGTTTCTTTGCTTTGGTTAAGAACAGAGTAAGAGGCTTCGTGACTGCATTTGGGAGATGATCGACTTAATGGAACGGAACATAATGGAGTAAAGTCTCTTGAGACTTTTGTTCAATTGGTTTTTATTTAGTTTAACTTTAAGATTCAATGTTGTTGTTACCAGCATTGTTGGTGCAAGATCACTTTTGTGTTATAGTGAGTAGAAATCCCAATATACATTATTTCAATGTCTATTGAATTAATGGCATTGTTGTATGCTATTTAAAGAGAATATGTTAAACACTTAACGTTGAAGGTGCGTCTGTTAGGGTGTATTTTAAGGGTTTAGTGAGTGAAGAGACTGTGAGAGGTGAGAAGGTTTTGTTGGCTGGGATTGGTGTTGCGGTTTGTGATTTGACTGATAATTTGATTTTTGAAGTTTCTAAATCTGTGGTTGGGAATGGAACTAGTAAAATTGTTGTGGAGCTTAAGGCTTTGATTGAAGCTTTCAATGCTGTTATTGCTTTGGATTTGACGCGTGTTAGTTATTATGGTGATTACTATCCACTTTTCCAATTTTTAAGTGGAATATGGCCTGCGAAACAGCCGAAGATTGGTATGCTAGTTAATCAGGTGAATCTGCTCCAAAGAAAATTTGAATACTGCAGTCCAAGGCTTGTGGCAAGACATGATCTGAAATTTGCATTAAAGCTTGCAAGAGATGCAATTGTTTCTCAGTCCAATAGGCCTGCTGAATCTAGCAGTGTAAACAGTCTGAATGAAACTTGTGTCATTTGTTTGGAGGATACTGATCATAGTCAAATATTTTCAGTTGATGCATGTCAGCACATGTATTGCTTTTCTTGCATGAAGCAA
This sequence comes from Lathyrus oleraceus, assembly GCF_024323335.1. Classification (NCBI taxonomy): domain Eukaryota; kingdom Viridiplantae; phylum Streptophyta; class Magnoliopsida; order Fabales; family Fabaceae; genus Lathyrus; species Lathyrus oleraceus. The sequence continues at coordinate 308,812,851 of NC_066581.1, forward strand.
CAAGTGGAGGTGAAGTTGCTTCATGGAATGGTGCCAAAATGCCCTCACGAGGGATGCAAGAATGAACTTCTAATTGACAGTTGCCGGAAATTCTTGACTTCTAAATTAATTGAAACCTGCAACAAACAACAAAGTTAGCAGCAGGCACAATGTTCACAAGCTGACTTCAATTTGAAACCAATAGCATGGAAGTTCATTAATATTCCAATTAAATTAACCTTCAGTTCCAATCTTGACAGTATGTTAGCAATAACTTATCATCCCTCTTCTGCAACTCAACCATTCTGCAATGCAAGGATTCACCTACCAAACTGTGAACCATAAGCCAACCTCAGCATATTCGACCCACAAGTCACCGAAGACCAAATCCAGAGGGATCTGTCAATGAACAAATTTGATTGGGACCATCCACTCCACTTGTAACCAATTTTCACTGCGGTAAAAGAAAAACAGCAAGGCAGTTAAATTCCAGAAAAATCCCAAAATGGAATAGAGATAAAATTCAAAGAGAAAGTATGAGTCCATATTACCGTTTCTAGTCTAGCATCAAATAGGCAATTTGATTCTGAGAACACCCAAAGTGGTTTGCAGAATTACTCTTCTGGAACACAAAAGACGCCCCTTTGAAACCCTAATCAGCAGAGCAATAAAAGGAGAGGAGGAATCAGTGAAGAAAACGAAAAAAAATCGGAGGCGGACCAAACCCACCAAATCAAAACCCTAAATCCCAAATCAAAAAAACAGTATTGGAAAGGATGAAAAAGACTCGAGCTCACCTGATTCATTGTCGTTGCCAAAGGTGAGATTCCCGCTTGATGTCTCTTTGAAACCGCGGATTTGTGCTTGTCTTTTGTTTAGCGTTGTTGAGCATCTGAGTTTGATTGGGAACGGGATTCAGAGCGCGATCGAGAGAGAGACTTGAGAGTAAACGTGAGGTCGCGTTTGAGTGAGATGTTGGTGATTGGGAACGAGATTGAGAGAGATACGATTGAGAGAGAGGTTTGGTGTGAGTGAGATTGCGAGAGAGAGTCTCGTCTGAGGGAGAGTGGCTGAGTGAGCTTTGTTGAGAATGAGTGAGAGGGATTCGTGAGAGGGATTCGTGAGATTGAGGACAATGAATAGTATATCTCCCCATTTTCCATTTATTTATTTTCTTCTTTTTTTTAAAACAAACAGAATAAGTTTTTTTGAAACCTTTAATTTAAATTTTGTTTAAACTTCCTAAATTTTAGTTAGTAAATGTTTACACATTTTCAATGCATATTCTGTTGAAGAACCCAACAGCCAGGCGGCTGGGTTTTAATTTTTGGTTCCCCATCATTTATTAGGATAGTCCAATAGATTCCTTTTTTTATTAGTTTCTTTATTTTAATTCCTTTTTTAATTTATCTTAGTTTATATATTTAAAGTAGCATCAAAATAATAAATAACCATGAGTGGTCTGGTGGAGAAGGGTAGTATCATAGTCTTGAGTGGGGTGGGTTCAATACTCATGTGTAGCATTTTTTTAGTATTTTATTTCTTTTAACATTTTTTTTGTTATGTTTATGCTTTATTATTTTCATAGTTTCATTATCATAACATAGATTTGTTGTCTTTTAATTTCATCATTCATTCAAAATCATTTTTAAACTATAAAAATCATATTTTTCTCGATTTAATATCGAGCCCATTTTTCCACACCCTTGTAAGTCGATTGCTTTTTAAGCATCGCCATCAACCTCACATAGCTTACTCTTGGGCTTTCTTACAATGAGTCGGTTCTCTTGCACTTACACTCATATTTCGAGTCAATTTGTTGTTTGGGCCCGATTTAATTATTTCATGATTTTTGACAACCCCCATTCATAACAAATGTATCCCACTCCCATGAAATGTATAATATTTATTCTTTCATTCTTTATTCATCTGTTAATACAAGAATTAAAATGAACATTCGATAACCATTTCAAAGCAAGATCAAAACCTCGATCCAACGTCGAGTAATTATTTTTCAAAACCTAACAGAACCAGCACGTATTCATCCACCCTTTTGTAAGTCGATTGCTTTATGCATCGCCATCAACCTTGTAAGTCGATTGCTTCATGCATCGCCATCTACCCTTATCCCTAACACTTCTCCTTGCTCCACTCGTCAATTCTTGTTCCGATTAGGTAGCACCCATTAGATAGAACCCTTTGTATGATAACATAGGTAAGATTCCCATATCCTTTTGTATGATGACATAGGTAGGATTCCCTTATTCTTTTGCATGCTAACATTAGATAGATATTCCCATTTGTAAATCCTAACACTTAAATACATATTGCACGACAACTCTAAGGCAGAACTTCCCCCTTTCTTTTAGACCTTCACTACGCCAAAAATGACTTTTAACAGCGCATCTTAGACAGCGCTTTTAAAAGAAAGCGCTGTCTAAGGTTAAAATTAAAATAAAACACGGAAAATGTTCCAAAAAAATAATGAAAGCGTTCTCTAAGGGGGGGTCTTAGACAACGCTTTCTAAAAGCGCTGTCTAAGACCCCCCCTTAGACAGCGCTTTTAGAAAGCGCTTTTAAATATAGACCTTAGTCAGCGCTTTTGATAAAGCGCTGTCTAAAGTCTTTAAATTAAAAAAAAAATGTAGACCTTAGTCAGCGCTTCTATTTTCGTTCTCAGTCTAAGGCATGGAATTGGTAGGGTTTGTCACGATGGCGGAAGAACCACAATACGCCCTAAAACGCAAATACGAAGACCAACCCACCGCCACTGACATTCAACTCGAAGTCGCAAACGCTAAACAGAAAGCTCAAGAAGCCGCCGCTCGGCTCCTCAGTGTCACCGGCGGCGCTCCTCCACTTTCCTTCGATCCTAAACGTTCCAAGTCCGATAATGGTGCTCCTCAATCTGGCTTCGATTCTTACGATTTGAAGCCGCAATATTCAGCTGGTTCTTATGGTGGTTCTAGTAAGAAGATTGAGATACCTAATGGTAGGGTTGGGGTTCTTATTGGGAAAGGAGGTGAGACTATTAAGTATCTTCAGTTGCAGTCTGGGGCTAAGATTCAGGTTACTCGTGATATGGATGCGGATCCTAATTCTACTACGAGGATGGTTGAGCTTATGGGTACTTCTGATGCTGTTGCTTCTGCTGAGAAACTTATCAATGAAGTCCTTGCTGAGGTTTGTTTTAAATTTTCTCTAATTATGTTGTGGAATCACTGTAACTTTGGCCTGTTAGTGAAATATCACTGGTTAGAGTTGTTTTCAACTGATTTTGTAAATGCAATGTGAAATGTTTAATGATAAATTTGCTTAAATTATATTGGAATTAGTGCGCTCTGTATCCTGCCAGGGAAAATTCACTGATAAGAGTGGTTTTGAATTGACTTTCTATTTGTAATATGGTGTGTTTTCTGGTTAATTTGCTCTAGTGAGGTTTGAATGACTGCAACTGTAACCTGCTAGTGAAATATTGCTGACAGTATTTGTTTTGAACTGATTTTGTAACTTTAGTATGATTGTTTTGTGCTGAATTTGTTAAAATGATCTTCAAAGTCGAATGGCCTTAACTGTAACCTGTTAGTGAAGCGTCATTGACGATGGTTGTTTTCTACTGATTTTTAACTGTAATAATCTGGGGGAAATGTAACCATTAACATCACTGATAAGAGTTGCTTCTTTACTAGGCTGAAGCCGGGGCTTCTGCCGGTGGTGGTACTAGACGGATGGCTGCACAATCTGGGGGTGATGAATTTTCGATGCAAATCCCAAACAATAAGGTGTGCAAAGTTGCCCGAAATATGTACACCCATGTACTTTCTACAGTGTTTTGTTTATAGTTGATTTGGTTTCTTAAGTCGGCCTTATAATTGGTAAAGGAGGAGAAACAATTAAGAGTATGCAAGCTTCTACTGGAGCACGGATTCAGGTTATCTCTTGTTCTTTGTTTTCTCTGCTTCTTTTGTTATATATTTTCAAAATCATAATTATGTTTGAAGTTGGATGGTGTTAAGGTTAACAGCTGACTGCCCAAACTCTCATGTCTCAAGACTTGGATTTTCCATTGTTAGTAACTTTTGACAACTAATGCCTTATAATTGAACAGATTACTTTTAATGTTAAACACCAATTGCGAATGGAAGATCGAATTTGGATCCAACTCCAATCCGGCTCAGAATTCCGGTGCGGTGGATTTTCAGAGAATCGCAGGTATTAGCTTCTCTTCCTCTTGTTGTGTCACTCGTTATGTATCTTATTCTTCTCAACTGTGATTGCGATTCTTCTTCTTCTTCAACTCTTCTGAACTGTGTTATGGAATTGCAGAGTCATCACTGCGGTGGTTACGTGGCGAAGTGGTCACGCAAGAGGGAAGTGAAGTGAGCTTCTCAGAGATGAACTGTGAAGAATGAGCTCTAATCTTTGAGCAAAAAGCAACCGATTCTGAATATGAGGGTAGAGAGCTTGAGAGTGAAGAGTGAAGATTGAAGGTGAGGAATGAAAAAACTAGAAAAGCTTCTGATTGCACTGTTATATACATGGTATTCTCAACCAAATCGGGCAACGGATCGGGCAGGTTAGTTATGTTAGGGCAGGTTTTTAGGATTTTTGTTAAAACTCTGTTAGTTGCAAGTTAATTTTATATGTGAATTGATTTTCTATTAATTATTTCCATCAGTTAAAATAGTTGTATTGCTTGCAGGGATAAGTCAAAATTGGACCTTAGCTTGCAGTTCAGCTGGATTTGCACGTTACTTCTATGAAGGTTTGTTGTGGTTGGAAGTTCTGCTGTTAAAATGTTAGTTTGTTTTGTTAGTTACAAGTCTGTCAAATCAATTTAAAATTAGTTAGGTTAAGTTAGAGAACTAGTTAGTCATGGTTATTATGAAATTAGAAAAAAAAAACTTAACTGTTAGTCAAAGTCCTGCTGTTAGTTATTTCCCATTTTTTGACTCTGTTAGTTTTATTTATAATCGATTGCTTTGAAATTATGTTACTACAAAAGGTTAGATTGATGTTAGTAAATCTGTTAGCAAGTTGATGGTGAGATCTGTCATGGCCTATTAGTATCAGAAACATTATTAGTGAAGGCCAAGACCATGACCAAACACTTGCCTGATTATTTGATGTAGAACTTACTTGCTGAAACTTTCCGCTATGCTAATGATTGTCTTGGTGCATGACTTGTCATTGGGCATGAGCGTCGGGAGCTGTTACCGCAGCAAGTTGTATCAGTTAAGTTGTTATGACTAATTTTGGGAATCTGCTAACGACTCGTTTTAGACAGCACTAGCTAGTGTGTTTTGAGTTGCTCACTTGCCAACAACTTAATAATTGTAATGGATTTGAAGTTAATTGAAAATTTTGCCACCGATACTTAGTAAAACTCGATTAAAATGTCGTTTACGATGGTTATAACATACTGCTATGTTGTTAAAAAGCTGTTTGAATGGTTTGAATTGTGAGTTGTTTAGAAAACCATGTTAATAACTTGAAGTAGGGTTAGTGACGGTATTACATGATTATGTTAGATTCAGTTATATTGGTTAATGTTAACTTACAACATTCGTTCTGTTGTGATAATTATGCAGGATGTACTACCTTGGTTTCGAACTGATTTCAGAATTTGCATCTGTACCGAATTGGGGTGGGCTGCCACGGTTAATTCTTGCACTTTTGGTAATTTTTTATTAGCGAGTTTCAATGATGTCTATGTGTAATTATTAGGATTTAATTAAGGGTTTACTTATTTTCCTGTGGAATGCTAACTGTGGCGTTGTTATGTATGTTCTAAAACTTTTGATTTGTGCCGTTTCTGACTTGTGGAAAATTCATGGATGAATATATGACAATTCTACTTCATGAATGAATGAAGAATTTCTTCTGTGAAACTGGAATTTTGTGAATGAGTGAATCTTTAAAAATTGGAATGGATGAAGAAAATTGCTTTTGTGAAACTGGAATTTCGTTTATATATCCTTCAAAATCTGTTACAATGCTCATGAAATTAATGCTAAACTTATATGAAATGCAATGGTTAGTTACAAATCAAAATGTTAGTTTCAATTTGGACTTGAGTGGATGTGTAACTTAATTTGGCTTTGTTTTGTTATATTGGTTAGTTTTGTGAATTATGAATATAATGTTATCGTGGACTTGTATAATGGTATGTTGTTATGACAATTGGTCTATTCCGTTTCTGGTATGAATTAAGAACTTCTGTTATAGTTTACAGGGTGGTATGAACTTTTGTCCTGGCCTTTTCTGTTAGTTGCAATTCCGAAAGTGGTTTTTAAACTGTTATTGAAACATGCAGGTTGATATTCATTCTGAACCTGTTTATTACACACTTATGCATGCTATGCTTGGATTACGGAAAGCCCACATCCTGTTGAAAGGGGCAACAGTAGTATATAGCAAAAATAAAGATACGAAGAAGTTGTTTTTTATACCGTTTAATACCGGGTTAGCATTTCATTCTAAATTCATCTATTATAATTATTTTCCAAGTTACCATCTAACATTTGCCTAATCATTACAGTGGACATTGGTTGTTGCTCGCAATCAATCCTATCCGAGAAATTGTGTATTATCTTGACTCGTTAGGAAATGATTGGACAACATACCCGGATATGAAGGTCCTAATTGACACGTAAGTGAGAATGTTCAAAATTTTTCTTAGTTTATGTGAATTGTTCTAATTGCTTCATTTTTATTTTATTAGCGTCCTACAAGCTTTTCGGGCCCAACGAGATATCCAAACCTCAAGGAGGGGCGCCAACTCCATTACATGGATTAAAGTGGCGGTATATTTTTAATTACCACATTTTTTATTATATTAGTGATGACACTTGATAAAACTTAGGATTTATAATCCATATTTTTTTTTCATATGTAGTGTCCTCAACAACGTAATCAAATAGATTGCGGGTATTTCATGTTGAGGTTTATGCGAGATACTCTTGCTTTGGGCCGATTAAAGATTCCCACCGATGTATGTATTTCTAACTTATGAGTTATTTTTATATTTACACATATCTCATATAATTAAATAGTTGGAATTAATTCAAAATATGTTATATTATTATGTAGTACTTTGATGAATTCAAGTGTGCATTTTATACAAAGGATCAAGTGGACGAAATCAAAGAGGAGTGGTGTCAATTCATGATAAAGCTCAATGTTTGTTCATAAATTTCTGTAATTAATGTGTACATTTGTAGTATATGTTATGACTTGTAAATGTGTACATAAATTTGTATATATTTTGATACATTTAAGGCAAAATTGGTTTGAATTGGTATATATATATATTTGTTAGCCAAAAATTGGTAGAAAAAAGGCCAAAATGGCATATATAAAATGTGATAATTGTCTGTCAAAATCTGGTTGAAAACAGGTAGAAATTCTGGTTTATAAACCTGGAAAAAATGTGGTTTAAAACAAAAGCTTCAAAACTTTTCGTATACCTTAGACAGCGCTTTTGTAAAAAGCGCTGTCTAAGGGGGGGGGGGGGGCTTAGACAGCGCTTTTTGAAAAGCGCTGTCTTAGGTATACCTAAAAAAATTAAAATAGGAGGGTCTTAGAAAGCGCTTTTGGCCAAAGCGCTGTCTAAGGGGGTGGGGCTTAGACAGCGCTTTTCAAGAGCGCTGTCTAAGGTATACCTAAAAAATTTAAAATAAGAGGGTCTTATAAAGCGCTTTTGGCCAAAGCGCTGTCTAAGGGGGGGGGGGGCTTAGACAGCGCTTTTAAGATTTAAAAAAGCGCTGTCTAAACCTTTAGCAGCGGAGGTTTAGACAGCGCTTTAAAGCGCTGTCTAAGGCTAAAAAAAGCGCTGTCTAAGGTCTTGTTTGTTGTAATGCTTTCCGAGCGTCTCCGATCTTGTGGCATGTAGTCCGTCTTATTGCAAAGAGGTAACTGCCTAAGACTCGATTCAGCGAGCTGCGACACCTACTGCTAGGACGTGAACACATCGCCCACTCTCCTTTGACACAACTGGTGTCCTCCTTTGTAAGTCCATGTTCAGATGGCAAGCCCTATGTAGCCGAACTACGGCAACTTTGATTCTCATGTTCAGATGAGATACGTAGGCACAAGATGCGACGTCTTGCCGAGTTAGACTGACAACTAACAACTAATCTTTGTTTGTTTTCGCCCTCGTTGCGATCGAGACTTTCCCTTTCTCTTGCCCTAGTTGCAATCGAGACTTTTGTTCCCGTTAGTTAGCCGAACTACATTATGCTCTGATTCTCATTCCAGATGAGATATGTAGGCATAAGACGCGATGTCTTGGCGAGCACACATCTCTTTCACCCATAGGTAGCCGAGCTACGAAGACTCTGATTCTCATATTCAGATGAGATACGTATGCAATGGATGCGATATCTGTGCGAGTCATTTTTCTCTTGACCCTTTTAGTAAATAGTACATTAGATAAACACACACCCTTTAGACAAGAACAACAAGAGTGGATCCCGTAGAGTACTACGGATGCGTAGGGGTGCTAATACCTTCCCTTCGCATAATCGACTCCCGAACCCAAGATTTGGTTGCGAGACCTTGTCTTTTCCTTTCCTCTCTTCAGGTTTACTTCGAGCGTTTCCTTTCCCTCCTTTGGGATAAATAACGCACGGTGGCGACTCTTCTGTCATTTTCTTTCGCCGGTTTTTTTTCGCACCTCTGTATTTTTCAGGTTGCGACACTTGGGATTGGGAAGATAAGAAGATAACCTAGAATGAGACTTAGAAGCTGTAGGAAGAACGTGATCGGTGAACGATGAAAGAACCGGAGCTGTGAGTTTGGATCTCAAAGCAATAGTAAGGCACACGGCACGAGAAATTCTGCGAACTTCCTTAGAGTTTGAACCAGTTTCAATGATTGATGCTATTTCCTTGAAATGATGCAATGTAGAAGGAATAGCTGCGGAAACAGAGTGAGAAGGTGTAGGGTGAGCACCAAAAGCTGAAATCATATTTGAAGGGCTCATTGTCTGTGATGGAAAATGGGGAGTTCTACCAAGGTGTTGTTTGAAGAATCAACTTTTCTTTCTCAAGCACCTCTGCTGATGCATCAGCAAGGACTGAAGGCCAAATAGTTGGCTTAGGCCAAGGTAGCAAGCTGAGGGAAGCACTGTTGACAGGACTTCTTTCTATATCAGTACCATACCCAATTAAATACGCTAGCCTCATGAACTTAACTCTGGCTAAAGAATATAGGTCACCAAGAAGACAAAAGAACTCCTTCTCTGCATCAGGCGCCACAAGTACATCACTACAGTTGGAAGTGGTTGCTTCAATTAAAGCCAAGCAAGTAGTTATCACCCAGACTTCATGCATACAAAAAGGAAGAATACGCTCGTTCAATGCCAAGGATTTTGAGAAGCTTAATATGAACGAATAACCTCGTGATGCTACCTCAATAGGTCGATTTAGCTTGAATAAGAGCTTTGATTGATAGGCAAACAGATACTGTCTGAACTCGAACTCCCTAAATGAATCCTCTTGGACAATCTGCGTTAATGCTTTGTTTCCTGGATTAACAATTGTTGCCTGATCATCCCCATGGTCTGCCCCACCAAATTCTCTTTTCTTTCCAGTCATGTTAACTGTTTCAAGATAGCAGAGTTCTAGTTCATCATATTCCCGTAAGGCATCTTCATGAAGATGCGCCATTTCAAACATAAAAGCCAAACTTTCCTTCAAAATGAAAAAATTACAGAAGTTCCAGACTGGCATGAGACGCTGTTCACTGAGCTTCCGTATCTCATCTTCATAAAATTGTACACGCCTATCCAGTGTATTTCTGATGCATTCCATTATTTTTGATTCTAGATCTTCCCAAAAATTAGCTTCAGGGAAATGCATATCATATTTGCAGCATCTTTCTCTTTTTCTGGAGCTAAAATCAACTTCAAGTTTAGCATATACTTTCTTTTCCATTTTGTTTGCCTGGTCATTAGCTAGACGAGCTTTAGATACAAATACAATAAACCATTCCCTTTCATCATTCTGGACAATTAGTTTCAAGCGTGGTTTAAGGATGGTTTTAAACTCATCAAGATCCTCACAGGTAACAAGCACGACAGTTGCATACGACTCTCGAAACCAGAACAACAACTGCTCCTGAGGGAACCGGCTACGAAGCCTTGAATCTGTAGTTAATATGAACTCCGCCGACAACTTCTCAACCAATACAGGGTTCCTCGCCTTGTTATTCAAACCCGCTCTCTTGAACGACAACCGCGCTTCAAAAGCAGGCTTGACAGTTGGCCACAAATCACTCACATCCTCCACTGAAATGACGAGGCGATTGGTAGAGTTCTTGATGGTTTGGAACTGGGCGAGGAAGTTGGCCATGTTGGATCTGTAGAATGTTTAGCAGAGATCCATGGAATGAGAATCAGAGAGAGAAGGGAAGTGCAGTTGTCTTTATCAGATAGCTCTACAGATACATAAGCAACACTGCTACTGGCTGGTGGTTTCTCCTGAGCACAAGTACGAGATTGTGAAATGCTTGCAGGCTAGGAAACATATTTGTGGAATAACCGGTGATGGAGTGAACGATAAGCCTGATCTTAAGAAGGCTGACATTGGTAGTTGTTGCAGATGCTACTGATGCAGCTTGAAGTGCATCAGATATTATTTGAACCGAACCTGGCCTTAGGGTTATCATAAGTGTTGTTTTTTTCAAAGAGTAAAGAATTATGTGACTTATGCAGTCTCAATTACACTTTGTATTGTGCTTGGTTTCATGTTGCTGGCTCTGATACGAAAGTTCGACTTTCCGCCCCTTATGGTACTTATTATTATCATGCTGAATGATGGTACCATTATCCACTACCAAACAGTGGGAAACTGAAGGAAACATTTGCTAACGATGTTGTGTTAGGCCATTACATAGCATCATAGCGGTTACGACGGGACCAAAACATTCAACCTGCAATATACGTGAGAAGATAACATCCACCTGCAAAAGCCAATCTTAGTCTGTAGCCTAGCCAACACAATCCATTTCCATCCAACAAGCAGGTCATGTGTTAACACCATATAACAGAACTGGAAACTTGATATTAAATATTGAATTATCCTGCAGTCATCAAACTCTGTTGTCACAAACGAGCTCGGCAGTGCCGCATGCAGCCTAAAGAATCATAATCTATGTTCTGCTTTTGCTTCTGATTACTATCAAGAGAAGTAACTCCATTAGAAGAGGCTCCAAACTGCTGATTTATATCTCCATATTTCTCAGGAGGAGTATAAAGATGAACAAAATTGCCAATTTTTTGCTTTCCTGCTGATGATGACTTTGGAAGCTTCTTCTTTTCTTCGGGCACCAATGCATCTTTATGACCGGATTTTGTGTCTGATTCACTGAACATTGATAGTGAAGCAGCGATACCGTTAACATCCACATCCATTTGAGATCTTATCTTCTTATTATCGTGGGATGACTTTCTGTTCGAACCATTGATCGGAAGAACTTCAATATTTTCCTTGGAGGAATCCATATTGTATCCTGATATGTTTTTTAATGGACTCACGTCTGCACAATGAAGCTTTAAGTCAGACATTAATGCATCATCGGAACCTTCAGCGCCATGCGAAGAAGAAAACCAGTAGAACTCCTCTTCATTATTGAGACTCTCCATTCCAAAAGTTAAATCACAACTTAACATCCTGTCAACATCTTCTAAGTTTCCTATATCCAACCACCCATCATTATCAAGAAAGCTGAGTTCATTATCAGCTTGAGATGTGTGGTTTTTTGAATGTTGACACGCACTATCATCTTCCACCACACACTTGTTTTCTGAGACGGTATCATCTACACAAAACTCGCTGCCACCAGAATCTATATTGTTGCTCTTGAAAAATTGGTCAGACATGCCTGTATCATCCGAAGTTAGCCTTTTTTCTTCTTTGTATGAGTCACCGTCACACGAAGAAAATACACCTTCAGACCATGAATCCTTTTCTGGCATTCTTTCATTCTGGGTCATATTTTGCAAGTATAATTCCTCTTTACCCAGAGTACCGTAGCTACTAACACGATTGCTACTCCTTATACCACGTAATATGTGAAGTGATTTCTTACTGCCATCACCCTCTATTACAAACTGATTATTGTGTGGGCTACCAGAATGGGGGACTATGAGATCATCATTCTCAATCTCATCAAATCTATCCCACACATTATCTTCAAACATTTAATACGAATTGTATTCTATGCAATTCACATAAACAGTAGCATCAGCTACACCCACCACCAATCCACAATAAGTTTCTAACGGGAAGTCTTTCTGGTGTCTTATTTAATAGCTACCAAGTCACTTCTGCATCCGTAGCACTTAGTGAATATAAGGCTCCATTTGGCTCAATAAGTCATAACCTAGTTTAAAGTATCTCAGATGAGCATCCATTATTGCACTTATTGACTCCAAGAACTCGTACTTCTTTTTCACTTCAATATTCATGAGAGAGTGTACTAGATTGAAGTGGCTTTTCTCAAATGATGACTTTGAATTTTGTAGACCCTCTTCTAATTCAGCAACAATATCTTCAGGAGTATTCTTCTTCAAAGAAACAAACTTTTCTCGTGACTGATCATACAATTGCATAGATTTGTCAAAACGACGACGAGATTCCTTTGCATTTTGCATATCAATATTTATAAACTCTGACAACCAGTCAATCAATACACACTCTACCCGTGAGCGAAGAAGCTCTTTAAAAGTAGCTAATTCACGTAGTGCAGTGATAAACTTAGATATGATGGGTCCTCCAACTGATACACTAACAGGGCCGTCGTAGCCACCTCCAAATGCTTCTAATGAATCAGCAAAGGCATTTTCTCCATTATGTTCCTTTTCCTTAAATCAATCATTTCCCAAATGCAGTCATGGAGCCTCTTACTCAATTCTTACCCAAAGCAAATAAACTCAAAGATGTGTAAAACACGTTGCTATACCTCCTTTTACACAACTTGATCCATCACATGTTTATGGGTGTAAGCTCTTCAATGCAGCTTGACCGGTTATTACACCAAAGCAATAACTGATTTTATCACATGATAAAGGATTCCATGTCTTGCTTGACCAAGGGAAAATAATCACTCTATCTCAAGACAAACGTCGAGGCCCAAAGGTTTATGGAATACCAGGTGATGACAAGTCTAAACGAAACAAGTTGGTGGATAGATTCATGAACAGATGAAATGATCATGAGGAGAAAAAAAAATGAATGATCGATGGGAAAAAATTTCGGGGCCAAAATCGGGGTATGACACTTGGTCAAGGTTGATTTGACTTTGTTGGATTAAAATGATTGGATTTAGGGGATTGATGAAATGTACATTTCATCTCCCAAAATGAATGAATGATTTTAATTTGATAAAAGTCCTCCCATGACCAATTTTTGTTTGTCTCATTTCCCCTCCCTCTTCATCTTCAATCCCCTTTTGTCCCATCCATTTCATTGACCTATGATATCTCTATATCCTAAGGTTAATTGGTTCATAAACCAATACAAGTATGGATCAGATTAGGTCCCCCTTTTGCCATTTTCTTTTAAGTGTGGTATGTTTTAAGAGTATGGTTCATTATACCATATCTCTAACATGCATTAACACTAAAATTTCTATTGCCCGACCTCAGATAGTTGTGACTTCTACATAAGTCCAATTACGCTTGCTTAACATAGCACCAAATTTTGACCCAAAAGCATAGCAATCTAGGAAGTGAGATTGTAAGTCTCCCCCCTTTTCATGGTATTGTGTGGAAACTTGGCCTTTTTTACTTCCTTTGGAAGATGTCTTGGTTCAAGGATCCATGCTTGTGAATAGAGGGTTGAGTGTTCTCCAAAGAATGACTTAGACAATTGAAAAGCAAAACAATACTAACTTCTAATCAACTAACATTTGACTAACTTTTAATTTAAAGTTATTTACTTTATGCACTTTAAATTCAAGTCATTTATCATTTGCCATTATTCATACCATTTAATTTGTTTATTTTAATGTCATTTTCACTTTGCTCACTTGAGCCATATATTATGATTGTATATACTTGTTTGTGTATTTTGTTTGTGTTTGTGGTCTTTTGACCTTAATGTACATAATAACAACAAAAACTCTTAAAAAATGTGTGTGTGGACTCTTGGATTTGATGTGAGACTTGGACTTAGAATTAGGCAACATTCCCTATGCAAAAGGACTTGGCCAATGCCAACTTTTCTGAAGCCAGTCATTGTGAATTGAACTTCCATCTGATGCAAGTGTTGAGATCTATTTGAGTTCATATGCTACATAGTCTTGATGAAGATGTTACTTTGAACCTGTGTCTAATGCCTTATTCTGAGCCATTCAAGGAGTATGTCATCTGATGCATGGGAGCTTAAGAAGAAGACAATGAAGTTGCTAGCTTGGATGTGGCTATCTTTATTTGATGCCTTGCTCTTCATATTGCTATGTGTGTATTGATATTGCTTGATTTTAAAGTCCAAGGGAAAGTGGGTTTTTATATGACATTCTTGTATATTGGATTGCATCCCACTGGTCAGATCTTTTCAACCCTTAACTTTTAAATTTTTTCTTAGGATTGGTCTCTTCATCTCCTCCCACTTCTTAAATTTCAAATATCTCCCCTCTTTCAAAATCTTCTTTGCTTGTGATTTCTAAACTTTGACTTTATTGCAAATTAGAAACTTTGGCCTTATGCCATTGTATTTTTAAACTCTTTTTCTTAATCAAATTTGTAAATGAATCTAACCATATTGGCTTCAAATTTCAAAAGACAAAAAGAACTAACACTCATTCAAAACTTTTTTAGGCCTTTTGTGCCTCTTCTAAACTTAAACTTTTGTTAAAAGCAATCAACTCACTTTGAAATTGTTACCACGAACTACGAGGTTTTGATCCCTCATTTTTATGTTGGTACATAGGCACAAGTCCGAAGGTCTTGTCAAACACAAAAATATAATTAATGAATTCTTTTATCAACCCCAAACTCTATTTATTGAAAACATCTTTTTATACCAAAACACATGTACACATAAAAAAGGGCTCCCTGGGAGTACCTAGGACACTTTGGGTGCTAACCCCTTCCCTCTGTGTAACCAACCCCCTTACCTGTAATCTCTGGAATTTTATTAATTTTGATTTGAAAACTTCTTATCTTTGGGTTTTGTTCGTACTTTTCTCTTTTCCTTTGGAAACAATAAAAGCGCGGTGGCGACTCTGGTTTTATTGACGTTAAGTTTATCCATTGCTTAATGGTCATGAATTTACCGTTACAGAAATCAAGTGGCGACTCTGCAGGGGAGTAATCTCAAGTGGGTTTAGCCAATTTTTTTGTGTGTATATAATTGTATATTTAATGTTTGTATATTTGTTTGTATGATATAATCTGCTTGTTGTGCTTGGTGATCTCTGAGTGGTGAGATAAGTTCTAACCCAAACTTGAGTGCAATTAAGATAGGAGGATGGTATAGTCATGTTCGACTTTTGTGGAGTAGTCCTTAACATATTGGCTTGAGACCCATCTACTCAGTGGAGACCCTTTTAGAGTTATTAATGTCACACAAGTTATTTGTGGTTATGCATTACTTTCTCTGATTTGGGGTCCGAGAAGCTGAGGATCGTAGAACATTTAACCCAAATTTGCCTATTTAGGATGTAGTGCGGAGACTGTTCAGGTGTAGACTTGATAACAGTTGTTACACGATACTACACTCAGACGGGTTTCTCTTGAGAATATTATGGGTTGATGAGTCAGTCATCCTAACCTATAATATCCGATAGATGGAATTAAGACTCTGGGAACTTTTTAGAACATGATCTACAGGTATTATCCTTAGTACACTCCTTTGGGATGGTTCTTAACCTGACTCCATGCTCGTGACTCACAACAAACCCTTGATTCTTGGTTGATCTAATCAAGTCTTGTCAATATCAATGGAACTTGGGTGTTGATAAGGTGAAACCCATAATCTACCAAAATGGATGATTGATCTTGACAATAACTTGATTCATCCCTTGACCTTTGTTTGTTTGCCTTGTGTGTGATCCCTTATTTGTGATTGTTGCATTCATGCATTCATGCGCATCATAACATCCATCACACGAAAAATGACTTCAAGGAACTGAGGTTTTATTTGCAAATATTTTCAGACCATGGATTGTGGACGAAGGAACACTAAGAAGTACAGTTTCAGATGTCCGGATTTGAAAGAGTTAAGGAAGCTATCATATTTTGTATTAGATCCCTTGGACTTCAAACAACGTCATGGGAAGCTTCTATCTGTGTTATATGCTGATATGGTCGAAGGACTCTTGAGTGTGTTGGTTCAGTTCTATGACCCTCTCTACCGTTGCTTCACTTTTCCTGATTATCAGCTCGTGCCTACGTTAGAGGAGTATGCCCATCTCTTCGGAATACCTGTTTCTAATAAAGTGTTGTTTAGTGGATTGGAGGAGATTCCCAGATCTCATATCATAGCTGAAGCTCTTCATCTGAAGAAGTCTGAGATTGAGGCTCATTGGGTGAAGAAAGGAGGAATATTTAGGTTGACTTTTGAGTTCCTCATAGGGAAAGTTACTGCTTTTGCTCAAGCCGGTAGTATGGATGCTTTTGAAGCCATCTTTGTGTTGCTCATCTATGGTTTAGCTTTGTTCCCTAATATTGAAGGTTTTGTTGATGTTAACGCCATTAGAATCTTCTTGATTGGGAATCATGTGAAGAGACAGAGAGGACTAGAGGGTCCATCTTCCTCTAGTATGCCTCAGCTTTCCGGTGCTTCGAAGAAGATAGTTGATCAGCTTGTCCTCGAGAAGGCTCAAATGTAGACATCCTTTGAGTCCGAGATTCAACGCATTCGAAGGAAGTACGCGCTTGCAGCCAGATCATCTGACATTGTTGTGAGAGGATCCTTAGGATGACTAGTTTCCTTTTCTCTTGTATTTGTATTTTGGTTTCTGAAATTGTACTCAGTGTAATCCTTCCAAATTATATGAATAAAATAGATTTTTATGGTCAATCGAATTGTTACAATTGTTATTATTACATATATTTGCAAATAAAATAGTATGTTCCTTGAAAATAAAAACAATCAAAACATTGCATATTATGCATCATTTGCATAGCAGGTTTTTCTTCCGCCAGATGTCTTATTGGTTATTCTTCTGTGCTTCAGCCTAGCTGACTCATCGATATAATACTCGCGCCAATCATCTGAGAATCATGGAACACTTGGAACAAGAGAACCGAGATTTGAAGGACGAGATTGCTCGCTTGACTGCCATGATGGAGTCTGTGTTAGCTACTCATAGTCAATCTTCTCCAACGCCTGCAACTCCTCCTCCTCAGAGGACTGTCATTTTAGAGGTTGTTACTTCAACCGTGCCTGCCACTCAGTTTGCTCCTGCTATGCTTGCCGGATTCCCGTGGGGGATGCCACCGAACATTGTGCCTGAAGGGTTTGCACCCACTTTTTCTTCCATGCCGACATCTAGCCCGGTCATGTCCGTTCCTCCTCCAGTCGTTCACACTCTGCCTCGTGTTGAGGACACCATCTATCATTCCGAGCCGTCTGAGGGTCCGGATGTTTATGAGAAGATGGATGAGATGAAAGACCAATTCCTTGAGTTGCGAAAGGAGTTGAAGACCTTGAGGGGAAAAGATTTGTTCGGTAAGAGTGCTGTGGAACTTTGCTTGGTTCCCAACATCAAGATCTCGATGAAGTTCAAAGTCCATGACTTTGAAAAGTATAAGGGAAACACCTGCCCACTTAGGCATCTTGTCATGTATGCCAGGAAAATGTCGATGCAAACTGATAATGATCAGTTACTGGTTCACTATTTCCAAGACAGTCTGACTGGTGCCGCTCTGAGGTGGTACATGGGTTTGGATAGTGTGAGTGTCCACACGTTCAATGATTTGGGTGAGGTCTTTGTGAAGCAATATAAATACAACATTGATATGGAACCAAATAGGGACCAACTGAGGTTGATGTCTCAGAAGTATAAGGAGACGTTTAAAGAGTATGCCTAAAGATGGAGAGAGCTTTCCGCTCAGATCAACCCTCAATTGGAAGAAAAGGAGATGACTAAGATTTTTCTCAAGACCCTGAGCTTGTTTTACTATGAGTGAATGATTGCTAGTGCCCCAGTGACTTTACCAAAATGGTAAATATGGGGATGCGATTAAAAGAAGGTGTTTGTGAGGGACGATTATCTAAGGAAGAGGTATCTTCGAGCAAGAGGTATGGTAACAGTTTCGCTAAGAAGAAGGAAGACGAGACCAATGCAGTGTCAGTTGGGAGGCAGATGAGGCCTCATGTCAGAAGATGTCCACAACCCCGTCAGCACCATCGTCAAGTATCATCTATTATTCCAGTATTTTCCAATAATCAATCAATGCCAGTTCAACAACAACGTCAACAACAACCACAATAAAGAACAAACAACTACAACAATAACACCAACAAAAATTTGAGAGGAAGAAGGTCTCTTTAGACCCTATTCCCATGTCATATGCTGAACTATACCCGTCTTTGGTTCTCAAGAACCTTCTCCAACCAAGAAATCCGCCACAAATTCCAGAACCACTTCCATGGTGGTACAAGCCAGAACTCCGTTGTGCCTTTCATCAAGGGGCTTCTGGTCATAATATCGAGAATTGCTACCCGTTGAAATACGAGGTCCAGAAGCTAGTAAAGAGTGGGATGATGTCCTTTGAGGACCGTGCGCCAAATGTGAAAGCCAATCCATTGCATGCTCATGGTAATCCCTCTGTTAATATGGTAGATGGTTGTCCAATGAGTTTCCGCGTGTTTGATGTGCGACATATCCATCGATCTTTGGTTGAGATGCATAAGACCCTGTGCACTATTAGTGATTGTGAGCATGATCACGATAGTTGTACAATCTGCAGTGTGAACCCCCGTGGGTGTTCGGTTGTCAAGAGAGATATCCAAAGGTTGATGGACGAGAATGTGATTCAGATTCAACAATCAAGAGATATATATGATTTCAACGTGATAGTGTCAGTGTTTAAGACCCCTGAGTGGGTGGTAATTCAGTTCGATAGTAGCAATAGTAACATGGTCAACAGATCGGTATCTTCGTTAGTGATACGATTAGCGGGCCCAGTCCCGTATGCATCCGATAGAGTTGTTCCATATCAGTATAATGCAACTATGGTGGAGAATGGTCAAGAGGTCCTGTTGCCTACGACTAATTCTGTTGTGAATATTGCCGATATAGCGAAGGTGACCCGTAGCGGTCGTGTGTTTGGTCCTGTTTTCTAGA
The DNA here is from genome assembly GCF_024323335.1 of Lathyrus oleraceus. Lineage (NCBI taxonomy): Eukaryota > Viridiplantae > Streptophyta > Magnoliopsida > Fabales > Fabaceae > Lathyrus > Lathyrus oleraceus. The sequence goes on from NC_066581.1 coordinate 308,832,132, forward strand.
AGGATATAGAGGATGTTTGTAAGAAGGTTGAAGTTTCTGTAGCAAGTTCGATTAGTACTTCTGTGTGCTAGTCTGGTGAATCCAACAAGCTAAAGCCTAACGATGATGATGCGGTGCTTCGTTTGATTAAGAAAAGTGAATTTAATATGGTGGAGCAGCTGCTCCAGACTCCCTCCAAAATTTCAGTGTTGTCTCTGCTTATGAATTCTGAAGCGTACAGAGAAGCATTGCAAAAGGTATTGGAGCAAGCTTATGTTGAACATGATGTAACTTTGGATCTGTTTGACCACATTGTTGCCAATATCACTTCCTGCAATAATATGAGCTTTTGTGATGAAGAACTTCCCAAGGAAGGCAGAAATCACAATCTAGCACTGTATATATCGATGAATTGTAAGGAGGACGCATTATCAAATGTGTTGGTTGATACCGGCTCTTCCTTGAATGTACTCCCCAAGTCAACTTTGTCCAGATTATCATACCAAGGAGCTCCGATGAGATACAATGGCGTGATTATCAAAGCTTTTGATGGTTCTCGCAAGACTGTTATTGGTGAGGTGGACCTTCTAGTGAAGATAGGTCTGAGTGATTTCCAAATTAACTTCCAGGTAATGGATATCCACCCGACCTATAACTGCTTGTTACGAAGGCCATGGATACATGAGGCAGGAGTTGTTACGTCAACTCTGCATCAGAAGTTGAAATTCGTGAAGAATGGAAAGCTCGTCCTTGTGGGTGGAGAGAAAGCTTTGTTGGTAAGCCACTTGTCGTCTTTCTCTTATGTTGAAGCTAAGGATGAGATTAAAACTCCGTTCAAAGCTCTATCTATTGCCGAGGAAAATAGAGTTAGGGTACCTATATCCTCTTTTAAAGACGCGTAGAAAGTTGTTGAAGAGGGTAATCTGATCAGTGGGGCCGGATGGTAGAGGTCTCCGAGAACAAGAGTCGTGCTGGTTTGGGTTTTCAGCAAGGGTCATCAGTTGAAGATGTGCAACCCAGTTTCCGTAGTGGAGGGTTCATTCATGGTAATGAACAACACTCCGCTGCCGTGATTGAGGAGGATGGAGATGAAGACTGCACAAATTTTGTGACGCATGGAAAAACTTGCAACAATTGGATCGTTGTCGATGTTCTTGTTATTGTTCATCATTCTAAGTAATTGTTTTATTATTTTTGAAAATCCTTCTCCTATGCCTAAGGGAGAAGTGAAAATTGTTAGGCATCTTTCAATTTGATCATTAATAAAATGCAATTATATTCATCCACATCTATGATGTTTTACTTTTCTGAAAAATGGTAATCACAAAAAACATAAATAAGTAAATATTAATTGTCCATCTGCATAATATTTGGTCACAGTTGACTTCTCTAAAATCAAAATATCAAATCATTATGCAGATTGCTTTCTAAACCCATTGAATACAATGATCCTACTCCTTCTCCAAACTTTGAATTCTCTGTGTTTGAGGCTGAGGAAGAAAGTGATGAAGAAGTGTCTGATGAATTGTCTCGTCTACTTGAGCACGAGGAAAAAGCCATTCAGCCATTTGAAGAGCAAATTGATTTAGTCAACTTGGGTTCCGAAGATGATGCGAAGGAAGTCAAAATTGGGTCTCAACTATGTCCAGAGGTTAAAAAGGGGTTAATTGATCTTCTCCGAGAGTATTCAGATGTATTTTCCTGGTCCTATCAAGACATGCCTAGTTTGGATTCTGAGATTATGGAGCATAGATTACCATTGAAGTTAGAATGCCCGCCAATCAAGCAGAAGTTGAGGAGAACTTATCCTGATATGCAAGTGAAGATCAAAGAAGAAGTGTAGAAGCAAACTGATGATGGTTTCCTTGTTACCATTGAGTATCCGCAATGGGTGGCCAAAATTGTGCATGTTCCGAAGAAAGATGGAAAAGTCCGCATGTGCGTCGATTATAGAGATTTTAACAAAGCTAGTCCGAAAGATGATTACCCTCTGCCACACATTGACATGTTGGTAGATAATACAGCTAAATTCAAAGTATTTTCGTTTATGGACGGATTTTCCGGTTATAATCAGATTAAAATGGCACCCGAGGATATGGAAAAGACAACATTCATTACACCCTGGGGAACATTATGTTATAGAGTGATGCCTTTCGGTTTAAAGAATGCTGGTGCAACTTACCAGAGAGCAATGACCACTCTTTTTCATGATATGATGCACAAAGAGATTGAAGTCTATGTTGATGATATGATTGCTAAATCCAATGATAAAGAAGAACATGTTGAGCATTTGTTGAAGCTATTCCAGCGTTTGAGAAAGTAAAAACTCCGCTTGAATCCCAATAAGTGTACTTTTGGTGTTCGTTCTGGTAAGTTAATTGGCTTTATTGTCAGCGAGAAGGGTATTGAAGTTGATCCCACCAAGGTCAAAGCAATACAAGAGATGTCTGCGCCCAAAACTGAGAAGCAAGTCAGAGGTTTTCTCGGTCGCTTGAATTATATCTCAAGATTCATTTCACACATGACTGTCACATGTGCGCCTATATTTAAGCTTCTTCTGAAAGATCAGTCCTGTGATTGGACCGAGGATTGCCAGAAAGCTTTTGACAATATCAAAGAGTATCTGCTTGAACCTCCGATTCTGTCTCCGCCTGTTGAAGGAAGACTTTTGATCATGTATTTGACTGTGCTTGAAGAAAGTATGGGTTATGTGCTTGGTCATAAAGACAAAACTGGAAAGAAAGAATGTGTTATTTACTACCCCAGTAAGAAATTCACCGACTATGAGACTCGGTATTCTATGTTGGAGAATACTTGTTGCGCATTGGCTTGGGCTACTAAGCATATGCGTCAATATATGTTGAATCATACCACTTGGTTGATATCCAAAATTGATCCAATCAAGTATATTTTTGAGAATCCTGCTTTAACTGGGAGGATTGCCTGTTGGAAGATGTTGTTATCAGAGTATGATATTGAATACCGATATCAAAAAGCGATCAAAGGTAGTGTCTTGGCTGACCATTTGGCTTACCAACAAATTGAAGATTACCAGTCAGTGCAATGTGATTTTCCTGATGAAGAGAACTTGTACTTGAAAATGAAAGATTGTGATGAACCATTGCTTGAAGAAGGGCCAGAGCCTGGTTCCCGTTAGGGAAGGATATTTGATGGAGCTGTTAATAAATATGGTAATGGCATTGGGGCAGTGATTATTACTCCTCAAGGGACGCATTTTCCGTTTATAGCTAGATTGACTTTCAAGTGTACAAACAATATGGCTGAGTATGAAGCTTGCATTATGGGGCTTGAAGAGGCCATAGATCTCAAAATCAAGTATTTGGACGTCTATGGAGATTCAACTTTGGTGGTGAATCAGATCAAAGGTGAATGGGAAACGAATCAACCCGGTTTGATACCATTTAGAGATTATGTGAGGAGGATTTCAACTTTCTTCATAAAGGTTGAATTTCATCATATCCCTCGAGATGAAAACCGGATGGCAGATGCTCTTGCAACGTTGGCTTCGATGATCGGGGTGAAGTATTGGAATGAAGTTCCTAATCTGACTGTGATGTGTCTTGATAGGCCAACTCATGTGTTTGCTGTTGAAGAGATCAAAGATAAGAAAAGCCGTGGTATTTTGATATCAAATGTTTTCTCCAAAGTCAGATCTACCCGCCTGGGGCATCCTTGAAAGATAAGAAGACTTTAAGGAGATTATCTGGCAACTTCTACCTGAATGGTGATGTGCTTTACAAGAGAAATTTCAATATGGTTTTGCTCTGATGCGTGGATAGATACGAAGCAGACTTATTGATGACTGAAGTCCATGAAGGTTCCTTTGGTACTCATTCCAATGGACATGCTATGGCTAAGAAGATGTTGAGAGAAGGTTACTATTGGCTGGTAATGGAATCTGACTGTTGCAAGTTTGTGAAGAAATGCCACAAGTGTCAAATTTATGCAGATAAGATTCATGTTCCTCCGACACTATTGAACGTCATTTCCTCCGCATTTCCCTTTTCCATGTGGGGAACTGATATGATTGGCATGATTGAGCCTAAAGCTTCGAATGAACATCATTTCATTTTGGTGGCTATTGACTACTTCACAAAGTGGGTTGAAGCGACATCGTATGGAATGTAACCAAGCAAGTTATTGTAAGGTTTATCAAGAATCAGATTATATGCCGATATGGTGTGCCAAGTAAGATCATTACTGATAATGGATCGAACTTGAACAATAATATTGTGGAAGCTCTTTGCAAAGACTTTAAGATTTAACATCATAATTCCTCTCCCTACAGACCTAAGATGAATGGGGTTGTTGAAGCCGCAAATAAGAACATCAAGGAGATCATTCAGAAAATGGTTGTGATGTACAAAGATTGGCATGAGATGCTCCCATTTGCTTTGCACGGGTACCGTACATCCATCTGCACTTCAACAGGGGCAATCCCTTTCTCACTTGTCTATGGCATGGATGTTGTGCTCCCGATAGAGGTTGAGATCCCATCGCTGCGTGTTCTGATGGAAGCAAAGTTGACTGAAGCTGAATGGTGTAAGACCAGATATGATCATCTGAATTTGATTGAAGAGAAGAGGTTAACGGCCATGTGTTACGGTCAGTTATATCAGCAAAGAATGAAGAAAGCATTTGATGAGAAGGTCATGCCTCGTGTATTTATAGAAGGTTATCTTGTGCTCAAGAAGATCTTATCTTTCAAACCAAGTTCTAGGGGCAAATGGACTCATAATTATAAAGGCCCATATGTTGTTAAGAGATCCTTTTCAGGCGGTGCTTTGATTCTTACAACTATGGATGGTGAAGAGTTCATGCGTCCTATGAATGGTGATGCAGTCAAGAAATACTTCTCCTAAAATGAAAAGAAAACCTCGCTAAGTTGAAAACCCGAAAGGGTGGCTTAGGCAAAAATGAGCATCTCGGTGGATTGAAAACCTGAAAGGGTGATCCAGGCAATAGTTAGAGACATAAAACAGAAAAATTATCCCGATAAATTGAGTACCCCACCTTGGGGAAATTTATGCAAAAATTAGGGATTATGGCAAGTAACTGCAAGTTGTTGATCTCCAGTCTTGAAGACTTTCTTGAGCACAATGTTTGGTTCTGATTCATCTTCAGCCAAAGCCAAGAGCACAGTGGATATTGAAGGTGGTAGAAGGATTAGTGATCATTGTATTCAATGTAGCCCTTTTCCGTGTAAATTACCACTTTTCAAACTTTTGTAAAGATCTATGGAGTCTTGTCATTTACAGACTACCATCCTATTAAATAAAGTTGAGCTTTTTATCCAACTGTTTCTACTCTTATTTATTCAGCTAAATAGAATTAAATTTTATTATGATCATTTTGAAATTAAAGTTTTAAAATAAAAATCATGTTTTCTCGAATAATAAAAGCAATTACTTTTTAAAGGGCAATCGATTTCGTTAAAGGATGACTACAACGGTCTAAGGACAGGTAAGCCTTAAAATGCGAAGCATTGTTGGTTTTCCCCTAGCAGTTGGTGTGATCTATGTTTCTTCCCCAACAGCTTTTCAGCATCTCCAGCCGAGTTTTGATGGTCCCCTCAGTTGAGTTCGTAATTGCCTCCCTCGGGTTATAGGTGTATTACTGCAGCAGGTTGCATAGATTCAGCAAGTTTTGTTTCCCTGCAAGTTGCCATCAGAGTTATCCCTAACCTCTGTTAGCCCCGACTCTTGAGCAGTATTTTTGATCCTCTGCAAGGTTGTTTCCCATTTGATATTGGGTTGACCTAAAATTCCCCGCAGAGTTGATGGTGCAGATTTTCGGCAAACCTCTTCCTTTTCCCCGACCAGGTTTAGGCCTTTGAGGTGGATGATTCTTGTGCATCCCTTTACACCTTTTTCTCTCCAATAGATGTTTCCCTCCTGTGAGGATTGGCGGAGTATTATATTAATGATTCAGACCAACGACTTTTGTATCCTTTGTGATCATTTTGTCAGCATAATCATCATATTTACATATACATATACATTCATAAATTTCATTATTGCATTGATAATGCACTTTGTAATTCATTATTTCTCTGATCCTCTGCTACGGTGGTATCCTTTTCCCCCACACAGATTTGGTATGTTTGTCATCTTTCAATTATAGAGTGTCAGCCCCTTAAGCAGAAAGAGTTAAACCTTTCTCATTCCCCACTGAGTTATTTCCTCATGGATGATCATTATTTTAGCTTCCTCCCTAGTTGATTATCTGGATTGAACCACTCCCTCTGAGTTATATCCTCATTGGGTTGAGTCTTTTTTTGACCGTTTCTTTCTAGATCTTACCTAGATAGATGCTTTTGGTCCCCTCATAATTTATTACCCAGTAATTGGTAATATTCTTCTCAATTTGCAAGTATTTCACTTCTGCCCCATTGTCAAGACAAAATAACCCTTTTCTCCCCAGCGGATTCATTTTCACGTTTCTTAGGAAATTTATCTTTGATATGTTCATCTTAACCGATGACAAATATTTTCTTCCCCCGCTTTGAGTCTATCCTTGATATGTTCATCCTAACTGATGACAGATACTCCCTTTTTGGTATTCTACCTAGTAAAAAGGTAGTTGCAATCCCTATTTCTTTCCCTAGAGAGTTAATCCTTGATATGTTCATCCTAATCAATGACGGATTTCCTCTTCTTTGCGGTCTTCTGCCCAGTAACCGCTAGTTGTAAATCCTGCTTCCCCTCAGAGTCTATCCTTGATATGTTCATCTTAACTGATGACAAATATTCTCTTTCCGGTATTCTATCCCATAGCTGATAGATATAATTCCTACTTTTTTAGGCAGTTTATCCTTGATATGTTCATCTTAACCGGTGACGGATATCCTTCCTAATTTCCCTAGGTGAGTCTATCTTTGATATGTTCATCTTAACTGATGACGGATATTCTTCCCCTTTGAGTCTATCCTTGATATGTTCACTTTAATCAGTGACAGATATTCTCTTTCTTTGCGGTCTTCTGCCCAGTAACCGGTAGTTGTAAATCCTGTTTGGCTTTCCCCAGCAGGTTAACTCTTACCTAGTAAATGGTAATGAATACACCTTCTATTTCCCCCAGCGAGTCATCCTTGATATGTTTACCCTAACCGGTATCGGATGTCCTCCTTGTCAGATTTTGTTATCCCCTTACCTAGTAACCGGTAGTGGAAAATAAACTTCTGTTACTCCTGTGTTGAAGATCTTTTCTTCCCTAGTTGAGTTTGAGTACGTATTTCCTCAGTGAAATCGCCCTTTCCTTCTCGATTTGAGTGTTTCAGTTTTGTTCTGATCTACCCGTTTCCCCTGCAGATGTTCCTTTTATTCCCCGACTGAGTCTTTCCATTGATTTATTTTCATGGAACCCCTCGAGCCCCCCAGCGGTTTTTACAGTCGTAGCCTGGCATACGCACAAACTTTTGTCCCCCAAAGTCTCTGTCTCCCTAGTAAGTTTCCCTTTACGAAATGCATTATACTCCTACGAACTTTCGGTCTCTCCGGATTCTTTTCCTTTGTGGCAACATTTTCCCCACAAAGATTATTTTAACATTCATATCATATGCATCATGAGGTCTCTTAGGGACCAAAATTTGTTTATATATATTGTTATTTACGTCCATTCTACTGCGTCGATGTGAAGATTTAACCTTCATCTCCTCAAGTAGGACGTCCTTAAATAGGGGCAGCTGTAAGACCCCAATTTTGACTCTACGATCCCTTATGCTATTCTCATCATATGCATTAGCATTGGGATCACATCTTGGCATCCCCTTTACCCCTCATTCATTGGGTTTGCATTGGGAGAGATTACCAAGCATATTTGATTATATCATACTTCATTTTTCTTTGTTTACTAACCAATATACCAAAGATATGTCATTGTATAGTTTAACTTTTTTGTAGGTAGTGCACATGCTCACCTATGATTTATCAAGCTCATATCTAGGGTTTAAGACCCTCATTGCAAGGAGCTCAAACAAGAAATGGTTTACTATGGCTCTATGTATCATATATGTATCACCATAATCTTCATATGTTATTTTTATCAAGAAATCATTAAGATTTTGGAGTTGGTTTACCTTGGAAACCCTGATTCATCTGGGTATCTTATATGACTTCTTCAACAAGTTTCTTCAACATTTGATCAAATATTTCAAGGGGTACTTCAAATTTCATCATCTTATGCATATATGATCCTCCATGAGTCCCAAAAGTCAATAAAATATCAAGTTAGCAAGTTGGTTCATGGTAGTTGACCAGAGGAATTCAACTGGTCAAAACTGGGGTTCCCTAGACCCTATCTCCTACAATTGTTTGTCATATGAAAATTATTCCTAGATAAAAGTTACTCTAAATGACATTCCAAACAACTTTCATGTTGAGGTAAAGAGCTAGTTTTGCTTGGAAAGTAGTTTTATGGTGAAAGAATATAGGTCATTTTGTCTAAACCCTAATTTGGAGGTCAACTTCCCAAGACCATAACTTACTCATTTTTTATGAGATGAAAGCCTTTCAAATTGCATGATCAAATTCAAGCTGTCTACTTCAACTTTTATGTTTGGAGGAAATTCAAATTCAACAGGAAAATACATGTGATAAGAGGAAACATTATAGGTCATTTTGGGCCAATACCATTGAACAAGTGATTTTCCTCAAATTCTAAAAGGCATAACTCCTTTATGTTAAATCCAATTGAGGTCTAATTTGTGATTAATTTGAAGTAATTTGAAAGAGCTACAACTTTGATGAAGGAACTTTTCTCATTTGATGTCCATAGAAAAGGTTACTCAAGTTGGAAGAAGTGAACATATGGCTTGATACTTAGAAAATGTTTTGATATGTTTGATTTTCCAAACTTCCAACTCAAAATTCATCATGATATAAGCTTCAAATGAATAAGTGTTCAACATGAAAGTTGTTCCTCTTGAGCTAACCTTTCCAAAAAGTCTAAATTCATCTCATTTGAACAAAGTATGAATGACTTGCGCATGGCTTAAAGTTGAAGGACTATTTGGAAGATTTGAAGTTCCACTTTTCATACACTATTGCATGGCCTTTCCATATGATTTCAGCATTGCTTACACATATTTTGGACCTAAGTGCATCATTTGATGGGCCTATCACACACCCATGCAAGTGAGATTTCCAACTTTGGCCAAAAATGGAAGTGTGAAATTATCAATCTCCTTGGCTATAAATAGAAGTCCTCTTGCTCAGAATTAAAGACCCTGGCGCGCAAGCTTTGAATCAGCAACCCTAAACCATCATATTCAAAGGATAAATCTTGAAGATTTTCTTTGAAAATCGAGTTTGAATCTATCACTGTTTTTGAGATTGAAACTCCAAGAGTCCTTCCTTCTCTTTGATTCATTTCCACTCCATCAAGCATCTAAAGCAAGGCCAAGCATAATTGAGAGTAAGATCGTGTCAATCTGAAGCTACATTGAAGGTAATTTTCAGAATTTTTCATCTCTTCGATTCTCACTCAATTCTTCATTATTCTTGTTGATTTTTGGTTGTCTGAAGTCCTACCAATATAGGCAACAAGATTGAGTTGCTTAGAGGTCAAATCGAAGCAACTCAGATCATGATCCTCAAATTTCAACTCCCTGTATCTTTCTATATATTTGGAGTTAGACAAAATTGATGCCAGATTCGAGCTCATGAGCATTTTTTCTTTAGATTCATGTCCTCCTTTTTCATTTTGGTGATGGTTGAGGGTGAACCAGTCCGGTGAGGTCCACCGGAGAAGAAGACCAGAGCTCTGGCTCCGGTGATGTGGTGGCATCCTTCTGAACCAAATGATATGTTAAACTTGTTTTAATCATGAACGCCCAAAGTGATTACCACGCGTGTGGGACATTTGACTAGGGAACAGATGGATAGCGCGCTCTGATCCACTTGATCTGCCACCTCAATTAATGAGGGAGATCAAGTGGTCCACGTTTCTTTGTAATTTCTGATTTTCATTTGAATTGCCTTATTTTCATTAATTCATATTAATTTTAATATGGATCCAAAAAATATGGGACTTTCACCCAAAAAATTCAAATACTTTTTTCTTTCATTTTCTGAATTAAAATTATTTTTTAGATCAATATTAATATTCTTCATTTTTTAATTGTTTTTGCGCATATTTTTAATTATTCAAAAATACTTTTGAGTTCCCAAAAATAATGAAATTTTTTCTCCAAGGTCCTTTGACCTTGTTTGAACTATCATAAATCTCTTGGTCATTTATTTGGTGTTTTGAAGAGGTTTTAGGTTTTTGATCAACCATAATTTAATTTAATGCATTTCTATTGCCCGACCTCAGATAGTTGTGACTTCTACATAAGTCCAATTACGATTGATTAACATAGCGCTAAATTTTGACCCAAAAGCATACCATTCTAGTAAGTGAGATTGTAACTCTCCCCCCTTTCATGGTATTGTGTGGAAACTTGGCCTTTTTTCCTTCCTTTGCAAGATGTCTTGGTTCAAGGATCCATGCTTGTGAATAGAGGGTTGAGTGTTCTCCAAAGAATGACTGAAACAATTGAAAAGCAAAACAATACTAACTTCTAATCAAATAACATTTGACTAACTTTTAATTTCAAGTTATTTACTTTATGCACTTTAAATTCAAGTAATTTATCATTTGCCATTATTCATACCATTTAACTTGTTTATTTTAATGCCATTTTCACTTTGCTCACTTGAGCCATATATTGTGATTGTATATACTTGTTTGTGTATTTTGTTTGTGTTTGTGGTGTTTTGACCTTAATGTACATAATAACAACAAAAACTCTTTAAAATGTTTGGGTGGACTGTTGGATTTAATCTGAGACTTGAACTTAGAATTAGGAAACATTTCCTATGCAAAAGGACTTGGCCAATGCCAACTTTTTTGAAGCCAGTCATTATGAATTAAACTTCCATCTGATGCAAGTGTTGAGATTCATTTGAGTTCATCTGCTACATGGTCTTGATGAAGATGTTACTTTGAACTTGTGTCTAATGCCTTATTCTGAGCCATTCAAGGAGTATGTCATCTGATGCATGGGAGCTTAAGAAGAAGACAATGAAGTTGCTAGCTTGGATGTGCCTATCTTTATTTGATGCCTCGCTCTTCATATTTCTATGTGTGTATTGATATTTCTTTATTTTAAAGTCCAAGAGAAAAGTAGGTTTCTATATGACATTCTTGTCTATTGGATTGCATCCCACTGGTCAGATCTTTTCAACCCTTAACTTTTAAATTTTTGCTTAAGATTAGTCTCTTCATCTCCTCCCACTTCTTAAATTTCAAATCTCTCCCCTCTTTCAAAATCTTCGTTGCTTGTGATTTCTAAACTTTGACTTTAGTGCAAATTAGAAACTTTATGCCATTGCATATTTAAACTCTTTTTCTTAATCAAATTTGTAAATGAATCTAAACATATTGGCTTAAAATTTCAAAAGACAAAAAGAACTAACACTCATTCAAAACTTTTTGGGGTCTTTTGTGCCTCTTCTAAACTTAAACTTTTGTTAAAAGCAATCAACTCACTTTGAAATTGTTACCATGAACTACGAGGTTTTGATCCCTCATTTTTATGTTGGTACGTAGGCACAAGTCTGAAGGTCTTGTCAAATACAAAAATATAATTAATGAATTCTTTTCTCATCCTCACACTCTATTTATTGCAAACATCTTTTTATACCACAACACATGTACACACAAAAAAGGGCTCCCTAGGAGTACCTAGGACACTTTGGGTGCTAACACCTTCCCTCTGTGTAATCAACCCCCTTACCTGTAATCTCTGGCCTTTTATTAGTTTTAACTTAAAAACTTCTTATCTTTGGATTTTGTTCGTACTTTTCCCTTTTCCTTTGAAAAAAAAAAGCACGGCGGCGACTCTGGTTTTATTAACGTTAAGTTTATCCATAGCTTAATGGTCATGAATTTACCGCTACAATTATCACTCAGTGCAGTATGATTTTCCTGACGAAGAGATCTTGTACCTAAAGATGAAATATTATGATGAACCACTACTTGAAGAAGGGCCAGAACCTGGTTCCCGATGGGGCATGGTATTTGATGGAGTTATTAATCAGTATGGCAATTACACTGGGGTAGTGATTATTACTCCTCAAGGCATTCATTTTCCGTTTAAAGATAGATTGACTTTCAAATGTACAAACAATATGGCTGAGTATGAAGCTTGCATTATGGGGCTTAAAGAAGCCATTAATCTTAGAATAAAATATCTTAACGTCTATAGAGATTCATCTTTAGTTATGAATCAGATTAAAGGTGAATGGGAGACGAATCAACCTAGTTTTATACCATATAGAGATTATGCGAGGAGGATTTCAACTTTCTTTACAAAGGTTGAGTTTCATCATATCCCTCGAGAAGAAAACCGAATGGCAGATGCTCTTGCAACATTGGCTTCAATGATTATGGTGAGATTTTGGAATGAAGTTCCTAATTTGATTGTGATGCGTCTTGATAAGCCAAATAATATATTTGTTGTTGAAGAGGTCAAAGATGAGAAGCCATGGTATTTTGATATCAAGTGTTTTTCCAAAGTCAGATTTACCCTTCTGAGGCATCTTTGAAAGATAAGAAGACTTTGAGGAGATTAGCTGGCAACTTCTACCTGAATGGTGATGTGCTTTACAAGAGAAACTTCGATATGGTTTTGCTCAGATGCATGGATAGACACGAAGCAGACATGTTGATGACTGAAGTGCATGAAGGTTCCTTTGGTACTCATTCCAATGGACATGCTATGGCTAAGAATATGTTGAGAGCAGGTTACTATTGGCTGACAATGGAATATGACTGTTGCAAGTTTGTGAAGAAATGCCACAAGTGTCAAATTTATGCAGATAAGATTCATGTTCCTCCGAAACTGTTGAATGTCATTTCCTCTCCATGGCCCTTCTCCATGTGGGGAATTAATATGATTGGCATGATTGAGCCCAAAGCTTTGAACGGACATCGTTTCATTCTGGTGGCTATTGATTACTTCACAAAGTGGGTTGAAGAGGCATCATACGCAAATGTAACCAAACAAGTTGTTGTGAGGTTTATCAAGAATCAGATTATATGCAGGTATGATGTACCGAGCAAGATCATTATTGATAATGGATAGAACTTGAACAACAACATGATGGAAGCCCTTTATAAAGACTTCAAGATTTCACATCATAATTCTTCTCCCTACATACCTAAGATGAATGAGGTTGTTGAAGCTGCAAACAAGAACATCGAGAAGATCATTCAAAAGATGGTTATGACGTATAAAGATTGGCATGAAATTTTCCCATTTTCTTTGCATGGGTACCATACATCTGTCCGCACTTCGACAGGGGAAACCCCTTTCTCACTTGTTTATGGTATGAAATATATGCTCCCCGTGGAGGTTGAGATCCCATTACTGCGTGACTTGATGGAAGCCAAGTTGACAGAAGCTGAATGGTGTCAGACCAGATATGGCTAGTTGAATTTGATTGAAGAAAAGAGGTTGACTGTCATGTGTCATGGTCAGTTAGACCAGCAGAGAATGAAGAAGGAATTTGATAAGAAGGTCAGGCCTCGTGTGTTTAGAGAAGGTGACCTCATGCTCAAATAGATTCTATCTTTCAAACCGGATGCTAAGGGAAAATGGAATCCTAATTATGAAGGCTCATATGTTGTTAAGAGAGCCTTTTCAGGCGGTGCTCTGATCCTTACAACTATGGATGGTGATGAGTTCACTCGTCCTGTGAACACCGATGCAGTCAAGAAATACTTCGCCTAAAAGGAAAAAGAACAGTTCGCTAAGTTGAAAACTTGAAAGGGCGGCTTAGGCGAAAATGAGCGTCTCGGTGGATTGAAAACCCGAAAGGGCGATCCAGGCAAAATTTAGAGACATAAAATAGAAAATTCCTCCCGATAGATTGAGTACCCCACCTTGGGGAAATCTATGCAAAAAAATAGGGATTATGGCAAGTAACTACAGTAGGTTGATCCCCCAGTCATGGGAGCAGTTTTGGGCAAGTCAGTCGATTCTGATTCGTCATTCGCAACCGAAGCCAAAGAGCGCAGTGGATATTGAAGTTGGTAGGAGGAGAGTAGTGGTCATTGTATTCAATGTAGCCATTTTCCATGTAAATTACCATTTTCAATTATTTGTAACGATCTATGGAGTCTTTTCATTTACATACTACCATCTATTAAATAAAGTTGAGTTTTTTATCCAATTGTTTCTACTCTTATTTATTTTTCAGTTAAATAGAATTGAATTTTTATGATGATAATTTTGAAAGAAATTAATAAATAAAAATCATTTTTCTTAATCAATGAAAGCAATCACTTTAAAGAGCAATCAACTTCAGTAAGGAATATCAACGACAATCTGAGAACAGGTAAGTCCTAAAGTGCGAAGCATTGTTGGTCTTCCTGAGGAGTTGGTTTGGTAACCTTTTCCTACCCAACAGTAGTTAGGCATGCCCAGTTGTGTTTGTAGTTCACCGCCATAGTTTTTTTGGAGGATCACATCTTCAACAGTTTGGCTCAGATCCCGTACAGAGTTTTATCTTTTGTAGTCTCCGACGAAGTTCATTTATGATTCCCGGTAGTATTTGATTTAGTCCCTTGCGAGGTTGTCCCCCATTTGACATGGTGTTGACCTAAAATTCCCTGCAGAGTTGACAATTTAGATCCTCAATTGATATTTTCTCTTTCCTTAGCCAGGGTTGAGATATTCAGAGCCAGATGATTTGCATCCATCCCCAGCACGTTTCTCCAGTTGGTGTCTCCATCTTGTCGAGATTAGCTATGTGTTGTAGAGATGATTCAAATCTATGACATTTGTATCCTTTGCGATAGTTTGTCAGCATAATCATCAATGATATATAAACATATTCATACATCAGACATTTTATTACGCATTTTTATCGCATTTTATTTTATTATTCTGTTTCCCTGTTTTGGTGACATTATTTCCCCATACTGGCTTGGTGCGCCTGTCCTCTTTAAATTGTAGAGTGTCAACCCCTTAGGAAGAAAGAATTTAACCTCTCTCATTCCCCACTGAGTTATTTCCTCGTGGATGATTATTATTTCAGTTTCCTCCCCAGTTAATTATCTGGATGGAACCACTCCCTCTGAGTTATATCCTCATTGGGTTGAGTCCTTGTTTGACTGCTTCTTTATAGCTCTTACCTAGATAGACACTTTTGGTCCCCCAAGAGTCTATTGCCCAGTAACTGGTAATATTCTTCTCGATTTTTGAGTACTTTACTTTTTCCCAATACTTGGTAAAAATAATTCACTTCCTATATTTTCCCCAGCGGATTCGTTTTTTTTTACGTATCCCCAGGCAGTCTATCCTTGATATGTTCACCCTAATCGGTGACGGATATTCTCCCTTTGTGGTTTTCTACCCAGCAAAAAGGTAGTTGTAATCCCTACTTTTCGTTCCCCAGAGAGTTAATCATTGATATGTTCATCCTAATTGATGACACGTTTCCCCCTCTTTGCGGTCTTCTACCCATTAACTGGTAGTTATAAATCATGCTTCCCCCTGCTGAGTATATCCTTGATATGTTCATCCTAACCGATGATGGATATTCTCTCTTTGGTATTCTATCAAGTAACTAATAGATATAATTCCTACTTCTCCCTGGCAGTCTATCCTTGATATGTTTACCCTAACCGATAACGGATATTCTTCCCATTTTCCCAGGTGGTCTATCCTTGATATGTTCATCCTAACCGATGACAGATATTCTTCCTTTGAGTCTATCCTTGATATGTTCACTTTAACTAGTGACGAATATTCTCTCTTTGCTCTTTTTCCCCATAGCCGATAGTTGTAAATCCTATTTGATATTTTCCCCAGCAGGTTGTTCTTACCCAATAACTGGTAACGAATACACCTCCTTTTTCCTCAGTGGGTCACCCTTAATATGTTTACCCTAATCGGTAACGGATGCCTCTCTGTCAGAATATGTTATCTTCCTACCCAGTAACCGGTAATAGATAATGTACTTCTGGTACTCCTGTGTTGAAGTTCATTCTTCCCTAGTTGAGTTTGAGTGCGTATTTCCTCAGTGAAGTCGCCAATTCTTTGTTTGAGTCGAGTATTTTTGTCTTGTTCAGATGTACTTGTTTCCTATGCAAATTTCCCTTATCCCTGACCAAGTCCTTCCATTTATTTATTTTCATGGAATTCCCTCGTGTCTCCAGCAATTTTCAAGTTGTAGCCTGGCCTACGCACAACATTTTATCCCCAGAGTCCCTGTCTCCCCAGTGAGTTTTTCCTTATGGAATGCATTATGCTCCTGTGGAATTTCAGTCTCTCCGGATTCTTTTCCTTTGTGGCATTATTTTAACCACAGAGATTACTCTTAGCATTTTATATCATATGCATCATGAGGTCTCTTAGAGACCAATTTTTTTCTTCTATATGTTGTTATTTAAGTCCATTTTAATGAGTCGATACGAAGATTTTAACCTTCACATCCTCAGCTAGAATTTCCTTAAATAGGGGAAGCTTTAAGACCCCAATTTTGACCCTAAGATCCCTCATGCTATCTCATCATATGCATTGACTTTGGGATCACACCTTGACATCCTCCTTACCCCTCACTCATTGGGTTTGAATTTGGATAGGTCACCAAGAACATTTGATTGTATCATACTTTTTTTTTCATTATTTACTAACCAAAATACCAAAAATATGTCAATATATAGTTTGTTAGTTTTGTAGGTAGTGTGTGCATCCACCAATGCCTCATCAAGCTCATACATAAGGTTTAAGACCCTCAATGGAAGGAGACTAATCAAGAGATGGTTCACATTGACTCTATACATCATATATGGATCCCCATGGTCTTCACATATCATTTTGATCAATAATTCATCAAGAGTTTGAAGCTTGTTTGCCTGGGAAGCCCTAATTCATCTAGGTATCTTGTGTGACTTCCTCAACAAGTTTCTTCTTCAATTGATCAAATATTTTAAGGGATACTTCATATTACATCAAATTCCACATATGTTATCCTCCATGAGCCCCCAAAAAAATAGAAAGTCAAGTTAGCAAGTTGGTTCATGGTGGTTGACCAGAGAAAGTCAACTAGTCAAAACTGGAATTCCCTAGACCCTATCTCCTACAATTTTTGTCATATGAAAATGATTCCAAGCGCAAAGTTACTCATAATGACATTCCAAACAACTTTCATGTTGAAGTACAGATCTAGTTTTTCTTGGAAAGTCATTTTTTATGGTGAAAGATTATAGGTCATTTTGTCTAAACTCTAGTTAGGAAGTCAACTCCCCAACACCATAACTTGCTCAATTTTTATGATATGAAATCCATTCAAATTACATGATCAATTTCAAGATGCCCTATTCAGCTTTTATTTTTGTAGGAAGTTCAAATTCAACTTACAAATGCATGTGCCAAGAGGAAGCATTATAGGTCATTTGGGGTCATTACCATGGAACAAGTGATTTTCCTCAACTTCTAATATGCATAACTCCTTCATTCTAAATCCAAATGAGGTCAGATTGGTGACCAAATTGAAGAGGTTTAAAAGATATACAATTTGGATGAAGGAACATTTTCCATTTGAAGTCCATAACAAAAGTTATTCAAGGTGGAAAAAGTGAACATTTGACTTGGTACTTAGAAAATTTTTATTTATGTTTGATTTTTCAAAGTTCCACCTCAAAATTAATCATGCTTCAAGCTTCAAATGGAAAAGTTTTCAACATGAAAGTTGTTCCCCTTGATCTCACCTTTCCAAAAAGTCTAAAATCATCTCATTTGGATCAATATTGAAGGACTTGCACATGGGTGTAATGCATGGTACCATTTGGAAGATTCTCATGACCAATTTCCATTCCACATTGCATGGCTTAATGAATTGCTTTCAGCATCACATGTGCACGATTTTGGACCATTTCCAATCATTCTTTGGGCTTTGTACACACCCATGCAAGCTTGTATGATGCAATTGCTATTTTTGGATTTCAAAAGAAAGTGTGTGGAAAGCATTTGAATTGGCTATAAATACAAGTTCTATGAGCTCAGAACTTCATCAATACCTTGCCCAAGCTTTGCCAAGATAACTCAAACCCCTCACTCCATAGAATTGCTTGAAGATTTCATTGAAATCGAGTTTGAATTTCACCTTCTGTTTTGAAATTCAAACTCAAAGAATTCATTGCCCTTTCCATCTCAAGTGATCACTGCTAGCAAGAGGAATCAAGAAAATCCAGATCAAGATCAAGCAAATTTGAAGCAACTCGAAGGTGGAAATTCAAAAACTTCATCTCTTCGATTCTCTCTCAATTATTCACTATTCTTTGTTATTTTTGGTTAGCTGAAGTCCTACCAATGTAGGCAACAAGATTGAGTTGTTTTGAGGTCAAATCGAAGCAACTCAGATCATGAACCTCAGATTTCAAATCCATGTATCTTTCAATATACTTGGAATTGGAAGAAATGAAGGTTAGATTCGTGCTCCTGAGCATTTTCTCTTCAAATTAGTGTACTCACTTTTCATTTTTCATGAAGTTTTGGTTGGACCAGTCCGGTGGTCCTCACCGGAGAAGATGACCGGAGCTAGGGCTCCGGTGGTGTGCTGGCATTGCCCAGACCATCTGATCTTGGTTCCAAGTTTTAATCAGGACCCTTGCTTTTGCATACCATGCGTGTACACGCGTTGACTGAGGTGTTTGATAGAAACGCGCGCTTGGCCATCAGATCTGCCACCTCAATTAATGAGGGAGATCTGATGACCCATGTTTTTTTAAATTTCTTTTTATTTTCTAATTTTTCATTTAATTCCTTTATTTTGTTTAATTCATATTAATTTCATTTATAATCCAAAAAAGGGACTTTCACCAAAAATCTTTAAATATTTTTCTCTTTCATTTTCTGAATTAAAATTATTTTTTGGATAATTTTGATATTTTTTGTGAATTGAATGTGTTTTTGCATATTTTTATTTGTTTAAAAACACTTTTGACTTTTTAAAAATTATGAAATTTTTTGTCTAAGGTCCTTTGACCTTGTTTGACCTAGGATAAATGTCTTGGCCATTTATTTGGTGTTTTGTAGAGATTTTAGGTTTTGACCAAATTAAATTGAATTTTAATGCATTTTAATTTTATTTTTAATTCGTTAATTGTGTAGAAATTATATTGAGCCATTTTTATGATCTTGTGATGTTTGACTATTTGTTTGGGCCTTGGTCAAGGTTGATTTGACTTTTGTTGGATGAAAATCATTGGATTTAGGGGATTGATGAAATGTACATTTCATCTCCCAAAATGAATGAATGATTTTAATTTGGTAAAATTCCTCCCATGACCAATTTGTGTTTCTCTCATTTTCCCTCCCCTTTCATCTTCATCCTTATTCTTTCCCATCCCTTTCCTAGATCAATGGAGTCGCCATATTCTAAGGCTAATTGGTTCATCAATGACCTTGTGACAGATGAACCAATACATGTATGGATGAGATATGTCCATCCATTTTGATCTTTTATTTTAGTGTGTGGTATGTTTTAGGAGTTTGGTTCATTATACCAAATCTCTAACATCCATTAACACCTAAATTTTTATTGCCCGGCCTCAGATAGTTATGACTTCTATATAAGTCCAATTACGATTGCTTAACATATAGCTAAATTTGACCCTAAAGGCATAACATTCTAGTAAGTGAGATTGTAAGTCTCCCATATTTCATGGTATTATGTTGAAACTTAGCCTTTTTCCTTCCTATGGAAGATTTCTTGGTTCAAGGATCCATGCTTGTGAATAGATGGTTGAGTGTTATCCAAAGAATGACTTAATCAATTGAAAAGAAAAACACTACTAACATCCAATTAACTTTGAATAACATTTGACTAACTCTTATTAATATTGCTTTACTTTCAAGTCATTTACTTTATGCAATTTAATTTCTAGTCATTTACCATTCGTTTCCATTTACATATCATTTAACTTGTTTATGTTTATGTCATTTTCACTTTGCTCATTTGAGCCATATATTGTGATTGTATATATTTGTTTGTGTATTTTGTTTGGGCTTGTGGTCTTAGGACCTTAAAATACCTAATAAACAACAAAAACCCTAAAAAGTGATTGGTGAACTGTTGAGCTTGATCTGAACTTTTGGACTTAGGATTAGGCAACATTCCATATGCAAAAAGACTTGGCCAATGCCAACATTTTGAGACCAAGTTTTTGTGAATTGAACTTTCATTTGATGAAAGTATTGGGATTTATTTGAACTCATCTGCTACATGGTCTTGATGCAACTGTTACTTTAATCCTGTGCATGAGGCCTTTTTTTTGAGTTGATCAAGGAGTATTTCATCTGATACATGAGAAGACAAAGAAGACTGCTAGCTATGGGTTTTGCTTTCTTAGATTTAGCCATCTTTATTTAATGCCTTGATCTTCATGATGTCTGATATTTCTAACTGCTTGTTGATAATTGGTTGATTCAAAGTCCAAAGGGAAAATGGGGTTTCTATATGACATTTTTGTCTGTTGGATTGCATCCCGTTGGTAAGATCTTTTCAACTCTTAACTTTTAATTTTATGCTTAGGTTAGGGTCTTCATTTCCTCCTACTTCTTAAATTTCAAAATCTCTCCCCCTTTTTAAAGATCTTCTTTGCTTGGGATTTCAAACTTAGACTCTGTTTAAATGATTAGAAATTTGGCCTTAAGCCAATGAATTTTCAAACTTTTTTCTTAAATCAAACTTGTAAATAAACCTAATCATATTGACTTAAGATTTCGAAAGACAAAAAAAACTAACACTCATTCAAACTTTTGGACCCTTTGTGCCTCTTTTAACTTAAATTTTGATTAAAAGCAATCCACTCATTTTGAAATTGATACCACGAACTACGGGGTTTTGATCCCTCATTTTTATGTTGGTACGTAGACACAAGTCCGAAGGTCTTGTTAAACATAAAAATATAATCAATGAATTCTGTTTTCATCCCCACACTCTGTTTTTTCTGAAACATCATTTTATACCAAACACACATACACACATAAAAAAGGGCTCCGTAGGAGTACATAGGACACTTTGGGTGTTAACACCTCCCCACTGTGTAACCAAGCCCCTTACCTGTAATCTCTGGCATTTTATTAGTTTTGATTTGAAAACTTCTCATCTTTGGGTTTTATTCGTACTTTTCCCTTTTCCTTTGGAAACAATAAAAGTGCGGTGGCGACTCTGATTTTATTGACGTTAAGCTTATCTATAGCTTAATGGTCATGAATTTACCGCTACAGTGATTGCTTAAGAATGTTTGATATGTCTTTTGTGGATAGAACATGTTTCATGGTCATGGTGTCGTTGTAGTATAATGGTAAGAATCTCTTTACTTGTACTTTTTGAATTTGAACTATGAATTTGTTTTCTTTTCTCAAATCCTGTTAAACTTGAAAATTTTGGAAGTTGCTTGTTTCCTTAGGTTTTTAGGACTCTTGTTTGAGGACAAACAAGTTCTAAGTTGGGAAGAGTTGATAAGTGCCAAATTATGGTGAATATATGCATGAAAGGATGTCACTTATTATCCTGATTATTTGGATTCACGAGTCAAAACCTCAACTTATATGTAAATATTATATATATTGATCATTTGCAACTAATTTTGTAGGTATGTTTGCATTGGACGGGCTTTGAACATCAAAAGCTAAAGAAATAGTTTCAACATGTAAGTTTTTGAAGAAATCAAAGCTTCAAGTGGTGCTTAGCATGCTCAAAGAAAGCTTGGAGGTATCCAGGAAGGGGATAACACGGATAACACTGTGCTCAGCAAGACACTCAACATGACGCTTAGTGCAATTTATGGCGGTTTAAGTTATTTGTCAGCTAGCTGCGCTTAGCGCCAAATCTGGGGCTAAGTGCGGTCTTCTTTTTCAAGTTTATATAAATAGCTTCGCACTTTAGATTTTAAGATATATATATTAGATTTTAGAGAGATAGAAACTTAGAAAACAACAGAGAGGGTTCTTCTTGAAGATCAGAAGCTAGGTTCGCACCAATCGTTGGGAAATCATGATTGATGCATGTATATCTTCATTCTTCTCTTTATATCTAGCTACCATAAGTAGCTAAATCTCTTTTCTTGATGGGATTAGGTGTAAGTTCGTCGTAACAGTATGTATTTTCATTTATCATGGCGTTGTATACAATCTCTTTATGAATCTATATCGATGTTATCTTTGTTTTCATGTTATTCTTATGATTTGAATTGATATTGAGAAATACAGTTTGAATCTTGATCTAAGATGAGCATCTGTTAGATTCTAAAGTCTAGACATGGATTTAGGTTTAATATTCACTTGAGTATCGAGTCTTAATCCTACCGTATAATTAATAGGCTAAGAGGTCGTCGATTCAACAATACGGTTGAACTCTCGTCAGGAGTTTAGACATAAACACTGTCGACGAGCGATACGGGATGATATTGAGAAATGTTTAGATTGTGTATAATTGACTGGTAAATTACATATTCTATTGGTGGGTGAAATCCAATCCTGACAAGCTATCATCTCTTTGAAACTTTATTTATCCTTCATCCATTTTACATTTTATAGCTTTAAATAAACAAACATCTTGAAAACTTACGCTTAAAATCATAGTAATTGTTGAACGATATTGATATCAAACCAGCCCTTATGGATACGAAAAAGAAATACTTACCCATGATAGCAATATTGCAATCAACATGTAGCTGCCATATCCCTATATATAGAGTAAGGACATGGTCATCACTATCATCTAGTGATTGTTGGCACGACATGATTGAAGCTAGCGGAAATATACCCAAATGTATCACACGCTCAAACATACAACATAGTCGCCATCCAACTTTATGTATTCCTGAAGGAATGGAAAAATATCGATAAAACCCAAGGAAAGAGATACGTGGGTAAGGAAGTCGGTTATGCAAGGGGAAGGTATTATCACCCCTAACATCCATGGTACTTTATAGGAACCGCTTTGATTGTTCTTGCTCAAATGGGAGTTACATATAAGGTTTACTCGCGAAAGAATAAAGGAAAAAAAGAATAGATAAGGTGCTTGGTGATGATTGAGACCCTCATGCCTACATATTCTTAAGGTGCAATAAGGAATTCAGAGCTCCGTAGTTCGTAGAACTATTGGTGGGAGGTGAAAAGAAGTTATGATAACAAGGTATAGTATGAACCAAAGGATTATGTGATTTGAACTCCAAAAATGATGAAATCTGAACCCAAGAGTAAAACAAGCGTTGACCAATATGTAGCACTCTTGGTTCACAAGCTGACACAAGATAGAGCTTAAAGATATAGTGTACTTGGCTCAAAGATATAGTATATCACATGGATTGAATGAAGGTAGTAGATATTGAATGGAGGTAGTGAATAGTGGTATATGGATATGAATGGAGGAATAGAGAAAGAATGAATAAATATGGAATAATAATTAGGGTGGAAATAAATAAGCTAGCTCGCGGAAAATCTGAATCCTCGTGCCTACGTATTCTCACCATGCAATGAGAAAGTCAGAGCTTTCGTAGTTCAACCTACTAGGGATGACAACAAGATACTGAGGCAAGAGATATGATATATGAAAGATGGAATATGAAGACGACTTGGAAGTCATTGGATATGAACCATACTACAGTCTATGAGTAAAGGTGAATACAATGAGCAACTATGTCATTCGTCCCATACTCAAAGATATTCAGAATGAGTTAATAAAATTCTTCACTCTCATTCATTATTTACTACTTAAGGCTTGTGGCATGTGATTCTCATCATAACCTTCAAGTTTTCGAAGAATCCTTGCTTCTCCTTGTAACGATGAAGACCTTATCAATCATTCAATTTGAATTGCACTAAAGTCTATGAACAAAGGCGAATACCTTTAGCAACTGGGTCATTCGTCCCGTACCCAAGGATACCCTAGACATGGATAGTAATTATCCACTCTCATCATTCTTTGTTTCTTAAGGCTCATGGCATATAACTTGAATCCTGATTGATAAGTTATTGATGGAGACCTCTGATTGTAGCATTGTTGCTTTGAAGAGAGAGACTTGATAATCATATGATTTTAATTGTGCTAAAGTCTATGAATAGAGGTGAGTATGATGAGCAACTGGGTCATTCATTCCGTACCCAAAGATATTCAGAATGAGTTAATGGAATTCTTCACTCTCATTCATTCCCCATTTCTTAAGGCTCGTCTTACAGAGTTTTAATGTTGACTGACAAGCTCTTGAAGAACCACCTTTAATATGCTTTATATAATCCACTACTTGGTTTTCTTGGGATGCCTTGAATAAGGGTATGGACTTGAGCCCTTGAGATCCATATCTTACAGGGTAGTCTTATCAAGTGATCAAGGGACTTTTGATCACTTGAATAGACTGTGGTATTATACATCATCAAAGGATTTAGTTAATCAAAATTTCTTTTGATCAACTTAAATCAAATGGTTTGAATTAAATTGAAATCTATGGTTAATCATGTACAACCTAATCTAAGGGTTAATACTATGTACAAGTTATCAAGGGATCATGCCACAATTAGGGATCAACTTAAGTCATCAATCAAGTATCATATGAAAATTAACAATTAAAATCCAAACCCTAATCCTAAGGGAGCATGTTATTGGTTGAAAGACAAAGTAATCACAAAATCAAAACAAAGTTCAACAAAAATTAGGATGATTAAAAGGTTAATTAAAAACAATTAAGATTCTACCTAATTAAAATTCTAAAACATCTCATCAGATCTAACAATCCTAATTCTAATTAAAATTCTAAATTTCTAACAAAAATCAAGATATTCAATTATCTCCTAATTAATTCTAATCATGTCCATCCACCTAAAAGTCTAATATAAAAAGTCTAATTAAACCAATTAAGTCCTAAAACCTAATTAATCGAAAAATTCATTTACTAATTAACTTCTAATATCCTACTTAACCTCTAAAACATCTAATTGAAAAGATATTCTAATTAACCTCTAAAACATCTAATATAAATAACCTAAAATTCTAAATCCAAATTAACCCCTAATTAAACTAATATTTTCAACTAATTAGCCAAATAACAAAAAAAGAAAAGAAAAACTGGACATGGGCCTTTTCTGGAAAGGGGGTGTAGGCCTAACCGAGTGGGGACTGAAACCAGAGAAAATCGTTTGGGCCAAGGGGCTAAAACCCAATCACCGGATCCATATTCCAGGCGGGTGCTAATAGTAAGGTGAGGGTATAGATCCGGCCACGCGCATGGGCAATGGGTGTATGTAACAGGAAAATAGGCCTCTGGTTTGAGCCCTAAGCCAAATCATGTATAACATCACCAATTCGCATTCCCATCTCTTCATGTAGTCGCGCCTTCATGTGCATACGGGCCGGTGAACACGACGCATACAACCTCAAGAAAATATATCCAACTGATCTTGTTCATGGAGTCGAAGCACCAGGACTTCCAAGAATTTCAATATTTTAAAATCAACTCAATGCTCATCTTCAATGATCGTGTCTTCTCCTCACAACTCAACTTGAACCATTCTCGCGTGCACACAACGAAAAAACGAAAATGAAATGAAAAACTTACCTTAGCAGATCTTGAGATGGTTATGTAATGAGAACTTGAGATCTTGTAAAATATGATCTAATATTATCTTATATGGGAATGCAATTGGTTCTTTGTTACATGAGGTTTGAATGACATGTTGAAGCTTAGATAAAATGTTATTTTGCATTGATTGGTTTACGGCTTATAGTGGAATCATGGAAATGAAATTAGTTTGAAAAATGGAAATGACATTAGTTTGAAAAAAAATGGAAAATATATTAAATGGGAATGAGATTGCATTGAATTGAATTTTAATGATATTAAGTTGGTTAGAAATGGAATATTTGGATTAACGACAAACTATAGAATTTTGAATGTGTATTAAACTTAACATAGTGGCTTAATGACTGAATGTTTGAATAGAATGGGAATGAACACAAATTTAGACTTAGGTTTATCTTAAGAGATTGGTAATGAACAATCAATCAAATGAACAGAAAATGGTATAGATAATGGATCAAGACATGGACTAATGAGAATGAGCTTGAAAATGACTTAGGGGAAATGGTTGACCTTGGTCAAATGTAGGTTAAAAACTAGGGTTTTCTTGTGTAGAATGGACTTGTGTAGATGAGCATGACTTTTACCTGGTTCAAATCCCAAGCAACATGAATTAAAGTGCATAGATGGACCAACAAGGATGACCTAAAATGGTTTTAGAACCTTGATGGATCATAGGAAAACCAAGGGCCCAAAGACCAATGTACTGATGTAAGTATGAATCTAAGAACCAATTACCAATGATCTTGACAACACCATATGAATAGAAGACATGTCCACGAACTAAATTCTAAGATCTTGAAAGAACCAGAAGAATAGATGTGTAGGTTTAGATGACAAGATGTATGACAAGAACCTCCCCAATGGGCTAAGATTTCAGTCAACCTCATCATCAAAAGTCAACATTCGCTAGCACATAACTTCAAGCATATGGGATTAGGGATTCAATGAAACATACCCTTCAAACAAGGCCTTTAAATGGATCAGGATGCTTTACAAGCAAGTTTCCAATATACGAGCCCCAATTAGGGTTTAGGTAGCCAATACAAGGCCCAAGGAAGACCTACAAAGTCCCATAACCAAATCATCAAGAAACTAGGGTTTTGCTCTCTAGAGAAATGCCATGGTGAGGTCTTCTTGAATCCATGTCCCCTAGATCAAGAAATTAGGGTTTTATCCCAAATGATTCCATATGTTGATCTAAACCACACTTCTCGGGCTTGAACCAAAAACAAACCCTAGCTTTTCAAGCCATAAGCTTTGAACCTATGATGATTATTTGCAAGTGTTAACATGAATGAATGATACACATTTATTTGGAATGAATGAATGCAGATGAATCTCAAATCAAAAGTCAGATGAAGAGTGAAAAAAGTAGAACAAATTTTGGGGTATTACAATGATCCTAGGTTGTTATAATTCCTCCGCTATATATTCAGAAAGGTTACCATGTTTAGGTATTTAGTTTCACTTTACTATTTCCTACACATACTGAATTGAACATTGGAGTTCTTCGCACCGGAAACTCAGATCAATCACAATCCTCCATACTCACAAATCCTTAATCCATATTTGGTTATGTAAAGGAACATTAGCGCCATATGTGGGAATTGACTTATGATTCTCGTGTTTTTCATGATCTCACAATTGTTCTTTGATTTGTCAGTTAAAAACCTTTTCCGTTGATCAGATCAAGAGCTCTTGAAATCAAACGTGAAGATCATCCATGTTTGGTTTAATCAAATAACATATAAACTTTAATGTCTCTAATTTCCATATTTATGACTTTCACACTTCTCGATAATGCTTGGATCCAAATCTACAATTATGTCGCAACACATGATGTGGTTTCCGCCGCTGCTATTGTTCAATCGGCGATAAATAAATCACCTTCACCTCCTCCACAAGGTGTTGCGATAACAATAGCTGGAACTCTTCTACATATAGATTTACTTCAAGCTCCTCAAATCTTTGTATTTGCTCTAGATCCTCCAATTGGATCTTCAAAACCACCGCCAACAAAATTCTCGCTACTATTTATATAAATAGATATTTATATAAATAACTTAATATGTCTAGTGATTAAAATTTTTGGTATATGTCTATGTTCTATTGTTATAATTTTTTGGGTTTGTCACGATAACTTAATTAAATTATTAATACTAAATTTATTTATGTCACCTCTAAAATATATTAATTAATATATTATGTAAGTAAATGAAAATTATAAGTAATGAAGTATTGTAATATTAGTTATAAAAGTTTTAAAAATAATTAAAATATAATAAATTAAAATACCAAAAATGAGTTGCAAATGTTGTTAACATGTTATTATCCCTGGCCACACGAAGCAATCAAAATTCATTTCTAGTTAACCGTTTTTCAAAATTTCATAGATAAAGCTTCACATATGTTTTCTTCATAATAGTATTATTCGACAAGTTTGTTTCCAATTCATTTATGCAATTTTTTAATTTGCGGCAAAATTTCAAACTGATTTATCTTTATCTATCCTTAAACACTTCTTAAACTCAACCCATAATTTATTCTCCTTTTCATTCGTCTGAAGAAAAAACAATACACAAGTTTCCAACAACTTCAGGGGAAACTCTTCTGGATCAACAATAAAGGTTCTCGGCCGACCATTCAGGAAAGAAGAACAATCCATTTATAACCTTCTCAGCACACGAGAGTTATCCCACAAATGAGTAAAGATGATCCAAGTCCTAGATACATCGCGTTGGACGCCTAACAAATAATATGTTGTTATAACTTTTCATGTATATATATGTCGAAAGGGCACCAAGTCCAGATATTCAATTTCAAAATCAGATTCACTTCACTCTTCTTCTACCACTAGAAAAAAAATTGTCTATAGTCACGTGAAAGATCACTTCACAACACGTTTTTAGCGACGTGAACTTTCACGCGGAAGAAACATGTGTGACAACTTTATTGCGTCATGAAAATTACATCACAACTTTCTCACGTGATATTCATGGCACAACATTCTGCACAGATTTTCTCACTTTATCTGATGTAATTTAGTAGTAACAGTGAAGACAGAAAAGGTTATAGTGAGTTGCGCACTACAACAAAAATGAGCTTAGGCAACAACCAAAATCTGCGACCTAAGATAGGATAACCGTTGCTTAATGTTTTAAGCTTTTTTAGACATGGAATAAACCCCGTTGCCTATTCTTATAGGGCACGGTTTTTCCACTTTGGCTCACAGTAAGCTAAACGCGTCGCCTAAAATATGTGATCAGACCACAGTTTTTAGAGTTAGTTTAGTCCACGGTTTATTTGAGCAACAGTTATAAAACTGTTGTCCTACATATAAGCTAAAGTTTTAACGACCATTTATAAGCTACTGTTTATTTTTAGCTACAAATTAAAATTGTGGACAAAAGAATAGTATTTAAAAAAACATTTTACATAAAAATATTGTTTTTAAACCACAATAATTTGACAAGAATATGTTTTTAATTTGTTTTGAAAAGATTCATGCAACTTTAACAATAATCTAATAAAAGACTAGTAATAAGTAAATCAAGATAAAACAATAGTAATAAATAAGTAACATATGATACAATCATGTGTAGCACTCTTTACATTTGTCATACATACAAATACAAAATTGAGCACTTATCTTCAAATAAGAGTAAAGAATGCAGACAAGTTCATCTGTCTATATCCAAGAGTCTCCAATTTTCAATGTTTCAAATAGGGCTCTCCACCACTACCAACATTCCAAACTACATTGTGTAACTTAGATGTTCATTTAAGCAAGTGAAAAAATCTAAGAAAAATAATAATTGAAACTATGGATCGATTACCTTCATTGGTATTGCAAACTACATATTAGTAACTTAGATGTTCATTTAAACAAGTGAAAAAATGTAAGAAAAATAATAATTGAAATTGTGGATCGATTACCAACATTTAAACTACATATTCGTATTGTTGAAAGTATATTCGTTTGTTACTATTTCATAGCAAAAGTAATGAAATTTCAAATTTGAAACTCACTAATCAACCTTCTACTAATACTTAATCTAATTGTCCTGATATTACTCTAATATCTAAAACAATAAAAATATTCTCTCAATTTAAATCAAGTTCAAGTATCTAATTGTCTCCATTATTAAAAAAAAATAGTTTCTCTTTATCTATCCTTAAACACTTCTTAAACTGATTTGTCATTATCTATTCTTAAACACTTCTTAAACTCAACCCATAATTTATTCTCTTTTTCATTCATACGAAGAAAAAATAATAGACGAATATATAGTTTCTATGCAGAAACAACGATTTGAGACGTAACTGTTTTGGACCAACCATTTTGGAAGAGGGACAATCCATCTCACACCATGTCAGCACACACGAGAGTTATCCCGCAGTTGAATAAAGATGATCCAAGTCCTAGATACATCGTGTTGGACGCCTAACAAATAATATGTTGTTATAACGTTTCTTTTATGTATACCGTAAGTTGAATATTTTAATAGTATTTCATGATAACGTTGAGTGAACTTTTAAAATCTATTTTTTTAAATAAAATATTTTTGCTTAAAAAGAAATATAAAACTAAAAATAGATTATAAAAATTCTAAATTAATAATAAAATTGGTTATTAATATAACCGATTTTGAAAAAAAATCCTATTATAAAAATATATTTATTATTCTTCCATAACAGTATTTAATAATTAGTTATAATTAATGAATCAAAAATCATTATTATGTTAAACCGTCTATAATCAATCATATACTAAATCTTTTTTTCAAACTCTTAAAAAGGATAAACCTCATCAAACTTCTTATTGTGTATTTGTGCACTTTTCTTTTAAGAGCCTTTTTTGAAAAGATTGACATTGGTCTATTCTTGTAGTGATACAAACCACTATACTTCTACAATATGTTGAGAAATGATTGACATTTTCTACTTGAATGTTGAGACATGCTTGTGAGAAAGTCCAAGTAAAAGTCTCCAATATCAAGATGATGCAAATGCTCATTTCCTCATACTTGTGGGTAGTAAGCTGGGTTTTTCCACTCGAATATGACAAAATGTCTTTTCAAATTAAAATCAATCAAATAAACAAATTATCTTTTTCATAAAACACAGATTTGCAAGTGGTTCCTATAGAGTCTCATAGATGTGACGGGTGCTAATATATTCCCCTTGTATAACCAACCCCCATATCCAGATTTCCCTTTTGGTTGACCTTTTTTGGGTTTTGTTCGACCTTTTTCCCCTTCCCTTTGGAAATAATAACGTTTTGTGGCGACTCTTGCTTTTCTGAATTAAATTAACCAATATCTTAATCTCAAAATTTTCCCGCCGCAACAATAATAGTATTATAATATCAGTTATACGAGTTTTAAAAACAATTAAAATATAATAAATTAAAATACCGAAAATGAGTTTCAAATGTTGTTAACATGTTATTATCCCTGGCAACATGAAGCTATCAAAATTCATTTCTAGTTAACCGCTTTTCATTATTTCATAGATAAAGCTTCACATATGTTTCCTTTTTAATAGTATTATTCGACAAGTTTGATTCCAATTCATTTATGCAATTTTTTAATTTGTGGCAAAATTTCAAACAGATTTATCTTTATCTATCCTTAAACACTTCTTAAACTCAACCCATAATTTATTCTCTTTTTCATTCATACAAAGAAAAAACAACAGACGAATATATAGTTTCTACGCAGAAACAACGACTTGAGAGGCAATTGTTTTGGACCAACCATAAAGGTTCTCGACCAACCATTTTTGAAGAGGGACAATCCATCTAATACCATGTCAGCACACGAGAGTTATCCCGCAGTTGAGTAAAGATGATCTAAGTCCTAGATACATCATGTTGGACGCCTAACAAATAATATGTTGTTATAACGTTTCTTTTATGTATACCGAAAGTTGAATATTTTAATAGTATTTCATGATAAAGTTGAATGAGTTTTTAAAATCCATTTTTTTAAATAGAATATTTTTGCTTAAAATGAAATATAAAACTAAAAATCGATTATAAATATTCTAAATTAATAATAAAATTGGTTATTAATTTAATCGATTTTGAAAAAAATCCTATTATAAAAATATTTTTATTGTTCTTCCATAACAATATATAATAATTAGTTATAATAAATGAATCAGAAATGATTATTATGTTAAGAACTTTACTTGTACTTTTTGAATTTGAACCATGCATTTGTTTTCATTTCTGAAATCTTGTTAAACTTGAAAATCTTTTATGGATAGAACTTATTTCATGGTCATGGTGTCGTTGAAGTATAGTGGTAATCATCACTTTACTTGTACTTTTTGAATTTGAACCATTCATTTGTTTTCGTTTCTGAAATCTTGTTAAACTTGAAAATTTTGGAAGTTGCTTGTTTCCTTAGGTTTTTGAGACTCTTGTTTATGGACAAACAAGTTCTAAGTTGGGGAGAGTTGATAAGTGTAAAATTGTGGTGAATTTATGCATGAAAGAATGACACTTATTAGCTTGATTCTTTGGATTCACGAGTCAAAACCTCAACTTATGTGTAAATATTGTGTAGATTGATCATTTGCAACTTATTTTGTAGGTATGTTTTTATTGGAGGAGCATTGAACATCAAATGCGAAAGAAATAGCTTCAACATGTAATTTTTGGAAGAAATCAAAGCTTCAAGTGGGGCTTAGCATGCTCAAAGCAAGCTTGGAGGTATCCAGGAAGGGGGTAGCGTGATTAGCACGACGCTTAATGCCATTTATGGAGGTTTAATTTATCTGTCTAGTAGTTGTGCTTAGCGCCAAATCAAGGGCTAATCGCGGTCTGCTTTTCCAAATATATATAAATAACTTCACACTTCAGATTTTAAGATATATATTAAATTTTAGAGAGAGAGAGAGAGAGAGAGAGAGAGATAAACTTAGAAAATAACAGGAGAGGGTGCTTCTTGAAGATCGGAAGTTGGGTTCACACCAATCAATGGAAAATCACGATTGAGGCATGTATATCTTTATTCTTCTCTTTGTATCTAGCTACCATGGGTAGATAAATCCCTTTCTTGTTGGGATTGGATGTAAGTTCGTCGTAACAGTATGTACTTTTATTGATCATGGTGTTGTATACAATCTCTTTATGAATCTATATTGATGTTATCTTTTTTTTCATGTTATTCTTATGATTTGAATTGATATTGAGAAATATGGTTCGAATCTTGATCTAAGATGATCATCTGTTAGATTCTAAACTCTAGACATAGATTTAGGTTTAGAATTCACTTGAGTATCGAGTCTTAATGCTACCGTATTATTTAATAGGCTGAGAGGTTGTCGGTTCAACAATACGGTTGAACTCTCGTCAGAAGTTTAGACATAAACACTGTCAACGAGCGATACATAATGATATTGATAAATGTTTAGATTATGTATAAATGATTGGTAAAATACATATTCTATCGATGGATCAAATCCAATCCTGCAAAAGCTCTCATCTCTCTGAAACTTTATTTATCCTTCATCTATTTTACATTTTGTAGCTTTAAATAAACAAACATCTAGCGAACATGTGCTTAAAATCATAGTAACTGTTGAATGACATTGATATCAAACCACTCCCTATGGATACGATAAAAGAAATACTTACCTATGATAGCAATACTGCAATTAACAAGTAGCTTCCATATCCCTATATATAGAGTAAGGATAAGGTCATCATTGTCATCTAGTGATTGTTGGCACAACATGACATGTCAACCTGCAATGTTTGAGAAAAAATTCCAGCTAGATACGAAGGTTTCTAGCCTTACAATGTTTCTTTTTACCATTTAATATTTGCAAGAGGTGGAAATAAAAACAATAAGAACAACAATAAGAACAAGATCAACAATAACAACTACAACAATAGCAAAACCACCACCACCACCACCACCAGTAATAATAACAACAACAACAAAAACATCAACAACTTTAGCAATAGCAACATCAACAACAACAACAATAACAACAACAACAAGCACAACAACAACAATAACAACAACAATAACATCAATAGCAGCTGCAACATCAACATCAATAACAACTGCAGCAACAGTACCAACAACATCAGAAATTATGTATCATACCGTCCGGTTATGGGTTTAACCAAAGGAATGGATTATTTAATAATTAAATAAAAAGGGTGTCAGTTTTAAAGAAATAAAAATAGAAATTATAGTAGTTGAGATTCGAAGCATGTTCCCAAAAGTGTGTGTGTGTATGTGTGTGTGTGTGTGTGTGTGTGACTGTGTGTGTGTCTAACGAAACATTCTGGAAAAGTGAAGGATAGTCTAAAACCTTTTTAGCACACATAGGTTATTCTTCAAATGAGTATAGACAATGCGAGTCCCAAATAGATCTAACATCCTCCTGTGTTGCACACCTAACATATCCTAGGTTGTTATAATTCCTCCGCTATATATTCAGAAAGGTTACCATGTTTAGGTATTCAGTTTCACTTTACTATTTTCCTACACATACTGGATTGAACGTTGGAGTTCTTCGCACCGGAAACTCAGACCAATCACAATCCTCCAAACTCACAAGTCCTTAATCAATATCTGGTTCTATAAAGGAACATTGGCGTCATATGTGGGAATTGACTTATGATTCTCGTGTTTTTCATGATCTCACGTTTGTTCTTTGATTTATCAGCTCAAAATCTTTTCTGTTGATCAGATCAAGAGTTCTTAAAATCAAACACGAAGATCATTCACGTTTGATTTAATCAAATAACATATAAACTTTAATGTCTCTAATTTCCAGATTTATGACTTCCACACTTCTCGATAATTCCTGTATCCAAATCTACAGTTATGTTGCAACACATGATGTGGTTTCTGCCGCTGCTATTGTTCAAGCGAAAATCAATAAATCACCTCCACCTCATGCACAAGGTGTTGTGATAACAATAGTTGAAACTCTTATACATCTAGATTTACTTCAAGCTCCTCAAATCTTTGTATTTTCTCTAGTGCGTCCAATTGGATCTCCAAAACCACCGCCAACAAAATTCTCGCTACTATTTATATATATATATATATATATATATATATATATATATATATATATATATATATATATATATATATATATATATATATATATATATATATATATATATATATATATATATATATATATATATATATATATATATATATATATATATATATATATATATATATATATATATATATATATATATATATATATATATATATATATATATATAACTTAATATGTCTAGTGATCAACTTTTTTGGTATGTGTCTATGTTTTGTTAGTATAATTTTAAGTGTTTGTCAAGACCATTTAATTAAATTATTAATACTAGATTTATTTATTTCACCTCTAAAATATATTAATTAATATATTATGTAAGTAATTGAAAATTAACATTAATAATAGTATTATAATATTAGTTGTAAGAGTTTCAAAAATAATTAAAATATAATAAATTAAAATACCAAAAATGAGTTGCAAATGTTGTTAACGTGTTATTATCCTTGGCCATAGGAAGTTATCAAAATTAATTTATAGTTAACCGCTTTTCATAATTTCATAGATAAAGCTTCACATATGTTCATTTATGCAATTTTTTAATTTGCGACAAAATTTTAAACAGATTTATCTTTATCTGTCCGTAAACACTTCTTAAACTCAACCCATAATTTATTCTCTTTTTCATTCGTCTGAAGAAAAAACAACAGACGAATATATAGTTTCCAACGACTTCAGGGGAAACTTTTCTGGATCAACCATAAAGATTCTCGGCCGACCATTCAAGAAGAAGAACAATCCATCTAGAACCTTCTCAACACACGAGAGTTACCCCGCATATGAGTAAAGGTGATCCAAGCCCCAGATACACCGTGTTGGACGCCTAACAAATAATATGTTGTTATAACTCTTCCTGTATATATCCTGAAAGGGCACAAAGTCCAGATATTCAATTTCAAAATCAGATTCACTTCACTCTTCTTCTACCACTACAAAAAAATTGTCTATAGCCACGTATTATTCACGTCACAAAGTAAAAAATCACTTCACAAAATATTTTTAGTGACGTGAACTTTCACGCGGCAGAAGCATGTGTGGCAACTCTGTTGCATCATGAAAATTACGTCGCAACTTTGCCACAAGATATTCATGACACAACATTTTGCATAGATTTTCCCACTTTATCTGCTGTAATTCAGTAGTAAAAGTGACGGTAGAAAAGGTTATAGTGAGTTACGACGTGATTTTCACATGATAAAGTTGTAAAGTGAAAATCACGTCACAAAGATCAAAAGAAGTTGTGACGTGATTTTCACGTGGCAAAGTTATGAAGTGAAAATCACGTCACAAAATATTATTTTTTTAAAAGTAAAAACTATAATTATTGTTTTACGTTTTAATATATACTAAAATTAATAATAAAATTGTTATGTTTAACTATTTCACAATATTTTGTTTTTAATTAACATATTGTTATTTTAATATACATAAAATATAACTATATTCTATTTTATCTTGTTTTAATTAAATAAATCTGTATATTTTATTTTAATAATATATTAAGGAAAAATAATATATTATAAAAAATAATATTCTGTTAAAATGTATTACGAAAAATAATATTATGAAAAATAATATATTTTAATAATATATTATGAAAAATAATATTTTGGTTTTGAAAAAAATCTGTTTAAATATATTGGTAAATTAATTTGGATTAACTATATATTTATTTTAATAAAATTCTGTTTTTTTAAATATTATCCTATAATAACAACAACCAACAACTCAATATATATTTAAATCTGGAAAAAAAAATTGCTTTAACACCTGAATGAAGATAAAAATAAATTAGAAGCTTGAAGCTTGAAAATTCTTTTTAAAAGTGTTAGTTATAAAATAAAAAAATCAACACAATATTTAACAAATAAAAAACGAAAAATGAAAATGCAAATTCTGAGCTGTCTTAAAATACATTTTAATTTGAAGATGAAAATTGAAAGTTGAAATTTAATAAAGAAATGGGAAAATGTTGGAGGAGGAAAATGTTGAAAGCTGAAAAATCAACACAGTATTATTTTACTTTTCAAGTTATGACGTGAATAACACGTCACAATATTTTTTTAATTTTTTACAATCATTCCCATGTTCAAGTTTGACTTTAATTTTTTAATAATGAAAACATGTAGCGAAGTGATATTCATGTCAACTTTCTTTTTCATGTTCAACTCCCTTTTTTTGCCACATGATTATATCACATGGTTGTAGAGAAGATTTCTTATAATGTACACGAACGTTGAAGTTCTAATCTTACAGGTCATCTCTTCTCCTTTGCACCAGAAACTCAGACAATTCGTAATCCTCCATACTCACCGGTCACTACTCCATATATGGTTTCGTGACAAAATAATATATATTGAAATTATTTAATTTTATAATTAATTTAATAATTTTATTATTATTTCATAATAAAGTTGAATGAACTTTTAAAATCCATTTTTCTAAATAAAATATTTTTGCTTAAAATCAATTTTTAAACTAAAAATTGATTATAAAAATTCATAATTAATAATAAAATTGGTTATCAATACAACCGATTTTGAAAAAAAATATCTTATTATAAAAATATATTTATTATTCTTCCTAAAAAATATTTAATAATTAATTAAAATAAATAAATCAGAAATAGTTATTATGTTAACCCGTCTATAAGCAATCATATACTAAACAGTCCTAGTGGAAGTTGGCTTTCATAGTTATGAGGACATAACTTATTTAACATTGCATGATTGATTTTTT
Source organism: Lathyrus oleraceus (assembly GCF_024323335.1). Taxonomy (NCBI): domain Eukaryota; kingdom Viridiplantae; phylum Streptophyta; class Magnoliopsida; order Fabales; family Fabaceae; genus Lathyrus; species Lathyrus oleraceus. Next base: position 308,869,611 of record NC_066581.1, read on the forward strand.
CTTTCTTATTTACCATAAAAGGTTCAAGAGGTAAATAAAAATCTCCGTATATGTAAAGAAGCAATAAATCACATTAGCACTTAATTACGACACATGTAGTTTTTTTGAATAATATGTTTGAAAATGACTGAATCCTTCCTTATTAATGTGCAATGAGCATAAAAGGACCAGCATGACACTAAATGCGCATGATAGTCTAATTCATATCTACTTCTTTTTCTATATTTACTTTTAATGGTTATGTTTTGGTTTTTTATATTTAGATAATCAATACATTTTTTTAATATATATATATATATATATATATATATATATATATATATATATATATATATATATATATATATATATATATATATATATATATATATATATATATATATATATATATATGATTTATGATATTACTTTATCTATTCCTATTTTTATAATAAATAGTTAGATTTAATATTGACAATTCAGTAGTTAATATTATATTAAATTTTCTTGCAAAAGCTATATTTTACATATTCTTTTGAATTTAATGCCAGTTAGATGGTTAGAAAATGTAAAATAGGTATCTAAACATTTGTCGTGGTAGATGTTTGAGGTGGAAAAAAGCTAATTGAAAGGAAAGTTGAATGGTATGTATAAATAGTCCTTAGGTATGCACCATAACACACTCATTCACATATTCGAAGTGGGAAGTTTTGGAAATCAATCATGGCTAACACAATGTTTGTGAAAGTTATTTTGTTGGCTTTGACATGCTTCGTTTTGAGCAGTCCCTTAGCCAATGCAGCCCTTTCATGTGGTCAGATACAACTCAGTATAACACCATGCATTGGGTACCTTAGGAGCCCAACTCCAACTGTCCCTGCTCCATGTTGCAATGGAGTTAGAAATTTAAATAACCTAGCTAAAACTACCCCTGATCGTCAAGGTGCTTGTAGGTGTCTCAAATTCACTGCCACCCGCTTTCCTGGACTCAATCTTCCCGCTCTTGCTGCTCTTCCCACCAATTGTGGTGTCAACTTGCCCTATAAAATTAGTCCATCCATTGACTGCAACATGTATATCTCTTTTTCATATTATTTCTGATTTAGAAAATGTGAAGTTTTCATACATATTTGTTTTTAATAGAAAACTAATGTCAACTTCATTTTGCAGAGTGAAGCACTGAGCAGCTTGTAGGCCTTGCGTTTGATGAATAAGTATTTATTGGTTTGTGATGATAACCAAGAAGGAATAAAGATGTCTTCACTTATCTTGTTGCAACCGAATCCCCTCTAGGGGATCACTATGTTTACTTTGTATTTCAATAATAATTAAAATAAAATCTATAATATTTGGTTCAAAATATTCATTTTCCACTATCACATTTGGATTACAATAGCACTTTAATATGATATTGAAGCTCACACAATTAAATGTTTTGATTTATTATAATATTTTTCGCGCTGTTATAATAATAGATATGGGAAACAACCTAACAAAATACATAACAAAGGTATTTATATATGCCAGTGAGGGGTCCCTAAAACAAAGAAGATAGATAGATGTTCTACACAAACAACCCGAAAAATAAAAAGTGAGCACAAATACTATGCTAACAGAAGATACTAACAATAAAAACCTCATCCCATAATGGAAACTTTCTAGAACTCAAATCACCTCAATCACATCAACATAAACAAGGATTTTCAAGAGAGACACCAAAACCACCATCAAATTTAAAACCAAGCCATCAGAATCACCATCAATAGAAAAAACACTACTACAAAACTTACATGTCGAACACAAATGAAAATTTACTTTGGTAAAATAAGTCAGGTAACGAAGGACTTCATACAAATTTGCCACTTTACTCCTCAATTTTTGAATTGTCGAGGTGATATTTGAAATTATAATTGATTTGATCCCCAATAAAAATATTTTTTATATTTTCAAAACTCGTGCCACATACCTCTCGATTTATGACCAAAATCTAGAAAAATATAGTTTTTTAATACAAATTACATTGTTTACATAAAATATTAAATAAAATTGCTAATAAATTATATTATTTACAATGAATATTATATTATATTATTTACACATAATATTAAAGTAAAAATATATAACAAATTTTGAATCTGATTCATCGTCATCAGTGTAGGTAAAGAATAAATGTTGGATCCTCATTTCATTGAATCTTAGAGAAGATTAAATGTTGGACATTTTATATATTTTTTCTGATATAAAACAAAAAAAAGGTTAGATAACTAAAATAAGTATTTAGTTATATGATTATTTAAAAACACAAACATTAAACCCGAATATTTTATCCTTAAACCTAAGTATTATTCTGCTATTGCAATCCATCATAGAGAACTATGTTTTAATGTTTCTGATATAAAACAAATAACTTTCAATATTTTCATGACAAATGCTTTTATGATCAAGTTTTTATATTCAGAATGTTTTTATACTGTGAGTGTCTTTTAAGTTTCATGTGGATCACTAAAGGTAGTGTCTTGAGCGTTGATACTCACTAAACGGATGACAAAGTTTTGTTTAAGGATCTATAAACACACTTATTTTTTTCTTCGGTGTTAACCTCAATTTCTAAAAGAAACGAGGTAATAGATGACTTCTATTAAAAAAAAGGTGAATGGAAAAAAATTGAAGTAACATGTATTATTTCTTTTTTCAATTTTTTACCATTCACCAATTTCTTCGTGTGTTGCAATATGATTAAAAATAAATTTCTCAATATTGTCAATCTAAGAAATCAATATATATTATAGAAAGTTTTCTTTGATTAACAATATTGAAAAGTTATTTCATTAAACATTGACGTGAACAACAAGAACAACAACAACAACACTGTTACGTGAGATAGATTGTAAGAACAAAAAAAATATTTGTTAAAGGTTGGTGTAATAAGAACAAAAACACGGAACCAAAAAAAATTTTGTCTCGCAATTCATCAGACATAAGGATGTTTATGAGTATGAAGTAGTTGAACTTGTGAATTAGGTTTAGCGTAAGACTTAGTGAAGGAATCCTTTTATAGTAAAACCTGTGTATGATACCCCTCAGTTACTTGAGAAACCAAGAGAATATAATATTTAATAATAAAAAAAACTCAAATATTTGATCCTTAAACCCAAATATTTTTCTATATTGCAATCCATCACAGAGAACACTGTTTAAATGTTTCTGATATAAAACAAATAAGTTTCAATAATTTCATGACAAATGCTTTCATGATCAATTTTTTATATTCAGAATGCTTTTATAATGTGAATGTCTTTTAGGTTTTACGTGGATCACTAATGGCAGTGTCTTAAGCGTTGATACTCACTAAATGGACGATATAAATTTGTTTAAGGATTGTGAATAAACTTTATAAACACACTTATATTTCTCTTCGGCTTTAACCTCGGTTTCTAAAAGAACCGGGGTAATAGATGACTTCTATTACCAAAAAAAAGTGAATGGAAAAATATTGAAGTAACATGTATTGTATCTTTTTTCAATTTTTTACAATTCATCAAATTTTTCGTGTGATACAATATGATTAAGAATAAATTTCTCAATGTTGTCAATTGAAGAAATCAATATATATTATAGAAAATTTTCTTTGATTAACAACATCGAAAAGTTATTTTATTAAACATTGACATGAAGAACAACAAGAACAACAACAACACCATTACGTGAGATAGATTGCAAGAACAGAAAAATTATTTATTAAAGGTTGGTGTAAGAAGAACAAAAACACAGAGCCAACATTTTTTTGTCTCGTAATCCATCAGACATAAATCACAACAAGATTGACATCTTTTTCAAGCCTAATCAAACCATATCACATTGGGCTAGCTCCAAGGCATCCTATCGGACAACAGAAACACATCACATCAGTGACCATGCTATAATAACCACAGAAACACCAGTTCCATGTCAAACCTAAATACAGTGAAATTTACAGATCTGGAAAGAATCAGAGTTCAAAGTCAAATTCCACTACCGGAATTATGGAAAAGTAGATTGAGATGCAAATTTGAAAACCTCAACCAAAAACCAAAAGCAGACCAAACAACTCTAAAGCCATTGTGAACTAAGCAGCGATGCCAGAGAAGCAGAACCGGCCACTGGAAGTTCGCAACCTGAACTAGAGAGCTTCATAGAGATATCTTTTTCTAGAGTTACAAAAAAAAGCAAAACCAACCCCCTACAAAATGCAACAAAAGTGCAACAAACTATGGAACCATGACAATGAGACCACTAGCACAACATCGACAACAAGTCAACCCCTGATGCGTTGAATGGGTGGAGCGGCCGGAGAGACGTCGCACCACCACTATGTAGTTCTACATGTTTACAATAGTGTTTGGATTCTAAAAGGAGGAGGAAAGAAAAAAAAAGGGTTTGTGGTGGAGAAAGGAAAGGAACGACGGTGGAAAGTGTTCTCTGGTGCTATATTCTTTTAGTTTTAGGGGATGAAGATGAAGAATTACAATCAACATTTTTAAAAAAAAAATAGTAATAAATTCTTCCGTTCCTAAATCACTCATAAAAGTAGTCTAAATCACGTGACATTACACGTCAGTGCCACAAAGCCTTATTGACTGACTTTGTAAATTAAAATGGATGAAAATGACTAATTAAGAATCGCAACGGGTAAGATTTGGGCAGGGTACTATAGTACTTGTCCCCAAACCCACTGTTTAAAAATTTTTATGTACCCAAAGTCATACTCGCGTGGGCATCAATGTTTGTACTCATGCATCTACTTTATGGATACCTAAGTATCCACACCCATATTTGTTTACCCGAATTTCTAATAAAAAATTACCGATCAATTATAATTTTTCACATCATTTTAATTTTTTAACAACATTTAAAAAAATGAGGATGTTAATAATGAAGTATTTAATAAAATTGTTAGATTGATATGTGTAGGTAATAATAAAAATAAAAACAAATAAATATATATAGTGCGGGTATGGACAAGATTGGTAATTTTTATGGGTACAATTGTCATCCATATGACTAATCTTCAATTTATACAATTAAAAAATTTAAATAGTCTTTTTATATTAATGGACCAAAATGAACATCAAATATAAAATAGGGGCGAAAAAGAGTATTAAGCCTACATTTATTAGATTGTAAGAAATAAAAAGAATTAATTTAATTATTTAAAATCTCAATATTTGGTCAAATGAGTTTGTTAAAAGGAACTAAAATATTCATAAAATATATTTTGAAAAAAAGGCTACTTTAATTAATTTATGAGAATTTCAAAAGTATAATTGTTTTATTTTATTTTTTAAATGACCAAATAAGTTTTCTTTTTAATTAAATACACTAAATAGGCTTCCATACAGAACTAAAGGGTCAATCTGTTGGTGATACTAACCATTTTTAGGTGGAGTCATTCATAGAGATAAATTTGTTCAAATGAAATGTCAAGTTTATTTGGAATTTTTTTACTAGGAAGCATTGAACATTATGGGACTTCTTTTTTTTGGAGCAACACTTTTGTGAGAGATACACCACATATTCACCCAAAACCTTCAGGTAATAGGTGGGTGGGTTCTCTCACTTATAAATGCTCAAGTCTCCATATTTCCAACTAATATGGGACTATTACCCACACTACTCACACTTGATACACTCTCAACACTCTCCCTCAAGTGTGAGTCCATAATGCTCTACCTCAAGTCGAAGCTCTTTTTACTTCCACAAACTATTATACCACACAGAATGTTTCTTATTCACCACCCTGACGCCGTTGACACTCTTCAATGGAACGTTTCTTATTCAACACCCTTGTGGCACCATTGACATTCGATACAAGTTAACTGGTCACTTTCTCGAACCAAGGTCTAATACAATTTATTGGAAATCCATCACAATCTATGGAGAATTTATATCAATCTTGATGAACAATATTGTTATCAACCACACAATGACAATGAAAAGAAAAGAACGATTGAGAAAAAAAGAAAAGAACGTTGAAGAAGAAATATATTTTATGTAGAGTTTTCTCTCTTCCCACAACCTGTAGAAAACTTCTTTATTCACTTTTCAACTGCAAAATATTATGAATACAATGTTATGAGTTATATAAGAATAGGGGTTACTCCGTCTATTTATAGATTTAGGTTAGCTTACTGCCTAAGCCAAAACCTAAAACTATAAAAGCCCAAAATAGTCAACATTACTAAAATTAGGCCTAAGTCGAAATCTTGTGTGAAGCAACATGCTTCGACACATAGACACACTAATATAACTTGATACACTAGGCTATTTGACACATCCTTGTTCTGTCGAGTAACCTGTTTTGACACAATGAATTACAATTCAACACACCATCTAATTCATTATGTCTAAGCTATCTACATTCATCATAGCTCTTAGTCTTCGGAATACTTTGACTTGCACTCCCTTCGTCATGATGTCTGCACTCTGATTCACAATTCTGCAGTGTTCCAAATTCATCTTTCCATCTGCTACCTGCTCTCGAAGATAATGGAACCTCATTTTGATGTACTTGCTTCGACCATGTGTTATCGAATTCTTCGCCAGATTGATAGTTGACATGATGTCGATCTTCATGATAATTGCTCCATGACTCATTACAACAAAATCAATTTAATCACCTAAAGTATGTTTACAGGCAACAGTTTCTAAACTAGTTTTAGACCGTGGTTTATATTAGGCCACCCCTACAAAACCGAGGTTCAATAGGCCAAAGTTTAAAACCGTAGTCTATTCAATTTCAAAAATCAAATTTTAGTTCATGTTTTCCATTTAGGCTAGACATTATTTGTTTAAATGTTGACAATTGACATTTACAAATAAATATTCTAAAAAGAATTATAAATTTTGACAATTGACATTCCATTTAGAATTTATTAAAAGCAATTACAAATTTATTAAAGGCAATTATGTTAAAGTACTAATAAGATTCAATTTTTCTATTTACAATAGAATTTGATTACAAATAATATTGTAAATAAAATTAAAATCTATTTAAAATTAAATACACAATCATAAAATTCTAACAAAGTCTTTTTGCCAAAGCTTCCTTATATTCCCTATTCCCATATACTTATAGATGCATTCCTCCGATATCATTTCTTCATTATTCCTTTTTAAATTAAAAGTAATTCACATGCACTACAAATTTAAATCAAACACATAACATTAGAGTCAAAACAATGTGTAGTGAAAAAAGTATAAGATAACAAAAACATCAGCTACACATAAATCAGAATATGGCTGTCAGAAGGTAATGTTTTGAATAAACATCATTTTCAAAAAAGGATCTAAATAGAGATGATGAAACTCGAAAAAAAACATGAATTATCATTGACTTGAATATGAGAAACAAAGATATGACTATACATATCTTTATTAACTTCTGTGCCCATTTGGGGATTTCCACTATATGTTAGGATGGGGTAGTATCCATTTGCCTCTGATATATGTACAACCATAATATAGTGTTGTAATACAATGAGAAATTCTCTTTCAAATATTACAAATTGAGATGACTAATCAAGTACCTTGGTTAGAACCCCCAATCAAAAAGGTCTTTCATGCTATAATTGGCTTTGTACCATCCATGGTATAATCTCATTCATTAGAAGCCTTTTCTCCCAATGAGACCCTAAAGTCATTTAGAAAACTCAGATCAACCATATTTAGAGTCACTTAGAGAAATGATTTCCATTAATTTAATTTAATTATTCTAATTACTAAAACAAAAATGTACTCAAATAGATAGAAAGATGACAAAACTAATTTAATTTTACACAGAAAAAGCTTATACCATTAAACTCACTTCATTTGAGCACATTCCTTTAAATAAGAATAAGTATTGTTACTACAAACATAGATGAATGAATAAGTAGTGACAGTGTTACTACAAACAAGATGTGTCACGTCCTCCCTCATCTTCAGGTTCTAAAGCAGTAAAATTTTCAAAGAATGACTACCAAAAAGTCACCGATTAGTAATTTGTTTAACTTTCTAAAGGGCTATACAAGTATAAACACAGTAAACATGAAATTGAAAGTATGACTCATGCATTTTAAATACAAAACAAAGAAATTAAAGAGAAATATCAGTCACTAGAACAATTAAATGTTGGTATCCATCAATAGAATCTAGAATGTATAGTTCCACCACTAAAGACAAAATTATTCATGTATCTCAAACAATTCATGTTTCATTCTAACGTATAAGAATAAGCCAATGCACATATACACTAATTAAATTCATTGTACAAAGGACCACACAAAAATAAATTAATCTAACCAAAATCCAAATTAAGGCATTGACAAGTAACAAGAACATAGTGAAATCCCAATACAAAAAACTATCACAGTAGAAATTTTACATTTTACAGTTGTATTCATAGAGGGGGATCAAAATATCTTTCACTGTTGTAATATCACCACTGACTGCAATAGAGGTCGCCAAAGTTTGATATCACAATTAAGTAGGATTGTTTTAACATATAAAAGAAAATCACACACCCATTCAGTAATAACTTCAAATATTAAACAACTTCAAAGAAAATCTTGTCTATGAAATCAAACACTAGAACAGCTCAAAGGTTCTGAAACAAATAGTATGAAAGAATGCCATAAACATACCTTTCGGTTTAGACTCCGGACAAAGATGGAAATCGGCTGAGAAGAATGAAAAAACATTGTTGGCAGTGACTATAGATGGCACGGCGAAAGAAAGAGAACTAGGGCACGCGAGATTGGGAGCGAAATGATTTTCTACGAGTTTTATTTCTTCTAATTGGGATATCCAAGTGGACTCATACAGTGGGTTCATACACGTTTCAATTTTTTTTTGGACAAGTTATCTTATTTTATAATTATAGATTTAACATATTTGTATATTTAATATAACTAAAAGAGGGAGTGCTATGAACTAAAGTTAAAAAAAAAACTATTTTTTTTAATTTCTAAAAAAAATTTATTCACTATATAATGAGATTTTATTGAACAAAATCTCTAATTTCATTGATGTGTTTTGAAAACATATCTCCTTATATTGTAAAAGAATCTCTAATTTCTCTTTTTGTTTTTTCTATGCAATTTTTTATAATTTTTTTACCATATAAATAGATATTATAAACATTAATAATAAATTTTATTAATTTTATAATAAATATTTATTTAAGTACTTTAATAATAGTTATCAAGGATCAATTTTTATTTTGGAGTTGTTACTATTTGTCAATAATAAACTTTTATTTATTTGTAAATTCATTTCTATTATAATTTTTTTTATTTAGATTAAAGTATTAAATTATCAATTTGAAAAAAAAATCTTCAAGATCATGCATTTTAAATTTTATTTTATATATTAAAATATTTGTTTTTAAAATTATTTAATTTGAATTTGTATATTTTAAATAATTTTATATATTAAAATAATAAACTATTAATGCAGTAGTTGTAAAATAACAAACATTCTATATAAATACTAATGAGGAAATAGTTTTAACATTACTATGCAGTTGTCCTATATTTATATGGTTTAATCTCATAATTTTTTAAATATAGTTTTAAAACAAAGTAATGGCAACGTCTTGAAGCGTAGCGAAAGTAAATATAGTGTGGTTTGACTACACCTACACTTATAAAACCGTCGCAAGTAGCGAATAGATGACGGGTGTTTTAAGTCCATAGTTCGAAAATATGCTTTAAACTAAAATTTTAGACATTTTACAACATATGACAACCGTAGGCTATAACCTCTTAAGCAACGGTTTTTGAGCCGTTGCCTTTTCTTTCGTTGTCTAAACTCAAAAATATTGTAGTAACTCTTGGTTGTTATCTCTTCAACCATATTTACTATCCACGTTGTTTGACATGCACAAAGGGAATCAACTATGTATTCTACTTCACACGATGATAATGCCACTACTGGCTCCTTTCTCGAACTCTAAGCAACTGATGCACTAGCTAGCATAAACACATAGCCAACTGTGGATTTTTGAACCTCAGCATCACTACACCAATTTGAGTCGGTGTATCCCACTAATTTTTGAACCTCAGCATCACTACACCAATTTGAGTCGGTGTATCCCACTAGTTTGCATTCTTTTCCCTCATCAGTTGTAGGAAACAAAATGTAATAGTCGAGAGTTCATTTCTGATACCTTAGTATCCTCTTCGTCGCTGCTTGATGTGATACCTTTGGCTTCTGCATGAATCTACTCATCATACCTACATTGTATGTTAAGTCATGCCTTGTGTGACAAAGGCATCGAAGTGACCCAATAAGTCTTCTATATTGGGTTGGGTCGACATCATCTGAATCTGAATCTTTCGACAGTTGTAATCTGGGCTCAGCTGGAGTCGAAGTTGGGTTGCAATCTTGCATCTCAAATCTCTTGAGTATTTCGCCTGCATACCTTCTTTCATTCATCCTCAAACCTCTACCATTTGTGTAGAATTCAATTCCAAGAAAATATGAATTGTCACCAAGATCTGACATTTTGAATTCCTTGTTTAGATCACCTTTGAAGTCTTCGGCCTCCTTCTTGTAGCTACCTGTTATCAACAAGTCATCGACATAGAGACATAGTATAAGAAATTCACTCTTGTTTCTTCTTACATATACTCCATGTTCAGTTGTGCACTTCACAAATTCCATCTCCCTTAGAAATCCATTTATCTTCTTGTTCCAAGCTCTTGGAGCTTGTTTAAGTCCGTACATGGATTTATGCAGCCCATACACCATTCTTTCTTCGCCTTGTTTCAGAAAACCAGCTGGTTGTGCAACATAAAATTCTTCACCTAAGGGACCATTCAGGAATGCACATTTCACATTCATCTGATACATCGCCAGTTGTTCATGTTTGCTAGACCAACAACCAACCTGATTGTTTTGATCCTAGCAAGAGGTGCAAAAACATCGTCTAAATCGATTCCTTCTTTCTGAAGAAATCCTTTTGCCACAAGTCTCGCCTTATGTCGAGTCACTTCTCCTTTGGGATTCAACTTCACCTTGTATACCCACTTCATATTAATTGCCTTATGTCTCAAATCCAATATCACCAGCTTTCCTGGACTCAATCTTACCGCTCTGTGGTGTCAACTTGTCCTATAAAATTAGTTCATCCATTGACTGCAACATGTATAATAGATCTGGGAAACAACCCAACAAAATACATAATAAAGGTATTTATATTGCACAAGACGTGCCTATGAGGGGTCCCTAAAACAAAGAAACAAAGAAAATAGATAGATGGTCTACATAGACAATCAGAAAAATAAAAAGTGAGCACAAATACAATGCTTGAGAATACTAAAGGAGAAGTGACCAAAATTGAGGAAAAATATTTTTTTAATACAAATTACATTGTTTACATAGAATACTAAATTAAATTGCTAACAAATTATATTGTTTATACTGAATATTATATTACATTGTTTAAGAATGTTTGACATGTCTTTTGTGGATAGAACTTGTTTCATGGTCATGGTGTCGTCATAGTATAGTGGTAAACGTCGTTTTACTTGTATTTTTTGAATTTGAACCATGCATTTGTTTTCTTTTCTCAAATCTTGTTAAACTTGAAATTTTTAGAAGTTGCTTGTTTCCTTAGGATTTTGAGACTCTTGTTTGAGGACAAACAAGTTCTAAGTTGGGGAGAGTTGATAAGTGCCAAACTGTTGTGAATTTATGCATGAAAGAATGACACTTGTTAGCTTTATTCTTTGGATTCACAAGTCAAAATCTCAACTTATGTGTAAATGTTGTGTAGATTGATCATTTGTAATTCATTTTATAGGTATGTTTGCATTGGAGGAGCTTTGGACATCAAAAGCGAAAGAAATAGATTGAAATTCTGGTGTAGTCAGAGTTTAGATGTTCTACTCCAAGTAATGACATCTGATCTAACATTGTTACTAATACAGCAAGACAGTTATACAAATTAAAACCTAGTACTGATATGCACACATTCACAGATGTCACGACATCTGCTACTATATCACCATAGAATGGAAGAACACCCAGTTCTGTCCATCTGGTACAAAGACACAGCAGAGATCAAACATAGCACTTACTTCTGTTGAGCCTGCACAGTTATCAGCATGATGTCTCAACATTGATTCGAACATCATCTGTTACAGCATTACCGGTTGACCTTATTTTATAACGGACAGAATTATAAAGTGCAGAAGGTAAAAACACAAGTAATTGTTAACCCAGTTCGGTGTCACACACACCTACGTCTGGGGGCATACCAAGCCAGGAAGAAGATCCACTATCAGCAGTATTAATTCAGAGTTAAACTCCCCCGTTTACAACTCTTCACTTAATCCCTACCCAATGCAATCTATACCTAGGAACTCCTAGATAGAAACCTCCAGTTTCCATTCCTATCACTACAAATACAATGTAATGTTCAAACAACTTGAACTTGCTTCACAGCTTCGTTCAAGCACATAATCACTCTTGCCTACAGGCTTAGAGTTACAAAAACTCTCAGCTTTGAACACTGAGAAACACATGGTAACCTTCCCATAGATTGGGAGGTTTACCTCACACACACCCCTAAATTTTCATTCTAAGAGGTTTACAAAAACTAGGTTACAATATTCTATTTATAACCTAATCACCCAACTGGATTTGGGCCTTCAGAAATCGTAGCAAACTTCTCCTTTGCTGTTACAAAGTCAGCAGAAACTTTCTGCTACAAACAAGGTCTTCAATCTTTTAGTTCCTAAAATATCTCCATATTTAGTTCCTAAAATGTCTCAAGACCTTCACAAATAATGTCACATAGGATTCTAACTAATTTCCACATATTAGTGTGCTAACAAATATGTTATTTGTTAGGTTCCTTAATTGTAGCTCAGTTGTTAGTTTCCTGGATTTTAGATCAGCTGTTGGATTCCTGAAGAATAGCCTGAGAAAAATCCTGAAACAGAAAAACTAAACAACCTACAATTTAGCATATGATGTCAGGAATGAATGTCACAACATTCAGTTTGACGTCCAGAACATTAACCATATGCTAAGTCTGTTTTTCCTGAAAACAGACTGTACAATTTATTGTACTGTACAGAACCAATCTGTCCATACTTCAGTATCAGCATACAATAATAAATGTCAAACCTCCAATTTGACATTCACACATAGAGCCTTACATCAGGTTTGTTATCCTCTTGATAAGCAGACTGAGCTGTATACTGAAATGTAGCAGAAAACCAATCTGCCTATTATTCAGTAAATGCTGTCAATGAATGTCATAACATCCAGTTTGACATCCAGACAGTAGGCCTTATGCCAGGTCTGTTATCCTCTTGATAAACAGTCTGAAACTAAATGCTGAGTTATAGCAGAACACCCACTGTTCTATTCCTCAGTATCTGCTGTCAGGGATGAATATCATAACATCCAGTTTGACATTCAATAAATCCTGTATTAGCTAAACCTGCAGTACACTACTCAGAATGTCATGACATCAGCCAAGACATCAGAGTACAGCTAGATATTCTAACATACAATGCAGTCAAACAAACATCTCCACAGCATGTCATGACATCAGTCAAGACATTAGAATCCAGCTAGTGTTTTACCATACAATGCAGCCAATTAAACATCTACATAGATTCAACATGTATTTTTTGGAAGATATCAAAGCTTTAAGTGGGGCTTAGCATGCTCAAAGCAAGATTGGAGGTAGCCAGAAAGGGGGTAGCGCTCAGCACGACGCTTAGTGCCATTTATGGCGGTTTAAGTTATTTGTCTACTAGCTGTGCTTAGCGCCAAATTTGGGGCTAAGCGCGGTCTGCTTTTTCAAACTTATATAAATAGATTCGCACTTCATATTTTTAGATATATATTACATTTTAGAGAGAGAGAGAGAAACTTATAAAACAACATGAGAGGGTGCTTCTTGAAGATCGGAAGCTGAGTTCGCATTAATCGTTGGGAAATCATGATTGATGCATGTATATCTTCATTCTTCTCTTTGTATCTAGCTACCATGAGTAGCTAAATTCCTTTCTTGTTGGAATTGGATGTAAGTTTGTCATAACAGTATGTATTTTTATTGATCATGACGTTGTATACAATCTCTTTATGAATCTATATCGATGTTATATTTGTTTTCATGTTATTCTTATGATATTAATTGATATTGAGAAATGTGGTTTGAATCTTGATCTAAGATGAGCATCTGTTAGATTCTAAATTCTAGACATATATTTAGGTTTAATATTCACTTGAGTATCGAGTCTTGTTGCTACCATATTATTTAATAGGATGAGAGATCATCGATTCAACAATACGGTTTAACTCTCGTCAGGAGTTTAAACATAAACACTGTCGACGAACGATACATGATGATATTGTTAAATGTTTAGATTGTTTATAATTGATTGTTAAATTACATATTTTGTCGGTGGATGAAATCCAATTCTGATAATCTCTCAGCTCTCTGAAACTTTATTTATCCCTCGTCCGTTTTACATTTTGTAGCTTTAAATAAACAAACATCTTGAAAACTTACGCTTAAAATCATAGTAATTGTTGTTATAATTCCTAGGTTGTTATAATTCCTCCGCTATATATTCAGAAAGGTTACCATGTTTAGGTATTCAATTTCACTTTACTATTTTCCTACACTTACTGAATTGAACGTTGGGGTTCTCCGCACCGGAAACTTAGATCAATCACAATCCTCCATAGTCACAAGTCCATAAACAACATCTGATCCTGTAAAGGAACATTGGCGTCAGGTCAAAACCTTTTCCGTTTATCAGATCAAGAGCTCTTGAAATCAAATGCAAATATCATTAACGTTTGATTTAATCAAATAACATATAAACTTTAATGTGTCTAATTTACAGATTTATGACTTCCACACTTCTCGATAATGCCCGGATCCAAATCTACAGTTATGTCACAACACATGACGCGGTTTCCGCCGCTGCTATTGTTCAAGCAGGGATCAATAAATCACCTTCACCTCTTCCATAAGGTGTTGTGATAACTCTTCTACGTCTAGATTTAGTTCAAACTCCTTAAATCTTTGTATTTGCTCTAGTGCCTCCAATTGGATCTTCAAAACCACCACCCAACAAAATTCTCGCTACTATTTATATACATAGATATTTATATAAATAACTTAATATGTCTAGTGATAAACTTTTTTGGTATGCGTCTATGTTCTGTTGTTATAATTTTCTGTGTTTGTCAAGACAATATAATTAAATTATTAATACTATATTTATTTATTTCACCTCTAAAATGTATTAATTAATATATTAGGTAAGTAATTGAAAATTAACAAAAATGATAGTATTATAATATTAGTTGTAAGAGTTTTTAAAAAAAATTAAAATATAATAAATTAAAATACCAAAAATGAGTTGCATTGTTATTATCCCCGGCCACATGAAGCTATAAAAATTCATTTCTAGTTAATCGCTTTTCATAATTTCTTAGATAAAGCATCACATATGTTTCCTTCATAATAGTATTATTCAACAAGTTTGATTCCAATTCATTTATGCAATTTTTTAATTTGCGGTAAAATTTTAAATTGATTTATCTTTATGTATCCTTAAACATTTCTTAAACTCAACCCATAACTTATTCTCTTTTTCATTTGTCTGAAGAAAAAAGAACAGACGAATATATAGTTTCCAACGATTTCAGGGGTAACTGTTCTGGATCAATCATAAATGTTTTCGGCTGACCATTCAGCAAGAAGAACAATCCGTCTAGAACCTTCTCAGCACACGAGAGTTATCCCACATGTGAGTAAAGATGATCCAAGTCCCAGATACATCGCGTTGGACGCCTAATAAATAATATGTTGTTATAACTTTTCTTGTATATATACTAAAAGGGCACCAAATCCAGACATTCAATTTCAAAATTAGATTCACTTCACTATTCTTCTACAACTATAAAAAAAGTGTCTATAGCCGCGTGAGATCCACGTCACAATGTGAAAAATCACTTCACAACACGTTTTTAGCGACGTGAACTTTCATGCGGTAGAAGCACATGTGACAACTCTATTGCATCATGAAAATCACGACACAACTTTGCCATGTGATTTTCATTACACAATATTCTGCACATAGTTTCTCACTTTATCTACTGTAATTCAGTAGTAGTAATGATGACAAAAAATGTTACAGTGAATTGTGACGTGATTTTCACGTGACAAAGTTGTGAAGTGAAAAATCATGTCACAAAGATGAAAAGAAGTTGCGACGTGATTTTCACGTGACAAAGTTGTGAAGTGAAGATCACGTCAAAAAATAATTTTTTTAAAATAAAAAGCTATAATTATTATTTTACGTTTTAATATATACTAAAAATAATAAAAAAATATAAATATATTCTATTTTGTTTTGTTTTAATTAAATAAATCGGTATATTTTATTTTAATAATATATCATGAAAAATAATATATTATAAAAATTAAATATTTTGTTTAAATATAATACAAAAAATAATATTGTGAAAAATAATATATTTTAATAATGTATTGTGAAAATAATATTCTATTTTTAAAGAATAATCTATAAAAAAAATAATATATTATGAAAAATAAATTTTATTTTTAGAAAAATCTTTTTAAATATATTAATAAATTAATTCTAGATTAACTTCATATTTATTTTAATAAAATTATGTTTCTTCAAAAAAATTATCCTTCAATAACAACAACAAACAACTCAATATATATATATATATATATATATATATATAATATATATATATATATATATATATATATATATATATATATATAAATTGCTTCAATACCTCAATGAAGATAAAAAAAACTTGAATCTTGAAGCTTGAAACTTGAATCTTGATGAATCTTGAAAAAAGAATTTAACAATGTTAGTTACAAAATAAAAAAATCAACACAATATTTAATACATAAAAAATGAAAAATGAAAATGAAAAATCTGAGTTGTCTTTAAATACGTTTTAATTTGAAGTTGAAAATTGAGAAAGAAGTGGAAAAATGGTGGAGGAAAAAAAATTGAAAGAGGAAATTTGAGAGAGAGATGAATTTGGGCTGGGGGAGGGAGGGGGAGAGAGAGAACAATCAACGACGTAAATTTCACGTCGCAATCTTGCGAAATAAAATTCATGTCACAACTCCCCAACGGTTATAAAGTTGTGACATGGATAACATGACATTAATAAAGGTGTTAGTCAAGTGTCCTCCCATCAAATCCTCTCGGTCATTCCCATGTTCAAGTCTAACTCTCAATATTTTAATAATAAAAACATGTAGCGGCGTGATTATCTCGTCGCAACTCCTTTTTTATTCCACATGATTTTCACATCACTATATCACATGGCTGTAGAGAAGATTTCTTGTAGTATACACATACCGACTTGAGTGTTGAAGTTATAATCTTGCAAGTCAACTCTTCTCCTTTGCACCCGAAACTCCGATCAATTGCAATCCTCCATACTCACCGGTCCTTACTCCATATCTCGTTCCATGACAAAATAATATATATTGAAATTATTTAATTTTATAATAAATTTAATAAATTTATTATTATTTCATAATAGAGTTGAATAAACTTTTAAAATCTATTTTTTTAAATAGAATATTTTTGCTTAAAATCCAATTTAAAACAAAAAAATGATTATAAAAATTCAAAATTAATAATAAAATTGGTTTAAAATATAACCGATTTTGAAAAAAAAATTCTATTCTAAATATATATTTGTTATTCTTCCAATTTTTTTTAATAATTAATTAAAATAAATAAATCAGAAATGATTATTATGTTAACCCGTCTATAAGCAATCATATACTAAACAGTCCTAGTGGAAGTTGGCTTTCATAGTTATGAGGACATAACTTATTTAACATTGCATGTTGATTTTTTCTTTTTAGTTACCATAAAAGGTTCAAGAGGTAAATAAAAATCTCCATATATGTAAAGAAGCAATAAATCACATTAGCACTTAATTACAATACATGTAGTTTTTGTGATAAAATATGTTTGAAAATGACTGAATCCTTCCTTATTAATGTGCAATGAGCATAAAAGGACCAGCATGACACTAAATGCGCATGATAGCCTAATTCATATCTACTTCTTTATTTCTATTTATTTTTAATGGTTATTTTTTGGTTTTTTATATTTAGATAATCAATACATTTTGTCCTGCCAGTTAGATGGTTAGAAAATGTAAAATAGGTATCTAAACATTTGTCGTGGTAGATGTTTGAGGTGGAAAAAAGCTAATTGAAACTCAAGTTGAATGTTATCTATAAATAGTCCTTAGGTATGCACCATAACACAGTCATTCACATATTCGAAGTGCGAAGTTTTGGAAATCAATCATGGCTAACACAATGTTTGTGAAAGTTATTTTGTTGGCTATGACATGCTTCGTTTTGAGCAGTCCCTTAGCCAATGCAGCCCTTTCATGTGGTCAGATACAACTCAGTATAACACCATGCATTGGGTACCTTAGGAGCCCAACTCCAACTGTCCCTGCTCCATGTTGCAATGGAGTTAGAAATTTAAATAACCTAGCTAAAACTACCCCTGATCGTCAAGGTGCTTGTAGGTGTCTCAAATTCACTGCCACCCGCTTTCCTGGACTCAATCTTCCCGCTCTTGCTGCTCTTCCCACCAATTGTGGTGTCAACTTGCCCTATAAAATTAGTCCATCCATTGACTGCAACATGTATATCTCTTTTTCATATTATTTCTGATTTAGAAAATGTGAAGTTTTCATACATAATCGTTTTTAATAGAAAACTAATGTCAACTTCATTTTGCAGAGTGAAGCACTGAGCAGCTTGTAGGCCTTGCGTTTGATGAATAAGTATTTATTGGTTTGTGATGATAACCAAGAAGGAATAAAGATGTCTTCACTTATCTTGTTGCAACCGAATCCCCTCTAGGGGATCACTATGTTTACTTTGGATTTCAATAATAATTAAAATAAAATCTATAATATTTGGTACAAAATATTCATTATCCACTATCACATTTGGATTACAATAGCACTTTAATATGATATTCAAGCTCACACAATTAAATGTTTTGATTTACTATAATATTTTAAGCGCTGTTATAATAATAGATATGGGAAACAACCTAACAAAATACATAATAAAGGGATTTATATATGCCAGTGAGGGGTCCCTAAAACAAAGAAGATAGCTAGATGGTCTACACAAACAACCTGAAAAATAAAAAGTGAACACAAATACCCTGCTAACAGAAGATACTAACAACAAAATCCTCGTCCCATAATGAAAACTTTCTAGAACTCAAGCCACCTCTCAATCACCATCAACAGAGACAAGGATTTTCAAGAGAGAGATCAAAACCACAATCAAATTTAAAACCAAGTCATCAGAATCACCATCAATAGAAACAACACTACTACAAAACATACATGTTACGTCGAACACGAATGAAAATTTACTTTGGTGATGTAAGTCAGGTAACGAAGGATGTCATAAAAATTTGTCACTTTACCCCTCAATTTCTGAATAGTCGAGGAGATATTTGAAATGTTTATTGATTTGATCCCCAACAAAAGCATTTTTTATATTTTCAAAACTCGTGCCACATACCTCTCGATTTATGATCAAAATCGAGGAAAAATATTTGTTAATACAAATTAAATTGTTTACATAGAATATTAAATTAAATTTCTAACAAATTATATTATTTACACAAAATATTATATTACATTGTTTAAGAAGAATATTAAAGTAAAAGTATATAATAAATTTTGAATTTAATTCATCGTCATCACGGTAGGTGAAGAACAAATGTTGGATCATCATTACATTGAATCTTTGGGAATATCAAATATTGGATCTTTTATGCATTTTTTCGGATATAAAATAAAAAAGGGTTAAATAAATAAAATAAATATTTTGTTATATGATTATTTAAGAACATAAACGTTAAACCCAAATATTTGATCCTTAAACCCAAATATTTTTCCTGTATTTCAATCCATAATAGAAAACAATGTTTCAATGTTTCTAATATAAAACAAATAAGTTTCAATAATTTCATGACAAATGCTTTCATGATCAATTTTTTATATTCATAATGCTTTTATAATGTGAATATCTTTTAGGTTTTATGTGTATCACTAATGAGGGTGTCTTGAGCGTTGATACTCACTAAATGGACGACATAGATTTGTTTAAGGATTATGAAGAAACTCTATAAACACACTTATATTTCTCTTCGGTTTTAATCTCGGTTTCTAAAAGAACCTAGGTAATAGATGACTTCTATTGCAAAAAAAAAAGTGAATAGAAAAATACTGAAATAACATGTATTGTTTCTTTTTTCAATTTTTTTACCATTCATCAAATTTTTTGTGTGATACAATATGATTAAGAATAAATTTTTCAATGTTCTCAACTGAAGAAATCAATATATATTATAGAAAGTTTTTTTTGATTAACAACATTGAAAACTTATTCCATTAAACATCGACGTGAAGAACAACAAGAACAAGAACAACACCATTACGTGAGATAGATTGCAAGAACATAAAAGTAATTTATTAAAGGTTGGTGTAGAAGAATAAAAACACAGAGCCAACATTATTTTGTCTCGCAATCCATCAGACATAAATCACAACAAGATTAACATCTTTTTCAAGCCTAATCAAACCACATCGTATTGAGCTAGCTCCAAGGCATCCTATCGGACAACAACAACACATCACATCGGCGACCATGCTATAACAACCACAGAAACACCAGTTCCATGTCAAACCTAAATACAGTGAAAGTTGCAGATCTTAACAGATCTGGAAAGAATTAGAGTTCAAAGTCAAGTTCCACCAACAACATTAAGGAAAAGTAGATTGATAAGCAAATTTTAAAACCTCAACTAAAAGTTAGTCTAAATCACGTGATATTACACATCAGTGCCACAAAGCGTTATTGACTTTGTAAACTCAAATGGATGAGAATGACTAATTAAGGATGACAACAGGTATATTTGGACAAAATACTATAGTACATGTCCCCACTGTTTAAAAAAATTATGTACCCAAAGTCATACTCGCGTGGACATCAATGTTTGTACCCATGCACGTATCCTATGGGTACCTAAGTATCCATACTTATATATGTTTATCCGCATTTCTAATAAAAAATGATCGATCAATTATAATTTATCTATCTATATATATATATATATATATATATATATATATATATATATATATATATATATATATATATATATATATATATATATATATATATATATAATGGACAAGTTTGATAATTTTTATGGATAGAATTGTCATCTTTATACGGTTATTAGATTTAAATAGTCTTTTTATATTAATGGACCAAAATGAACATCAAGTATAAAATAGAGAGGAAAAAGAGTATTAAGCCTACATATATTAGATTGAAAGAAATAAAAATAATTAACTTAATTATTTAAAATCTCAATATTTGGTCAAATGAGTTTGTTAAAGGGATCTAAAATATTCATAAAAGGTTTTTTTGAAAAAAGACTACTTTAATTCATTTATGAGAATTTCAAAAGTATAATTGTATTATTTTTTTGTTTTAAATGACCAAATGAGTTTTCTTTTTAATTAAATACACTAAATAGGCTTCGATACAGAACTTAAGGGTCAATCTTTTGGTGATACTAACCATTTTTAGGTGGAGTCATTCATATAGATAAATTTGTTCAAATGAAATGTCAAGTTAACCAATAATTTGAAGTTGGAATTGAGATTAGACCTCGTTTGGTCCAGCTTTTATATTTACATCAAAATTTTGAATAACCTCTTATATTAAGAAGTAATTTTTTTATAAAAAAACATTAAGAAAAAAGATCTTTTAAAAGAAAACGATGACTAACATATGTTTTATTTAACTTTTTTCCAAAATATGCAGAACTTACTTTCTATGTTCCGCTATTCGAATTCCACTAACATATGTTTTAGTTAAGTTTTATGATTTTCTTACTTGTGGGTTGCAAGATACTCTACATTTTATTTTCTGATTGTTATAATATTTTATTAATTGTATTAATAATTATTGTTATAAAAAATATTTAAAATTTAAATGTACTAGAATATTCTTTATTGATAAATTAAAATACATAAACTAAATTTATTTATGTGATTGACATAAAAAGGCATGATATTGTAACATGTTTTTTTTTCAAATGGATAGATTTAATGATGTTTTTGTTATTTATATAAATTTAATTAACAATTATTTATTTAATATTTTAATCTAATCTCTCTTTGGAAAAATATTGTAGTAATTCTTAATTTAATTATTTATAAATTTTTAGTCATTTATATACAAATATTTCAATCTTTTATGATATACCTTAATAATAATAAAATTGCATCATTTATTATATATTTTATAAATTAATCTTTATCTCTCAACTTTTTAAATATAATAATTATCAAAAATGATTATAATTTTAATTTAAAAGCTATTATTTTTAGAATTAGTTTTAAAATAACTTTTAAATTGAAAAATAATTATATCAAACACACCCTTAATTTTATTATATAGCGTTCTTGAATATGATGGGAGTTCACGAGTTAATTTAGAATTTAAACTTAAGTTTGGTAAGTTTCAAATATCAAAGTCTAAATATGACTTATAGTTTGTTATATGTCTGAGTTATTAACCTACTTAAAATTTAATTTTATTTGAACATAGATAAATAAATAATTTAATTCGTGTTTTTGTACATTAAAAAAATTAAAAGATTATTGATATTAAAAATTTATTTGTATTGATTTATTTGAATTTATCTATTATCATAAATTTTGTGAGTATGTTTATTTAAACTTGAATTTATCCATAAGGTATTTTCAACCTATTTTCACAAGTTATTCAAAATAACTCATTTTTATTTTTGTATTTTAATTTAAAATACAATACACACATAATAATCATAATAATAATAATAATCATAATAATAATAATAATAATAATAATAATAATAATAGACTTTTTCATATTAATTTAAATATGTCAATTTGATAGACTTTAAATTCTTTGTTATGAACTGAAGTCTAGTCTTTTTAATTAAATAAACTTATAAGAATATTTAAAAGAATATGACCAAACTTTTATTTTTATAGATTAGATCCTAAACTTTGTTCATTGATTTGAGCTATTCCTATCCTATCTCTAATCTCTCTAATGAAACCGGACAAGTGCATATAAGAGAATAACCACTTACTGTTTCTATATAGGGGTGACAAAATGGATGGATTGGATGGATATGGATTGAATGGTTAATAGATGGATCAAAACAATTCATTAGTCCATTAACAATCCACAAATTTTTTTTAAAAAATATCCAATCCAATCCATCCATTAAAGAATAAAATCCATCCAATCCATCCGTTATCATATATTTTAGTGGATGGATTTCCATCCATCCATTTTTTTTTCTTTGAATTTTATTTTTTTTTGAAAAAATCACTTATTTTTTTCATTTTTTTTGAATAAAACATTATCAATTTTTTTTTCAAAAAAATATATATTTTTGTATTTTCGAAAAAAATAATTTAAAAATCGTTACTTTTATTTTCGAAAAAAACAAAAAATTTTATATTCGTATAAAAATAAATTTTTCGAAAATAAAATCAAAATTTGGTATTTTTCAAAAAAAAATATTTTTAAATTTTTGAAAAAAATAGAAATTTTGTATTTTCAAAAAAAAAATATTTTTATTTTTAAAAAAATAATTAATATTTGAAAAATTTATTTTTTTAAAATTAAATAAAAAAATCCATTAGATCATTAAAATGTGTTGGATGGATTGGATCAATCCATGCTTATAAATGGATGGATTGGATCAATTCATTAACTTAATTTTTATGTAGTGGATGGATTGGATGAATTTTTTGATAGATGGATTGGATGGATTTTCTCTTAATGGATCCAATTGTCATCCCTATTTCTATATATATATATATATATATATATATATATATATATATATATATATATATATATATATATATATATATAATATATATATATATATATATATATATATATATATATATAAATCACATGGTTTGAAAAATCTTTATCAAGTTTTTGCTTTCCATAAAATACTTATTAGTAATCGACACTTTCCACTTATTTAAGAGCTCCATATTTTTGGAACAAAAATTAAAATTCTTAGATTAAAAGATAGGATAGAATAATCATTTCTTGTTTATTTAGTTAAAGTTTTAATTTTTATGTTAAAGTGAGTTAAAAATTAATACAATTTCATAAAAAAAACTAGTTATTTTAAAAAAAAAATGATAGAAATAAAATATAAAAAGGATTTCACATTGAATTCAAAAAAAAAATATAAAAGATAATTTTGATTCTATTTAAATATCAGTTTTTAAATTTAATTTAATATTAACTATTGAATTGTCAACAATAAATCAATTATTTATTACAAAAATAGGAATAGATAAAATAATATCATAAATAATTAAAAATATTATATATATATATATATATATATATATATATATATATATATATATATATATATATATATATATATATATATATTATCTCAATCAATTTTCATTCTCCTCTACTATTAAAATAAATAACTTAAATTAAAATACTATATTTGTGACTATCAAATTTCTCTCTCTCTCACTCATTTATTAAAAATCTAATGATTCAAATTCATTAGTATACGAATTAACTTCTGAGTCATTTTTTATTCTCACATAAGAATAATACTCTCATATCATATAATGCGATATATATATATATATATATATATATATATATATATATATATATATATATATATATATATATATATATATATATATAATATATATATATATATATATATATATATATATATATATATATATATATATATATATATATATATATATATATATATATATATATATATATATATATATATATATATATATATATATATCGCATTCTATAATATGAGAGTAAATATGAGAATACTATTCTTATGTGAGAACAAAAAATAACGGAGAAGACAGAGAATTTGATTCGTATACTAATGAATTTGAATCATTAGATTTTAATAAATGAGTGAGAGGAGGGAGAAATTTGATAGTCACAAATATAATATTTTAATTTAAGTTATTATTAGATTTTATTAGATTTAATTCATATTTAAATTATATTATTTTCTTAGCCCCTAAGTTTGTTAGAGGGTATTTTAGTATTTTATCCTATTGTAGTAACCCTAGTTTTAGCTTATAAATAGGGTGACAATCATTGTAACTTTTAATCCTTTTTGTAGCCGTCATTCTCTTAATAGAATATTCATCTTTTATTCTACCTTTGCACCAACAATTGGTATCTAGAGCTCCGATTCGGATTCATTGGGAAACACGGGAAACACGAGTGAACGTGAGGTCTTGTGTGTTTGATTTTGATTCTTAGATTCGTGTTGAATCTTGAACAAAATCTGATCAGAATTTTTAATTCTGTGGGTTGGGAAACACTGTGTGAGAAATCTGAGTGTACTGTGCAAGGTAGAAAGATGAACGGAAACGGCAACATGAACACCAAACTTCCGGTATTTGACGGTAAAAACTGGAATCGTTGGATGATCCAAATGCGTGTATTGTTCGGTGCTCAAGATGTTCTAGATCTTGTCACTGATGGTTATGTTCCGGTAGCAGCAGATGCGACGGATGAACAGAAAAACGCGCAGAAGGAAGTAAGGAAGAAGGATCAGAAAGCATTGTTCTTCATTCATCAATGTGTTGATGTAAATGTGTTTGAGAAGATTGCAGATTCAACGACAGCAAAGGTTGCGTGGGACACACTGGTTAGATGTTATGGTGGTGACGCATCAGTGAAGAAGGTGAAGCTTCAGTCCTTGAGAAAGCAATATGAGAATCTCAACATGAAGAATAATGAGAAAGTTTCTGAATACATCTCCAGAGTGATTCTGATCACTAATGAGATGAAAGCGTGTGGAGAAACTCTTTCTGAAGAAACAATCATGGAGAAGGTATTGAGATCCCTTACCTCTCAATTTGATTACATTGTGGTAGCAATAGAACATTCCAAAGATCTGAGCACCATGAGAATTGAAGAGCTGCAGAGCAGTCTAGAAGCGCAAGAGTTGCGTTTGATTGAGAGAACTTCTGAAAGGGAAGTAGAGCAGCAGGCTCTGAAAGCAACTTCTGATAGGAGGTATCAGAAGCAGTCAGAAGCCAGGAGAAGATCTGATGGTGGTCAGAAGTTAGAAAGCTCAACCTCTGACAGACAAAAGAATGTTCAGAAGGGAAAGAGAAGTATGACAAGAAGAAAATCCAATGTTACTGCTGTAAGAAGTTCGGTCACTTTGCTAGAGACTGTTGGTCAAACAAGGAGAGAAAATCAGAAGAAGCAAATATAGCCAGAAGTTCTGATGACGAATCTGTGCTATTGATGGCCTCTGAATCTGATAATATGGATCTGATAGACTGGTGGTATATGGACACTGGCTGCTCAAATCATCTTACTGGAAACAAGAAATGGCTGGTTGACTTTGACTCTGAAAAGAGGACAAAGATCAGATGTGCTGATGACAAATATCTTAATGCAGAAGGTATGGGAAATGTCAGAGTGACTCTGAACAATGGGAAAACAACATTGATTCAGAACGTGTGGTATGTACCTGGCATCAGAAGCAATCTGATGAGTGTGGGACAATTAATTGAGAAAGGTTTTTCAGTTACCATGAAAGACAATCTTCTGAAGTTGTATGACTGCAATCAGAAGTTGATTATGGAGTCAGAACAGGGAAGGAATAGAACATTCAAGGTGAATGTCAGAACTGCAGACTCAGAATGTCTTAGTGCAACAAGTGCTGAGAAGGAGAGTGAGCTGTGGCACAGAAGATTTGGTCATTTGAATTTCAGAAGCTTAAAACATCTGAATTCAAAGAAGTTGGTACATGGAATTCCTGCAATTAAGAAGCCTGAAAAGTCATGCAAAGTTTGCATGGAAGGAAAACAACCACGATTGCCATTTGCATCAGAAACTGCTCCAAGAGCAAAACATTCCTTGGGAGTTATACATTCTGATGTGTGTGGTCCATTTCCAGTAGCATCGATTGGAGGGAATAAATACTTTGTGTTATTTGTTGATGAATTCACAAGAATGACATGGGTATCCCTTATTAAGTTTAAACACGAGGTGTTTGATGAATTCAAGAAGTTCAGAATGAAGGCTGAGAATCAGAGTGGTCAGAAGTTGAAGATTCTTAGAACTGACGGTGGAGGTGAGTATAACTCCAAAGAATTCCAGAAATTCTGTGAGGAGAATGGAATTGAGCATGAGGTTACTGCTCCTTATACCCCTCAACACAATGGTCTTGCTGAAAGAAGAAACCGCACTTTGCTTGATATGGTGAGAAGCATGCTAAAGGAGAAGAAACTTCCTCAGAAGCTCTGGGGAGAAGTTGTTGCCACTGCAACGTATGTACTCAACCGATGTCCTACGAAGAAGTTGAAGGAAATAGTTCCAATACAGAAGTGGACTGGAGATAAGCAAAGTGTTAGTCATCTGAAGGTGTTTGGTTCTGTTTGCTATAAACATGTTCCAGAAGCCAGAAGACAGAAGCTGGATGATAGAAGCAAAGTGATGATTCTGATAGGGTACCACAGTACAGGTGCATACAAGCTCTATTGTCCAGAAACCAATAAAATTGAATTCAGCAGAGATGTGATTGTGAAGGAATCAGAAGTTTGGAATTGGGATAAGTCTCAATCTGATTCTGATGTTAGAACTTCTGAAGAAAGGTCAGAGTTCAGAATTTCTGAGGTTGGAGTAAACTCTGACGTTGATTCTAACTTTGATAGTGATCCAGAATCTGATGTTCCAGACTCTGATGTTCCAGACTCTGATGTTTCAGACTCTGATGATCCAGACTCTGATGACCCAGACTCTGATGGTAATCCAGATTCTGGTGGCAATTCAGACTTTGGAAATATGCCAGAACCTTCAGATGGTCAAAGCTCTGGAGGAAGTCAACCATCTGAAGGTAGAAACTCTGAAGTTGAAGACTCTGAACAAGTTCAGAGACCACAAAGAGTCAGAAACATCCCCAGAAGATATGCAGAATTTGACATGCTGCAAGACACTGAAGTAGACTCTGAAGGAGAAGTTATTCAGTGTGCCATGTTAGTAGACTCTGAACCCATAAGTACAGAAGAGGCTCTTAAGCAGAAGCTCTGGCTGAAGGCCATGAAAGAAGAACTTGATGCTATAGAGAGGAACAAGACTTGGAAGCTGACAGAACTTCCAAAAGACAAGAAAGCCATCAGCGTCAGATGGGTTTTCAAGCAGAAGTTAAAGCCAGATGGTTTAATTGGCAAACATAAAGCAAGGTTGGTAGCCAGAGGATTTCTACAGAAACCTGGGTTGGATTACTCTGAAGTGTTTGCACCTGTAGTAAGACATGAAACAATCAGAATGGTGATTGCAATAGCTGCTAACAGGAATTGGCCTCTGATGCATTTAGATGTAAAATCTGCATTTCTGAACGGTCCATTAGAAGAAGAAGTTTACGTGTCACAACCTCCTGGATTTGTGAAAAAGAATCAGGAAGGGATGGTGTACAGATTATACAAAGCTCTATATGGATTGAAACAAGCGCCCAGAGCTTGGAATAAGAAGATTGATTCTTTTTTCAAGAAGCAAGGCTTTCAGAAATGTGAGATGGAGTACGGTGTCTATGTTCAGCATACTTCTGAAGGAAATATGACTCTGGTATGCTTATATGTTGATGATATACTGCTGACTGGAAGTTCTGAACAGGAGATAGCTAAGTTCAAGAAAGTTCTGATGAATGAATTCGAAATGACTGATTTAGGCAAAATGACATACTTTCTAGGGATGGAGTTCAGATACTCTGAGAAAGGTATTATTTTGCATCAGCTCAAGTATGAATTAGAACTTCTGAAGAGATTTGAATTAGAGAATTGTAAGATTGCTGTCACACCTTCTGATACAAATCAGAAGCTGGATTCTGACTCTGATGGAAAGGATGTGGACGCTACAACCTTCAAACAGTTAGTTGGTTCTCTGAGGTATTTGTGCAATACCAGACCTGATATTTGCTATTCAGTTGGGATGGTTAGTAGGTTCATGAGTAAACCTAAGTGGTCCCATTACCAAGCTGCAGTCAGGATTCTGAGGTATATCAAGGGAACTCTGAAGTATGGAGTATTATTTCCTTCTGGAAGAAAGGATGAGTCAGAACTTCTGAGTTATTCAGATTCTGATTGGTGTGGAGACAGAGTTGACAGAAGAAGTACGTCTGGGTACTTATTCAAATTTCTGGGAGGTCCCATTTCTTGGTGTTCCAAGAAGCAACCTGTTGTGGCGCTGTCAACTTGTGAAGCTGAATATATTGCAGGTGCTGTTACTGCATGCCAAGCTGTGTGGATTCTGAATCTATTGCAGGATCTGAAGATTAAAGTAAACAAACCTCTGAAGCTGATGATTGACAACAAGTCTGCAATCAATCTTGCCAGAAACCCAGTGTTGCATGGGAGAAGCAAGCACATTGAGACCAAGTATCATTTTCTGAGACATCAAGTTCAGAGGGGAGTGTTAGAAGTTGTACACTGCAGCACTCAAAAGCAGCTGGCAGATGTTCTGACGAAAGCTATCAAGACTGACCAATTTCTCAGATTAAGGGATGGAATTGGCGTTACAAGTTTTGATGGAATATGAATTAAGGGATGGTATTAGATTTTATTAGATTTAATTCATATTTAAATTATATTATTTTCTTAGCCCCTAAGTTTGTTAGAGGGTATTTTAGTATTTTATCCTATTGTAGTAACCCTAGTTTTAGCTTATAAATAGGGTGACAATCATTGTAACTTTTAATCCTTTTTGTAGCCGTCATTCTCTTAATAGAATATTCATCTTTTATTCTACCTTTGCACCAACAGTTATTTATTTTAATAATAGAGGAGAGTGAAAATTGATTGAGAATAAAAATGACATATAATTTCACCCATTTATTTTAAATCTAATGATTACGATTCATTGCTATGTTCTAAAAAAATGACATTCTCATAATATTCATACTATATATATATATATATATATATATATATATATATATATATATATATATATATATATATATATATATATATATATAGAGAGAGAGAGAGAGGAGAGAGAGAGAGAGAGAGAGAGAGAGAGAGAGAGAGAGAGAGAGAGAGAGAGAGAGAGAGAGAGAGAGAGAGAGAGAGAGAGAGAGAGAGAGAGAGAGAGAGAGAGTATTGCTAACTTGTGCCCCAATGACACAAGTTAAGAGATAAATATAAAAAAAAATTATATATATATATATATATATATATATATATATATATATATATATATATATATATATATATATATATATATATATATATAATATATATATATATATATATATATATATATATATATATATATATATATATATATATTATATATATATATATATATATATATATATATATATATATATATATATATATATATATAACAAAATAAAATTTATTTATTATCTAAATATAAAAAAACAAAAAATAACCATTAAAAAGGAATAGAGAAAAAGAAGTACTCCCTTTCCTTTATAAGTGTCACTTTTTTGCAAAAAATTTGTTTCTTTTTAATTGTCACTTGCAAAGTTCAAGGTAGTATTAATTGCTATTTTGTCAAAATTACCCCTATATAATGATTGCAGAGAGAGAAAAAGTAAAGTGAATGTAATAAATAATTAAGGGTATTATAGGTAAAAGAGGAATTATTGTTTGAAAAGTAACAATAATAATTAGCTTCCTTGATATGTGTAAAAAGTAAAAAAATGACACTTAAAAAGGAACGGAGGGAGTATAAATTAATTAGACTGTGTCATGCGCATTTAATGTCATGCTGGTCCATTTTTGCTCATTGCACATTAATAAGGAAGGATTCAGTCATTTTCTAACATATTATTAGAAAAACAGTACACAAGATCATGTGTCGTAATTAAGTGCTTAACGTGATTTTTGCCTCTTTACCTATACGTCATTCATTGCCTCTTTAGATAATTGGTTATGGTATATAGGAATGTAAAAAATCAATCATGGAGTGTTAAATAAGCTTTGTCCTCTTAGCTATGAAAAACTATTTGAACTAGGAGTGTTTAATATAGGAGTGGTTATAGACGGTTTAACACAATAATAATTTATTATAACTAAATAATAAATGAATGGTTATAATCAGAATTATTTTATTTGATTATATGCATACCAATTTTTATAATATATTTAAAAAATTTATAATCGATTTTTTCGTTTTAAGAAAAAATAATATTTTTTCTAAATGGATTTTAAAATTTCGTTAAATCATTTTATAACAAAATAAAAAAACATTATTAACTAAATTATTATTTTTGTAAATATCTCTCTCTCTCTCTCTTGAAGGTAAAAAAAATACAATAAGAGGGTTGAATTGTGTTGTCTTGTCTCTTAGTTTATCTTCTTTTACTTATGATTGATCTTACTCAGATTCTGAACATCCAATTCAGAGTCTTAATCAGAGTCACTCAGAGTCTGAACTCTGAATAACTTTATCAGATTCTGCAATAGAATCTGACTCAGACACTACTACAAAATATACATACGGTTAAGATATATTACCACAAGCATTTATTCACCGTAGTAATATCTCATTTTTTACGCGCATTATTATTACTTTTTATTAAGAAAGATTTTATCACGGTTCCTAAATTCAACTATGGTCATAGAGTTTGGGTGACAAGCTTCGAATTCCAACATCAATATTTTTACATTTTTTCAATAAAAATAAGCGTGTGACCCTTAACATTTTTTGTTATATAATAATTGAAAGTATAACAATTCCTGTTGTTTCATTCAATAGTAGTTATATGCTCCATATTTCACTACGGTTATTTCTTGAAACCGTTGCGAAATTCTTTCCACTTAATAAAAACATAACAGACACTTTATTTCGTTAATAACACATAAGGGTGACATAACGAACGAGACGACGGCAATAGTGAAATCTTCACCATCTTCATTCATTTCTGGAAACGAATATCTTTTTTGAAAATGAAAGCTTTATTCTTTTCGACATACGGTACGTTACCATTATGTGTTTGTTGTTCTCTCTCTCTCTCTCTCTCTCTCTCTCTCTCTCTCTCTCTCTCTCTCTCTCTCTCTCGCTCGCTCGCTCTCTCGTTGTGGTAATAGTAATGCTTTCTGAAAGTTTATGTTCTTCGCTAGGGTTACGTTTCATTTCTTGGTTTATTTTTTAACATAATGACATTGTGATGTGTATTGTTCATGTTGTCTTGTTCATGTTTTATTCAGATTTTTTGACTATAACTTTGTATAGTTATAAACTCATTATTGGGTGGTTGATTGTAGTCGTGGTTATGAAAATGCGTTAGGTTTTGGTGTTATTAAAGGAAGTAAATGGAAACAAACACTAAGAGAAGAAAATTATTTTATTCATTAAGAAGGCATTACATTTTGGATCCTAAAGACATTAGATAATTTTATTCTTCATCTCACTCTTCTCCCATTGAATCCTCTTTTAGCTTAGGCTTTATCGTTATTATCTCTATTCTGCCCTCTTTGGGACCCAACAATTGTGCCTACTCCTTTTGAGACTTCCTCAAACTTCTAAATCTTTGAAGCATCCTCAGACTTATGCTTCTCTTCCTTTACTTTTTCCTTCACCGGCTTCCTAATTTCCTTCTTAAAATGCCTCTTTTCAGTGGTATATTGTTTTGATTTACCCATTTTAGCTGAAGAGTAATGTGATATGTATGATTATGCAAATGTCTATTTTTATAAGAAGAAATCTTGAATAACGTACAATCTGCCTTGAAGACTACACAACGAATAACGTACAATCAACCGTCATTATATGCTTTTTTGTAGTAGTGAGAGCTAAACAAATGATAGCAGTGGAATATAGTCCTGAAGCAAGTAAAGTAAAGCAAGAGACACAAGTAGTTATCCTGGTTCCTCTCACAACTTGAGAGTAGTCCAGTCCCATTGTACATCAAAAGTATTTTTACTATAACTAAACTGATTACAAATGATCAAGCACACAAGCAAAAAACTTCTTTGCTTATACACACAAATATAAAACTTTCCTGCTCAAACACACAAGTTTGAGACTTCCTTGCTTAAGAACACAAGCTCAAGACTTCCTTGCTCAAGAACACAAGCTCAAAACTTCCTTTCTCTAGCACACAAACTAAAGACTTCCTTTGTATAAACTCACAGGTAAGAGACTTCAAATGCTCAAGTACTAAAGCAAGAGACTTCTCACTATATAACAAACAATAAAGAGATTTGGGTAAATACTACGCTTGATATACAATTAGAGGTGTAGACAAAATACAACTTAGAAAGACTCTAAGAATTAAGAACTTCTAAAATATACACAAAGTTAAGACGTTCTAAGTCTTGCAATTTTGACAGAGTAGCTTATCTTTGAATGTTAATGTTTAGAGTCTTGTGATGAAGTGTATTGTTGTGTTAAATCTTGGTAGATTTCTTCTTCTAATCATCTACTCCTTATATAGAGAGGGGGAAAGAGACATTGAAGACTTTTACCAAAAGGTTGGATAACCTTTGTACTTTATTAGACACATCAAGAAATTAACTTCCTGCAAGAGGAATTATCCATTGAAGCTCGGACATCAAAGGAGAGATTTTTCCTTAAGTCTTCACATGATCAAAAAGGTCTTTGAGCTTGTCAAAGTTACCTCAATTGAAGAGACTTTACTTCAGATGCTGACTTTTTACATACTTCACTCTTCAGAGGTTGATCACATCATAGTCCACTTCTTGGCTTTTGAAGCTTTAGAGTCTGGGACATCATAGGATGACTTTCTTCTGAGTTGAATTCTTCATAGTCTGGATCTTCCATCAGAGTCAGAGTCTTCAGAAGTGATCTTCAGATCTTGATTATGATCTTCAAATACATATTCCTCAAGCTTTTCTTTATTTGTTCTTAATCATATAATCATGCATATATGGTATCAACCAATTTTTCAACCATTTTAATATATGTTAGAATACCTAATTATTCTTTAATTGTTTTGTTATCATCAAAATCCAAGGGATATGGTATCAACCAATTTTGTTCCAACAATCTCCCATTTTTTGATGATAACAAACAATAGTATTTAAGAACAATTGTTGTTAATTTAATTAACATGTTGACTTCAGGGTCTCAAGTTTGTAAGCTCCCCCTGAGTATGATATTCCAAAGGGTGAGGTTTGTATGCTCCTCCTAAGTTTTATTCGGGTTAATTAAATTCCTTTAACAACACAATAATATTACTCTTCAAAAATTATATTAAGCAACAATAGAATAATCATCAGATTCAGGTGCTTAAATACTCTTTTATCTATCCCCCTTTTATCATCAACAAAAATACAAATAAAAGCACAAAAAATATACTAAAGAAAAGTTTTCAATTCACAAAAAAATATGGCAGAAGTTCAGAAAAGATAAAAAAACCAAGGGGTGACTAAATCCTAGAGCCTAAGGTTTCTTCTTCAGAATCTCTAGAAGTGCTATCAGATAATCACCCGAGACATCTTGTCTAACACCAATAGCCTTCATCCTATCATCCATGTCATTTTTCTTGTTACCCATGGCTTCTTAATTAGTAGCAACAGAAGCCAACTTTGCTTCTAGAAGATCTTGCCTCTTACTGGAAGAAGAAACAAACTCTAAGGAGATGTACTTCAAATTCTGAAGAACTGATACTACAAAAGGCTGTGAGAGAATCCCATTTTGTGTCATAAGCTCTGGATCATATGATGTAGTTCTCTCAAGAATGAAATAATGCAATCTATCAAAGAGAACAATTTTGTATTCTTCCATTTAGGTTTGGATATATATTGGAGGAACTAGAGTGTTTGTTTGTGGATTGTCAATTGTTGAGGGAGTGAATATGATTGATGTGTCAGATTCTGACACAACATCTGTCCTTTTGTGGGAGGAGAGGTGGTCAGATGGTTGGTCTTATTGAACAACTTGGTTAAGGTTAATTTCAGGTGGAGGCTAGCCCAAAGAAACTTGTT
Source organism: Lathyrus oleraceus (assembly GCF_024323335.1). Classification (NCBI taxonomy): domain Eukaryota; kingdom Viridiplantae; phylum Streptophyta; class Magnoliopsida; order Fabales; family Fabaceae; genus Lathyrus; species Lathyrus oleraceus. Next base: position 308,904,759 of record NC_066581.1, read on the forward strand.
CAGTTTTAATCTGAGGCTAAAATGTAATTTGAACTTCAAATTGATTCTGAACAGGACTAGGTTCTGGTTAAGGTGTTGGTTCAGGTGATATTTGGGGTGTAGGTTGAGGTGAGGTTTTGGGTGTAGTTTTATGTTAGGGTTATGATGTAGGTGAATGTTCAGGTTATGGTTGACCTAGGGTTACATGTTTAACTTTAAACTGAACAGATCAATTATTCTATTTAGAAGTTGTTTCAGCAGAACATGCTTGGCCATTTTGGAGGTCTTGAGGGGTAAAGTTTTGAAGAGGTATAACTTATATAGGCCTGATAAATACAGGTGAGAGAGTTAGCGATTAGAGATTAAGGCCAACAAGAGGATCAGAATCAGATTCTGAGCTATAGCTTGATGAAACTTTCCCACTAGAAACATCTATTGGGGGTCAAAACATGGTGTTCAAAGGTGGAGTTTGTTCAGAATCAGAAACGTATGTTAGTAGTTTTTTATCATTAGTGGTTTCACCAACAATATGTTCAAAATTAACTAGATTTGTAGCATTCTCTAGAATATGAATGATGGGTGTTGGGTTAGAGGAATCCATCATAGGTTTTGATTGTTGAACAAGTGATGAAGTGTGTTTTGGAGATGGTTTGGATGAAGGTTTGGGTGAGGGTGTTTGGGATATATGATATAAAGTGGAAGAATAAAAATAATCCTCAAATATAGAGTTTAGATTGTTGCATGTCATATCAGTCTCCATAGCATCTAGAGTAGCTTAATCCTCTCCACTAACAACTTCAGAAGTAATGTTAGTAGCAACTTCTAATGCAGCTCCTTTTAGTACAGTAGACGCTTCAACTTTAGAGGCATCATCATCAGTCTTCTACACAACTATAACTTCAGCTTCTTGAACTTCATCAATCTCCAGAACTTCTCCTTCAGCAACAACTCTTTCCAACTGAGCATTAGAAGTTTCAGATTGTTTTTCTACTTGTTCCAATAGAGCAGAGGCAATGGATTGAGCTCCCTTGTGAATTGGTCATTCAACAACCTCCTTGGCTCCAGCATATGAAACCTTTGTCCTCCTAACCCAAGATACCTCAACTTCATCTTTTTCCTTTTCCTCTTCCTCTGCATATTCAGAAGGAAGAATCATCTTCCTTAACTTCCTCTCCTTCACAGGTTCACCAGTAGTGACAGAAGATGAAGATATATTTTGAGGAGTTCTTTGACTTCTTTTCTTAGAGGGCATCAAGACAACACAGAAAATTATCTCTTCAATTTCCTTCTCAATATCCTTTTGTTGCACAACCTTCTTCTTAGGCGGGTTCTGAACAATTTTATGATCATTGAAAGCAACTTGTTTTCTTTTCCTATAAGGTTTGTGCAAGTCAGTTGGTTCATAAGCTAAGTCTTCATATCTCTGAACCACACCACCTTCTTCTCTTTCCATGTCAATGTATATCCTAATTACCTTAGGATTGTCATGCTTGGTAATTACATGATAATCCTTAAGATAGTCTATTTTTTCACTTCTGACCTTGAGAGGTTATTTTGATAACACCGCTTCAGTTTTCTTCAGAAACTTCATGTTAGCCAGAATAGAAGCAGAAAGAATGTTCCCAAGAATCTCCTCTAGATCCTCATAAGCAGAAGCCGTTTCAGGGAGTCAATCAGACGACCCTAATGAAACAGTTCAAAGAGAATTCTAGCATAAGGTACATTTTTCTTCTTATGCTTCTTGTTATCCTTGATAGGTTCACTTAGATGATCTTAATCAAACTTTTTGTTGGCATTTTCTCTTAATTTTCCTTCTTTTACTTCTGATTGATATTAATCAAATTCTAAACATTCAGTTTAGAGTCTGAATCAGAGTCACTTAGAGTCTGAACTCTGAATATTTTTATCAAATTTTGTAATAGAATTTGACTAAGAGGTAAACAAATGATAACATGGGAATATAGTTCAGAAGCACGTAAAGTAAAGCAAAATACACAAGAAGTTATTTTGGTTCCTCTCACAACTTGAGAGTAGTTAAGTCTCCTTGTACTTCCAAGGGATTTCCACTATAACCAAACATATTACAAATGCTCAAGCACACGAGCAAGAGACTTCTTTGCTTATACATACAAGTATAACACTTCCTTGGTCAAACACATAAGTCTAGGACTTCCTTTATCAAGCACACAATCTCAAGACTTTCTTGCTCTAGTACACAAGCTAAAGACTTCTTTTGCTCAAAATCACAAGTAAAAGACTTCAAGTGCTCAAGCACTAAAGCAAGAGACTTATGACTCTATAACAAACTATTAACCTATATCTTAAATTTCTCAAACATAAAGAATACTTACACAAATACTTAAAAATTATCCATTATAAAAGTTCTTATTTCGATAAGTGAATTTGGAATAAAATAATAAATTTTAAGTTTAATTAGTGCCACATTCGCTTAACTTAATTTAAGGTTTCATTTGATCCCTTATTTAATAAACGTTGCATTTTAGCCCCTTGAAAACTATTATGTTACCCAACTTAATCGATTTTGTTATCTTTTAACTATAAATGTCTTAGGTGAGACAATATTATTGAGTGTTCATCATAGACATTTAAAAGAAAAATTTGACCATGTGATCATTTTAACAAATATCACACAATTGAAAACTGATATTCTACTGAATGTAATAATGAACCATCAATGCATAATTTTTGTGATATAACTTCATCTTCTTCCCTGTTCTCCTTCGTCATCTTCATCATCATAACATTCATCTCAAACCTAGAAAAAATAAAATTAAAACTAAAAAAATTTAACTCACATTTCATCCAATAGTTATATCCATTATATATATATATATATATATATATATATATATATATATATATATATATATATATATATATATATATATATATATATATATATATATATATATATATATATATATATATATATATATATATATATATATATATATATATATATATATACAAATTCAATTAAATTGGTATCTAACTTTTAATCAGGATTAACTTTCTTGAAAGTTTTTTAAAAATTATTGTAGCATCAGCTAAAAATAATCAACAAACCCCCTAAACAATAGAACAAAAACACCACTAACAATATAAACATAACAAACCCTTACATAAAGATAAAGAAAGCAACATTAGAACAATTAAGCATTTTGGTATATGTCATACCCCAACTTTGTCTAGATATTTTAAATTCATATGATACAAGTTCATTTGTGCAGTTTTTCATTTTTAGCTATATGCATTTTTATCATCAAATAAAATCACCATAATTATTCATATATGCATATATAGTAAAAAAAGTCAACATAAAGTTAATATTTTGCATGTTGAAGAAATTGACTAAAATTGTATTTTTTTTCCATTATGAATTATGAAAAATAAATTCACGATCATTTGATTTATCATCAAAATATCCATTTGAATTTTATTAATCATGTTCATGTATCATAAAAAAAATCAATGTTTCTAAAAAAAACCAAAATATCTCTCATTTATTATATCATTAATTCATGCATATATTACAACATTATTCACATTTTAAGTAAATAAGTTTCTAAAAGACACTCAGACTTTTTGTATAATTCATAAACTGTCATTTTTAAAGCATATAAACAAAATCATTCTCATTCGCAAATCTCACCACCAATCATTCACAAAAACTAAGCAAAAACTCTTTTCATTTTTCTCTTTATTTTCTTTCTTTTTAATGAATATGTAGGCTCTTATGCTTGTTCTTTATTTAATTTTATTGCATTTTTACTCTTGATTTATTTATTTAATACCTTAATCATCACCATTTTGTATGGAAACTCAATTGATTTTAAATCAAGAGTTGAAAAGTGTTCATGAACCTCCATAAGTAAAAGTGATTTATTGTTGTTTAAAAATGGATCTTATGCTTGTTCTTTATTTAATTCTATTTCACTTTTAGTCTTTCTTTCTTTATTTAGTACCTTAATCATCACCGTTTTGTATGGAAACTCAATTGATTTTAAAATCTATGAGTTGAAAATTATTCTTGAACCTCCATAAGAAAAAGTGATTTGTTGTTGTTTCAATGGATCTTATGCTTGTTCTTTATTTAATTCTATTGTATTTTTACTTTTACTTTATTTATTTAGTATCTTAATAATCACCATTTTGTCTGGAAACTCAATTGATTTCAAAATCAAGAGTTTAAAATGTTCTTGAACCACCATGAACAAAAAGGGTCAAATGCAAATTAATGTTTGTTTTACATAAATAATGTATCCAATAATTTTCCAACATTATCCTAGCCATGAATCCACAGTTCATTTGTCATGAGGGTGAATAAACAGGTAAAGTCAAACAAATATATGCTGTTTTATTTTGTTGATTTTTGATTTTTTTTTGTTATTTATTTTCTTGTTTTGAATATACCATTATGTTCGTGAGATCGAGTAGATAATTTTTCATTATTTATTTGCTTACTTTCGTGAAAATTTGAGAAAGTTATGAGGTTTTTAGGTTTTTATTGGAAATTTTTTTCTTCCATTTTTATTGCTACGACAATAGTAATCAAATGTAGGGTTAGGGAAGATGAAGTCTCCCCACACCCCTTGACTACTCAACACACCCCTTGACTACTCAGCACACCCCTATGGATCCCCAATCCTTTGGACCTAGAGCAATTTTCTAGCTATCCCCAATTTTCAGTCTGTTTTTGTCTTTTGCATATTATATTTATTTATTATTTTCTTATTATTGCTTTATCTATTTATTTTTGTACTTTCTTTTAGTTTGTTTTTAATTCTTTCACCTCTTGTGTTGATAGTGTGTCCTATCCCTTTTATTATTTTTGTTACCTTTTTTATTGCTTTATTTTTTTAGTTTATTTTATTGTATTTTAGTTGATTCATAATCGTTAATCCAAAAAACCAAAATGACTATTAAAATTAACCTTTCAAAAATACTAAAATCAAAGGTGCTTGATCAATATCAAATACATTTTTCAAAATCATTTCCAAATCTCTTTCCGTTTTAAACGCAAATTCAAAACCTCGATTCAACGTCGAATATTTTATTAAATCAAAATTAAAACACTATAATTATACTTGAACGTTATTTAGAAATGAAAAGAGGGATGATTTCGAGCCTTCAACTCCTCTCCTCAATTGTTTGGGTACGAGTTCCCTTACTCGATTAGTCAAACAATTATCATTTCACTTAAAAACTTCTAAACTAATTAACTCAAATTATTTTCATAATAAACTAAACGAAAAGGGAGATGGTCTAGAGCCTTTGATTCCTCTCCTCGAATACTTGGATACGAGTTACCTTACTCGATTATTTGAGTATTCTTCGTTTATCTAAAAAATATCAACCATATGTACACCCATTTTTATAACAAATTAGATGAAAAAATGGACGGTCTCGAGCTTTCGTTTCCTCCTCCCGAATACTTGGATACAAGTTACCTGACTCGACCATTCGAGTATTTGTCATCCATTTAAAAGACCTTAATATTATCAAATCCTTTTGCAATTAAAGATGAAAAAGGAGATGGTCTAGAGCCTTTGATTCCTCTCCTGAATTGTTTGGATACAAGTTCCCTTAGTCGACCATTCGGGCAATCGCCATCCAACAAAACATATCAATACATCAAACCTATCTTTTTCTCGCTCTCGTGCAATCGAAAACCTTTTCAAAAAAGAACATTGTTCAATCCCTTCTAACACACATAACAAACTAGTGCCTAAGCCTCCGCTGAGAGTAGACAAGCCAATATTTAGCCTTTAGAATACGATCTAAATAGTTGTTCATTAAAAGACACCAATAAACCGTAGTTTTCCGAACTACAAATGCTTTGATTTCCTTATTGCACTATAAGGATACGTACGTAAGCACGAGATTGTGAGATCTTGGTGAGCACAATAATAAAAAACCTCCATTTTTTCCCATTTTGAGGTTTCATTTCATTTCTCTTTTCAATCTCTTTTATTCACTCGAATAAAACAATTAACATAAGCCAACATTCAAATCACAAGTTAGACTAAAAGGTTCCCGTTTAGTAGAACGGACGTGAGAGGTGTTAATACCTTCCCGTTGCATAATCGACTCCCAAACCCGAGTATGGTTGCGATGACCATTATTTTTTTAAGGGTGTATCGATATTTTCCTATTCCTTGATTGGAATAAATAAAGTTTGGTGTCGATTTTGTTCGAATCATTTTTCCACGACCATCACAAAAGATCATATTTTTTGAGGTACAATAGCTAGCGACTCTACTGGGGATCAACGTAGCAAGAGAGAGTCAAACCTAGTTTAGTTAATTTTGCATTTGAATGTTAACACTTTGTTTGTTTTCTTTATTATATTATTATTGTCTCCTTGTAATTTCTATTTGTAATTGGTTGTTGGTGTTATCTCTATGAGGAGCGTTTCTCTTGAGATATTATTGTCCGACGAGCCTTCGTCACGACGTTGGTGTTTTGAAGTTGGATCAATGACTCTAGGGACCTTTTAACCTGTTCCATCTACGATGGTTGTGTAGTATTAACCTTCGAGACTTCAGACTTGTGGGGTTAATATGAAAGCCCCAATCAGATGATATCTCTTGGACATATTATTACCTTAAAATAGTATTTCAACCTCAATCTATGACTCTGAGAACCTTGGACTCGACGGTTATGTAGTAGAGGTCCACAAGGAGCCTTCCTTGATGGAACAATATGAAGACCTCACCTAGACAAGTTCATCTTAAGGGCATTACTGTCCGACGATCCTTCATCACGACAATGACGTTCTCAAGAAGGATCCATGACTCTAGGAACCTACAAACTGTAGAGCCTACATATGAGGTTCCATTAATTAGAGATACCATATATTTACCATTTATTCTGATTGACCTAAGAACACGTTGAATCTGAGATCTTGAACATGGCACTATATTCATTCATATATCATTGCATCTGCATTCATCAACATTGCATATCATTTTCCACATAAAATACAAAAAACTCATCCGTCCTTTGCCCATAATCTGCAGTTGATTTCCCGACACTCGTATCAAACTTGAAGCATCCCTTAAAAGATCATGGATTCGTTGAAGCCAATCCATATTACATTAGGAGGAGATGTAGACTCGATAAAGAACTAGATAGACCAACTTATGAAGGCTATGATAGCTTTATCAAAGAGATAGGACATCATTCATCAGACTGTGTAATGGTAAAATTTTTGAGATTAAGTTATTGACTAACTTAACTCATAAAGCAAGAGTCGCCACCGTGATTTTATTGTTTCCAAAGGAAAAGGAAAAAAGTATGAATAAAACCCGAATAAGTTTTAAAATAAAACTAATAAAAAGATATAAGGTTCTAGGGATAGTTATGAAAAGGAAAGGTGTTAGAACCATAAACATCCATGGTACTCCATAGGAACCTCTTTGAAAATGTGCCTTTTAGTTTGAAAATGGGTATTGTTTGCAAAAGATGGGAGAGATGGGATAATAAATATTTTTTATGATTTTTGTGTTTGCCAAGACTTTTTGAAGTCTCATGCCTATGTACCAACAAAGTGAAATGGAGGATCAAAACCTCGTAGTTCATGGTAAAAATAACAAAGGTGTTTGTTTTGACTCATTTTTATGAAAAGACATTTTGTCATTTTAAGGAGAATACTTAACTAGTCACCCACAAGTATGAGAACTTTGCATAATCATGAGAAGGACTCTAACTTGGATAAGGATAAAAAAGAATACCACTAACTCTCTTAGATGGAAGATAATTATCATCAATACTATGGAGATAGGAGAATTATATCTCAACCATGGAAATGACCCCTGTCTAAACTTTGAGAAATGTTTTAAAAGAAAAAGTGCACAATAGGCACAAAATAGTTTGAATGAGTTATGCATTTTTTAAGTCTTTTGAAATTGGTCTAAATATGCTTAAGATGAATTAGAATTTATTACGAAAAAGGTTTTGAAAATCACTCGAAAAAAGTCAAGGTGTATTGAGAAAGTGATTCAAGTTTGAAATCAAGTAGGTTTTTGAAAAGAGAGGGAAGATTTTGAAAATTAAAGAAAGGGAGGAGAAAAAGAGAATATCCTAGAGCATAAAGTAAAATATATGGAGGAAAGATCTAATCAAGAAATAGCAAGCTTTATGACATAAGTCAAGCAATAATTCCCTCCTCTGGATTAAGTCTCAAGCAAGCCAAATAAGCAAATAATAATCCATATATCAGATGAATCCAGAATGACCAAATCTCCAAAATAAGTCTAAAGCTAAAGGTACCAGATGAATCCCAAGGTCTCAAATCACAAGTTCCCGAAGAAAAGATCAAGGTCCTAGCTCTAAGTTCATAACTCCATAATAATGCTAAGGATAGTAACCTTAACTCCATGAATCAGGATAACCAAGTTTCATTTTAGGTTTTTTCTCATTAGTGTTTTCTTTACAAAGATAGAAAAGAAAAGTCCAAATGGACAAAGAACAAATGACATAAACACAAATAATATGATATGGAATGATAAACATAAAGTATAAGGTAAATAACATAAAATAAAGGAGCATAAAGTAAATGACTTGGAAGTAAAAGTTAATACAAGTAAAATTTTAGCAAATGAAGTTAGTAATTATAATGAAAGATGGTTTGGTTATTTTTTGGAGAACACTCAACTATTCACCTACACTCATGAAAATATAAACATATGCGTCATTTATGAGAAAGGCTCCAACTTGGATGAAATCAACAAGCATCACAAATGAAAAAGGAGAAATATTTTCACATAATACCATGAGGATTATGAGACTTACAATATCACTTATAAAAATTCCTTTGCTTTTGGGACAAATTTAGTGCTATGTTAAACAATCGTAATTGGACTTATGTAGAAGTCACAAGTATCTGAGGTCAGTCAATAATAATGTTTGTTTTAATAGATGCTAGAGAAATGATATGTAAACCATTCTCCTAAAGTCATGCCACACAAAAAAAGAAATAAAGGGAATGATCAAGCACGAAGGCTAGGAGGATGGTACATTACTTTAATATGTACTTCATGACACTTAGGACAAACTTATGAATCAATCCAAAGTACCTTAAATGATCGATGATGACTTAGAAGGTAGATTTGAAATGATGACAGTTCATCAAGTATCAATCCACACATCATGAACAAGATGGACACAAACCATCTGTCGCATCACGCGAAAAACCGGCGGGAAAACAAGAACAACAGAGCCGCCACCGTGCGTTATTTATCCCAAAAGAGGGAAAGGAAACGCTCAGAGTAAACCCGGAAAAGAACATGGTCTCGCGACCAAAGAGAAAGGGTTCGGGAGTCGGTTATGCGAAGGGAAGGTATTAGCACCCCTACGCATCCGTAGTACTCTACGGGATCCACGCACAAAAGGAAGGAATATTGGTTGCTAAAATGCTGCTCAAACACACACACAAACAAACAGGCAACAAATTGCTAAGGAGTCAGGCACTCGAGCCTAGGAACTGTCAAACAACACACACAAAAAGAAAAAAGGGCGCCCGGAGAGATCAGCTCAATCTCCTGCCTACATACTTCATCTGGTGTGAAGATCAGGGCGATGTAGTTCCCCTACGCAGGGATAAAGGACTAGCCTAACCAGATAACAGAGGGAGACACAACTAGGGAGACTATGACTCGAGCCTAGATGTTATCATGCAAATTCATCCCTAAGTTAAGGTTTCTAGCTAACTGGCACAGGGAGCCAGCCTATCCTAATCATGACTTGCACAGGAAGCAAGCCACACACACACTTAACTTGCACAGGAAGCAAGCCAAGCAAAACCTAACTTGCACAGGAAGCAAGTCTAAACTAACCTTAACTTGCACAGGAAGCAAGTCAAACAATCCTAACTTGCACAGGAAGCAAGTCAAACATACAAGCACAGATATCACACACTATACACAAGCAAGTGGCTCAAACAAGGGTTAGGTTTTAGTCGAGGGGTCATATCAACCTCAACAAACAAACCTCTGGAACTGGGTGAATGTTGCTCTTAACCTTGCCATTGAGAGACTAAGGTGAAGCAGATGAAAGGTGAGTGAAGATAAGACTTCACAGCTCTTATCCCTGGCCTGGGAGAGCTTAAGACAAGAATGTGTGGGTTCAGAAAGTGGGAACCCTTCTACACATTTAAAACTGACTCAACTGTACAATTGTACAAGATCTTGGGTTTGTATCTGCAATGCATCAACACAGTGGTGTGAGCAAGGCAGATGACACACTGAATAGCAGGGGATAGGTTGCATATCCCTTGGGTTCTGCCAATTGCCTCTTCACTTAGGAGGTCTTTGACTCTATGCAAGGACAAAATTAAACATCCACAAACATTGCCTCTTAAGGAGGACTTCAGACAGTTGCCTGGCCAAGTAACAGACCAGGTCTTCCAGACTACATGAAGATGAGAAAGGTATACCTCAATGCAAATTGCTTATCAAGCAAAGCAAAGCAAAGTTCACAAGGAACTAAAAGCAACTAAAGTACCTGAAATCAGTCAAGCACAATTAGTATACAAGTCAAAGTTGAATCAGAATGAAGCAGATATCAACCAGTCAACACAAGCAAGTGAATGTGCAAGGCACAAGGCTCTAGGCATGTGAGCCAAGCCACCTACAAAACAAACAAGTTAGACAATGATATTCAAGCAAGCTCAATCAACAGAAATGATCTCATTGGAGTATTTGTTGGTCAACCTGAAAACACAAGCTCAAAGGTGAGTAACAGGACCGCTAGGGCAAGCCTAGGGTCAAAAATGAATGAGAAAGTCAAAATAGCAAGGGGCGAGTATCCAAAATCAAGTTCAAACAATCAAGAAACAATACCAATTGGTTTCACATTCATATCAATCATCATCATCATTTCATGAACAAATTAGGTCAAGGTATAGCATTCAGAAGCTCATAGAAGTCAACAGCAAGACTTAACTCAAAACCAATCATAATCAATTCCAAAAATCACCAAATAAATCATGGTCAATCACAATCCACAGCATGGTAAGCATGTCAAATTTCATCCCATTTGGACAAATGGAAGGCAGTCAATGAAAATCAGAAAGTCAAAGCAATTTTGAACATGCTCAAAGAAGTCAACCAAACATGCATCAACTTAGAAAATTCATAAATCAGAGATGGCATATGATAAATGAATGGGGTCAAAACCATGGCAAAGATGAGGATGCCTAGTTATCTCATGTAAAATTTCATGTCCATCTAATAATGTATGAGAATTTCACAAATGAAATGGGAACAAGTGTCACAAAAAGTCAACATTTGACTAAATAGAGGAGAAAATCTCAAACAATTAGGAAATGCCACAAATAATTCCAAGAAAATTCACATGTAAACTAGACATACAAGAGTAGGTTCATGCAAAAAATCAGATCAATTGGAGGTCAAGAAGCATGGATAAAAAAATCATGAAGTTGGACATCAATGGTGTGATACAAATTGTCACACCCTAATTCAAAAAATCATATCTCACAAACCAGATAAGATAAATTCACAAACTCTACATCAAAATCACCATGAGTGTGTCTAGTTTAAGCACAAAAAATTTGGGAGCCATTGGATAAAGCATCATCATTTCACAAATGTTTTGGCAAAGTGTACAAAATGTGCATACATGTCACAAACCCTAATACCAATTAAAATTCATTGATCAAAAAAATCTGGAAAAATGATGATAAAAAAACTAGAGATCATGATGAAGCTAATGCAAAAAATCCCATTAAATTTGGATCAAAATTGGAGATGTTATGATTTTTGTAAGTTGGAAGATCAAAGTGAAATAAAATGGAAAAAAAACATGATTTAATGGGACTCATGCCACGCTGTGGCATTTTTGTAATTAAAACTCCCACTTATCAAAACGCGGCCGTTTTGGCCTGGGAAAAGAAATAATTTGATTGGTCAGTGGGGACCAAGGCCATGTACACGTGAATGGAGTGAAAAACCTGGGAAATGCATTTTGAAAGCTAGGGTTTCAGGTACAGTGTTCCTTCATCATCTTCAATCAAATTCAAAAACGAATTTTTCCAGAAATGCCAATTGAAGGCATCAATCGAACCAGCCAAGATCACACATCAAAGATACATCATTCATTTCCCTTAAAATACACTAACAATCATGAATCGAAGCTAAACATATTTCAACATCAAACTTAAACATGGCATAACTTCCAAAATAACCAACCATTTTTAAAACTAAAACCACTGTCAAGCTCAGCATGGAAAGATCTTTTGAAAACATGTATTTGTTTAGTAAAAGGAGGGGGTCGAATCCATACCAGTTCTGAGGAACAGTCGTGATTCAGTTGCCTTTTCGTGTGTTTGGCTTGAAACAGATGAAGCAAGGCCCTCCAAATGATGGTTGGTGAAGGTTCTTTGGCTTGCAATAGCTTGGAAGGGCTTCAAGCTTGGACTGTCATGGATGAATGCTCTGCAAAATCAGTGTTGCAAGAAGCCTTTACAGGTGGAGAAACCATGTTGGAATGAGCTCAAGATGTTGTTTTGATGATGAATCAACAAAAGCAAGGTTAGGTTATTTGGAGTTTCTTGACAGATTTTGAACAATGCCAAAGATGAAGTTTTTGAGCAAATGAAAGAACCAAGGTTTTTTCCTGTGTTAGATCTGTTTAATGGCTGCTGCTGAAGTTTCAAAATGATGCTTGGATGGTTTTTTAGGCAAGACAATGCTCGGTCTCTTTGGAGTTTGGGACAGCTTTTGGAAAATGCCAAGAGTGAAGTTTTTGAGAGAATGTGAACCAAGGTTTTTCTTGCTGGTTTGTGGCTGCAACTTGTGTTTTCCAAATGATGAATGGACGGTGAAGATAGCAATGCAAGGCTTGGTCCTTTTGGAGTTTTTGGACAGACTTTTGAAAAATGCCAAGGAAGGTGATGTTCTTAGAGAATGAATGATGTTTTTTTTCGCAAGATGATGGCTGCTCCTAGTGGTTTTCCATGACAGAAAATTGGTGATAACCTGCTGTTTTCTGAGTGCAAGGCATGGTTCATGGATATGTGGGATATGGTGGTTGCAAATTGTACTTTTCTTCCCATGTTTCAAGCAAGTTGGCATGGGCTATGTACTTCATGGGAATGGGCTTGCAAACATATTTTAAATAACATTTCTGAACATATTCCAATGGCCAAGTGGTAAAAAAAAATGATTATATCAAAAAGTCAACCCTTGGTCAAACTTGAATTTAAATGAGACAAGTCAAAAAATGCCATTTTGATTGGCAAGGTTTTGGTGTATGAAATTTATATTTTTGGAAAGAGGGGAACAAATGTGACTTGTAGGAAAAAACCCCACCCAAATTGGCCAAATGGTTTGAGAGATATGGCCTTTTGAAGTTCAAGAATTTGTGAAATTGATTTGATCACAACTTGCCAACCATACATGGGAATTGAGAGTTCTTGGACTTTTTAGAAATGGGAGAACAAGATCTTCAACTTTCATGTTGGGCAAAAATTCATTTGGAGCTTGTATCATGATGTAAGTTTGAGGATCAAGACTTTCCATTTTTGGTAAGTTTCAATTACAGGTCCAGTTTCCATTTTTGGAAATTTCTGATCTGGCTTCAAATTCTTCCATGATGGTGTTTGACATGATATATGAGGACTATATGGACATGAATGAGACCTCTCAAACCAATTTCCATCATCAAATCACTGATTAAATGAACAGTTGACCAACAGTTGACTTTTAGGGTTTCTGACTGATTGTGCATTGACTGATGACCTCTGAGCCTCCAATCTTTGACCAAAACACTTCAAATGGATCCCCAAGTCATGTGAACATGTTGGACCAACCCTAGGGCCTTGGCTCAAAGGAATTTGTACTTGCTTGCTTGGTTGACTGATCTCCTGACCAGTTTGACCTAATTCCTTGATTGGCTTGCACTTGAGGCAAAAGAGGCAATGCAATGCTATGCAATGGGCCATGATATGCTATGTCCTAATATGAAAATGTATGTACAATGATGGGTGCAAATTTGAGGTGCTACACCATCCATTTGATCAAAAGGAAAAGAAGAAGATGAAGAAGAAAATTCATACCCAAATTAGACCAAAAGTTTGATCAAGTCATCATCAAAATCAATCATCCATTTTGGTGGATTAGGGTTTTCACCCCATCAACACCCAAGATCCATTGAGTTTGATGAGACTTAAAGTCCAAACCATCGTGATCCAAGGCCAATAGGAGTTCATAAGGTCACACAAATATAAAATGCAATTAAAAGAAATAAAATACACCAAACATATTTTTAAATGAATTTTAAAATACAAATAAAATGAAAAATCCATAAAGTCCTTCAAAACACCAAATAAATGGCCAAGAAAATAAAATAAGAAGCATGTAATAATTTTTCCAGAATTTTAAAATACAGAAAAGTATTTTTAAGCCAATTAAAACAAAGGAGAAAAGAGAAAATTCATGAAAAATAGAAAATCAGTGAAATAAAATGGGAAAAAAATAAAAATCAGATGAAGAAAAATAAATAGAATTTTAGAAATTATTTTGAGATTTTTTGGATGAAAAACGAAATTACTATGAATTTTAAAAGAAAAAGAAATTAAAAATAATTAAAATCAGAAGAAAAAAAACACGGAGCGTTGGATCTTGCCTCATTAATTGACGTGGAAGATCCAATACTCCTCGGGTTAGAGAGCACGATGGAACGTGCTACAAGCAGCACACAAAATCGAATTCAAATCCAACCAATCAAAACATTTCAAATGTCCAATGTGTCTGGCCAAACTCAGACAACCTGGAATACTCTGGTCATCTTCTCCGGTGAGCTCTCACTGGAGCTTCATAGTTTGGTAAATTCATAACATGAGACCACCACCATTGTGATCGTCTTCTTATCCCAAACTCAACCTCATGCTCCAAGTTCATTTATCTAAATCGAGAAAAAGGAAACTCACAGAAGTTTCAGAAGCAACCAAGCCACGAAAAATAAAATTAAATAATGAACATGATCAATCAACGCCATTTAAGTTAGGGGAAGGCATCAGAGAGTGAATGACTATATTATGGTAACTTGTTTGAGTTCAAATGATTCTCAAAACTACCTTATCTACATGGTGATCAGAAGTTGATGAAACTCGATCTGGTTAGAGCACTTCATAAGGTCTCAGAGCTTGGGAATTGTTGCAAAAGTTTTAGAAGATGTTGAAGATGCTAATGAAATCAAGAAATTGGATTGAAACAAGTTGAGACTCAAAACACGATAGTTGGATTTTTCTAGAAAATGTCAAGTTGTAGTAGGAATTTCTTGGCTCTAAAAAGGTAGGAATTAAGTGCAGTAGCTTCCTCTATTTACAGGGAATGTGTTTGGATCAAAATACGCATGGAATGATGTTGAATTCATTAAAAACGAATTTGATCCGAATGTGAGAAAAGTGTGACTTGTAACTTATCAAAACTCAGCCAAATGATGCGTTTTAAGGGCCAATTAACTTCTGGAGACTTGTTTCCACTTGTTTAGGTCCAAAACACATGTTAATTTGGCTTGGAATTGAGATTAGTGAAGTTCAAAATTTGGGCAATGGTAATTTCTTCAGTTACAAGTCACCATGTCCAACCCAATGGGGCACCCTACTCAGGAGGCTTTTTGATCCCATTCTTTTTGCAATGTGTTGACATCATGGCAAAGATTACAATGTCCCAAGAAAGGTTGAATTCCGATTCTTGAGCATAAAGTTATTCATGTTAAAGTTGGCATGAAAAGCTGATCATATAACTTAGAAAAATTCGAGTGCTTAATGGCTGAAAATAACTTGTGATGTTTCAATGAATTCCATGGCCTTCCAAGCATATTTCGACCTTAATCATTGAAGCAAACTTGTATAGGGAATCACAAATGACATTATGCAAAACGAATAAGCCTTAAATGTTAAAAATTTAAGAAGTTATCATCTTTGAAAGTTGAGGAAAAGTCACTTGAAAATAGGTCAAATTTCATTAAATCCAATAATGACCTATAATGTCTCCAAACTTTTGATGGCCCTCCAAGTATAATTGGATCTTGTCATGTAAAAATAAGTTGTATAGGATGTTGAAAAGAGTCATATTCAAAAATAAGCATTCAAAAATATTGATAATTGAAGGATTTGTGATCCTCGAAACTTTGACTTCAAAATATTGACTTTTTGGTCAAACCACTTATAACAAGCTTGTGTACTTGGACTTTCCTTGAATTTTAAAGCACATGGGTGATCATATGAACTCAAAATAAGGTGTCCTTAATTGACTATTGATTAAATTGCCCAAAGCTTAAAGTTGCTTGTTGAAGAAGGAATGGAAATAAACACATAAACCTTTGACTTTCCTTGAGAAATAAGGAACAAAACTTTGAGAAGCCCTCGATTGAAAAACCCTACCTTGCACAATAAACTTAAGGAAAATAAAACATATTTTTGCTATTTTGGTTAGTTGTTAGATAAACAATTTATCATGTAAACACAAAGGTAAAACACCAACAAAGAGGTACTTGATGATCCCAGCAAGAAGCAAACCCAAAGATGAATAGATGGGAGGATAAAGATGTAACCTTATTTGTGTGCAATGATGCAAACGATATGTGGGGTATTAGGATTAAAAATTAGGGTATGACAGTTTCCCCTATTTAAGTTTCTTAAATATGGAGATATGAAGGTTGAAATCTTTGTCTCGACAAGATTGAAGAGACTTAAATATCAAAGACCCAATTTTTGGCCCTAAGATACCGCAAAATGCTCATGATATGATATGAATGCAGAAAAGGATCTCTGTGGGAGATAACACTTTCCACAAGGGGATCCGGCTGGGGACAAACAAAGTTTCACAGGGGAAAAGAAAGATTCGGGAATAACCATCACTTGGAAAGAAACCAATGTATAGTTATAGGATGACCACAACAAAGACCCGACGGGGAAGGCTTAACAAGGCAAGGCTCCACCAGGGAAATAAAATCGTTAAAGGGGAAAAACCCAACTCCGCTAGGGGAGGGATATTACCTAACTATCAGCCAAGTGATAACTTAACAAAGGTAATATGCTCAAAGGGAATGATTACCAACTACCATCTAAGTGGTAACTTAACGAAGGCAACCAATCAAAGGTAAAAGGTATTATTACCTACTATCATCCGAGTGATAGCTTAACAAAGGTAATACGGTCAAACAAAATGATTACTAACTACAGGCCAAGTGGTAACTTAACAAAGGTAACCAAACAAAGGTAAAAGGAACTATTACCTACTATCAGCCGAGTGATAGCTTAACAAAGGTAATAAGATCAAACATAATGATTACCAACTACCAGCCAAGTGGTAACTTAACAAAGGCAACCAATCAAATATAAAAGCAACTATTACATATTATCAACCGAGTGATAGTTTAACAAAGGTAATAAGCTCAAATAAAATGATTACCAACTACCAGCCAAATGGTAACTTAATAAAGGCAACCAATCAAAGATAAAAGGAATTATTACCTACTATCAGCCGAGTGGTAGCTTAACAAAGGTAATAAGCTCAAACAAAATGGTTACCAACTACCAGCCAAGTGGCAACTTAGCAAAGGAAATCAATCAAAGGTAAAAGGAACTATTACCTACTATCAACCGAGTGATATCTTAACAAAGGTAATAAGTTCAAATAGAATGATTACCAAATACCATCCAAGTGGTAACTTAATAAAGGAAACCAATCAAAGGTGACTAAAGTTCAATCCAGGAATGAACTGGAGAGAAGCGATCAAAGAGGACTCCACCCAGTGAGTAAATAAACTAAACTAGGGATTAATTCCATCCAGATAATGAACTGGAACTGGAAATTGAAGCAAAATCTTCCACGAGGATCAAACTCGGTGGGGAATTAGAAAGGATAAACTCTTTCTGCTTAAGGTCAAAACTCTATTGGAGAGAGGACATACACACTCTGCGGGGAGAAAAATACAAGAGAGTGGGGGGAGCACCGAGAAATGAAAAATGCATAAATAAACATCATGATGTTATACACATGCATATGAATATGCGGATAAAACAAGCACAAAGGGTGTTAGACTAATGACACAGTATAACCGGATACTCGGCTAATCCCAATAAGGTAGAGATCCTGACAGAGATCTATTAGGGATTCTACCATTCCTGCAATCTTATACTGGGGAAACTATTATACATATAACAAAAGAAAATCCGTCCTACGGAAGTCATTGAGTTTCATTCTCCAGGATCTTACCATCCTTGAGATTGCTATTAATATTCCTCTTTTGTATTCACAAGTCGAGGAAAATACATATCTTTTTTGTAAATTTTCAAAAGTATGATTATTTAGATATCTTTTGTTTCAGAAATTATCATCAAAATTAAATGAAATTTTGTAAACTGAAACAAAATAAGAATAGAAAACAAATGGGCAAAATGCTCAAATTTTATTGATAGAATGGTAGTTTGCAAATGGCATGACTCCACGGATTATCCCAAAGTTGGAAAATGGTAAATACATTAAAAGGGCTACATTGAAATGCAATGACCACTATTCTCCCTATCAACTTTGAATTCAGTTATGCTCTGGACTTTGGTTGAGGATGACTGAATAGGAACCTTTGATATGAACTGTTGCTTTGAATGATCAAGTCCGACCTGATGCACTTACTTGTCATAATCCCTAACTTTTTCCTAGATTTCCCCTTTGGGTTTAATCTACCGGGATGATTACTTTCTATTTATGTCTCTAAATTTTGCTTGGACCGCCCTTTCGGGTTTTCAATCCACCAATACACTCATGTTTTGCCTAAGTCGCCCTTTTGGGTTTTCAACTTAGCGAGTTGTTCTTTTATTTTCTAGGAGAAGTATTTCTTGACTGCAGCGACATTCACAGGACGAGGGATCTCCTCACCATCCATAGTTGTAAGAATCATTTCACCACCCAAGAAAACTCTCTTAACAACATATGAGCCTTCATAATTAGGAGTCCATTTTCCCCTAGAATCAGTGTTAAAAGACAAGATCATCTTTAGCACAAGGTCACCTTCTCTGAATACACAAGGTCGAACCTTCTTGTCAAATGCTTTCTTAATTCTATTTTGATATAATTGGCCATGACACAAAGCCGTCATTCTCTTCTCTTCAACTAAATTCAATTGATCATATATGTTCTGACACCATTCAACCTTAGACTAATTGGCTTCCATCAAGACTCATATTAATGGGATCTCCACCTCTACAGGCAGTACTGCTTCCATTCCATACATAAGAGAGAAATGGGTAACCCCTATTGAAGTGCGGACGGACGGACGATATCCATGCAAAGCAAACAGGAGCATCTCATGCCAATCCTTATACGTCACGACCATTTTCTGGATAATCTTCTTAATGTTCTTATTTGCGGCTTTAACAACTCCATTCATCTTAGGTATGTAAGGAGAAGAGTTATAATGTTCAATCTTGAAGTCATCACAAAGCTCTTTCATCATCTTATTATTCAAGTTCGACCCATTATCAGTAATGATCTTCCATGGAACACCGTATCAACAAATAATCTGATTGTTGATAAATCGGACCACAACCTTCTTGGTCACACTAGCAAAAGATGTCGATTCAACCCATATGGTGAAGTGATCAGTAACTACCAGGATGAAACGATGTCCGTTCGAAGCTTTGGGTTCAATCATATCAATTCCCCACATTGAGAAAGGCCGCGTAGATGAAATAACATTGGGAAGTGTCTTAGGCACAAGAATCTTATCCGCATAAATATGACATTTATGGCACTTTTCCACATATTTACAACAATCAGATTCCATTTTCATCCAATAGTAACTCACCCTTAACATCTTTTTAGCCATTGCATGTCCATTGACATGAGTACTAAAGGATCCTTCATGAACTTCTTGTATTAACACGTCTGCTTCATGTGTATCCACACATCTGAATAAGACCATGTCAAAGTTTCTCTTGTACAACACACCTTCATTCAGAAATAACTTTCCATCCAGTCTTATCAAACTCTTCTTATCTTTGTTGGATGCCTTAAGCGGGTACTCCTTACTCTAGAGGAAACACTTAATATCATGATACCAAGGTTTACCATTTGTGACTTATTCTACTAAAAACACGTGAGTAGGTCTATCAAGGCACATAATCGTGATACTGGGCACGTCATTCCAACAATTTACTTTATACATAGAAGACAGAGTAGCCAGAGCATCCTCCATCTGATTCTCTTCACGAGGTATATGATGAAACTCTACTTTATTGAATAAAGTTGACAACCTCCTTGCATAATCTTTGTAAGGAATTAAGCCAGGATGAAGGGTCCCCCACTCTCCTTTAATTTGATTAATCACCAAGGTTGAATCTCCATATACATCAAGGATATTAATCCTTAAATCAATGGCTTCTTCAAGACCCGTGATACAAGCTTCATATTCTGCTATGTTGTTCGTGCAACCAAACATCAACCTTGTAGTGAAAGGGATATGAGAACCCTTATGAGTAATAATGATTTCCCAAATTCCATTACCATAAGTATTAACATCTCCATCAAACACTAAACCCCATCGGGATCAAGGCTCTAGTCCTTCTTCAGGCAATGGCTCATCATAATCTTTAGCTTTTAAGTATATAACATATTCATCAGGGAAGTTAAACCTGGTGGATTGGTAATCATCAATCGGCTGGTGAGCTAAATGATCTGCAATAATACTTCCTTTAATTGCCTTCTAAGTAAGGTACTCAATATTGTAACACCCTAAACCCCAAAACAATTTATTTATAAAAGAAACTACTTTCTAGGATGTTACTTCATCACAAAAACTCAACAAGTAACATGTATTTATTAAAAACCACAACGGAAGTAAAGATAAACATGTAATGGTTTGAATAAAACATCTCCAATAATAAAATCCATAAGAGTAATAAAATCCAATACATAAGGAAACACAACCGCCCGAAACCCCAGCGTTACACTTTAGAGCATTTTATTCGACTAAATGGAAAAGTAATATAGTAAAATGCTGAGAGGCATCCTACCATCTCACAGTACTCACGATCCTATCACTCATGTTGATCACTTGTACCAAGTCGTATAGACAACATCAACCAAAGAGAAAAGGGATGAGAATACATTTACATGTAATAATGATGAAGTTTTAGCAATAGAATGACATTAAAGAAACACAACAATCACACATAAATGGTATATATCAATCAAATACAATCACAAACACACATCATAACAAAATACAATGCTATGATCCACCAACTCCATCACCTATATGCACGTGGTACCAAAAATATATTATGGAATCAGAGGAATGTTATTGATTTTATTTCACTAGTCTCTGGTCCTTCACACCTAGACCAACGATCCCTACCAATGGATCTGAGACTCGCCCCTGGTCTTTTCCACCAAGACCAACGATCCCCACCAATGGATTTGAGGCCACAAAAATGGACTGAAGTCCCACCTAAACTCCGAAATACATGAATGCATGATAATATGAATCACGAATATTCATTTAATGGACAAACATCATAATTCACAAAAACTATGTATAATAATACTAATAAACACCAAAAGTATCACAAATGATATCACCAAAATAAGTTCCATTCACGAACCACAAATTATCCAATAAGGATCACCAAAATTCAAATCACCTAAAATTCTATTTATTACACCATATATTAACTTTTCTTACACCCAAAATTATTTAATTAATTATATTCCTAAAAGTGAGTTAAATATATTAATATTTTTTATAGTATTTTATAAAACGTATATTTAGTTATTTTAGGGTTATTTTATCACAATTTCAACTTAAAAAAAAAATCAATTGGATGGTCTCTGAACCCAAAATGGCAAAAGCGACAAAATTCCAAAAATGCCCACAAGCCACCGCTGATCCGCCGTCACCTGATCCCCCGTCGCCCAATTTGTCGTCGCCGTCCGATCCACCTCTAGTAGCGGATTTAGAAACATTTTAATGTGGGGGTAAAAGTATAACTTATATTTATTCTTTTTAAAAATATTTTAATATTATTATTATCATTATATTTTTTAGAGATATTAGAATATAATTTTTAAGATATAAAAATTATATAATAAATAAACATTTAACGTTTGAAGGACTAAAATTTTCTTTTTATTTTAAATAAAAAAAGACTCCATACTCTAAGTACGCTCGGTTCTAAGAAAATAAGTCATATGGGAAAAAGTAGATTTTTTTTTAAATTTTGAGAAAAATACAGTTTTCTGACCTTTATGAGAAAAAGTTTTACAGTATCGATATAATACATCAACATCTGTGAAATTATAGTAATTTCATCATTAATTTATAGGGTTTTAACCCAGATCATCAAAATTCTCTATCCCACGCACGTTTCATCGTCAAAATTTGGGTTACGACCAAATGAGATTATCCCATTTTGGACACAGATCGAATCATGGATCCATTAAAAAGTGACCAAATAGAAAAATCCATTTGCTCTTAGATCGTTAGAAGCTATCGATTTCAAAAATACCAAATTCACATGTTTATTCACATATGCATACAATCACAAGAAAAAATATATATAATTGCTCATAAGGGGTTTGGTCAAACCCCATAGGATCCAACACAAAAAAAAGTATATTGATTTGATACATGAAAGATCATAAATTACATTAAAAAATCATAGTTGATGAGAGGGCAAGGGTACCTTCATCATCCTGCTGACTAAACCCACCATACAATAAATAATAATCCCTCCTTACCTGATAATTGCAGCTTTCATAAATCTTAAAAATTATGTGCTCCTCCCTCACTCTCCAGAATCGTTTTCCCACCATTGCTTTCCAATTCTATCGTATTTCTCCCCGTGCTAATTCTAAGGTTGAAATTGTATTCCTAATAATTGCTAATTATTATTTGATTATAATAATAAAAATCTCAAAAATTATTTTATTCCCTAACGGTAACAACACTTAACTTTCAAACATTTAACTTCCTACTTAAATATTCGTAACGGTGAAACACTTGTAATATTATTTTAATCCCAATTGATTAATTATTTTAAAATAATATAATTAAATATTTATATTTGTGACACTTAAATAAATCTTTAACATAATAACTTATTTTTAATTATTCTAACTACTATTATTCTTATAACATACTAAATTATTTTATTATTTCTAATAAATTAAATAAAAGCTTAATTTCATTTCTCCATCACCAAATATATAATTCCCTTAATTATAAAATAACTAAAATAACCTTACAACTTCAAAAATCATCAAAAACACCACAATAACTAAATAAATAACACACTGCATCATTTTAGTAGTATAATATGTTAATAAAATATTAAAATAAATTAGGAATGTTACAACTCTCCCCCACTAAAAAGGATTTTCGCCCTCGAAAATTACCTTACGAAAACAGCTCAGGATAAGATTCCTTCATCCGGCTCTCTAGCTCCCAAGTCATGTTACCTCCAGCAGGTCCTCCCCAAACAACCTTCACAAGAACAATTTATTTACCCCGTAGTTGATTCACTTCTCTATCCTTGATCCGAATAGGTGACACTTCAACAGTCAGATTATCCTGAACTTGTACATCACCCATTTGTATCACGTGATATGAATCATGGATATATTTCCGAAGTTGTGACACATGGAACACATCATGCAGATTCGAAAGAGATGGGGGTAGTGCCACATGGTAAACAACAACTCCAATCTTCTGGGTAATTTGATAGGGTCCAATGAAGCGAGGAGTCAATTTCTTAGACTTCAGAGCATGACCCACACCGGTCATAAAAGTGACTCTCAGAAAAACATGACCACCTTCTCGAAACTCTAGACCTTTCCTTCGCTTATCATGATATCTCTTCTTCTTGCTCTGTGAAGCCTTCATCTTCTCTTGATTCATTTTAACTTTCTTGGTAGTCTATTGGACGATTTCAGGTCTGAGTACAACACTCTCTCCAGATTCATACCAACATAGAGGAGCCATGCACCTTCTACTATATAATGCCTCAAATGAGGCCATACCAATGCTAGAATGATAGTTGTTATTGTATGTAAACTCAATCAATGGTAGATAGATGTCCCAAGCACCTCCTTGTTCTAAAACACATGTCCTCAATAAGTCCTCAAGAGACTGGATGGTCCTTTAAGTCTGTCTGTCTGTTTGAGGGTGATAAGTAGAACTCAACCTCAGCCTAGCACCTAAAGCTTCCTGTAAGCTCCCCCCAAATCTAGATGTAAGCCTCGGGTCTCTGTCGAAAACTATACACGAAGGGATGTCATGCAACTTCATAATACTATCAATATAGATCTCAGCCAACCTCTACAGTGCGAAACTAATCTTAATCGATATGAAGTGAGCCGATTTAGTCATCCTGTCAATAATCACCCAAATAGTATCACTTCCCTTCGGGGTACTCGGCAAACTAGTCACAAAGTCCATTGAGATGTTGTCCAACTCCCATTTAGGAATCTCTAATGGCTGCATTAGTCCAGACGACTTTTGATACTCTACCTTATACTTTTGACAAATCAAATAAGAATAAACAAACTATGTGATTTCCTTCTTCATTCCTGGCCACCATAACATTTTCTTTAGATCCTGATACATTTTAGTAGCTCTAGGATGAATGCTCAAACTGCTCTGATGACTCTCCTCTAAAATCATTTTTTTAAGTTCTGGTATATCAGGTATACAAACTTTGTCCCAAAACTTTAGAATTCCATCTCCATCAATTTGAAAGTCTTCATCATTACTCTGTCCAACTAATGCTAAGTGATCAACCAATGTCACATCCAATTTATGTTTCTCTCTAATCTCATCTAAAAAACTACTAGTTAACTTCAGCATACCCAACATCACACTATCTGGAGTCACCTCACATATTAAACTCAAGTCTCTGAATTGTTCAATCAAATCCAACTCCCTAACCTTCCAAGCTAACATGTGCAAAGACTTTCGACTCAAACCATCTGCTACCACATTGGCTTTACTAGGATGGTAATTCAAACCAAAGTCATAGTCCTTAAAAAACTCTAACCATCTCCTTTGTGTCATGTTAAGTTCCTTTTGATCAAAGATATATTTCAAGCTCTTATGGTTGTTGAACACCTCAAACATCGAACCATGCATGTAGTGCTTCTACACCTTTAGCACAACACCGCTGCTTCCAACTCTAACTCATGGGTAGGATAATTCTTCTCATGACCTTCTGTTCTCGCGAAACATAAGTTAATACCTTGCCATCATGCATAAGTACACCACCTAGACCCATCTTGGATGCATCGCAATACACCATAAAAGGTTCTTCCGCATCTGGTAAAATTAGAACTGGCACCGTTGTCAACCTTTTCTTCAGCTCTCAAAAACTCCCATCGCACTGGATTTCCCAAACAAAAGCTTGATCCTTTCGAGTCGAATGATTCAAAGGTAGAGAGAAATTCGAAAAACCCTTATAAATCTTCAGTAATAACCAGCCAGTCCAAGGAAACTTCTAATCATTATTAAGAGGGATGAATATCCATCACTTGAAAAGTGATATGAAATAAGCACATACCTATCTTTATTGGGAGATCAACCTCCCTAATTACAGTCTTCCTTAAGCCATTGAAGGCCTTCACAGCAACTTCTTGAACCTCATCGGAGCACCTTGATACGCAAGCTTAGACAACATGGTCTTAGGCCGAACATTTAGATAAGAACTAGTGTCTACCAACATATTGGACAAGGCATCTTCCTGATAATTCATAGAGATATGCAGAGCCAAATTGTGGTTCCTCCCTTGCCTGGGTAACTCTTCATCACTGAAGCTTAAATTGTTAGATGCGGTAATATTGGCCACAATGCCATCAAATTTATCGATCGTCATGTTGTGGTCCACATAAGCTTGCTCCAGGACTTTCTGCAAAGCCTCTCAGTGAGCTTTTGAACTCATCAAAAAAGATAATACATATATCTTGGAAGGAGTGTGCAACAACTAGTCCACCACATTGAAATCAATCTTCTTAATCAATTTCAGCATTTCATCTTGATCAGAATTCTGATCCACACTGTTGGATTGGCCGGTTTGCATAACATGAGTTTTCTCTTGAGTTGATTTCTCTATCACTAGATCTTCAGTCCTCTTAGGAGCTGCAACAACAAATACCCGACCACTTCGGGTTACCCCACTTACATCAGAAATATTTATGACAGAAGAAAAAGAAGGAATATGCACCTGTTTACCGTCTTCCACCATGGTAACATTATACTTGTAAAGCACAACTTTATCAGACTTGTAAGGCGTGGGATACACCAAACGAATAACCAACAGTCTTCTGACCATCATATGCAATTACAACTAGTTCTGGGAGATTAAAACGGGGACCTATTGTCGCATTACGCGAAAAACCGGCGGGAAAACGAAACAACAGAGCCGCCACCGTGCGTTATTTATCCCAAAAGGGAAAGGAAATGCTCGAAGTAAACCTGGAAAAAGCATGGTCTCGCGACCAAAGAGAATGGGATCGGGAGTCGGTTATGCGAAGGGAAGGTATTAGCACCCCTACGCATCCGTCGTACTCGACGGGATCCACGCACAAAAGGAAGGAAAATGGTTGCTAAAACACTGCTCATAAACAAACAAACACTGGCTAAAAGAGACACAAGAAAACAAACAAGACTGACTCGGCAGGATATCGCATCCTGGGCCTACTTAGTCTATCAAGCATAGACATCATAGTAAAAGTAGTTCGGACTAAGGGGGAAAACACATGCTCGCTAGGATGTCGCATCCTATGCATACGTATCTTCTTGGACGAAGAAGAATCAGAGCATTCGTAGCTCGGCTAACACGCACACAAACAAACACAGGCAAAGGCAAACGTGGAGCCTGAATGCCAATCACTGGACTTACATCAGCATCCGAACCGAACACACACAAGAAGGCAAACGTGGAGCCCGAATGCCAATCACTGGACTTACATCAGCATCCGAACCAACAAACCCGCACTAGAACCCGAATGCCACTCGATGGACTTACATCAGCACCCGAACCAGCAAACCCGCACTAGAACCCGAATGCCACTCGATGGACTTACATCAGCTTCCAAGCACACCACAACACAAAACAGGGACACAGGCGCCCGGAGAGATCTGCTCATCTCCTGCCTACGTACCTCATCTGGTATGAGGATCAGGGCGACGTAGTTCCCCTACGGAGGGACACATGACTAGCCTAACCAGATAACAAAGGGAGACACAACTAGGGAGACTACGACTCGAGCCTAGATGTTATCATGCAAAATCATCCCTAAGTCAAGGTTTCTAGCTAACTTGCACAGGAAGCAAGCCCATCCTAAAGCACAAGCAATAGCAAACAATCACAAACGGCACACACTATATGCACACAAGTGAGGCTCAAACAAGGGTGGGGCTACAAGAGCAAGCCAACTGTACAGGGCGAGTTTTGCTCTTAACCTTGACATTAAGAGCCAAGGTGAAGCAGATGAAAGGTGAGTGAAGATAAGACTTCACAGCTCTTATCCCTGGTCAGGGAGAGCTTCAGACAAAGAAGTGTGGGTTCAGAAAGTGGGAACCCTTCTACACTTAAGACAATGACTCAACTGTACAACTGTACAAGATCTTGGGTTACTGTCCTCAATGCGTCAACACAGTGGTGTGAGCAGAGGGACGACTCAACAGAATAGCGGGAGATAGATTGCATATCTCTTTTATCCGCCAATTGCCTCATAGAGGTCTTTACCTGCTTGGGGACAAAAGTAAACAAGCACAAACATCGCCTCTTAAGGAGGACTTCAGACAGGTGCCTGGCCAAGTAACAGGCCAGGTCTTCCAGACTACATGGAGACAAGAATGTTATACCTCAGTGCAAATTGCTTATCAAGCAAAGCAAAGCAATATTAGCAACTAATGTACCTGAAATCAATCAAATGTCATCAGTATACCAATCACAGAATTAAACAGCAAATGGTTCACAATTAGCTATACACAGACAAACACAATCCAATGCACCAAAGTGCAAGTAACTCAAAGGAGCCAAGCATCCTACAACATAAACCAAGTTAGTTTACAATATCAAATGAGACAACTCAATCAAATGTGAATCCACTTCCTTAAGGTATTTTGCTCCTTAACCTGAAAATCACATTCAAACATGAGATACAAGACCACTAGGACAAGCCTAGGGTCAAAAGGAAGTGAAAAAGTCAAAACAGCAAGTGAAACATGATCAAAACCAAGATTAATCAATTAAAAAGAGAATCCAATTAGTCTCACATCAAAACTATGCACCAAATTCATTTCATGCACAATTTAAGTCAAACTAGGCAATTATGAACCACATATGAGCAAACAGAACGATCACAATCAAACAAATACCAAAACAGCTCAATAAATTCCACAAAAATTCCAGCCTAAACAGGACACATTCAATGAGCTACACATCAATTTTCATGCCATTTGGACAAGAGGAAGTAGGTCAATGAAAATCATCAAGTCAGCAGAAATCCAAGCAAGCTCATACATGGTAGCAAAATAAGCATCAACTTCAATCAAATGCAAAACAGTGAGAACAACTAAGAAATGAATGGGACCAGAGCCAAAGTGAACTAAAACATGTTATGAATCACTCCATCAAATTTCACATTCATATGATATGGTATGAGCATTTCACATAGCATATAAGGCAATCACTCAAGCAAAACCCTAAAATGTCTAACCAGCAAGCAAAAATCCCAATCAAATAGGAAATTGATCAACAATTCCTACAAAATATCATGGCAAAACTAGACATGCAGAGGATATCACATGCAAAAATTGGGAGCATTTGGCAAAGCATAGGCATGGAAACAAAATTCATGAATACAGCATAGCATAGTGTGGCACACATTGTCACACTCAACTTGCACACATCATATCTTGCAAACCATAAATCCAAAATTCACAAACTACACATCAAAATCACCAGCGAAGAGTCAAGAACAAGCCTATAAATTTTCATGCATTTTGGCTGAGGCATCAAGATTTCATGTAAAAAATGGTAAAACATACAAACAATGCACACATGAACAAGATCACTAGGCAAAGTCAAAAATTCATCAGGCACAACTTTGACTATCATACCTAAAAAAAACTAGACAAAATTTGGAATCTAACAAAAAAATCCTCACTCAAATTGGATTAAAATTGAATTAGTTTTGATTTTTTGAAGTTTTGTAATATATGAAATAATTATTTAAATTGATTAAATGGATTAATTATCAACGAGTGGCAAAATTGTAAATAACCATTGCCACAGCCAAAACGCGCAGCTTCACTAAATGGCGTGGCGCGTCACCATTGGTCCAAACCGGAGGGAAACAAGAATTCGAATTGCAGCATGAGAAACACGGATCAAACGCCTTCATTTCCAGAAAATTCACGTGTTCTTCACTATTCTTCCGTTCCAAAAATCGCTATGGGCATTCTTGCACGAAAATGAGAAAATCATATATGGATCTCCTCGTCTTTCAACGAGGATCAAGGATATGGCCATGAAATCATCCGTAAGTAATCACACAAAAAGATCTAATCAAGAATTGTTTTGCATCTAAATGTTCAGATCCGGATTTCTCCTTCGATACTTAACGAAAATCTATGATCTAAGTTGCGTTGTAACCTACGTTGCGAGATCTACAAGACGCACCTATCAATTTCCAATATCGAAGGAGTCGAAATCTGACCTTATGAATGTGTGATTCTTGATGCAGCTAGTTCCGAGCATCCAATTGCAAAAACAGAAGCAGCACACGGCCTAGGGAGATGATTGGAACAATCTTGGCAGCTCAGCAATGCTCCAGATGGATGATTCTTTCAACTGCCATGGATGAGGGAGTGTTCAACAGTTGGAGTTCTTCGATGCCATGGACATGATTGGATGAAAACAGATGTGAGATTCCACCTACAAATGAAAATACTAGCAAGAACACAGCCAAACAGTGATGAATTCAATGAAAAATCTGAAAAAAGTTGAAGAAAGTTTGAAGAAAAAGTGAGAGAAATCTTGGAATTTTCTGTTTGGATCTGAGAAAATGATCAGTGATCTTGGAATACAGTTACAATTAACAATATATACCAATCCCTTAATCCAAAATTTAATCATGATTAGCAAAATGGAAGTGATTAGTGTTAAGTGCATTTTCAAGTGTTAGGTCCAATATGCCCTTTCATGATGCAGCCAATTTTCTATCCAAAACCAGTTCAAGCAAGTTCCAAATACCATTTGTGATGTGTTGGAAAAAGTCCCATGTGAAAATTCAATGTTATACTCAAAATCACTATGCCATGCCAAAAATGCAAATGTGCTCACTTAAAAAATGGCATTTTGCTATGAGAATTTTTGATGAAATTTGATTATGCACCATGAAAGATCATATGAAATGTGGTTTGCTCAAAGAAAAATCAACCAATTTGGCCATTCCATGTGAAAGTTATGCCACTTTGAATTTGGGCATTTTTGGAAAATGAATGGACCATATCTTGCCAACCACACATGGGAATTTCAAGTTCTTGGACTTTTTGGAATGGTGAGATCAAGATCTTCAACTTTCATGTTGGACAAAATTCCATTTGAAGCTTGTATGATGAAGTAATTTTGGGGAGAAAAACTTTCCATTTTGGGCAGCTGAAATTACAGGTCACCTGCCATTTTAGGAAACTTCTTGTCTGACCTCCAAATCTTCAACCTTGGTCTTTGATATGTCAAATGAGACTTATATGGACATGAATGAGGCCTTTCAAACCATCTCACACCTTCCAATCCATAAAATCAGGCACAGTTGACCACAGTTGACTTTCTATGGTTCTAGCTGGAATTCAGCTTGGACCATATGAACTTGATAAATCAACCCTAAGACTTTGTCCCAATGAAAATAGCGCATGCTTGCTTGTTTGACCTGATCTCCTGACCAGTTTGACCTAATTCTTCAGTTGAACTTGCACTTGGGCAAATGGACAATGCAATGTTATGCAGTGGCCTATGTTATGCTATGACCTAATATGAAATGAATGTACAAAAGGTAGGGTGCAAATTTGAGGTGCTACACCTATGACGTTTACCTCATGCTCATCTTCATTTATGTCCCTTGTAACCTGAATAAGGTTTTGATCCAGTATATCTTGTAAGTCTCTTTTCACAACAGCACATCCTCGGGGATTTCTGGAACAAATATGGCAAGAAGCATGGTCATGCTCATAATATCTCAATTTTCCTAAAGCTGCATGAATTTCAACCAAGGATATTCTGATCAGATTAACGTCGAAAACTCGGTACTTTCCTGAACATCCTTCAACCATATTCATAGTTGCACCGCCATATTTGGGCAATGGATTATATTGTACATTAGGACTAGAGTCTTCAAAAGACAAAATTCCACTTTGCATTGACCTTCTCACCTCAGCTTTACAAAGCGAAACAATTTTCAATATCATGGTCGGGTGCTCCTTGGTGGAATGCACAATGTTGATCAGGTTTATACCACCACAGAAGCTCTTTAGGAACAACTGGTGGAGTTCTTGTTTGTACCAAATTATTCTAAATTAAAGGAGGAAGTAACTCTTTATAGGTCATTAGAATTGGGTCAAATTATGCGGGCCTCTGGGCACGATTCTGTTGATTTTGTTGATTCGTTCATTGTTGAAAATGCGGTTGATAACTCGGTGCTACTTGAACAACCTGAGCATAATTAATAACTGGAGTTACGGACACCACATGCTGATGACGTGGATTGTTCCTCGGAAGTCTCCTGCATTTCTCTTGCAAGATAGCGTTAAAATTGTATTCCTTCTTTCTGGGTAACCCACTCCCATACTTTCTGGAAATGTCAGTCGAACCACCTTCTTTCAATTGTCCCTCACAGACACCTTCTTCTATTTTCAAATCCATATTTACCATCTCAGTAAAGTCACTAGGCGCACTTTCCACCATCCTGTCATAATAGAACGGACTCAACGTATTTAAAAATAGCTTTGTCATTTCTTTTTCTTCCAACGGAGGACTAACCTATGCAGCGATCTCGCGCCATCTTTACGAGTACTCCTTGAAAATTTCTTTATCCTTTCGAGACATAACACATAGTTAATCTTTGTCCGGTGCCATGTCAACGTTATACTTGTATTGATGAACGGACGCCTTACCTAGGTCATTGAAGGTTCGAATTTGAGTGATATCGAGCCCCATATACTATTTCAGAGCGGCGACAGTCAAATTGTCTTGAAAGTAATGGATCAACAATTGATGGTTGTCAGTCTGAGTTAACATCTTACGAGCGTACATCACTAGATGACTCAAAAGACAAGAGTTTCCTTTATATGTTTTGATATCTGGAACCTTGAACTTATGCGGAATCTTCACATTAGGAAATAAACATAGATCATGAGCATTCTTCTCAAACATATCTTTTTCCCTCAAAGCCTGAATCTCTTTCTGCATAGCTTGAAACTGAACTTGGAACTCGTCCATTCTTTTGTAGATGCCAACATTTTCACTCTGGTTAGCATGGAAAACATGTTCTTCGATATAAGGAACAACATGAACCACGAGAGGTGGTACTAACATCACAGGTTGAGCCATAGGAACTTCAACAACAAGTTGATACCCCTCAGGCACGAAGTGAGGAGGCATGCCCCAATGAAAACCAGAAGGCATATGGTGCCACGAAGCACTGACGGGAGCCACGGAGATGGACATAGAGACAATTTCGGAAATCACAATCCTCTAAAGCAAAGTGTGAAGAGGAGGAGGTGGATGATTTTGAGCAGCCACCAAAGCTTCCATCATAGCAGTAAGCCTCTCATAATTGTCCCTCAAGGTTGTCACCTCTTCACGGAGTTCACGATTCTCTTGCTCTAGACGATCCATCTTGTTCAACTGATTAGCTCGAGTATTGTACTGGTGAGACAACTTGTCTGAATGAAGACCAAGAAAGACATAGGACCCCTGGAAAAGTTACTCAAAGAAACACCAAGACTCAACATGATACATGATATGAAAATGCAAATGTGAATGTTATTATTATTATTTTCCAAGGAACTTTAAGACATAAATTGCAAACATCGTAAGAATAACACATTTTAATGTACTACAAATCTCATTTTATTAATAATGTAAAGGATTACAATCAGAAATACAATTTCAATGATCATAAATGGAAAGAAACTGGACCTATGGAATCATGTCCGATGACGACCCAACTCCAAGCTTATACTTCTTGTGAAGCCTTCTGATCTCTCTTTTGTAGTTATTTTTCATAGCATCCTTTTCTATCACGAGCTGGTCTAGATTGCCTTTCCAAATTCAAGAAGTAGGAAGATGAGTAGATGATGAATTGTTAGAGGAAAACAAATCCTTTTGGTCTCTTGATCTCTTCATAGCACGTTGCTCAAGAAATTCTATCAAGTCATCCTTTTCCTTTAACTTCTTCTTCAATTCTACTTTCTCAAGGTGTGATTTGTGAAATTTTTCTTCCCAATCATCATTCTCTCGCTTCATCCTGTCTAAAGTCTCTTGCAACTCCTTTATGCCTTCAATAGTGGGCGATTTGATAATTACCAAAGACATAGGTATTTCATAAGCGTATGACATATTGACTTCTTTTTCTCTCTTCTTTACCCAACTAGTGTAAGGCTCCAAAGCTATACACTTATTCAATCCAAGCTCACTTCTTCCTTTCTTATGAACATTGTGCCAAGCACATATCATTCTAGCTTTCAACCCTTGAGTGTATTTTCCTTCCTGGAAAAATAAACCTTCTAACAAAGTGTTATTAGGTTTGTCTTTCATAGAGAGCCCAAGTTGAATTCTTTCCAAATCCGGATTGTAGTCGATTCCTCCTTGTGTACCAAGAAGAGGCATATTAGAGAACATCCCACAACTATCAATAACCTCAACATCATCGTAAACAGAAGAATAACAAGTTATGTCATCATTGGTGAGATACATAAGTCTTTGAGACCAACTTAAACAACCCTTGTTTTCTTTGAAGATATGAGACTACAACAAGTGCGAAATAAACCACTTGTACAGTAAATGAGCACAACAGACAATAGTTCTGCCTCCTTTAGAAGTCCTATGATGGATGGAGAAATAAGCGTCACCAAGCAAAGTTGGAACTGGATTCATAATCAAGAAGATCCTCATAGAATTAACATCAATTGAATTGTCAATATTAGGAAAAAAGACCAAACCATAGATGAGTAAGGCAAAAATAGTTTCAAAGGCCACCATGCTACCAACATTAGAAAAAGAAAAGGCTTTCTCAATCAAAAAATTTAAAGTCAACCCTCTAATACCCCCTTAGATAGTGAGATTGGTATATATGTCAGACTTCCTCAGGTGAATGATTTCATCAATAACGTGAGACTCAAGAATTCCTTCCACACCACTAAATAGAACTCTACAAGAAACTGGCATACCCAAAAGATACACATACTCCTCCATGGTGGGCAACAATTGGTAATCAGGGAAAGTGAAGCACCGATAGACAGGATCATAGAACTGAACTAAAGTACAAAGAAGACCATCCTCAACATCATTAGATAGAACATATAAAAGTCTTATAAAATGGTCTATGAAACCCTTAGGATCGTCCACAAAGGATGCTACCTTCCTTAAAAATTCCATGAGATTGGGACATCTGAAACTGTATTTCCGAGTGTTTCTCCTTATAACATCCATGATTAGAATATCTACTATGTTTGCAAAGAGAGTCTCTAAGTTCCTTGAAAAATGGAAAGAAGTTATTGTGAATGCAATGAGTGCATGATGCAACAACCAAAAACAAGATCACCCAAAGCACACAAACAAGGTCCAAAGGTTCAGAGTCACGAGCATGGGTCCAAGGGCAAGAACCAAACCACAATGTGTGTACTAAGGGGATAATCACCTGTAAAACAAGGTTCTAAAAAGTTCCTAGAGTCATAATTCCCTCTTTTGGATATTACCGGCTTAAACGACTACTCATCAACCAATAATATTCTTAAGAGAAACTCGTCAGAGTGTAGTATCGCGTAACAAATAATTCAAGTCTACACCTGAATAGCCACCACACTACATCATAAAAGGCCAAGATGGGTTAAGGGTTCTAAGGTCCTCAGCTTCTTGGGCTCCTAGGTCGGAAAAAGTAATTCCAGCTACGACTACTCGTGTGACACCAGTAATTCTAAAGGGGCCTCCACTGAGTGGGGGATCTCAAGTCATCTTATTAAGGATTAACTCCACGTAAGCCAAACATGACTATATCACCCTCCTATCATAAGAGCTCTCAAGTCCAGGTATATCTCACTACACAAAGATCACCAAGCACTAGATAGAAAAAACAATAACAAACAACAACAAACATAATATATGCACAAAAACAAAGATGGGCTTAACCCACTAGGGACTACTCCCTAGAAGAGTCGCCACTTTTCTGTAGAGGTAAATTTTTTGAGATTAACCTATTGATTAACTCAACTCATAAAGCAAGAGTCGCCACCGTGCTTTTATTTTTTCTAAAGGAAAAGGGAAAAAGTACGAACAAAACCCGAATAAGTTTTAAAATAAAACTAATAAAAAAAATAAGATAAGGTTCTGGGGGTTAGTTATGCAAAGGGAATGTGTTAGCACCCTAAACATCCATGGTACTCCATGGAAACCTCTTTGAAAATGTGCCTTTTGGTTTTAAAATGGGTATTGTTTGCAAAAGATTGGAGAGATGGGAAAAGAAATATTTTTTATTATTTTTGTGTTTGCCAAGACTTTTTGAAGTCTCATGCCTACGTACCAACAAAGTGCAATGGAGGATCAAAACGTCGTAGTTTATGGTAAAAATAACAAAGGTGTTTGTTTTGATTCATTTTTATGAAAATACATTTTGTTATTTTAAGGAGAATACTCAACTAGTCATCCACAAGTATAAGAACTTTGCATCATCATAAGAAGGGATCCAACTTGGATAAGAATCAACAAGTATGCCACTAGCTCTCTTGGATGGAAAATAATTATCATCAATACTATGGAGATAGGAGAATTATATCTCAACCATGGAAATGGCTCATGTCTAAACTTTGAGAATAGTTTTAAAATAAAAAGTGCACAAAATAGTTTGAATGAATTATACATTTTTTTAACTATTTTGAAATTGGTCTAAATATGCTTAAGATGAATTAGCATTTATTAGTAAAATGGTTTTGAAAATCACTCGACAAAAGTCAAGATTTATTGAGAAAGTGATTCAAGTTTGAAATCAAGAAGGTTTTTGAAAAGAGAGGAAAGATTTTGAAAATTAAAGAAAGGGAGGAGAAGAAGAGACTATCCTAAAGCATAAATTAAAATCTAGGGAGGAAAGATCTAACCAAAAAATAGCAAGCTTTATGATATAAGTCAAACAAGAATTCCCTCCTCTGGATTAAGCCTCAAGCAAGCCAAATAAGCAAATAATAATCCATGTATCAGATGAACCCAGAATGACCAAATCTAAAAAAGAAGTCCATGGCCAAACGTACCAGATGAATCCCAAGGTCTCAAATCACAAGTTCCCGGAGAAAAGGTCAAAGTCCTAGCTCTAAGTCCATAACTCCATAATAATGCTAAGGATAGTAACCTCAAGTCCATGAATCAGGATAACCAAGTTTCTTTTTAGGTTTTTTCTTATTAGTGTTTTCTTTCCAAAGATATGAAAGAAAAGTCCAAATGGACAAAGCACAAATGACACAAACACAAACAATATGATATGGAATGCTAAACATAAAGTATAAGGTAAATGACATAAAATAAAGGAGCATAAAGTAAATGACTTGAAAGTAAAAGTTAATACAATTAAAATGTTAGTAAATGAGGTTAGTAATTATAATGAAAGATGCTTTGGTCATTTTTTGGAGAACACTCAAGTATTCAACCATAAGCATGAAAATATGAACCTATACATCATTTATGAAAAGGGCTCAAACTTAGATGAAACCAACAAGTATTCCACTAGCTCTCACAAATGAAAAAGGAGAAATATCTTAACACAATACCATGAGGAGTAGGAGACTTACAATCTCACTTATAAAAATGTCTTTGCTTTTGGGACAAACTTAGCGCTATGTTAAGCAATTGTAATTTGACTTATGTAGAAGTCACAACTATTTGAGGTTGGTCAATAATAATGTTTGTGTTAATACATGCTAGAGAAATGATATGTAAATCATTATCCTAAAGTCATGCCACACAAAAAAAGAAAGGAAGGGAATGATCAGGCACAAAGTCTAGGAGGATGGTCCATTACTTTAATCCACACTGCATGGCACTTAGGACAAACTTATGCGTCAATCCAAAGTACGTTAAATGATTCATGATAACTTAGAAGGTAGATTTGAAATGATGAAAGTTCATCAAGTATCAATCCACACATAATGAAAAAGATGGACACAGACCATCCAATTGATCAAAGGGAAAAAAGGAGATGAAGAAGAAAAGTCACACCCAAATTGAACAAAAAGTTTGATTAAGTCATCATCAAAATAAATCATCCATTTAGGTGGATTAAGGTTTTCACCCCATCAACACCCAAGGTCCATTGAGTTTGATGAGACTTAAAGTCCAAACCATCATGATCCAAGGCCAACAGAAGTTCATAAGGTCACACAAATATAGAATGCAATAAAATAAAATAAAATGCACCAAAAGTATTTTTAAATGAATTTTAAAATAGAAATAAAATGAAAAATACATAAAGTCATTCAAAACTCCAAATAAATGGCCAAGAAAATTATGGAAAGTTGGAAATAAAATAAGAAGCATGTAATAATTTTTCCAGAATTTTAAAATGCAGAAAAGTATTTTTAAGCCAATTAAAATAAAGAGAAAAGAGAAAATTCATGAAGAGTAGCAAATCAGTGAAATAAAATATGAAAGAAATAAAAATTAGATGAAGAAAAATTAAAGAGAATTTTAGAAATTATTTTGGGATTTTTGGATGAAAAATGAAATTTCTATGAATTTAAAAAAAAGAAATTAAAAATAATAAAAGAAAAATAATTAATATCAGAAAAACACAGAGCGTTGGATCACGACTCATTAATTGACATGGCATATCCAACACTCCTCAGGTTAGGGAGCACGACGAAACACGCTACAAGCAACACACAAAATCCAATTAAAATCCAACCATTCAGAACATTTCAAATGTCTAACGTGTTTGGCCAAACTCAGACAATCTGGAATACTCTAGTCATCTTCTCTGGTAAGCTCTCACCGAAGCTTCATTGTTTGGTATATTCATAACACGAGACCACCACCATTGTGATCCTCTTCTAATCCTGAATTCAACCTTATGCTCCAAATTCATTTATCTTAATTGAGTAAAGGGAATTTCAAAGAAGTTTCAGAAGCAAGCAAGCCACGAAAAATAAAACTAAATGATGAACATGATCAATCAACACGGGCTAAGTCAAGGGAAAGCATCAGAGAGTGAAGGACAACATTATGGTAACTTGTTTGATTTCAAATGATGCTCATAACTACTTTGTCCAGATGGTGATCAAAAGTTGATGAAAATTGATCTGGTTAGAGCCCTTCAGAAGGTCTCTAAGCTTGGGAATTGTTGCAAAAGTTTTAGAGGATTTTGAAGATGCTAATGGAATCAAGAAATTGGATTGAAACAAGCTGAAACTCAAAACACGATAGTTGATTTTTTTGGAAAATTTCAAATTGCAGTAGGGATTTCTTCGCTCTCAAAAGCTTAGAAATGAATGCAGTAGATTCCTCTATTTATAGGAAGTGTGTTTGGATATAAATACGTGTGGAATAATTCTGAATTCATGTAAAACGAATTTGATCCGAATGTGAGAAAAGTGTGACTTGCAACTCATCAAAACTCTGCAAAATGATGTGTTTTAAGGGTCAATTAACTTCTAAAGACTTGTTTAAACTTGCTTAGGTCCAAAACACATGTTAACTTGGCTTGGAATTGATATTAGTGAAGTTCAAAATTCGGGCAATGGTAATTTCTTCAGTTACAAATCATGATGTCCAACCCAATGGGGCACCCTACTTAGGAGGATTTTTGATCCCATTTTTTTTTGCAATATGTTGACATCATGGCAAACATTACAATGTGCTAAGAAAGGTTACATTTGGATGCTTGAGCACAAAGTTATGTCATATTGAAGTTGGCATGAAAATATGATCATATAACTTAGAAAAATTTGAGTGCTTCATGGCTGAAAATGACATGTAATGTTTCAATGAATTCCATGGCCTTCCAAGCATATTCGGACCTTGATCCTTGAAGAAAACTTGTAGAGGGTATCACAAATGACATTGTACAAAAATAATCAGCCTCAAATGTTGAAAATTAAATAAGTTATGATATTTGAAAGTTGAGGAAAAGTCACTTGAAAATAGGTCAAATTTCACTAAGTCCACAAATGACCTATAATGTCTCCAAACTCCTCCAAGCATAATCGGATTTTATCATGTAAAGGGGAGTTGTAGAGGATGTTGAGAAAAGTCAAATGCAAAAATAAGAATTGAAACATTTTGAGAATTGAAGGAGTTGTGATCCTTGGAACTTTGACTTCAAAATATTGTTTTTTTTGTCAAACCACTTAGAACAAGCTTGTGTGCTTGGACTTTCCTTACATTTCAAAGCACATGGGTGATCATATGAACTCAAAATAAGGTTTCCTTGATTGAATCTTTATTAAATTTCTAAAAGCTTGAAGTTTCTTGTTGAAGAAGGCATGGAAATAAAGACATGAACCTTTGACTTTCCTGAGAAGTAAGCAACAAAACTTTGAGAAGCTCTTGATTGAAAAGCCCTACCTTGAAAAATAAACTTAAGAAAAATAAAACATATTTTTTCTATTTTGATTAGTGGTTAGATAAGCAATTAATCATGTAAACACAAAGGTAAAACACCAACAAAGAGGTGCTTGATGATCCTTACAAGAAGCAAATCCAAAGATGAATAGGGGGAGGATCAAGATATGAACTTGTTTGTGTGCAATGATGCAAATGATATGTGAGGTCTTGGGGTTAAAAATTAGGGTATGACATACTACAGTCATTGAGAATGACATTCCACCTCCAGTAAATGATCTTACCCAACCTTAGCCTAGGCGAATCCCAATTGATAACTCTATTGTACAAGAGCGTCATATTGTCCGATATAGGTGTTCCTCATATCATGATGTTATTGAGTATCATAACTTTGCATTCTCTGTTCCAGATTCCCATGGTACAAGTCTGGTGGTGAATACTGAATGACCACAAGATGATGAGATTTCTGAAAGATATCGCGTGGTAGAGAAAAGACTTAAAGCCATAGAAGGGTGAGATACTATTGAACTGAATGCTTTAAAAATGTGTTTGGTGCCTGGCCTGGTTATACCCTTGAAATTCAAGGTTCCAGAATTCGAGAAGTACTAAGGGGATAGTTGTCTAAAGCACCATTTGGTGATGTTTTGCCGAAAGATGACCTTTTGTGCTCACGACGATAAGTTAATGATTCATTGTTTTCAATATAATTTGAGTGTGGGGTTGTTGAGTTGGTACATGAAGTTAGAAAGGAATCACATTCAGTCATGGTTGGTCCTAGCTTATTCCTTTTTGAAGCAGTACAAATACAATTTAGACATGACTCTCGATCGCATGCAGTTGAGAGATTTATCTCAGGAAAGCAATGAATCTTTTAGAGGGTATGCCCAAATATGGAGAGACTTAGTGGCTCGCGGTTAAACCATCACTCTTAGAGAAAGAATTGATGGACTTATTTAGGGATACCTTGCAGAGCCCTTACTTTGAAAGGATGATTAGTAGTGCAACATCAGACTTCGCTCACTTGGTGTTAATTGGAGAATGCATAAAGTGTGGCCTGAAAAGAGAAACTATCCAATGTGTCTCGAGTAGCCAGAGCATTGAGAGTGAATCCATTGTTAGTTCCCAAGAGGAAGAGGAGGACGAATTTAATGCAATATGGGAAACTCCACAAGCTCCACCTTTTGTGCCTTATCCTCAGTACCCATACATCTCGATTGTTTGGAGTCAGAAACCTTTCGGGTCTCCGTATCAGGCACCATTATCTCCATAGGATCAGTATCATCCTACAATTCGAGGAACTCCTCAGTATCAACAACAACCATATCAAAGGCAACACGCTCCATATCAGCAGCATTAGCACGCCCAACAAAGGCCAAGAAAGCCAGAGAGGCATATTAATTTGCTTCCAATGCCATATAGTCAAGTTTTTCCATATTTAATAAAAAGAGGATTGATAGTTCCAAAGAAACTAAATCGAGTAATTCATCCATACCCACCAGGTTTTGACGTCAATGCTCGATGTGACTTCCATGATGGGGAATAAGGGCACTCAATTGGAGGATGTAAGGTGCTCAAGAGCAAGGTACAAACTCTAACTGACTCCAAGATTTTGTCATTTGCGCCTCAAGGCCTTCAAATCAACAATACTCTTTCACCTAGTTATACGAGTCCATCAGTCCATGCTATGGAAGAAATTGCAGAGAATGGGTCTGAATATGATTATCATACTGGTCTCAATGAGGAAAACGACCCCAACTCTGAAGAAAGCTAGTCCAACAGTGAACCAAGCACGAGAGAGCCTCTTCTACGTTGACAATCATTTGGCTATTTCTAACATATCATTTGTATTTTCTTTGCATGTTAGTTTTTACTTACTTTTAAGTATTGTTGTTTTCTTTTATTGGTAATATTAATTAGATGATCATGCATGTTTTGAACGAATCCTTTTTATTCACTCATCTTTTCCATTTATATAAAAAAAATTTATTTCTCTCATTCACTTATCAAATTGTTGTTTTAGCAAAGATTAGAGTGAGGATGACGAAAACAAAATATCCATAATTGTTAATTGTATGCTTTCGGATAAAATCCTGTTGATGATATACATGCATTATTTCAAATCCCCAAATACCTGAGAGATAAGGAGTTAATCCCTAGTTAGCCACTTCGATCCTATAACTAGGTGTTTCTTTCAAATCTAAAAACCCTTACATTTAACCTGGGGCAAGGTAATGTTCAGTTAATTTGACTCCGCATTTGAATTACATGATGAAATATCCCATATGAGGATCAGTTGCATGATATTCTTCGCACACGTCTTGAAGTGTCAAAGGAACCATGCAAAATCCAAAAGTTCTATCGTTTGTTCTTCAATAACCAATGACTTGACAGGCACAAGCCTTTCCAAACAAAAACTTAGTTATCAATAAAGCCCACTAAGTCGAATCCCTCAATGAGGAAACTTAGGCAAAAATTAGGGCAATCCTATTGGGCAGAGAGCTTCAAAAAACGGTCCAAGCAAAAGTTATGAATAAAAAAAATCAAAAGAGGTCATATAAATCCTCAGCAAAGCCAAAACAAGATTCGATGACCACCGT
This sequence comes from Lathyrus oleraceus, assembly GCF_024323335.1. Lineage (NCBI taxonomy): Eukaryota > Viridiplantae > Streptophyta > Magnoliopsida > Fabales > Fabaceae > Lathyrus > Lathyrus oleraceus. The sequence continues at coordinate 308,947,203 of NC_066581.1, forward strand.
ATAAAAATTCAAAGGTTTATCGATATTTGTGACAAAAAACAAAATAAGGTGACTGTTATTTCAAGTGAATCTTGAATCCTCCTCTTTACACCATCGAACTCTTTTGGAAGAAGAATGTGTGTGTTGAATTAATTGAATGTAGGACTGAAGATCATCACAAAGAAAGGGTGGGTTAAAAATAAATTTAAGCCTTATATCCTTTGTTTCAATAACCATGAACCAAGCCACATTACAACCCCCAATTGACCTAACTGAAATAGGGTTTGTTCTGAAAGCATATTACGACAAGGTTCTGTAAACTGACTCCTAGAGATTTGATAATCGTCAGTATGAATGTCATACTCTCATTGTATCTTTCACACAATATCATATCATTCTAGTAAAATGATTTTTTTCAAAACTTGCATGAATCTTGCATTAAAATTACCATTGATTGAATGGACAATTTTAACTGCAAGTCAATATTTGGCATCAAGGAAATTCCAAGAGGAAATTGATCATTTGTGGAGATTGACCTAAACCAAGACCACTTCCTAACCCTATGGATCAGGGGCATGGCATTCATCGACTATATTAACCAAAGAATAGGCCAAGCTAAAAGACAAATCTCCAAGCATCAGTTGATCAAGGAGGCAAATCATTTCCATCATACTCAATCAATATGGGGAAAATCCTTCAAAGGCTCAATCAGGGGAAAACCACTGCAAGATTCAGGCTCTAGGGCAAATTTTTCCATTCCATGTCATGGTATAATAACTCTTAAGTTTTTCCTCTTTAAGACAACTCCTTCAAAAACCTTATAGACTGGGGCAGAAAGCTACACATATGCAGGTCCTCTCTATGCTTACAAGTGTTATGACATCATATATTGCAAAGAGCCACGGGGAAGAGCAAGAGCACAACCATCATGCATTGATTACATCGCTACACTAATTAAATCATTTGCAGGCCATCAAGGCATATTAGGAAAAGAAGTTGTGATTCTCTCATGAACAAAAACACAGCTTATTAGCAAGGGATCAAACTTGGGGCATAAAGAGCATCCACGTCTACCTTCTGATCATCACATCACTAAAGACCGAGTGTTGGGAAGTCAAATCCTTTCACCAACCAAGAGTCAAATCCATATTGGCATCTCCAAAACCAAAAGTCTAATCCTATTGGTACCTCCAAAACCAAAGTCCAATCCATATTGGCAAACACTAAAAGTCTAATTTGCTGGCATCTTCATAAAACTAAATCCAATCAACATTGGTACCTAAAAATAATCTCACCCTTGAAAAAGGGTGACCAATTCAAAAACAAATCACCTTCATGCACTCCCACATGCATTGCATGCAATATACATGCATAACTCTCTTGACGAAATGGGAAGTTTTCATTATCATGTACCACATGCATACGTAAAATAGTCTTTTCCGTCAATCCTTTGACACCAACAATCTTTTTCCATCAACCCTTTGATGATGTCACTCCATAGTGAAGTCCTTGTCCATCAACCCTTTGATGATGATAATCCTTTATGATCCTTTTCCATCAACCCTTTGATGATGTCACTCTCTAGTGAAATTCTTTTCGTGAACCCTTTAATAATGACAAACTATTTTCCATCAAACCTTTGATGATGTCATCTCTAGTGAAATTTCTTTTCGTCAATCCTTTGACGATGATACATTTCTTTTATGCCAACCCTTTGATGATGTCACTCTATAGTGAAGTTTCTTTCTAGCAACCCTTTGACGATGACACATTATTTTCCATCAACCATTTGATGATGTCACTCTCTAGTGAAATTATTTTTGACAACCCTTTGACGATGACAAAAAAAAGTTTCATCAACCCTTTGATGATTCACTCCATAGTGAAGTTTCTTTCCGTCAACCCTTTGACGATGACAAATTATTTCCATCAACCCATTGATGACGATGTTAACTATCTCCCATCAATCCTTTGATGATGATATTCCCAAAAAATCTCTTCGGAAATAAAATAAAGCCCTACAAAAAAATCCAAATACCTAGTTGCATTCCCACATGCATTAGTTCATGCATAATTTTCCTGCCAAAATAGGAAAATTCATCAAACATAATCCTATCAATCATCAGCATACCCATGCATAACACTCCCTCCAAAATGTCGAGTTCCATAAAAAATGAACAAAAAAATTATTCGCATTCCTACATGCACATCTAAAAATTTCCAGCAATTGCATACTTGCATACATCTCATGCATCATTCCATGCTTGGTACTTCCACTCATGTCATACAAAACATCAAACATAACATAATTCAGAATCTAGGGTCAATCATATGTATCCCGAACATTCCTCATTTAAGTCAATGGAGTTATTACCCTGCATGTGCTCATGGAATCATTTCCCAACAAGTCATTCTTCAAATTTATGGTTGATAATGATATTCCCAAGTTTCTTTGCTTTGTTACTACCCAAGCAGAGGTTACCCTAAAAAGTATCTTATGAGCTTTTCCCCTGCAGAGCTTTGCTAGTAAATCTCCTTAAAAGGGAGTCTTTTCTAAACTATTTCCCCTAACAGATGAATGTTTGAGATACTGTTTTTTTGATTTGGAGAATTTTATCTATTGTTTGAGATGCTGCTTCATTGATTCAAAGAATCTTGTTTGTTTCTTGAGATAGTGCTATAAGTATCCTTAAAGAGTCTTAGATAAGATTGAGGTATCATTCCCCTTGTTGGAATATCTTGATCATATCATGTAAGATACTACTTCGTTGATTCGGAGAATCTCATATGTTGTTTGAGGTACTGCTTCATTGATTTGGAGAATCTCTTCTGTTGTTTGAGATACTGCTTTGTTGATTCAAAGAATCTCATATGTTGTTTGAGATACTACTTCATTGATTCAGAGAATCTCATATGTTGTTTGAGATACTGCTTCGTTGATTCATAGAATCTCATTTGTTATTTAAGATATTGCTTTGTTGATTTGGAGAATCTCTTTTGTTGTTTGAGATACTGCTTCGTTGATTCGGAGAACCTCATCTGTTGTGTGAGATACTGCTTCGTTGATTCAGAGAATCTCATCTGTTATTTGAGATACTGCTTCGTTGATTTAGAGAATCTCATATGTTGTTTGAGATACTACTCTATTATCCTCGAAGAATCTTAGATACGATTGAGGTATTATTCCATTATTGGAATATCTCGATCATATCATATAAGATACTGCTTTATGGATTCAAAGAATCTTATTGACTCTTGTTCGAGATACTACTATAGTATCCTCAGAGAATCTTAGATACGATTGGGATTTCATTCCATCTTTTGAAAGTCTCGATTATATCATAAAAGATATTGCTCTGTCAATTATCAAAGAGTCTTGATTATTTCATTTGCCTTCTAATGACTATCTCACTACATATATCATTATATTTCTTGCTACATTTTCTTTCTGCATTTTATCCTTGCATCTTAAAGGACAAAATTTGGGGTCTTTTCGTATATAATTATCTTCCACCATGAATGTATGAAGACCATTGTCATTCATACCCCAATTAAATAGGGGCAGCTGTCATACCCCAATTTTGTATGGGCATTCTAAATTCATCTGATACAAGTCCATTTGTCCAGTTTTTCATTTTTAGCCATATGCATTTTTATCATCAAATAAAATCACCATATTTATTTATATATGCATATATAGTAAAAAAAAAGTCAACATAAAGTCAATATTTTACATGTTGAATAAATTGACTAAAATTGCATTTTTTTCATTATGTATTTTGAAAAATAAATTCATGATCATTTTATTTATTATTAAAAATATCCATTTGAATTTTATTAATCATTTTCATGCATTATAATTTTTTTTTTCTAGAAAACCCAAAATATCTCTCATTTATTACATCATTATTTCATACATTTATTATATCATTAATCACTATTTAATTAAATAAGTTTCTAGAAGACACTCACACTCTTTGCATAATACCTAAACTATCATTTTTAGAGTGTATAAATAAAATCATTCTCATTCACAAATCTCACCACCAACCATTCACAAAAACTAAGTCAAAACTCTCTTTATCTTTCTTTCTCTTCATTTTCTTTCAAGCATTTCTTTCTTTTTATTGAATATGTAGGCTCTTATACTTGTTCTTTATTTAATTCTATTATGTCTTTATTCTTGCTTTATTTATTTAGTACCTTAATCACCACCATTTTGCATGGTAACTCAATTGATTTTAAATCAAGAGTTGAAAGTATTCTTGTGCCTCCATAAGAAAAATTGATTTGTTGTTGTTTAAATGGATCTTATACTTGTTCATTATTTAATTCTATTACATTTTTACTCTTGCTTTATTTATTTAGTACCTTAATCATCATCATTTTGTATGCAAACTCAATTGATTTCAAAATCAAGAGTTGAAAAGTGTTATTGAACCTCCATAAGCAAAAGTGATTTGTTGTTGTTTAAATGGATCTTATGTTTGTTCTTTATTTAATTCTATTGTACTTTTACGTTTTCCTTATTTATTTAGTACCATAAGAATAATCATTTTATATAGAAACTCAATTGATTTTAAAATCAAGAATTTAAAGTGTTCTCTGACCTCCATGAACAAAAAGGTTCAAATGCAAATTGATTCTTGTTTTACATAAATAATATATCCAATAACTTATCAACATAACCCCGAGTATGAATTCATTATTCGTTTGTCATGAGGGTGGATAAAAGGTCAAATCAAGTAAATATATTTTGCTGCATTTTGTTGATTTTCGAATTTCGTAGTTGTTTATTTTCTAATTTTGAATATACCATTGTATTTGTGAGATCGAGTAGATAAATTTTCATTATTTATTTACTTAATTTCGTAAAAAAATTAAGTTATGGTGTTTTTACATTTTTGTTGGAATATTTTTTCTTCCATTTTTGTTGCTACGGGAATAGTAATCGAATATGAGGTTAGGGAAGATGAAATCTCCCCACACCCATTGATTGCTCGACACATCCCCGTGGGTTCCCCATACTTTTGGCCTAGAGCATTCACATCCTTAATTTTCAGTCTATTTTTTTTTGTATATTTTTTATTTATTTTTTATTTTCTTATTATTACTTTATCTATTTATTTATGTTCTTTCTTTTATTTTCTTTATTTTTATTTAATTCTTTTACCTCTTGTGTTGATAGTGTGTCCTCTCCCTTTTATTATTTTTGTTACCTTTTTTATTGCTTTATTTTTTTTAGTTTATTTTATTGTATTTTTAATTGATGCATAATTGTTAATCTAAAAAGATAAAATAACTATTAAAATTAACCTTTCAAAAATACTAAAATCAAAGATGCTTGATCAATATCAAGTATATTTTTCAAAATCATTTCCAAATCCATTTTCGTTTTAAACGCAAATTCAAAACCTCGCTTCAATGTTTGTTATTTTATTAAATCAAAACTAAAAGACTCTAATTATACTTGAACGTTATTTAGAAATGAAAAAGGGGATGGTTTTGAGCCTTCGACTCCTCTCCTCAATTGTTTGAATACGAGCTCCCTTACTCGATTAGTCAAACAATTATCATTTTTCTTAAAAACTTCTAAACCAGTTAAATCAAATTATTTTCATAATAAACTAAACAAAAAGGGAGATGGTCTAGAGCCTTCGATTCCTCTCCTCGAATACTTGGATACGAATTTCCTTACTCGATTATTCGAGTATTCGTCGTTTATCTAAAAAAAACAACCATATGCAAACCCATTTATATAAAAATTTAGATGAAAAAGAGGATAGTCTCGAGCCTTTGTTTCCTCCTCCTGAATACTTGGATACCAGTTACCTTACTCAACCATTCGAGTATTCATCATCCATTTAAAACACCTTAATATTATCAAATTCTTTTGCAATTAAAGATGAAAAGGGTATGGTCTAGAGCCTTTGATTCCTCTCCTCGGTTGTTTGGATACGAGTTCCCTTACTCGATCATTCAAGCAATTGTCATCCAACAAAACATCTCAATACGTCAAACCTATCTTTTTCTCGCCCCCGTGCGATCGAAAACCTTTTAAAAAAGAACACTGTTGAATAACTTCTAACACGCATAACAAACTAGTGCTTAAGCCTCTGTCGAGAGTAGACAAACCAATGTTTAGCCTTTAGAACGCAATCTAAACATTTTTTCATTAAAAGACACCAACAAATCGTAGTTCCTCGAACTACCAATGCTCTGATTTCCTTATTGCACTATAAGGATACATATGCACGAGATTGCGAGATCTTGACGAGCACACTAATAAAAAATTTCCCTTTTTTTCCCTTTGGAAGTTTTCTTTCATTTCTCTTTTCAATCTCTTTTATTCACTCGAAGAAAACAATTAACATAAGGCAACATTCAAATCAAAAATTAGACTAAAAGGTTTCCGTTGAGTACAACGGACGTGAGGGGAGCTAATATCTTCCCCTTGCGTAGTTGACTCCCGAACCCGAATATGATTGCAATGACCATTATTCTGTTTTTGAAGGTTTTATTGATATTTTCATATTTCTTGATTGGAATAAATAAAACTCGGTGGCGACTCTGTTCGAATAATTTTTCCCCGACCATAACGAATGATCGTATTTTTCGAGGTACGACTATATATTAATCTTGTTTTCTTTCTTTTCTTTCCTCCCTTAACCCTTTTTTTGCTTGAATCTTTATGTGCCACTGCTCAACTTGGTTTTTGCTTGAAATTGTTTGGTTTTATGTGTTACTCTCTTTTAGTTCAGAGAGTTCTCAAATCTGTTATTTCTTTGTTCTTCTTACAATTTGGATATTAAACCTTTGGTTGTGGTTTTATTTGCCATCTTTAGTATTTTTAAATAATTGTATTCGTATTTGGGTGATATTTTGATGCAATTGCAAGCGACATTTTTATTGAACCTTAGTTCGGATAAATGCTCACTTTTATTTTGCTTGTTCAAATGTATGTTTGGATTCAACTTTGAGAGGGATACAAGTGATTCTAGCATTCAGGGATGATTTTATAAAAAGTTTAAAGGAAACTAGTAAAAATTAGATATGAGTTTAATTAGATTTGTCTGTAAAAAATATTATGGATTTAACTATGGGATGGAATATAAGAAAATATTTGTTGAGTTTAATACTTTTCACCAGAGTTGATAGTAACAATCGTAATGAATATTTATAATTAACACATCGATTGTTATTATAGACCGTGGTGAAAGATAATTTAATTTTAATATAAATATAAAATTAAGGGGACACGCCCTTTTTGTAATGAAAAAATATAAAATTGTTGGTACTGGAATTCAAAAAGTATCACTCTTTAACCTATCACCACCTTTTTTATTTTGGACCGTGGTAAAAATTATTTTCATAATTAACAAATAATAAAGGAGCCTAAAGATGAGTTTTATTACTTTGTGGAATAAATGGACAAAGTAAGAAGATATTACAGAATGTATATTTTGTAGTAGTGAATAAACATTTTACTTATCTCAATAAAAACAACAATATTTAACATTCAATCTCAATCTAAACAACAACATCAACAATAACAACGACGACGACGACAACAATAACAACAATATAAAACATTCAATCTCAATAACAACAATAACACTAAACCTTTTACTCATTGCAACAAAAACAACAACATAAAATATTTAATCTTATCTTAACAATAACAACAACAACAATAATATTAAAACTTCAATCTCAATCTCAAAACAACAACATTAAATCTATAGGGTTTCGGGTATCAACAATAATAATAACAACAACATTGCTATAACATGAATAGTAGAAATGTTTCACGTATCAGAAATATGACGAAGAAGTCAAAGAAATGAATTTTGTGTTTCTATCTAGTGAATTTCGTGTTTCATTTCCTTTCTTCATACAAGTTCGAGAGGATATGATAGAGGTTAGTGAAAAAATGGTGTTTCGTACGTTTATGGAGATGAGGTTTCACAAGGGCATAATTTTGTTATAAAGGGAAATAAATTACAACTTCTTTTAAGTAACTTATTTTAATTTAAAATATATATAAAAAAAAAGGAGTGAAACAACGTTTTACCAAATATGGGAAAAAATAATATGTTTTATTTACAATAAAAAAGGGAGTGGAACAACTTTTCACATCAGTTCATTTGACCATCTATGGGGAAAGGTTAGCCAATTTTATCTATCAAAGCTCTATGTGCTTTCACGTTTTCTCCAAACCTAACTCATTCGGCATCCAAACTTCATCTTTGATTAACGAAACTCTATTTCTCCCATAAATCAAACTCAAAAATATAATTTCTTCCATAAATGAAACTCGAAAACATAATTTCTTGTTTTGTTGTAATTATTGTTGTATCATTGACTTTTAAGATTTGACTTTGAAAATTCTAAAATAGTATCTTGAAAATTTTGGTTTGAAGAATAATGTCAATTTTCACTTTATCATGTAAACGATATGCTTCAACCTTGACATTAATATTTAAAGTCAAAATTAAAAGATAGAAAGAATGTGAGAAGATATTACAACCTTGACATTGTGGTGTTTCCTTTTTATTTTTTTTATGATTCAATATTTATTTTGCGATTTTTTTTTTAAAATATCCAAAAATTTAAAAAAATTTTCAAAAATATCCATTTTTTCCAAAAAATTACCAAAATGGGCAATTTTTGCCCTAGTTTCCTACATAGGCGCCACCCTAGTTGGCGCCTACCCTTAAAGGGTAGGGCAAGTCGCCACTAGGAGTGGCGCCTACCCTTTAAGTTTTTTTTTTTTTTTTTTTTTTAAATATGTTTTTTTTTTTTTTTATAATTTTTTATAATTTATGAATTTATATTTTTTCTAAATTATATTAATTTATATTAACACATATATATAAATAAAATTATTTACAAGATATATATATATATATATATATATATATATATATATATTAATTTATATATATACTAATTTAATTTATAAGTAATTATTATTATTTAAATTTTTTTGGAAGAATTAGGGTTAATCATGTTAAGGTTCATTTATCAATTATAATTAGGGTTTATTGATCGGTTATAATTAGAGTTTGGTAGTTATGACCTAATTGAAACCCTAATTCCCTATAAGATTAAGTAATCAAGTGCGACACTAATTAGGGTTAGGTAGACTGGTGTACAACCCAGATCTTTTCCTATAAATAAAGTGTTATTTCCTTGCATTTTCTTCACCACTGTTTCCTATCACTTTCTGTATCAAGTTGAGTTCATGGCATCCCCAAGACCGTCGTCATGGCAGCGAACATCATCAAGGCGCCCGGATCCTGAACCAGTAATCTTAAAAAGGGATGGGCATGTTATTTTCTCGCCTTTGAAACCTCCAATGGAGATGAAATTTTGGAACATCCGTTCGTTGGACCAACTAAAAAGGTCCTTGATGTCTTGGTTAGAGGGAGATTACCAACCTGGTGAAGTCATCAGAAGGATTCAGAGGCTTAGAACAAGGTTCTCATTTGAAACTGGAGAAACGATACGTTGGTGGGTTGAAGTTGAAAGCGACATTGATTGCATCCAAATGATGCATGGATCAGACGACATAGTGTTAACTGTTGTAATTTCTTAGATTTTAATGGTTGTTTGTCATGTTGTTGTTGTATTTGTTATTGTTCTAGTACTTGTTCTTGTTTTAGTACTTGTTTTTGTTCCAGTATTTGTTTTTGTTTTAGTAATTGGTGTTGTAATGTTAGATGTTTGTGTTTGTTGTTCAAGTGTCATCTTCTATTTGGAATAAAAAGTAAACTTTAATTTAAAATGATTTTGGTACACAGATTTATGAAAGTGAAAACTAAGTTGTGGAACTAGATCCACGATATGGACATTTGTTCTTATTATGCCCTAGTTGTCTACATATGCTACACTTCCTCTGCATTTTCTCTGCGATGTCCATTTCAGTTCTAATGCGCCTGCTATTTGGGCGACCACTTTTATTCCGCCGCATCGATTCGTTGTGCCAAACAATTTCCCCGTCATACTCTGGCCAATACGCCTCCAATGCTACCACCGGAAAGGGATTGTCGTATACATTGAGCAATGTTGCAACTTTGTAGATTGGAGACACTAGCGATAATGCATCGAAGTGGCTGTGTGAACACGCTGCAATGACATGGGAACAAGGCATACGATAGGCCTGAAATTGACCACAGTCGCACCAACGGTCTGGTATTAGGACCCTATACTCTTGTCTGGGCAGCCCTTGGTTGTGGTCAATTGTTTCCTTGACACTAAAAGTGTGGCCATGGCGGTCGAATTCCGTAACCCGATGGCTGCTGGCTTTGGCAGATTCCTGCCTCATAAACTTCATGCAGGCATCACTATATACTTGACTCGTCTGCAACACTTCATTCCAGCGCCTGCCTCTTGTTACGAACAACGTTGCCATCCGAAAATAGGTCGCACTCACCAATGCGGTTACCGGGAGGTTACGTATGCCCTTAAACACGCCGTTCATTGATTCCACAAGATTTGTTGTCATGTGGCCCCACCTCACCCCATCGTCGTATGATCTAGTCCACTTTGCTCTGTCGATATTATCGATCCACCTCCCTGCATCAGAATTTGCCAACACTATTTCCCGGCGATAGTATTGGAATCCAGGTTGGTTTAATGCATACCCCGCGTTTATCAAATGTTGCTTCAAGAAGTTATCCTTGAACTCCCGCATAAAATTTTGAGCAATATGCCTTATGCAGTAGACATGGGTAGACGGGGGGTCATGCCAACCATTTGCTGGATTATTGTATGCACTGTCTATTGAAGCGTGCCTGTCAGAAATCACGCAGATGCCAGCTTGTGGAGTCACGTGCGTTCGAAGATTCTTAAGGAAGAAACTCCAAGCAGCAGCCGTTTCTCCTTCCACCAATGCAAAGGCTATTGGGAAAATATTTGAATTGCCATCTTGTGCGACCGTCATCAGTAACGATCCTTTGTATTTCCCATACAGCCAAGTTCCATCGACTTGAACAAGTGGTTTGCAGAATGTGAACCCGATGATGCAGGGACGGAATGCCCAGAAAAATCTATGGAAAATTCCATTACCTTCTAGACGAGTTCCGTCAGGGGATTGTGCAGGCAAGGTCTCCATTATAGTAACCGTCCCAGGTGAATACAATCGTAGTGCAGCCAGGTAGCGTGGTAGTTGTTTGTATGATTCCTCCCAGTTACCGTACACCAGTTCAATTGCCTTGGTTTTCGCTAACCAAGCCTTTCTGTATGACGGTGTATATTTGAAAACAGCCACACAATGGGAGATAATTGTTTTGACCTTCAGTGACGGGTCAGCCTCAACTAGAGGTAATATGGAGTGGCAGATCATGTCATGGCTAAGTTTGCGATGATCCTGTGCCATGTTGGTGTTGACGCAAATGTGAGCTTGAGATATGGACCCTATCACCCACGCATTATGCTTCTTCTTGTACGATGCCATCAACCTATATCCACACTCCGGATTTTTGCATACAATAACATATCTTTCCGGATTTGATTTGATAACATCGTAGTCAACACAATTTTTTCAAGTTCCAGTTCTTTATTGCTAACAGACACTCTTCCTTGGTCCGAAATTGGTCACCCTTCTTTAAGTCCTCATCAGACCTCATATATGGGTTGTAGAACATATCTGATGAGGGCTCATCCTCGCTCAAGTTAAGTGTTGTGAAGTGCGCAGGAGGTGAGTAGCGTTGCGCTATAGGTATTTGAGCTTGGTCTTCGTCTTCAGAATGACGGTTCACCAAGTCATCAACCACGTCTTCAGCATCATCAACCACATCGTCTTCAACGTGGTGCTCAGCATCTTGTTCGTCATCAATCACAGGATCAATAACCTGTGATTGAATATTCTGAGTTGGTTGAGGTTGTTCCAACACAATGTACAACACTATGTATTCGTAACCAGAGTACTCATGGTTACGAAGCATGTATTGTGTCTCCATGTCATTTTGAATCAATGACTTATAAAACTTGACAGAGTTGTTTTCTGAAAAAAAAGGTTGTTGATAAAAAATTTGGGACACGGGTTGTCTTAGTTTGGACTCAATCTTCCTCTTCAGATAAGAGAAGTCAGCTCCTCTATTTAGACAAAAACGAGTGCATTCGGTGTTTCTAAATAGGAAGCCAGACATATCACATTCATAAGTCTCACCATTGACGTGAGCTTTGACTTTGTATTGTGATGAAGATGCCATGTTTTGTGAAGACATTGTGAAGGTTTTGTGAAGGTTTTGTGTAGGTTTTGTGAAGGTTTTGTGAAGGTTTTGTGAAGGTTTTGTGAAGATATTGTCAAGGTTTTGTGAAGATTGCTGTGAAGATATTGTGAATACCTTTGCGAAAATGTGTGTGAATATTTATACTGCAAGAATCTTACTGCCTATCCATCAAGTCTTCACCACCAAGTCTGAACTTAGTCTCAGAGATTCCCATGCATGCCTGTTCCCCATCAAGTCTTCACCACCAAGTCTGGCAGATTCCCACGCATGCCTTACACGTGTCACACCCTTGAATGCAACACTCCCACCTAGTCTGTACTAATGCATGCCAACCTATCCACCAAGTCTGAACTTAGTCTCAGAGATTCCCATGCATGCCTGTTCCCCATCAAGTCTTCACCACCAAGTCTGGCAGATTCCCACGCATGCCTTACACGTGTCACACCCTTGAATGCAACACTCCCACCTAGTCTGTACTAATGCATGCCAACCTATCCACCAAGTCTGAACTTAGTCTCAGAGATTCCCATGCATGCCTGTTCCCCATCAAGTCTTCACCACCAAGTCTGGCAGATTCCCACGCATGCCTTACACGTGTCACACCCTTGAATGCAACACTCCCACCTAGTCTGTACTAATGCATGCCAACCTATCCACCTAGCCTGAACTTAGTCTCAGAGATTCCCATGCATGCCTGTTCCCCATCAAGTCTTCACCACCAAGTCTGGCAGATTCCCACGCATGCCAACCTATCCACCTATCCATATTTCCCCCCTAAGAGTTTACTTATGCCCTTTTGGCATAATAAAAAATGTGATAAAAAAAGCGCAAGCACATAGATCACCATAAAATGACAACAAACATGTTATAGGAAAGAAATTCTTAAAATCGTGTTAGTAGTTTCTTACAAATAAAGTAAAATAGTGATTATGTGTTTAAAATAATATTCAATCTTATTTACGCTTAATTATTTATTTTAAATAAGATTCCCACGCATGCCTTACACGTGTCACATTTTTTCATCATCAGATTCCACCAAGTCTTCCCCAAGACAAGACAACTCCCACCTAGTCTGCACCAATGCATGCCAACACTACCACCTAGTCTGCACCAATGCATGCCAACACTACCACCTAGTCTGCACCTATTCTGCAAGATTCCCATGCATGCCTTCCACGTGTCACACCTTTGCATCATCAGATTCCACCAAGTCTTCCCCAAGACAAGACAACTCCCACCTAGTCTGCACCTATGCATGCAAACACTGCCACCTAGTCTGCACCTATTCTGCAAGATTCCCACGCATGCCTTACACTTGTCACGTTTTTGCATCATCAGATTCCACCAAGTCTTCCCCAAGACAAGACAACTCCCACCTAGTCTGCACCAATGCATGCCAACACTGCCACCTAGTCTGCACCTATTCTACAAGATTCCCACGCATGCCTTACACTTGTCACATTTTTGCATCATCAGATTCCACCAATGCATGCCAACACTACCACGCATGCCTTACACTTGTCACATTTTTGCATATTCAGTCTACTTGAAAACGAGTATAAATAGAGGGTCATTCTTGCAAGTTTTCATCAACCACTAACACTTTTATTCAGAGAACTCAGGCGAAACTTCTCATCCACCAAGCTTCTTCCTACATTGCAGTCATGTCGCTTCTTACCATGGGCCAAGAACACAGAGGAACTAGGGCAAACATTGCCTCATTCGTAAGTTTTTCTTGAACATTGCCTCTTTCGTATGTTTGTAATTAGTTTTTTAAAAGTCCAATATAATGATTGTTTATATTGTTTGTTTTTAAAGGATCCCAAGAAATTTCGTCAACGTTCACACCCAATGCCTTATCCAGACCCATGGTGCGTACCTTACATAGAGCGTGCGGGTTTCGGTCATGTAATGCATGTCGTAAATGCCACCATTGATGCCAAATTCATTTTGGCTCTGTGTGAACGTTGGAGACCTGAGACACACACTTTTCACCTACCAACTGGTGAATGTACCGTCACATTAGAGGACGTGTACATGCTTTTAGGTCTTAGAATAGATGGTAAGCCTGTTACCGGAAATGTTCAACAGCCTAACCAAATATGTGTTCAAATGTTGGGGGTAGATCTGGTCGAGGGTGAGGGGTCTGCCAAAGCAAGGGGTCAGGGTATTAAATTATCTAGCCTACAATTGTACCACGACTCCATAACTTTGACTGAGGAATCCTCCGAACAAGAAAAAGTCATAAAAACCCGGGTTTACATTATGCTATTGTTTGGGAACTTGCTATTTCCCGAAGGGACGGGAAATAGCATAAATTTTATGTACTTGAGTTTGCTCGGGGACATTGATAGAATAAGCACATATAGTTGGGGTTCTGCAGTATTAGCATTCCTATATAGCTCTTTGTGTAAAAATGCACAAAATGAGCACTGTACATTTTCTGGATGTGCTTTTTTGCTCCAAACATGGGGGTGGTGGAGATTGCCGAGGCTAGCCCCAGAAAATCCTAATGACTACTCCTTCCCCTACGCAACTAGGTAAATTTATGATCTTATTTCATTTTGTATATTTATTCTATAAATATTTGTAACTAATATTATTTATCTTTTTTTGTTTAGGTTCATTACAACCGGACTGGATTACAGTCTTACCCCCAAAAATAAAATTATATTTTATCGTCAACTGTTGGATCGTCTCCGAGCACAGGATGTATTACCACTAAATCACTCAGCTTCTAACTGATTTATTAATATCATGCATTCTCGATAAATAACATATTTACTTTTTTCTTTGCAGTTTATTTGGAGGCCATATTTGGGATTGGAACATCAACCCAACCCCGAAGATGCAGCTGTTTGGACAGCAAAAACGGCCATAATGCGGTTCACCACTGTGGAGATGCACCAGAGTGACCGTGTCAAGCTTCAATTCGGAATGCATCAAGAAATCCCAGGCCCCCCAATGTCTATGGAACATTGGCATCTAAAAAAAGTCAGCCACCAGTGGTATGCCCAAAATTGGAAGGAATTTGCTAAGGAGTTTCGTAAAATGTGGAAAGACCGTGCCCACTATGTTCTACAATTTCCGGTGGCGCCCAACGAAATGAAGCCGACAAGGGAATATGTGGATTGGTATAGAGCAAATACCAATCCAGAAATGATTGTGTCTGACCCGTTCTATTTGGACGATCCCCGGATGCAACAACCATATTTCCAACAACAACAACCACCACAGTATTCCCAACAACAACAACCACCACAGTATTCCCAACAACAACAACCACCACCTTATTACCAATAACAACCACCACAACCATTTTACCAACAACAACCACCACCACCTTATTACCAACAACAACCACCACCACCATATTACCAACAACAACCACCACAACACATGTCCACCCCCCAACCAAATCAACAATACATACCACAAACTCAATCCCAATACCATGAAGACTACCAACAACAAACTCAACATTCCCACCACCATCAACAATCCCAACACCTACCACAATATCAATCCCCCTACTTCCACCAATCCCAACACTTCCAACACGACAATTTCCCAAGCTCTTCCAGTCCTCCACCTAGCCCCGACACGGGTATACAAGAGGACTACCAACAGGACTACTACACACCACAACAAACATTGCACTTTGGCCAACCCGATTCAACCCTAAACTACCAAAGACCACAATTCGAGGGCGCACCCAGCAGTAGTCAGTTTGTCCCACCGAGACAAAGCTTCGAGGGCGCAGAGGGGACTCGTCTTTCCTACAGCACTGAAGGGACTTCGACCCAAACACAACGGCAAGCGGCAAGGGGGCGCGTTAGGGCCAGGGGTGGTAATAGGGAAGCACCACCACCACGTGAACCGTCTAGGCGAGTAATTAGACCTCCCCCGTGCGGATCGTACCAGGGACCGCATCATATGTGATTAATCATATCTTTGTAATATTTGTCTTGTCTATTATTTAAATAAAAATATTTTCTGTTTATTATCTTTATATCTTTATCTTTATCTTTAAAAATATTGTCTATCATATCTTTATACGTATATAAATTAATTTTTTTCCAAAAATTTACAAATAATATTAATTACTTATAAATTATATTAATATATATATATATATATATATATATATAAATTAATATATATATATATATAAATTAATATATATATATATATATATATATATATATATATATATCTTGTAAAAAAATTTATTTATATATATGTCTTAACATAAATTAATATAATTAAGAAAAAATATAAATTCATAAATTAAAAAAAATTAAAAAAAAAAAAAAAAACATATTTAAAAAAAAAAAATAAAAAAAATAGGAATGGGCATAGGCGCCACTCCTAGTGGCGACTTGCCCTACCCATTAAGGGTAGGCGCCAACTAGGGTGGCGCCTTAGTGTAAAAAATGGCCAAAATTGACCATTTGTGTAATTATTTTGAAAAATTGTATATTTTTGAATTTTTTTTTAAATTTTTAGATATTTTAAAAAAAGATTCTTGCAGTATAAATCATTTGTTCTCATGGTAGCTAAAACTAACAGAGGAATAAAGTAACTTAAAAATGAATAAAAAACAAAACTATTTGCGCTGAGATTTTAAACATATTCATGGGGAACATTTCTCCACAGCTGTTTAATATGACCGTGAAATTTTTTTATTTTAATTTAAAAATAAAAATAAAAATAAAAGGAATATACCACTTTTATAAAGAATAAAATATAAAATTATTAGTGTTCAAATTCAAAATCTATTTATGAGGGACCTTTTTCCCACGTTTGCTACCATTAAACAATGAAAAAATAACTTCAAAAATAAAAATGAAAGAAAAATACTTAATAGAGTAAATTTTATCTCGGTGAATTAATTGACCGAGATAAAAATTCATTAAAAAATATTTAATTTGTTATAGTCTCTTAAAGTAATTAAATATTTCTTTTGTTACTATCACATTTTTATAACTCTTTCCCTTTCAGTTTATATATATATATATATATATATATATATATATATATATATATATATATATATATATATATATATATATATATATATATATATATATATATATGTAAGACATAAATAATAAGTTTTCACATGTCTAATACAAATAAATTGTAAGTATAATTTATTTTTATTATTATAGAAATTCATTCTAAATATAGTGATCCCTAATGGGGATTCAGTTGCAACAGGATAAGTTAAGACATCTTTATTCCTTCTTGGTTATCATCACAAACCAATAAATACATATCCATTAAGCACAAGACCTGCAAGCTGCTCAGTACTTCACTCTGCAAAGAATAAATTGAAGTTGACATTAGTTTTCTCTAAAAAAACAATTATGATGAAAAGTTGGCATTTTTAAAACAGATACAAGAAAAGTTTAAATTTTAGTTATCCCCTTATTAATATATCATTATAGTTAATATATTTAGGGTTTAAGATATACGAGAGGGTTGTTTTGAAGAGATATACATGTTACAGTCAATGGAGGGATTAACTTTGTAGGGCAAGTTGACACCACACTTGGCTGGAAGAGCAGCAAGAGCTGGAAGGTTGAGTCCAGATAGGCTGAGGAAAGTGGATTTGAGGCACCTACAAACACCTTGACGATCAGGGACAGTTTTAGCTTGGTTATTTACACTTCTAACCCCATTGCAACAAGGTGCTGGGACGGATGGAGTTGGGCTCCTAACGTATCCAATGCATGGTGCTATAGTGAGTTGTATCTGACTACATGAAAGAGCTGCATTAGCTAAGGGAGTACCCAAAATCAAGCACGTCATAGCCAAGAATGTAACTTTGAGAAACATTGAGCTAGCCATTATTGACTTGGAAAGTTTGGAAGAGGAAATATTGCACTAAAGATGTGGTAGTGATTGTGGAAGTGATGAGTGTTATGGTGTGTAGCTAAGGACTATTTATAGATAGTGTTCCCATTCAACTTTGGTTCCAATGTTTAACATTTATTGTTGCACATGATAAGTTTATAACCACATAGTTGGTGTGAATAATCCATTAATTTTATTTATAATTGATCTCTTACAAAATGATGGATTCTGTAGCTCAATTGATATAAGTAGTTGAACTTGACAAGTGTAAGTTGTTGGTTCATAATTCAACTTCTCATATTAAAAATCTAGCTGATTCTTTTTAGTATTGTCTCTCTTATTAATTATTTGTATTTACTACAATATTCCAATTTCAGATATTTTTTAAGAGTTTTAAATTCATTTTTACACAAAACATAGTAATATTGGTTCTCGTTATTTAATTTTAAAAAAATAATTAATTATTTAAAATAGCAATTATTGATAAAATTAGTTTGTCAAAAAGGAACTAAAATCTTCACAAAAGATATTTCGAAAAAGGAATAATTTATTTCATTTTTGAGAAATTCAATAGATTAATTGTTTTATTTTCATTTCTAAATGACTAAATAAGCTTTCTTTAATTTATTAATTAAAGAATAACTTGGATATTCATTCAAATAGTCAAATATCAACAAAATAGAATTAATTTTTGTTCAAATTTAGATGTATTTTCTTATTTTTATCTACCTCTTAATTTTTATTACATAGCTTCATTTTTTTTATTGATCCCTAATGAACCCTTACAAGTGTCTAAAATGTTAGACCCTCCGTTCTTTTTTAAGTGTCATTTTTTATTTTTTTTTACCTATACTAATAAATTTTATCATTATTGTTACTTTTTAAACAACAATCGTCATGTTATCTATAATACCCTTAATTTTTATTACATTCATTTTATTTTTTCTCTCTCCGTAATAATTATTTAAGGGTAATTTTGACAAAAGTGCATTTAATATTACCTAGAACTTTTCAAATGACAATTAAAAAAAACAAAAATTTCTTAAAAAAGTAACACTTATAAAAGAATTGAGGGAGAACCTGACAAGAAGCACCTAATTTCTAAATATGTAAACCAGGTGGTTTGGAAAATCCTTGTCAAGCTTTTGCTTCCCCTAAAATACTTATTAGTAGTTGACACTTTCCAGCTTATTAAAGAACTCTTTATTTTTGTTAGAAAAACAAAAACCTTTAGAGTTAATTTGGTAAGCGGAATAAGACCTACTTAGGATAAATGTATGGCAAATGATAATGAGTGTATATAAGACACGGGTTAAAAAAATTAAAATAATAAATTGAGTATTATTTAAGATATTAAAAATATATATTTTTTTAAATATATATGTATTTAATATACTAAAAATATAAATAATAAATATTTTAAAAAAATATTATATATATTTAATGAATTGAACCTAACATATTTTTTTATTTGGAATTCTTATGGACACTATTAACATGACCCTAAATATATTATACGATCTTTCAGTTAATTATTTGGTGGGACAACCAGAGATAAGATACATTAATCTTAAATTTTAAATATTTTGTCTCTTTAATTAAAATATGACTAAATCTTAAATTTTACATATTTTGTCTCTTTAATTAAAATATGACTAATTATTTTTCATTTATTTCAATTAATCCTTAACTTTTAAAAAGACTATTTTAATCTCTTAATTCTAAAAATTAGATTACGTTAGTTCTTTCTATCTATTCTGTTAGTCAAAGTCAGTGGATAAAGCTATGTGGCACTGACGTAGAATGCCACATAGTTGGACAAACTTTTATGATCGAATTAGCAATATAAAACTTGATCACTAATTTTTTTTATGAAAAAGATGAAAACGACAGTTAAAATCCCTAAAACATCTTTTAGTGATTGATTTTTACATCGCTAAATCAGTGTTAAAGATATATAACTCTTTAGCTATTTTGTTGTTCATTCATTGGATGTTTTAGTGAGCTTATCGTTATCTAACTTTGTTGTACTTGGTAGCTCAGAAAACAGTTAGGCTACAGTTAGAGGTTAACTTTAACTGTAACTGTTATCTTTTTCTCTTCCATCTATAAGAGAAACAACTTCTTTTGTTAAATGCTATGAAATAGATAATCACTTTCTTCCATTTTATGCTCTGTATTTTGCATCAATGTAGTGAGATGAATCTTATAGAAATTGAAATCTAACATGGTATCACTCTGTGGTTTCGATCTTTCGCTATCTTCAATTTCTCATTCTTGTTGATAATCTCTTTGAGCTACTCCATTCGAGCTCACAATGGATTCCGAAGAACTTCAAGATTTAGTGGTCAAGAATCCTCTTCAATTGCAAGGATTTTAAACAGTGTTTGCAAGTTTCAATTCCAACAACTCATTTGGACCTAATATTTCTATCTAATTGCAAGATAATAACTATCTTTTATGGAATCATCAAGTGGAAGGTGTAATCTTGACATAAATGATGTACAAAGTGGTGGTTAATCCATAAATTCCTCAGAAATTCAATTCAGCTCAAGATCGTGTGACCGATACAATTTTTGACAAATATGAAGCGTGGATTGTACAAGATCAAGTTGTGTTTATCTAGTTGTTGCCTACGATTTCTGAGTCTGTGTTACCTAGAGTACTTACGTGTAAACATGCTATTGAGGTATGGGACAAAATTCATCAATATTTCAATGCGCAAATGGAAGTTAGGGTTCGTCAGTGTCATGTTGAATTAAACTCCACAAAGAAAGGGAACAAATCTATCACTGAGCTAGTGTTACGTATCAAAGGTATTGTTAATCCTCTCTTAGCTGTTGGGGATTCGATTTCTAAGCAAGACCAAATCGATTATATTCTTGATGGTCTTCTAGAACAGTACAATCCCTTCGTGATACAGATGTATGACAGCCCTGAGTCACCTTCACTATGTGATGTGAAAGCTCTTCTTTATGTTCAAGAAGTTCAATTGGATAAGTTTCGCCAAGAATTAGTTATGTCCACTGTTGCTACTAATGTAGCTCATACAAGCCAAGAAACTAACAACTCTAGAGGAGTATTTTCAGGTAATCGTGGCAGAGGTAATTGCTTCACTTGGGGTAGAAGACGTGGCAGAAGTCGCTCTACTATTGGTACTATTGGAAATCTCCCAACCAATCAACTGTGTGGCAAATATGGTCACTCTATAGCTGATTGTTAGCATAGGTATGAAGAATCTTTCAAGAGACTTCTCAAAGTTCTTAAGTTATGGCCATGGTAGCTACTACAAGCCAGCCATATGCTTATACTCGGGAGTATTCCCTTAAATATCATATGGAATCTCAAGGTTGGTTTGCTGACTAAGGTGCCTCTCACCATCTTACTCCCCTTGATACTCACTTACATAATATCAAGCTCTATTTAGGTTCTAGTAAAGTATGTGTTGGTAGTAAGTCCATTGGATCTCTTTCATTTTAAGTCCATTGGATCTCTTGCCTTTTACTCCATGTTTTCTTCTCATCATAAGTTAGCTCTTAACAATGTCCTTCATGTGCCTTCCATAATGATGTTAGTCCGTCATTGCATGAATTTAGTTGAAGAATCAGATCAAAACAAGTGAAAGACGGGCCAAAATGAAGAATAAAGACCAAAGAATGAGAAAAAAATAGATAAGTGTGAAGATTGTAGACTTTGTGAAAATTTGGGTGAAAAGGGGAGCAAAAAGAGTGTAGCATCGGAAAAAATCACATGCACCGTCGCACGCGCAATAGAGCCATAAAAGTTATATCACATGCGCGATGGTCCCTTTTTATGGGCATTTTATGACGCATCTGATCCATTATGAGCTCTTTTTAACAAGAACTTTTGCACTTTGACCAGGGTTATGAAAATTGGAGAGCTAAACATGATTTGGAGAGCATCAAAGAATATTTTTAGGGCATTTGAAGCCATTAGAGGCCATTACTTCAAGGAAATTCATATGTTGTTCTCATCTATAAATTGTAGTATTGTAATCTAAATTATGAGTAGTTAAGCTCCTCTAGGTTAGGTTGTGTGTGATGAACCTTTTTCAATATTGCTGGGCAATATGCTGATTTGACTTTGTATGAATCTTTTGATCTATAATGTCATTCAATTGCTTATTGTTCTTAATATTTTTTATGCGAGATACTCTTTTAAATTGATTTTGGGCACATAGGGAATACTGATCCTTAGTCAATGTGTAGGACCTAGGGAAATTATTGTATTTACATTGGTTGAATAGGAATAGGATATCCCGAGTAGTTGCATATGGAATTAACGTTATGTACATCGTCTAACCCTAGTTACGCTAGCGTACTAGGGATAGGAAGCTCCGAGTAGTGGTTAGTGAGTTATTTCGTGAGGGATCGGCTATAACGGTGTTGTTAATTCGTCATGGGGTTATAGTGATAAGATCATTCATACAAGGCATCAAACATCAACAATAGAGAATAAGGGGATTCTAAACACAACTTGACCGCTTTCGTAATTCTGTTTAAAACTCTTACTTACTTTTCGTACTGCAACTCGAAAAGCCCACCAATTTATTAGTTTTTATACATTGCACACATTTTTTCTTATTAGAAGCAGTCTTCGTGGATTCGATCTTTTATATTACTGTGACACTATTAGTACACTTTCCGAGAAGTCATCGAGTTTTTGGCGCCATTGTCAGGGACTGTTGATATCTCAACAAGGCGACGTTCTTGCAATATTTTATTTTTAGTATTTTCTATTTTTGTTTCATTTTCTTAATAATCATAGTGCTACTGAGGTCTTTCTTTTTTGTGTATGCGCAGCTCAGGATTGGCATTTACACTGTGTGATCTAGAAATTGAAAGAACTGCACATGCTATCAAGAGAGCAATGAGAGAAGCAAATATAACTCAAGGGGTCTTAGTTGAAAATCAACCTCTAATTTCTTTTGACTCTGAAGAAGAAATCACCATGGAAGTTATACCACCCCTAACTATGGTTACTTTTCCTTCCAAATGGATCAATCCGAACTTGGAAGGAATTGGAGGACGAATTCCAAAAAATATTATTCATTACTACTCAGTTTATCGAGTGCTGAGCAGAAATCGTGAATTTTGAGAAACAGGAAACTGAGTCACTTTATGACTCATGGAAAAGATTCAAAGTTTTGTTACGCTGATGCCCGAATCAAAATATGAATAATATGGAGCAAATGCAAAATTTCATAAAAGGCCTAAAGAGTCAAACATGTATGTTATTGGATGCTTCCGCGGGAGGTACCATTTGATCAATGACCGAACAACAAGTGAAGGACCTTATTGAGAAGATGTGTATGAATGAGTATCGTTCAAAAAGCGAAAGGTCGATCAAGATTGAAAATGTGGGTACGTCTAAAGGTATGTTAGTTGTTGATACCCATACTACTATTTTAGCTCAACTTGAATTTCTAAATAAAAAGCTAGCTGAAAGAAGCTTAGGTAAAGCTAACGTAAGCTAGGTACAAACACTTATGTTGTACCTCAGTAAATGAGAACATGACCTCGCGAAGCGCAATCGCACGCTCGCGGATGGATTGAACAGAGTCGCCACCGAAATTTATTTATTCCCAAAGAGGGAAAGTGGAAATATCGATAAAACCCCTAAAAGAACGACAATTATTGGTCTTCGCAACCAAATTAGGAATCGGGAGTCGGCTATGCAAGGGAAGGTATTAGCATCCCTCACATCTGTTGTAATCAACAGGAACCATTTAGTTAGTTTCTTGAAGTGAATGTTAGCGTGATGTTAGTTTCTAATATTCTACTTATTGATTGAGAAAAAGAGAGAAAATATAGATGTTTTAGGAGTTTTTTTTTAATGTGCGATGAACTTAAAATTTTTTTTATTAGGGTGCAAAGAAGAAAGGACCTAAAAAGGTTCTTATTTTTAGGGGGCCTGACAAGATTTCACAATTTTGCTCCTACGTATCTCAAGGTGCAATAGAGAATTCAAGCTTTACATAGTTCTGGATAGAAAATGTTTGTTTGTTGGTCGATTTTAGCGAAAGTTATCTTGTATTAATCAATGAAAAAATTGTTTTACCCAAAATAGATGAGGAGCGGGTGTTTTCATCACATTGAATGGATTTACAAATCAACATTCATGGGAAAATGACACTTATCTCAACTGAATGATTGTGGATGAAACATTGCTTTGCATCATTTTAAGACAAAATGTATTTCGTTTTTGAAAAGGGTTTTTAAGATCGCACGGCGGCGAGAAAAAGGAGTTTGATTGGTTGGATGTTTTTTATAGGTGCATGACGAACGTTTGATGAGAACGAGACCTAAGCCTCGGGATCAATTATTTGGGGTTCCACCAGAATGCTAGATTCCAACGGTCCTTTTTCATTCAAGGTTATTAAGAGAATTGTTTAATGGACAATGAACGCTTGATAAGAACAAGACATGTGTCTCAAAATGATTTGTTCAAAAAGTTATGCTAGAATGATAGATCCCAACGACCTTTAATTTATCAAAGTTAACTAAGTTTTTTAAGAACGAATGATTAACCTAAAACAAGTGCTTCAAAACCAATTATTCGAGGGTTCTACCAGAATGCTAGATTCCAACAGTCCTCTTCTTTCGCATTCGATTATAAAAAGGGGTTTAATTCCTTAGTTAAAATATTTTGTTAGATGGTTAAAAATGAATTGTATTTATTTTGAAATGGGTCTTGAAATTGTACGTCCTCTAAAACTGGATTTCCTTACCAAGCGATCATGGATCGCTTAGCACTTGAGGGACGAGATTTCCAGCATGCTTCTACTCATATTCCTAAGAAGATGGTTATTGTGGATCTGGATGTTATCCCGAAGGCGTGGAATTACTTTCTACAACATACTCTAGACACTAACCGAAGTGGGTCAGAGCTCATTACTATGCGAGCTATGGCTTTATATTATCTGCTGAACCGACTGTCTATGAATGTCAGTTGTATAATTTAGTCTGACATGGATGAGATGGCCCAGAGTTAGACTCAGAAGTCTCTGGGTCATGCTACTATCATCCTTCTTTTGTGCAAGAAAGTAGGAGTACCAGAGTTTACAAATGGTTGCATTGTGAATCCGACACGACCATTGGATGTTGGGTGGATTGCAGATCACCCTAGGTGGACAACCTCAGTTGTGGAGGCACCATAGATAGAGGATAGACTAGAAGAGCCTACTGGACCCAGCAAACCCTAGTCCTAGTATATGCCTGAGGGAGTTCCTCTTACTGATGAGGACTCTCAGGGACACATAGATAGGATGCTCATGTTTTGTTTTATGCCAGATTTCTGTACACATACTGGACTGCCATGTCGTTATCTCACCCATCAAATGGATACGTGGGAAGCTGCTCAGTGCTTCAGAGAACGATTTTTAAGGGATCCTCCAACACCATTCTATTGACGCTATCAGTATCCTCGGCTAAATAGACCAATTAAACTTAGAGGACCAGTCCATCACCACCACCACCAGTCTCCTTTTTCTCATCCTACCCTTCAGCAACACCATAGTCCATTTAGGAGTCAAAAGCAGAGAGGCCAGCTGGGAAAAATGTCTCATATATCTTTGCCTTTGTACATTATGGTGACCCGAATGCCATGATTAACTATGATACTCAGATGATGGACAAAGACAGGGGCTCGGAGGAGGATTAGTTTTATTTTTCTTTCTATTTTTAGGTTTTTTTATAAGTTTAATGTACTTTAATTTTTAGCTATTGTGGTTTTCTGGAAGTTTTACTAGAAGAGGTGCATGGTCATTTTGAAAGCTTGTAAAGTTGCATCACACGAGAGGCACTGTGGATATTGTTAGCTCTTACTAATATGGTGAGAACAGAAAAACCCAAACACAAATTTCATCATATGAAAGATAATTCATGTATATTTTTATCATCTAGAACTTGTCTTTTCTCTTTTCTGATATCTTTGGCATGCTTACACACACTGAGGCACATTGTTTGTTTAAAACCCGGAGTCTTTCTAGCCATCCCATATATTAATGTATCCTTTGTGAACCCACTTTGAGCCTAAATCCTTATTGTTTGTTATTATTTAACCATATCATGAGCCCATGGTCCAAACAATTCCCTACCCTATTCAGAGTGTTGTCTTTTATTTTTGAATATGTGTTTCACTCTAAGTTTGAGGTTGTTGTTGGAATATCAACATTTAGGTTTCAGGTAGCTGTGTAGCAATACTAAATGTGAGTGCACCTGGAAAAAATAGAGCAAGAAAAAAAAGAGCTTAAATGAGGAAAAAAACAAAAATAATAGTACACATGAGCACTAACCAAAAGGAGAACTCAGTTGAAAAATAATAGTACACATCAAAACTAGCATACATCTTCCCTAGCATGTTCATCATACATCTTCCCTAGCATGTTCATCATACTACTTTTAAATTGTTCAATTATTTTCTTTAGTTTCTTTTGCATTCTATTTTATACTTTTCAAACCAACAATTCAAAACCCACAAGCTTTTGTTTAACTAAGATAGAACCCAAATTTGTATCATCAAGCAGTCCTTGAGATCGATACTTGGGGAAATTTCCCTTATTACTACGTTGGAAGGTTAGTACACTTGTTAATTTACCGATCAGTCAACAACCCCAAGGTCGGAAAAATATCAACAACCATCGAGGTTAGACAAAGATCATCAACCACGATGGTTGGAAAAGGTCAACAACCCGAAGGTTGGAAAAAGGTCAAAAACCCGAAGGTCGGAAAAATATCAACAACCCGAAGTTGAAAAGAAGGTCAACAACCCTGGAGGTTGGAAACAAAGACCAATAACATGAAGTTGAAAATGAATGACAATGTTATGGTGGTGAGACAGTAAAATAAAGGATAATTGTCCATACAACAACTGAAAAATAACCTGAACGAATACATTTCAAGAGGGTTTATTGGAGAGAAACCTACCAAGGAAAAAATCAAAAGAAAACCCTTTGGGGATATCAACTAGAAGTTCCACATGGATAATATTCTTTTCGGAGAAATACCATTGTTTTATCTGAAGATTAATCTGCCAGAAGTACACCACCTACAAGGTAGATGTTTATGGTAATAGGATTTTGGAAAAAGGTTGCTTGGGTTGCAAGGCTTTATGATAACGTTAGGCGAATGCGATGATATTTGACTGAAGCGACTTGGTTAATGCATGACAATGATCTATATGATGATTATATGCATGCTTTGTTGTTAGTGCAAAGTGACATGATTTATGCATGGTTCACCAAATTCTCATGTGGAGGGTGTAGCACCTCAAATTTGCACCCCCCATTCATGCATACATTTCATTTTTTAGGTCATTTATCATTGCATCTTGCATCGCATCATTGCATTCAGCATTGGTATCAGGAGGATTCACCAGTGCAAAAGAGCAAGTTTTTTTCCTTGAGATGAAAGCCACATGGTTGTTCTAAAGGGCTTATATGAGTCAAGGTTCATTTTGAAGCTATTGTACCAAGTGCTAGAGGCTCAAACTCATCAGTGCATTGCCAAGTCATCTGGGCCCCATAAAAGTCAACTGAAAGTCAACTGAGGGCTAGGAGGTGGAGAAATGGTTTGAGACATTTCATTCATGTCCAAGAGAGGCTTATTCATCATGTCAAACACTTATCTTGAAGGATTTGAAGCCAGATCAAAAGTTTCCAAAAAGGGAAAGTGACCTGTAATTTCAAGTTTCCAAAAATGGCAAGTTTCTGGACCACTTTCAACTTGACTTTCCAACATCAAATAAGCTTCAAATGAAAATTTGTCTAACATGAAAGTTGAAGATCTTTCTCTCCCATTTCCAAAAAGTCCAAGATCATGAGCATCTGATGAATGGTTGAGAAGTTATGGCCAAATGATTGCAAAGGGTGCATGGAACTTCCAAGAGCCATAACTTTTGATCCAAAGCTCCAATTTGAGTGCCTCTTTTTGCATTATGCTCCTTATGACTCATATTTTCCAAATCCAACATTGCATTGCATGAAATTTAATCATATAATCATTTGCCCATGCATGTTCATTTTGGAGGGAAAATGCCAAATTCAAATTTGGTGCATCATACATGTTTAATTCCAATTCCAACATGTGCATGAGATGATTTTAAGTGATTTTGAGCATGCACATGGTACTGTTCACGTTCATATTGCAATGCATAGGGTGAATTTTCCAATTGTGCATAACACCTCATTTTTCATTAAAATTTCATTAGCCAATGCCTAATCATGATTACAGCATAATTAACACACCATATAAAAGGTTAATTGTAACAGAATTTTCATTCTAACACATTCTAGATCTAGAACACATTTTTCCCTCCAATTTTTCGCTCAATCCAAATTCCAAAATTCTTCACATAACACTTGAATTTTATTGCATATTCTTGTTCCTTGATCATCATTTGGTAGGATTCAAGCATTGATTTGAAGAAATTGGTGAAGAACAAGAAAATCCATACATGAACATGAACATGGAGTTTTGAGTTTCAGATAGATCCAGACCAATTCAAGCATCAATTCGTGTTCTGGACTTCATAGCAAGGTTGAGGAAGGAGAACTGGAGCTGGAAGAAGTTTGAATCTACTGTTTTGGTCACTGCAAGTTCAGGTTGGTCAAAATTCACATCTCTTAATTCTTCAAACCATTGCCATGTTTAGGTAGAGCGTTTCATGCTGAAAATTTTGATATAAAATTCATCAAAAATGGATAAGAATTGTGTGAGATATGAGTGTTTAAAGTTTGATGCATGAAAATGTTTTCGATCGATTCTCTTAATCCATGGAGATTTAAGTTAAACCAATGCTCGATCCGTGTTCCTCATGAAATAAGCTTTCCAACGGTATAAGCCATGCCTATTTCTGCAAAAAAAATTATTGAGGTGCACTGTACAGCCACTGTCTCAACGAAGGAGACGGTGGAAACCACCGCTGTGAATAGTGTCACCACCGGCTCTGGTTCAACTAGGGTTTTGGACTGTAGCGCGTGCATGAACGTAGTTCGATTCCCAGCGGATGACGTTTTCAAATTCATTTAATTTCCTTGCCTTGAAACGCTGCTTTTCAGTGTTGAACGTACCTCGCTTCGATTCCCAGCGAGCGCGTTTTGATTTCCTTTTGTTTTCCTCAGTCCAAAACGACTGCTTTTTGGTTTGCCCTCGGTTCGATCCTCTCTGGCAGCATTTTTCAAATTAGTTCAACCTTTTCTATTTCCCTCCATTTCTCATTGCATTTTTTTTCATATTTTGTCATATATTTCATCCAATTTCAAAAATTCATAAAAAATTGAAAACAAGTCCGATTTGAATGCATTTTTTTGCTACATATTCATTGAGAAGTCTATTATTCTGTGGTGTGATTTTCCTGATTTTATCATTTCTGGATTTTGATTGAGATTGTATGTTTGAACATGTATGCAAAACTACTATGTTGTGCCAATTCTTTTGTGGAATGCTCAATAATTGTCCAATTGCCATGAAATTTTATATGCTGCTTCCTAACATGTTGTAGGATGTTTGAGGCTAAGATTGGTATCTTTAGCATATTTTATTTCTGTTTTAGGCACATGGATGTATGGTGTGACAATGTGTGTCACACATTTTGATGTTATACTTGTTCATTTTCATATACATGTCAATCGAGCTTTTCTGATCCTAATTTTTGGCATGATGATTGTGTTTGACATGTTGTGTGCACATAAAAAATTTCATGATTGTTTGATTCATTTCTGTTTTAATATGGAATTGTTATTCTTGATGTCCAATTGTGTGCTTTGTAATTGCCTTTGCCATATCTTGCTCATGAGATGACTTTTCCATTTGATTTGAGTTTGGTCCTTTTTAGGACATGTTCTTACTTGCATAAATATGCTTCATGTTGAATATTGGTTGTTGTTTTGACTTTTTGCTTTGCCTTTGACCCTAGTCTTGGACTAGTGGTTTGTACTCATCTTTTGAGCTTTGTATTTCAGGTTCAAGCTATTAGCTCTAGTGGTTGATTCCATCTCATGACTTGGGATGCAAATTTGCTTTATCCACTAACCTTTGTTGTGTTGTAGGTTCCTTGATGATGAACTCACTTGAGTTGTTGAGTTGTTGACTTGCCTTGTGTGCATATTGGTTGTAACACTGTTGACTGTTTGTTGGATTTGTCTGAATGTGAATATTGACTTGTTTGACTTTCTTACAGGTACTTTAGCCGCTTTAGCTCATTGCTTGAGCTTTGCTTTGCTTGTGGTTGGCATACCACCTAGGTAATCATTCTCTAACTCCATGTAGTCTGGAAGCCCTGTCGTTTCTGTTTGACAGGCATTTGGATGAAGTCCTCCTTAAGAGGCAATGACTATGTTTGTTTACTTTTGTGCCATGTACTTCAAGTCCTCCTAAGTGAAGAGGCAATTGGCAGATAGAAGGGACTAGCAGTCAGTCCCCTGCTAATCGTTTGAGTCGTTCATTATGCTCGCACCACGTGCTGAGGCTCTTGAACCTAACCCCAAGATCCCTTGTATATAGAGTCAGTCAAGTGGAGTAGGATCCCTCATTCTGGATCCCCACGTTTTCATTGATTCAAGCTCACCCAGGCCAGGGTTAAGAGCTATGAGGTCTTACCCTCATTACCTTTCATCTGCTCACCCTGACGGTCAATGTCAGTGGTTAAGAGCCCTCAGATACCCTTCCAGTTGGCTTGTTTGTCGAGGTTGATATGACCCCTTGACTAAAGCCTCACCCTTGATGTTTGAGCCCCTTGTTGGTGTGTTTACTTAATGTTATATGTTTGTGTGTGGTGTGATTGTATCCCCATAGGATTTCTAGACTTCGCATAGTCTCTCATTTGCATGACAATTAAGGTAGCACGGTTCCTTCGTCTAGGACTTCCTTTCTTGCGTGAGCTTTCCTAAAACACAAACAAACTTTACCTCCTCTTAAGGACACGTTGACTCCTTCTACTACAGGTGAGTAAGTCTCCAAAGGTCGAGTATCCGGTAGATTCCGTAGTAACGCCGTTCACCTAAAAAACACAAAACAAACAGAAATAGTTTACCCGAACTACGTCGACTCTGATGTTTGTGTATGACAAACTACGTAGGCCCAGGATGCGACATCCTGCCGAGTCCGCTTTCTCCGTTTTCTTTCATCTGTGTTCTATTCCAGTCTTGTGCAGTTTTTGAGCAGTTATTCAGCAACCTTATTCTATTCTTTCTGAGCGTGGATCCCGTCGAGTACGACGGACGTGAGGGGGTGCTAGTACCTTCCCCTTGCGTAACCGACTCCCGATCCTTGCAATCTCTGGTTGTAAGACCATTTCCTTTCCAGGTTTACTTCGAGCATTTCCTTTCCCTCCCTTGGGATAAATAACGCAAGGTGGCGGCTCTGTCTCTTTTTCCCGCCGGTTGTTTTTCGCGAATGCGACAGCTGGCAACTCCACTGGGGACCTAGAAGTTGACCTCTTGCTGGTCCATCTTCCTTAAGCGAGTCAATCCTAGCGCTCTCTAGGATAGTTTTGGTTGCTTTTACTGCTTATTTATTGCGTTTATGATTATTATACTGTGTATATATTTGCATATATGTTTGCATGCATCATATTATCATTGTGTTGGATCCTGTACAGGTTGTTCCTCTGTTTTGGGGTGGGTGTTCTGAGTGGGGCTAAAACCCAGGCCCGAGTATACACCTAGGATTAGCGTGGTCTCATGTTGCCTCTCATGTTAGGTCAACATGTTTTTGGCGACGTGACACACCACAAGTCAGACGAGGTTCTTTTGAGAGAGCTCTTCCTTTGTGGAGTAGCCACTTTGGTTGAGTCACCTCATTTGAGCTGTTGACTTCGGTGGCCGTTCTTTCCCGGATCTTTGGTTTAGATGATCTTATGAGAGCTGCAACGGCACACCCGAAAGGGCAAACCCGTTGAGTATCTTGTCCGATTGTCGAGACCATTATCCGCCTTAGGATGACCTGATTAGAATTCACTTGTGAGGGGAGGGTTGATTCTTACAGACACAGGTTCCGTCAGTGATTCTGTGATGGTGACTATGGTTCAGTTGGATTTATGGGTCTTTATTTCTAGACGCCGGAGGTTTGACCATGGTATTTATCAGAGGGTTCCGTTTATTTCGGATCCCTGGGCCGAATTTGAGGGTACTTGCTCAGATGATGACTTGCTCAAATGATGACTTGCTCTGTTGATGACCGTGGGTTCTGATGCCGAAGTTCTGATCCTACGCCTTGTGATACTCAGCCAACCTGCCATGGCTTCATCATTTTGCATCATAGCATGTTTATTTTCAAAAAAAAATAATGCATAAAAAAGGAAAGTTAACCCGCATATGCATATCCTTTTTCAGGTTCATTCATGATAAAACAGCATATGCATCATACACATCATACACATATCATTCCTGCATTACAGGTGTTCTTGACGAAGATTTCTCATTCTGGTTCCTGTTTTAGGCAGGATTACTGATCATCGTCCGCACCGCTACGCGACAAGACTGAATCAACAAAGAAGCATGGATCAAGTTCAGGCTGAACTGGCAGAGATGGGGGCTAACATGGCCCAATTTATGAGCATGATGCAAGAGGTTGTGCAATGTCAAGAGGAGCTTCGAGCCTTGGTCCAGAGACAGGAAGCTGTGATTCCACCTGTCAACCGTACTTCACCGAAAGGAGTCCCATTTAATGATACTGTTGTTGCCACCATTCCCGTCAATAACTATGCTATGGGTGATGAACTGAGGGGTACCAGAATCAACGGACAACCTATCGCTCCAGAGATTGTTAATGTTCGAGCGGCCCGTGCTCCAGCTCGCCATCCTGCTCCGTTGGTTGATAGACAAGAGGATATGTTCACTCTCCTTAGTGATGATGATGAGATGGGAAGGACTGAAGAGAGGGATAGAAAAGTTGATGCCCTAGCTGAGAAAATTCGCGCCATGGAGTGTCAGAACTCTTTGGGCTTTGAGGTCACGAATATGGGATTGGTTGATGGACTGAGGATCCCTTACAAATTCAAGGCGCCATCCTTTGACAAATATAATGGCACTTCTTGCCCTCGCACTCATGTGCAGGCTTATTACAGAAAGATCTCTGCATACACTGATGATGAGAAGATGTGGATATACTTTTTCCAGGACAGCTTGTCTGGAGCGTCTTTGGACTGGTACTTGGATTTGAAGAGAGAGTCTGTTAGAAGCTGGAGAGACTTGGGTGAAGCTTTTCTGAGACAATATAAGCACAACATAGATATGGCTCCGAGCCGAACTCAGTTACAAAGCTTGTTTCAGAAGTCTGGTGAGAGCTTCAAAGAGTACGCCCAGAGGTGGCGTGAATTAGCTGCAAGAGTGCAACCTCCAATGTTGGAGAGAGAGCTGGCCGATATGTTCATTGGGACCCTGCAGGGTGTGTTTATGGACCGTATGGGAAGTTGCCCGTTCGGTAGCTTTTCGGATGTTGTTATCTGTGGAGAGAGGACTGAGAGTCTCATCAAAGCAGGTAAGATTCAAGATTCTGGTTCTTCATCTTCAAGTTCGAAGAAGCCATTTTCTGGGGCACCTAGAAGGAGGGAAGGTGAAACAAATGTTGTGCACAGTCGGAGAAATATGAACAGAGGACAGTATCGTCAGGTTGTTGTTGTGACTATTCCAGCACCCCAACCTCAATCTCAACAACAACATCCGAGACAACAACAACAACAACAGCAACGCCCATTTCAGCCAAGGCAGAGAATGCCAGAGCGTCAGTTTGACCCGTTGCCCATGACATATGCTGAGTTGCTTCCTGAACTGCTCAGGTTGAATTTTGTTGAGCTTCGCACCATGGCTCCGTTGACGAGGATTCCTGCTGGGTATGATGCTAATGCCCGTTGTGACTTTCATTCCGGTGCACAGGGGCATCACATTGAAAATTGTAGGGCTTTCCATCACAAGGTCCAGGATTTGATTGATGCCAAGACAATCAACTTTGCTCATGTTCCTAATGTTGTGAATAATCCTATGCCTCAGCATGGCGGGCCTAGGGTGAACAATGTGGAAGATGGGGAAGCTGTAGATTTTGTGGTTGATGTTGATGATGTTCAAACGTCGTTGCTTGTGGTAAAAGAACGTCTGCTGAAAGGGGGAGTGTTCCCGGGCTGTGATGAAGGCTGTTCAGATTGTGTTGATCAAGAGAACGGTTGTGGGAAGTTGAGAAGAGGTATCCAGTGTCTGATGGATGAAGGTTGCCTACAGTTTAGTCGGGCTGTGAAAGATCGTGGGGTGGTATCAACTGTCACCATTTTATTCAAACCGTCCGAGGGTCCTGGACGTGTCCCGAGAACTGTCAGTGCACCCGTAACTGTTGGTACTCCGGTAACCATATCTGCACCAGTGACGGTTGGTACTCCTGTCACCATTGTTGCTTCCGATAGAAGACCTGTTGAGAATGGTAGAGCGATCCCGTGGAAGTATGATAATGCTTTCCGCAATAACAGAAGGTCAGAAAGTCAGATCAGACCAGTGAATCAGGCCCCAGTGACCATTGATTTGTCAAACAAAACTCCCGTAACTGTTGGTCCGGCTGTGGACAATGTGGGAGGACCTGGAGGGTTTACTAGGAGTGGTCGTCTGTTTGCACCACAGACTCTGAGGGATAGTAATGCTGAGGCGCTTGCTAAAGCCAAAGGGAAACAAGCTGTGGTTAAGGAAAGACCAGTGCAGAAAGAGGCGCCTGAGGGGTCTTTTGAGAAAGATGTAGAGGAATTCATGAAAATCATCAAGAAAAATGATGATAAGATTGTAGATCAGCTGAACCAGACTCCATCGAAAATCTCTATTGTTTCCCTGTTGCTGTGTTCAGAGGCACACCGTAACGCCTTACTGAAAATATTGAATTTGGCTTACGTGCCTCAAGAGATTTCGGTCAACCAACTCGAGGGTGTTATTGCAAATGTAAGTACGAGACATGGTTTGGGGTTCACAGATCTGGACCTGACACCTGAGGGTCGCAATCACAACAGAGCCCTACATATCACTATGGAGTGCAAAGGCGCAGTGCTGTCGCATGTGTTGGTTGATACTGGCTCTTCCCTGAACGTGTTGCCCAAGAAGGCTCTGATTAAGCTTGATGTTGAAGGGGTTGTCCTCACCCCAAGTGATCTTGTGGTCCGTGCTTTCGATGGATCCAAGCGATCTGTTTTCGGCGAAGTCACGTTGCCCGTAAAGATCGGCCCAGAAGTGTTTGATATTATCTTCTATGTGATGGATATTCAACCAGCATATAGTTGTTTATTGGGGCGTCCCTGGATACATGGGGCTGGGGCAGTTTCGTCAACTCTCCATCAAAAGCTGAAGTATGTGTGGAACGGTCAGGTGGTGACTGTGTGTGGCGAGGAGGACATTCTTGTGAGCCATTTATCCTCTTTCAAGTATGTGGAGATGGATGGCGAAATCCACGAAACTTTGTGCTAAGCTTTCGAGACCATTGCTATGGAGAAGGTGGCTTTTGTTGAGCAGAAGAAGCCAGGTGCCTCAATTGCGTCATACAAGCAAGCTTTGGAGGTTGTCAACTCTGGTAATGCAGAGGGCTGGGGTAAGATGGTTGAAATGCCCGTGAAAGAAGACAAATTTGGCATTGGTTATCAGCCGCTTCAGTCAGAGCAGGGTGTTCAGAAAGGGCCGTGTACCTTCACCAGCACCGGGTTGATGAATCATGGTGACGTCTTTGCAGCAGGTAGTGAAGACGGTGACAGCGACTGTGATATGGACAACTGGGTGCGCCCGTGTGCTCCAGGGGAGATGGTCGACAATTGGACGACCGAAGAAATAGTCCAAGTTACTCTTCAGACAGAGTAAATTTCTTTTGTTTTTCATTCTGCACAAAAACCCTACGTTCTGCCCAGGGCGTAGTGGTTCATTGTAGGGCCACATCTTGTTTGAATTTTCAATGAATATCACTAATAAAGGACGTTTTGCAAACAAATTTGTGCTCACTGTCTTTCTGTTTTTATTTTCATTTTTCAAAACAATAAAATGGCAATGTTTTTGTTTTTGTGACTTTCTTGAATTCTTTTCTAAAACAAAGCATTAAACATCGTTCATGCAGAATCGATCTCGCGGACTCCATTAAAAATAGTTCTGTTATGGCTCAGTATGATTTCGATAATCCCATTTACCAAGCTGAAGAGGAGGGTGAGGAAGATTGTGAACTCCCCAAAGAATTGGTCAGACTATTGAAACAGGAGGAAAGGGTCATCCAACCTCATCAGGAGGAGTTGGAGATTATTAATCTTGGTACTGAGGACGCCAGGAGAGAGATCAAGATCGGGGCTGCTTTAAAGGAATCTGTCAAGAGAGGGCTGATTGAGATGCTGAGAGAATATGTGGAGATATTCGCATGGTCGTATCAAGATATGCCTGGGTTGGATACGGATATTGTGGTGCACAGGCTACCTCTCAAAGAAGATTGTCCTTCGGTAAAGCAGAAGCTTCGCAGAACTAGTCCTGACATGGCTGTCAAGATAAAAGAGGAGGTTTAGAAGCAGTTGGATGCGGGTTTTCTGGCAGTTACCAATTATCCCCCATGGGTTGCCAACATCGTACCCGTGCCGAAGAAGGATGGTAAAGTCAGGATGTGTGTCGATTACCGAGATTTAAATAGAGCCAGTCCGAAAGATGACTTCCCATTACCTCACATTGATGTATTGGTTGATAACACTGCTCAATCCTCGGTTTTCTCTTTCATGGATGGATTTTCTGGCTATAATCAGATCAAGATGGCACCAGAAGACATGGAAAAGACGACATTCATTACACCTTGGGGCACGTTCTGCTATAAGGTGATGCCCTTTGGGCTGAAGAATGCCGGTGATACCTATCAGAGGGCTATGACGACTCTCTTTCATGACATGATGCACAAAGAAATTGAAGTGTACGTGGATGATATGATTGCGAAGTCTCAGACAGAAGAGGAGCACTTGGTAAACTTGCAGAAGTTGTTTGAAAGACTGAGAAAGTTCAAACTGAGGCTGAATCCAAACAAATGTACGTTTGGAGTGAGATCCGGAAAGCTGTTGGGTTTCATTGTCAGTGAGAAAGGAATTGAGGTTGATCCAGCGAAAGTAAAAGCTATTCAAGAAATGCCTGAACCAAGAACGGAAAAGCAGGTTCGAGGGTTTTTAGGGAGGTTGAACTACATTGCACGGTTCGTATCTCACCTAACTGCCACGTGTGAACCGATATTCAAATTGCTAAGAAAAGATCAAGCAATCAGGTGGAATAATGACTGTCAAAAAGCTTTTGATAAGATAAAAGAGTATTTGCAGAAACCTCCAATCCTTATACCTCCAGTTCCTGGGAGGCCTCTGATAATGTACCTTTCAGTGACCGAGAATTCGATGGGGTGTGTATTGGGACAGCATGACGCGTCTGGTCGAAAAGAGCATGCAATATACTACCTTAGCAAAAAGTTTACCGACTGTGAAATAAGATATTCGCAGCTCGAGAAAACTTGCTGCGCTTTGGCATGGGCTGCTCGCCGACTGAGACAGTACATGTTGAACCATACTACCCTGTTGATTTCTAAGATGGATCCAGTGAAGTACATCTCTGAAAAGCCGGCTCTTACCGGACGTGTTGCTCGTTGGCAGAT
Organism: Lathyrus oleraceus; assembly: GCF_024323335.1. Classification (NCBI taxonomy): domain Eukaryota; kingdom Viridiplantae; phylum Streptophyta; class Magnoliopsida; order Fabales; family Fabaceae; genus Lathyrus; species Lathyrus oleraceus. The sequence goes on from NC_066581.1 coordinate 308,984,914, forward strand.
GATTTTAACTGAGTATGATATCCAGTACACGTCTCAAAAGGCCATCAAAGGTAGTATTCTGTCTGACTACCTTGCCGAGCAACCGATTGATGATTATCAGCCGATGATGTTTGAATTCCCCGATGAAGACATCATGTACTTAAAGATGAAAGATTGTGAAGAGCCTCTTGTCGAGGAAGGACCGGATCCCGATGACAAGTGGACACTGATGTTTGATGGGGCGGTTAATGTGAATGGAAACGGTGTTGGGGCAGTACTCATCAATCCTAAAGGTGCACACTTACCTTTTTCTGCCAGGTTGACTTTTGAAGTAACCAACAACGAAGCTGAGTACGAGGCTTGTATCATGGGGATTGAAGAAGCCATCGATCTAAGGATAAAAACTCGGGACATTTATGGAGATTCCGCTCTAGTGATTAATCAAGTCAATGGAGATTGGAATACTCACCAGCCGCATTTGATTCCTTACAGAGACTACACCAGAAGGATCCTGACTTTCTTCAAGACGGTGAAGTTGTATCATGTACCCCGAGATGAAAATCAGATGGCTGATGCCTTGGCTACTTTGTCTTCTATGATTAAAGTCCATTGGTGGAATCATGTGCCACACGTTGCTGTGAATCGACTCGAGAGGCCTGCGTATGTGTTTGCAGCCGAGTCTGTTGTGGATGAGAAGCCGTGGTACTATGATATTAAGAATTTCCTCAAAAGCCAGGAGTATCCTGAAGGGGCGTCAAAGAATGACAAGAAGACGTTGAGAAGGCTAGCTGGAAGCTTTTACCTGAATCAGGATGATGTGTTGTACAAGAGGAACTTTGATATGGTTCTGCTCAGATGCATGGATAGACACGAAGCAGACATGTTAATGTAGGAAGTGCACGAGGGATCTTTCGGTACCCATGCTGGTGGTCATGCAATGGCCAAGAAGTTGTTGAGAGCCGATTATTACTGGATAACCATGGAATCCGATTATTTCAAATACGCTCGGAAGTGCCACAAATGTCAGATCTATGCAGATAAAGTGCATGTACCACCAGGCCCTCTGAATGCTATGAATTCGCCTTGGCCATTCGCGATGTGGGGCATTGATATGATTGGGAAGATTGAACCTACTGTTTCTAATGGGCATCGCTTCATCCTGGTTGCAATTGATTACTTCACCAAGTGGGTGGAAGCAGCTTCTTATTCCAGTTTTACCAAGCAAGTGGTTGCCCGGTTCATTAAGAAGGAGATTATCTGCCGTTATGAGGTTCCTGAGAGAATCATCACTGATAATGGTTTGAATCTCAATAACAAGATGATGAAAGAGCTCTGCAGAGATTTCAAGATCGAACATCACAATTCTTCTCCTTACAGACCGAAGATGAATGGTGCTGTAGAGGCGGCAAACAAGAACATCAAGAAGATTGTGCAGAAGATGGTCGTGACGTACAAGGATTGGCATGAGATGTTGCCTTTCGCTTTGCATGGGTATCGTACCTCAGTACGTACGTCGACCGGGGCAACCCCTTACTCCCTTGTGTATCGTATGGAAGCAGTCCTACCTGTTGAAGTGGAAATTCCTTCTCTGAGAGTCCTGCTGGATGTCAAGCTAGATGAAGCTGAGTGGATTCAGACAAGGTTCAATGAGTTGAGCCTTATCGAAGAGAAGCGGTTAGCAGCTGTGTGCCATGGGCAACTGTATCAGAGAAGGATGAAGAAAGCCTTTGATCAGAAAGTGCGTCCTCGAAGCTATCAGACAGGTGATTTGGTTTTGAAGAGGATCCTTCCTCCCGGTACAGATAACAGGGGCAAGTGGACTCCGAATTACGAAGGTCCATATGTTGTTAAAAAGGTCTTCTCCGGTGGGGCCTTGATGCTTACAACTATGGATGGTGAAGATTTTCCGTCCCCTGTGAACTCAGATGTAGTCAAAAAATACTTCGCATAAATTGACCCGCTGGACGAAAAGAATAAAAGAGTCCAGGCAAAAAAGGGCATCCCGGCGAACCAAGAAAAAAAGAAAAGGTTCGGGCAAAAGTTAGGGATAAAGAATAAAAAGAATATGTACACCCGGTAAGTCGAAAACCTGCAAAGGCGGCTTAGGCAAAAAAGGGTATCCCGATGGATTGAAAACCTGAAAAGGCGATCCAGGCAAAAGAGGGATTAAAGCGAAGACTACAGTCTGAGTTATCTGTACTTCATCGCACTTCAGTGTCAACCATCTTGAAGGATATGACCAGTCCAATCATTCTTCTCAAAAAGCAAGAAATTTGGGAGAAAATTGAGGATCTGTGAGTCATAACAGAATTGGAAAATAGTGGATGCCGTGTTCACATTGCCAATAGGATAGTTTATTTCCTCGTTTGACGCATTTACCTCTTTCTAGGAATTGCTTCCTGATGTACTTTGCCTTTTCAAGCCATTTTAAATCAATAAAAATCATTATTCAGTCAAATTGCTCTCTTGTTTTTATTTTACTGTTTTGTTTGCAAAAACGTCCGAATTTTTGATAAACATTGCATCTAAAAAACATGAAGGCTAGACAATAACGTGCAGAAAGATAAAACATTTGAAAATCATTTTGAATGTTTGAGTACACTTGGGTGTATCTTGTCCATACAATCCCCTAGGGCATGTATATCTTGCTGTTTTGCAGGTTATTATCTTTGATTGCTGGCTAGTGCAGATGAGCCACAGTTTGTTCAAAGGTGTTTCGACACTGTCCAGTAGTGTGAGAAGTTGGGTTGTCCAAATCTAGTTCAGGGCTTGTCTCCCCAGCGGTTTCGAGATCAGTGTTTCCTCAGCAGCTAATCCTGAAGGTTGCCCTTTCCCCAGCAAGTCTGAGGATTGTTGGTTCCCCAGAGAGTCTGAAGGTTGCTACTTCCCCAGCGGAGGTGTCTGTGGGTAATTTGTTCCTCAGCAGCCGAGCCTGAAGTGTTGTGATCCCCAGCAGGGTTGAGTTTGCTCTAATCCCTAGCAAGAGTGGAGAATGTTTTCCCTAGCAAGTCAGAAGTGGGCAGTTTCCCCAGCGGAGGTTTTCATTGGTTGTTTCCCCTAGCGGAGTCCCCAAGCGGATCGGGTTCAGTGGAGGTCGTCCCCAGTAAAGGTTATCCTTTCCCCAGCAGCAGTGCTATTCCCCAGCATGGTTGGAAGGTGGTTGCTTTCCCAACAAGTGACTCCCCAGTTGAGTTGGTTTCTCTGCCATTTCGAGAATGTCAGATCAGCAAGTATCCGCGGCAGAATTGTTGTGTGTCCCCACAGAGTTGGAAGATTGAATCGGACTTGTGTGGTCAGCAAAGCGATCATTTGCTTTCCCAGCGGGAGTTTTCATTCTTTGCATCTTGCATATAGTAATCATCATTTGCATTTGCATCCTCAAAATCGCGTAGCATTTCCATTCAATATGGAGCATTACGCCATAGAAAAACTCAAACATATGCATACATGTGTTGAGCCAGATTGGATCGTATCCCTAGCAGGGGTGGACCGTTTTGCAACATCTGTATGGCGCATTTGCAGCAGTTGCTCTTGGTAGCATTCGGAATTGACAATCCCCCAGAGAGATTTGTTTCCTTGCCCGTCCGTGAAAGGAAAGCTTGACTCCCCAGCGTAGTCCCCGACAAGTGTGTGGCCTTGTTTTGACGTAGGTAGATGTCATCCTTACGATACCAGTAAGTGTCGTGTTGATCCCCGTGCGGGTCGTCTTTTTTTTGATGTCGGTAAACATCATCTTTCGATGTCGGTAAACGTCGAGTTCCTTCCCAGTCATCGGTAAATGTCTGGTCGATCCCTTTTTTTGATGTCGGTAAACATCATCTTTCGATGTCGGTAAACGTCGAGTTCCTTCCCAGTCATCGGTAAATGTTTGGTCGATCCCTTTTTTTTATGTCGGTAAACATCGAGTTCCTTCCCAGTCATCGATAAATGTCTGGTCGTTTCTTTCTTTGATGTCGGTAAACATCATCTTTCGATGTCGGTAAACATCGAGTTTTTCCAGTCATCGGTAAATGTCTGGTCGTTCCTTTCTTTTGGTGTCGGTAAACACCATCTTTCAGTGTCGGTAAACATCGAGTTCCTTCCCAGTCATCGGTAAATGTCTGGTCGTTCCTTTTTTGGTGTCGGTAAACATCATCTTTCGATATCGGTGAACGTCGAGTTTTTTCCCATTCGTCCGTTGACGTCTGGTTGTGTATCTTTTTTCCAGTCATAGGTAAATGTCTGGTCGTTCCTTTTTTGGTGTCAGTAAACATCATCTTTCGATGTCGGTAAACGTTGAGTTTTTCCCATTCGTCCGTTGACGTCTGGTTGTGTATCTTTTTTCCAGTCATCGGTAAATGTCTGGTCGTTCCTTTTTTGGTGTCGGTAAACATCGTCTTTAGATGTCGGTAAACGTCGAGTTTTTCCCATTCGTCCGTTGACGTCTGGTTGTGTATCTTTTTCCAGTCATCGATAAATGTCTGGTCATGTATCCTTTCTTTGATAAGTATCAAAATCCCCAGTAGAGTCGTCGGTAAACGTCTTGTCTGGTTCCAGTTGTAAACATTTTGTTCCTCCCCAGTCCAAGCCGCCATCGGTAAATGGCCTCGCTTTCCTTGATATCAGTGTATATCAAGTCGACTGTTCCACCAACCGCCATCGGTAAATGGCCCCGCTTTCCTTGATATCAGTGTATATCAAGTCGACTGTTCCACCAGCCGCCATCGGTAAATGGCCCCGCTTTCCTTGATATCAGTGTATATCAAGTCGACTGTTCCACTAGCCGCCATCGGTAAATGGCCCCGCTTTCCTTGATATCAGTGTATATCAAGTCGACTGTTTATTTGATCATCCCCCGCAGAGTGCAAATTCTACGGTTCTTTGGTATTCAATCCCTGTTTACCTTGAAGGTCTGACAGCCGTTGCTCTCATCCGTTCAGGTTCCCAGTTGATTGAATAGGGGCAGCTGTAGCACCTCAAATTTGCACCCCCATTCATGCATACATTTCATTTTTTAGGTCATTTATCATTGCATCTTGCATCGCATCATTGCATTCAGCATTGGTATAAGGAGGATTCACCAGTGCAAAAGAGCAAGTTTTTTTCCTTGAGATGAAATCCACATGGTTGTTCTAAAGGGCTTATATGAATCAAGGTTAATTTTGAAGCTATTGTACCAAGTGCTAGAGGCTCAAAGTCATCAGTGCATTGCCAAGTCATCTAGGCCCATAAAAGTCAACTGAGGGCTAGGAGGTGGAGAAATGGTTTGAGACACTTCATTCATGTCCAAGAGAGGCTTATTCATCATGTCAAACACTTATCTTGAAGGATTTGAAGCCAGATCAAAAGTTTCCAAAAAGGGAAAGTGACCTGTAATTTCAAGTTTCCAAAAATGGCAAGTTTTTGGACCACTTTCAACTTGACTTTCCAAAATAAAAGAAGCTTCAAATGAAATTTTGTCCAACACGAAATTTGAATATCTTTCTCTCCCATTTCCAAAAAGTCCAAGATCATGAGCATCTGATGAATGGTTGAGAAGTTATGGCCAAATGATTGCAAAGGGTGCATGGAACTTCCAAGAGCCATAATTTTTGATCCAAAGCTCCAATTTGAGTGCCTTTTTTTGAATTATGCTCCTTATGACTCATATTTTCCAAATCCAACATTGCATTGCATGAAATTTAATCATATAATCATTTGCCCATGCATGTTCATTTTGGAGGGAAAATGCCAAATTCAAATTTGGTGCATCATACATGTTTAATTCCAATTCCAACATGTGCATGAGATGATTTTAAGTGATTTTGAGCATGCACATGATACTGTTCACGTTCATATTGCCATGCATAGAGTGAATTTTCCAATTGTGCATAACACCTCATTTTTCATTAAAATTTCATTAGCCAATGCCTAATCATGATTACAGCATAATTAACACAGCATATAAAAGGTTAATTGTAACAGAATTTTCATTCTAACACATTCTAGATCTAGATCACATTTTTCCCTCCAATTTTTCTCTCAATCCAAATTCAAAAATTCTTCACATAACACTTGAATTTTATTGCATATTCTTGTTCCTTGATCATCATTTGGTAGGATTCAAGCATTGATTTGAAGAAATTGGTGAAGAATCAAGCAAATCCATACATGAACATGAACATGGAGTTTTGAGTTTCAGCTAGATCCAGACCAATTCAAGCATCAATTCGTGTTCTGGACTTCATAGCAAGGTTGAGGAAGGAGAACTGGAGCTGGAAGAAATTTGAATCTACTATTTTGGTCACTGCAAGTTCAGGTTGGTCAAAATTCGCATTTCTTAATTCTTCAAACCATTGCCATGTTTAGGTAGAGCGTTTCATGCTGAAAATTCTGATATAAAATTAATCAAAAATGGACAAAAATTGTGTGAGATATGAGTGTTTAAAGTTTGATGCATGAAAATGTTTTCGATCGATTCTCTTAATCCATGGAGATTTAAGCCAAACCAATGCTCGATCCGAGTTCCTCATGAAATAAGATTTCCAACGGTATAAGCCATGCCTATTTCTGCAAAAAAAAATTATTGAGGTGCACTGTACAGCCACCGTCTCAACGAAGGAGACGGTGGAAACCACCGCTGTGAATAGTGTCACCACCGGCTCTGGTTCAGCTAGGGTTTTGGACTGTAGCGCGTGCATGAACGTAGTTCGATTCCCAGCGGATGACGTTTTCAAATTCATTTAATTTCCTTGCCTTGAAACGCTGCGTTTCAGTGTTGAACGTACCTCGCTTCGATTCCCAACGAGCGCGTTTTGATTTCCTTTTGTTTTCCTCAGTCCAAAACGACTGCGTTTTGGTTTACCCTCGGTTCGATCCTCTCTGGCAGTATTTTTCAAATTAGTTCAACCTTTTCTATTTCCCTCCATTTCTCATTGCATTTTTTTCATATTTTGTCATATATTTCATCCAATTTCAAAATTTCATAAAAAATTGAAAACAAGTCCGATTTGAATGCAATTTTTTGCTACATATTCATTGAGATGTCTATTATTTTGTGGTATGATTTTCCTGATTTTATCATTTCTGGATTTTGATTGAGATTGTATGTTTGAACATGTATGCAAAACTACTATGTTGTGCCAATTCTTTTGTGGAATGCTCAATAATTGTCCAATTGCCATGAAACTTTATATGTTGCTTCCTAATATGTTGTAGGATGTTTGAGGCTTGGTTTGGTATCTTTAGCATATTTCATTTCTGTTTTAGGCACATGGATGTATGGTGTGACAATGTGTGTCACACATTTTGATGTTATACTTGTTCATTTTCATATACATGTCAATCGAGCTTTTCTGATCCTAATTTTTGGCATGATGATTGTGTATGACATTTTGTGTGCATGTAAAAATTTTCATGATTATTTGATTCATTTCTGTTTTAATATGGAATTGTTATTCTTGATGTCCAATTGTGTGCTTTGTAATTGCCTTTGCCATATCTTGCTCATGAGATGAATTTTCCATTTGATTTGAGTTTGGTCCTTTTTAGGACATGTTCTTACTTGCATAAATATGCTTCATGTTGAATATTGGTTGCTGTTTTGACTTTTTGCTTTGCCTTTGACCCTAGTCTTGGACTAGTGGTTTGTACTCATCTTTTGAGCTTTGTATTTCAGGTTCAAGCTATTAGCTCTAGTGGTTGATGCCATCTCATGACTTGGGATGCAAATTTGCTTTATCCACTAACCTTTGTTGTGTTGTAGGTTCCTTGATGATGAACTCACTTGAGTTGTTGAGTTGTTGACTTGCCTTGTGTGCATATTGGTTGTAACACTGTTGACTGTTTGTTGGATTTGTCTGAATGTGAATATTGACTTGTTTGACTTTCTTACAGGTACTTTAGCCTCTTTAGCTCATTGCTTGAGCTTTGCTTTGCTTGTGGTTGGCATACCACCTAGGTAATCATTCTCTAACTCCATGTAGTCTGGAAGCCCTGTCGTTTCTGTTTGACAGGCATTTGGCTGAAGTTCTCCTTAAGAGGCAATGACTGTGTTTGTTTACTTTTGTGCCATGTACTTCAAGTCCTCCTAAGTGAAGAGGCAATTAGCAGATAGAAGGGATTAGCAGTCAGTCCCCTGCTAATCGTTTGAGTCGTTCATTATGCTCGCACCACGTGCTGAGGCTCTTGAACCTAACCCCAAGATCCCTTGTATATAGAGTCAGTCAAGTGGAGTAGGGTCCCTCATTCTGTATCCCCACGTTTTCATTGATTCAAGCTCACCCAGGCCAGGGTTAAGAGCTATGAGGTCTTACCCTCATTACCTTTCATCTGCTCACCCTGATGGTCAATGTCAGTGGTTAAGAGCCCTCAGATACCCTTCCAGTTGGCTTGTTTGTCGAGGTTGATATGACCCCTTGACTAAAGCCTCACCCTTGATGTTTGAGGCCCTTATTGGTGTGTTTACTTCATGTTATATGTTTGTGTGTGGTGTGATTGTATCCCCATAGGATTGCTAGACTTCGCATAGTCTCTCGTTTGCATGACAATTAAGGTAGCACAGTTCCTTCGTCTAGGACTTCCTTTCTTGCGTGAGCTTTCCTAAAAACACAAACAAACTTTACCTCCTCTTAAGGACACGTTGACTCCTTCTACTACAGGTGAGTAAGTCTCCAAAGGTCGAGCATCCGGTAGATTGCGTAGTAACGTCGTTCACCTAAAAAACACAAAACAAACAGAAATAGTTTACCCGAACTACGTCGACTCTGATGTTTGTGTATGACAAACTACGTAGGCCCAGGATGCGACATCCTGCCGAGTCCGCTTTCTCCGTTTTCTTTCATCTGTGTTCTATTCCAGTCTTGTGCAGTTTTTGAGCAGTTATTCAGCAACCTTATTCTATTCTTTCTGAGCGTGGATCCCGTCGAGTACGACGGACGTGAGGGGGTGCTAATACCTTCCCCTTGCGTAACCGACTCCCGATCCTTGCAATCTCTGGTCGTAAGACCATTTCCTTTCCAGGTTTACTTCGAGCGTTTCCTTTCCCTCCCTTGGGATAAATAATGCACGGTGGCGGCTCTGTGTCTTTTTCCCGCCGGTTGTTTTTCGTGAATGCGACAGAGGGAGATGGGAGATTTAAGGCTAGGAAAAGGGTTATAAAGACATGATTCTCTGACGCCTGCTTCAGGCTCAACGGTTGTTGATGCACTTTTGCATCTGCCTAAGCAATTTGAAACACGGAGAGAACTTGCACCTTTGTAACCTATATCTACCTCAGTTTGTTAGGTATTTGCATGGGTTGCCCCAATCCTAAGTTACAAAGCAGACTTGTCATAGGACGATCTGGATCTGACTTGCCCAGTGTCTTGAAACTGTATGCCCCTGATTAACCGTCTCCTGCAGCAATTGACTTCTTCTGCTCTCGGGGTGGCCTTCCTCAATAAGAGACTTGAAGTAATTTTGCCCATGGCTGACTACTCTTTAAGGGAATGCCCTTAGCTAACTGATCTTGGAAGAATGCCCCTGGTAGGACCATATACTATAGCTCATAATTGTAACCTCCTTCATGCTAGGTGTTGATTTGCGGATTAAAATTGTTTACTCAAAAATAGTAATTTTAATGCGGCAGTCATGTAAGTTTTGAGATTAAAATAATTATTTAAAGTGTGAAAGATTATGTGGGAATTTGATATCAAAATAAATGTGTCGTATCTCGAAAAATACGATTCCTCGCTATGGTCGCGAAAAAATGATTCGAACAGAGTCACCATCGAACTTTATTTATTCCAATGAAGGAAAGAGAAAATATCGATAAAACCTTTGAAAATAGAATAATGGGAACCACAACCAAATTCGGGTTCGGGAGCCGATTACGGAAGGGGAAGGTATTAGCACCCCTCATGTCCGTTATACTCAACTGGAACCTTTTAGTCTAATTTGTGATTTGAATTTTAGCTAATGTTATTTGTTTTCTTCGAATGAATAAAAGATGTGAAAAGAGAAATGGAAGGGAACCTCAAAATGGGAAAAAGGAGGTTTTTTATTAATGTGCTTGCCAAGATCTCGCAATCTCATGCCTACGTATACTTATGGTGTGTCGCAACGCGAAAAACAACCGGCGGAAAAAAACTGTTTACAGAGCCGCCACCGACACTATTCATCCTATGACGGAAAGGAAGCGCAGGCCTAAGAAAGGGAAAGGAACGGTCTTACGACCAGAGATTACAAGGTACGGGAGTCGTTTACGCAAGGGGAAGGTATTAGCACCCCTCACGTCCGTCGTACTCGATGGGATCCACGCTCAAAAGAATGTGAAAAGGTTGCTAAATAACTGCTCAAAGAGAATACACACACTGGAATAATAAACAGGTGAAAGAAAATGGAGGAAGGGGACTCGGAAGGATGTCGCATCCTAGGCCTACGTAGTTTGTCAGAAACAAACATCAGAGTCAACGTAGTTCGGGGAAAGGGAGACATGCTCGCTAGGACATCGTATCCTATGCCTACGTATCTTGTCTATCCAGAGAAAGAATCAGAGCACCCGTAGCTCGGCTAACACACGCCGAAACAAAACACCAAAAAGAGACGCTGAGACGTCAAAAGAAACACTCAAAAGGAAACAGAATGCCAATACATGGACTTACATCCGACTCCTAACAAACAACACAAACGGGAAACAGAATGCCAATGCATGGACTTACATCCGACTCCAAACAATAGCACACGCTAACCAGCGAACACCAAAGAAAAAGGTTATTAGATTGACAAACTAATAGGGACTCTTGAACTCGAGCCTAATAGCTGTCACACAAACACAAAGAGACGCTGAGACGTCAAAAGAAACAAAAAGGTTGAACACACTCAAAAAAAACAAAAGGGTGCCCGGAGAGATCTCGCTCGATCTCCTGCCTACGTATCTCATCTGGTATGAGAATCAGGGCGACGTAGTTCCTCTTAACAGGGGAGAAACTCTCTCCTAACCAGAGACCAGGGAAGCAAACAAACTAATAGGGAGACTAAGACTCGAGCCTAAAAGTTGTCATGCCATCAATAATCCCTAGGTTGAGGTCTCTAACAGAACCTAACTCACACAGGAAGCAAGTCAGTTCAAAAACATCAACATCAGTGAACAAGTATCACACACTATATCCACACAAGAGGCCCAAACAATGGGTAGGCTTTAGTCAAGAGGGGCCATATCAACCTCGACAAACAAGCCAAAACTGTAGGGGTATGCTGAAGCTCTTAACCACTAACATTGAGAGTTAGGGTGAGCAGATCAAAATGGTAAGGAGGATGAGACCTCATGCTCTTAACCCTGGCCAGGGTGAGCTCATGACAATGAAAGCGTGGGGATCCAGAAAGAGGGACCCTATTCCACTTGACTGACTCTATACAAAGATCTTGGGTACATGTTCTAGAGCATCAGCACGTAGTGCGAGCATAAAGAATGACTCATTAAATAACAGGGAATTGATTGCTAATCCCTTCTATCTATCAATTGCCTCTTCACTTAGGAGGACTTATCAAGTAACATGCCTTATTTAGAGGTCTTTGGCACAAATGTAAACAAACACAAACAGTGCCTCTTAAGGAGGACTTCAGCCAAAATGCCTGCCAAAAAGGTGACAGGACTTCCAGACTACATGGAGTAAGAAAGCTAAGCTACCTCAGTGGTGTATCAACCACACTCCAAAGCTTAAGCAAAAGCAAAGCTAGCAAGCAACTAATGTACCTGTACAAAAGCTTAAACAGTTAATATCTCAATCAGAAAACCAACAGACAAAAGTGGAACCATTCAACAGTTTTACACAATACAAGGCACAAAGGCAAGCACTCAAATGAGTTCATCACATTAATTGACCTACAAAACAACAATAGTTAGTGTTCAAAAGCATTTGCATCTCACAAAGTGAGACCAAACCAATGATCAAGGCTAATGTCCAAACCTGAAACACAAAGCACAATTAGTTATGTACAAAAACACTAGTGCAAAGGCTAGGTCCAAAACCAAACCAAATGATCAAAACAGAAGTCAATCTTTTGCATAATGCACATTTAAACAATCAAGAAAATGTCCTCCAAAGGACCAACATCAATTCATAAGGCAAGTGCTTCAAACAATTCATGTCATGCAAAGGCAAACAATGTGCACAAAGTTGGACATCCAAATTAGAAAATCCAAATCAAAACAGAAATGCATCCAATGAACATGAAGTTTTTTATGTGAACTCATCATGTCATGAACAAACAATGTGCAAACAATTAGATCCAGAAGAGCTCAAATGATAGGTAAACAAAAATGCACAAATGCTACATCCAAAATGTGACACAAATTGTCACAACATATCTTCATGTGTCCAAAACAGTGATAGCATACGATAAAAATCTCAAACCAAAGCTCCAAAATCATAACACATGTGAGGATCAAGCATGCCAAATTTCAAATCAATTAGATTAACAATGAGCATTTCACAAAGCATTCATCATGACATATCAATTTAACACCATGTTCAATCAAAAATCACAAAATAAAAATCCAGCAATCAACAAATCCTGAAAGAAATCCTATAAAAAACTAGAGATCAAAACAAGAATGTGAAAAAAAATTGGGATCAATTTGAAGCATTTGGCTATTTTTTATGATTTTTCTAAGGTTGAACAAAAATAATGGAATAAAATAAAATAATATGGAAAATAGGAGGGAAAATGAAGTTTCAAATAATATCAGCAAGATGCACAAACACTGGATCGAACACGCGCAAGCAAGGTAAATGAAAATCCAAATAAAATTCAGAAACATGCAAGCCAGGAATCGAACGCATGCAAGGGAGGTCCCAAGCGCTCCAATGAAACGCAGCGTTTCATTAAAGGAGCTGGCAGCCACATAGCGAGTTAAAGACACGCAGGCACGGTCAAGAGAATGCAGGCCAATGAAATTTCCAAACAGGCGCGCACGTGGACGTATGACGAGGCAAAACCCTAGGTGATTTGCATACGGCGGAGCAACCGTCTTCTCCGGCCGTCTGCGGCGGAGCTCAAGAATTTTTTTTTCCAGATTTTGATAAATCTTATACCAAACGAAAGGTCTTGCAACGTAGATTACAAATATCATATTCACTTAGCCTAAAACCTCATGGATTCTATGGATCGAAGCAAAACATATTGAACATCCAAACTTTAAGTTCATCATACAAGCTCATTTTTCAGCCAAATCAAAATCTAAAACTATCAGCATTCTCAGCATAACACGATCTACATAATCATGGCAAGAAATTGGCAAAAAGAGATGGTCGAATTTCAACTTACTTGAAATGGCAGTTGATGAATTCGTGTCCTTAGGTTCTCACAATCTCCAGATCTTCTTCCTCAACCTTGCCTTGAAGCTTTAAGCACAAATCACCACTTGAAACCACCTAGATCTAGCTGAATTTCAAAAATCCATTAACATGTGATGCACTTGTGTAGCTCGAAAACCAGCTCAAATGTCCAATCCAATGGTTGAATCTTGCTTAATAGTGCATGATAATCAAGAATATGCAAAGAAATGGAAGAGTTATGTGAAGAAAATTGAAAATCAAAGTGAGAGAAAATTGGAGGGAAAATGGAAAATTCTAGATCTCAAATTCTGTTATGAGCAAAAACAGTTAGGGTTTGGCTTTTATATGGTTCACTAATGATGCTGAAATTAGAATTAGGCAATGGTTAAACATGATTAGTGAGAAATGAAATGAATTGCAAAAATTGCAAAATGAACTTGCATGGCCATGTCCCACGTGAGAATCCCATGCAAAGGTCCAATTTCACTTAAAACCAACCAATAAACACAATGGAAGTGGTATTTTCTTGTATCTTGAACCAAATTTGAATTATTAAAATTCCCTCCAAAAAACACATGTGTGAACAAGTGATCATGTGAGCTTCTTCCATGCATGGAAAGGCTTGATTTGAAAAGTATTGGTCACAAGGAGTATTTTGCAAAAAGAATGGACTAATTTGGAGTTTTGAATCAAAAGTTATGCCACTTTGATATTCCATGTATACTTTGTGATCATTTGGCCATAACTTCTCAACCAATCATCAGATGATCATGAAATAGGACTTTTTGAAAAAGGGAGAGAAAGATCTTTAATTTTTATGTTCACTAAAAATCCATTTGAAGCTTCTTTGATGTTGAAAAGTCAAGTTGAATGTGAACCAAAAACTTGCCATTTTTGGAAACTTGAAATTACAGGTCACTTTCCATTTTTGGAAACTTTTGCCATGACTTCAAAATCTTCAAGATAGATGTTTAGAATGACAAATGGACCTATTTTGAACATGAATGAGGTGTATCAACTCACTTCCCCACTTCATAGCCCTCAATTCTTGCACAGTGGACTTGTTTGGTCCTCAGATGACCTTGAAATGCCCTGATCAGCTTGAGCCTCTAACACTTGGGGAAATTGCTCAGAAATGAAACCCTAGCTCCAATAAGCTCAACATAATGATCATGTGATCCTCTTCTTCAGCAAATACCTCATCTCTTTGAGAAGCCCTGATTGGAAGAATGTCATTGATTAGGGTTGACCAGAGGTCAAAACCCTAATCCAAAGGAACTTGAGAATGACCAATGAAGCCCTTGAGGATGACATAAACATGATGATGATAATATATCCTTGCAAACAAGATAATGCCCAAGATCTTTGAAGAATCAGGAAACCCTAATTAAAGCAAAACCCTCAGATGGCTGATCATCAATTCATATAGACCCTCAGGCTTGAATCATGTACCTTCTCCATCTTCTGAAAAGACTTTGGAGGATGAATTTCTTATTTTCATATGATATGCAAAAATGCAATACCTAATGCTCTAAAATATGAAATGCAATGTGTCAAACTAGTCCCAAGAAGAGGAGGGCAAATTTTGAGGTGTTACAGCTGCCCCTATTCAATCCACTATGAACTTGTCGATATGAACAACCTCGGCTTTCAGATGATCAGGGTGAAGAGTGATTGAATACCTAGAACAAACGAACAATTTACGCTCCGTTGGGAATGTAACAATGCCTGTCAGAATCGGCAAAGAAGCGATCTTAAAAGAAGAATCCGTCTGGTACGGTGAGAGTGGGCCTGAATACCGAAAAAGAATGTTTAACCTGGATACCAAAATAAATGGTAACGCAGGAATAACCATGGCATGAACGCCGCATCCGCTGGGGATTATCATTATTTATTTATTTTTTATTTTTTTATTATTTTTTTTCTTTATTTTTTTTTTCGTTTGAACCCCATAACTTTTTGATTGATTTTTTTTTGCTTTTCTTGAACCCCGGAACTTTTTCTTTCGCGCGGATGATCCCTGATCACCGTATTTGGACTCCGACAACCTCATGTCACTCTTGCTGCCAAACAATGAACCTCGTTCTCCATTTGAACCCCAGTCGCCTGACGATAACTCGCGATCGTCGTTGTGAACCCCATTCTCCAGAAAACACCCCGTGTCTCATTTTCTCCATTTGAACCCCGTTTTCCATTTGAACCCCATGCTAATTCCGTTGGCAACGCCGGAAATAACACCAAACACCACTCTGATGGCGACATACCAGAGGGTATACCTTCACGACAGAAAGGTAACATGTGCATTTCTTCCTCAGAAGACACCCATAACGACTTCTGTTGGCCTCAGCCAAAGTCTAAGGTGACACATGATCAGAAGACAATCCTAAGGACCTCATCCCGGATACAATCTTCAACTCCAATCTCTAGTTGAACCCTGTTCTCCAGAAAATGCCCAGCACTTCCTTTTCTCCATTTGCACCCCGATTTTCGCGCTGATCGCGTAACGTTCTCCGATCTTCATTTCCATCTCCGCCTGACGGAACTTTTCCTCCAATATCGCACTACTGGGGAATATTATTGATCCAACGTCACGATACTAGACTCCTCAGAGTAACATCTTCACCAACTTCTATCTCCGCACGACAGAATTTTCCTCCAATATCGCACTACTGGGGAATACTGTTGATTCAGAATCACGATGCTAAACTCCTCAGAGTAACATCTTCCAACTTCTATCTCCGCACGACAGAATTTTCCTCCAATATCGCACTACTGGGGAATACTGTTGATTTAGAATCATGATGCTAAACTCCTCAGAGTAACATCTTCCATCTTCCATCTCCGCACGACAGAATTTTCCTCCAATATCGCACTACTGGGGAATACTGTTGATTCAGAATCATGATGCTAAACTTCTCAGAGTAACATCTTCCAAATTCCATCTCAGCACGACGAAATTTTCCTCCAATATCGCACTACTGGGGAATACTGTTGATTCATAATCATGATGCTAAACTCCTCAGAGTAACATCTTCCAACTTCCATCTCCGCACGATGGAATTTTCCTCCAATATCGCACTACTGGGGAATACTGTTGATTCAGAATCATGATGCTAAACTCCTCAAAGTAACATCTTCTAACTTCCATCTCCGCACGACGGAATTTTCCTCCAATATCGCACTACTGGGGAATACTGTTGATTCAGAATCATGATGCTAAACTCCTCAGAGTAACATCTTCCAACTTCCATCTCCGCACGACCGAATTTTCCTCCAATATCGCACTACTGGGGAATACTGTTGATTCAGAATCATGATGCTAAACTCCTCAGAGTAACATCTTCACCAACCAGCAAAACCAATTCTCAAACGGTAACCACGGCTTGAGACTAGCTTATGCTTGCAATGCTGATGCACGAGTTTTTACAGCGTAATGCTCCATAACCATGGAAATTCTACGTAATGAGTTATGCAATATGTTATGCTCTTCTAAATGATGAATGTATAAAAAGTATCCCCCTCAGGGAACGACACGAGCCACTCTGCTGAGGAACTCGATATCTCTCCAATTTCCACCCTGCTGGGGAATAGCATTGCTGCTGGGGAAAGGATAACCCTTACTAGGGATGACCTCCACTGAACCCGATCCACTTGGGGACTTCGCTGGGGAAACAGCTACCAACGCAAACCTCCGCTGGGGAAACAACAATCTTCGGACCCCGCTGGGGAAATAACAATCTCAACCCTGCTAGGGGAAACAACAACCTTCAGGCTTGGCTGCCTAAGAAATACCGATCTCGAACCTGCTGGGGAGATACAGAATATTTGACGTGGAACACCTGTCGACTCGCCGAACACCGGTATTCACCATCTAACCGAAGTGTTAACTTTCCACTTCTTCAGACTTTGAAGAGTCTTCTTGATTAACCCTCAAGGATCGTCGCAACTCTTTCGCCGTCTCTACACCATTCTTCAACTCCTTGTCCCTGATCGGACTTCAAGGAACCTTTCGTCAAAAAGCTTCACATCACAACCTGCAAGTGAGTGAAAATAACCAACAGCGCCTGCAAAAGAGATTGTTAGATAAAAACGTGCCCCAGGTGCGCCAAAATTTCAACACCTGGGTCACTCAACCTTCCGAATAAGATTTCAAGTTCTCAATCCTATAAACATGCATTGGAAGGGACCCGTATGTTCTCAAAATGCAAAGATTCTTATCAAAATAAACGGATGTTTTTGCAATCAAAGTAGTAATGAAAACAAAAACAAAGTTATTTGACTGAATATGCATTTTATTGATTGAAAAAGGTGGCTCATTACTGAGCAATACACAGGAAGCAATCCTTGAAAAGAGGTAATTGCGCATAAAAGGAAAATCTATCCTAATGGCAATGTGAACCCGTGATCTCATCGAGTTCCAACCCGGTTACAACCCTTATGTCCTCAAGACTCTCCGCGCTTTCTGCCTTCTGAACAAGACGTTTCCGACCGATCCCTGTCGGGGATTATCCACGTGTCATATCCAAAATACAAACGATCATGCAAGACGTAGTTGTTCGTTTCATTCCCTCTTTTGCCTGGACCGCCCTTTCGGGTTTTCAGTCCACCGGGATACCCTTTTTTGCCCAAGCAGCCCTTGTGGGGTTTTCGACTTGCCGGGTGTACAGTTTTTTTCTTTTTATCCCTAATTTTTGCCCGAACCTTTTATTTTATTTTTTTGGTTCGCCGGGATGCCC
Source organism: Lathyrus oleraceus (assembly GCF_024323335.1). NCBI lineage: Eukaryota > Viridiplantae > Streptophyta > Magnoliopsida > Fabales > Fabaceae > Lathyrus > Lathyrus oleraceus. The sequence goes on from NC_066581.1 coordinate 309,002,906, forward strand.
ATTTTTGCCTGGACTATTTTATTCTTTTCGTCCAGCGGGTCTCTTATACGAAGTATTTTTTAACTGCGTCCGCATTCACAGGGGATGGAAAATCCTTGCCATCCATGGTCGTCAACAACAAGGCTCCACCAGAGAAAACCTTTTTAACCACGAATGGACCTTCATAATTGGGTGTCCACTTGCCCCGACGATCGTTCTGAGGAGGAAGGATCCTTTTCAACACCATATCTCCCACATGCTATACACGAGGTCGCACCTTTCGGTCAAAAGCACGCTTCATTCGCTGTTGGTACAACTGCCCATGACAAATGGCCGCCGGCCTTTTTTCCTCAATCAGGCTCAACTCTTCATACCGAGTCCTTACCCATTCCGCCTCTTTCAATTTCACATCCATCAGGACTCTCAATGACGGAATCTGGACCTCAACCGGTAGCACGACTTCCATCCCATACACAAGCGAAAAAGGCGTTGCCCCAGTAGATGTATGCACCGAGGTTCGATACCCATGCAACGCAAACGGCAACATCTCGTGCCAATCCTTATAGGTCACGACCATTTTCTGCACAATCTTCTTAATATTCTTATTAGCTGCCTCGACTGCTGTATACGTGCGTTTTCGATGCCATGAGATTTGGTGTGCAGAATGGTTCTTTCGACAAATGACGGCATGAGATAAACGGTTTTGGTTGATAAGTGTTGTTCGACACTTCGACAAAATTTGAAGCTTCGACATTTCGACAAGATATATGCAGATGGAAAGGAACCTTTGACAGACATGAAGGATGTTGTAGTATTTTGACAATTCGACAAAGTCTGGAGAGAGACGTCATTTCGACGTAAAGTGTAAATATTCAAATTCAGAAGAGTTGTGACGTTTGGCAGAAGACGCGTGGAAGCATCTGGCGAAAAGAAGAAAGCCGTTTGTCACAGTTTTAGGATTTGGTAGTTAGTAACGGTTATGTTATTTGTATATAAATAGGGTAGTTGTTATCTGAAAAAGTGTGAAAATTTACTTGTACTAAATTCCTGAAAATACTCAAAGTACCCGTGTGAGAGAAAAGAGTCATATTTGGAACATGTATGTGTAAACAAACACCAAATTCTTCAAAGTTTATTTTATAAAGTTTAAAGTTCTTTACAAATTCATTTTACGTTTTCCAGTCAATTATCTTTCTGCAATTTCTTTTCGACACTTTACATTTCGTCAGTCATTTTCTGCCATTTATCTTATCTTGTCAAATTTACATCTGTTTAAACGTCTTTAATCAACATCTTTCGACATAAAATATTCAGAGAATCAAAATGAAAGATACAAACGCCGTTCTAGAGATTTACGAAGTTATTTAGATTTTGCACATGTCTGTCATACGGTGAACTGGACTTTTTGTGTTTTTTATCGCAATGTCGCGGTTAGCAAGAGTCGCCACAGACTTTTCTTTTATCCAATAAGGAAAGGTGGAAAAGAACAGGAAAGACCTTAATTTAGATTTTGGGTTCGGGAGGTACATTATACAAAGGGAAGGTGTTAGCACCCTTTGTATCCATGGTTATCCATGGGCTCTTAATTGCTCGATCACTTATATTATTTTTGTCTGAAAAAAAGTGTTTGTGAATTGTTTGGAAAATTGTTTTTGGAAAGAGAATTTAACTTTGTAATGATTCTTGTATGAATATATACAAAGTAGTTATCTCGTTTAGTTTTGGAAATTGTTTAGAAAAATATAACTCGGTAATGATTCTAGTATGAATATATACCAAGTGGTGATTTTCTAAAGATATTTTGAAAGGTGTGAGGTGTGAAAATTGTTTTTAGATTGTGAGCCAACAATTAAGAGTTATACCGACCCAAGGTCTTTATGAGCATTTCCTATCCTTATGAGGGTAAAACTGTCCTTATTATTGAGAAATAAGTAGTTTTATCCTTTGGATGTTTAAGGGTCATCGTAGGGTCATCGATAGGTCATTGAAGGCAACAGTTACGAGGATATCTTAGCATTCGAAGGGACTATCATCTTTTAACCGTAGGCAACATCGGAGGGTCATCGAGGGACAAAGTTGTATATTCGAAGGCAACATCCGAGGGACTATAATTTATTTTATGATGATTTAACCGAAGGGTCTTTGCTAAGGGTATCCCCACGTTCGCGGGACATGACCGTAATATCGTAATCGTAAGGCAACAAAGAGAGGTCCAAGATCACTTATTCAAAGGCAAAGTTTTACAATTAATTATATAATTAGGATGAAACTCCACATTAAAATTATTAAAAATAATATATTAAAAAATTAATACATTAAAAAATTAATTTAGGGTGAAACTCCACAAGGGTATCCCACAAATAAAGTGGAATACCTAGCCAATAATCTTTTCCTGGGATATGTGAACCTTTACGAAACTCAAAAAAAAAGAAACATGTCAGAACACCAAATCAGGGTGCAATCGAAGATTACACCGGAGAAATATCACAATAATAAATAGGATAGGATGAATAATGCATGGCTATGATAAAACATAAAAAAAAAACAGAATAGAAAAGTCAGCTACTGTCTCGTTCGCCTCTGGCTCGCCTAGCGAAGGCCAGGCGAATACTCGCCCCAGGCTCGCCTAGCGAGGTGCTAGCGAGCGGCCACGGATTTTGAATTTGAAAACAGCCCCACGTTAGGAACTTTGAATTTTATGGAATTTTATCACAGGAATAACATGATCAAACATTCAGGGTATTCAGGCATATTTAAATTCTCATACGAAAGCAAATTATATATCAACATTTAATCATGATGCATTATATATGTAGATATGGCCAATTGAAAGTATAAACAATAGAGATACGCAAACCTGTTTGCCAATTCAAGGTTGAAGGGATTGACCACTTGTAGTATCGGAATAAGTTAGGCAGCGGGAATTGGACGGCGATGGCTTCGGTGCAGATGGGCTGCCTTCAGGGTTTCTTTACTCTGAATTCTCCGGGTAGGCAGGGTTCCTATGCCAAAGTTTCTATCCGTCCTTCTCTGTTCTCTCTCTTTCTTTTTCCTCAAGGTTTTGTTCCAAGGAAACCTCAGAGTGTTTTGCTTCTCTTCCTTCTTTCTCCAGTGAATCTCCCAGTGTAAACTCCAAGTGTGACTCCTCTACTGAAACTTCAGTATTTATAGACTAATTTCGTGGGTAATGGGCTTGGAATGAGGGAGACCCAAGTCCAAAATAATTTGTTATATTTTATTTATTTATTTATTTTAATTATTTAATTAATTAATTAATTAATTAATTAATTAATTAATTAAAAAAAATTCTCTTTTTTTTTTTTTTTTTTTTTTTTTTTTTTTTGGGCTCAGAATGAAGCCCGAAATTTTTGTTGTCTGTCAGCTTCGCTAGGCGAGCGCGTAGCGAACAGGCCAGTTTGGGCCATTTTCTGGATTGGGCCATCCGTGAGCTAGGCCTTTGTTTCTTCAAGATCAGTGTTATATATGAGTCGGAATGCCTTGCAAAATGTCTTGAAATATTAATGGGCAAATTTTGGGGTATGACAGCTGCCCCTGTTCAATATTCTTGGACCGAGAGAGTTAGAATGGTGTATACGCCATTCGTGGTCTGGAGGTGGAAGATTATTGAACACTAGAATGCCCCAAAAATTTGCACTTGAGAATCGACAGTTGGTCTTGATGGAGATGGGCTTAAAGATGCCATCCGGGAGGTTTGATGACGAAAGCTTCAGATCGCGCCATATATTAGGCTAATTTGAAGACATGGGTGCCACACTGGGTCGTACGTTAGACCGTATAATGAGTCATCCATTAGGCTGCCGACTTCGCTGGGGAGTCGGAGTGTGTCATATGCTGTTGGGGATAAAGGATCAGAATGGACCATACGCTAGATCGTATCTGAGTTGCAGAATGAGCCGTACGTTAGGCTGAATCTGATGACGAAAGGGGTAGTCGTACGTTAGACTACACTTCAGAAATGTACCGTATGTTAGGTAGGATCTGATGATGAAAGGGGTAGTCGTACGTTAGACTACACTTCAGAAATGTACCGTACGTTAGGTAGCATCTGAGGGTTGTAAGATCCAAACGGGTCGTACGTTAGACCGCGTTGGGGTTGTTGAAGTTCAGAATGGATCGTACGTTAGATCGTATCCGAGTTGTAGAATGAGCCGTCCGTTAGGCTGCATCTGAAAAAGAAAGTAGTCGTACGCTAGACTACACCCCTGAATGTACCGTACGCTAGGCAGCATCTGAGGATTTGAAGGTCCAAATGGGTCGTACGTTAGACCGCATTGGAGTTGCTGAAGAAGTCATATGTTGGGCTGAATCAGAATGAACCGTACGTTAGGCTGTATCTGATAACCTGTATATGTTGTACTTGCAATAAATGTCTGGGATGGGCTTAGAGATGCCATCGTTAGGAGGATATCGAAGTGTTGTCAGAATGAATGTTCCCATGAACTGTATTTGAAATATGTATCTGAATCTTGAATGTGATTGATAAAGGTGTCTGTCTGAATGAACCTTCTACTTTGACTATATCAGGAGGATAATTAACCTGCAAAGAAAAAGTTAGCTTCATGCTATGTCATGATGCATGAGATGTTTCGTGTTATGCTAAAATAAATGTGAATGTTGTATGCATGCGTATGCTGTGAAAGGATGTAATGAATGAGTTATGCGTATGAGAAGTTCTGCTTGGGGACTCTACTGGGGAAAATAAATCCCCATCTACTGATTTGAGACATTTGTGTCGATGACCCTTTCTCGGTTGGGGATGCTTGATTTCTGTCTGATGGTGGAAATATTCAACAGAGCCTGGCTGGGGATGGATGAGATGATCAATCTGTCTGGTGACGCCGACCTCTGTTGGGGAGTAACTGGCTGTGCCTGGGGATACTGCCATTTTCTGAGGAAAAAAAAACAGGCTTGCTGGGGAAGAGAATTGGTAGCGGATTCATTGGAAGCATGATTAGACCTTTTCCTTGATCCTGAAGTCGGGTAGTAATTGCTATTGCTATTCTATGCATGTATTTTTGGTAAACATCAGTCATATTCAAATGCACATATTAATTCAAATTAAATCAATGGACATTTACGCAACCAAAACAGAAAAGTAAAAACAAAAGCATCTTTTTTTTGAAAGAGGGTTGTATTGATTTTGAAAGGAGGCCTATAAACAGGCAATTTGTGTACAAGGAGACAGAAATCCTAGTAAGAGGAAATTGTCGAAAACAAAGAGAAAGCTATGTGGAAGAAGTCCTATTGATTTTAAGCCTACTACTGTCATTATGTCTTCGAGCATCTCATCCCTTGCTGTCGGATAGAAGTGATTGGCTTGGTCAGTCCCTCGAACTTGGATGAAAGTTGACTGAGAACGGGACATAGTCATACGCTTTAATCCCTAATTTTTGCCTGGACCGCCTTTTCAGGTTTTCAGTCCACCAGGATACCCTTTTTTGCCCAAGCCGCCTTTTCAGGTTTTCGACTTGCCGGGTGTACATTTTTTTTTATATATCCCTAATTTTTGCCCGAACCCTTTTGGTTCGCCGGGATGCCCTTACTTTTGCCTAGATACGTCGATCTAGCGGGTCTCTTTTATGCGTAGTATTTTTTAACTATGTCCGCGTTCACGGGATGTGGGAAGTCTTCACCATCCATTGTAGCGAGTATCATGGCTCCACCTGAGAATACCTTCTTAACTACAAATGGCCCTTCGTATGTGGGAGTCCATTTGCCTCTGGGGTCAGTTTGTGGTAGGATGATGCGTTTGATTACCAAGTCGCCAATTTGATACACTTGTCTCTTGACCTTTTTGTTGAATGCCCTGGTCATGCGCTTCTGATATATCTGCCTGTGACATACAGCCGCAAGTCTCTTCTCATCTATCAAATTTATCTGATCGAGTCGAGTCTGAATCCATTCGTCCTCGTCTAAGCCCGCCTCTTTCATGATCCTTAGAGAGGGAATCTGAACTTCCACTGGTAAAACGGCTTCCATTCCGTAGACTAAAGAGAAAGGAGTTGCCCCTGTCGAAGTTCGCACGGAAGTACGATAACCATGAAGAGCAAATGGTAACATCTCATGCCAGTCTTTGTATGTTACCGTCATCTTTTGTATAATCTTCTTAATATTCTTATTAGCCGCTTCTACAGCGCCGTTCATCTTTGGCCGGTACGGAGAAGAGTTATGGTGTTTTATTTTGAACTGCGTGCAGAGTTCAGTAATCATCTTGTTGTTCAAATTAGTGCCATTGTCAGTGATAATTCTCTCAGGGACGCCGTATCGGCAGATGAGGCTGTTCTTGATGAATCGTGCCACCACATTCTTAGTAACAGAAGCAAATGAGGCTGCCTCCACCCACTTTGTGAAGTAATCAATAGCAACAAGGATGAAACGATGTCCATTAGAGGCGGTAGGTTTAATCTCGCCAATCATATCAATGCCCCACATTGCAAAGGGCCACGGCGCGGTCAACACGTTTAATGGAGCAGGAGGCACATGTACTTTATCCGCATAGATCTGGCACTTATGACAAGTTCTGGAGTGATGGTGGCAATCAGTTTCCATGGTAGACCAATAATACCCTGACCTCAGAATCTTCTTGGCCATTGTATGTCCACTAGAATGAGTCCCAAAGATACCGTCGTGCATGTCTTCCATAATCTTCTCTGATTCCTTTCTATCCACACAGCGAAGCAAAGTCGAATCATGGTTACGTTTGTACAATATTCCATTACTCAAAAAGAATTTAGCGGAGAACTTCCTCAGAAATTTCCTGTCATTGATGGATGTCCCTTCAGGGTATTCCTGAGCTTCTAAATATCTTTTTATCTCGTGGAACCAAGGCTTCTCTTCTACTTCATCAGCGTTAAGTTCATAACAATATGTTGGTTCGTCTAGTCGTTCAATGGTAATCCGGGGAGCTTCATTGTCCCATCTGACTCTGAACATAGATGACATGGTAGCCAATGCGTCTGCCAACTGGTTCTCCTCTCGGGGAATATGTTCGAATGTGACCTCTTCAAAGTATGGGATTAATGTCAACACCTGCTCTCGATAGGGGATGAGGTTCGGATGTTTAGTGTCCCATTCTCCTTTGACCTGACTGATTACTAAGGCTGAGTCTCCATACACCCTCAAAAACTTGATTCTCAGGTCTATAGCAGCTCTGAGTCCCAAAATACACGCTTCATACTCAGCCATTATGTTGGTGCATTCAAAACATAGTCTAGCGGTGAAAGGCGTATGGCCACCCTTGGGGGAAATGATCACGACGCCAATACCGTTGCCCAATGCGTTAGACGATCCATCAAAAACCATAGTCCATCGGGATCCCACTTCGGGTCCTTCCTCTGGTCCAGGTTCTTCATAATCAGTAACAAGCATGACATCCTCATCTGGGAACTCAAAATTCATAGACTGATAATCATTCACTGCCTGATGAGCCAAATGATCAGCTAGCACGCTTCCTTTGATTGCTTTTTGGGTGGTATACTGGATATCATACTCTGTTAAAATCATCTGCCATCTTGCTATTCTTCCGGAGAGGGCGGGTTTCTCAAATATGTATTTGATAGGATCCATCTTAGAAATCAACAAAGTGGTGTGATTCAACATATACTGTCTTAGTCGGCGAGCAGCCCAGGCCAAAGCACAGCAAGTTTTCTCGAGCAGTGAGTATCTTGTTTCACAGTCGATAAACTTTTTGCTAAGGTAGTATATGGCATGCTCTTTTCGACCAGACTCGTCATGTTGCCCCAACACGCACCCCATTGAGTTTTCTAAAACGGTCAAATACATGATTAGAGGTCTTCCCTCAACTGGTGGTACCAGAATTGGAGGTTCTTGGAGGTATTTCTTGATTTTGTCGAAAGCTTCTTGACATTCATCATTCCATATCATCTCTTGATTTTTTCTCAGTAACTTGAAGATGGGTTTGCAAGTAGCGGTCAAATGGGAAATAAATCGGGCAATGTAATTCAAACGTCCCAAGAAACCTTTGACTTCTTTATCCGTACGGGGAACTGGCATCTCTTGAATAGCTCTCACCTTGGCTGGGTCGACCTCAATACCTTTACCACTGACAATAAAGCCCAAGAGTTTACCAGATCTTACTCCAAAGGTGCATTTGTTCGGGTTCAATCTCAACTTGTATTTCTTCAGCCTCTCAAACAGTTTGTATAAATGATCGAGATGTTCTTCTTCAGTATGAGACCTGGCTATCATATCGTCCACATATACTTCTATTTCATGATGGATCATGTCATGGAACAAAACCACCATAGCACGCTGGTACGTTGCTCCTGCGTTCTTTAAACCAAACGGCATTACTTTATAACAGAAGGTGCCCCATTGCGTCACAAACGTAGTCTTCTCCATGTCCTCAGGTGCCATTTTGATCTGGTTATAACCCGAGAATCCATCCATGAAGGAGAATACCTTGTGTTGAGCGGTGTTGTCTACCAGAACATCAATGTGTGGCAGTGGGAAATCATCCTTGGGACTCGCTCTATTCAAATCTCTGTAATCCACACACATTCGCACCTTACCATCCTTCTTTGGCACTGGTACCACATTAGCAACCCATTGAGGATAAGAAGTAACCGCCAGAAAACCAGCATCGAATTGTTTCATGACTTCGGCCTTGATTTTCTCGGACATTTCAGGACGCATGCGACGAACCTTTTGCTTAACAGGACGACAATCTTCCTTCATCGGCAAACGATGCACTACTATATCGGTATCCAGCCCTGGCATGTCTTCGTAAGACCAAGCAAAAATCTCCACATAGTCATGTAGCATTTGAATCAATCTTCTTTTGACACTGATTTCCAAGCCTGCTCCTATTTTGACTTCTCTCTTGTCCACCTCGGTACCCAGATTTACAGTCTCAACTGACTCCTCATGCGGCTGTATAGTCCTTTCTTCTTGTAGTAACATTCTGGCAAGTTCTTCAGGTACTTCACAATCTTCCTCACTTCCATCTTCGGCTTGGTAGATCGGATTTTCAAAGTCATAATGAACAGTAGTAGAACTATTATCAACAGGATCCAGAGTGGATAGGGATTCCTGACTAAAGGAAATCGGGATAATGTCTTCAGTCTTCCAATTGTTGAGTCCGTCACCAATTGTTGGGAAAATCCAGCTATCCAAGTCGCAATCACTATCAGCATCTTCCATAGCATTAATCTGATTTTTGACTATGTTTCCAGAGTTAAACCCCAGGCCAGCTTTATCAGACTTGTACGGTACATTGATCAGTTGACCCCAACCAGCACGATCACCACTTTCAACCGCGGCTTGAGCATCTTTCAGAGAGATCATGACAGGGGGAGCACGAACAACCTTGGGCACAAGGGGAGTTGGCTTAAGGACAGGAATGGGTGGAGGAACTACTTCAAATGACTGAGAAGGAGTCTCAAAGAATTCACCATCCATCTCGACGTATTTGAAGGCTTGCACACTACTGACAATATACTATTCTTCTCCACATACAGTGACAACCATGCCTGCTATTGGATACTTCAGCTTTTGATGAAGCGACGAAGCTACCGCACCTGCCCCATGGATCCAAGGGCGCCCCAACAAGCAGGAGTAGGCGGGACGAATGTCCATCACGTGAAAGGTAGTGTTGAAGACTCGAGGTCCTATCTTGATAGGGAGAACCACTTCACCATAGACAACACTCTTCGCACCATCGTAAGCACGCACCACAACATCACTAGGTTTCAGTTCAATGCCTTTGTAGTCAAATTTATCGAGTACAGCTTTCGGGAGCACATTCAAGGAAGAGCCGTTGTCGATCAACACGTGAGCCAGGGTGATCCCCTCACACTCGATGGAGATATGCAGAGCTTTATTGTGATTCTTTCCTGCTGGCGTCAGGTCAGCATCGGAAAAGCCTAGGCCATTGTCAACAGTCAAATTAGCAACATAATGTTCGAATTGATCGACGGATGTTTCTTGAGGCACATGAGCGGTCTTCAAGAATTTCATCAATGCATTGGCATGGGATTCAGAGGATAATAACAAGGACAACATTGAGATTTTAGACGGAGTATGCCCCAATTGTTCCACTACATCAAAATCGCTCTTACGGATGATTTTCAGCATCTCTTCCATTTCCTGTTTGGCAACATCTTCAGAAGTAACTTCGACCGATGTCTCTGACTGAGGAGGATTGACTGGTCTTTTTCCTCGAATTTCGGGAGCGGGAGGTGAGATTTCTGGGGAGTAGATCCTTCCACTTCGAGTAACTTTACTAGTCCCCACAATATCATTAGGATTAGCAGAACTACCAACCTGCTTTATGCCATGGATGTAAACATCGCCTCCATAGTTCCACGGAATAGCTTTGCTGGAGGAATATGGCACGGGGCTAGGTGCGGTAATAATCAGGGGAGCCACTTTGGGCTCAGCGGTAATCTTCACAGGCACTCTAGTAGCGGTAATCTTCACTGGAGCTTTGGACCTAGCAATCACAGATACCTCTTCAATAGAGGTGTCCACCTTAGGAACCCTTTCAAATAGAATTGTACGATCATCCATCAGCCGTTGAATGCCGTTCTTCAACTTCAAACAATCATTGGGTCGGAGTACACAGAGATCGCAATCTTCAGCACAACCTGGAAATAAACCAGCTTGCAATAAATTCTTCTTAACGATCAGGAGAGGAGATGCTAAATCAGCAATGTCAGTAACGTGAGAATTGTCGTCCACAACATTAACATTCTGGTCATGATTAGGCATAGGTGCTGTGATGACATTGGGGGTCGCCGGAGGATCAAATTCAATTTCTCCAGCGTCGATCATATCCTGAATCTTGTTCTTCAACAACCAGCAATCATTCGTATCATGCCCGGGGCTATCGGAGTGATAGGCACACCTGGCGTTGGGATTATAACGAGGAGAAGTAGTGTTGGGATTTGCAGGAGGGCCTCTGAGGGTAATCAAATTGGCCTTTAACATACTCTGCAGTGCTTGGGTTAAAGTCATATTGATCTTGGTAAACTGTCTTCTCGACCTGTCTTGTCTGTGTTGGAAGTTCTGAGATGGCGGTGCGGCAATTGTAACTGCCCCAACAGTATGGTCACGATTCTTCTTGTTATGCTTCCTCTCACTGTACACAGCATTTGATTCATTCTTTCCCTGATAGGACTTTTTGGTGCTTGCAGAAGTAGCTGCCTGTATCTTTCCACTTCGAATGCCGCTTTCAACCCGTTCACCTGTCAAGATAAGTTCAGTGAAACCTGACGAGGAACTTCCCAGTAGATGGCTGTAGAATGGGCCAGTCAGTGTACCCATGAACATGTCCACTAACTCTCGATCAGTCATAGGGGGTTTGACTCTGCCAGCCAAATCTCTCCACTTTTGAGCATATTCTTTGAAACTTTCTTTAGAGCCCATAGTCATATTTTGTAGCTGTAGCCGAGTAGGCGCTAACTCAGAATTATACTGGTAGTGCTTGTAGAAAGCTGTTGCTAAATCAGTCCATGTGCGGATGTTAGAGCTCTCAAGCTGATAATACCACTCTAACTGTGTGCCAGACAGACTCTCTTGGAAGAAATGGATCCACAGTTTCTTATCAGTAGTGTGCGGCTGAATCTTTCTCACATAAGCCCTTAGATGCATCTGAGGACAAGAGGCACCATCATACTTAGTGAAAATGGGAACCTTGAATTTGCGGGGAATGACCACATCAGAGACCAGACCCAAGTTTTCGAAATCCAGACCGGGCACTTTCTGCCCCTCCATAGCTAGCATACGTTCTTCCAGCAACTTGTACTTATCATCCTTCGGAGAGTACTGTTCATGTTCATAATCTTCATCGTCGTCCTCAGAATTGACGAGATTAGGATTCTCATCTTCCGAATCATTCTCGGTCTCTTCTTCTGAATCCTTCGGAATTCTAATCTTGACTCCTGTAACCTGTCCCTTAAGCCTTCTCCCCGGGTTGATGTAACCCACAGGTTTCTGGTCCTTCTTCTTCTCCATCAAAAGAGCTTTCAGTTCTTCCTGCCCCTTAGATAAGCTCAGCATCATTTCCTGGAATTGAGCATTCTGGGCCTGGAGATCTTTGACAGTTTGTTCGAGAGCCATTGTTCAATCTGTTTGAATCTGCTGGAATCTGTTTGATAGGAAAATCGTGAGAACACTGATCCTTTAGAATACCTGTTATGCGATGCAATGCAATGTATGAAATGTTTTCAAGGACTTTCGGGATTTAACTTTGCATAAACTAACAAAAAGAGCTTTTTTTTTTTTCTCTTTTGTTTTTGCTTTTGTTTTTGTTTTCTGTTTTTTTTTAGCAGAGTTAAATCCCTAAATCCTTGAAATGGTTAGTACAATGCCATGATGTTATGATGTTATGTTGTTATGATGTCATGTTGTTAGATAAATAACAAGCACAAGCAAGTCACACAACAATCATTCCTAGGTTTTAAGGCTTGCGTGAGTTCCATAGGTAAATACCCTCCCCACTGAAGTTTGGTTGGTTCAACCTGTCTTAGAATAGTAACCGGGTTCTAGAAGGATCTCAAATCATTGACCTTTCCTTAAGTCCACTTTAGTGCAACACCAAGTGGTTGACCGAAGCTTCCCTAAAGTCCAATCTCAAAGAGTGTAGTATCGAGTCTCAACCAACTCCAGTCGGAACCGAAGCCAGTTATCTCACTACTTTCTAATGGCCAGGATGAGTCAATTAGGGTTCTAAAGGTCTGGTTAATGCTTTTATGACACCACGCGAATGCCAAATATTTCCTCAACTAACATGAGGAACATCAGGACATCCAAAGTGCCACATTAACCGTAGCCATCATTTTGACCATTCCAGTATACGCCGGACAGTCGCGATGATCTCTTGCTACTTACCTAAGGTACACTAGATCCGGGTGTAGGATCTTTCACTCAAGCATAACATACCCAAGCAATCCCTTAAAAATAAATCAGACAAATTGAATAAGTGATCTTGTTTTTAAGGTAACCTCTCTTTTTAAATATTTAGGGTCCCCAGCAGAGTCGCCAGTTCTGTCATACGGTGAACTGGACTTTTTGTGTTTTTTATCGCAATGTCGCGGTTAGCAAGAGTCGCCACCGACTTTTCTTTTATCCAATAAGGAAAGGTGGAAAAGAACAGGAAAGACCTTAATTTAGATTTTGGGTTCGGGAGGTACATTATACAAAGGGAAGGTGTTAGCACCCTTTGTATCCATGGTTATCCATGGGCTCTTAATTGCTCGATCACTTATATTATTTTTGTCTGAAAAAAAGTGTTTGTGAATTGTTTGGAAAATTGTTTTTGGAAAGAGAATTTAACTTTGTAATGATTCTTGTATGAATATATACAAAGTAGTTATCTCGTTTAGTTTTGGAAATTGTTTAGAAAAATATAACTCGGTAATGATTCTAGTATGAATATATACCAAGTGGTGATTTTCTAAAGATATTTTGAAAGGTGTGAGGTGTGAAAATTGTTTTTAGATTGTGAGCCAACAATTAAGAGTTATACCGACCCAAGGTCTTTATGAGCATTTCCTATCCTTATGAGGGTAAAACTGTCCTTATTATTGAGAAATAAGTAGTTTTATCCTTTGGATGTTTAAGGGTCATCGTAGGGTCATCGATAGGTCATTGAAGGCAACAGTTACGAGGATATCTTAGCATTCGAAGGGACTATCATCTTTTAACCGTAGGCAACATCGGAGGGTCATCGAGGGACAAAGTTGTATATTCGAAGGCAACATCCGAGGGACTATAATTTATTTTATGATGATTTAACCGAAGGGTCTTTGCTAAGGGTATCCCCACGTTCGCGGGACATGACCGTAATATCGTAATCGTAAGGCAACAAAGAGAGGTCCAAGATCACTTATTCAAAGGCATAGTTTTACAATTAATTATATAATTAGGATGAAACTCCACATTAAAATTATTAAAAATAATATATTAAAAAATTAATACATTAGAAATTAATACATTAAAAAATTAATTTAGGGTGAAACTCCACAAGGGTATCCCACAAATAAAGTGGAATACCTAGCCAATAATCTTTTCCTGGGATATGTGAACCTTTACGAAACTCAAAAAAAAAGAAACATGTCAGAACACCAAATCAGGGTGCAATCGAAGATTACACCGGAGAAATATCACAATAATAAATAGGATAGGATGAATAATGCATGGCTATGATAAAACATAAAAAAAAAACAGAATAGAAAAGTCAGCTACTGTCTCGTTCGCCTCTGGCTCGCCTAGCGAAGGCCAGGCGAATACTCGCCCCAGGCTCGCCTAGCGAGGTGCTAGCGAGCGGCCACGGATTTTGAATTTGAAAACAGCCCCACGTTAGGAACTTTGAATTTTATGGCATTTTATCACAGGAATAACATGATCAAACATTCAGGGTATTCAGGCATATTTAAATTCTCATACGAAAGCAAATTATATATCAACATTTAATCATGATGCATTATATATGTAGATATGGCCAATTGAAAGTATAAACAATAGAGATACGCAAACCTGTTTGCCAATTCAAGGTTGAAGGGATTGACCACTTGTAGTATCGGAATAAGTTAGGCAGCGGGAATTGGACGGCGATGGCTTCGGTGCAGATGGGCTGCCTTCAGGGTTTCTTTACTCTGAATTCTCCGGGTAGGCAGGGTTCCTATGCCAAAGTTTCTATCCGTCCTTCTCTGTTCTCTCTCTTTCTTTTCCTCAAGGTTTTGTTCCAAGGAAACCTCAGAGTGTTTTGCTTCTCTTCCTTCTTTCTCCAGTGAATCTCCCAGTGTAAACTCCAAGTGTGACTCCCCTACTGAAACTTCAGTATTTATAGACTAATTTCGTGGGTAATGGACTTGGAATGAGGGAGACCCAAGTCCAAAATAATTTGTTATATTTTATTTATTTATTTATTTTAATTATTTAATTAATTAATTAATTAATTAATTAAAAAAAAATTCTCTTTTTTTTTTTTTTTTTTTTTTTTGGGCTCAGAATGAAGCCCGAAATTTTTGTTGTCTGTCAGCTTCGCTAGGCGAGCGCGTAGCGAACAGGCCAGTTTGGGCCATTTTCTGGATTGGGCCATCCGTGAGCTGGGCCTTTGTTTCTTCAAGATCAGTGTTATATATGAGTCGGAATGCCTTGCAAAATGTCTTGAAATATTAATGGGCAAATTTTGGGGTATGACAATGTCCTAGGATTTGTGTGGTTGATCCTGCAAGTAACCCAATTCTACAAGTTTTGGTAAACCAGAGGTTGTTTGCCAAAATTCACAGCGAACAAATTGGCACGCCCAGTGGGACAGTGCAGAAATCTAGAAACTTAGATAATCGTTAGTCAAAGTTTGTTCTTCGTTGTATGAGACTGAGAAGCGGTAAATTAGCTGTATCCGACGTAGAAATACCAAAAAGAACAACAGTAAGGAAAATGGCGAATCAGCCAAATAATCCAAATAATTTTAATCCAAATGAAGCCTTCCCAGTATCCAACCCCGTCCCTTCGACAAGAGGCAATGTTGGATCAGTCCCTGTGTCAGAGGCTGTACCTTCGTCAACAGGGTCAATGCCAGCGGTTTCAATATTGCAGAATGCGCCGAGTTCGTCCTTCAGGGCACAACAAATGCCCGTTGGGACACCCCCTCCTGTGGGAAACACTTCTAGGCCTTTTGTGACAAATTTCACCATGCCTCTGCCTGGTAGGGAACAACCATTTGGAATGCCAACTTCAATAATGGCAAATCTACACAATTCCCCGGTAGTATATTCTGATTCTATGGCCAATATGTCTTCGCCCTTACAAGGATCAGGATATGGCGGAAACATGAGTAGACTAAATCAACAACCACTTTACGTGCCGCCGATAACAAATAATTCGGCGCAGGTAATTAGACAACAAATGGACGAGAGTAATCATGATATGGTCCAAATGTTGACACAACAAATGGGAGCGGTGTTTAACCCTCTAATACAAAACACCGCCCAAACAAACCAATTGTTGGCAGCGCAAATGAGGCGCATTGCTGATTTCTTTGGAGTCCCTCAAACTCGACACAGAGAACAAGTGGTTCAGAACCCATTGGTAGCAGTCCAGGAAGAGCCTACGATAAACCAAATGCCTTTAGACAATCCTCAGACAAACGTCAGAAACCAGGAGGATGTAGTCGAACAGCCCCGTGTCGAAGTCCCTATTTCACAAGAACCTAGAAGGATAGTAATCCAGAGAGGCCAGGACGCGGATGCTGTATTGCAACAGCGGATCCGGTATAATAACCCTCCTGTCGAAAATAATTTAGCGGCCTGTCGCATCCTGCGAAAAATCAACCGGCGAGCCTAAAAATAAAAACACACAGAGCCGCCACTAAACGTTATTTATCCCAAGATAGGGAAAGGAAACGCTCAGAGAAACCTGGAAAGACATGGTCTCGCGACCAGAGAGAAAAGGTTCGGGAGTCGGTTACGCAAGGGGAAGGTATTAGCACCCCTCACGTCCTAGGTACTCCTAGGGATCCACGTCCTAGAATAAAGAAAGGTTGCTAAACATCACACACACACACGGGGAACGCAGGTGGGGTTAAGAGGAACGGGCTCGATAAGGTATCGCATCTTATGCCTACATATCTTGTCTGGAACAAGAATCAGAGCCACTGTAGTTCGGCTTACGCACGCCAAACAACACAAAACATACAAACACACAAGGGTGGCAAACATGGAGCCCGACAACCACTGGATGGAATTACGTCGGCATCCGAACCAAAACACACTCAAAAGGGCAAACGTGGAGCCCGACAGCCAATCACTGGGCTTACGTCGGCATCCGAACCAAAACATACAGTCAGATAATAAGTAAACGCACGCAAAAAAGAAAAAGGTTGCCCGGAGTGGTCTCGCACGACCACCTGCCTACATACCTCGTCTGGCACGAGGATCAGGGCGATGTAGTTCCCCTGAAAGGGACTAAATTGCTAACCAGAAACCGGGGAAAGATACACAACTAGGGAGCTGAGACTCGAGCCTAATGTTGTCATGCATCGTCAACCCTAAGTTCGGTTTTCTATCCTACTTGCATAAGCAAACTAACCTAACCAGGAAAGAAGCTAGCACACAAGCATACAATCATATATCAACATTAAATGAGAACAGGCATCTCAAACAAACATGTCAATCAAATAATCACAAAACACCCACTATAACCAAACAAGAGGCTCAATCAATGGGGTTTGACCGCCGAAGCGAGTCGTCTGTACAAGCTGGTTTTGCTCTTAACCTTGCCATTACGAGGCTAAGGTGAAGCAGATGAAAGGATGAAGTGAGGATGAGACCTCACAGCTCTTATCCCTAACCAGGGAGAGCTGACAAATGAGCATGGGTCCAGAATAGGGGAACCCTTCTATACTCGATGACTCTGACACAACAGATCTTGGGCTTTTGATCTCAATGCTACAACCATGTAATGGGAGCAAGGAGAAGACTCACTGAATAGTGGGGGACAGGTTGCTTGTCCCTACCTTCCACCAATTGCCTTACTTGAAGGGCTTTTCCTGCTTGGGCTTAAAAATAAACAGACACAAGCATTGCCTCTTAAGGAGGACTTCAGACAATTTGCCCGGCTCGGTAACAGCCGGGTCTCCAGACTACATGAAGTAAGAAGGTTATACCTCAAATGCAAGTTGCTTAAGCAACGCAAAGCAAAAGTTCACAAGGAACTGAGCAACTAAAGTACCTGGAAACAATCAAACACAGTTAGTACTCAATCAGACAAACTGTAAACAATAAACAGTTAACCATCTTAAACAAACTATACACAACACAAGGCAAGCTCAAGGCCTAAGCCCAAGCTTCAACACCTACAAAACAATGCTATGTTAGTGTACAAACATCAACAACATCAATCAAAATTGATTTGGACCATTATCCATGTGCATTGCTTTTTAATCCTGAAAAATCAAGCAAACATTAGCAACTAGACCACTAGGCCAAGCCTAGGGTCAAAAAGCAAGAAAAAAATCTAAAACAGCAAGGTATTCATCAACCAACATCAAATTAACATCAAACAAGAGCAAACATCATTGGTCTCATGTTTATATCATCCATCATGTTCAATTCATGCACAAACAACACAAAATGAGGTCAAAAGAAACATCAAACATGCAAACAGAATTATTGCATTCAAATCCATATCAAAACACATCCAAAATTCTCAAATTAATTACACCTAAACAGGGGTCAATCAAGGTCTACCATGTCAAATTTGAGCTTAATTGGGCAAATGGAACCATGTCAATGAAAATCAACAAAAACAGACACAATTTCATGCTTCAATTCACACCATCAATGCATACATCCACTTCAAAAATTCATATCTCATTGAAAACAAAAAAGAAATGGATGAGACCAAAACAGGGAGGTCCTAACATGTGTCTAGTTCATGCATATCAAATTTCATGGCCATACAATACAATATGAGGATTTCCCAATCAATCTACCAACCTATGTCACATGAGCTTGCAATTTCAACGACCAGAAATGAAAAATCAAGATTAAATTGAAAATACAGTGAAAAATCCTACAAAAATTCATCAAGCATCCTAACATGTCAACAAGTCATCATGCAAAATTTCAGCCAATTCCAACATGCATAGGTCATCCAATTAAATTCAACAAGTTGACATCAAGAGGTGTGACACAAATTGTCACACCTAAGTTCCAGAATTTGCTGCTCTCTAACCAGGTATCAAAAATTCATGAACTTTACATATAAATAATCCTCAATGAGTCAAGAACCACCACAAATATTTTCAAGAATTTATTCTACATTATGAGCATTTCATGATCAAATTACAAACATGTATCAAAAATGGACATACAATGGAAAACCCTAGGTCAAATAAAATATTCCCCAAGCACAACTTTGACCAATAGGTCAAAAAAAACCTAAACTCAACAAGGAAGCCATAGAAAAAATTTCCATATGTTTCTGAATTTTCTACAATTTTTTATGAATTTTTAAACATGTTAATGATTTTTTATGAATTTATTAAATTAAAATGAATATCCAATGGCATTATTGTAATTAATTAAGGCGGGAGCGGGAAACAGGTAGTTTAAATTTTCAAACGAGAATGAAGATCAAACTCAACAATTTTCAGAAAACTTCCTCTTCTTCCTCCAGCACACGAAGAACACATGAACACAAAACTTTCACCAAAACAAGCAAATGGATAACCGTTGGACTCGTCTCACCACGTAGATCTCAAATATCAACTCAATTTAACCTAAAAGTTCCTCTATCTCATGAATCGATCAACTTAGGGTTTTGGTTCATAATTTCAAATCCAGATCTCTTAGCCTACAGTGCATCATTTGCTAAACTACTCACATCACCATAACCTACGTTCTATGCTCTACAAAACGCACCTAAGCACTTGAAGAATCGTGACACTCGAAAAAATCACATACCTGTAATGGCAGTGGTGTTCTAGCTGTTCTTTGCGTGCTTCAACCTCAAACAGATGAACTAGATGCTTCAGGGAGTTGAATGATGCGATTAGGTTTGATTGAAACAGCTCCTAACGCGCGAAATCACAATCCACCATGAATGATGCTTCTTTGAACAGTCGTGTTTGGAGGCTCGATTGATGATGAGAAGCAAAAACAGATGTAGAAGATGATGATACAAGATCAATGCAAGAAGAATTCGAAGATTGATCAAGATTTGATGAAGTTTGATGAAGTTGAAGGTTTTGTATTCTTGAGGAAATTGAGAGAATGTGATGAGTTTTCAGATCTGGTTTTGGAAAGTGTGTCTTCTCTTAGGAGTTTGTTATGATTAGGAATATATACTCCAACTTAATCCATCCTTAATCACCTCAATTAGCAAAATGAAGTGAAATTAGTGAAAAATGAGTTATGTGAACAAAATCTGGAAAATAACTAACTTAACAACCAAAAAACAGCTCCACACAGCAAAAAATACCCAGAAAACTGCATTTTCGCGCGAGCGGTCGACTCATAGCCTGCTATGCGTCGACTCATAGCCTGCTATACGTCGACCCGAAGCCTATGCGCTGACCTATGCGTCGACTCATAGCCTGCTATGCGCTGACCCGTGGTCTATGCGCTGACCCTATGCGTCGACTCATAGCCTGCAAAAAAAAAAAAATTTTTTTTTTTTTTTTTTTTTTTTTTTTTTTTTTTTTTTTTTTTTTTTTTTTAAGAAGAGAAGGGCAAATTTTGAGATGTTACAGCTGCCCCTATTCAATCCACTGTGAACCTGTTGATATGAACAGCCTCGGCTTTCAGATGATCAGGATGAAGAGTGATTGAATACCAAGAACAGACGAACAATTTGCACTCTGATGGGAAAATAATTAACAACGCCTGTCAGCATCGGCGAAGAAACAATCTCTGAACAACGTCGACCTGGATACCAAAATAAATGGTAACACAGGGATAACCATGGCCTGAACACCACTCATCCACTCGGGATTATTATTCTCTCTTCTCTTTTATGCTTTTCTTGAACCCCGAAAATTTTCTCTATTTTTCATTTTCTTGAACCCCGAAATTTTCTCTTGCGCGAATGATCCTCGGATCACCGCATTTGAACCCCGCTCTTCTGTTAATTCTGCTGGCAATGTCGGAAACAACACCAATCACCACTCTGAGGGCAACACGTCAAAGGGTACATCTTCAACCGGACACTGACTGATGACCGGGAAGAAACTCGACGTTTACTGGACATCGAATGATGATGTTTTACAGGACACCAAAGAAAACTCGACCACACATTAAACAATGACTGGGAGAAAACTCGATGTTTACAGGCATCGGACAATGATGTTTACCAGATATCAAACAATGATGTTTACAGGCATCGAACATTGATGTGGACAGGACATCAAATAAGGATGTTGACAGGACATCAAACAATGATGTTGACAGGACATCGAACAATGATGTTGACAGGACATCAAACAAGGATGTTGACAGGACATCAAACAAGGATGTTGACAGGACATCGAACAATGATGTTGACGGGACATCAAACAATGATGTTGACAGGACATCAAACAATGACCGACCAGACATTAAACAATGACTGGGAAATAACTCGACGTTTACTGGACATCGAATGATGATGTTTACTGACACCAAAGAAAGCTCGACCAGACACTTACTGATGACTGGGAAATACTGCTGCTCACAATGCTGAACTCCTCGGAGTATCGTCTTCATTGTCCGGCAAAACCAATCCTCAAGCGGTAACCACGGCTCGAATCGCGCTGATCGCGTAACATTCTCCAATCTTCATTCCCATCTCGGCCCGACGGAAAAGCTTCCTCCAGTATCGCACTACTGGGGTACATCTCTGATCCAATCATGAGGCTAAACTCTTCGGAGTAACACCTTCATCTTCTGGCAAAACACCTCTCAAACGGTAACCGCAGCTTGAGACTAGCTGATGTTTGCTATGATGCATGATCATTTTCTGCGTAATGCTCCAAAATTATGGAAATGCTACGCGATCATTTATTTTTCTATGCAATATGCTATGCTATTCTACATGATGAATGCATAAAAAAAACATCCCCCTCAAGGGACTCTTCTGAGAAGCACGAGACACTCTGCTGAGGAACTCGCCACTGCTCCGATTTCCACCCTGCCGGGGATAGCACTGCTGCTAGGAAATAGACAACCCTTGCTGGGGATACAGATCCTTTGCACCCAACCCTTTCGAGGACATGCTGGGGAATACCTCCTTTGCACCCCACCCTCTCGAGGACATGCTGGGGATATAGATCCTTCACTGCACTCTGTGGGAATACCACAGTCTTTGACTTGCTGGGGATATAGATCCCAACTCTGCTTTGGGAACCCTCACAGATACTCCCGCTGGGGAAATGAGCAATCTTCAACCTGCTGGGGGAATACCATCCAGACCCTGCTAGGGGAACGACAACTACTCCGCTGGGGAGGACCCAATCAATCCACATGTAGGATACCCTCGGCTGGGGATGCAGATATTCGTCTGCTACGAAAACTCGTTCAATCCACTGGTAGAATGAACACTGTTGGAGAGATATGTCATTGAAAAAACCCGCTCCACTCGGGGAACTGCTGGAGATATATTTCTTTGAAAAAGACCCGCTCCACTCGGGGAGTAGCAACCTTCGGGCCTGGCTGCTGAGGAAACACCATTGCAAACCTACCGGGGATAACCATCCTGACTCGGCTGGAGAGGTCACAGACCTTGGATTTGCTGGGGAGCTAGCTCCCTAAACTCTGCTTGGGGACTGAGCTGGGACATGAGAAAAGTTGGCACAGAACACCCATCGACTCGTCGAACCACGGTATCCACCCCCCAATCTCGTATCAGCTTTCCACTTTTGAGAAATTCCCAGACTCGTCTGGACCTTTTCTGCTCCATCATCTTGTATTCCCAATCGCCCCGCGCTCGACGAGAAACGTACTCCTGGGATTAATACAGAAATTCGATTTCTCGATTTTGAAGAGTCTTCTTGATTAATTTCAAAGGTCGTCGTACGCCTCAACGTCTCTTCATCGTCCCTCTACCCATTCATCTCTGGTCAGACTCTGTGGGGAATTTCAACAGACTTTCAAATCTTCCGATTTTGAAGGGTCTTCTTGATTATCATCAAGGATCGTCGTACGTCTCAACGTCACTCCCTACCGTTCGTTCTTCATGCACTCGTCCCTGGTCGGACTCTCTGGGGATCCATTACTTGTCAAAGCTTCCACATCACAACCTGCAAGTGAGTGAAGAATATCTAACAGTACCTGCAAAACAGATCGTCAGATAAAACCGTGCCCCCAGGCGTGTCAAGATTTCAACACTTGGGTCACTCAACCTTCCAAATAAGATTTCAAGCTTTCAATCTTATAAACATGCATTGGAAGGAAACCTATATGTCTTAAAATGCAAGATTCTTTATCAAAAATTTCTGGACGTTTTTGCAATCAAAGCGGTAATGAAAAACAAAAACAAAATTATTTGACTGAATATGCATTTTATTGATTGGAAAAGTGTGTGGCTCAAATTGAGCAATACAAAAGGAAGCAATTCCTGAAAAGAGGTAATTGCACAAAAGGAAAAATCTATCCTAATGGCAATGTGAAACCCGTGATCTCATCGAGTTCCAACTCGGTTACACCCCATATGTCCTCAGACTTTCCTGGCTTTCTGCCTTCTGAACAAGACGCTTCTGATTGATCCCTACCGGGTATTCTCCATGATGCCTTAACCAAAGCGCAAACGATCATGCTAGACGCAGTTGTTCGTTTCAATCCCTCTTTTGCCTGGACCGCCCTTTCGGGTTTTCAGTCCACCGGGATACCCCTTTTTGCCCAAGTCGCCTTTCCAGGTTTTCGACTTGCCGGGTGTACATTTTTCATTCATATCCCTAATTTTTGCCCGAACCTTTTTCTGTTTTTGGTTCGCCGGGATGCCCATTCTTGCCTGGACTATTTTATTCTTTTCGTCCAGCGGGTCAATTATACGAAGTATTTTTTAACTGCGTCCGCATTCACAGGGGATGGAAAATCCTCGCCATCCATGGTCGTTAGCAACAAGGCTCCGCCAGAGAAAACCTTCTTGACCACGAATGGACCTTCATAATTCGGTGTCCATTTGCCCCTTCGATCGTTTTGAGGAGGAAGGATCCTTTTCAGCACCATATCACCCACGTGATATACCCGAGGTCGTACCTTCTTGTCAAAAGCACGCTTCATCCTTTGCTGGTACAACTGCCCATGACAGATGGCTGCTAGCCTCTTCTCTTCAATCAAGCTCTCTGAGTGAGAAAGGCGTGTGCCCCAGCAGATGTACGTACCGACGGTACAGTACCCAGGATATCAGCTTCGTACTCGGTCACCATCGTTGGTACATTCCATCGTGTCCCAGGAAGCACTAACTCATCCACCTTATCCTCCCCATCAGACATCATAACCCGTTCGGATTCAGGGTCAGGCCCCTCCTCCGGGATCGGTCACTCTCAATCTTTCGATTAGAGTACCTCGAGATGTCCTCATCAGGGAATTTCAAACTTCATCGGTTGGTAACCCTCAATGGGTTGCTAGGCAATGTAATCAGACAATACACTCCTTGATTGCTTTCTGAGAGCATCACAAATCATTCAATATTCTTTTGCTCTTCTCGCAACCCGTCCGGTCGATGCTGGATTCTCAAACCCATACTCGATCAGATCCATCTCGGAAATCCACAAGATGGTATGAACCAGCATACACTGTCTCAGTCGGCGAGCAGCCTATGCCAAAGTACAGCAAGTTTTCTCGAACAGTGAATGTATTGTTTCACAGTCGATAAACTTTTTGCTAAGGTAAATTGCATGCTCTTTTCGACAAGACGCGTCATGCTGACCCAATACACCTCGTAGACCCCTCGAAGGCTGTCAAGTACAGATTTACCAGTCTCTCTCCATAGGGAGGCAACAGAATCAGAGGTTCCTGCAATTTTTCTTTTATTTTTTCAATGCCCCTTGGCAATCATTATTTCACCTGACCGTTTGATCTCCTTTTTTTTTCAACAGCTTGAATATAGGTTCACACGTGGTTGTTAGATGAGATGTGAACCATGACAGGTAGTTCAATCTTTC
This sequence comes from Lathyrus oleraceus, assembly GCF_024323335.1. Taxonomy (NCBI): domain Eukaryota; kingdom Viridiplantae; phylum Streptophyta; class Magnoliopsida; order Fabales; family Fabaceae; genus Lathyrus; species Lathyrus oleraceus. Next base: position 309,027,516 of record NC_066581.1, read on the forward strand.
TAAGAAACCACGAACCTCTCTTTCTTCTATTTTTCTCGGTTCAGGCGTTTCTCTTATTGTTTTTACTTTTGCAGGATCAACCTCAATTCCTTTCTCACTTACAATGAACCCCAGCAGTTTACCGGACCGCACTCCGAACGTGCACTTATTCGGATTCAACCTCAGTCTGAATTGTCTCAGCCGGTCAAACAACTTGGCCAGATCTACCAAATGCCCCTCTTCTGTTTGGGACTTTGCTATCATGTCATCAACATAGCATTCAATTTCATGATGAATCATATCATGAAACAAAGTCACCATAGCTCTCTGATAAGTAGCACCGGCGTTTTTGAGACCGAATGGCATCACCTTGTAACAAAAGGTACCCCATGGTGTAATGAACGTTGTTTTCTCCATATCATCTGGCGACATTTTGATTTGATTATAGCCAGAAAAGCCATCCATGAAGGAAAACACCGAGAATTGAGCTGTATTATCTACCAACACGTCAATGTGAGGCAATGGAAAATCATCCTTCGGACTAGCTCTATTCAGATCTCGGTAGTCCACACACATTCTCACCTTCCCATCCTTCTTCGGGACTGGCACAATGTTCGCAACCCATGGCGGATAATTAGTGACAGCAAGGAAACCAGCATCCCACTGCTTCTGCACTTCCTCTTTAATTTTCATTGCCATGTCAGGTCGAGTTCTGCGCAACTTCTGCTTCACTGGAGGACAATCTGTTCTCAACGGTAGCTTGTGCACAACGATATCGGTATCCAACCCTGGCATATCTTGATAAGACCAGGCAAAGATGTCGACATACTCTTTCAACAACACTACCAATCTGCTCTTAACACTTTCCTCCAAAGCAGCCCCGATTTTCACTTCTTTCTTAACCTCATCGGTACCCAGATTCACAACCTCAATCTGTTCCTCATGTGGCTGAATCACCTTCTCCTCTTGTTTTAACAACCTGGCTAATTCCCCTGGCAGTTCACAATCTTCTTCGTCTTCTTCTTCAGCAAGATAGATCGGATTGTCGAAGTCATACGAGGGTGTAACAGGATTGTTATCAATGAGATCCTGAGAGGAATTGCATCTGCATGAATGTTGATTCATGCACTGCTTTAGAACCGGTGTGAGAAATCGAAAAAGAAAAATGAAAACATTGCCATTTTTATTTCGTTTTTATTTTTTAAACTGCAAAAATAAATGAAAAACAGGGAACACCGCTTTTGACTAAAAAACATCCTTTTATTAATGATGCAAAATCTTACAAATTTATGAACATGAGGAGGCCCTTACAATGGACCATTACGTGTCGGGCAACACGCATGGTTTGCATGCAAATAAGAAAGAAACAAGAAAAATATTACTCTTCGAGGAGAGTGACCCGGATGATCTCTTCGGCCTTCCAGTTGCGGATTTCAATCCCTGGTTCGCACGGCGTTATCCATTGATCCATGTCACAGTCGCTGTCAGAGTCTTCACCCAGCATGCAGATGTGATCCGGATCCAGCATTCCGGCGCTTGTGAAAGTAACTGACGCCCGACGTCCTCTTCCTTGCCCTGAGCCTCGGCCAGGCTGATATCCAACCCCGAACCTGTCTTTCTTCTCAGGAATCTCCATCATTTTGCCCCAACCAGGAGCCTCTCCGCTCTTAACCACCTCAGCGGCCTGCTTGTAGGAAGCGATGGATGGTTTCTCTTCCTCCTGCTTAGCAAACAGAGCATTCTCCACCTTAACGGTTTCAAATGCCTGGCTAGGCGTCTCCCAGATTTCTCCATCCATCTCTACGTACTTGAATGAAGACAGGTGGCTGACGAAAATGTCTTCCTCTCCGCAGACGGTGACGACTTGACCTCCCCAGACATATTTCAGCTTCTGGTGCAAAGTCGATGTAACTGCTCCCGCAGCATGGATCCATGGCCTACCCAACAAACAACTGTAGGCTGGCTGGATGTCCATAACATAGAAGGTTGACTTAAACACCTCCGGGCCAATCTTTACTGGTAACTCCACCTCCTCGAATACGGCTCGCTTTGACCCATCAAATGCACGCACTATCAAATCAGTCGGGGTCAAAATCAGCCCTTCACAGTTCAATTTGGCCAAGGCTTTCTTAGGCAACACGTTCAAAGAAGAGCCGGTATCAACCAGCACATGCGAAAGCACGGCTCCTTTGCATTCCATTGCAATGTGTAAAGCCCGATTGTGGTTCCTTCCATCCACGGTCAAATCCATATCAGTAAAGCCCAACCCATGGCTAGCATGCACGTTGGATACGACCGTCTCTAGTTGGTTGATCGTGATCTCTTGAGGCACATAAGCTTTCTTCAGAATCTTTAACAGAGCTTCCCTATGTCCCTCAGAACTCAACAGCAGTGAAAGAATTGAAATCTTTGAAGGAGTCTGCTGCAAATGATCCACCAATTTATACTCTGACTTTTTAATGATTCTGAGGAACTCCTCCGCATCATCATCAATTTTGTTATCCGACCCCGCGGGCGCCGGTGTCATCACAGGAGTACTACCACTATCTGCCATAGCCTTTCCCTTTGCCCTGGCTAAAGCCTCGGCCTTTTCCTTTTTATCTTTTTCTTCCTCCCCCCTCCTCAAAGCATCGGGAGCAAACAGCCTTCCACTGCGAGTGAAACCGCTGGGACCGGCATTATCCACCTTTAGCACGGTGGTTTCACTAGCAGATTGTTCTTCCAACCTCTCACCATTACAATATACCTCTCCCCCATAATGCCATGGCACGGCATCCTCTTTGTCGTATGGAATCGGCCCAGGTACCGTGATGGTAACTGGAGCCTCCTCCACCAGGTTAGACAAATCAACCGGATCGTAGAAAATGGTTATGGTGGAAACCTCTTCCTTCTCTTCACCAGCCCTTTCAATCAGAATAACCCCTGCGTCCATCAGCCCCTGGACATGCTTCCGCAGAAGCTCACAACCGTTTGCAGAAGTAGTGCACTCAGCACACTCAGACCCGCAGCCCGGATATACCCCATTCATCAGCAGTTGACGCTTCAACTCAGCCAAGGGCGTCCTCAGTTGATCAACCTCAGACAGTCCAACCCTATTTTCCTCAGAAATTGCGTTCACCCCCCTTTGACCATGCGCAGGCATGGGATTTGCATTGACATTGGGGGATGGAGCAAAATTAATCGCCTTGGAATCCACTAAGTCTTGAACTGTGTGCTTAAAAGCTTTACAGTTCTCAATGTTGTGCCCGGGCGCACCCGAGTGGAATTCACATTTAGCATTCTCATCATAACTGGGCGGCCTTTGATCAGGTCTCAAAGGTGCCAGAGTTCTAGTTTGCACAAGGCCCAAATCCTGCAGCTTCTTAAACAAGAAAGCATAGCTCACTGGAGGCCTATCAAACTGACGATCCTGTGCTCTGCCACGGATCTGATAACCAGCCCTTTGCTGCCTCTGCTGAAAGGGTTGTTGTCTCTGTTGCTGTTGCTGCTGTTGTTGCTGTGCTGGCTGAGACTCAGCAGGAATTGTTACCGCAGCATTGTGCTGGAAGTAACGGTCCCTACTGGGTCCACGTTGTGTATAGACTGCACTGGTGTCTCCTTCCTTCTTCCTCTGCCCACCATTACTACCGAATGGCTTTTTCGAACCTGAAGAAGAAGAAGACGCACCACTCTGGATCTTGCCCAGTTTTAACCAACTTTCAATACGCTCTCCAGCTACCACTATATCTGAGAAGTTGGTCACAGGACATCCTACCATTCTTTCCGCAAAGGGCCCCTGCAATGTCCCCATAAACAAATCCGACATCTCCCTGTCCACCAGAGGAGGTTGCACCCTCGCAGCCAGTTCTCTCCATCGCTGAGCATACTCCTTGAATCCTTCGTTATGCTTTTGAGACATACCCTGCAGCTGGGTACGACTCGGAGCCATATCAGCATTAAATTGGTATTGCTTAAAGAAAGCATCTCCCAAATCTTGCCAGCTTTTGATATCGGACGATCTCAACTTGGTGTACCATTCCAAGGAGCCTCCAGACAGGCTGTCCTGGAAAAAGTACATCCACAGTTTTTGATCCGCGGTGTATGCTGAGATTTTGCGGACAAATGCCTGGAGATGAGTTTCCGGGCAGGAACTACCGTTGTATTTATCGAACGCAGGCGCCTTGAACTTCTGAGGAATCACAATTCCCTCCACCAATCCCATGTTGGACATGTTTACCATCCCAGGCGTGGCATAGCTCTCAAGCACTTTTATCTTCTCAGCCAGCAGCTGAATTTCCTTGTTCTGAGGAGGAATGTCATAAGGCACAAAAGGCTCATTTCGCATAGAGAACTGGTCAGCCTCTCTATCTTCCTCCTGATCTTCGTCAAAACCATAAAACGGAGGCACAAAGTTGTCTTTCGTATTCTGCCCCGGTTGGCCACCAACACCACCAGCATTATTCACCAGACCAACTGTTGTCCTCTTTCCACCATCACGAGATCCCTGCCCCTGGTTGGAGACTCCATCCAGGTTGACCCCACTGTTTGCTGCAGAAACCCGCTCGAGTTTCTCAACTTTATCCGCCAGCGCTTTCTGACCAATTGCAAAACCTTGCATTATATTGATCAGTTCGGTCATTTTATCTTTCAATTCCAGCATATCAGCACTGGGAAGCTCCATGAGTCTGGGCGTATTTCTTCTGGTGTAATATCTGTGAGGGCGAGTTGAGTGCAGGGGTACTACTCTTCGAGCGCGAGCAATGATTCCTGGTTACAAACAAACACGTTAGTAATAGTCACCTGCAAAATAAAACACAAGTTATCATGATTATGCATGTATGCAGTGCATATCCATATGAAGGACACTCTGTCTCTCGACCCTGGCATCATCGAGACAAATAATAATCCGGCATCAATATTCTGATTAGCAGTGTTTGATTTTGTCGTGCAGATCGGAGATATGTGATTTAGCATGATACCCCCAACCATGTGTGTGCCTGTGTGAGTGCATACGGCAAAGCAAATAAAACTTGAAGACCAGTCACTGAATGAAAATCGCCATCACATAACCAAAAGAGTGCACAATCAGTGCAATAGTCATACATCAGATCAGATATCAAATACAATCCTCCAAAATAGGAAAGAAATACAAGCAAATGAATTCCGTCAACAAGCCTGACGGTAATTCAACACAAATGAAAGATCTATCTGGATGAGGGTCCCACAGGTGGCCCCATCTCGCCTTCCATCCTTGCGAACTCTACGGCGAACCTGAGCTCGGTGTTCTCCTGCTGTAGTCTTCCAACTTCCTTCTGATGAATCTTCATCTGCCTGAAGTAATGATCTCTCTCAGCTAGGTAATGATCTCTCTCAGCCCTGATCTTCGCTTTCTCTGCTTCCCACTCTGCAGCAAGTACTCTGGCTCTCTCATCCCTCTGTTCTCTGACAAGGATCTGCCTCCTCTTCTCATCTTCAATAACCTGGGATGCTCTGAACAACTTCTCCTTTGTGATGTCATGCTCCCGGTTGGACGATGCTAAAGCTTGGCTGATCTTCCCATAATAGGCTGTATCCATCTCAAATCGCTTGGTCTCCAAAGCATGCCGCTTATCCTGATCTTCCACCTTTGCTTTGAGCTCCTGATTAGCTCTCTGAACCCGAGCAACACTCATCTCCAGTTCCGTCTTCTCTGTAAGCAGCTGATCTCTCTCCCGCTTCATCTCTAAGAACTTATCCATGCTAACAGTAGAAGGAGTCTCCTCAACCAACGGATACCACGGATCGACCATAGGAAATGGTAGACAAGTAAGCTCCACTCTCTTTCTGAGCCAATCATCGAACGGAGGAAAAGATCTGTTGTTAGCTTTACCCCAAGAAGCCTTGCCCTTCCTCTGAATGCTGCGCCATGCATCAGATACCTGCTTTACCCTATCCTGATTACCCTCAACCGGGAAGTACACAGATTCCTGAACATCACTCTTGTATGGTGGAAGCTCCATAGCGAATCCCATCTGCCTCTTAAGAAGTGTCGGGTTATAATTAATGCAACCCTGCACCCCTATAAGTGGCACATTGGGAAAACCCCTACAACTGCAGATAAAATCTTGGCCAACCCCGCTACTGTGAGTCCAATCTATGTCCTTAGCTCTCAAGCCCATCAGTTTAGTCGCCCAAGTAACATTCTGGCCCAGAAGGACAAAAGCACCCCTGGATGGCAAGTAACCCATAAACCACTTGACCAATAACTGAGCACAGCATCGAATCAAACCCCCACGCCTCTTCTCATTCCGGTTATGAACCGAATAATAGACATCTCCAATCAATGTAGGGATAGGATTCCTTCGAATAAACAAGCGGATGGCATTGATATCCACAAAGTTCTTCTGGTTCGGAAACAGAATGATCCCATAAATGCTCGCAGCAACCAAAGCACAGACATCTTCCCAATTCCCCATCTCTGACTGCTCCTTAGCCTTAGCCTCTAGGAAACTCAGATGAAAACCAGGCAGCTTACCCTTCTCCTTCAGATTACTCTTCACTTCCTCTGGACTCAGATAGAAAGCACGGGAAATCCCACCAATATCAGGTTCTTCCTTAGTAACACGGAAAGGAACCTGATCCCTGATCTGGATACTCAAAATATCAGCATAATCCTCCAACATGGGCCCTAGCACATAATCCGGGAAGACGAAACACCTCAGCTCGGGATCGTAAAACTGAAGTAGAGTATGGATGGCACTCCTGTCTCTATCCATGAGCCTGAAAACTGTCTTCAGAATACCCCCATACACCTCACGAAACAACCCCACATGGTCAGGAGTGATCAATGCTATCATATCCTTCAACACACTGATATCCGGGTCAAAGAAACTGTAAGCAACATCGTCCTTCAAGCCGGGTCTTCTCATCTCTGAATAGAAAGTCTCTCAGCCAAGATCTCGATCCAAAGGGTCCCTGCATATGGGTAAACATGTGTTAGATGTAATTAATGCAAGATGCAATGATGCTGATGAATGAATGCAATGCGTTGCCATCCTCCAAGCCATCTGATCATCTGCACTGAATCTGGGCTCTGAACTGATCATAACCATCTGAGGAATACACAATCACAATTCTGACCCACGGGTTCCGAAATAAACGGAAGACAGATACATCATCATCACCACTGGTCTCTGATCAGACACACCATCACCATCTGAATCGGCCCAGGGAATCCGAAATAAACGGGTCCCCACTGATAAATATCTCGGCCCGGGGAATCCGAAATAAACGGATCCCCACTGATAAATACCACGGACAGCACTCCGGCGTCTCAGAAATAAACGACCATAAATCCGACTCATAAATAGGACCCACGGAACAAATAGTCACCATCTGAATCACCATCTGAACATGCATCTGAAAGAATCAGCCCTCCCCTCACAGGTAAATTCTAAACAGGTCATCCTAAGGCGGATAATAGTCTCGACAATCGGGCAGAGATACTCAATGGGTTTGCCCTTTCGGGTGTGCCATTGTAGCTCCCTTAAGACCGTCTAAACCACAGATCCGGGAAATGATCGGTCATCAGAGTCAACAGCCCAAAAGAGATAACCCAACCAAAGTGGAGAACCCCACTGGAAGAGCACTTCTCAGATGAACCTCGTCCGACTTGTGGTATGTCACGTCGCAACAATATGCCCAACCGACACATGAGCGACATGAGACCACGCTAATCCTAGGTGTATACTCGGGCCTGGGTTTTAGCCCCACTCAGAACACCCACCCCAAACAACAGAACCACCTGCAGAGGACGGCAACAACATGATAGTATGATGCACGCAAGTATTTAATGCACATATATACATGGGTTAGAATAATAAATGCAATAAATAAACAATACAAGCAACCAAAACCAATCCTAGAACGCTAGGAAGGACTCGCTTAGGGACGATGGACCAGCATAGGTCTACATCTATATCCCCAGCAGAGTCGCCAGCTGTCGCATCCTGCGAAAAATCAACCGGCGAGCCTAAAAATAAAAACACACAGAGCCGCCACTAAACGTTATTTATCCCAAGATAGGGAAAGGAAACGCTCAGAGAAACCTGGAAAGACATGGTCTCGCGACCAGAGAGAAAAGGTTCGGGAGTCGGTTACGCAAGGGGAAGGTATTAGCACCCCTCACGTCCTAGGTACTCCTAGGGATCCACGTCCTAGAATAAAGAAAGGTTGCTAAACATCACACACACACACGGGGAACGCAGGTGGGGTTAAGAGGAACGGGCTCGATAAGGTATCGCACCTTATGCCTACATATCTTGTCTGGAACAAGAATCAGAGCCACTGTAGTTCGGCTTACGCACGCCAAACAACACAAAACATACAAACACACAAGGGTGGCAAACATGGAGCCCGACAACCACTGGATGGAATTACGTCGGCATCCGAACCAAAACACACTCAAAAGGGCAAACGTGGAGCCCGACAGCCAATCACTGGGCTTACGTCGGCATCCGAACCAAAACATACAGTCAGATAATAAGTAAACGCACGCAAAAAAGAAAAAGGTTGCCCGGAGTGGTCTCGCACGACCACCTGCCTACATACCTCGTCTGGCACGAGGATCAGGGCGATGTAGTTCCCCTGAAAGGGACTAAATTGCTAACCAGAAACCGGGGAAAGATACACAACTAGGGAGCTGAGACTCGAGCCTAATGTTGTCATGCATCGTCAACCCTAAGTTCGGTTTTCTATCCTACTTGCATAAGCAAACTAACCTAACCAGGAAAGAAGCTAGCACACAAGCATACAATCATATATCAACATTAAATGAGAACAGGCATCTCAAACAAACATGTCAATCAAATAATCACAAAACACCCACTATAACCAAACAAGAGGCTCAATCAATGGGGTTTGACCGCCGAAGCGAGTCGTCTGTACAAGCTGGTTTTGCTCTTAACCTTGCCATTACGAGGCTAAGGTGAAGCAGATGAAAGGATGAAGTGAGGATGAGACCTCACAGCTCTTATCCCTAACCAGGGAGAGCTGACAAATGAGCATGGGTCCAGAATAGGGGAACCCTTCTATACTCGATGACTCTGACACAACAGATCTTGGGCTTTTGATCTCAATGCTACAACCATGTAATGGGAGCAAGGAGAAGACTCACTGAATAGTGGGGGACAGGTTGCTTGTCCCTACCTTCCACCAATTGCCTTACTTGAAGGGCTTTTCCTGCTTGGGCTTAAAAATAAACAGACACAAGCATTGCCTCTTAAGGAGGACTTCAGACAATTTGCCCGGCTCGGTAACAGCCGGGTCTCCAGACTACATGAAGTAAGAAGGTTATACCTCAAATGCAAGTTGCTTAAGCAACGCAAAGCAAAAGTTCACAAGGAACTGAGCAACTAAAGTACCTGGAAACAATCAAACACAGTTAGTACTCAATCAGACAAACTGTAAACAATAAACAGTTAACCATCTTAAACAAACTATACACAACACAAGGCAAGCTCAAGGCCTAAGCCCAAGCTTCAACACCTACAAAACAATGCTATGTTAGTGTACAAACATCAACAACATCAATCAAAATTGATTTGGACCATTATCCATGTGCATTGCTTTTTAATCCTGAAAAATCAAGCAAACATTAGCAACTAGACCACTAGGCCAAGCCTAGGGTCAAAAAGCAAGAAAAAAATCTAAAACAGCAAGGTATTCATCAACCAACATCAAATTAACATCAAACAAGAGCAAACATCATTGGTCTCATGTTTATATCATCCATCATGTTCAATTCATGCACAAACAACACAAAATGAGGTCAAAAGAAACATCAAACATGCAAACAGAATTATTGCATTCAAATCCATATCAAAACACATCCAAAAATTCTCAAATTAATTACACCTAAACAGGGGTCAATCAAGGTCTACCATGTCAAATTTGAGCTTAATTGGGCAAATGGAACCATGTCAATGAAAATCAACAAAAACAGACACAATTTCATGCTTCAATTCACACCATCAATGCATACATCCACTTCAAAAATTCATATCTCATTGAAAACAAAAAAGAAATGGATGAGACCAAAACAGGGAGGTCCTAACATGTGTCTAGTTCATGCATATCAAATTTCATGGCCATACAATACAATATGAGGATTTCCCAATCAATCTACCAACCTATGTCACATGAGCTTGCAATTTCAACGACCAGAAATGAAAAATCAAGATTAAATTGAAAATACAGTGAAAAATCCTACAAAAATTCATCAAGCATCCTAACATGTCAACAAGTCATCATGCAAAATTTCAGCCAATTCCAACATGCATAGGTCATCCAATTAAATTCAACAAGTTGACATCAAGAGGTGTGACACAAATTGTCACACCTAAGTTCCAGAATTTGCTGCTCTCTAACCAGGTATCAAAAATTCATGAACTTTACATATAAATAATCCTCAATGAGTCAAGAACCACCACAAATATTTTCAAGAATTTATTCTACATTATGAGCATTTCATGATCAAATTACAAACATGTATCAAAAATGGACATACAATGGAAAACCCTAGGTCAAATAAAATATTCCCCAAGCACAACTTTGACCAATAGGTCAAAAAAAACCTAAACTCAACAAGGAAGCCATAGAAAAAATTTCCATATGTTTCTGAATTTTCTACAATTTTTTATGAATTTTTAAACATGTTAATGATTTTTTATGAATTTATTAAATTAAAATGAATATCCAATGGCATTATTGTAATTAATTAAGGCGGGAGCGGGAAACAGGTAGTTTAAATTTTCAAACGAGAATGAAGATCAAACTCAACAATTTTCAGAAAACTTCCTCTTCTTCCTCCAGCACACGAAGAACACATGAACACAAAACTTTCACCAAAACAAGCAAATGGATAACCGTTGGACTCGTCTCACCACGTAGATCTCAAATATCAACTCAATTTAACCTAAAAGTTCCTCTATCTCATGAATCGATCAACTTAGGGTTTTGGTTCATAATTTCAAATCCAGATCTCTTAGCCTACAGTGCATCATTTGCTAAACTACTCACATCACCATAACCTACGTTCTATGCTCTACAAAACGCACCTAAGCACTTGAAGAATCGTGACACTCGAAAAAATCACATACCTGTAATGGCAGTGGTGTTCTAGCTGTTCTTTGCGTGCTTCAACCTCAAACAGATGAACTAGATGCTTCAGGGAGTTGAATGATGCGATTAGGTTTGATTGAAACAGCTCCTAACGCGCGAAATCACAATCCACCATGAATGATGCTTCTTTGAACAGTCGTGTTTGGAGGCTCGATTGATGATGAGAAGCAAAAACAGATGTAGAAGATGATGATACAAGATCAATGCAAGAAGAATTTCGAAGATTGATCAAGATTTGATGAAGTTTGATGAAGTTGAAGGTTTTGTATTCTTGAGGAAATTGAGAGAATGTGATGAGTTTTCAGATCTGGTTTTGGAAAGTGTGTCTTCTCTTAGGAGTTTGTTATGATTAGGAATATATACTCCAACTTAATCCATCCTTAATCACCTCAATTAGCAAAATGAAGTGAAATTAGTGAAAAATGAGTTATGTGAACAAAATCTGGAAAATAACTAACTTAACAACCAAAAAACAGCTCCACACAGCAAAAAATACCCAGAAAACTGCATTTTCGCGCGAGCGGTCGACTCATAGCCTGCTATGCGTCGACTCATAGCCTGCTATACGTCGACCCGAAGCCTATGCGCTGACCTATGCGTCGACTCATAGCCTGCTATGCGCTGACCCGTGGTCTATGCGCTGACCCTATGCGTCGACTCATAGCCTGCAAAAAAAAAAAAAATTTTTTTTTTTTTTTTTTTTTTTTTTTTAAGAAGAGAAGGGCAAATTTTGAGATGTTACACGGCCATGGTCAAAACGATAATGGCACAGAATGGGATGAACATGGGATTACAAAGGCCTAGTTATGCTTCCCCACTGTCAGAATATATTTTGCAAGAAGAACTGCCACCAAGGTGGAAAGTCCCTAAGTTCACAAAGTTCTCAGGGGATACTAGCGAGTCCACCATAGAACACGTAGCACATTATCTGATCGAAGCAGGGGAAATAGCCCGTAATGAAAATTTGAAAATAAAATATTTCCCTAGTTCCTTAACAAAAAACGCATTTACTTGGTTTACATCTTTGCCTGCAAACTCAGTGTATACATGGACCCAATTAGAAAGACTGTTCCATGAACAATTCTACATGGGTCAAACAAAGATAAGTCTGAAAGAATTAGCCAGTGTCAAGAGAAAACACTCAGAACCAATAGATGATTATTTAAATAGGTTCAGATTGTTAAAGGCTAGATGTTTCACCCCGGTGCCAGAACATGAGTTGGTCGAAATGGCCGCAGGGGGACTAGATTATTCTATAAGGAAGAAACTAGATACCCAGTATCTGAGGGATATGACACAATTAGCAGATAGAGTGAGACAGGTCGAAAGGTTAAGGGACGAAAAATTCAGAGCAAATAAGAATAAAAAAGAAAGGGTGGCCTACGTAGGGGTTCGCCAAGATGATGAGTACGACGAAAACGAACCAAGTAACTTCGACGAACAAGAGATTGACCTAGCAGAACTAAAGCAAGGCCCACCTTATTCGTGCAAAGTGCTAACTCCGTCGAACGGAAACCCAGTCGAAACCAACGATAAGTTCCCCAAAAGGACTTATACGTTCGACATCACTAAATGCGACGAAATTTTCGATCTGTTGGTTAAAGATGGTCAATTAATAAAACCTCCGGGCGCTAAAGAACCGCCTATGGAACAACAGAAAAAGAGAGGTTTTTGTAAATACCATAATTTTCTAGGCCATAAAACGTCTCGTTGTTTCCTTTTCAGGGATCTCGTTCAAAATGCTATCCGTGACGGAAGGCTAAAGTTTGGTGACAAACCGAAACAACAGATGAGGATCGATTCGAATCCCATGCAGCCAGTCGAAGCCCACTACGCTGAACCATCCATCGTGAACATGGTGGAGATCGAAGTTGCTCCTGATGGCAATTCGGGAATGGTGGAGGCCCTTGGAAGTTTCGACACAAACATCAACATGGTTGAGATTGCTGATGATCTCGCAAGCCAGAACGAAGTTGAAGTTACTAAAGGCTTCGACAACCAGAAAAGAATGGAAACTATTGAAGGTTTCGACAAGAAGGACGGTGACGATACTGTCGAAGGTGTGAAGTTTCGACAAGAGGAAAATTGGGACCGCTTGGGACAGCCAAGTGGGAAGTATGATTATCTTGTGAAGTACAATGCGCCGGAAAGCTCTCAGATCGACATCAACACAATCCAACCAAGCGGTTGGGGAGATGTTTCTTCAGACAACAATGAAGAAACAGTTGAGGCAATTGAGCATCCCCCTAATACGAAAAAGAAGGTTGCTGGAAACCTCATTATCGAAAACAAGGCTACTGAAGGCCTTGATCTTGATCAAACAAAGACAGGTGATGTCGCAAACTGCATCAACACTAAGGGGCCTTTCAGTGAAGAAGTCACAAAAATCAAAGCGGAAGCCGTTAATGGTCCTTTGAAGCCTGTAGTCAGTGGAATTCTGCGTAGGGTGATGGAAGACCCCAAAAGGAATTGGAACAAATGTTGTTGCAAACATGGTCCCAAGAACATATCTTGGTGCTGCTGCCCAGAGAAAGAGTTCGACCAAACACCAGAAGGCGTCGAAGGCGAAGAGGAGAGACTCATTAGAAAGATGAACGAATTGAGCATCGCTGACGAACGGAGTGTTGGGGTAAACATGGTGGAAATATCTCAGAGGGACCAGGCCGAAGTGGGCGAAGATCATCGTCGAAAGGAGCACCAGAGACTGGCGTATCCTAGAGAGGAGGAAAATCTAATAGAATTCATCAAGAGGTGCCAAAGGATGAAAACCGAAGTAATATTGTGCCCACGCTGTAGTGCAATTTTCGACAGGAAGGCAACAACCAACCTGGAGGCAGTGGATAAAGCCAAGAGAAAAGAGAATTGGGGAAGAGTAAGATATAACCCAAGGAGAAGTGATCACCACCAGTGGAGGCAGGGAGAAAGACGCCATAACACCTATAAACCATCTAACAAAGCAACGGGCGACAAATGGGTTCAACCCATTAGAGACGCCCAGGGGCAGAACAGATGGGGAAAGTTTGAGGTTCAGAGAGGCGCTTCGATGGAAGGCAAGAAGGAAATGGAAAAGCATAAGCCAATGCCATATCCTTCAGAGAATTACAGAGGCAAAAACCCCATGTCCAGATCCCAATGGAGGAGATTCCAGAGGCAGAAGAGGGTAGAAAAAGAGGCTGCAGAAAAGAGCGTGAATGGAAAAGACACTGGCAGCAAAGATGAAGCAGAGTCTAGTAACAATCGTCAGATAAGGAGAAGAAAAGAGACTTCCCTCCAGATGAATCCTGGCAGCATTGTCGAACCTGTGGCGTTGAAAGAGAAGATGCAGGAGGACGACGAAATAACGGACAACTTCGTATCTGACTCAGAATCATCCTTCAATGTGATCTGCAACGTGGTCCCTGTTCTCCCTAGAGACTATGATAGAGTTATGGAGGTCGAAGATGAAGAAGACGAGATGGAGGCCCTTGAGGCTGAAGTAAAATACCTGGCTGTCGAAGCCAGCAAAGAAAACTCCGACAAACAATGTAGAAGATCATGATAACAACCAAATGGGCGAATGGCAACACCAAAAGCTGGACGCCATTTTTGACGACGAACCTCTAGGATTCGAAAAGGATCCAGTGTCAACAAACGAGAAGATGGTGGCGCAGGATCCGTTTAGAAGAAATAAACTTAGGAGTGGGGGCAGAACATAGACCAACCTATATAAGCGCAAAAATAGACCCCCAGTTCAAGGTCGAAATAGTCCAGTTGCTGAAAGAGTTTAAAGATTGTTTCGCATGGGATTATGACGAGATGCCTGGTCTTGACAGAAGTTTGGTCGAAATGCAGTTGCCAATAATGGAAGGAAAGAAGCCAGTAAAGCAGACTCCGAGACGCTTCGCACCAGAAATCTTGTCGAAAATAAAAGAAGAGGTCGAAAGACTTCTAAAATGCAAGTTCATCCGCACAACCAGGTATGTCGAATGGATTGCAAATATTGTTCCAGTAATTAAGAAAAATGGCAAACTTAGGGTATGCATTGATTTTCGAGACTTAAACTCGGCTACCCCAAAGGATGAATATCCTATGCCAGTGGCAGAAATGCTCATAGATTCTGCAGTCAGCCATGAGTACTTAAGTATGTTAGACGGATACTCTGGCTATAACCAAATTTTTATCGCTGAAGAAGATGTTCCTAAAACGGCTTTCCGTTGTCCTGGAGCAATAGGAACGTACGAATGGGTAGTAATGCCTTTTGGTTTAAAGAACGCTGGAGCAACTTACCAACGTGCTATGAATTCCATTTTTCATGACTTCATTGAGACTTTCATGCAAGTGTATATTGACGATATCGTGATTAAGTCTGTTTCAGGGAAAAGTCATATAGATCATCTTCGACAATCTTTTGAAAGGATGAGGAAGTTTGGTTTGAAAATGAACCCACTTAAATGTGCTTTTGGTGTGCAGGCGGGTGATTTCTTAAGTTTTGTGGTCCACAAGAAGGGGATCGAAATAAATGAAAACAAAGCCAAAGCCATAATGGAGGCGAAAGCACCATCGACCAAAAAGGGATTGCAGTCTCTGCTAGGGAAGATCAACTTTCTCAGAAGATTCATCTCCAATCTCAGTGGGAAGACACAAGCTTTCTCTCCTCTGCTTCGACTAAAGAAGGAAGACTTCGCATGGGGGAAAGAACAGCAAGCGGCCTTCGACAAAATCAAGGAATACCTGGTTAGTCCCTCAATCCTGATGTCTCCTTGTAGAAAAAGAAGTATGAGATTGTACATTTCGGCATCAGACAAAACATTAGGAAGTATGTTGTGTCAAGAAGATGAGAATGGCGTCGAAAGAGCCATTTATTATCTCAGTAGAGTCCTGAACGATGCCGAAACTAGATATAGTATTATAGAAAAGCTATGTCTGTGTGTATACTTCTCTTGTATGAAATTAAAGCATTATATAAAACCTGTCGATGTATATATTTCCTCCCATTTCGACGTAATAAAGTATATGTTATCTAAATCTATTTTACATAGTCGAATTGGAAAATGGGCATTAGCATTAACAGAATACTCCTTGAAATATCTGCCTTTAAAAGCTGTGAAAGGACAAGTGGTCGCCGATTTCATAGGCGACCACTCTATAGACGAAGATGTGGAATATGTCGAATTAGAACCTTGGAAACTGTATTTCGACGGTTCCAGTCATATAAATGGAACTGGCGTTGGGATGTTGATTATTTCTCCTGACAGAATTCCAACAAAATTCAAGTACAAAGTTGAAAGTCTATGTTCAAATAATGAAGCAGAATATGAAGCTTTGATCGCTGGACTTGAAATCTTGTTGAAATTGGGGGCAACAAGAGTCGAAATAATGGGCGACTCTGAACTGGTGATAAAGCAGTCGACTAAAGAGTATAAGTGCGTGAAAGAAAATTTAATCATGTACTTTGTAATAGCCAATAGACTTCTCAAGGAGTTCGACAGTGTGGTCTTCAGACACATTCCCAGGTTGGAGAATCAAGAAGCGAACGATCTTGCTCAACTAGCATCTGGATATAAAGTGTCGAAGGAAAAGTTAGAAGAAGCCATTGAAGTCAGAGGAAGAATCGTATCCACCAAGTTGTCCCCATCAGATCTAGAGTAAATAAGATTAGGATACGGTGACGAAGAAAACTTTGAGATATTCAACATAGATGATTCAGGAATTTCAGACTGGAGAAAGCCTATCAAGAATTATCTACAAGACCCAAATCAGAAAGCAGAAAGAAAGATAAAATACAGAGCTTTGAGTTATGTACTTTTGGGAAATGAATTGTTCAAAAAGACTGCAGAAGGAGTCTTGTTGAAATGCTTAGGTGAAGACGAAGCCTACATAGCCTTGTCGAATATACACAGTGGAGCGTGTGGCGCACACCAAGCAGGTCACAAAATGAAGTGGTTATTATTTCGACAAGGAATGTATTGGCCAACAATGCTGAAGGACTGTGTCGAATTTGCAAAAGGATGTCAGGAATGTCAAGTACATGCAGGCATACCTCATGTTCCTGCAAGTGAGCTGCATTCAATCATAAAGCCCTGACCATTTAGAGGATGGGCTTTAGACTTGATTGGGGAAATTCGACCAGCCTCTTCAAAAGGACAAAGGTACATTTTGGTTGGGATAGACTATTTCACTAAATGGATTGAAGCCATACCATTGGTAAATGTGGATTAAGAAGCAGTCCTAGACTTTATCCAAAAATACATAATTTACAGATTTGGGATACCTGAAACAATAACAACAGACCAAGGATCTGTGTTCACTGGTAAAAACATGCAGAAATTTGCACAAGAAACAGGTTTTAAACTCCTTACTTCGACACCTTACTATGCTCAAGCCAATGGGCAGGTTGAAGCAGCCAACAAGGTAGTGATAAATTTGGTCAAGAAACATGTAGGGAAAAAACCTAGAAATTGGCATAAGACTCTAGATCAAGTCTTATGGGCTTGTCGAACGTCTCCTAAAGAAGCAACGAATTCGACTCCATTTAAGTTGACTTACGGACATGATGCAGTTTTACCAGTCGAAATATATTTGCAGTCAGTTAGAGTGCAAAGGCATCATGAAATCCCATCGGATATATATTGGAGTATGATGATGGATGAATTGGTAGATTTGGACGAAGAAAGACTGCGCGCGCTAGATCTAATAAGAAGACAAAAGGAGAGAGTCGAAAGGTTTTACAATAAGAAAGTAAAATTCAAGACCTTCTTAATTGGTGATCTCGTCTGGAAAGTAATCCTTCCTATGGATCGAAAAGATAAGTTAATGGGAAAATGGTCTCCTAAGTGGGAAGGACCTTTCCAAAATTTGAAAATATTTTCAAATGGCGAGTATGAGATTGAAGAAATAGGGAAGGATGAGAGAATCCTAAGGATAAATGGCAAGTATTTGAAAAAATATAAGCCAATATTGCAGGAAGTAAGAATAATAATGGAATAATTGCAAACATGATTGTGATAAAATTTGCCAAATAAAAATGGCATTAAAGTCATTACAAAAAGCCTCGAAGGGCTGAGAATTGTTAAATCAATTCGACTACAAATTAATATTGGCAAAATTTTCCTTCAAAGTGGCGAATTTCTGCCTCTGAAATTGGAGTCGATGATCACAAAGACTTTTGTGAGTGGAAAGAGTCTCAATCTCTTGACCAAGTTGATGGGCCTTCTCAGCATGTCGAATACCCACTCCCAATTCTTCGTCAATCTCGCTCTGCTTGGGTTGCTGTATGGATGCCTTACGTTTTTCCTCTTGAGAGATCTTTTCTTGAAGTGTTGCTATATGTTTTTTCCATTTTTGGATATTGTCATCACAAGCAGCAACTTCTTTGACATAAGTTTCAGAAAGCTTTTGCAATTTTGAAACTTTGTCAGTCGAAGTCGAAACGACATCCCATTCAGCAGTTTGAGTTTCAGACTTTGAGGAGATTTGATTGGTAAGATCTCTTTGACGATGAAGATCTGCAGTGGCCAAGTCAATGAGAGTCATCAGCTCCATCACAAAACTTCCAACCTCAGCAGAAGCTTCCAGGACATTCACTTGCTTCAAAATTTTCTTAAGTTCAAGGTGAGCAAGGGAGTTCTCTTCCAAGACTTTAAACAAATCGACATCAAGGATTTTCGTCTTAATCTTGGTCAACATGTTGCCAAGAGATGGTGCTTTAGAGGTGGCCCCAGAAGTAGTCGAACTGTTCTGTGAAGAATCTTGAAAATTAAAACGAGTACTAAGCATAGCTTTCAGATATTCTAAGGGTCTCTGCACTTTGAGATTTTCAAGCTCCTCGCGAGAAAAACTAGTCGAACCAGTTGATTTGCCACTCCCTTGGGTCTGGTCAAGAGCAGATGGAGTGTTTCGCTCTAAAGTTTGCTCAGCCTCCGTTTGTTTCGACTGGTCTCCCACATCTGGGGAAATTTCGTCTTCATGATCATCTTCGACCCCAATTCCCATGTCAGTATCATCACCCTGAGTCGCAGCACCTAATCTTGGATGAGGAGGAGATTCATCTTCAGAAGCTTCACCCATTGTAGTGTCGAATTCGGCTACAGTTTGCATGTCATGATCACTTATGGGGATATCTTCTTCTGGGGTTGTTTCCTCCAGAATTTTCTCAGGCGTTCTTTCGACAGCCACTTGTTCCTGAAAATAATTCTAAGATTTAGAAGAAAAGATGCAGGAAAGGTGAATATATGTTGTCGAAATAAAAATTACCTCAGGAATCTCAGTATTAAAGTTGGATTTCCCACTCTCCGTGTCTTTCGACTGAGGCTTAGCAGGGGGAGTACTGGCAGAATCCTTCCTAGTTGATTTAACGATGGATCTTTGGGAAGAGACCTTCGTGAGTTTCTTCTTCTTCTGAGGGGGAGGGATTAACTCTGGAGATTTGTCACCAGACTCTTCATTAGGGACTTTATCCTCTTCTTTCTCCTCTTCACTCTTTCTCTTTTGGATTGTTGGGGGTTTTCGACTTACCTAGTCATGCAGACCAAAGTCAGTTAGTTTTTAGAAAAAGGGAATAGAATAAATAAGAAGAGAAAAGTTTTGTACCTTTGTCGAAGGCTTCTTAGCAGCACTGGGAGACGCTTCGACAGCAGTTTTCTTAGCAGGGATCTTCACGGCTAAGGGAAGAAAGGAGATTAAAAAACGAATGTAAGAGATACATGATAATACAGTTAAAATAACAAAGGAAAAAGTCATGTTTTCTATGAACACCTTCAAAACTGGGATCTTCCACGCGAACATGTTTTATTCCAATATGAAGGTGTCCTGGGTATTCGTCCAGATGATACTTAGTCGGAACCACACGCTCAACAGGTTTTTTGCACTTTTGACGAAGAATTTTCATAAAATCCCCACAAACGAACCAATCTGGAAGTGGAAAATAAATGCCACCCCAAAGTCAGCAGTTGGCAAAGGAGGGAATTTTGGTGGATGACAACTGAAAGCTAGGTCATAGCGCGCCTCTGGTCGAAGATTTGAGGGCAATGATAGTTTTTCAAACTTCTCCGTCAGTTTGCGTTTTAATTCTGCTGCTGCTTCGTGTATGGTTCGACTAAGATCATCAGGTCTATACACAGTTTCGAAATATTTTTGAAATTTCTGTATTTCTCTAATGTGTCTTTGAATACCTTTTTTGGTCCGATCCTGCACAAAAGCGAAAGCGTTTGTCAAATGTGTAGCAAAGGCAGCTACGTCGAAAAATCTGTTGGAATAATAATCTTTCCACCATTCGTCAAACTCAGGAGTACATAGGAATGATGGTCGAAATATAACTGGTCGAATGTCGAGAGAGTCGTCAGTCAATTTCTTCGACAGTTCTCTGCCCTCGTCTTCAGTATGGAGGGAGTTATAAAAGATGATGGATCCTTTCTTGGGGAATATAGGTCGAGGTTTTATCTGAATTAGGCCAAACTGTCTAGAGACGAGGTTGGGTTGATAAACTATCAAAGCAATTTGGTTTTTAGTGGTGTTACGGTAAGAAAAAAGGAGCCTAGGGGTTAAGAATGATTCCCAAACATTCAGAAATATATTTTCATCCTTTTGCATTTCCAAAGGCAATTGTTGGGTAAACCACTTAGGTCCAATTTTTCTATCAGCAAAAGGTGCCATGGTCGAAGTAAATTTATACCTCTTGGCAAACATCATGACATAGCTTTTGAAAGCTTGTCGAAGGTTGATTCCTTCATCATTTGGCGTTATTAGCACCAACCTTGGCCATTCGACAGTCCTATTTTTTACTTCTTCTTCATCTACTTCTGGTGCTACAGGAAGATTGGCTTCAAATGTGGCATTGAGCCATAATTGCAAGAGCCAGAAAGGTCCTGATAAGTTGATTTTACCTTGGGTTTTTGTGTTTTTCAAAAGATGTACGCTCTCACTCAGAGATTCATAAAGGTTCGCCAGAATCATTTCGCTCAAGCATAGTTTTGTGCCTGCATGAAGCTGATTGGCTATGGTAATGAATCTCTTAGCAACCTGGAGAGAGCGAGAACAAAACACATATTTGGATAGCCACAGTGTTAGAAAAGCTATGTGTTCGACATCTGAAACTTCAGTAGTACTCTTGTCATGATAATAAGACATAAATAAGGAGTATGGGGCGAGGCTAGTCTCGAAAGCGATGGTATCTTCATTTAAGACAGTAGGGTCGAAGTCTATACCATTGGGGTGAAGGCCAACAATGGTTGCCGCGTCGAAAAGAGTGGGCGTAACCATCCCACAAGGGAGGTGAAAAGTGTTGTAGGTACTATCCCAGAAGTAGAGAGAAGCCAAAAGCATATTTGGACAGATATTGGGTCCTACTCTCGACAACTGAATAAGGTCGAAAATGCCTACCTCTTTCCAAAAAGCCCCTTTAACTTTTTCGATTTTATCTAACCAAGATACGTAGTCAGAAGGGTCTTTCGACCATGGACAAGTTCTAAATATCCTGGGGTAGTTCAAATAGGCTAAGTCCAACTCTCTAGTATCCGTCGAACTCGATGGGTCATTTTGTTCTACAACTTTCTCTTTAGGCTGAGGTTTTCTTCCAGCGCCTATGGGTTTTATGTGGAAGTAAGATGGGAACAATTCTTTTAAGCGATCTGGTTTAATCTCTAAATTTGGAAGGGGACCTAACATAGCATGACAGTTTCCATAAATAAGAACAGGGATTAATACCTGGGATTTATAGATGCATTCTTTCTCTTTCTCATTTGGAGGTTCCGGAACATACTGTTGATTTCCAATGGTCATTGATTCTTTTAAATCATGCACAGGAGAGAAAGCTGAGTCTTGTTTCTTCTTGGAATGTTTGCTGCTTGAAGGTTTTTGAGGCGCCATTGTTAAGAAGAGCTTAGGAATTTTTCTCAGGAAAATATGAAAGCTTGAGAAATGGGTATGAAGAAAAGAAATCTGAAGCGGAAAAGGGTTCAAGGAAAAAGGTTTATGGGTATTTATAGGAAGAAGATGATGAAACGCTTTAGAATGATAATCATGATAGTGGGACACGTGGCCGATTCCGATGGGAGTGTTAAAGAGGTGGAAGTTGAAAAGAGACCATGATGTGAGGAAATGATGGAAGTGGACTCTGAACGTGGGCTAGACGTGACATTTTGGAGAAAGTGTAATGATGAATTTGTGTTGGAAATTGAGATTATCAGACTTGGATTTAATAAATATTAATTGACATGGCATCAAAACACTGGTTGACAACAAATGACTGTTTCTCCAGAAAAAACAGTCGAAACGTCTTTGCTAGGGGGTAATTTGTATACGTGCGTTTTCGACGCCATGAGATTTGGTGTGCAGAATGGTTCTTTCGACAAATGACGGCATGAGATAAACGGTTTTGGTTGATAAGTGTTGTTCGACACTTCGAAAAAATTTAAAGCTTCGACATTTCGACAAGATATCTGCAGATGGAAAGGCACATTTGACAGACATGAAGGATGTTGTAGTATTTTGACAATTCGACAAAGTCTGGAGAGAGACGTCATTTCGACGTAAAGTGTAAATATTCAAATTCAGAAGAGTTGTGACGTTTGGCAGAAGACGCGTGGAAGCATCTGGCGAAAAGAAGAAAGCCGTTTGTCACAGTTTTAGGATTTGGTAGTTAGTAACGGTTATGTTATTTGTATATAAATAGGGTAGTTGTTATCTGAAAAAGTGTGAAAATTTACTTGTACTAAATTCCTGAAAATACTCAAAGTACCCGTGTGAGAGAAAAGAGTCATATTTGGAACATGTATGTGTAAACAAACACCAAATTCTTCAAAGTTTATTTTATAAAGTTTAAAGTTCTTTACAAATTCATTTTACGTTTTCCAGTCAATTATCTTTCTGCAATTTCTTTTCGACACTTTACATTTCGTCAGTCATTTTCTGCCATTTATCTTATCTTGTCAAATTTACATCTGTTTAAACGTCTTTAATCAACATCTTTCGACATAAAATATTCAGAGAATCAAAATGAAAGATACAAACGCCGTTCTAGAGATTTACGAAGTTATTTAGATTTTGCACATGTCCTAGGATTTGTGTGGTTGAGCCTGCAAGTAACCCAATTCTACAAGTTTTGGTAAACCAGAGGTTGTTCACCAAAATTCACAGCGAACAACTGCCCCATTCATCTTTGGACGATAAAGAGAAGAATTGTGATGCTCGATTTTGAACTCCCGGCACAGTTCTGCCAGCATCTTGTTGTTGAGATTAGAACCATTATCAGTAATGATTCTTTCGGGAACCCCATATTTGCAAATGATGTCTCTCTTGAGGAACCTGGCCACAACCTGTTTCATCACGTTTGCATAAGACGCCGCTTCCACCCACTTGGTGAAGTAATCGATAGCCACTAATATGAACCGGTGCCCATTCGAAGCCGTAGGTTCGATCTTTCCGATCATATCAATGCCCCACATAGCAAACGGCCACGGGGACGACATCAAACTCAACGGGTTTGGAGGCACGTGCACCTTATCAGCATAAATCTGGCATTTATGACATTTCCGCACGAAGTTAAGACACTGGGCCTCCATTGTCATCCAGTAATAACCAGCTCTTAACAACTTTTTCACCATCGCATTCCCACCGGCATGGGTACCGAACGACCCCTCGTGCACCTCTTTCATCAATTGGTTTGCTTCTTTGTCATCGATACATCTAAGCAACACCCAATCAAAATTTCACTTGTACAAAACCCCATCCTTATTCAAATAGAATACCATGGCCAACCTCCTCAGAGTCTTTCTGTCCTTTTTAGATGCCCCCTCGGGATACTCTTGGGTCTCCAGATAGCGTTTAATGTCATAATACCACGGCTTTTCATCATCAGGCGCTGTTTCGACAGCAAACACATAAGCCGGTCTATCCAATCGTCCCACCTTAACACTAGGGAATTGATTCCACCACTGCACCTTAATCAAGGCGGCCAGAGTAGCCAAAGCATCTGCCAAAGGATTTTCTTCTCTCGGCACATGGTGTAATTCCACCTTGGTGAAAAACGTCAACAATCTCCTCGTATAGTCCCGGTATGGAATTAAGTGAGATTGATGCGTATACCATTTCCCGTTAACCTGATTCACAACCAAAGCTGAATCTCCATAAATGACAAGGTTCTTGATCCGCAAATCAATCGCCTCTTCAATACCCAAGATACAAGCTTCGTATTCAGCCACATTGTTGGTGCATTCAAACGTTAGCCGAGCAGCAAAAGGAATGTGGGATCCTTTCGGCGTAACCAAAACAGCACCAGCTCCACTACCATTCACGTTAACGGCCCCATCAAACATCAGAATCCATTCGGACTCAGGGTCATGCCCCTCCTCTAGGATAGGTTCCTCACAATCTTTCGATTTGAGAAACATGATGTCCTCATCAGGGAATTCAAACTTCATCGGTTGATAATCCTCAATGGGTTGTTGGGCGACGTAATCAGACAATACACTCCCCTTTATTGCCTTTTGAGAGGTATACTGTATATCATATTCAGTCAAAATCATTTGCCATCTCGCAACCCGTCCGTTCAATGCAGGATTCTCAAATATATACTTGATTGGATCCATCTTGGAAATCAATAAAGTGGTATGAACCAGCATATACTGTCTCAGTCGGCGAGCAACCCATACCAAAGCACAATAAGTTTTCTCGAGCAGTGAATATCTTATTTCACAGTCGGTAAACTTTTTGCTAAGGTAGTAAATTGCATGCTCTTTTCGACCAGACTCGTCATGCTGCCCCAGTACACACCCCATAGACCCCTCGAGGACTGTCAAGTACAAAATTAACGGTCGTCCCTCCACAGGAGGCATCAGAATCGGAGGCTCCTGCAAATATTCTTTTATTTTTTCAAATTCCGCTTGGCAATCGTTATTCCACCTGACCGTTTAATCTTTTCTCAACAATTTGAATATGGGTTCTCACGTGGCTGTTAGATGAGATATGAACCGTGAAATGTAGTTCAATCTACCTAAGAAACCACGAACCTCCTTTTCTGTTCTCGGTTCAGGCATTTCTTGTATTTCTTTTACTTTAGCAGGATCAACCTCGATTCCTCTTTCGCTTACAATAAACCCCAGCAACTTACCGGACCGCACTTCGAAAGTGCACTTATTCGGATTCAACCTCAGTCTGAATTGTCTCAACCGGTCAAACAATTTGGCCAAATCTCCAAATGCCCCTCTTCTGTTTGGGACTTTGCTATTATTTCATCAACATAACATTCAATTTCATGATGAATCATATCATGAAACAAAGTCACCATAGCTCTTTGATACGTGGCACCGGCGTTCTTGAGACCGAATGGCATCACCTTATAGCAAAAAGTGCCCCACGGCGTGATGAACGTTGTTTTCTCCATATCATCTGGCGACATCTTAATTTGGTTATAGCCAGAAAATCCATCCATGAAGGAAAACACCGAGAATTGAGTTGTATTATCTACCAACACATCGATGTGAGGTAATGGGAAATCATCTTTCGGACTAGCTCTGTTCAAATCCCGGTAGTCCACACACATCCTCACCTTTCCGTCCTTCTTCGGCACTGGCACAATATTCGCGACCCAAGGCGGATAGTTAGTGACAGCTAGGAAACCTGCGTCCAACTGCTTTTGCACTTCCTCTTTGATTTTCATGGCCATCTCAGGTCGAGTTCTGCGCAACTTCTGCTTCACTGGAGTACAATCTGCTCTCAATGGTAACTTGTGCACAACGATATCGGTATCCAGACCTGGCATATCTTGATACGACCAGGCGAAGATATCAACATACTCTCTCAACAAGGCTACCATTCTACTCTTGACATTCACCTCCAAAGCAGCCCCAACCTTTACTTCTTTTTTGACCTCCTCGGTACCCAAATTGACAATCTCGACTTGCTCCTCGTGCGGTTGAATCACCTTCTCCTCTTGCTTCAACAACCTGGCTAATTCTTCCGGCAGTTCACAATCTTCTTCGCCTTCTTCTTCGGCATGATAGATCGGATTGTCGAAGTCATATGAGGGTGTAACAGGATTGTTATCAATGAGATCCGGAGAATGATCGCATCTGCATGAATGTTGATTCATGCATTGCTTTAGAGTCGGGACGAGACAAATTAAAAGGAAGATGAAAACAAACATTGCCATTTTTATTTGTTTTTATTTAACTACAAAAATAAATGAAAAACAGGGAACACCGCTTTTAATGTGAAAAACATCCTTTTATTGATGATGCAAATATTGCAAAATGAAACACATGAGGTGGCCCTTACAATGAACCATTATGTTTCGGGAAAAACGTATGGCTTTCATGCAGACAGAATTGAAAAACAGAAATATTACTCTTCACGCAGAGTGACAGTGATGATCTTTTCGGCCTTCCAGTTCTAGATCTCCATCCCCGATACGCACGGTTTTATCTACGAGTCGAGCTCGCAGTCACTGTCGATCTCTTCACCCACCGCACAGATGTGATCTGGATCTAGCATTCCAGCACTGGTGAACGTGAATGGCTGACGACGTCCTCTGCTCTGTCCAGACGAGCCCTGGCTCGGCTGAAAACCAACCCCAAACCTGTCTTCTTTCGCCGCAATGTCTATCATCCTTCCCCAACCTGGCGCCTCTCCATTTTCACCACTTCCGCGGCCTGTTTGTAAGAAGAAATGGATGGCTTTTTGTCTTCCTTGGCAAAAATGGCATTCTCCACCTTGACGGTTTCGAACGCCTGGCTTGGTGGTTCAAATATTTCACCGTCCATTTCTACATACTCGAACGATGACAAGTGGCTGACAAAAATATCTTCCTCCCCGCAAACTGTTACGACCTGCCCGTCCCAGATATACTTTAACTTCTGGTGCAAAGTCGATGTCACTGCCCCAGCAGCGTGTATCCACGGCCGACCCAACAAGCAACTGTATGTCGGCTGAATGTCCATGACATAGAACACAAACTTAAACACCTCGGGCCCAATCTTCACAGGGAGTTCAACTTCCCCAAACACAGCCCTCTTAGAGCCATCAAATGCTCTTACCACCAGATCAGTAGGCCTCAACACTACTCCTTCACAATCCAACTTTGCCAGGGCCTTCTTAGGCAACACATTGAGTGACGAGCCGGTATCAACCAGAACGTGCGAGAGCACTGCTCCTTTACACTCCATTGAGATGTGTAATGCCTTATTATGATTACGCCCATCCACCGTAAGATCCAGATCAGTGAAACCCAACCCATGGCTGGCATTAACATCTGACACCACTGTCTCCAGCTGATTTACCGTGATCTCTTGCGAGACATAGGCCCTCTTCAAGATTTTCAACAAAGCCTCCCTATGCCCTTCTGAGCTCAGTAGCAAAGATAAGATCGAAATCTTGGACGGAGTCTGCTGCAAGTGGTCAACAAGTTTGTACTCAGACTTCTTGATGATCCTCAGAAACTCCTTGGCTTCATCATCAAGTTCTTTTTCCAACCCAACAGGCGCCGGTGCCGCTATAGGAGTACCCTCACTCACCACCTGCTTACCTCTTGCCCTGGCTAAAGCCTCGGCCTTATCTCTCTTTTCTTTTTCTGCCTCCCCACTTCTTAATGTGTCAGGCGCAAACAACCTTCCGCTGCGAGTGAAACCACATGGTCCGGCATTATCCACCTTTGAAACGGTGGTTTCACCTGCAGCCTGATCCTCTTGCTTCTCTCCATTGCAATATACCTCCCCACCATAATCCCACGGCAAAGCATCATCATTTTCATATGGAATAGGCCCAGGTCCCGTGATGGTAACTGGAGTTGCATCTGCCGGCGCTGACAAGTTGATAGGATCAAAATAAATGGTTATGGTGGAAACATCCTCCCTCTCCAAACCAACTCTCTCAACTCGGAGACTTCCCTCCTCCATCATTCTCTGGACAGCCTCCCTCAATAATACACACCCATTGGTAGCGACCGTACAAGCGGCACAACAATCATCACAACCCGGAAAAACTCCATTCTTTAACAACCGTCTCTTGACCTCGACCAATGGAGTTCTTAACTGATCCACGTCCATCACCCCAATTTTCCTCTCACCCTCCAAAATTGCATTCACCCATCTGACCATGCGCCGACATGGGATTAGCATTAACATTCGGCGATGGTGCAAAATTGATGGCTTTGGAGTCTACCAAATCTTGGACCACATGTTTGAAAGCTTTGTGTCATACGGTGAACTGGACTTTTTGTGTTTTTTATCGCAATGTCGCGGTTAGCAAGAGTCGCCACCGACTTTTCTTTTATCCAATAAGGAAAGGTGGAAAAGAACAGGAAAGACCTTAATTTAGATTTTGGGTTCGGGAGGTACATTATACAAAGGGAAGGTGTTAGCACCCTTTGTATCCATGGTTATCCATGGGCTCTTAATTGCTCGATCACTTATATTATTTTTGTCTAAAAAAGTGTTTGTGAATTGTTTGGAAAATTGTTTTGAAAAGAGAATTTAACTTTGTAATGATTCTTGCATGAATGTATACAAAGTGGTTATCCCGTTTTAGTTTTGAAAATTGTTTAGAAAAATATAACTCGGTAATGATTCTAGTATGAATGTATACCAAGTGGTGATTTTCTAAAGGCATTTTGAAAGGTGTGAGGTGCAAAAAAAATGTTTTAAGTTGTGAGCCAGCAATTAAGAGCTATACCGACCCAAGGTCTTTACGGGCATTTCCTATCCTTATGAGGGTAAAACTGTCCTTATTATTGAGAAATAAGTAGTTTTATCCTTTGGATGTAAAAGGGTCATCGTAGGGTCATCGATTGGTCATTGAAGGCAACGGTTATGAGGATACCTTAGCATTCGAAGGGACTATCATCATTTAACCGTAGGCAACATCGGAGGGTCATCGAGGGACAAAGTTGTATATTCGAAGGCAACATCCGAGGGACTATAATTTATTTTATGATGATTTAACCGAAGGGTCTTTGCTAAGGGTATCCCCACGTTCGCGGGACATGACCGTAATATCGTAATCATAAGGCAACAAAGAGAGGTCCAAGATCACTTATTCAAAGGCAAAGTTTTACAATTAATTATATAATTAGGATGAAACTCCACATTAAAATTATTAAAAATAATATATTAAAAAATTAATACATTAGAAATTAATACATTAAAAAATTAATTTAGGGTGAAACTCCACAAGGGTATCCCACAAATAAAGTGGAATACCTAGCCAATAACCTTTTCCTGGGATATGTGAACCTTTACGAAACTCAAAAAAAAGAAACATGTCAGAACACCAAATCAGGGTGCAATCGAAGATTACACCGGAGAAATATCACAACAATAAATAGGATAGGATAAATAATGCATGGCTATGATAAAAACATAAAAAAAACAGACTAGAAGAATCAGGTACTGTCTCGTTCGCCTCTGCCTCGCCTAGCGAAGGCCACGGATTTTGAATTTGAAAACAGCCCCATGTTAGGAACTTTGAATTTTATGGCATTTTATCACAGGAATAACATGGTCAAACATTCAGGGTATTCAGGCATATTTAAATTCCCATACGAAAGCAAATTATATATCAACATTTAATCATGATGCATTATATATGTAGATATGGCCAATTGAAAGTATAAACAATAGAGATACGCAAACCTGTTTGCCAATTCAAGGTTGAAGGGATTGACCACTTGTAGTATCGGAATAAGTTAGGCAGCGGGAATTGGACGGCGATGGCTTCGGTGCAGATGGGCTGCCTTCAGGGTTTCTTTACTCTGAATTCTCCGGGTAGGCAGGGTTCCTATGCCAAAGTTTCTATCCGTCCTTCTCTGTTCTCTCTCTTTCTTTTTCCTCAAGGTTTTGTTCCAAGGAAACCTCAGAGTGTTTTGCTTCTCTTCCTTCTTTCTCCAGTAAATCTCCCAGTGTAAACTCCAAGTGTTCTTTCCTCTACTGAAACTTCAGTATTTATAGACTAATTTCGTGGGTAATGGGCTTGGAATGAGGGAGACCCAAGTCCAAAATAATTTGTTATATTTTATTTATTTATTTATTTTAATTATTTAATTAATTAATTAATTAATTAATTAATTAATTAAATTTTTTTTTTTTTTTTTTTTTTTTTTTTTTTTTTTTTTTTTTTTTTAGGAAAAATGATGGGTTATTTTTGGGGTATGACAGCTGCCCCTGTTCAATATTCTTGAACCGAGAGAGTTAGGATGGCATGTATGCCATTCGTGGTCTGGAGGTGGAAGATTATTGAACACTAGAATGCCCCAAAAATTTGCACTTGAGAATCGACAGTTGGTCTTGATGGAGATGGGCTTAAAGATGCCATCCGGGAGGTTTGATGACGAAAGCTTCAGATCGCGCCGTATATTAGGCCAATTTGAAGACATGGGTGCCACACTGGGTCGTACGTTAGACCGTATAATGAGTCATCCATTAGGCTGCCGACTTCGCTGGGGAGTCGGAGTGTGTCATATGCTGTTGGGGATAAAGGATCAGAATGGACCATACGCTAGATCGTATCTGAGTTGCAGAATGAGCCGTACGTTAGGCTGAATCTGATGACGAAAGGGGTAGTCGTACGTTAGACTACACTTCAGAAATGTACCGTATGTTAGGTAGCATCTGAGGGGATGGACATCCGAACGGGTCGTACGTTAGACCGTCGCAGAATGAGTCGTCTGTTAGGCCGCATCTGATGATGAAAGCGGTAGTCGTACGCCAGACTACACTTCAGAAATGTACCGTACGTTAGGTAGCATCTGAGGGTTGTAAGATCCAAACGGGTCGTACGTTAGACCGCGTTGGAGTTGCTGGAGTTCAGAATGGATCGTACGCTAGATCGTATCTGAGTTGCAGAATGAGCCGTACGTTAGGCTGTATCCGAAGAAGAAAGTAGTCGTACGCTAGACTACACCCCTGAATGTACCGTACGCTAGGCAGCATTTGAGGATTTGAAGGTCCAAATGGGTCGTACGTTAGACCGCATTGGAGTTGCTGAAGAAGTCATATGTTGGGCTGAATCAGAATGAACCGTACGTTAGGCTGTATCTGATAACCTGTATATGTTGTACTTGCAATAAATGTCTGGGATGGGCTTAAAGATGCCATCGTTAGGAGGATATCGAAGTGTTGTCAGAACGAATGTTCCCATGAACTGTATTTGAAATATGTATCTGAATCTTGAATGTGATTGATAAAGGTGTCTGTCTGAATGAACCTTTTATTTTGACTATATCAGGAGGATAAATAACCTGCAAAGAAAAGTTAGCTTCATGCTATGTCATGATGTATGAGATGTTTCGTGTTATGCTAAAATAAATGCGAATGTTGTATGCATGCGTATGCTGTGAAATGATGTAATGAATGAGTTATGCGTATGAGAAGTTCTGCTTGGGGACTCTACTGGGGAAAATAAATCCCCATCTACTGATTGGAGATATTTGTAACGATGACCCTTTCTCGGCAGGGGGTTCTTGATTCTGTCTGATGGTAGAAATATTCAACAGAGCCTGGCTGGGGATGGATGAGATGATCAATCTGTCTGGTGACGCCGACCTCTGTTGGGGAGTAACTGGCTGTGCCTGGGGATACTGCCATTTTCTGAGGAAAAAAAAAAAGGCTTGCTGGGGAAGAGAATTGGTAGCGGATTCATTGGAAGCATGGTTAGACCTTCTCCTCGATCCTGAAGTCGGGTAGTAATTGCTATTGCTATTCTACGCATATATTTTGGTAAACATTTATCATATTCAAATGCACATATTAATTCAAATTAAATCAATGGACATTTACGCAACCAAAACAGAAAAGTAAAAACAAAAGCATCTTTTTTTGAAAGAGGGTTGTATTGATTTTGAAAGGAGGCCTATAAACAGGCAATTTGTGTACAAGGAGACAGAAATCCTAGTAAGAGGAAATTGTCGAAAACAAAGAGAAAGCTATGTGGAAGAAGTCCTATTGATTTTAAGCCTACTACTGTCATTATGTCTTCGAGCATCTCATCCCTTGCTGTCGGATAGAAGTGATTGGCTTGGTCAGTCCCTCGAACTTGGATGAAAGTTGACTGAGAACGGGACATAGTCATACGCTTTAATCCCTAATTTTTGCCTGGACCGCCTTTTCAGGTTTTCAGTCCACCAGAATACCCTTTTTTGCCCAAGCCGCCTTTTCAGGTTTTCGCCTTGCCGGGTGTACATTTTTTTTATATATCCCTAATTTTTGCCCGAACCCTTTTGGTTCGCCGGGATGCCCTTACTTTTGCCTAGATACGTCGATCTAGCGGGTCTCTTTTATGCGTAGTATTTTTTAACTATGTCCGCGTTCACGGGATGTGGGAAGTCTTCACCATCCATTGTAGCGAGTATCATGGCTCCACCTGAGAATACCTTCTTAACCACAAATGGCCCTTCGTATGTGGGAGTCCATTTGCCTCTGGGATCACCTTGTGGTAGAATGATATGCTTGATCACCAAGTCACCAAGTTGGTACACCTGTCTCTTAACTCTTTTGTTAAATGCCTGGGTCATGCATTTCTGATATATCTGCCCATGACAAACAGCCGCAAGTCTCTTCTCATCAATCAGATTTATCTGATCGAGTCGAGTCTGAATCCATTCATCTTCATCTAAGCCCGCCTCTTTCATGATTCTTAGAGAGGGAATCTGAACTTCCACTAGTAAGATGGCTTCCATTCCATAGACTAAAGAGAACGGAGTTGCCCCTGTCGTAGTGCGCACTGAAGTGCGATAACCGTAAAGAGTAAAGGGTAACATCTCATGCCAGTCTTTGTATGTTACTGTCATTTCTTGCATGACCTTCTTGATATTGTTAGCAGTCCCCACGGCGCCGTTCATCTTTGGCCGGTACGGAGAAGAGTTATGGTGTTTTATTTTGAACTGCGTGCAGAGTTCAGTAATCATCTTGTTGTTCAAATTAGTACCATTGTCAGTGATAACTCTTTCAGGAGACAGCAGGTTTCTCAAATAGGTATTTGATAGAATCCATCTTAGAAGTCAATAAGGTGGTATGATTCAACATATACTGTCTTAGTCGGCGAGCAGCCCAGGCCAAAGCACAACAAGCTTTCTCGGGCTGTGAGTATCTTGTTTCACAGTCGGTACCTTTTGCTAAGGCAGTATATGGCATGCTCTTTTCGACCAGACTCGTCATGTTGCCCCAACACACCTCATTGAATTTTCTAACACGGTCAAATACGTAATTAAAGGTCTTCCTTCAACTGGTGGCATCGGAACTGGAGGTTCTTGGCGATATTTCCTGATTTTGTCATAAGCTTCTTGGCATTCATCATTCCATACCATCTCTTGATTTTGTCTCAGTAATTTGAAGATGGGTTTGCAGGTAGCAGTCAAGTGTGGAATGAATCGGGCAATGTAATTCGAGTGCCCCAAGAAACCTCTGACTTCTTTCTTGTTTATTTCAGTACCCAGATTTACAATTTCAATTGATTCCTCATGCGGCTGTATAGTCTTTTCTTCTTGCAGTAGTCGGGCAAGTTCTCCAGGGGCTTCACAATCTTCCTCGCTTCCATCCTCGGCTTGGTAGATCGGATTTTCAAAGTCATAATGAACAGTAGCAGAGTCATTACCAACAGGATCCAGAGTGGATATGGATCGGCAAATTGTTACGTGAGTGTGTGCAAGAAACATAGCTTGTTTGAAAAATGACAGGAAAGATAAAGAGCGCAATATTTGAATGCAAAAAGTCCATTGATCTATTGAATATGAATATGCTTATGAAAATGACAAACCCCTAACAAATTAGCCATTGTGCCTCGGGCATAGACACAATGCTTTAAGAAGTTTGATTGTAAAAGAAAATTAAAATTTGCAATTCTAGAATAAACAATAACAATTACTCCTGACTAAAGGAAATCGGGATAATGTCTTCAGTCTTCCAATTGTTGAGTCCGTCACCAATTGTTGGGAAAATCCAGCTATCCAAGTCGCAATCACTATCAGCATCTTCCATAGCATTAATCTGATTTTTGACTATCTTTCCAGAGTTAAACCCCAGGCCAGCTTTATCAGACTTGTACGGTACATTAATCAGTCGACCCCAACCAATACGATCACCACTTTCAACCGCGGCTTGAGCATCTTTCAGAGAGATCATGACAGGGGGAGCACGAACAACCTTGGGCACAAGGGGAGTTGGCTTAAGGACAGGAATGGGTGGAGGAACTACTTCAAATGACTGAGAAGGAGTCTCAAAGAATTCACCATCCATCTCGACGTATTTGAAGGCTTGCACACTACTGACAATATACTCTTCTTCTCCACATACAGTGACAACCATGCCTGCTATTGGATACTTCAGCTTTTGATGAAGTGACGAAGCTACCGCACCTGCCCCATGGATCCAAGGGCGCCCCAACAAGCAAGAGTAGGCGGGACGAATGTCCATCACGTGAAAGGTAGTGTTGAAGACTTGAGGTCCTATCTTGATAGGGAGAATCACTTCACCATAGACAACACTCTTCGCACCATCGTAAGCACGCACCACAACATCACTAGGTTTCAGTTCAATGCCTTTGTAGTCAAATTTATCGAGCACAGCTTTCGGGAGTACGTTCAAGGAGGAGCCATTGTCGATCAACACATGAGCCAGGGTGATCCCCTCACACTCGATGGAGATATGCAGAGCTTTGTTGTGATTCTTTCCTGCTGGCGTCAGGTCAGCATCGGAAAAGCCTAGGCCATTGTCAACAGTCAAATTAGCAACATAATGTTCGAATTGATCGACGGATGTTTCTTGAGGCACATGAGCGGTCTTCAAGAATTTCATCAACGCATTGGCATGGGATTCAGAAGATAACAATAAAGACAACATTGAGATTTTAGACGGAGTATGCCCCAATTGTTCCACTACATCAAAATCGCTCTTACGGATGATTTTCAGCATCTCTTCCATTTCCTGTTTGGCAACATCTTCAGAAGTAACTTCGACCGATGTCTCTGACTGAGGAGGATTGACTGGTCTTTTTCCTCGAATTTCGGGAGCGGGAGGTGAGATTTCTGGGGAGTAGATCCTTCCACTTCGAGTAACTTTACTAGTCCCCACAATATCATTAGGATTAGCAGAACTACCAACTTGCTTTATGCCATGGATGTAAACGTCGCCTCCATAGTTCCACGGAATAGCTTTGCTGGAGGAATATGGCACGGGGCCAGGTGCGGTAATAATCAGGGGAGCCACTTTGGGCTCAGCGGTAATCTTCACAGGCACTCTAGTAGCGGTAATCTTCACTGGAGCTTTGGACCTAGCAATCACAGATACCTCTTCAATAGAGTTGTCCATCTTAGGAACCCTTTCAAATAGAATTGTACGATCATCCATCAGCCGTTGAATGCCGTTCTTCAACTTCAAACAATCATTGGGTCGGAGTACACAGAGATCGCAATCTTCAGCACAACCTGGAAATAAACCAGCTTGCAATAAATTCTTCTTAACGATCAGGAGAGGAGATGCTAAATCAGCAACGTCAGTAACGTGAGAATTGTCGTCCACAACATTAACATTCTGGTCATGATTAGGCATAGGTGCTGTGATGACATTGGGGGTCGCCGGAGGATCAAATTCAATTTCTCCAGCGTCGATCATATCCTGAATCTTGTTCTTCAACAACCAGCAATCATTCGTATCATGCCCGGGGCTATCGGAGTGATAGGCACACCTGGCGTTGGGATTATAACGAGGAGAAGTAGTGTTGGGATTTGCAGGAGGGCCTCTGAGGGTAATCAAATTGGCCTTTAACATACTCTGCAGTGCTTGGGTTAAAGTCATATTGATCTTGGTAAACTGTCTTCTCGACCTGTCTTGTCTGTGTTGGAAGTTCTGAGATGGCGGTGCGGCAATTGTAACTGCCCCAACAGTATGGTCACGATTCTTCTTGTTATGCTTCCTCTCACTGTACACAGCATTTGATTCACTCTTTCCCTGATAGGACTTTTTGGTGCTTGCAGAAGTAGCTGCCTGTATCTTTCCACTTCGAATGCCGCTTTCAACCCGTTCACCTGTCAAGATAAGTTCAGTGAAACCTGACGAGGAATTTCCCAGTAGATGGCTGTAGAATGGGCCAGTCAGTGTACCCATGAACATGTCCACTAACTCTCGATCAGTCATAGGGGGTTTGACTCTGCCAGCCAAATCTCTCCACTTTTGAGCATATTCTTTGAAACTTTCTTTAGAGCCCATAGTCATATTTTGTAGCTGTAGCCGAGTAGGCGCTAACTCAGAATTATACTGGTAGTGCTTGTAGAAAGTTGTTGCTAAATCAGTCCATGTGCGGATGTTAGAGCTCTCAAGCTGATAATACCACTCTAACTGTGTGCCAGACAGACTCTCTTGGAAGAAATGGATCCACAGTTTCTTATCAGTAGTGTGCGGCTGAATCTTTCTCACATAAGCCCTTAGATGCATCTGAGGACAAGAGGCACCATCATACTTAGTGAAAATGGGAACCTTGAATTTGCGGGGAATGACCACATCAGAGACCAGACCCAAGTTTTCGAAATCCAGACCGGGCACTTTCTGCCCCTCCATAGCTAGCATACGTTCTTCCAGCAACTTGTACTTATCATCCTTCGGAGAGTACTGTTCATGTTCATAATCTTCATCGTCGTCCTCGGAATTGACGAGATTAGGATTCTCATCTTCCGAATCATTCTCGGTCTCTTCTTCTGACCTTCGGAATTCTAATCTTGACTCCTGTAACCTGTCCCTTAAGCCTTCTCCCCGGGTTGATGTAACCCACAGGTTTCTGGTCCTTCTTCTTCTCCATCAAAAGAGCTTTCAGTTCTTCCTGCCCCTTAGATAAGCTCAGCATCATTTCCTGGAATTGAGCATTCTGGACCTGGAGATCTTTGACAGTTTGTTCGAGAGCCATTGTTCAATCTGTTTGAATCTGCTGGAATCTGTTTGATAGGAAAATCGTGAGAACGCTGATCCTTTAGAATACCTGTTATGCGATGCAATGCAATGTATGAAATGTTTTCAAGGACTTTCGGGATTTAACTTTGCATAAACTAACAAAAAGAGCTTTTTTTCTTTTCTCTTTTGTTTTTGCTTTTGTTTTTGTTTTTTCTGTTTTTTTTTTAGCAGAGTTAAATCCCTAAATCCTTGAAATGGTTAGTACAATGCCATGATGTTATGATGTTATGTTGTTATGATGTCATGTTGTTAGATAAATAACAAGCACAAGCAAGTCACACAACAATCATTCCTAGGTTTTAAGGCTTGCGTGAGTTCCATAGGTAAATACCCTCCCCACTGAAGTTTGGTTGGTTCAACCTGTCTTAGAATAGTAACCGGGTTCTAGAAGGATCTCAAATCATTGACCTTTCCTTAAGTCTACTTCAGTGCAACACCAAGTGGTTGACCGAAGCTTCCCTAAAGTCCAATCTCAAAGAGTGTAGTATCGAGTCTCAACCAACTCCAGTCGGAACCGAAGCCAGTTATCTCACTACTTTCTAATGGCCAGGATGAGTCAATTAGGGTTCTAAAGGTCTGGTTAATGCTTTTATGACACCACGCGAATGCCAAATATTTCCTCAACTAACATGAGGAACATCAGGACATCCAAAGTGCCACATTAACCGTAGCCATCATTTTGACCATTCCAGTATACGCCGGACAATCGCGATGATCTCTTGCTACTTACCTAAGGTACACTAGATCCGGGTGTAGGATCTTTCACTCAAGCATAACATACCCAAGCAATCCCTTAAAAATAAATCAGACAAATTGAATAAGTGATCTTGTTTTTAAGGTAACCTCTCTTTTTAAATATTTAGGGTCCCCAGCAGAGTCGCCAGTTCTGTCATACGGTGAACTGGACTTTTTGTGTTTTTTATCGCAATGTCGCGGTTAGCAAGAGTCGCCACCGACTTTTCTTTTATCCAATAAGGAAAGGTGGAAAAGAACAGGAAAGACCTTAATTTAGATTTTGGGTTCGGGAGGTACATTATACAAAGGGAAGGTGTTAGCACCCTTTGTATCCATGGTTATCCATGGGCTCTTAATTGCTCGATCACTTATATTATTTTTGTCTAAAAAAGTGTTTGTGAATTGTTTGGAAAATTGTTTTGAAAAGAGAATTTAACTTTGTAATGATTCTTGCATGAATGTATACAAAGTGGTTATCCCGTTTTAGTTTTGAAAATTGTTTAGAAAAATATAACTCGGTAATGATTCTAGTATGAATGTATACCAAGTGGTGATTTTCTAAAGGCATTTTGAAAGGTGTGAGGTGCAAAAAAAATGTTTTAAGTTGTGAGCCAGCAATTAAGAGCTATACCGACCCAAGGTCTTTACGGGCATTTCCTATCCTTATGAGGGTAAAACTGTCCTTATTATTGAGAAATAAGTAGTTTTATCCTTTGGATGTAAAAGGGTCATCGTAGGGTCATCGATTGGTCATTTAAGGCAACAGTTATGAGGATACCTTAGCATTCGAAGGGACTATCATCATTTAACCGTAGGCAACATCGGAGGGTCATCGAGGGACAAAGTTGTATATTCGAAGGCAACATCCGAGGGACTATAATTTATTTTATGATGATTTAACCGAAGGGTCTTTGCTAAGGGTATCCCCACGTTCGCGGGACATGACCGTAATATCGTAATCATAAGGCAACAAAGAGAGGTCCAAGATCACTTATTCAAAGGCAAAGTTTTACAATTAATTATATAATTAGGATGAAACTCCACATTAAAATTATTAAAAATAATATATTAAAAAATTAATACATTAGAAATTAATACATTAAAAAATTAATTTAGGGTGAAACTCCACAAGGGTATCCCACAAATAAAGTGGAATACCTAGCCAATAACCTTTTCCTGGGATATGTGAACCTTTACGAAACTCAAAAAAAAAGAAACATGTCAGAACACCAAATCAGGGTGCAATCGAAGATTACACCGGAGAAATATCACAACAATAAATAGGATAGGATAAATAATGCATGGCTATGATAAAAACATAAAAAAAACAGACTAGAAGAATCAGGTACTGTCTCGTTCGCCTCTGCCTCGCCTAGCGAAGGCCACGGATTTTGAATTTGAAAACAGCCCCATGTTAGGAACTTTGAATTTTATGGCATTTTATCACAGGAATAACATGGTCAAACATTCAGGGTATTCAGGCATATTTAAATTCCCATACGAAAGCAAATTATATATCAACATTTAATCATGATGCATTATATATGTAGATATGGCCAATTGAAAGTATAAACAATAGAGATACGCAAACCTGTTTGCCAATTCAAGGTTGAAGGGATTGACCACTTGTAGTATCGGAATAAGTTAGGCAGCGGGAATTGGACGGCGATGGCTTCGGTGCAGATGGGCTGCCTTCAGGGTTTCTTTACTCTGAATTCTCCGGGTAGGCAGGGTTCCTATGCCAAAGTTTCTATCCGTCCTTCTCTGTTCTCTCTCTTTCTTTTTCCTCAAGGTTTTGTTCCAAGGAAACCTCAGAGTGTTTTGCTTCTCTTCCTTCTTTCTCCAGTAAATCTCCCAGTGTAAACTCCAAGTGTTCTTTCCTCTACTGAAACTTCAGTATTTATAGACTAATTTCGTGGGTAATGGGCTTGGAATGAGGGAGACCCAAGTCCAAAATAATTTGTTATATTTTATTTATTTATTTATTTTAATTATTTAATTAATTAATTAATTAATTAATTAATTAATTAATTAATTAATTAATTAATTAAATTTTATTTTTTTTTCGTTTTTTTTTTTTTTTTTTTTTTTTTTTTTAGGAAAAATGATGGGTTATTTTTGGGGTATGACACTTTGCAATTCTCAACATTGTGTCCAGGGGCACCAGAATGGAATTCGCACTTGGCGTTCTCATCATAATTGGCAGGTCTCTGATCCGGTCTCAACGGAGCCAATGTTCTCAGCTGAACCAACCCCAGATCTTTCAACTTCTTTAACAGAAATGAATATGTCACGGGTGGCCTATCAAACTGACGATCAGTCATCCTCCCTCTCACTTGATACCCGACCCGTTGTGCTCTCTGTTGAAACGGCTGTCGTTGTTGTTGCTGTGGCTGTTGTGCAGGTAGATTATCAGCAGGAATTGTTACTGCAGCAGTGTGCTGGTAGTAACGATCCCTACCATGTCCTCTCTGGGCATACACAACACTCGTGTCACCCTCCTTCTTACGCTGACCATTACCAAAGGGTTTCTTCGATCCAGACGACAAAGCATTACCCTGTATCTTCCCCATTTTCAGCCAGCTTTCAATTCTTTCACCTGCCACCACTATATCTGCAAAACCGGTGACGGGACAACCCACCATTCTCTCAGCAAAAGTCCCCTGCAGGGTACCCATGAACAGATCAGACATTTCCCGATCTACCAGTGGTGGTTGAACTCTGACAGCCAACTCTCTCCACCTCTGTGCATATTCTTTAAACCCTTCATTTGGCTTCTAAAACATACCCTGCAACTGGGTACGGCTAGGAGCCATGTCAGCATTAAATTGGTACTGTTTAAAGAAAGCATCTCCCAAATCCTGCCAGCTCTTGATATCCGATGATCTCAACTTGGTATACCACTCCAGAGACCCACCAGATAAGCTATCCTGGAAGAAGTACATCCATAGCTTCTGATCCATGGTGTAGGCAGATATTTTCCGGACAAAGGCATGGAGATGAGTTTCCGGGAAAGAACTCCCATTGTATTTATCAAACGTGGGCACTTTAAACTTTTGTGGGATCACAATCCCCTCAACCAGCCCCATGTTTGTCATATTGATAACCCCATGAGAGGTATGACTTTCCAGAGCCCTGATCTTCTCTGCCAGTACCTGAATTTCTTTGTTTGGTGGCTGAATACCGTATTGACCAAATTGCTCGTTCAGCACGGAGAACTAATCTTCTTCTTTATCCTCCATAGCCCCAAAGAAAGGAGGAAACTGATTATCCTTCATATTGTTGCCTATAGGACCTGGCCCACCGCCCGCAGCGAAACCAAAACCACCACCATTATTGATCACTACACCAGATGTAGTTGCCTTCCTTCTGGGATCACCACCATCCCTAGAACCACCAAGACCATTGTTGGAGACACCCTCTTGATTATTACCGCTATTGGCAGCCGAAGCCCGCTCAAGCTTCTCCACTTTCTCAACAAGTGCCTTCTGCCCCAAGGCAAACCCTTGCATGACGTTGATCAACTCTCCCATCTTCTCTTTCAGCTCTAGAATGTCTGCGTTGGGTGGATCCATCAGTTTGGATTTGTTGCGCCTGGTAAGGTATCTGTGCGGACGAGCTACGTGCAATGGAATGATTCTGCGTGCGCGAGCAATGATTCCTGAAACAACCAAACACGTTAGAAACCGACACCTGCAAAATAGAAGACAAGTTATTATGATTCATGCATGAATGCAATGTCTATCCACATGAGGACCACTCTGTCATTCGATCCTGGTTTCATCGAGACAGATAATAATCTGACAACAACATTCTGACATCAATCATCTGGTTTTCCCATATAAAACAGAGAATTATGATTTAGCAAAGATATCACCCGACCATGTGTGTGTTATGTGAGTGTACATAGAAAAGAAAATAAAGCTCTGAAGATCAATCACTGAATGATAATAACCACTGTATAAAAAGTGCGCAACACGTGCAAGAGTCATATATCAGGCTTGATACAAATCAATTTTTACAATTCTCCAGAATCAGAAAGAAAATACAAGCAAGTGAATTCCGTCAACATGCCTGACGGTAATCCAACACAGGATAATAACTGTAACAAAAGTCTAAACTGAAGAAGGTCCCATAGAAGGCTCTACATCATCAACCATCCTGGTAAACTTCACAGCAAACCTGAGCTCAGTATTCTCCAACCGAAGTCTTCCCACCTCTTTCTGATGAATCTTCATCTGTCAGAAATAATGGTCTCTCTCAGCAAGATAATGATCTCTCTCAGCCATAATCTTCACTTGCTCTTCTTCCTTAACCTTCAGCTTTGCTTCCCACTCGGCGGTAAGGGCTTTGGCTCTAGCTTCCTTCTGAGTCTTCACAAGGATTTGTCTCCTCTTCTCATCTTCAATGACTTTCAACACTCATGCCAACTTCTCCTTGGTGCGGTCGTGCTCCTTCGTAGACGACTCTAAAGCTTGGCTAATCTTACAATAATAGGCGGTGTCTATCTCAAAACGTTTCACCTCCAGAGCATGTCTCTTAGCCTGGTCTTCTACTTTCCCCTTGACTTCTAGCAACACTCATCTCCAACTCAGTCTTCTCTGCTCGCAGTTGATCTCTCTCCCTCTTCATCTCAAGGAACTCTTCCATACTGACAGAAGACCGCGGCTCCTCAATCGACGGATACCAAATATCACCCACAGGAAAGGGTAGATGAGTGAGCTCAACCCTCTTTCTGAGCCAATCATCGAATGGAGGAAAAGACCTGTTATTAGCTCTACCAAAAGGAATCTTACCTTTCCTTTGAATGTTACGCCACGCCTCAGACACTAGCTCCAACGATGACTGATTACCCTCAACCGGGAAGTAACAAGACTCCTGAATCTCACACTCGAGAGGAGGAACCTCCATAGCAAACCCCATTTGTCTCTTAAGAAGCACCGGGTTGTAATTAATACAACCTTGAACTCCCATAAGAGGTACATTGGGAAAATTCCCGCAACTGTAAATAAAGTCTCGTCCAGCCTCATCAATGTGAGTCCAAGCTATGTCCTTGGCTCTCAAACCCATCAGCTTGGTTGCCCAACTAACCGTATGGTCAAGAAGAACAAAGGCACCCCTGGAAGGCAAATATCTCATGAACCATTTATATAACAGTTGAGCACAACATCTAACCAATCCCCCACGTCGCTTCTCGTTCCGATTATGGACCGAGTAATAAACATCCCCGATCAAGGTAGGAATGGGATTCCTTTGAGCAAACACCCGGATGGCATTAATGTCCACAAAGTTCTTCTGATTAGGGAACAAAACGATTCCATAAATGCTTACAGCAAGCAGAGCATAGACAGTCTTCCAATCACCCAAAACAGCATGCTCCTTGGCATTAGCCTCCAAGAAACTCAAATGAAAACCGGGCAACTTTGCTTTCTCCTTCAAACCTCTCTTAGTCGCTTCTGGGCTCAAATAAAGAGCACGAGAAATCTCACTAATATCAAGTTCTTCCTTAGTGGCATAGAAAGGAATCTGGTTTCTGACTGGAATACCCAAGATACTGGCATAGTCCTCCATCAAAGGTCCCAACAAGTAATCCGGGAAGACGAAACATCTCAAACCCGAATCATAAAACTGGAGAAGAGTATGGATGGCGTCCCTACCCCCATCTGTGAGCCTGAAAACCATCTTCGTAATACCACCATAAGCCTCATGGAACATCCCCACATGGTCAGGTGTAATCAATGCTATCATACCCTTTAGCACGCTAATCTCCAGATCGAAGAAACTGTATACAACATCAGCTTTCAAGTCGGTCCTTATATCTGGGACAAGGATTCCTCTCAACCAGGATCTCAATCGAGAATGTACCCTGCATATGGATAAACATGAGTTAGATACGGATAAATGCAAAACGGGAATGATGCAGATGCATGAATGCAATGCATAGTGCCATCCTCCAAGTCATCTGAACATCAACTATACTGGATTCCGGTCTCATAACTGATCACAACCATCTGAAGGACCGAGTAACCACAAATCCAACTCGGGGATTCCGAAATAAACGGAACGGAGGATACATCACCATCATCACACGTAAATCACTGACCAAATAGCAACAAGATCCTCTAGACAAGCAACCCCAAATTCAACCCGGGGATCCGAAATAAACGGAACCCGTTGATAAATACCACAGACATAACTCCGGCGTATCAGAAGTAAATATCCATAAATCCGACTTATAAATAGAACTCAGATCAAGAACTGAAGCATTAGTCACCATCAAAGATTCACCAACAGAATCTGCATCTGTAGGAATCAAACCCTCCCCTCACAGGTGAATTCTATAAGGTCATCCTAAGGCGGATAATGGTCTCGACAATCAGACAAGATACTCAACGGGTTTGCCCTTTCGGGTGTGTCGTTGCAGCTCTCATAAGATCATCTAAACCAAAGATCCGGGAAAGAACGGTCACCGAAGTCAATAGCTCAAAAAAGATAAACCCAACCATAGTGGAAACTCCACAAGGAAGAGCTTCTCTCAGAAGAACCTCGTCCGGCTGTGGTATGTCACGTCGCAACATCATGTTAATCCAACATGTGAGGA
Organism: Lathyrus oleraceus; assembly: GCF_024323335.1. NCBI lineage: Eukaryota > Viridiplantae > Streptophyta > Magnoliopsida > Fabales > Fabaceae > Lathyrus > Lathyrus oleraceus. The sequence goes on from NC_066581.1 coordinate 309,071,868, forward strand.
AACATGAGACCACGCTAATCCTATGTGTATACTCGGGCCTGGGTTTTAGCCCCACCCAGAACACCCACCCCAAATCAAAGGAACCAGACCTGTCCAGAATCCAACACAATGATAATATGATGCATGCAAACATATATGCAAATATATACACAGTATAATAATCACAAATGCAATAAATAAAGCAGTAAAAGCAACCAAAACTACTCTAATGAGCGCTAGGATTGACTCGCTTAGGGAAGATGGACCAGCAAGAGGTCAACTTCAGTCCCCAGCAGAGTCGCCAGCTGTCGCAACGCGAAAAACAACCGGCGGAAAAAGACTGTTTACAGAGCCGCCACCAACGCTATTCATCCTATGACGGAAAGGAAGCGCAGGACTAACCTAAGAAAGGGAAAGGAACGGTCTTACGACCAGAGATTACAAGGTACGGGAGTCGTTTACGCAAGGGGAAGGTTGCTAAATAACTGCTCAAAGAGAATGCACACACTGGAATAATAAACAGGTGAAAGAAAATGGAGGAAGGGGACTCGGCAGGATGTCGCATCCTGGGCCTACGTAGTTTGTCAGAAACAAACATCAGAGTCAACGTAGTTCAGGGAAAGGGAGACATGCTCGCTAGGACATCATATCCTATGCCTACGTATCTTCTCTATCCAGAGAAAGAATCAGAGCACCCGTAGCTCGGCTAACGCACGCCGAAACAAAACACCAAAAAGAGACGTTGAGACGTCAAAAGAAACACTCAAAAGGAAACAGAATGCCAATACATGGACTTACATCCGACTCCTAACAAACAACACAAACGGGAAATAGAATGCCAATGCATAGACTTACATCCGACTCTAAACAATAGCACACGCTAACCAGCGAACACCAAAGAAAAAGGTTATCAGATTGACAAACTAATAGGGAGTCTGGAACTCGAGCCTAATAGCTGTCACACAAACACAAAGAGACGCTGAGACGTCAAAAGAAACAAAAAGGTTGAACACACTAAAAAAAACAAAAGGGTGCCCGGAGAGATCTCGCTCGATCTCCTGCCTACGTATCTCATCTGGTATGAGAATCAGGGCAACGTAGTTCCCCTTAACAGGGGAGAAACTCTCTCCTAACCAGAGACCAGGGAAGCAAACAAACTAATAGGGAGACTAAGACTCGAGCCTAAAAGTTGTCATGTCATCAATAATCCCTAGGTTGAGGTCTCTAACAGAACCTAACTCAAACAGGAAGCAAGTCAGTTCAAAAACATCAACATCAGTGAACAAGTATCACACACTATATCCACACAAGAGGCCCAAACAATGGATAGGCTTTAGTCAAGAGGGGTCATATCAACCTCGACAAACAAGCCAAAACTGTAGGGGTATGCTGAAGCTCTTAACCACTAACATTGAGAGTTAGGGTGAGCAGATCAAAATGGTAAGGAGGATGAGACCTCATGCTCTTAACCCTGGCCAGGGTGAGCTCATGACAATGAAAGTGTGGGGATCCAGAAAGAGGGACCCTATTCCACTTGACTGACTCTATACAAAGATCTTGGGTACATGTTCTAGAGCATCAACACGTAGTGCGAGCATAAAGAACGACTTACTGAATAACAGGGGATTGATTGCTAATCCCTTCTATCTGTCAATTGCCTCTTCACTTAGGAGGACTTATCAAGTAACATGCCTCATTTAGAGGTCTTTGGCACAAATGTAAACAAACACAAACAATGCCTCTTAAGAAGGACTTCAGCCAAAATGCCTGCCAAAAAGGTGACAGGACTTCCAGACTACATGGAGTAAGAAAGCTAAGCTACCTCAGTGGTGTATCAACCACACTCCAAAGCTTAAGCAAAATCAAAGCTAGCAAGTAACTAATGTACCTGTAAAAAGCTTAAACAGTTAATATCTCAATCAGAAAACCAACAGACAAAAGTGGAACCATTCAACAGTTTTACACAATACAAGGCACAAAGGCAAGCACTCAAATGAGTTCATCACATTAATTGACCTACAAAACAACAATAGTTAGTGTTCAAAAGCATTTGCATCTCACAAAGTGAGACCAAACCAATCATCAAGGCTAATGTCCAAACCAGAAACACAAAGCACAATTAGTTATGTACAAAAACACTAGTGCAAAGGCTAGGTCCAAAACCAAACCAAATGATCAAAACAGAAGTCAATATTTTGCATAATGCACATTCAAACAATCAAGAAAATTTCCTCCAAAGGACCAACATCAATTCATACGGCAAGTGCTTCAAACAATTCATGTCATGCAAAGGCAAACAATGTGCACAAAGTTGGACATCCAAATTAGAAAATCCAAATCAAAACAGAAATGCATCCAATGAACATGAATTTTTTTATGTGAACTCATCATGTCATGAACAAACAATGTGCAAAAAATTAGATCCATAAGAGCTCAAATGATAGGTAAACAAAAATGCACAAATGCTACATCCAAAATGTGACACAAATTGTCACAACATATCTTCATGTGTCCAAAACAGTGATAGCATACGATAAAAAGCTCAAACCAAAGATCCAAAATCATAACACATGTGAGGATCAAGCATGCCAAATTTCAAATCAATTGGATTAACAATGAGCATTTCACAAAGCATTCATCATGACATATCAATTTAACACCATGTTCAATCAAAAATCACAAAATAAAAATCCAGCAATCAACATATCCTGAAATAAATCCTATAAAAAACTAGAGATCAAAACAAGAATGTGAAAAAAAATTGGGATCAATTTGAAGCATTTGGCTATTTTTTATGATTTTTCTAAGGTTGAACAAAAATAATGGAATAAAATAAAATAATATGGAAAATAGGAGGGAAAATGAAGTTTCAAATAATATCAGCAAGATGCACAAACACTGGATCGAACACGCGCAAGCAAGGTAAATGAAAATCCAAATAAAATTCAGAAACATGCAAGCCAGGAATCGAACGCACGCAAGGGAGGTCCCAAGCGCTCCAATGAAACGTTGCGTTTCATTAAAGGATCTGGCAGCCACGTAGCGAGTCAAAGACACGCAGGCACGGTCAAGCGAATGCAGGCCAATGAAATTGCCAAACAGGCGCGCACATGGACGTATGACGAGGCAAAACCCTAGGTGATTTGCAGACGGCGGAGCAACCGTCTTCTCCGGCCGTCTGCTGCGGAGCTCAAGATTTTTTTTTCTCCAGATTTTGATAAATCTTATACCAAACGAAAGGTCTTGCAACATAGATCACAAATATCATATTCACTTAGCCTAAAACCTCATGGATTCTATGGATCGAAGCAAAACATATTGAACATCCAAACTTTAAGTTCATCATACAAGCTCATTTTTCAGCCAAATCAAAATCTAAAACTATCAGCATTCTCAGCATAACACGATCTACATAATCATGGCAAGAAATTGGCAAAAGGAGATGGTCGAATTTCAACTTACTTGAAATGGCAGTTGATGAATTCGTGTCCTTAGGTTCTCACAATCTCCAGATCTTCTTCCTCAACCTTGCCTTGAAGCTTTAAGCACAAATCACCACTTGAAACCACCTAGATCTAGCTGAATTTCAAAAATCCATTAACATGTGATGCACTTGTGTAGCTCGAAAACCAGCTCAAATGTCCAATCCAATGGTTGAATCTTGCTTAATAGTGCATGATAATCAAGAATATGCAAAGAAATTGAAGAGTTATGTGAAGAAAATTGAAAATCAAAGTGAGAGAAAATTGGAAGGAAAATGGAAAATTCTAGATCTCAAATTCTGTTATGAGCAAAAACAGTTAGGGTTTGGCTTTTATATGGTTCACTAATGATGCTGAAATTAGAATTAGGCAATGGTTAAACATGATTAGTGAGAAATGAAATGAATTGCAAAAATTGCAAAATGAACTTGCATGGCCATGTCCCACGTGAGAATCCCATGCAAAGGTCCAATTTCACTTAAAACCAACCAATAAACACAATGGAGTGGTATTTTTCTTATATCTTGAACCAAATTTGAATTATCAAAATTCCCTCCAAAAAGCACATGTGTGAACAAGTGATCATATGAGCTTCTTCCATGCATGGAAAGGCTTGATTTGAAAAGTAATGGTCACAAGGAGTATTTTGCAAAAAGAATGGACTAATTTGGAGTTTTGAATCAAAAGTTATGCCACTTTGAAATTCCATGTATACTTTGTGATCATTTGGCCATAACTTCTCAACCAATCATCAGATGATCATGAAATAGGACTTTTTGAAAAAGGGAGAGAAATATCTTTAACTTTTATGTTCACTAAAAATCCATTTGAAGCTTCTTTGATGTTGAAAAGTCAAGTTGAATGTGAACCAAAAACTTGCCATTTTTGGAAACTTGAAATTACATGTCAGTTTCCATTTTTGGAAACTTTTGCCATGACTTCAAAATCTTCAAGATAGATGTTTAGAATGACAAATGGACCTCTTTTGAACATGAATGAGGTGTATCAACTCACTTCCCCACTTCATAGCCCTCAATTCTTGCACAGTGGACTTGTTTGGTCCTCAGATGACCTTGAAATGCCCTGATCAGCTTGAGCCTCTAACACTTGGGGAAATTGCTCAAAAATGAAACCCTATCTCCAATAAGCTCAACATAATGATCATGTGATCCTCTTCTTCAGCAAATACCTCATCTCTTTGAGAAGCCCTGATTGGAAGAATGTCATTGATTAGGGTTGACCAGAGGTCAAAACCCTAATCCAAAGGAACTTGAGAATGACCAATGAAGCCCTTGAGGATGACATAACCATGATGATGATAATATATCCTTGCAAACAAGATAATGCCCAAGATCTTTGAAGAATCAGGAAACCCTAATTGAAGCAAAACCCTCAGATGGCTGATCATCAATTCGTATAGACCCTCAGGCTTGAATCATGTACCTTCTCAATCTTCTGAAAAGACTTTGGAGGATGAATTTCTTATTTTCATATGATATGAAAAAATGCAATGCTTAATGCTCTAAAATATGAAATGCAATGTGTCAAACTAGTCCCAAGAAGAGGAGGGCAAATTTTGAGGTCTTACATGGTGCAATAAGGAAATCAGAGCATTCGTAGTTCTGGGAACTATGGTTTGTTGGTGTCTTTTAATGAACATCTGTTTAATCCGTTCTAAAGGCTAAACATTGACTTGTTTACTCTCGGCGGAGGCTTAAGCACTAGTTTGTTATGCACGTTAGAATGGATTGAATAGTTTTCTTTTTGAAAAAAGTTTTGATCACACAGGGGTGACAAGTTGAATTAATATGTTGAATGTTTTGTTTGAATGATGATTACCCGGACAATCGAGTAAGGTAACTCGTATCCAAATAATCGGGGAGAGGAATCAAAGGCTCTAGACCATCTCCATTTTCATCCGTAATTACAAAAGGATTTGATAATATTAAGGTGTTTTAAATGGATGATGAATACTCGAATTGTCGAGTAAGGAAACTCGTATCCATGTATTCGGGAAGAGGAATAGAATGCTCTAGACCACTTTGTTTTTCATCTAAGTTATTATGAAAATGGGTTTATGTATGGTTGATATTTTTGAGAGAAACGACAAATACTTGAATGATTGAGTAAGGTAACTCATATCCAAGTATTAGAGGAGAGGAATCGAAGGCTCTAGACCATCTCCCTTTTTGTTTAGTTTATTATGAAAATGATTTGATTTAATTGGTTTTGAAGTTTTTAAAAGAAATGACAATTGTTTGGCTAATCGAGTAAGGCAACTCACCGAAACAATTGAGGAGAGAAGTCGATGGCTCGAACCACCCCCTTTTCATCTTTAATGAAATGGTGTTTAATTGTGATTAGGTGTTTTAATTTGATTTGGATAAAATACTCGACGTTGAATCGAGGTTTGAATTTGCATTTGAGGATGAATTAAAGGCATACTTGGTGAATCAACCGCTTAAATAATTAGTTAGAACCGAATATGTCTCATTGTAAGAAAGCCTCAAGAGTCAGCTATATGAGGTGGATGGCGATGCTAAAAGAAATCGACTTACAAAGGTGTTTGAAAATGGACTTGACATTTAATCGAGAATCCTTTGATCTTTAATGAAATTAGTTTGACATGGTTTTGAATCGATGATAAGGTAGTTTTAAAATGATGTAAAGTCGAAATGATTATAAAGTCGAGTTGGTAATTTAAAAATGATTGTCGAGACGACGGTGAAATAAGTCGATCAATTTCTAATCAACAAAATTAATTGATTAAAATTCAGTTAAATCGTCTAATTATGCTAATTAAAATTAATTATCAAAACTGTTTGATTAAAGATTAACGCAATCAAATAATTAAGTTAATTAAAATTAGTTAACAAAATTATCTAATTAATCAAAACTTTAATTAATTAATTAATTTAAAAGAAATAAGTGACAATATTGAATATAAAATAATCAAAGCAAGTTAACTATAATATACTCAAAGTCAGTTTGTATATAGCGACAACGGAATCGGAGTGTCGTACGTAAGGAACGAAACGCGGCAAAAATATCAAATTAATGTATCAAAAGAAAATTCGATGGCATACCGATATATATATATATATATATATATATATATATATATATATATATATATATATATATATATATATATATATATATATATATATATATATATATATATATATATATATATATATATATATATATATATATATATAATCCACAGATTTTTAAACGCAATGAAATTAAACTAAAAAAATAGCACAATCTCAACATTCGTTAATATAAATATTTATAGCATTATATCATCGATAGGTAAATTGAAACAACCTCTTAAAAATCAAACCAAAATGCACGCAACCGTGAAAGTAAAGCACAATGAAAACATAAAACAAGCTGAACCGAAATGTTTATCTAATCAAGCTTTTGATAGACCATCAAGTCCCATTGAAACTTTGTTTATAATAACATTGTGATTTCTTCTAAAGAAGCCATTGATCTTGCCAACATAAATTATCAAGCTATCAACAAAATAGTGTCTATGTTAGTAGCAACGTCCTAAATGAACCTGGTTGCAATCACAGTATGCTCTATGCTTTCAGTGAATTATTTAAGAAGGACAACAACATTTCAGAGATTCCATCATCAAAGCATAAACTTATTATTAAGAAAGTTTTGTCTCTCTATTCTTTCTCATTTAGAAGCTCCTTTGCAACAATGGATCGAATCTTCCTAGCAGACGAAATCTTGCAATGAGCATGACCCTCTTTGTGTAAGCACCTAAACCAAACACTATTGTGACTCGATCCTCCTCTATTTGACCGACTCTTTCGTGTATGTAAGGTGAGCCTGTGTTAGGGGAAATCACCCAGGAAAATTGTGCACGAATAAAGGAGCTATGATAGTGGAGTTTGCCGAAAAAAGTGGTGGCGGAAGTGTAACTAAGGTTTAGCAGTAATGTTGATGGTACAATTGCAGATGGTATTTGGTGGTTTAAGGGTGGCTCGTGAGTGGTGGTTGTTGAACAAGGAAGCAGGATGTTATGAGTTGGTGATCGTGTTCACCAGTGGCGGAAAAAAGAGAAAACGGAGGAGGGTTAAGGTGAGGACGGGAAATAGAATGATTCGGTGGAAATGAAGAATAAGAGGAAATGCCAGTGAAGATGGAAGATTTTTGTGGTGGTTCACTACGCCAAAAACTGGAATAGGCAGCGCCCCTTAGAGGGCGCTTTATTACAAAAGCGCACTCTAAAGTGAAGAGAAAAAATAAGGAGCATACTATTGGAATAGACAGCGCACTTTAGAGGGCGCTTTTGTAACAAAGCGCACTCTAAAGTGAAGCGAAAAAATAATGAGGAAATAGAGGGACACCAATAGAGGACGCTTTATTGAAAGCGCCCTCTAAGGATAACCTTAGAGGGCGCTTTTAAAAAAGCGCTCTCTATGTCCATGTACATTTCCAGTTTATAAGGCGCTTTTGGAAAGCCTTAGAGAGCGCTTTTAGAAGCGCCCTCTTAGGCCCCCTTTAGAGGGCGCTTTTGTAACAAAGCACCCTCTAAAGTGAAGCCAAAAAAAAATAATGAGGAAATGGAGGGACAACAATAGAGGGCGCTTTAGTGAAAGCGCCCTCTAAGGTTACCCTTAGAGGGCGCTTTTAAAAAAGCGCTCTCTAAGTCCATGTACATTTCCAGTTTAGAAGGCGCTTTTGGAAAGCCTTAGAGAGCGCTTTCAGAAGCGCCCTCTTAGGCCCCCTTTAGAGGGCGCTTTTTTTACAAAAGCGCCCTCTAAGGTCCCCTTTAGTAAACATTAAAATTATAACATATACTGCATGTCTCTTTATTTTCCCTCTCTATAAGCTATTTCGTTTACGTAACTGGGTTTTCTCTCTACTGCGATTACTCTCTACTGCGATTACTCTCGTCCTCCGTTCGTTCTCCCTCCCTCACCGTCATCGTCGCCGTCGCCTTATTCTGCTGCTGCGTTCACGTTCACGTCCACCGTCACTGTTCACTTTCTTCTCCATCGTTACCGTCACCTTGAAGGTATTTCTCTTCTCCATCGTTACCGTTCACTTTCTTCATGTGTTTGATTAGGGCATTTTCTAAACTTAGTTTTACATTTTATGCATTATGTTGATTAATGTTGTTTAGGGCAAACTGAGTTTTTTATTTCTGATTGAAAACTGATATCATTTGAAGTGTGTTTGAGCTTGTGCTTGGAAGTTTGATGATTATGGATGCAAGTTTGTTCATGTTCCAAACACCATAAGTTTGCATTGGTCTTTTGCATGCAGTAGGTGTGTGTGAGTTTGTATTCAATAATGATAAAAAAAAGAGTTTAGATTGTTGTAACATGAGAGAAATGGAAGGTATATGAATGTGTTCACGTATTGAATCATTGTCTTACTTGGGTCTTATTGAATCATTTCTATATTACAGATAAAATGGCTAACCAAGACGATACCCATGACGCGAATGGATCACGTAACAATGTTGAAAAAGAAATCAAACGAGGATTGACTGTTATGAAGTCAATCATTCGTGCAAGAGACAAGGGTGTAAAATTTGAAGTACATTGGAGTGCTGAAGACCAACTAATTGAGCCTAACGGTTCAATGTTGGCAAGTTACATTGGTTTCCTTGTTCGACAACATATTCCGATTACATGTGATAATTGGAGAAGTCCGGACTTGAAGGTTGGCAAAGAAAAAATATGGTCGGAGATACAGGTACTTACCATATATTGTTATATGTTTTTTTTGTTGACTATTTGTTGACCATATATTGTTATAATATTACTTTATAATAACACACTCCATATGTATGTTTTTCAGAGATCCTTTCACATCGATGAAAGTCGGCAAAAATATTGTATTCAATTGGCCGGAAAAAGACTCCGAGGATTTCGATCCTTTTTGTCCAACAAATTTCTCAAGGATGAGGAAGGAAAATTTGTTGAAGCAGAACGGCCAATGAAGTATGCCGAGATTATTTCAGCCGATGAATGGGATAACTTTGTCGCCAAACGAAGAAACGAAAAATTCCATGTAATGTCTATTAATTATGGTATTATACAATTGTTAAGTTACTTGGTTCTAATATGCCTTAAACTTTTTTATCCAGGAAGTAAGCGACAAAAATCGGAAAAGGGCATCAAAACCCGCGTATCCGTACAAAAAAGGGCGTACGGGATATGCACGGTTACAACAAAGAATTGTGAGTATATTCAAATGCTATGAGCTTATACATTGTCACAATATGTTATAATTGATGATCTTATAATCTAATTCAATGTGTAGCTAGCCGAGGAGAAAAGTGACGCAACATCTCTTCCGGAGCACGTATTATGGAAGGCTGCTCGGGTTGGGAAGGATGGGGTTGTCGTTGAAGCGGTCCAAACTGTTTATGACGAATGTGTAAGTATATGTAACATTATTTCTTTAATTATATCGAAAATTTTGTTAGACATATAATTCATTTTTAATCTCCTCTAATAATATTTCAGGAGACTTTATCCCAAACCTTACCTTCAACCGAGGTCCAGGATTGCAGGAGCGTACTTAGTCGAGTACTAAATGTTCCTGAGTATTCCGGTCGTGTGAGGGGTAAGGGTTTTGGTGTGACTCCGTCGTCATTTTATAAAAAACCAAAAACAAAAAATCCTACCAACAAAGAGGTGATGGAGACCTTGGCGGAGTTAAGGGCACAAGTACTCCAACTGCAAAACGAGAATGCAAGGTATAGAGAGGAAAGGTGCGCCTCCGAGGCAAAAGATACTAGTGACCGAGCTAGTATCAATTGTCAACTGAAATTTCCCGAGGTAATTATATATGTTATTATGAAATTAAAATAGCACTTTTTTACTTGACACATATACACGTTAACAATAACATTTATTATTGGTTTAGGGCATTTCACCTTGTCAGCTGTATCTATCGTCACCAACTTATCGCATGGTTGGCAAGGGAAAAGTGCACAACACTTCGGGTGAATTACTTCACCATAATCCCCTCCCGGTGGGATATATGAAAGTTTCGGTTGACCTTGTATTAGATACCGACGCGCTTCTACCATTACCTGACGTTGTTTCAGAGACAACGTTGATGCGAGAAGCAGTCGGATCCTTTGTTGGATGGCCGTCAAATCTAATTTTCCCAGATGCCGAGGTATATATGTTCTAAATGATTATGAATCTTTAGTATTCACATTTCAATTCAGCTACAATTATGATATTTAATCAATCCTTATTACATGGTAATGTTAGACTCCTACAAGACCCACGCATAAAGCTGGTAAAGGGATTTCAAGACGCATCGAGTCGGTTGCATCTCTAAAAGAGGTACAAATATATATACCTATTGAATTATATACGCAACGATTCTGTTGCATCACAAAAAGTCATGATTTAATTTATATGAATTTTTAGGTTCCTGGTCGAAAGTTGAAAAAAGCTGGTAACGATATTCCTCCAACGACGTCCGGGACAAAATCTCAAATTATGATGCGTCTTGAGAAAATGGTGAATGAGTCCGATATTATGCACGGGGCCATTCGTAGTATAGATTTTGATGAAGGTGTTTTCGGAGCTGCTCATTTCGAAATAATTGCAAAGGAGGACATGCAACAACTTTTTGAACACGACGAATTGGGCATCGCTGTCATTCATACATACATATGGTACTCCGATCAATCTATAATTTACTTAGTTGAACAATTTATTTACACATTTCAATGAGTAGTCTAATGTTTATTATGTTTCTATTTAAGGTATATGTAGGTAACATTGCTGCAGGGAACTGAATTGTGTAACCGTTTCAATTTTATTGCTGCTTCCCGTATCAACGCAACGTTAATAACGAAAAATCCAACATCCGTAAAAAATGATCTAGTCGATAGATTCATGGCGGCCGGCGATAATACTACACCCAGTTTGTATTTTTTACCGTTTAATTCTGGCAACGGGTTAGATTTTCTTTCTAATAATTTCATTCTAATCTATGTATATCTTTTACGTAGAAAATTTTCATTCATCTAAATTTTTGTTTTATTTTACAGTGGTCACTGGGTGTTGGTTGCTATGGATCTTTCGAGACTAATAGTGTATTATCTCGATTCGTTATCGGGTGATTGGAGTAAATATCCGAGTATGAAGAAGACGGTTGACGCGTAAGTGAAATTCCCCTAAATATTCGTGTGTATTTGTATATTTAATTATGTCTGTCAGATTGATCTCAATATACGTTTTTATTTTGTTAGGGCAATAATAAAATTTAGATCGAAAAAGAATTATCGCAATAGGAAGGACATTACCTGGATCAGAGTTCAGGTATATATTAAGTATCTTATTTTTGCTTATAATAGTGTTTGTTTTTTTGCTTATAATAGTGTTTGTAAGAAATTAACTATATATATATTGTTTGTTTTTCTGTGTAGTGTCCTCAGCAAAATAATTCGGTCGATTGCGGATTTTTTGTATTGAGATTTATGAGAGATATCATTGCGTTGAATCGTATAGACATCCCAAAAATGGTATGGAATAATAACTTAGGGTTTATTTTAATATTATCGGATATTTCATCTAATTTGTTACTAAATCATGAATATGTTTTATTCTCTTAATTGTAGTACTTTGAGGAATACAAATCTTACTCAAGAGCTCATTTGGATGAAATGAAGGATGAATTGTGTCAATTCATTGTTGATCAAAGAATCATATAGCTAGGTTGTATATTGTTGTACATATATGTATGGAATGTTGTTGTTGTATGCTATTGTTGTATATATGTTGTATATTGTTGTTGTACTTTTACTAAATCATGAATATGTTGTTGTATATTGTTGATCAAAGAATCATATATTAATGTTGTATATATGGAGGATTAATGTTGTATATAAATGGATTCATGTTGTATATATCAATGGATTAATGGTGTATAACATTGGATTAAAGGATGAAATCAATATGAATTTTACACTTTTGCAGCATGCGAACAGGTTACCAATTAAATATCCACTGTTTTTCAAACAAATTTTTTTAAAATAACTAACACTTTAGAGGGCGCTTTCTGTAGGAAGCGCCCTCTAAACATTTTACATTGACAACTTTAGAGGGCGCTTTGTCCAGAAAGCGCCCTGTAAACACTTTACATTGACAACTTTAGAGGGCGCTTTTTCCAGAAAGCGCCCTCTAAACACTTTACATTGACAACTTTAGAGGGCGCTTTTTCCAGAAAGCGCCCTCTAAACACTTTACATTGACAACTTTAGAGGGCGCTTTTTCCAGAAAGCGCCCTCTAAGGTGTCCCTTTATGGACCACTCCAGAGGGCGCTTTTTTCTGAAAGCGCACTATAATGTGGCCCTTAAAGGGCCACTTTAGACAGCGCTTTCTCCAGGAAAACAAAGCGTTGTCTTTACCTATGCCAGCGCCACTTTATAGGGCGCTTAAAAGCGCTGTTATAGGCCAAAATAAGCGCCCTCTTTTCCCTTATTTGGCGTAGTGGTTCGACGAAATCCGGTGAAGGTGTAAATCGGGCTTTTTGAGGTATTGTAGGGTTGTTGTTGGTTTTTGGAAGAAAAGGGACTAATTTTTCCATAAAGAAGAGTTTCTTTTTTCTTCATCCATTCCCCTTAGTGACAATCCCCTCTTCTTTCTATCAAATGCCTCCAAGAATATCAAGAAGCAGAGTGGAGTTTTCCTGAGAGGTGGGGACGTGTGTCCTCACATCAGTGGTGTCAAAATTCAAAATAACATCGCCTCCCCAACCATCATGCGCCACTTGTATCGAGTGAGTGAAGGAATAAAATCCTATTGTTTTCGATTTTCCTGCTAGTTGTCCACGTTTCTACCAAAAATGGGGAAGATATTTTTTTATTTTTGATATCTTTATTTAATCTATTTATCTAAATGCTATTTTTTGATTGGGTGAATGGAAAAATGAGGATAATGCATGTGGATCTTTGACTAAATTCGAATCGACTATTCAGATTAAATCAAAGAAGCACATCTAATTTTAAAATACCAAAGTTGCCCCTTCTAGATGATTTAATTGATTTAAAACAATTTAAATCAATTAAATCAAATGAAATTCACAACTTCTAAAATGAATATGATAAAAATAAAATAAGAACATGGAATATTCTATTTAATTTTTCTGAATACGTTGACAAAAGAATAAAAATAAAACGACTAAAAGTGAATAAAAGTCTGGCGCAAATATGTTCGAGAAAATAAATTGAGTGCACCACAATGATCTTTATGAAATAAACCTTTCGGAAACATACTGGTTTTAGTCAGATTTTGAAATAAATTTTGATCGGTTAAAAGGATCAGGCTAATCAAAATCCAACTGAAAAAGTCGAAAATATAACGAGCGCATCAGGTTAAACTACGTGAACTGTATATTAATATTATTGACGTTTGCAAGCTTGATTTCGAAATATTTTACCCACTGATTTTACATGTATTTGAGAAATAATTCAATCGATATGTTTGTATGTTTGAAAATTTATTATCGCCAACATTTTAGGTATTATTCATGATGAAGTGCATGTTATGCTATACAACTGATGCAAACTAAAAATAAAATCGAATGTCTAAACATTTTAAAATGACCCGGACAAAATTGGGGTATGACAAAATCTATTTAGCAAATTTCTAGGAGTCAAGTTTACGTAACCTTGTTGTAGTATGCCTTCAGAATATATTTGCTTCAATTAGGCATTTTGAATGTTGTAATGTGGTCTGATTCACAATTTGAGAAATAAATGATATAAGGGTCAAAATTTAATTTTAGCCCATCCCATTCTACTTGGTGTTCTCGATTCATACGCACATCTAACTCAGTAGATGCATTCAGTTTCCAAAAAGAAATTTTGATGATTTTTAGAATCAATGAGGTTTTTCTTTCGTTCGCTTGAGTGGAAGTCACCCTTTTTATTAGTAGTTAAAATGTTTTGTTCTTGCTTTCCTTTTGCTGAAGATTTTTTATGATTCTTTTGTTATTGAAGGTAGCTGGCTGAGATTGGTGTACGTACCAAACGTATCACACGCTCGAAGGTACAATAGAGTCGCCACCAAACTTTATTTATCCCCAAAAATGGAAACGGAAAATATCGATAAAATCCAAAAGGAAACAGAGAAACGGGTACGGGAGTCGGTTATGCAAGGGGAAGATATTAACACCCTCACATCTATGGTATTCCATAGGAACCATTTTGAATGCTCTTGCTTGGATGGGTGTTACGATCTTTATGTGCCTGCAAAAAAGAAAGGGAGTTAAGAAAAGAGGGTGCTAGAGGAGGATTGTGACCCTCATGCCTACGTATTTTCATGATGCAATGAGAAAGTCAGAGTCTCATAATTCGTGGAACTGGGGAGGACAAAAAAATAAAGGAAGGTGCTCGCCAAGAATTCTCATCCTGGTGCCTACCTATCCTTATTGTTCCACATTTAGATACCTATTTTATAGTTTATAACCATATAGTTGGTGTGAATAATCCATTAATTTTATTTATAATTGATCTCTTACAAAATGATGGATTCTGTAGCTCAATTGATATAAGTAGTTGAACTTGACAAGTGTAAATTGTTGGTTCATAATTCAACCTCTCATATTAAAAACTTAGCTGATTCTTTTTAGTATTGTCTCTCTTATTAATTATTTGTATTTACTACAATATTCCAATTTCAGATATTTTTTTAAGAGATTTAAATTCATTTTTACACAAAACATAGTAATATTGGTTCTCGTACATTTATTTAATTGTCAAAAAATAACTTAATTATTTAAAATATCAATTATTGATAAAAATTAGTTTGTTAAAAGGAACTAAAATCTTCATAAAAGATATTTTGAAAAAGGAATAATTTATTTCATTTTTGAGAAATTCAACAAGTTAATTGTTTTATTTTCATTTCTAAATGATTAAATAAGCTTTCTTTAGTTTATTAATTAAAGAATAACTTGGATAGTCATTCAAATAGTCAAATATCAACAAAATAAAATTAATTTTTGTTCAAATTTAAATATATCTTTTTATTTTTATCTACCTCTTAATTATTATTACATAGCTTGATTTTTTTATTGATCCCTAATGAACCCTTACAAGTGCCTAAAAAGTAACATGACAAGAAGCACCTAGTTTCTAAATATGTAAACAACGTGGTTTGGAAAATCCTTGTCAAGCTTTTGCCTCCCCTAAAATACTTATTAGTAATTGACACTTTCCGCTTATTTAAGAACTCTTTATTTTTGGTACAAAAACTAAAACCTTTAGAGTTAATTTGGTAAGCGGAATAAGACCTACCTAGGATAAATGTATGGGAAATGACAATGAGTGTATCTGCTACACGGGTTAAGAAATTAAAATCGCAAGTCGAATATTATTTAAGATATTAAAAATACTTGTTATTTTTAAATATATGTGTATTCAATACACTAAAAATATAAATAATCAATATTTTTAAAAATATTATGTGTATTTAATGAACTGAACATAACATATTTTTTTTTATTTAGAATTCTTATGGGCACTGATTAACATGGTCGATTTTTCAGTTAGTTATTTGGTGGGACAACCAGAGATAAGATAAATTAATCTTAAATTTTACATATTTTGTCTCTTTAAGACTAAATCTTAAATTTTACATAATTTGTCTCTTTAATTAAAATACGCTAATTATTTTTCATTTATTTCAGTTAAGTCCTAACTTTTAAAAAGACTATTTTGATCTCTTAATTTTAAAATTGGAGTCACGTTAGTTCTTTCGGTCTATTATGTTAGTCAAAGTCAATAAATAGGGCTATGTGGCACTGACGTAGAATGCCACATAGTTGGACCAACTTTTACAATAGAATTAGCGAAAGAAAACTTGATCACTAATTTTTTTTATGAAAAAGATGAAAACGACAGTCAAAATCCCTAAAATATCTTTTAGTGATTGACTTTTGCATCGCTAAATCGGTGTTAGAGTTATATATCTCTTTAGCTATTTTGTTGTTCATTCATTGGATGTTTTAGTGAGCTTATCGTTATCTAACTCTATTGCATTTGGTAGCTCAAAAAACAGTTAGGCTACAGTTAGAGGTTAACTCTAACTGTAACTGTTATCTTTTTCTCTTCCATTTTATCTATAAGTGAAACAACTTCTTCTGTGAAATGCTATGAAATAGATAATCACTTTCTTCCATTTTGTGCTCTGTATTTTGCATCAATGTAGTGAGATGAATCTCATAGAGATTGAACTCTAACATGGTATCACTCAGGGGTTTCGATCTTTCGCTATCTTCAATTCCTCATTCTTGTTGATAATCTCTTTGAGCTACTCCATTCGAGCTCGCAATGGATTCCGAAGAACTTCAAGATTTAGTGGTCACGAATCCTCTTCAATTGCAAGGATTTTCAACGGTGTTTGCAAGTTTCAATTCCAACAACTCATTTGGACCTAAGATATTTAAATTTGAATATGAATTAATAACAAATAATATCTTTAGTTGGAGACTTTTGTGGATAAAATCAAATCCAACTATATTAGCTATAATTTTGAATGAAATCAAAGTTGCTAATGCCCATAGGAAAAACCCAAAATTTTCTATTTAAGGAGACTCAACCCTCACGTTTGAGTCGTGCATGTTTTGAAGACTCCTTATGTTAGGGTTTATGTTTTGAGTCTTTGTGTAACACCCCATTTTTATTAGATATTTTATTATATTTTAATTATTTGAATTATGAATTTTGATGATTTATTTTATGGATGGGTGTTGGCGGAGTATGTATCCTTGAGTTAGGGGTAAAAAAGGATGATAGAAATAAGTAGAATACTTTAGAATTGTTTTGATAATTAAAAATAATGCTTTATTTATTTTTATTATATTAATTAGTGAAGATAGAATAATTTGGCCAAATATTAGAAATTGAGAAATTTAGTGAGAGTAAGGAATATGGGATAATTAAGTTTGGGACAAGTTGGTGATTTGGAAAAGTTTACCCTAAGAATAAAAAGTTAAGAGGAACGTAGGTTTATGGAGATTTTCACAGTATGTGACATTTGAGGAAAAGGAGTAAAGAAGCAATAGGAAAGGTGATCAAGAGAAGAGAATGAAGGTTTCAATTCAGAACTTTTGTAAGAAATGAAGGTAAGGGTGATAATTTGTTCCAATAGTAATAGGTATGGTAGAAGGGTAGAATGGAGAAATCTTTAACCTCCTTAGGGTTGGGTGTTTTGATTCATAATTTTGAATTTAGATACTATGGTGGTTGTTATATGATGATTATATGATGAATTTTGTGTCCCTTATGTGCATGTATTTTTCTGTTTTTATGATTGAACATATATTCACCGTTGTTGCAATTTTGAAGGATTTAGACATAATCTTAAAATTGTGATTAAATGATTTAATAGTGATAAAATTATAATTTACCTTTAGATAATTAGATTATTTCATGGGTTGTAATTTTCTAAGCGTTTGGCTTTTTAAGGAATCGAAATCGGAGATCCAGAAGACCTCAAACGATGAAAAACGTAGAAAATTCTGCATTCTGCCCGTCAAGATCGCGCTCGGCGCGGGAGTCTTTTTTGGTTGAAATCGTTTTGGCCATAACATTTGATTCGTAAGTCTAAATTGAGTGTTGTTTGAAGCATTTAATATCTGAAATAGAGGACTATAACTTTGTTTTAGGGATAAAATAATTTTGATGAATATTTCATCGACGTTTTTGTGGTTGAAGAAGATGAAAATTATGTTAAAATTTTTAGAAAACAACTACTTTTTAATAACGTCTTCGTGCACGGTTTTGATCATAACTTTCAACTCGTGAATCATTTCGGGTAGGGGTTTGAAGCATTAGAAATCTGGCTCTCAGAGATATAAAGTGATGGTGATAAGTGAATTATTTAAGTATTATTTCTATGCCTACTGTGTTGGTGAAGTTTTGTTCATACGTTCAATTAATGAATTGTTGACATATCCCGACGGTTTTGGTCATAACTTTTATTCTGTAAGTCTAATTTTGATGTTGTTTGAAGCGTTAGAATGTTAACACTCAGACCTATAACATGGTAGTGATTATTGATATTTTTTAATAATATTCACATGCATAGTATATTAATAAATGTATTGGTTTATACATTTGGTTGATGAATCGTTGCATTGTTGTAATAGCGTGGTGTGATGATTATGTTGTTATGTTGATGATGTTAAGATGTTGACGGGATGCTGCTGTTTGTTGATATTACTCACGTGGCAACATGAGTTGGTTTTTGCATTATGAATGATGTGATGCATAAATGATGAGATGTGTGTGGGGATCCGTTAGGTGGACCTTGTTGTGTTAATGCTTGTTATTTAAGAGTCATTCATCTTGATGTACGGGTTTTGGTCCAATTTTGGTGAGCCTCGATTCTATAGTGATGGATCGGGTGCGAGTAGCTAATTCTTATTATGAGGGATTAGTGAAGCGTTACCTATGTTGATGGTAACGTTTTTTGGTGAGCCTCGATACCATTGTGATGGATCGGGTGCGAGTAGCTAATTCCTATTATGGGGGATTAGTGAAGCGTTACCTATGGTGATGGTAGCGATTTTGGTGTTCTCCAATTCCAAGAGGGAATCGATCCTATGGTGGGGATCATGGAGTAACATGAACCTGAGTGTTCATATTTGGTACCACATGCATGTCGAGTCGGTGTTGAGTATATTGCTTAAGTGTTGCATTTGTATTGGTTGTTATTGATGTGTTGTTGGATGAGATGTTGTTGCATATGGTGTTAATGATAATTGAGATATGGTTTTGTATGATGTTGATGATAATTGAGATGTTGTCGTGTATGATGTTGATTATGATTTGGATGTAAGAATGTGATATATTGTTGTGCATGATTATGTAGAAGTTGTACTTTATTCTTCATTCTATATCGTTATTATTGAAATGAATTCTCACCCCTTCTGTTTGAATGTTGCCTTTACATGGGCATCGTGCAGATACTCAAGAGTAGTATTGATGAAGTAAGAGGAATGTAGCTCTTGGATTACTTCTTTATTTTGTCGATTTTACTAGTGGTACCTTGCTCTGATCATGTAACATCAGGTTGGGCTAAATGCTTATTTTATTCATTGTGTATGATTATGTTGAAGTCATAAGACTAATTTTGTTGTTGAGAATTCTTAAGATATTGAGTTGATTGATTACAAATCTCTTATTTTGTTATTACAATTGAAGGTGAGACTAGATGTTATTACTGGCTTTATCTTCCATAATTGTGATGATAATTCCGCTGCGATGATACTTTATAATGGAAGTGAGCATGTGGTGACAAGTTATCAATGTCTTATTATGTGAATATATAATACCGATCAGATGAGATGGATATCGTGTAAACATCCCAAGTATGATTCAGATAAGTGGGATGTCGTGTAAACATCCTTATTACAAATGTGTGTATTGAAATTTACTGTTGAAACCTGTGTTACAGAGCAGGTCATGTGTGTTATGAAGGTGTGACATTCTATGTGGTTTTATTTTATATTTAATTTACGCGATAAATTATGTATGGGTTTTAGGGTGTTACATTAGTGGTATCAGAGCAGGTTGGTCCGTCCGGCCAAGTTGTTTAATTATGTTTGTTCCCTAGTATGCGACATGTGTGTGAGAACACTGCCGATGCTTGTTTTGTTTTCCATTTGCAGGTTTGAAATGAAACAAGTGAGGGAGAAGCTTCTGCTTGTCTTTGATATTCCAATTTTATAGAGCTTCGACATCATGTTGCTGCATGCAAGAGTGCAGTGTTGTCTAGTTAACCTGTTTTGAGAATGTTGTGCTTTTCCTGAACCCAAAGAGAGGCCGAATTCGAAGATGGTGTCAGTTAGAAAAATGGTGTGATCCTTGAGGTAATACGGTCAGGTTTTCTCGTTGGTCACTTCCTTGTGAGGGGGAAGGCGATGTTTTGGACAGAGATGATCCAGTGTTGTGTTGAGTATAGTGATGTGTTCCCTAAGGATGTGTACAGTTTGTATTTTGTTGGAACAAGTTGACGTTATAATTGGAATGAATTGGTTGGAGTTAAACCAAGTGTTTTCCTATTGTTTTGATAAGTTGGTGCAGTGGGCCGCTGATTGCAAGACCTCAGGCGATGGTAAAGTTGTGTTGTTCCTAAAACTGAAGATGTTATGAATTCGAGATTCTTGTCTGCCGGTCAAGTTGGGAAGTCTTTAGGGAAAATGACCAAGTATTGTTAGTGTTGTTTCTCGGAGAGTAGAGAGAAGTGTGACGACGAGTGTTATGCTAGTGGTGTGTCATTCTTGATGTTTTCCTAAAGATATTTGCAACTTGCCTCTAGAGTGTGAATTTGAATTCGATGGAGGTGAACATTTGACGTTTGTATCAACTAAGCAAGCGAGAGAATCCGTGAAGGATATGGCACAGGTGTTTGTGATGTTAGCTTCGTTTGAAGCTAGAGGACAGTGAGTTGTTCATAATCTTCCTGGAGTGTGTGAATTTCCTGAAGTTTTTCTTGAAGACATTAGTGATTTACCTCCAGAGCAGGAAGTGGATTTTTCTATAGACTTAGTACCTGGTACTAGTCCAGTGTCGATGACTCCTTATAGGGTGTCTACTTCAGAGTTGGGGAATTGAAGAAGCAACCAGAAGATTTGCTTGAGAAGAAGTTTGTTCAACCAAGTGTTTCTCTATGGGGTGTGTCGATGTTGTTAATGAAGAAGAGGGATGGTAGTATGAGGCTATGAGTGACTTGAGAATTGTATTGTAGGCATTGAAAGAGAACCATTTGTACATAAAGTTTTTCGAAGTGCGAGTTATGGTTAAAGGAAGTGAGTTTCCTTAGTCATGTGATTCTAGTGGTGGTATAGTTGTGGACCTATCGAAGATAGATGTCGCATTACAATGGGAGACTCTAAAGTTTGCCACTGAGATTAGAAGTTTTTCTTGGATTGACTGGTTACTACAAGAAGTTCGTTAAAGATTTTGAAATTTAGCATTATTTTTAACTCAGTTGACTCGAAAGGGTTAAGCCTAGGTTGGGATGTGCATTGTGAAAATAGTTTCCAAGAACTCGAGAAGAAGTTGATGTCTGCTCCAATTTTTATTTTGACGAATCCAAGTGAGTCCTTTGTTGTATATTGTGATGCTTCGAAGATGGGTCTGGGAGGTGTGTTGATGCAAAATGGTCAGGTTGTGGCTTATGCTTAGAGACAATTTAGATTTCATGAAAGGAATTACCCTACGCATGATCTTGAGTTGACAAAAATGGTATTCATGTTGAAGATTTGGAGGCACTGCCTATTTGGCTCTGTTAGGGACCAATTAGTACTACTTTTTATACCATTTTATTGGTCCCTTTTACCAAGTTTTGATGTAATTACACACTTTTATCTTCATTAATTTGTATAAATGCAATTAGGTTTAATTTATTTTGTTTCGAATAGTTATTTCACATTTTTTGTTAGTTGTGTAGGATTATGGATAAGCAAGACCTTGGTTTCAACATGGCATTTTGGAGGAAGCTTGCCAAACAAGGAAGCTGGGAAAGCAACAGTTCGCGCCGCGAACTCCCTTCGCACCGCGAAGGCTGCGAATCCAGCAAGCTGACCAAGGGTCAAATGTGCTGCTGTGCAGAAAAAGTAATTGCCATTTTGATGTCTGCCTGGGAAGTGCTTTTCTGCTGCTGATGACAATGTCCAATTAGGGAAATGTCAACCTTTTTGGTGGAGACAAAATAGTTTAACCTAGGGTATTGAGACATTATTCCATTGATTCACACATTGTGCTGTAGAGCTTTTGTAATAGAAAAAACCAGAGTTTTTCTTCTAAATCCTTCTGCTTTGTAACAATGGTGATGAGGAGCTAAACTCCTTTTGACAAGATTGGAGGTAGTAGCTATTCTCATCTATCTATGTATTCACTTTGATTTATATATGAGATAGAGATTGTTGATGTGTTGATTACTATTTTTGCTTTAAGTTGAAAACCAGATTTGAGTAGTTGTCGAGAGAGATTACTCGAGTTTAGACATAAAACAGATTTTCAAGTAGTGAATAAGTTGTAGAGATAGATTTATTCATTACTATTCTTTGATATTGAACATTAAAGGTTGCTATATTGATAGTTAGGTGGAGAGATCGTCTAAGGATCAATATAGTAACTATCACGATTTCATTTAGACATAAATGACTTTGAGAGGATATTTGAACATCATCAATAATCTTGAGTCTAATTATTTATCATAGGGAATCATAGATATTTGAAATAGTGAACTCCAATCTTGCCAAGCTTTTATATTTGTCTAAAACCACTTAATAGTTTTTGTTAACATTTATTAACAAGATACTTTTCCAAACAAAACAACCCTGTTACTTTCTAAACTTATAACATTTGAATTATAGAACGGCGGTAATATTACCCAATCTCTGTGGATACGATACAAAAATATTTGCCGAAGATATACTCTTTCAACAAATTGGCGCCGTTGCCGGGGATTGGTGTCGATATTACAAGCATTGCAATAATTCTGTGTTTTAAGTTTTGTTACTTTTATTGTTATCCCTCTTTTGTTTCACTTGGTTTGTTAGTTTTGTAGATTCTAGTGCATGCGAGGAAAAGTAACCGAGGAGCAACTTCAATTCGATCCTGAAATTGAAAGAACACTTCGGAAGCTCAATAGCAAAACACGAAGAAGAAGGAAACTAACCGAAGAGAGGAACCGGAGAGAAGAAGCATCTACTTCCGCACTTGTTCCAATCGAAGAAGTGGTTGTAGAAGCTTGTGAAGGAAACATGGCGGAGGATAATCGTACCGAAATGTCCGCTAATAGTCCAAGAAGGAATGCTCAATTTGCCCGTGGAGGAAGAAATACGGAGATGAAGACCGGAATCCTCCAACTTCTCTATGCAACTCCGTTCACCGGAATGGATCACGAAGATCCGTATACCCATCTCATCAAATTCTATGAGATTGCGGGTTCTACGGGAATAGACGAGGCGGGTGAAGAGACGTTATTCAAGAGGATGTTCCCACACTCATTAGTGGGAAAAGCAAAGGAGTGGTACCTTGATCAAGAATCAAGAGTGATGAAGGATTGGAATCTATTAGAAGAAAAGTTCTTAGAAAGATACTTCCCTCAATCCCGATTCATGGAAGCCAAGACGGCTATAGCTGTATTTACTCAAGGAGGAAACGAATCTCTAAATGAAGCCTGGGAGAGATTCAAATCAATGTTGAGAAAGTGTAAGGGACATGGTTTTGATGAGCTTACTCAAATCCATATCTTTGTGAATGGTCTCCAATCAACCCATAAGACACTTCTGGACGCCACCGCGGGTGGTTCGCTCATATCAAAAACTGCGGAAGAAGCTAAAGTCATTATTGAACGGATGGCCCGTAATGATCATCAAGGTCAACATGATCGTAGCCCTTCACAACGTAAGCCCGGAGTTTTAGAGTTGAATACCAATGATGCCATCCTTGCACAGAATAAGCTACTATCTCAGCAAGTGGAGCTTCTTACTCAACAAATGGCCAAGCTTCCACAGCAAATAAAAGAGATTCAAGGGTTTCAAGTTCAGCATCAAGTAGCATGTTGTGAGTTGTGTCAAGGGGATCATCCTACTGGTTTTTGTCCTCCACCTCAAGAAGAAGTCAGTTATGTGAATAACCAAAACCAGGGATATCAAAGACAACAGCCTAACAATCAAGGCTATCAACCAAGAAATAACCAAGGTTACCAACCGTCAAGATTCAACAACCAGAATTATCAACAGCAAAGCCCTTACCAACAACCAAACTCTCAAGGTCAACAGTCGCAAGGAGGAAATTCCAAGCTAGAAGATACTCTTCAACAATTCATGCAAGCTTCTATGGCAAATCAGAAGAGTAACGAGGCGGCAATTAAAAATCTGGAAAATCAAGTAGGCCAACTCGCGAAGCAGCTGTCGGAACAAAATGCAGGGCCTTCTTTTTCTGCTAACACTCAACCAAATCCAAAGGAGCATTGCAAAGCAGTTGTCACAAGGAGCGGTAAAGCGTTGGTAAGTGAAAAAGGTGAAGAAATTGTAGAAGAGAACACCACTGATGGGATTCTGGAAGAAACAGATATAGTTGGTGAGAGGAAAAATGATTCTGGAAATGCTCAGTTCGCGCCGCGAACCACCTTCGCGCCGCGAAAAGAGCAGGTTTTGCCCACTGCTGTGCAGACTGATTGTGAAAAAAAAAAGATGCTGAATCAAAGAAAAAGAAGAAATCTGAGAAGGGAGTGAATGTCATTCCAACTCAACATCTACCCTACCCACATGCTCCATCAAGGAAAGACAATGCTAGGCACTATGCACGATTCATGGACATCTTCAAGCAACTCCAAATCAACATTCCATTTGCTGATGCATTAGAACAAATGCCACGGTATGCTAAATTTATGAAAGACATTCTTACCAAGAAAAGGCGACATGTGGAAGATGAGACCATCATTCTTGATGCACGGTGTAGCGCAATCATCCAGAAGACTTTACCTCGGAAGGAGTCCGACCCGGGCCGGGTTGTTCTACCGGTAACCATTGGAAGCACATACGTTGGGAACGGTTTGATAGATTTGGGCTCTAGTATAAATTTAATTCCTCTTTCTATTGTCAAACGATTGGGAAATGTGGAGATTAAATCAACAAGAATGACCTTACAACTAGCAGACAAGTCTACAACCTCACCATACGGAATTTCCCAAGACATGCTCGTAAAAGTGGACAAATTTTTGTTTCCGGTGGATTTTGTAATAGTAGAGAGGGATGAGGACCGCGATGTACCCTTAATCCTTGGAAGACCTTTTATGAAGACCGCTCGGATGATGATCGACATAGATGATGGGCTTATGAAGGTTAGAGTGCAAGATGAAGAGGTGACTTTTAACCTTTTCGAAGCAATGAAACATCCAACTGACAAGCATGATTCTTTTCGAATTGATGCAAGTGAAGAGGAAGTAGTGGAGGTCGTGAATCAAATCCATATTTCTAATCCTTTGGAAAGATCCCTTATCGGAGCATACAATGTGTTAACTGACAATGAGGAACGAGAGATCGAAGTGATGTTGCACGAGCTAGAATCTTGTGGTGAGCTGGCCTATCAAGAGGAATTAGTGGAAGATTTGGATGCAAAGAAGGAAACTGAAGAGCAAAAGTTAGAATTGAAGATGCTTCCGGCACATTTGAAGTATGTGTTTCTTGGAGATGAGTGTACCAAACCAGTGATTATAAGCAACACATTGTCCACGCAAGAGGAAGATAAGTTGATTCAAGTATTGAAAAAGAACCAAGGTGCGATAGGGTGGGTTTTATCCGATTTGAAGGGTATTAGTCCAGCATATTGCATGCACAAGATAATGATGGAGGAAAATTTCAAACCGGTTGCGCAACCTCAAAGGCGTTTGAATCCATCAATGAAAGAGGTGGTTCGGAAAGAAGTTGTCAAACTTTTAGAAGCCGGAATGATTTATCCCATATCAGATAGTGCATGGGTGAGTCCGGTACAAGTGGTCCCCAAGAAAGGCGGAATGACGGTGATCAAAAACGATAAAAATGAGTTGATTCCGACGAGAACAGTGACAGGGTGGAGGATGTGCATCGACTATAGAAGGTTGAACCAAGCCACAAGGAAAGATCATTTCCCACTACCTTTCATGGACCAAATGTTGGAGCGGCTCGCCGGCAAAAATTTCTACTGTTTCTTGGACGGATATTCGGGGTATAATCAAATTTCAGTAAATCCGGCAGACCATGAGAAAACAGCTTTTACGTGTCCTTTTGGCATCTTTGCTTACCGAAGAATGCCTTTTGGATTATGTAACGCACCGGCCACATTTCAACGGTGTATGCAAGCTATCTTTTCAGACTTGATAGAAGAATGCATTGAGGTGTTCATGGACGATTTTTCTGTTTATGGATCATCTTTTGAAATGTGCTTAAAGCACCTTGATGTAGTTCTGGAGAGATGCGTGGAGACCAACCTCGTGCTCAACTGGGAAAAATGCAATTTTATGGTCACTGAGGGTATAGTACTTGGTCACAAGATTTCTTCTGAAGGGCTAGAGGTGGACAAGGCCAAGGTGGAGGTTATTGAAAAGCTGCCACCTCCAACTAACATCAAGGGAATAAGAAGCTTTCTAGGACATGTCGGGTTCTACCGGAGATTCATACAAGACTTCTCAAAGATCGCAAAGCCATTGAGTAATTTACTCAACAAAGGTACGCCTTTTCTTTTTGATGAGTCATGTCTTAAAGCCTTCTTAGATTTGAAACAAAAGTTGATCACCGCACCAATAATCGTAGCACCAAACTGGAACCTTGATTTTGAACTCATGTGTGATGCTAGCGATTATGCAGTGGGTGCGGTGTTAGGACAAAGAAGCGATAAAGTTTTCCATGCCATCCACTATGCTAGTAAGGTGTTGAATGACGCCCAAGTTAATTACGCAACAACTGAAAAAGAATTGCTAGCCATAGTATATGCATTGGAAAAATTTAGAGCTTATTTGATTGGTTCAAGAGTTGTAATCTACACTGACCATTCTGCAATAAAATATCTGCTTACCAAGCCGGATTCAAAACAAAGGCTTATTCGTTGGATCCTTTTATTACAAGAGTTTGATCTAGAGATTAGGGATAAAAAAGGTTCCGAGAACTTGGTAGCAGATCATTTGTCTCGATTGGTCAATGTAGAAATTACAAACAAAGAAGAAGAGGTGAGAGAAGAATTTCCAGATGAAAAACTCTATGCGATTCAAGTGAGGCCTTGGTTTGCTGATTTTGCTAACTACAAAGCAACTGGTTTAACACCGGAAGACCTCACTTGCAATCAAAGAAGGAAATTCTTAACTGATGCAAAATATTATGTCTGGGATGACCCTTACCTTTTTAAAGTAGGGGCAGACAATATTTTGAGAAGGTGTGTGACAATGGAGGAATCAAGAGACATTCTGTGGCACTGTCACAACTCTCCGTATGGAGGTCACTATAGTGGTTTGAGAACAGCCACTAAAGTACTCCAATCGGGTTTTTATTGGCCATCTTTATTCAAAGATGCGCACGAACATGCGAAGAGTTGTGATGCATGCCAACGGAGTGGTGGAATAGGAAAACGGGATGAAATGCCTCTAACCAACATGCTAGAAGTAGAAGTTTTTGATTGTTGGGGTATTGATTTCGTTGGCCCATTCCCCTCTTCTTTCTCTAATGAGTACATCTTAGTAGCTGTTGATTATGTTTCGAAGTGGGTGGAAGCAAGTGCCTCACCCAAGGCCGATGCCAAAACTGTGATCAAATTTTTAAAGAAAAACATATTCTCACGTTTTGGTGTGCCTCGAGTGTTGGTGAGTGATGGAGGCTCACACTTCTGCAATACACCCTTAGAAAAAGTTCTGCAACATTATGGTGTAAAGCATAAGGTGACCACTCCTTACCACCCACAAGCGAACGGTCAAACTGAGGTTTCAAACCGGGAAATCAAACGGATACTTGAGAAAACAGTTTCAAACTCAAGAAAGGATTGGTCCTTAAAACTAGATGAGGCTTTGTGGGCATATCGCACTGCTTACAAAGCACCTATTGGGCTGACTCCGTTTCAACTGGTGTATGGGAAGACTTGTCATCTTCCAGTTGAAATGGAGCATAGAGCATTATGGGCTCTTAAGTTTTTGAACTTCGACTCCACTCTAGCTGGAGAGAGAAGGAAAGGTCAACTCCATGAGTTAGAGGAACTAAGGAACGATGCTTACCATTCTAATAAGCTGTACAAGGAGAAGACAAAAGCATACCATGATGGGAAGGTCCGCCACAAAGAGTTTCATGTTGGCCAGATGGTATTGCTTTTTAACTCAAGGTTGAAGTTATTTCCGGGTAAATTGAAGTCTAAATGGTCAGGACCATTTGTTGTCAAAGAAGTACGGAATTATGGTGCCATTGTGATAGAGGACCCAAAGTCGCAAGAAAGCTGGACTGTCAATGGTCAAAGACTGAAAGTCTATCATAGCGGTGACATAAATCGTGATGTGTGTGTCCTGTCCTTATCTGGATCAAGCTAATTGAGGTACCGTCGAGCTCTTAACGACGTTAAACAAAGCGCTGGTTGGGAGGCAACCCAACGTTGTTAGTGTGCATTTTAAATTTCTCTGTTTTGTGATTTTTAGCTCTGTTAAAGTTTTAAAAAAAATTTGAAGTTCTGTTTTTTGCAGTTCGCGCCGTGACATCCTGTTCGCGCCGCGAACTGAATGAATAATTTTAAGTGGGTTCTGTTTTTTGCAGTTCGCGCCGCGACCCCTGTTCGCGCCGCGACCTGAATGAAAAATTTTTAATTGGTTTTGTTTTATGCAGTTCGCGCCGCGACCCCCCTTTCGCGCCGCGAACTTTGCGTGACAGAACTCATTTAAATGCTGTTTAGGTCATTTCTGTGTCATTTCAAACTTTCCTCTTTTCAAATCATTTTGCCGCGCTTTCGTCCAAAGCTCAAAATCCCACAATTTCTCAAAATCTTTCGGGTTCCACTCTTCAAATCTTCTTCTTTTAGCAAGTGTAGAGATTCAAAAGATATGTAATCTTCATTTTCTCTTTTCCAATCCCTTTTTGGGTTTTTCAGGTTAGGGTTGGTTAGAGATCGAATTTCTCTGTGAATACCGTTTGGAATCGCTATGCATGTGTGAATTAGAATAGGATTAGGTTAGGGTTGAGTATTTTGGCTGGTTGGATGTGTTGAATCCCTCAATGGTGAAACCCTAGGAAGCTTTGGGGATTTCCTGAAATCGCAGGGTTCGCGCCGCGAACCACCCTTCGCGCCGCGAACTGTGAATTCCAGCAGCCATTTTCTTTTTTTTTGATTGTTGACTAATGCTGTCATATGTGTTTTGTGGTTGTGCTGGTTTTGATTGCAGATGTCTAAGAGAACTAAGACCACGGCACCTCCTCAGGCCCGTGCTATCCGAAGGTTCATCAGTGAGGAACACGAAGCACGCTTTGAAAGCCTTGTCAAGAGAACCATTTTACCTGAACGGTTTATCCGGCTGGCTCCAACTGGGGTGTATCACAGAGTGGTTGAGGCTTTCGAGCAAAGAAAATGGATGAAGTTATGTGAGCCGGAAGCCGCAATCAACTACGACCTTGTCCGAGAATTCTATGCGAATGCGATGCATCGTGAGGAAGGTACAACCTTCATTTACCAGTCCAGGGTAAGGGGAAAGATTGTTTCATTTGGAAGGGATGACATTAATTCCTATCTAGGCCACCCCTTAACTCTTGGAGAGGGCGAGAGCTGTGAGTACAGTGTCATGGAGGTAGCCAACAGGTGGAATCTGGAAGAAGTCAATGCCACCTTATGTCTCCGTGGAAAATCTTTTGAAATCAATGACCAAAGGCATCCGAAATTGTGGAAGAGAGAAAATTTCAATTTGGATGCTAGGGCTTTTTTGGTGCTACTGTTAACCAATATCAGACCAAGAAGCCACACCACCACAATTCCTATGGATGTCGGTTGTCTTTTGTACTGCATCATGATTGGGAAGACGGTGGATGTCGCAGCCCTCATTTCATGCGAGTTGAGAAAGATTGTGTTAAGCGGAACAAATTTCGGGGGAAAAGCTGGTGTGCTAGCTTATCCAGGACTTATTATGGGACTGTGCCGTAAGGCAAATGTCCACATCCCTGAGGAAGTGCACTTCTCGATCACCAGTGTGATCAGTGACGCGTATTTGAACAGGTTTCTGCAGAACCCGAATGAGAAGACTGATGCATCTGGTACTTCTTCCTCTCGAGCTCGAGCCAGATCCCGATCTCAACCTCAACCTCAGAGTACCCCAGGTTTTGATCAGATGGTTTTTGCCAACTACTGCTGTGAGAACTTTGAGGCCTCCAGGAGGTCTCAATCCTTTCTTTTCGATGCCATGCAGCAACAGTTCCAGAACACGTTTCTGGCACCAGAGGCCCGAACTTTTCCATCGCAAGCTGACTATGCAGCTTATGCTAATTGGCCTGTGGGCAGGCCAAATTTTTTGGGGGGTGCAGGAGGTAGTGCTGACCCAAATGAGGAGATGGAAGATGTTCTCGGAGGTGTAAGTGGTGATGAAGAGGAGGAGGATTGAATTTGTGGAGTTTTGAGAGTATTATTTGTTTGATTTTCTGTTTACTAATTCTGTTTTTGTTTTGGGAATTTTGTAATGTACTTTTTGGTGGCTCTAGTTCACCGTGACTTTATCTTAGCACTTTAATTTTTCTTTAGTATTTTTATAATTGCATGAGTACTTTTTTTGAAATTTAAGTGTGTTTTTAATCAAATTGGTTTACCAACAGTTATATTTAATTGTTCTTACGCTTAAAGTCAAGCCTAAAGCAACCAAGAATTGTCGCAAAGAAAGAAGCATAGGATACTTCGAGTGGTGATGATAAGAATTAGTGTCGGCATTTCAAGGTACACTTTATCGCTTCCTAGACTTAGCATGAGTAGGTTGATGTTGTGTGCAAATTCCATTTCATAAATTCATTGAAGTATATGTCAGTTTTGAATCAAAATAGGACTTAACCATTTGTGAGGAAGCTTTCCATTGTGCACTAAAAAAGCGGGAAACCGAGCATTATTTTGACTCATTCTTATCATGCTAAATCATGCATCAATCTAATGTTGTGTGAAATTTTTGAATATGATAGAGGCATTTTTTTTTATGAGAAAAACCACTTGACCAAAACGCTTAAATCAACGAACCTTGTGAGGAGTAATCCTTAGTTAACCCCCTTTGAGCTAATTAGGATTCATTTGATTGATCATTGTAAAATCAATTGAAAATTGTGGAATAAATGAATCCTAATTTCTTTCGTATCAGTTGAAACCTCAAACCGAGTTGTTTGCAAAAATTTTGCCTTTTGCTTATGTTTAAGTAGGGAGCATTATTGAATAAATCTGGTTGTGGAATCTAAAGTTGGGGAGAGTAAAGTGAAGAGTTGATTAGGAACTTGGAAAAGTGAGTTTCTATGGAAGGGTAAGAATATGAAAAGAAACAAGAAAAAGAAATCACCCTTGTAACCATAGAGCAAAAAAAAAAAAAAAAAAAAAAAAAAAATAATTGCTCATGGTTGTGTGGATTTGAAAAGAAAAAGATAGGGACCAAGGAAAAGGAAGTTGTGTAGAGTTAAATCTTTGGGAATGCTCCCTTAGGATAGGCAACCTTGTTGAATTCTCTTAATCATATCCTCTCTTGTAACCTAAGCCACATTACAACCTTGGAAAGACCTCTTGATTCTCATTTTTCACATGATTTGGTATTTGTTGTGATAGCCGCATGATTCGATTTGTTGTTGATTTAACTGCTTGGATGAGTGAAAGTAACCCTTCATGTTATTCATCAATATTGATGTGTGCGTAAGTTTGATTCAATTTTGACATGTATGACTTTGAAATCCTTGGAATGATTTTTGCACTTTACCATTTCCCTTATTTATGTTTTGTCTAGAGTTGAGATAAGTGAATTGAGAAAACGCCAAACGCTTTTGAACCATTTGAATATCCTCGATGAACTCTTGTTTAAATCTTTTGTGTCATACTTTGGTTGTAAGGGTGGACACTTTTGTTTAGGGACAAACAAAATGCTAAGTTGGGGAGAGTTGTTAGGGACCAATTAGTACTACTTTTTATACCATTTTATTGGTCCCTTTTACCAAGTTTTGATGTAATTACACACTTTTATCTTCATTAATTTGTATAAATGCAATTAGGTTTAATTTATTTTGTTTCGAATAGTTATTTCACATTTTTTGTTAGTTGTGTAGGATTATGGATAAGCAAGACCTTGGTTTCAACATGGCATTTTGGAGGAAGCTTGCCAAACAAGGAAGCTGGGAAAGCAACAGTTCGCGCCGCGAACTCCCTTCGCGCCGCGAACTCCCTTCGCGCCGCGAAGGCTGCGAATCCAGCAAGCTGACCAAGGGTCAAATGTGCTGCTGTGCAGAAAAAGTAATTGCCATTTTGATGTCTGCCTGGGAAGTGCTTTTCTGCTGCTGATGACAATGTCCAATTAGGGAAATGTCAACCTTTTTGGTGGAGACAAAATAGTTTAACCTAGGGTATTGAGACATTATTCCATTGATTCACACATTGTGCTGTAGAGCTTTTGTAATAGAAAAAACCAGAGTTTTTCTTCTAAATCCTTCTGCTTTGTAACAATGGTGATGAGGAGCTAAACTCCTTTTGACAAGATTGGAGGTAGTAGCTATTCTCATCTATCTATGTATTCACTTTGATTTATATATGAGATAGAGATTGTTGATGTGTTGATTACTGTTTTTGCTTTAAGTTGAAAACCAGATTTGAGTAGTTGTCGAGAGAGATTACTCGAGTTTAGACATAAAACAGATTTTCAAGTAGTGAATAAGTTGTAGAGATAGATTTATTCATTACTATTCTTTGATATTGAACATTAAAGGTTGCTATATTGATAGTTAGGTGGAGAGATCGTCTAAGGATCAATATAGTAACTATCACGATTTCATTTAGACATAAATGACTTTGAGAGGATATTTGAACATCATCAATAATCTTGAGTCTAATTATTTATCATAGGGAATCATAGATATTTGAAATAGTGAACTCCAATCTTGCCAAGCTTTTATATTTGTCTAAAACCACTTAATAATTTTTGTTAACATTTATTAACAAGATACTTTTCCAAACAAAACAACCCTGTTACTTTCTAAACTTATAACATTTGAATTATAGAACGGCGGTAATATTACCCAATCTCTGTGGATACGATACAAAAATATTTGCCGAAGATATACTCTTTCAACAGGCTCCAAATTTGAAATGTTAAGTGATCACAAGTGTTTGAAATATTTATTTGATGAGAAGAGTCGAATATGAGGCATGGGAGATGGCTTGAACTTTTGAAGGGTTATGATTTTAATTTGAGTTACCATTCCGGTAAAGCTAATGTGTAGTTGATCCGATGAGTAAGAAGTCTTTACACAAGTCGATGCTTATGGCTCGAGAGTTAGAATTGATTGAGAAATTCAAAGATATGAGTTAGTGGGTGGAGAAGCTCCTAACAATGTGAAGTTGGGTATGTTGAAGCTGGTGAGTGGTATCCTTGAAGAGATCAGAGAAATTCAGAGATCTGATTTTAGTTTGATAGATCGTCTCACATTAATCGACCAAGGTAATGGATGTGATTTCCAAGTTGATGAAAATGGTGTGATGATGTTTAGAGATAGAATTTTTGTTTCTGATGTACCCGAACTTAAGAGGAGTATTCTTGAGGAGGGTCACAAAAGTGGATTGAGTATTCATCCTGGTGCTACGAATATGTATCAAGATTTGAAGAAGATATTTTGGTGTCCCTGAATGAAGAAAGAGGTTGCCAAATTTGTGTATGCTTGTTTTACCTGTCAGAAGTCAAAAATCGAACATCAGAAGTTGTTGGGTCTGATGCAACCATTGAATATTCCATAGTGGAAATGGGATAGTAGTGTTGGTGTAAGCCCTATAGGCCAATATTTTTGGTACTTGTATCGAATTATTTATTAATAATAAAAGGCTTTTTCTTTATTATGTTTGTTTAATAAAGTCCCTAGAATAGCTAGTCCGTTTAATGTATCAAGTGTGACTTAATCATGAGATCACATTAAACATAAGGACACTATTCTTAAAGTATCTGTAGTCGAGCTTTATTGTGAAGTGGGATAACATTAAAGCATTAAGACTGTTATGTATATAGACTGATGATCACATCTCATGGATCATGGATAAAGAGTTATCAAGTCTTAAACATAGGTATGAATATTAAGAGTAATATTTATACTGGATTGACCCGCTATGAGAATACTATATAGAATGTTATGCAAAGTGTCATAAGTTACTCTCATGGTGATAATGGTGTATACCACCCTTCGACCTAAAACCACTATGGACCCTAGATGTAGAGCCGAGTGCCTTATTGCTGATCAAACATTGTCCGTAACTGGATGACCATAAAGATAGTTGATGGGTACTCCACGAAGCATGCTAAGGGACATGAGTGACCTAGATGGAATTTGCCCATCATGCGTAACAGGATAAATGTCTATGGGCCCAATATTGAACTGGACAAGGGTGACACGATCTATGCCTTGTGTTCAATATAGACATAAGGTCAAAAGGGTAATTGTACACACAAGTATTATCATAAAAGGATTTGTCAGATCACATGACATTTTCGTGTCTTCGGTAGCAGTGATGTGTTGCTAGATACCGCTCACTGTTTATTATGGTAAATATGTGATTTAATATAACTGCCAATGCCGCAAAAACCTACAGGGTCACACACAAAAGGACGGATTGATGAGAGATAGAGTAACTAAAGAACACCCACTACAACAAAAATGGGTTTAGGCAACAACGAAAAACCGCCCCTTAAAGGTATAAAATCGTTGCTTAATGCTTTAGGGGACGGTTTATCAAGCGTGGAATAAACAGTCGTTGCTTATTCCATTAGAGCGCGTTTTTTTTATTTCTACCCACGGATTCTGAACACCATCGCCTAAAATATCAAAGTCCACGGTTTTAGGTGAACTTTTAAGCTGCGGTTTTCAAGTAGCAACGTAAAATAACTGTCCCCAAAACATGTGAAAAGGCAATGGTTATCAATAACCAACAGATGTAAACTGTAGCTTAATCTATAATTTCATTTACACAACATACATAACCGCGCCTAAAACAAAGGAATATACTACGGTTTTTGATAAGCAACGCATAAAAAGCGTTGCCTATAGATTGAAAAACAAATCACATTTATATATAACGTTAGACTTTGAAAGATATAATTAGTATAAAATTTCCCTGTTGTGCACTTTAGACTTTGAAAGATATAATTAGTATAGAGTTTTTCTGTTCATTTATATGGTGACACATTTGTGATCATATACCTTCACATTATTCTAATAGATTATTTTTCAATATTATTAGAAGAAGCACATTTATAAATTGAAAACATATATAAATATGAAGTATTAATAAGATGAAGTGTAATCAACTCTTTGAAATGCAAAAAATACAAATATTTTCAAAATAAATCCAAGCAATATAAGTTATAGCTAGTTGGCTTATGTAACTCCATAAAACAAAACATAATCGTCAATATTTAAATCAATGGCGGTCTTTATCATATTCATTGTGTTGAGGTTCATGAGAATCATCATCTTGAATATTATCATATTGAAGATCATTATCATCTTGATCATATTGAAGATCATCATCATCTTGATCATATTGAAGATCATCATCATCTTGATCATATTGAAGATCATCATCTTGTTCATCTTGAGGATCATCTTTGTTTCTAACCTATAAATATAAAGAATTTCTTTTATATATTATTCAAAAACAAAGTTACAATAATCAAAGCGGCATATGCAAGGCTTCAAATGACTCAACATCCATGCAATAATGATTCAATTCAAACAATTGATAGTTATCTATTACTCACTAACGAAGTTTGCACGCTTAGAATTCAAACTCGAATCTATGAAATTTATACATGAATCTTACCATCTAAACCAATATACAATGATAATTTTTAAAAAACATAATGAAAATGTGCATGGTAACATATGTTCACAATGTTCAACCTAGCTAGCATGAATATATACTAACTTAATGAGTAACTTATAAAACTAACACCGCATATTTAAAAAATTAAACAACAATAAAATAACAACTCAACACTTAATAAAATAAATGTTGATTTTTATTAATGTCAAGTATAGTACCTTTTGATGAGTAGGAGCATATGTTGATGTCGATGAGCGTGGTGTTAGAATATTATCATTGTGCAAAGCTTCTCTCATCTTATCATCTACTTCCTCTTCACTTAAATGTGGATTTTGTTGCATATACATGCTTTTCAAAAGTGCCTCCATTGCTCCCATCTTTTGCGCCATGTCAGAAATCTTACCATCATATTGCATTTTCATTAAAGAAATTTCTTCATTTTTTTTTCAACAATGATGGTGTGACAGTTCTTCCATAACATCTCACTCTACCGGGCTTTTCAATTCCAAACAATTATTGAAATGCTTGTGTTCCAGCTTTAACTGAGTTTTCAATAGATTCTTGAAGTTTATCCTAATATTTTAAATTATTAGTTTTGAATAAAATTAAAAACCACATGTGTATTTATAATGAATATTATAATTTAACGTACAATAGCAAATTAGGTTTCCCCATCCACTTGTTTTCCCTTGCGACTTTTTCGAGTTTCAATAAACATTTCAGCTTGAGTGACTTCTTCTCCATCCTTTTTTGCTCGCTACATGATTATTCATATATTAAAAAAAAACTACTTAATAATAGATTGAAAAAATAATTTATTCTATTGATAATCACACACAAATATCATACCAATTTTGCACGGATTCTAGCAAAATTTGTTGGTCCTACACAATGCATAAACTTTTGCTTGCTCCTATTACCTGCATTCTTTTTACTAATATCCTACAATACATAAAATAGTTCACTGAGTAGAATCAATGTTACATGCAAAGAAATTGAATTAGTTCATTGAGTAGTAAGTATTTAATAAAGATAGTATGAAAATATGCACAATAATGTCTAAGCAGAAATTATGCTAATATGGGGTTGCAATTGTGTTTCATTATGTCTATATTGTCTTTACTACTAAACATAATTAGAAATTGTCTAACTAGAAAATATGTTAAATATGCAAAGAAATTTAACTGTGTTTCATACTGTTCGAAACTATGCACATAAGAAAAAGTCATGCATCTTATTTCATATTAGTTGAAATGAAGCAAAACTTTATCCAACAAGTATATACACACACATAGATATTAATCAGCACATCAATGCTAATTATAGATAGTGTATGATTTTCAAATCATTTTGCTTAAAAAGAAGAAAATAATGGAGCAACCAACCAACCAAAAGATGAAAATTGATATGTTATGATATTGTATAACTATGGTGCATCTTTGATTTACCCCTTTTGTTTTACCATTCTAATATTTTAATTGAACATTTTTCTTACTATATTGAATGCAAAATAAATAACTTACCTGAACATGATTATCTTTCCAATACACTAATAATTTCTTGAAATGATATTCATATATACTTTTTGGATGGTTCTTTAATCTTTCCTTCATACTAGAGTACTTTAGGAAATGATCTCTCTTGATAGAGTATTTGTGCCGTCTCCAAGCATCATTTATTCGAGAAAATACTGCTTTTTTTCCTCTCTCAGGAATGTTGAACTTCGTCTGCAAAAATAAAATAATATTTGTCATCAATTGTAGATAAATATTTGATCATTTAAAAAATATGAAATTTTACTTTTCATACATTAATATATTTTCAAATACGATCATTATGACACTTAGGATATGCTTCATCTTTAAGCAATTCTTTGAAATTTGTATAGATCAATGGACAAAAATATGCATTCTTCGCTATAGTTCCAAGGAAATAGCCTAAGTCAGAAACAATTTGGTCATCAGGTCATCACGTGATTTTCCATGTTTGGTCTTTCTTTCCTCCAGTTTGATATTGAAATTCCTTGCCAATTCAAAGCTTGATTTGACTTGTGGTAGCTCAAAACTGGAAGCACCCATTTGACCCTTCACATGACATTTCATATTTTTCTTGTTGTTTTCTTCCTTTCTCATTTGTTCTGCAAAATATTTAAACACATTTTTTTTAGAGAAACAAAGAAATAAATAAGAATGTTCATCAAACCATAAAAAGGTATCGATGGAGAAAATGTGAAAATTAAGAAAAAAATCAAGAAATAATAAGGTTAGATCATAAAATAGAAATTTACTATCATAACACAGTATTGTCAAAATCAGAATCATCTTCATAATTTGGACAATAGATCTACCACTGTTGGCCATGGCACCTATCATCCCCTTATAATAGATCTATCATTGTTTGCTAATAATAATAATATGCTTACATCTTTTGTGAGGTTATTTGCTAATAGTAATAAAATGTAATATGATATATTTCCTCCTGGACTTTCTCCTCGAGTTCCAAATTCCTCTCATATCTTAACACATATTTGACATGAATAAATAATTCTTGTTTACTATTAAAATAATGAAAAAAATTATTACTCTCAAGAGTAGTACAACATGTCTGATCAACAGGAAATCAAATTAAACTATATTTGATTATTAATTGTATCGGCAATTAGTATTAACAGTACCTGCTTAAGGAATCCTCATAAAAATATATGTGAGGTCATTTTGGTTTTATGAAATTAAACCAGGATTAAAATAACTGTATATTTTTGGTTGATTAGATATAACAGTGTACAATAATATTATATTCTTCCTAGTTTCTTCTATTTTGAAAAGTATGTCCCTCTGTTAAGTTATTCTTGTACCAAAAGGTTACTATAATATGAGTTACTTAAAACCAAAAACTTAAAGCAATTGATGTTATAATTTGAAACAACTTTCACACTAAGCCTATGAAAGCAAATACAATCTCACTAAAGTATTATAACGCCCTTATATAATAAACCCTAATAACCATATGACATCCTCACATAATAACTTTTGTAACAAAAAATATTTAAAGTAATATTTTTCAATTCAGATTTGGAGAAATAGGAAGGTTAGAGTTTTAGGATAATTTAAGTATTTGAGTAATTTTAGGAAGAATGAGACTCACCCTTGGAGACAAATATGGCAGATAATTTGAGGCGGTGGTCCAGCTCGAGCGATTTCTAATTTCATAAACTGAAAGGAAAAAACGAAGGTATTCAAAATAGAGAAGTAAATGAAAAAGGTGAACAACAAAAGATTTTGGTCGTAAGAGGTATTTATGAGAAATAGAATGAGAATGAAAAACTTACTCTTGAGAAGTGTTTGTAACAAATGATGCAACAATACAGCGAATGTGAGTTGCAGCAGAAAACGTGCGGTGGCCGGCGTGAGAGTATGTGAGTTGTAGAGAAAATCTTTCTTTGAGTAGAAAGAAAGAAGAAAAGACAGAAGGTTCTGTAGAGAGAAAGAAGAAACGACAGAAAGTTATGTAGAGAGAAAGAAGAAAATATAATTTAGGGTTCAATTGTAATGAATCAGCTTTTAGGAAATTATAAGAAAAAAATACGAACATTAAATTATAAATAAATTTTCAAAGTAAAACATTCAAATGAAATGAAAGTGGCCTAGTGGTAATATATGTTTTTTGTGAAAGTAAGGACCTGAGTTCAACTCCTTGATTGCTATGTTTTAATAAATTTACCTTTTTCCATTTAAATGTAACATAATAAATTAATATAAGTCTAATTTAAAAATATTTTAAGGATCAAAATATGTTGATTAAATGTCAGTAATGATCTTTAACCATTTTAGTTGCACACTTCGGTTCGAAACTTTTGTTTCATTTTTTAAAAAATATTGTTTTTATTTTATTTTTATATTTTAAGAAAAATAACTGAAGTTCAAAATAATAATAAAAACCGTAACCTTTTAACAATAGGCCATGCTTTTTAGTTGTTGTTTTTAAATAAGAAACAACCACATATCTTAACCGTGGCATAAAAGGAATAAACTACGGTTATGTTATATCTACGATTTCATAAGCGTCGCTTATAGTAAATAGACGATGTTTATGTTATGCCCGCATTTTACGAACCGTAGCATAAAGTAAATAAGGGACGTTTTTTCACGCTTTGTCAAGAAACTCGTCCACGCATAAAAAAGTGCGGTATATGATACCTTTAGGTGACGATTTTTCAATCGTTGCCTATTCTTCCGTTGCCTAAAGTATAAAATGTTGTAGTGACCGTAAGGTACGGTGCACTTAAGTGAATTGTAGAACATCATAAGGTACGGTGTACTTAAGTAGAATACGAAATATGGTAAGGTACCACGCGCTTAAGTGATTTTGGCATATTATAAGATATGAGCCACATACACTTAAGTGGGCTTTTTAGCTTGTAGCCCACACAAGTGGTTCTATAAATAAAACCCTTGAGCAGAAGCATTTGTGCGGTTGCAATTTCGTTTCTCTCTATCTCTCTCACGCAAAGCCTTCATTCTTAGCAGCTTGCACTAAGATTGAAGGAATTCGTTCATTTGGACTGAGTAGAGGCGTTGTCATCGTTCAACATTCGTGATCGCTCCGTAGATCTGCATCAAAGGTTACAATCGCCACAAGAGGTAACGATTCTATCACTGATCATGCCCATTCGTAAGGATCACTAAAGGAGAAATTTTTAAATTCCACTGCATTTTGGATCGCTCTTCTCCTTCAAGTATTTCCATGGATTTTGTAACAAATTTACTGAAGACTTCAAAGCGATGCAATTCAATTTGGGTGATTGTAGATAGGTTGACTAAATCGGCTCATTTTGTATCGATGAGGATCAATTATCATTTGTAGAAGCTGGATGAATTGTATATTGATGAGAATGTCAAGATGAATGGTAATCCTTCAAGTATTGTGTCAGATAGAGATCTGAGATTTACATCGAGGTTCTAAGAGATTTTGCATGCTACTTTGGGTACTAAGCTGAAGTTGAGTTCTTCTTATCTTACATAGACGGAAAGTCAAATAGAGATGACTATCCAGTCTTTGGAGGACTTGTTAAGGGCTTGTGTGCTAGAACAAGGAGGTACTTAGGACAACTACTTGTCATTAATTGAGTTTACCTACAAAAACAGTTGCTATTCTAGTATCAAAATAGACCATATGAGGCGTTGTATGGTAGAAAGTGTAGAACTTATTTGTGTTAGTATGAGTCGAGCGAACATGTTGTGCTTGGACCTAAGATTGTTCACTTGACGACTGAAAAGATCAAGATGATTCAAGAAATGATGAAAGCGTCACAAAGTCATCAGAAAAGTTACCATGACAGGAGGAGGAAAGCCCTTGAGTTCCAGAAGGGAGATCATGTGTTTTTGAGAGTTACGCATGTAATTGGTGTTGGTCGAGCTTTGAAGTCTCAAAAGCTCACGCCGCATTTTGTTGGTCCGTACCAGATTTTACAGAGGATAAGAGAGGTGCCCTATCAGACTTCTTTGCCTCCGCCGCTTGCTAATCTTCATGATATGTTTCATGTGTCATAGTTAAGGAGATATATTTCAGATCAATCTCATGTGATCCAGGTGGATGATGTGCAGGTGGGAGATAATCTGACTGTTGATGTATCACCCATGCGGATAGAGGATTGGGAAGTGAAACAGGTGCATGGTTAAGAGATTACCTTAGTGAAGGTAGTTTAGGGTGGACCAGCTGGTGGGAGCATGACTTGGGAGCGTGAGAAGCAGCTAAGGGAGTCGCATTCGACTTTGTTTTCCTCATGTAATTTTCGAGGGCGAAACTTTCTAAAGTGAGGGAGCGTTGTAACACCCCGTTTTTTATTAGATATTTTATTATATTTTAATTGTTTGAATTATGGATTTTGATGATTTACTTTATGGATGGGTGTTGGCGGAGTATGTATCCTTGAGTTAGGGGTATAAATGGATGATAGAAGTAAGTAGAATAATTTAGAATTATTTTGATAATTAAAAATAATGTTTTATTTATTTTAATTATATTAATTAGTGAAGATAGAATAATTGGGCCAAATATGAGAAATTGAGAAATTTAGTGGGAGGAAGGAATATGGGATAATTAAGTTTGGGCCAAGTTGGTGATTTGGAAACGTTTACCCTAAAAATAAAATGTTAAGAGGAACCTAGTTTTAGGGAGATTTTCACAGTACGTGACATTTGAGAAAAATGAGCAAAGAGGCAATAGGAAAGGTGATCAAAGGAAGAGAGTGGACATTTCAATTTAGAATTTTTGCAAGGAATTCAGGTAAGGGTGAGAACTTGTTCCAATAGTAATGGGTATGGTAGAAGGGTATAATGGAGGAATCTTTAACCTCCTTAGGGTTGGGTGTTTTGATTCATAATTTTGAATTTGGATACTATGATGGTTGTTATATGATGATTATATGATGAATTTCGTGTCCCTTATGTGCGTTATTTTTGTGTTTTTATGATTGAACATATATTCACCATTGTTGCAATTTCGAAGGTTTTAGGCAAAATCTTAAAACTTTGATTAAATGATTTAATAGTGTTAAAACTGTAAATTAACTTTAGATAATTAGAGTATTGCATGGGTTGTAAGTTTTTGAGCGTTTGGCTTTTTACGAAATCGAAATCAGAGGTCCGGAAGTCCTCTAACGATGAAAAATGCAGAAAATTATGCATTCTGTCTGTCACGATCGCGCTCAGCACGAGAGCCTTTTTTTGTGTTTTTTGGTCGAAATCGTTTTGCAATTTACTTTTTATCCGTAAGTCCAAATCAAGTGACATTTGAAGTGTTGGATATCTGAAATAAAGGGCTATAATTTTTTTTCAGGGAAAAAATAATTTTGGTGATTATTTCATGGACGTTTTTGGGGTTGAAGAAGATGAAAATTATGTTGGAAATTTTAGAAAACAACAAGTTTTTAGTAACGTCTTCGTACACGGGTTTGATCATAACTTTCAACTCGTGAATCATTTTGGATTGGGGTTTGAAGCATTAGAAAGCTGACTCTCAGAGATATAAAGTGATAGTGATAAGTGAATTGTTTAAGTATTATTCATATGCCTACTGTTTTGGGGAGTTTTGTTCATACGTTCGATTAATGAATTGTTGACATATCCCGACGATTTGGTCATAACTTTTATTTCGTAAGTCCGATTTTGATGTCATTTGAAGCGTTAGAATGTTAACACTCAGACCTATAACATGATAATGATTAGTGATATGTTTTAATAATATTCACATGCATAGTATGTTAATAAATATATTGGTTTATACGTTTGGTTGATGAATCGTTGCCTTATTGTAATATCGTGGTGTGATGATTATGTTGTTATGTTGATGATGTTAAGATGTTGACAAGTTGCTTCTATTTTTTGAAATTATTCACGTGGCAACATGAGTTGGTTGTTGCATGATGAATGATGTGATGCATAAATGATGAGATGTGTGTGGGGATCCTTTAGGTGGACCTTGTTGTGTTAATGCATATTATTTGAGAGTCATGCATCTTGGTGTACGGGTTTCGGTCCAATTTTAATGAGCCTCGATTCTATGGTGATGGATCGGGTGCGAGTAGCTAATTCCTATTATTGGGGATTAGTGAAGCGTTACCTATGTTGACGGTAACGAGTTTTTGTGAGCCACGATCCCATTATTATGATGGATCGGGTGTGAGTAGCTAATTCCTATTATGGCAGATTTGTGGCGCGTTACCTATGGTGATGGTAGCGATTTTGGTGTGCTCTGGTTCCAAGAGGGAATCGATCCTATGGTGGGGATCATGGAGTGAGATGAACTTGAGTGTTCATATTTGGTACCACATGCATGTTAAGTCGGTGTTGAGTATATTTCATAAGTGTTGCATTTGTATGATTGTTATTGATATGTTGTTGGATGAGATGTTGTTGCATATGATGTTAATGATAATTGAGATATGGTTTTGTATGATGTTGATGATAATTGAGATGTTGTCGTGTATGATGTTGATTATGATTTGGATGTAAGAA
This sequence comes from Lathyrus oleraceus, assembly GCF_024323335.1. NCBI lineage: Eukaryota > Viridiplantae > Streptophyta > Magnoliopsida > Fabales > Fabaceae > Lathyrus > Lathyrus oleraceus. Next base: position 309,115,896 of record NC_066581.1, read on the forward strand.
TGTGATATATTATTGTGCATGATTGTGTATATGTTGTACTCTATTCTTCATTCTATATTGTTATTATTGAAATGAATTATAACCCCTTCTGTTTGAATGTTGCCTTTACATGGGCATCGTGCAAATACTCAAGAGTAGTATTGATAAAGTAAGGGGAAGGTATCTCTTGGATTACTTCTTTATTTTGTAGCTTTTACTAGTGGTACCTTGATCTGATCATGTAACATTGGGTTGGGTTAAAGGCTTATTTTATTCATTATGTATGATTATGTTGAAGTCATAAGACTAATTTTGTTGTTGAGAATTCTTAAGATGTTGAGTTGATTGATTACAACTCTTTTATTTTGTTATTACAATTGAAGTTGAGACTAGATATTATTACTTGCTTTATCTTCTATAATTGTGAAGATAATTCTGATGCGATGATACTTTAAAATGGAAGTGAGCATGTGGTGACAAGTTATGAATGTCTTATTATGTGAATATATAATACCAATCAGATGAGATGGATGTCGTGTAAACATCCCAGATATGATTCAGATAAGTGGGATGTCGTGTAAACATCCTTATTACAAATGTGTATATTGAAATTTACTGTTGAAACTCGTGTTATGGAGCAGGTCACGTGTGTTATGAAGGCGTGACACTCTATGTCGTTTTCTTTTATATTTAATTTACGCGATAAATTATGTGCGGGGTTTAGGGTGTTACGCTTTATTTGTGTTATTTTTGTGCATCACTCTAGTGCCTCCATTCATATCTTAAGGCATAGAGCTTGGTTTGTTAGTTGGTTTTAAAAATTTATTATAAGACACTGATTCTATAAGCTTGAGAGTAAAGTATTTGTGTTAATTGTACATCACATTATTGCTTAAGTCACATGGCATATTAGTTGATTTATCTAGTTGAGTTTTAATTCAATATTGATCACTTTGATTATTGTTGTTGATCACTAGGGTTAGTGATTGAGAGAAAGTGAGAGAGTTCTCATATTTAGGGGGAGACTAGAACGAAACTTCATGGGTAGTAATAGGAAAATGGCATTGAATTGGGAGATTTCAGAGTAAGTCCATTTGTTCTTCTGAGTATTGGGAGTGGAATAATTCTAAAGGGAGACCCAAATAGAAAGTCAATAGGAAAATAATATGAGATTGTTCTTCATATAAAACTAATTGTACTAATTAAAAATAGTGAATTTTTTTGTTGGATAGTGTCCCCTAGACATAGTTGTGGTTTACACTCAATTGAGTATACAATTGATGTATTCTTTATTATAATGCAACCTCTTCTTGTGTTTGAACTAACCTGCTCAACAATAAAGTAAAGAGACTATGAAAAAGAGAATTAAAAAACAGATACCTGTTGGAAAAAATAAATGAAAGAAAAACGTAAAGATTGCTCAAAGAAGCCAAAAGAAAACAATACGGGTGGGTACCCAAAAAAGCGTAAGTCTTATATAGTTTAAGATAATTCTCTTAAAGAGTGGAATGTTAAAACAAAGAGTCAAAATAGACGAATGGAGGAATCTAGTGAACCCCTCCAAGAATTAACCCACTCTGTATAAATTGATTCAACCTTAACTCAAGTCATATTGTAACCCTTAAGACCTCAAAAGTGTGTGTATGACAATTATTTGAGAAATAATTTAAAAAACAAAAATTTGGTTAAATGATCTATACTTGTCAATTCAGTAAATATTTTTCATCTAAGTGAATTGGTGAGAATAGAGAAAAAAATTGAATGGATATGATGCATGAATAAAGTCTTTTGACTTATCTATCCCGAGATATGGGAATTAATTGGGAAAGCGAAAGTATTTTGGTATATATCTTCATAGAAATTATCATCGAAGTAGGTAAAATCTCATATTTCTTAAAAAATCAAAATTTCCAAGTATTTTACTTGTGGACAAGGAAAGGTTATGTTTGGAGTTGTCTATGATATGATTTTTTAAGTAGTTAATTCATTGAAAGTTAAGTATATTTACTATTAAATCATTTATATTTTTGTAGGTTTTTAATACATATTTTGAAGATTTATGGGAAATATCAAACAATGTCGAAATTATCCTAACTAGTCTAATTTCATAACATTTTAATGTGAGAATTACAATCACTACTAGAAAATTCGTCTTTAGTGACCGATTTAGTGACAAAAATTTATGTTACTTTAGTCACCGAATTAATCACCAAACTTTAACAAAACGTTAATAAAAATAATTTAAAGTCGTTAAATTAGTCACCGGATTAATGACTGAAATTTTGTGACCATAATCTTAAGTCACAAAATATATTTTTATACAAAATTAATTTATTAAAAAAATTCAGTGACCAAAATTTCAGTCACTATAATATTGATGATTTTCTTTTTTAAGTTACTATTTTTCTTCTAATTTTCTCTATTTTTAAATATTTTATGTTGACCCTAATTTTTAGGTTTTAGTCAAAGTTTCACATTCTTATTTTTATAACATATAAAATATATATTTATATAAAAAATTGGTAAACATAAATTTATTAATTTAATAAAAAAATATAATTTAAATAACATCATAATAATTTAAATATATTCTAATAATACATACCTGTTTAAATATAAATGACAATAGTTATGATGCGTCACATGGTAACATGGCCCTCTATACTTATAAGAGACAATTATTTTTATTTAACTTTAACTTCTTTTAACACACTAAAAATGATGGTTAAACTGGTCCCTAATTCGATCTCTATTTCGTGCGCTACAAAAGCATAGCGACGCTATTCAAATATTTTGCCAAGGAATTAGAGGCAATCATAAGTTGGAATACGGTTAAATAAAACAGCGGCACAATTTACAATTTTAAAGATTCTTTTTATAAATTATAAAACATGTTTAGTCATTGGCATCCTAAATTTTAAAGAACAAACACATATTTTGAAGGTAAGAAGAAGAAAAACAAATATTATAATTAGAAAATCATCCTTAGTCATTACTATGTTCGTTATTTTTCTTTCTATTGTAATAATCATGAATTATATAATTTTTACTCTCACATGTGAAATATATAATTTTTATTGATTGTCTTTATAATGAACATATGTTTAATAAATTATAGGATATTATTTGATTTTAATACTTTTTTCACCTACGGAATTAGGAGAATAAATTTAGACGACAATTAATAACTAACCCTAGATTTACCTATCCAATTAAAATAATATTGTGGTGTGCTATTGTGTTAGCATAATACAAATTAGATAAGAACACGCGCGATGAATTAATTTTTATTTGATTAATATTGAATTTAAATTATTATTATTTTTGAAAAATATGGTTACAGATTTATATTATAACATCTAATTATGAATTATAATATAGACAATAATAAAAATGAACATTTTATTTGAAAGAAAAAATATATATTTATAATTTGATTTTTATATCTAAAATTTAACTTTTGCAAATTTTAATAATTCTAAAAGATATTACTTGTGATCATTTTTTATATTTTGATTCTCATTTCTCTCTGACACTCATATGTAAGAAATCAATAATGTTATTCTAAAATAATCTAACAACTCATTTTTAATACTTGTGAAAAATATGGTTAAAGAGTTATATTATAATATCTTATTATGAATTATAATATAGACAACAATTTGAATTAATCAACAATAAAAATGAACGTTTTACTTGAAAGAAAAATATATATTTATAAGTTGACATTAATATCTAGAATTTAATTTTTACAAATTTTAATAACTCTAAAAAATAATACTTGTGATCATTTTTTATACTTTGATTCTCATGTCTCTCTAACACTCATATGTGAGAAATCAATAAATCTATTCTTTTTCTATATCTTATTTGTTCGTTTGTAATATGAATAATGTAATGATGATGTTTATCAATAAGATTGAAAAGATTGCATGTTCTATCATATTTCAATATGAATAAATAGTGGCAAACCTTTGAAATTTGTATAATAACTAATTTGACATTAAAGATAATCAAAAAAATTTAATAGTTTTTGGATTCACACATCTATTTTATTTTTAAAATTTGAGCAAATATAGTTAACTAAAGTAATTGTTGAGTTGTTAGATTATTTTATTCAAAATAGGTGTGAAATTATATTGAAAAAATATATCAAAGTTATTTTTTTCTCTATTTTTTTTTTATAATTCAAAAATTATTTCAAGAAAAATAATAATGTTATATAAGATTTAAGCAAATAATACATATCAAAATTAAAAAATAGTTGTTATATTAATAGATTTTTGCTTTTGTTAAGGTTCGAACTCATGACTGCAACAAAGAATGAACTTTGACCTTTTAAAAAATAAATGTGAGTTTCTAGAGGTGTCACATAAGAATAATGATGATGTGTCAAATATTAAGTATGTGGCATATGATTTGTCGTGTGTTTTATATTTAATATATTATATAGATTAGTTTCGACCATTGTTCTAGTTTTTACATGCTATAAAACTTTTGTCTGCCGCAATGATATTTGCTCATACATGTTAGACATTCAAATCAGACGAAGCAGCAGGTTACGTGTCACAAGACCTTCGTTTGCTGCTATAATATTCCCCCACACATGTTGTGCGGTCACAGCACATAAAGCAGATTACTTAGCAATTAATTCGTCGAGTAATCCTATTTTTGTAAAGTTCATAAATTATAATCATCAGCGCATAATAAGTTCAACACAATGAAGTAGGAACGTAACTCAAAATGAAATAGCAATTTATTCAAACAAGACTTTTATAGTGATCCGCAGCGGAAATGATCAGTTACAATTCGAAAATCAAAACATCTTTATTCTGTCCTGGTTATTACCAAATCAAGTTTATGCTAATTCATCAAGTGCAACCCTGCAAGCTCAGAGCTAAACGCTTATCCTGCAATGAGTAAAGTGAAGTAAAAGTAAACATTGGTTTTTTTTTGTAGAAACAAAGATAAGAAAGTTGTGAAATTAAAAAGAGAGTTAATTTATAGAGAAGTACTGGCTACAGTCTGCGTCGGCACCAATAGGGAAAGACGGTTTGACACTACACTTGTTAGGGAGATCCTGAACGGCATTTGGATCGACTCCAGGAATGCTGGCTAAAGTTGATTTGATGCACTCACAAGCATCTTTGCGTTCGGGAAGAGATTTGGCTTGGTCATCAACAGTTTGAACACCATTGCAACACATTACAGGGACGGATGGTTCTGAGCCCGTAAGGTACCCAAGGCATGATGCTAAGGAGGTTTTGATTTCATCACATGTTTGGACAGCATTGGCTATGGGAATACCCAAAATCAAGCATATCATAGCCAAGGAAGTAACATTGATAAGCATTGAGTTAGCCATTTGTGTGAGTGAGAATATGGAAGTGATGTGAGTGTTATGGTGTATAGCTAGCTATAAGGGCTATTTATAGAGATTATACTTAGATTCCAATGCTTAACATTTTTTTTTGGGAGGAGTTTTACACGTATCAAAATCTCTATAAATATCCAGTATGACAAAAACTAAGATACCTACTTGATTTATGAATGATGAAAATTATTAGTTAATTATGAGGGAGGAGTTTTAAACAGCAAGCTAAGCACTCAAGTTGAGAAATTTTTTCTTTTTAATGATAAAATGTAATGGAAGAATAATATTTGTCTCTTAGCTATGCATCATAATAATTATCATTTGAGATTTCCATCATCACATACACTACAAGTATAATATTTGTCTTAATTTTTTCATGTAAATAAAGACTAAAAGAGATAGAGCGACTAAACAGCTAGGGATGGACTTCCGGGTAGTGCAAATGACTGCATGAAAAAATAAATTGCGAAGAAGGTCTCTTATGGTTGGATTTTGAGGAAGACAACCATATCAAAAAATAAAAAGGTAAACACCATAAAGATCAAAAGTCTTTAAAATAGTTGTCTTGATCACTTTTAAGTTTAAATATCACCTAAAGGACAATAAAAAATTGTAAAATAAAAAAGCAACTTGTTTCCAACATAAAAAAAAAATGTTAAAAATCACAGTGGGAATCTATTGCCATACATATGTAATCGATTACATGTTGTTGCAACTTCTTTTCAACATAAAATAGATAAAAACACAGTGGTAATCCATTACCATATACGTGTAATCGATTATATGATGTTGGAAGTGTATTTTTCTCTAACAATAAAAACGTGTAATCAATTATCACATGTCAGTAATAGATTACATCTTGCAGGAATAGATTTTTTACGAATCAATGCCACTTTTTAACTTTTCAATTATTTATGATGTCTCTTTAAAGTGTTGTATTTATTCATAGTGCCTTATGTGATTCTACAAATATTGGTTTACAAATCTGAAAAATGTTCAAGAATTTTCAAACAAGATTAAAGAACCTATATTTCACATTTACTCATTTTTAGTGGTATTTCATAATTTTAAGTTTTAAGACTTTGTTAAAAATTTTAAAAACCATAAGAAATTTATGAGCCTTAAATTGATATTAATCTCAAAAGTGATATCGATAAGAAGTTTATATTCCTAGTTTGGATTTGAAGATTCTTCCGCCTACAAAATTCTTCTTCATGTGTTAAGAATTAGTGTGATTCATCATAGTGTTTAATGAAAATTCATGTAAATAGAATGTGGCGTGCTTTTTTGGTTGTGTATTAAGTACTCGTTAAGAAGAGTCTTGGTATAAGTCTTGTAATTGAAAATTTTGATACATATGGAAAATTCCTCTAATCAGAAAGAGGGACCGGATGTACCCTTCAATTGGAAAAGACAAACCAAGACAAATATCGTTTGTGTTTCTCTTCTCCCTTATTTTTTACATTTCACATTTTAATTTTCATCACTTTACTTATTATTATTTTTGAATTAATTATAAGCTCACAAACTCATTTTCAGTAAAATAGATTATCAGAAATAAGCGCTTAAATTTAGAAAAATACAAAAATCCTAATTCGCCCCTCCCTCCTCCACTACTAGAATAAGTCATTTTAGCCTCCTAGTTTAGAGTCGGCCACCGACACGGACACTATTAGTGTCGGCTAAGCCTACACTAACGGACTCTATCTAGGTACATCTTTTAAGACAAATTATTTTTTTATCAGTGTCGGCAAAACCGACACTACTTGTTATGTTATCTTTGAAGAATGTTTGATTAATTTATTTAGAGTCGGTGAGACCGATTCTATCTAGTAGCATTATTTTTTAATTAGTATTTATTTACTTAGAGTCCGCTGAGCCGACTCTATTCTTATAACATATACATTTTCCATTGATTTATCTATAATATATATATATATATATATATATATATATATATATATATATATATATATATATATATATATATATATATATATATATATTTAAGGTTTAAGTATTTTATTTATTAATTAGAGTCCGTTTGGCGGACTCTATGGAATTTTCTATTTCGGACCAAAAATTACGCGACAGCTTATTTCCCTCTTTCCTTTTCCCTCGTCATTTTTCACTCTCCCTCCATTTCATTTCACAAAACGAAAACCCTAATTCCATGCTAATTCGTGAATCCCTTGTTTCCCTATTTCGTGAACCGATTCGTGAATCCCTAATCCGTGAATCCATTGAAGAATCCCTAATTCCCTAATTCAAAATCCCTCGTTAAAGGGTTTCTGAATCATCAAAGGTAATGCATATTCATCTCAAGTGATTTCCATGGAGTTTTGGTTTAATGAGTATGAGATAGTCATATGTTTTATGTTTTCTGAATGTAGGTTTTCCAGAACTATCGGCTTTGTGGATGCTGGAATCAACTTTTCTTTGCAAGTTTAGTATTGTTTCCAAATATGTTTAAAGTCTCCTTTAAGTCTGAAACTACAAAAATCAAATTATTTGCTAATTGATTTTCTGAATGTAGGTTTTCAAGAATGCTCATCTTACTTAGTGGAGGCAGTAAGCAGTTGTTGAATGCAAGTTAATTTGGAACCGAAGTACTATATCATCCGGGATTTTGCAAAGACAACTCTTTCTCAAGGTTAGTCATCCCTATGTTAATTTGGAACCAGACTGAACAGTTAGTGTTTGCAATAGTTAGTGTTTGCATCAGTTAGTATTTCTCAAGGTTGGGGTTATAATTTATTTTGAAGGAAATGTTTTTTCTGGACTCAAATTTATTAACTGTTTGCATCAGTAGTGAAAGCTGTGTTTGTGAAAGCTGTATAGTTTCTATGATACTCCTGTTATGAACATATGTGTGGTGTCAAATTGAACTCTAAATCTGAATTTAACTTAGCCATTTTAACTTAGCCATTTTACCTGAATAGCGATGAGTAGGATTAGCCATTTTACCATACAAATTGAACTCTAAATCTGATACAGTTGCAACTGCTACACCAGCTGACACAGCAGCCAAAGCTAAAACCTGCATCATTGCATTCCAATGCATGATTAGTACATAAACAATAAAGGGTTGGATGGAGTAGTTCTTTTTTTAGATACATGAAATGTTTTATAAAAGAGAGAGAATAAAAAACGCCGAAAAGCTTAGTTATGACCTTTTTCGAAGAAATGGTTTTCTTAAAAAATATGAACTCTCCCTGCAAGCTTCTTGAAAATCACAAGACAGCCTAAAGCCAATCCACACTATAGGCTTCCCGATCCAACCTTTTCTCTGTTAACTGCCTACCTTTCCTACCATTAGACCAAGTGAATTTATTTCCAAGAGTAGGGATATGGATGTAATGATTGGAATCAGACCAATGAAAGAAATCCTGCATAGGGATACTAGAAGTCCAATGGTTACCTTTATACTCATCAACACTAATGATAGCATTAAAGTCCCCAATAAAGCAACAAAGAGTGTTAAGGATTCATGATCATGTAATCGTGGATGTAAACTACCTCCCATCGTTTAAGGAAGTACCGAATGACATCTCTATCCCTGCCTTCTGGGCGGCCATCAGAAATAAGTTTGACAGTATGGTTTCTAAACAAGCACGTGCTTGAATGAACATCACGACTTTGACAAGAAATTTTGCCCGTGATTACATCAAACCTTTGATCAGGCACCGGATCTTATCATGACAAACATGAGGTCGAATAATTTTACTGTTGCAATGTTTGAAGTTTGAAATACTTAACACTTTAGTTATTATACAATTCAATGTAATGCTTCTGCTATTTGGTGTTTTATTCCCTTGCATGAAAAATAAATCATGTGAAATTTGTTGAATGCTGGTAGTTAAATCTGTATACATGTTAGGTGATATGTGTTGGTCTGAGTCTTCAAAATCATTTTATTCCTTTCATTGTAACATATATTTGACATAGGAAATATTTATTTTTACATCCTTTTTCTCTCTAAAATCCTTATACAAACATAGGTCTGAGTCTTCCACACAAATTGATCTTTCTTAGGATCCATAACCAGAAAAAAAAAGGTCCACTTCGGGTCATCTATGCCCAAACATCAAACCTAATCTGAGTACTATAAGTGTTAAAATGCATAGAGATGTCTATGAATACATTTGCTACAGAGTTGAGGACAAAATTAACTTGCTTCAGAATCTCCCACAAAGAAGGGTTGTGTTGGTGCTGCTATGTCTTGCTTCTAGTTAAAATACTAGGACTACTATTGACAAGTGACTATTGAGCTGCTGCTGCTTCTTCATGAATTTCTCCTTCTTCAACTGGACTGAAACTCACTCGTTTTTGAAAATTCAAATTCAGCCAATAACATTAGCTTAATTTCACATTACTTAATAACATTATTCTATATGATTTGTTGTAGTCGTATTTGTTTGGAAGAAAACCAGTTTTTTAATTTAGTATTTAACTATAACTTTTCAACAATGTTAAAATAAGCATCAATCAACTTTTGAAGTTATCTCATTCTTACATTTGACTTATGCTTATGAATTTTACATTGAAGAATAAGGCGTGAGGCATGTTACCATGTTAGATAGCTTAGTAAGAAACGTCATAAACAACATAGAAAGCCTAAGATAATAGAAAATATTCATCCACGTTATGTAAAACTTGCAATAAAATTTTATTTCCTCAACTTTCTTCTTGGCATCAGCAAGATAAGGTTGATTGCAACTCATATCATAAATGAAATAAATATTCATAATCTGTCCCGGTTATACTTTCGTTCATAAGATTTTATCCCCTTTTCGGTATATAAAATGGCTTCAAATGTGATTTTTTAACAGATGAACAACTTAAAGTTTACACAAAATTTTCTTAACGTGGAAATAGTATATCACTAGTAACTTTAACAAAATAGAGAAGTGAGTACAATAGCTTATTGGATTTATTAACATCATCTAAGTTGTTTCTCTTTATACAGTGGAGATCAATATTCAGCTGTGTCATTAATAGGGCCTCGGACAACTGATGCATCTACAATTAAGATTTCAGGAAGTGAGTACAATAGCTTATTGGATTTGTTAAAATATACAGCAGTTTAATAGATTTATAAATCTGTGCAGCAATTTTGTTTACGGTCTGAAATAATAATGTACAATAGTATTAAAATTTGCTATGTTCGTCATGTTTAATTTTTGAACCACTGAAAATAAAATAAAAATCCCTTGGAATGCATGTATTCTATTCTCTCCTAATACCCATTAGGAAGTTATCTGATTTTCTCCTAATACCCATTAGGAAGTTATCAGCCATTCATTTTTGTCTAATATATGTTTTAATTTTCAGTGGTTGACGAGTTAATTGTTTGCCTTATAGAAAATGGATCGTACTTGGATGTACGATAGAGTATATTCCAATAGACACGGATTGAAAGAAGAGTATGTTCGCGGGGTTAAAGACTTCGTAAAGAGGGCTTTGAAACAACCTATTTGTAAATCTGAGGGAGGGATAAGGTGTCCGTGTATAAATTGCAAGTGTCTCAAGATAAGAACACCAACTAATGTTAGACTTCACTTGTATCGAGATGGATTTCAACCAGACTATTGGATTTGGACTCAACATGGAGAAGTAGAGCTCAATGTTAATACAAGGAATGATTCAAATAGTAGTGAGCATGTGCATCATGATGACCAAATTGAGGCAATGAATCAGATGGTGTATGATGCTTTTAGGCCTTATGGAGTATTCTCTCACGTGAATGATAACATAGAAGTTGAGGAATATATGGAGGATGAGTTTCCCAAAGAAGATGCCAAACGATTTTATGACAAGTTGATATCTTTCAACAAGCCCATTTATGAGGGAGCTACCCAATCAATATTATCAATATCTACTCAACTTCTTGAAATTAGGTCTAATTGGCATGTACCACAAAAAGGTTTAGATTTTGTTGCACAAATGCTTAAAAGTGTATGTCCAGTTCAAAAATGCTTGCCCGAGAACTATTACCAAGCAACACAGTTGGTATCTAAGTTAGGGCTAAAGGTTGAGAAGATTGATTGTTGTAAGAATGGTTGTATGTTATATTACAAGGATGATAGCAATCTATCAGAGTGCAAATTTTGTAATGCTCCTAGGTTCATTCCTCGCAAGACTGGCATGGGAAAGTACAAAGATATCCCAGTGAAGAGAATGTTCTACTTCCCAATCATTCCCAGATTACAAAGATTGTATGCATCAACTGAGTCGGCAAGTGAAATGAGATGGCATCACATGAACAAAAATAGTTCCAACATCCTTCGCCACCCGTCAGATGGAAAAGCATGGAAACATTTTGATAGTGTATATCCTGACTTTTCTAGGGAACCCAGAAATGTAAGGTTGGGTCTGTGTTCAGATGGTTTTACTCCTTACATTCAAGCGTCTGCTTCTCCATACTCATGTTGGCTAATAATAGTTACTCCGTATAATCTCCCCCCTGAAATGTGCATGACCAAACCATACTTGTTTTTGGCATGCCTCATACCCGGACCTAAAAACCCTAAATTAAAGATAGATGTCTACTTGCAACCATTGATTGATGATCTACATCGATTGTGGTCCAATGGAATATTGACCTATGATATATCTACAAAACAAAACTTCATCATGAAAGCCTGCTTGATGTGGACAATTAATGATTTTCCAGCCTATGGTATGTTATCTGGATGGGGAACACAAGGTAAATTGGCATGCCCTCATTGTATGGAACACACTGATGCTTTCACCTTGAAAAGTGGCCATAAGAATTCCTGGTTTGACTGTCATCGTCGTTTCTTGCCATCTAATCACTCCTTCAGAAGGAGTAAAAGAAGTTTCCTAAAAAATAGGGTTGTGACCAATGAGCCACCTCCCATTTCCACAGGGAAAGATATATGGGCGGTAATAAGTAATTTTCCAAAAGTTACTGAAATTGGATGGGAGGCGAAATGGAAAGAATTCGAAGGGTATGGAGTGGATCACAATTGGAAAAAGCGAAGTATTTTTTGGGATCTCCCATATTGGAAGGATAACTTGTTAAGGCATAACCTCGATGTGATGCACATAGAAAAAAACGTCTTCGATAATATATTTAATACTGTCATGAATGTTAAGGACAAAACAAAGGATAATGAAAAGGCAAGAGAAGACTTGGCTAAATTATGCTTTCGCGGGGACTTGGAGCTCCAACCCTTAGAAAACGGAAAGAATGGTAAACCAAAGGCTAGTTACACTCTAACCAAATCTGAAGCCAAGTTGGTTTATAAATGGCTTAAGGAATTGAGAATGCCAGATGGCTATGCTTCAAACCTCAGTAGGTGTGCCAATGTAGAAAAGGGTACGGTGCATGGGATGAAGAGCCATGATTGTCATGTTTTCATGGAATGTTTACTCCCAATTGCATTCCATTCATTGCCAGATTTGGTTTGGAAACCATTAGCTGAGCTAAGTCGATTCTTTAAAGATCTTTGTTGCAATACATTGAGGATGGACGACTTAATTAAGTTGGATGAGAATATTCCAATTATCATATGCAAGTTGGAAAGGATTTTTCCACCAGGTTTCTTTGACTCAATGGAGCATCTTCCAATCCATCTTGCCAAAGAAGCAATTCTAGGTGGTCCAGTACAGTACCGATGGATGTATCCATTCGAAAGGTAATTGTTGTGGTTGATTTTATTAAGTTATTGCATGTTTATCATAAATTAATAAACGTGGGATGATTGAATGTGCAGATTTATGGGAGTCTCAAAGAGGGCAGTGACAAATAAGGCTAGAGTTGAAGGTTCCATATGCAGTGATTATATACATCGCGAGACAAATTACTTTTGCTCTCATTATTTCAACTCTTTCCGTTTGTTGCCAACCATAAATCTTAGTAACAAACCTCATTTAGACAATGATGACATTCTACCTACAATGTCCATTCTACAAAGTGGCGGTCGACCAAGTGGGAAGTCACGAAAATATTTTCTATCTGATAAGGAATGGAAGTCTTCACATGTGCATGTCTTGATAAATTGTGATGAGGTTAAACCATATCTTGAGTAAGTGTGCATCATAATATATTCAATCAAATTATTGATGCATATCATAATAGATATTTACTTATGAATCGTGTGATTTATTTCAGCATATTCTTAGAGAACCACTCTCTAGATATAGAAGATTCATCTGGGCGCATACATATAGAGTTTCCCATATGGATGAAGAAATATGTTGTTGTATAATGTTTATAATTGACATCAAAGCGAGAGTTGGTTAAATTGTTCCTAGATCAAGTTGTATAATGTTTACAACTCAGAAGGGAATGCAAGAAGTTAAAAGGTCTAGATTAAACACCCTTTTCTTAAGAATACAAAGTGTTTAGAATGTTACCAGGAGAGAAAATTCTAGATTTAGCGGAAAGATTCACCCACTTAACAAATCATTTAATTGTTTTTGACATTTTTTTACTATAATTTAAAGATTCTTAGATCACTAACAAGGGCATGGAAATAAAAGCTGACAATCATTTCAGAAATGAAAATTTTGTCAAAGATAATATTGACAACACTATTTGTAAAGGTACAAGGACATGAGTTAGAACTTAATCAGTTGGAACTACATGAAGAACTTGAGAAGAAACAAATTTTTGTTTGCTTGAAGGCTGATTCAAATGTGAATTTATAAGATGATAATTCAGAAGAAGATGACAATATGACTCTACTAGTCAAGAAGTTTGGAAAATTCTTAAGAAGAAACAAGGCAATGAAATTTGGTCAAGAAAAGAGATTTGTGAAGAAGAATGAAACATAAATCTCAAATCAAAATTTCACTTGCTTTGAACGTGGAAAGCCATAACATATCAAATAAATTGGTCATCCCTCTAAAAAAAATGGTTTCAAAAGAAATAAGGACATGAGTTCAAAGAAGGCATATATTTCATGGGAGGATAGAGAAGTAAGTTCATCTTCAAATTTAAAAATGAAGAACATGCTCATCTTTCATTTATGGCTTCACATCATTCCAATAATAAAAATAAAGAGGTTAGTAGTGAGAAATCATCCTATGAAAAATTAAAAAATGGTTTGCAATTACATGATGAATGTCTAAATATTTCTAGGGTGAATACTAAACAAAATAAAATCATTTCGTCTTTATAGCGTAAAACCAATATCATACAAGATGGATTAAGAATAAGTAAACCAATATGTCGATTACTTGTTTGTCCTTACCCCTCAATTAAAATATACAATAATTCAAATTGATTTAGAAAATAATAATCTGAAAAATTAAATTATTCTTGAAAATCAACTTAGACGATCCACTGTTTTTCAAATTGCATGCATATTATAATTCATATATCGCTATTTAACATATAGAATTTGGTTCAATGCCCCAAGTTATTCAAAGCAATGGTTTCTTCTCTTCTAATTTGTTTTGAAAAACATTTATTGACTAATTCGGAGTCATCATCATCATTATTTTAATCGATGATGATGATAATTATGATGACAACGATGACGATGAACAGTGGCGGAACTGAGGGGGACGTGGGAAGGTCACGACCACCCCTCAACTTTTTATTTATTTTTAATTCATATATATTAAATTACTAAAACATCCTTATTTTAAATTAAAATTAATTTTTATTTTTCATTCAAAATTAGGTTAAAATACAGATAAGGTAAAAAACCCCTACCTTTCGTTTCTTTCTCATATGGGTTTGCTACCGGCACCGAAATCCGAACAGATTAAAGTGATCGGCATCTAACAGTTAAATTTTTTTATTCATTCTTCTTTTATAAAAAGTAACAAATTATAGTGATTGCTTGATTTGTGTTTTTGAGATTTTTAGGGTTCTTCTTTCTTGATGTGTTAAAATAATCTATATGAGGTTTATTAAGTCAATTCATAACACTGTAATTTACAAATATAGTTATACACTGTAATAAGGTTTATTTAATCATTGTTGCTGCTAATTTCTAATAGTGAAGTTACCGGTATTTGAAAACGGATTAAAGTTGATTAATTAAGTTTACTAATTTTTTTCTCTTTTAACTTTTATGTTCTCTAAATTGATTTTTGGATCTGATATGATATTATAGGAAGAGTAAAGATGAATAATAGGAAAATTGATTTTTTTTTCAAAAGGAAGGCATGTGAAATTGAAAGAGAAGAGAGAGATGAAGAAATTATAATCCCGACATCCGAATCTGAAAAAGTTCTCGAGAATCCAACAATTGAAAAGCATCATGGTTTTGAAAATTCTTTGGAACGCGATCCTGGAAAGCGTCCTCCGATTTGGCAATATCCATCAAATCAAGTGGATGCAATACGAAGAGCTTATCTAAAATGGGGTCCATATCAAATTCATTTAGAAAACTATCCTTTGTCCGGTAACGAGGATCTTCCGAGAAGGTTTCAACATACTTGGTTTAGCATATTTCTATCATGGTTAGAATATTCACCATCTGAAGATGTCGCATATTGCTTACCATGTTACCTTTTTAGCAAAAAACTAAGTGGACGTCCCGGATCACTTGTCTTTATTTCTATGGGTTTTAGAAATTGGAAGAAAGTTAGAAATGGAAAACATTGTTCCTTTCTTAAACACATAGGGAAGGATCCTTTCTCACCACACAACAATGCAATGAAAGCTTGTCAAGACTTGTTGAATCAAGATGGTCATATTAGAAATGTTATTCAAGTTCAAAGTTCAAGTCAAAGAATGAATAATCGGTTACGACTCAAGACTTCAATTGACACTATTCGTTGGTTAACACTACAAGCTTGTGCTTTTAGGGGTCACGACGAAAGTAGCAAATCAAGAAATCAGGGTAACTTTCTTGAGTTATTGAAACTTTTAGCATCCTACAATGATGAAGTTGCAAAAGTTATGTTGGAAAATGCTCCACACAATTGCAACTATACTTCACATTAAATTCAAAAATAGCTCTTGCAAATTCTTTCTAGTAGGGTGAAAAAGAGTATTCGTGAGGAAATTGGTGATTCCAAATTTTGTATCGTTGTTGATGAAGCTCGTGATGAGTCAAAAAAGGAACAAATGACTCTTGTATTAAGATTTGTTGATAAAGTTGGTTTAATACAAGAGAGATTTTTTGATGTGGCATGTAACACCCCAAATATTGTTAGAGTAATTTAAATATTATTTAATATGATTATTGGAAGGTAAAAGGAATTATTAAATAATATTGGGAATTATTATTATTATTATTATTATTATTATAGGTGTTATTTATTTTAATAATAATTAAATAAATAAAATAATTGGAATATGAAGAGTGGAAGGGTAAAAGTGGAAATTGGACAAAAGAGGCCAAAGTGAGAACTCAGGTTGTTTTCACGTGTTTTGCCTCAGAATCAGAGAAAGGGGGAGAAACGCTGAAGAGAAAGAGAAGGAAGAGGAAAAGGCCAAAGATTGCTCAGAGCTTCCTTCAATCCAAAGAGGTAAGGGGTCTGAACCTTATTAAACAATAATATGCTGAAAATGGTGAAATATTGTATGAACGAAATTGGGTTTTTAGTCGAAGGAATTCGTAGAAATTATATGCAATGATGTTAGGATTGTGAAATCGAATAGGAGACTAATTGTACTAGATGATATGAGTGATTTTGTGCGAAATTTGGACTGTGGAAGGATGAATTTGGACAGATCTCGTAGCAGAGAAAGCCATTGCAGATCTGGAAACCTGGTCTCTGGTCATACGCGTATGGCACTAGGCAATACGCGTATGAGACTGTTGGTACGCGTATGGCACTAGGCAATACGCGTATGGACGAGGAAGATGATGTTTTGAACGTGTTTTGGTCTCTGTTGGTACGCGTATGGGAATGTGATACGCGTAGCATACGCGTATGGACATGGGCGATACGCGTATGGATTTGGTCAGGCGTGGGCAATACGCGTATGGGCATAGGCAATACGCGTATGGGCAGACTTGTGGTCTTTCCTGGGTTGTTGTTGTGCAGTTTTGGTTGTTAGGCTGAGCGAGGTAACTTAGCTGATGTATGGTATACGAGGGATCATTTCCCGTTGCTTTGAGTGGTATAGACATTAGTAGAGGGTGATAATGTTGTGTTTGATTATGTGGCATGATGTGATATGCTTTTATGAATGAATGTGTTAATGATGATGATAACATGACTATATGATGCTGTTGTTGCTATGTTGATTATGATGCATGCTGGGTGTGCATGCATTCATGAAAGGCCGATGCCTAGTGATGAACGGACTGAGTTCCAATGATGTTGTTGACTCCGGCTTGTTGAGAGGCTTAGTTCCTTACGGGGAACTCGGATTCTATGGTGATGAATCTGGGAGTGGTGATCCTGTAGTTGGTCACAAAATGGGTATACCGAGTCGTGTTGAGTCATGCATGGGTGTGTGCATTGCATTTAATATGTTGTTTGTTGATGTTCATGAGTATGTTGATTATGATGATTATGATGAGCTGTGTGGTATATGTGAAATATATTTATGTTTATATTTCTGTCGCTATACTATTATTTAATAATGTAGTTCTCACCCCTTCTGCATGTGTTTATGTTCATCTATGATGAGCAATGTGCAGATAAAGCGGAGTAGCTATTGTTGAGGTTTGAAGAATAAGTGTAGAGTTATTCTACAGAGTCGAGTCAAATGCTCTGGTCATGTGACACCGGGATTATGGGATTCGATAGATAATATATTATTATTTACGTTGTTTATGATGACTAATGTTGAGATGTTGTGTTGAGATAATGTTGAAACATTATTATGAATTGTTATATGATGAATTATAATATTTGTGTTGTTGTCCGCTGCGAAGTTTTAAATATTAAATAATATATGTTATGTTAAAATGAAATAAGTGTTATGTTGTAAGGAATATAAACTCTTCTACATGTTGTACTCTGATAATATAATTAAATATGTCGTTCGGGTAGAAGGGTGTTACATGGCACATGTTAAAGACACCACATCTTTAACTCTTAAGGAAGCAATATGTGATATACTTTCTCGACATAACCTTGATGTTTCTAACATTCGTGGCCAAGGGTATGATGGTGCTAGCAATATGAGAGGAGAATGAAATGGTTTACAAGCCCTCTTTATGAATGATTGTCCTTATGCATACTATGTTCATTGTTTTGCTCATCGATTGCAACTTGCATTAGTTACATCATCAAGAGAAGTCAAACCTGTTCATAAATTTTTTGAGAAGCTGATCTTTGTTGTGAATGTTGTTTGTTCTTCTACAAAGCGTCATGATGAGTTACAAGCTGCCCAATTAGAAGAAATTTCTTATTTGTTAGAGATTGATGAGATTGTAACTGGTAAAGGTGCAAATCAAGTTGGTACATTGAAACGAGTTGGAGATACTCGTTGCGGATCACATTACGATTCAATTTCTAGCTTGATAAACATGTATGAAGCAACTTGTTTAGTTTTAAAAAAAATTGCCAAAGATAGAGGGAGTTATGCTACACATGGGGATGCAGATAGTTGTTACAATTACTTGAAGGAATTTGATTTTATATTTATTTTGCACTTGATGAAAGAAATCATGGGAATAACAGATATGTTTTGTCAAGCCATACAAAAAAAATCAAGATGTAGTTAATGCTATGAACTTGGTTCGTTCAACAAAACATCTTATTCAAGGTTTGAGAGAAAATGGTTGGGATATATTGTTTACTAAAGTGGTATCTTTTTGTGAAAAGCATGGTATTGAGATTCCTGATCTTAATGATGTTCATTCAACAACAAGATTTGGACGCTCCCGTCTTGAAGAGAATCAAGTCACAATTCAACATTACTTTAAAGTTGAAATCTTTTTCACTACCATTGACAAACAGTTACAAGAGTTGAATAGAAGATTCAGTGAGCAGGCAATGGATTTGTTAACTCTTTCTTGTTCTTTATCTCCTAAGGATGGATATAAAGCTTTTAGCATTGATACTATTTGTTCTTTAGTTGAAAAATATTATCCTATGAATTTTAGTGATCAAGAGAAGAATAATTTGCAATTTCAACTCCAATATTTTCTATTTGTTGCTCGTCAAGCATCAAACTTGAATAATTTATCAACTATTCAAGAACTATGTTCATGTTTGGTTGCATCTGGACAAGCTGAAACTTACTTCTTGATTGATAGACTACTTCGTCTTATCATGACTCTTCCCGTTTCTACGGCCACAACTGAGAGGTCTTTTTCAGCAATGAAAATTATTAAGACCAAGTTGAGAAACAAGATGTATGATGGGTTTGTTTGAGATAGCATGACAGTATATATTGAAAGGGAGATTAGTGCAAGCATTAGTTCAGAGTCAATTATTGACGGTTTCAAGTCACTCAGAACACGTAAATTACTTTAAGGTAGTTTTAAGTCATGTAATTTAAATTTTTAGTAATTAACTTTGTATTTATTTTAACTTTAATATTTTATTTAAAATACTATTTATATTTTATTTATAATATTTATTTTACGTTAGCGGTCATCCCAAATTTTTTTATCTGGCTCCGCCACTGACGATGAATCTAAATTTCTTAAAAAAATTTATGTTTTTCAAAATAACTTGGGGTATTGAATCAAATTCTATAAGTTAAAGAGCAAGAGATGAATTACAAGATGCATGCAATTCGAAAATAAATCGATTAATCTAAGTTGGTTTTCAAATATTATTAATTTTTAGATTATCATTTCATAAATCAATTTAAATAAATGCATGTTCAATGAGGGGTTAGTGAAACAAATAATCTACATATAATATAATAAACTCAACTAGTGTTAGAGTTTAACTAAATCATATTTAGCTGCACAAAACAAACTTCTTCTAGGACATAAAAAAACATCACCAAACTTAACAAGGAAACCATTTTGAACAACAACAACATATCAACTTAAATTTTTTTCACAAACTTACCTTTTATTGAAAAGATATGTGGAAAGTGAAGACGAAGAAATGATCTACTTGTCTTAGAATGGCATCCACAATGAATGGAGGATGAAGCTGAAGTGAGAGCTGCAAACTTGTGTTAAATTTGAATGGATATCATTATGGGTCTTTCACACAAGTTTGCAGTTTTCACTTCCACTTCATCCTTCTTGTATTTTTTCTTCATAGCAACACAAACAATTTGTGAACCACATCCATAATATGTGTTTTCCTGAGTTAATTTTTATCATTCACCTTCCTTATAAGTAAAAATGCATTAGCATGACATTGTAATCCTAAAAAAATCATGTTAACAAAATTTGGTAACATAAACTAGCATGACATTGTAATCCTACAAATAGCATGTTAACTTGATTTGGAAACATAAACTAGCACGACATTGTAATCCAAGCAACATGTCAACCAGATTTTGAAACATAAACTAGCATGATATTGTAATCCTACAAACAACATGTTAAACATAAACGAAAACATAAACGATATTTAGAAAGTTTGAAAAAAATTAAGAAGAACACAGTCATACTTGGAATATATATGGTAACTTCTTTCCCATTTATATTGTCATTGAAGGTGAGAAAAAAAACAAGATGATGGGGGGAGGGGGAGTGTGTTGCCTTTTTTTCTTTCTTTTAAATTATTGGTCATATTCTAAACACGAAGTATAAAATCAGAAACACTCAGAGGTAGGCAGTGGATAAATAAGGCAAGAAAGAAGAGTAACACATAGAGAATTATCTTATTTCCTCTCACAACTTGAGAGTAATCAAGTCCCCTTGTTCTTACAAGATATTTTCACTATAATCACACAAGATTACAATTTTTGTAAGCACATAAGCAAGAGACTTTCATTGCTAAAACACAAAATAAGAGACTTTTATGCTCAAGCACACAAGAAATAGACTTTTATGCTCAAGCACACAGGAAAGAGACTTCTATGCTCAAGCACATATAAAAGAGACTTCAAATGATTAAACGCTAAGTAAGAGACTTATATGCTCAAGCACACAAGAAAGAGACTTCTTAATATCTACTTAACAAATAAAAGATTGTTTGAGAAATACACTTGATATACAATCAGAGGTGTAGAAAGAATATAATGTAATATACTCTTTTAAGACTTAGTAATTTCTAAGGTATACGAGGATAAGAAACTCTAAGTTCATCTTATGCTTTTGTTTTGACAGAGTGACTTCTCTTTGAGTATCAATTATTATATTTTTATTCAGGTCTTTAACTCCTTAAATAGAGAAGGAAAATAGTCATTGAAGATCCAGCATAGTAGAGTTTTTGAGAAGCTTGAATAGAGACGTTGAGATATTTCTTCAAATGGTTATTGAAATTAAAAGCTTGTTTGAAATTCCTTTGCTGCAAGAGAAATTATCAGTTGCATCTCAGCTGACTCTATAAGGAAAATATAGCTTACGTTTTCACGTGACAAAGTAGGCTCAAAGGTTGACAATAACCCATCAGAGATACCTTCGTCCTTGCTCCTTGACTGGCTCAGATTCTGATCATCAGAAGTCGGCTTCCTTGTGAGTGCACTATCCTCTTAGATGCGTTTTGAATGATGTCAAAACTAGGGAGCTTAGTATTTGTGTACATTGGATCTTGTTGTTTATGTCTATATGTGCATTATCATAATAGGACATTTAAAATCAGATTAGATTAGCTATTATAAGTAAAAACTATGATTTTTCATGAAAATAAGTGAATGAGTTAATACATGATTGCTATGAGTCAATACGTCAAGCATATGAGTTAATATATAATGAAGAATGGTTATAAACACAACACTGACTTCTATGAGTCAACACAAGTTGTGAATGAGTCGATAGAAGCTGCGAATGAGTCGACTCATCCATGGTTGGAGTCAACTCAAACTGAAAGTTTTTTTAAGGAATTTGTCTCTTCCTTTCTTGTATATATACATAGGGCCTTATGTATTAACTCATACTAATTTAGAGTCAAGACATCATGTTTGGATTCAATACATGCATTGGCTCAATCTTTTCAAAAACTTGTAATTTTTACTAAAAATATGGTTTTGCTATTATTTTTTCTACAGACACACATACATATAAATGTGCATTCATGCATCATTTATTATAATCAAAACCAAGTATATACTTATAATTTTATCTACATCTTCAATCTTTTTCTTCATACATTCAACAATTATACATAATTGTAAGACCTCAATTTTAACCCCTAAGATCCCTCATGCCATCTCACAGCTTTACATTAGCATTGGGATCACACCTTGGTACACTCCTCGCCTATCATTCATTGGGTTTGCATTGGGATAGGTCACCAAACATATGTGATTGTATCATACTTTATTTTCTTTGATTACTAACCAAAATACAAAAATATGTCTAGTATAACTTTGTTTCTTTTGTAGGTAGTATGCGTGTCCATTTGTGCCCCACCAAGCCCACAACTAGGGTTTGAGACCCTAAATGCAATAGATAAAGAAAGAAAAGTCCACATTGGTTCTAAACATCATATATGGATCCCCCATGTTCTTTATTTGACATTTTGATCAAGAGTTCATCAAGAGTTTGAAGCTTGTTTGTCAAGGAATCCCTAATTCATCTAGGTATCTTGTGTGTCTTCCTCAATAAGTTTCTTAAACATTTGGTCAAATATATCAAAGGATACTTAATTTTACATCATTATAAGCATATATTATCCTCCATGGTCCTCTAAGATCAAAGTAACTTGAAGTATGTAAGTTGATTCAAGGAAGTTGACCAGAAAAGTCAGCTGGTCAAATTTAGGATTTCCTAGACCCTATATCCTACAATTCTTGTCATATGAAAATGATTCCATAAGAAAACTTACTCTTTATGACATTCCAAACATCTTTCATATTGGCCTCGAGAACTAACTGTGTTTGGAAAGTCATTTTTTATGGTGAAAGATTATATGTCATTTTGTTTGTACCCTAGATTGAAGGTCAACTTCCAAGAGCCATAATTTCCTCATTTTTTATGATATGAATATGATCCTAGTTTAATGATTAATTTCAAGATGCCTTATTCAACTTTTCTTCTTTGAGAAAGATCAAATTCTACTTGAAATGTCATGTACCATGAGGAAACATTATGGGTCCATTTTGGTCTTCATCATTGAACAAGCAAATTTCCTCAACTTCTAAAATCCATAACTCCACCATCCAAACTCCAAATGGTGCCAAATTTGTGGAGAAGTTGAATGAAATTTTAATATATAAAACTTTGTAGAAGGAGATAAGTTAATTTGAAGCTCACATCAAAAGTTATTCAAAGTGGAAAGAGAGGTCATTTGGCTTATAACTTAGAAAAATTTCTAAGTATGTTTGATACCCCCACCTTAAAGGTCAGCTTTCTCCATTCTCCAAGCTTCAAATTGAAAAAGTCATAATATAAAATTTGTTCTTTATAATGATGGCTTTCTAAAAAGTCCAAGATCACATCATTTGGATGAGAAATGAGGGACTTGCACATGAGGTATTTCCATAGATTATTTTGGCAAGTTTTGAGCTCCAAACAATGCACAATTTTGCATGGCCTTGTGTGATGACTTCAGAAACCTCCTTGCATGATTTAGAGTGGATTCAAATCATTAGTTGGGCCCGTACATGCATCCATGCACCAAGAATTTCTCATTTTCATTCAAAATTAGAAAGGTGCACATATCAATTGTTTGGCCTATAAATCAAAGATCATTTGTTCAGAATTGAAGGAGAACATTGCCCAAGCTTTTCTAGCCATTGCCATAACCTCAGACCATAGAATTCTTTGAAGTTTTTTTGCGAAATCGAGTTTTTGTTCAACTTAAGTTTGTGAACAAAAACTCCAAAGGTTCATTCCCTTTTCCACTCCATTAAATTTCTGCAAGCAAGAGGAAGAGAAAGCACGAAACATTACATCAAAAACCAAACTCAGAAGTTGCTCACAGAACCTACTTGATTTATAAAAGATAAAAAATATTAATTAATTATTATTTTTTATTCTGAAGAAAAAATTAGTTTAGTTTAGAGTTTAAAACATGAATTTTGAAAATTATATAACAAAAACGATTTCATCAGATATTTAATCTTACCACAAAATTAATAATTATTTACTCAATATGCATCTTATTGAAAATGAGGGAGGAGTTTTAAACAGCAAGCTAAACACTCAAGTTGAGACTTTTTTTAATGATACAATGTAATGGAAGTTAATCTCTTAGCTATGCATCATAACAATTATCATTTCCATCCCCACTCACGCATTTAAGTGCACCCTTCAATCACTATTATAAATATTTTTTTTTAATTTATTGATTAAATGATAGATCTGATCATTATTATATATCAGATATATCAATTATTAATAAACCAAATTTTTTTAATGTTTATAATAATAGTCGGTGTATATAATATTTGTCTTTTATATTTTTCAAGTAAATCTTGACTAAAAGAAATAGAGCGACTAAAAAACTAGGGATGGATCCGTTTCTTAAATTTTTTATCTAAATAACCCATTTTTCAAATAAATACTCAAAAGAACCCACTTTTTCAACTATGTCCCAAAGTAACCCACTTTTGAAAAAAAAAATCTCAAAACAAATGAGACGTCAATCCAATTGGTGTCTGTGTACAGTACATAAGAGGAGATATCAATCCAATTGACGACATTATATATATATATATATATATATATATATATATATATATATATATATATATATATATATATATATATATATATATATATATATATATATATATAGGAAAGAGAGTACATTCTCTCTCTTTTGTGTTTGTACAATGTCGCCAATTGGATTGACGTCTCCTCTTATGTGTTGTACACAAACGCTAATTGGATTGACGCCTCCTTTGTTTTGAGATTTTTTTTTTATTTGAAAGTGGATTACTTTAGGAAATAGTTGGAAAAATAAATTATTTTTGATATTTATTTGAAAAATGGATTATTTGAATAAAATTTTCCAGTTTCTTCGAAATATCGGACAACTCTTTTGCACCATAATCAATAGTCAAGTTTTTCCAAGAAAAATATAAATTAATTACAAGACTTCTTGTAGTGCAAATCACTGCATGAAAAATTGAAGTAGACCCAAGTGGATACACTTATCCTCATTAAAGCAATCCATTCCCTTCCCCACTAAAGACATCAATTTCCTTAAAAAGCCCAACAACAAATCCAAAATTACCAACGAGGAACCTAGCCAGCACAGAACTCTATACCAAATTGTGAAGATCTCTTATAAATTTGGTTGGATTTTGAGGAACACAACCATATCAAAAAATAAAAAAGATAAAGACCATAAAGATAAAAAATCTTTAAAACAATTATCTTTATCTATGATAAATAACTTTTAAGTTTAAATATCATTTAAAGGTCAACAAAAAGTTGTAAAATAAAAAAGCAACTTGTTTCCAACATTAAAAAAAAGTTAAAAATATTAGATTTATTACTCTCTCTGTCTCATAATAAGTGTCTTACTTGAAATCTGCGCGATTCTTAAAAAAATGATTAGATTTGTTGATTTTAATGATAAAATTTATATTATTTATTAAAATATCCTTATTTATTATAGTTAATGGAGTTGTTGAAAAAAGTGAAAGTTAAAAAATAGGAGTATAATAGTGGAAAAAATATTAAATGTTGTATTGATATTCTAAAAGGTCATTTATTTTAAGACATAAAAAGAGTTCATATGAGACACTTTATATAAGACGGAGGGAGTACCATACACATAGAATCGATTACACGTTGTTGTAAGTTCTTTTCAACATAAAAGAGGTCAAATCAGTCGTAATCGATTACCATATATGTGTAATCGATTATATGATGTTGGAAGTGTATTTTTCTTACATTAAAAGCATGTAATTGATTAGCATGTGTCCGTAATCAATTACATCTTGCTGAAAAAGACTTTTTCACGAATCGGTGCCACTTTTTAGCTTTTCAATTGTTTATGATGTCTCTTTAAAGTGTTGTATTTATTCATGGTGCCTTTTATGATTCTATAAATATTAGTTTACAAATCTGAAAAAAGTTCAAGAATTTTCAAACAAGATTAAAGAACCTATATTTCACATTTACTCATTTTCTTAGTGGTATTTTATTATTCCAAGTTTTAAGACTTTGTAAATTTTTTGAAAAATGAACAGAAATTTCTAAGCCTTAAACTAATATTAATTTCAAAAGTGATATTGATAAGAAGTCTATAGTCTTAGTTTAGATTTGAAAATTCTCCGGCCTATAAAATTATTCTTCAACTCTTAAGAATTGGTGTGATTCATCATAGTGTTTAATAAAAGTAGTTCTAAAATAGAATGTGGTGTGCTTTCTTGGTTGTGTGTATTAAGTATTCATTGAGAAGAGTCTTGGTATGAGTCTTGTAATTGAAAATTTTGATACATAGTGGAAACTCCTCTAATCTGAAAAAGGGATTGGATGTACCTTTCAGTTGGAGAAGCCGAACCAAGATAAATATTGTTTGTATTTCTCTTCTCCCTTATCTTTTACACTCCACGTTTTAATTTTCATCACTTTACTTATTATTATTTTTGAATTAATTATAATCTCACAAACTCACTTCCAACAAAATAGATTGTCAAAAATAAGCGCTTAATTAGAAAAATACAGAAATCCTAATTCGCCCCTCACTCCTCTTAGATTGACGTCAAAGCGAGAGTTGGTTAAATTATTCCTAGATCCAGTATATATGGCTTATTCTAAACCTTTTTTAGGTGAAGGTTCCAATATAAATAGACTACCTAGTTTAACCGATGAATGTTGTGATTTTTGAAAAATAAGAATGAAAATATTCATTGAGTCTCATGACATAGAAATTTATAATGTGGTTGAAGAATGTTTATTCATACTTAATACTACCATTGATAGTAAATAGTAACCAAATCCTAAAAATGAATGGAATCATTATGACAAAAACAAAAGATCATTAACATCAAAAAAAGCCAAGAATAATATAACTCAAGGCTTGGGAGTGGATTAATTCTTTAGAGTATCAAATTGTAAATCAAAATGTGGGATATTTAAGAAACAACTCATGAGGGAATGCAAGAAGTTAAAAGGTCTAGATTAAACACCATTTCTCAATAATACAAAAAGTTTAGAATGTTACCAGGAGAGGAAATTATAGATTTACAGAAAAGGTTCACCCACTTAATAAATCATTTGATTTTGACATTTTTTTTTACTAAATTTAAAAAATCTTAGATCACTATCAAGTGTGTGGAAACAAAAGATGACAATCATTTCAGAAAAGAAAATTTTGTCAAAGATAACATTGTCAACACTATTTGTAAAGATACAAGAACATGAGTTAGAACTTGACCAGTTGGAACAACATGAAGAACTTAAGAAGAAACAATTATTTTTTGGTTGAAGACTAATTAAAATGTAAATTTACAAGATGATTATTCATAAGAAGATGACAATATGACTTTACTCGTCAAGAAATTTGAAAAATTCTTAAAAAGAAACAAGGCAATAAATCTGGTCAAGGAAAGAGATTTGTGAAGAAGAATGAAATATCAACCTCAAATCAAAACTTCACATACTTTGAATATGGAAAATTATAGCATATTAAGTGTGATTGTCCATCCCTCTAAAATAAAAATGGTTTAAAAGGAAATAAGGACATGAGATCAAATAAGACATATATTGCATGGGAGGATAAAGATGTAAGTTCATCTTCAAATTTTGAAATTGAAGAACATGCTTCTCATCTTTCACTTATGGCTTCGCATCATTCCAATAATAAAATTAAAGAGGTTAGTAGTGAGAAACCATCCTATGAAAAATTACAAATTTCTTTTAAGCAATTACTTGACGAATGTCTAAATATTTCTAGGATGAATACTAAACAAAAGGAAATTAATTCTTATTTAGAGAGTAAAACCAATATCATTAAGATGAATTAGGTATAAGTAAATGCAAATTAGACACTCAAGATAGTTGTTCAACATGCAATAAATGTGCATATCTTGAATCCAAAATTGTTGAACTAAATCAAATAATATGCAAATATGAAAAAGGAAAACATGGATTGGATGATATACCAAGTAGCCAAAGTTATGCAAATGAGTTTATTATAAAATATGTGGATTACTTATTTTTCCTTACACCTCAATAAACATATACAACCATTTAAATTTACTGAGAATGTAACAATCTGAAAAATTAAATTATTCTTGAAAAACAACTTAGACGATCGACAGTTTTTTGAATTCCTTGCATCTTGTAATTCATATCTCGTTGTTTAACATATAATTTTTTTTCAACACCCTAAGTTCTTCAAAGCAACAGTTCCTTATCTTCTAATTTTTTTTTTAAGAGCATCAATTTATTAACTAATTTGGAGTCATCATCATCCTTATTTTAATCGATGATGATGATAATTATGATGACAACGATGATGATGAATCCCAATTTCTCAAAAGTTTTGACATTTTGCAATAAATCTTGAATACCAGTAGAATGGCGTTAACATCATCTCCCATATACCTTGACTATTGAACCTAGATAACATTCTCATGCATCAACCTTTGGATATCTCTTTTAATAATTACAGAGCCACGAGGGTGCCCACTACAAATGACACAACCATCATGTTCATGTTCAAAATGGCTCACTAGACACAAATCTTTGTGAATCTCCACCAAGGACCTACGGATACGGTGCACATCAAATACCCCGAAATTCCCAGGACAACCGTCCACCATGTTTACAAAAGCGTTGCCATGAGCAGACAACGGGTTGGCTTTAACATTTGACGCTCTGTCCTCAAAGGATACCATGCCACTCTTGACTAGCTTTTGAACCTCCTACTTCAAGGGATAACAGTTCTCAATATCATGACCAAGAACTCCCTGGTGAAAAGCACAATATAAGTCTGGTTTAAACCACCATGGCAGTGGCTCAGGAATTTATGGAAGATTCCTTGGTTGGATAAGATTTTTGACTACCAAGGAAGGGTACAACTCTACATACATCATAAGAATAGGGTCAAAGGAGACCTTCTTCCTCTCAAAGTTTTGATGATGATTGTTGTTGTTGTAGTTGATACATTGTTGCGGTTGTTGTTGATGTTGTTGAACATGAACTGATTGATTAGTTGCATTATTGGTAAAGACTAGAATTATTGATGATACTTGATGTTGATGTTGACGGAACTGAGAATTCTTCCTTACATGAGGCCTCATTTGCCTCCCTGTCTCCTTGTCCTTCTGAGATTTCGACCTCAACTAGTCTCTATTTGGCGCCATATCAACACTGTACTTATACTAACAGGACCAGGCTAGATGTCAGCACAGAAGAAAATTTTGGTGCGTCCCCTTCAGGCACAAAGTTTGGTGGTATTCCCCATGGGAACCCAGAAGACATGGCAGGAACAGACTGGCTAGCAACCACAGGCATATATGATGCATAAATTTCTAAAACGATAGTTCTATGAGGATGAGGAGTTGTAGAAGGTGGTGACGGTTGGTTCTGAGCAGCTATCACAGACTCCATCAAGGCTGCGAGTCTGGAAATTTCATCCTTCTGCTCTTTGTTTTCTTGTTCAAGGTGCTCCATTCTCTTCAGTCGATTAGCTCGGGTGTTATAATGATGAGTCAGATTGACTGATACAGAGAAGAAGAACTGATAAGACACCTGGGGGAAGAAACCTGTTTTGTAAATGATGCAAGAAGTGCAATGTTTTTTATTTTTTTAATTTCAAGGAACATATGAAGTCTCATTTGCAAATATATTTCAATTAGTAATAACAATAATCAATAATAACAATTCAATTGACCATAAAATCTCTTTTTATTCATAAAATTTGGAAGGATTCCGCTGAGTACAATTTCATTAACCAAAATACAAATACAAGATAAAAGGAACTACCATCCTAAGGATCCCTAGCAACTGCATCAGATGATCTGGCTATGGGAGCATACTTCCTTCGGATGCGTTGAATCTCTGACTTAAAGGATGTCTTCATCTGAGCCTTCTCAAGGATAAGCTGATCATCAATCTTCTTCTAAGCACCGGAAGGCTGAGGCATACTAGAGGAAAATAAATCCTCTAGTTCTCTCTGTCTCTTCATTACACGATCCTCAAGAATTTCAATAAGTACCTTTTTATATTTTGACTCAAGTTGTAAATCCTCATGCTTTCGGTTCAAAGCATGGAACCACTCTTCCCACAAGTCTCTCTCTTGCTTCATCTTGACAAGTGCGTCTTCCAACTCCTCTACATCATGGTTAGGAGAGTTGGTGGCTCAACCATAACCACAGACATAGGTCTCTCACAAGCGTACGACATCTTGAGCTCCAAGGCTCCCTATGAAAGGTTCCATGTACTTTTTTACCAATCTCTAAAGGGATAACTCTAGGGTTATATTTTTTAAAAGGAATCAACCCAGAGTCATGGACTTGTCAGAAATTTCCATGCAATGGTGGGCTAGCCACATCATGTGGAACTGTCCGAACAAGTATATTCTAAGTAGGCCTTTTGTATCGTTCCAATGAAATGTAAACCCCTCGATTGATTACAACACCATTTCCTTCTTAAAACAATTTGTTGGTTATAAACATGGTTCATAGAGTTATGGACCTTATTGAAACTACAAAGGAATGGTGGGCTAGCCACTTCATGAGGAAGATTCCAAATACATCTACTCTAGGTGGAGTCTTCGCATCATTCCAACAAGGTGTAAACCCCTCGGTATAAAACTACCCGACTTCTGACTCTAATAACATGTTTTTGGTTTAGATAAGGTTCATAGAGTCATGAACCTTATTCAAAATTTCAATGCAATAGTGGGCTAGCCACATCATGATGAAATTCCAAAACAGGTCTACTCTAGGCGGGATGTTCATATTGTTCCAACGAGATATAAACCTCTCGGTTTAATGCGATGCCTCCAATTCTAAGGTTCTTCTCGAAGCTTAGGTGAAGCTTTATCTCAAAACAAATTCGAACCCCACAGAGCATGTATAAAAATGAATACAATAACAAGGCAAGATAATAGGAAATTGAGAAGAGACAAGAAGCAAATAAAATAAAGCTAACAAATAACGCAAAGCTAGCTAAACTAGGTTTTACTCTCTTTAGGGAACCAGGATCTCCAGAAGAGTCGTAAACTATCGTACCTCGAAAAAAGAATATGATCCTTCGTGAAACGCATCGCACGCTTGTAGAATAACCAACAGAGTCGCCTCCGAACTTTATTTATTCCCGAATAGAGAAAAGGAAAAATATTGATAAAAACCCATAAAAGAACGACTAAGATTATGGTCGTCTTAACCAAATAGGGTTTGGGGGTCGATTACGCAAGAGGAAGGTATTAGAACCCCCCATGTCCCTTGTGCTCAATGGGAACCATATAGTTAGTTGTGCGTATTAGTGTTAGCTTTCGAATGTTAGACTTCTCGAATTATTAAAAGAAACAAAGAATATGACTAAAAGGTTTATCTTTTATTAGGGTTCCTGAAGAGACTTTGGATCTTGCTCGTACGTATATCCGGATGCGGTGGAGAACTCAAAGCTATGTAGTCCTGGGTAGAAAATGTTTGTTGATTGGTTGATTTTAGCGAAAACTATTTTTTCACAATTGACGGAAAAATATTTCTTACCCAAAAAGGTTTAGAGAAGTTGGCGTTTGCATTAAATTAAATGGATTTCTACATATTAGCTTTCACGAGAAAAATGTCACTTATTTCACTCACACATTCGTGGATGAAGCGTTGTTTTCCATTGTCTCGAGACAAAACATATTTCTTGTGTGGAAAGGGTTTGAAAGTTGATGCCAAAAGGCAAAAGGTTTGAATGGGTTGGATTGTTTTTAGGTGAACGACGAAAAGATCGAACAATGTGACATGGGATAATCATTAGATCATTCAAGGAGCGGGCAAGTATAAACCACTCATTCCCTTTTCTACTAAGTTATTTGAGAAAATTAATATTGAACTTAGGTATTTTAATTGGATGACAAAAAGATCGAGCAATGTGACAGAGGCTAATCATTCGATCATTCGAGGAGCAGGAAAGTGTAAACCATCCATTCCCTTTTCAACCGTTTTTTATTAAGAAAAAGTTTTTTACACGCTTGGATAAGCTAAAAGGAAAATCTCGATGTTGATCGAGGGTTTTTCGCGTTAGTGGAAAATGATTTATAAAATGGTTTGAAGTTGATTTTGAAATTGGATGAAAATTGGTTGACGGTGAAGTGGTGCTCTTTTGAAAACCAACTTGATATTGATCAAGTGTTTGGATCTTACTTGAAAGATTGATT
Source organism: Lathyrus oleraceus (assembly GCF_024323335.1). Classification (NCBI taxonomy): domain Eukaryota; kingdom Viridiplantae; phylum Streptophyta; class Magnoliopsida; order Fabales; family Fabaceae; genus Lathyrus; species Lathyrus oleraceus. The sequence goes on from NC_066581.1 coordinate 309,148,501, forward strand.
TTATTATCCATCCACTTTTGTTATCTTATTTAATAATCTAAGGTCCAAATACAAGATTAAATAAGTCATGAGTTAGATACACAAGCAAGAATTCACATAAACACTAAAGAGTTTGTGTGTTTATATATTTTTTTATAAAATAATGATGCATAAGAAAAAGTTAGGAAAAAAAGGCTTTTTTTTTAGAGTGGGAGGTGTGCCCAGATTAGAGGAAGTAAGGCCCAAAAATAAAACAAGAAGCCCAAAACTCATGCCTTAGAGGCTATGAAAAACCAAATCCGGTTTGGATCCAAAATAAAACAAATTATCAAAATGGAAGTGTCGATTTCACAGCAAACAAACCCTGGCCCTCCTCAATTATCTCTAAGCTTCCACCATTTACATATCTCTTTCCATTCTTCTCTCTAATTTGAAACCAAAATCATTCGTGGAAAATGGATATAGCCACATGCTATCTCTCACAATTTCAAAATGTCCCCAAACCCAAACCCAAACCCTAACATTATAACAAAACTAACAAGCTCCAGCAATATCCATGTTCATTTGGCAAGAACACAATGGATCAAGCACGAAGTGTTAGGGTTTATGTTTTGAGTCTTTGTTTGTGTAATTTTTGTGCACCACTCTAGTGCACCTATTCATATCTTAAGGCATATAGTTTGGTTTGTTAGTTGGTTTTAAAAATTTATTCCAAGACACTGATTCTATAAACTTGAGAGTAAAGTATTTGTGTTAATTGTACATCACACTATTGCTTAAGTTACATGGCATATTAGTTGATTTATTTAATTGAGTTTTAATTCAATATTGATCACTTTGATTATTGTTGTTGATCACTAGGGTTAGTGATTGAGAGAAAATGAGAGAGTTCTCATATTTAGGGGGAGACTATAACGAAGCTTCATGGGTAGTAATAGGAAAATGGCATTGAATTGGGAGATTTTAAAGTAAGTCCATTTGTTCTTCTGACTATTGGGAGTTGAATAATTGTAAATAGAGACCTAAATAGAAAGTCAATAGGAAAATAATATGAGGTTGTTGTTCATATATGACTAATTGTACTAATTTAAAATATTGAATTTTCTTTCTTGAATAGAGTGTCCCCTAGATGTAGTTGTGATTTACACTCAATTAAGTATACAATTGATGTGCCTCTTCTTGTGTTTGAACTAGCCTGCTCAGCAATAAAGAAAAGAGACTATGAAAAAGAAAATTAAAAAAAAAAGATACCTGTTTGAAAAAATAAATGAAAGAAAGAATATAAAGATTTCTCAAAGAAGCCAAAAGAAAACAATACGGGTGGGTACCCAAAAAAACTTAAGTCTTATATAGTTCAAGATAATTCTCTTAAAGAGTGGAATGTTAAAACGAAGAGTCAAAATAGACGAATGGAGGAATCTAGTGAACACCCCAAGAATTAACTCACTCTGTATAAATTGATTCAATCACAAAATTAATTTATTAAAAAAATGCAGTGACCAAAATTTCGGTCACTATAATATTGATGGTTTTCTTTTTTAAGTTCCTATTTTCCTCCTAATTTTCTCTATTTTTAAATATTTTATGTTGATCCTAATTTTTAGATTTTAGTCAAAATTTCATATTTTTGTTTTTATAACATATAAAACATATATTTATATAAAATATTGATAAACATAAATTTATTAATTTAATAAAAAAAATGTAATTTAAATAACATCATAATAATTTAAATATATTCTAATAATATATACCAGTTTAAATATAAAATTGATAATAGTTATGATATGCCCCATGAAAACATAACCCTCTATAACTCAAGGGTTTGATACTTATAAGAGGCAATTATTTTTAGTTAACTTTACCTTCTTTAATACACTAAAAATGGTGGTTAAATTGGTCCCTAATTCGGTTTCGATTTTCTTTCTATTGTAATAATTATAAATTATATAATTTGTAGTCTCACATGTAAAATATAAAAAATTTATTGATTGTCTTTATAATGAACATATGTTTAATAAATTATAGGATATTATTTGATTTTAATACTTTCTTTCACCTCCGAATTAGGAGAATAAATTTAGATGACAATTGATAACTAACCGTAGATTTGCATATCCAATTAAAATAATATTGTGGTGTGCTATAGTGCTAGCAATAATACAAATTAGTCTTGACCATTATTCTAGTTTTTACATGCTATAAAACTTTTGTCTGCCGCAATGATATTCACTCATATATGTTAATTTCATTTTCATCCAACCAATTTATGATTTACCGAGTCTAGTAAATTATAATCTTCGGCGCATAATAAGTTCAACACAAGGAAGTAGGAATGAAATAACAATTTATTTAAACAAGCTTTTATAGTGGGAATGATCCGTTACATTTCGAGAAATCAAAACATCTTTATTCTGTCCTGGTTATTACCAAATCAAGTTTATGCTAATTCATCAAGTGCAAGACCTGCAAGCTCAGAGCTCAACGCTTATCCTGCAATGAGTAAAGTGAAATAAAAGTAAACATTAGCTTTTTTTTTTGGTAGAAACAAAGATAAAAAGTTGTGAAATTAAAAAGAGAGTTAATTTATAGAGAAGTACTGGCTACAGTCTGCGTCGGCACCAATAGGGAAAGACGGTTTGACACTACACTTGTTAGGGAGATCCTGAACGGCATTTGGATCGACTCCAGGAATGCTGGCTAAAGTTGATTTGATACACTCACAAGCATCTTTACGTTCGGGAAGAGATTTGGCTTGGTCATCAACAGTTTGAACACCATTGCAACACATTACAGGGACCGATGGTTCTGAGCCCGTAAGGTAGCCAAGGCATGATGCTAAGGAGGTTTTGATTTCATCACATGTTTGGACAGCATTGGCTAAGGGAATACCCAAAACCAAGCATATCATAGCCAAGGAAGTAACCTTGATAAGCATTGAGTTAGCCATTTGTGTGGGTGAGAATATGGAAGTGATGTGTAGCTAGCTATAAGGGCTATTTATAGAGATTCTTCTTTCATTCCAATGCTTAACATTTTTTGTGTGACGAGTTTTACACGTATCAAAATATCTATAAATATCCACTAGCACAAAAACTAAGATACCTACTTGATTTATGAAAGATGAAAAATATTAATTAATTATGAGGGAGGAGTTTTAAACAGCAAGCTAAGCACTCAAGTTGAGAATTTTTTTTCTTTTTAATGATAAAATGTAATGGAAGAATAATATTTGTCTCTTAGCTATGCATCATAATAATTATCATTTGAGATTTCCATCATCACATACACTACAAGTATAATATTTGTCTTAATTTTTTCATGTAAATAAAGACTAAAAGAGATAGAGCGACTAAACAGCTAGGGATGGACTTCCGGGTAGTGCAAATCACTGCATGAAAAAATAAATTGCGAAGAAGGTCTCTTATGGTTGGATTTTGAGGAAGACAACCATATCAAAAAATAAAAAGGTAAACACCATAAAGATCAAAAGTCTTTAAAATAGTTGTCTTGATCACTTTTAAGTTTAAATATCACCTAAAGGACAATAAAAAATTGTAAAATAAAAAAGCAACTTGTTTCCAACATAAAAAAAAAATGTTAAAAATCACAGTGGGAATCTATTGCCATACATATGTAATCGATTACATGTTGTTGCAACTTCTTTTCAACATAAAATAGATAAAAACACAGTGGTAATCCATTACCATATACGTGTAATCGATTATATGATGTTGGAAGTGTATTTTTCTCTAACAATAAAAACGTGTAATCAATTATCACATGTCAGTAATCGATTACATCTTACCGGAACAGATTTTTTACGAATCAATGCCACTTTTTAACTTTTCAGTTATTTATGATGTCTCTTTAAAGTGTTGTATTTATTCATAGTGCCTTATGTGATTCTACAAATATTGGTTTACAAATCTGAAAAATGTTCAAGAATTTTCAAACAAGATTAAAGAACCTATATTTCACGTTTACTCATTTTTAGTGGTATTTCATAATTTTAAGTTTTAAGACTTTGTTAAATTTTTTAAAAACCATAAGAAATTTATGAGCCTTAAATTGATATTAATCTCAAAAGTGATATCGATAAGAAGTTTATATTCCTAGTTTGGATTTGAAGATTCTTCCGCCTACAAAATTCTTCTTCATGTGTTAAGAATTAGTGTGATTCATCATAGTGTTTAATGAAAATTCATGTAAATAGAATGTGGCGTGCTTTTTTGGTTGTGTATTAAGTACTCGTTAAGAAGAGTCTTGGTATAAGTCTTGTAATTGAAAATTTTGATACATATGGGAAATTCCTCTAATCAGAAAGAGGGACCGGATGTACCCTTCAATTGGAAAAGACAAACCAAGACAAATATCGTTTGTGTTTCTCTTCTCCCTTATCTTTTACATTTCACATTTTAATTTTCATCACTTTACTTATTATTATTTTTGAATTAATTATAAGCTCACAAACTCATTTTCAGTAAAATAGATTATCAGAAATAAGCGCTTAAATTTAGAAAAATACAAAAATACTAATTCGCCCCTCCCTCCTCTTAGATTGTTGTATAATGTTTATAATTGACATCAAAGCGAGAGTTGGTTAAATTGTTCCTAGATCAAGTTGTATAATGTTTACAACTCAGAAGGGAATGCAAGAAGTTAAAAGGTCTAGATTAAACACCCTTTTCTCAAGAATACAAAGTGTTTAGAATGTTACCAGGAGAGAAAATTCTAGATTTAGCGGAAAGATTCACCCACTTAACAAATCATTTAATTGTTTTTGACATTTTTTTACTATAATTTAAAGATTCTTAGATCACTAACAAGGGCATGGAAATAAAAGCTGACAATCATTTCAGAAATGAAAATTTTGTCAAAGATAATATTGACTACACTATTTGTAAAGGTACAAGGACATGAGTTAGAACTTAATCAGTTGGAACTACATGAAGAACTTGAGAAGAAACAAATTTTTGTTTGCTTGAAGGCTGATTCAAATGTGAATTTATAAGATGATAATTCAGAAGAAGATGACAATATGACTCTACTAGTCAAGAAGTTTGGACAATTCTTAAGAAGAAACAAGGCAATGAAATTTGGTCAAGAAAAGAGATTTGTGAAGAAGAATGAAACATAAATCTCAAATCAAAATTTCACTTGCTTTGAACGTGGAAAGCCATAGCATATCAAATAAATTGGTCATCCCTCTAAAAAAAATGGTTTCAAAAGAAATAAGGACATGAGTTCAAAGAAGGCATATATTTCATGGGAGGATAAAGAAGTAAGTTCATCTTCAAATTTAAAAATGAAGAACATGCTCATCTTTCATTTATGGCTTCACATCATTCCAATAATAAAAATAAAGAGGTTAGTAGTGAGAAATCATCCTATGAAAAATTAAAAAATGGTTTGCAATTACATGATGAATGTCTAAATATTTCTAGGGTGAATACTAAACAAAATAAAATCATTTCGTCTTTATAGCGTAAAACCAATATCATACAAGATGGATTAAGAATAAGTAAACCAATATGTCGATTACGTGTTTGTCCTTACCCCTCAATTAAAATATACAATAATTCAAATTGATTTAGAAAATAATAATCTGAAAAATTAAATTATTCTTGAAAATCAACTTAGACGATCCACTGTTTTTCAAATTGCATGCATATTATAATTCATATATCGCTATTTAACATATAGAATTTGGTTCAATGCCCCAAGTTATTCAAAGCAATGGTTCCTTCTCTTCTAATTTGTTTTGAAAAACATTTATTGACTAATTCGGAGTCATCATCATCATTATTTTAATCGATGATGATGATAATTATGATGACAACGATGACGATGAACAGTGGCGGAACTGAGGGGGACGTGGGAAGGTCACGACCACCCCTCAACTTTTTATTTATTTTTAATTCATATATATTAAATTACTAAAACATCCTTATTTTAAATTAAAATTAATTTTTATTTTTCATTCAAAATTAGGTTAAAATACAGATAAGGTAAAAAGCCCCTACCTTTCGTTTCTTTCTCATATGGGTTTGCTACCGGCACCGAAATCCGAACAGATTAAAGTGATCGGCATCTAACAGTTAAATTTTTTTATTCATTCTTCTTTTATAAAAAGTAACAAATTATAGTGATTGCTTGATTTGTGTTTTTGAGATTTTTAGGGTTCTTCTTTCTTGATGTGTTAAAATAATCTATATGAGGTTTATTAAGTCAATTCATAACACTGTAATTTACAAATATAGTTATACACTGTAATAAGGTTTATTTAATCATTGTTGCTGCTAATTTCTAATAGTGAAGTTACCGGTATTTGAAAACGGATTAAAGTTGATTAATTAAGTTTACTAATTTTTTTCTCTTTTAATTTTTATGTTCTCTAAATTGATTTTTGGATCTGATATGATATTATAGGAAGAGTAAATATGAATAATAGGAAAATTGATTTTTTTTTCAAAAGGAAGGCATGTGAAATTGAAAGAGAAGAGAGAGATGAAAAAATTATAATCCCGACATCCGAATCTGAAAAAGCTCTCGAGAATCCAACAATTGAAAAGCATCATGGTTTTGAAAATTCTTTGGAACGCGATCCTGGAAAGCGTCCTCCGATTTGGCAATATCCACCAAATCAAGTGGATGCAATACGAAGAGCTTATCTAAAATGGGGTCCATATCAAATTCATTTAGAAAACTATCCTTTGTCCGGTAACGAGGATCTTCCGAGAAGGTTTCAACATACTTGGTTTAACATATTTCTATCATGGTTAGAATATTTACCATCTGAAGATGTCGCATATTGCTTACCATGTTACCTTTTTAGCAAAAAACTAAGTGGACGTCCCAGATCACTTGTCTTTATTTCTATGGGTTTTAGAAATTGGAAGAAAGTTAGAAATGGAAAACATTGTTCCTTTCTTAAACACATAGGGAAGGATCCTTTCTCACCACACAACAATGCGATGAAAGCTTGTCAAGACTTGTTGAATCAAGATGGTCATATTAGAAATGTTATTCAAGTTCAAAGTTCAAGTCAAAGAATGAATAATCGGTTACGACTCAAGACTTCAATTGACACTATTCGTTGGTTAACACTACAAGCTTGTGCTTTTAGGGGTCACGACGAAAGTAGCAAATCAAGAAATCAGGGTAACTTTCTTGAGTTATTGAAACTTTTAGCATCCTACAATGATGAAGTTGCAAAAGTTATGTTGGAAAATGCTCCACACAATTGCAAGTATACTTCACATCAAATTCAAAAATAGCTCTTGCAAATTCTTTCTAGTAGGGTGAAAAAGAGTATTCGTGAGGAAATTGGTGATTCCAAATTTTGTATCGTTGTTGATGAAGCTCGTGATGAGTCAAAAAAGGAACAAATGACTCTTGTATTAAGATTTGTTGATAAAGTTGGTTTAATACAAGAGAGATTTTTTGATGTGGCACATGTTAAAGACACCACATCTTTAACTCTTAAGGAAGCAATATATGATATACTTTCTCGACATAACCTTGATGTTTCTAACATTCGTGGCCAAGGGTATGATGGTGCTAGCAATATGAGAGGAGAATGAAATGGTTTACAAGCCCTCTTTATGAATGATTGTCCTTATGCATACTATGTTCATTGTTTTGCTCATCGATTGCAACTTGCATTAGTTACATCATCAAGAGAAGTCAAACCTGTTCATAAATTTTTTGAGAAGCTGATCTTTGTTGTGAATGTTGTTTGTTCTTCTACAAAGCGTCATGATGAGTTACAAGCTGCCCAATTAGAAGAAATTTCTTATTTATTAGAGATTGATGAGATTGTAACTGGTAAAGGTGCAAATCAAGTTGGTACATTGAAACGAGTTGGAGATACTCGTTGCGGATCACATTACGATTCAATTTCTAGCTTGATAAACATGTATGAAGCAACTTGTTTAGTTTTTAAAAAAATTGCAAAAGATAGAGGGAGTTATGCTACACATGGGGATGCAGATAGTTGTTACAATTACTTGAAGGAACTTGATTTTATATTTATTTTGCACTTGATGAAAGAAATCATGGGAATAACAGATATGTTTTGTCAAGCCTTACAAAAAACATCAAGATGTAGTTAATGCTATGAACTTGGTTCGTTCAACAAAACATCTTATTCAAGGTTTGAGAGAAAATGGTTGGGATATATTGTTTACTAAAGTGGTATCTTTTTGTGAAAAGCATGGTATTGAGATTCCTGATCTTAATGATGTTCATTCAACAACAAGATTTGGACGCTCCCATCTTGAAGAGAATCAAGTCACAATTCAACATTACTTTAAAGTTGAAATCTTTTTCACTACCATTGACAAACAGTTACAAGAGTTGAATAGCAGATTCAGTGAGCAGGCAATGGATTTGTTAACTCTTTCTTGTTCTTTATCTCCTAAGGATGGATATAAAGCTTTTAGCATTGATACTATTTGTTCTTTAGTTGAAAAATATTATCCTATGAATTTTAGTGATCAAGAGAAGAATAATTTGCAATTTCAACTCCAACATTTTCTATTTGTTGCTCGTCAAGCATCAAACTTGAATAATTTATCAACTATTCAAGAACTATGTTCATGTTTGGTTGCATCTGGACAAGCTGAAACTTACTTCTTGATTGATAGACTACTTCGTATTATCATGACTCTTCCCGTTTCTACGGCCACAACTGAGAGGTCTTTTTCAGCAATGAAAATTATTAAGACCAAGTTGAGAAACAAGATGTATGATGGGTTTGTTTGAGATAATATGACAGTATATATTGAAAGGGAGATTAGTGCAAGCATTAGTTCAGAGTCAATTATTGACGGTTTCAAGTCACTCAGAACACGTAAAGCATTACTTTAAGGTAGTTTTAAGTCATGTAATTTAAATTTTTAGTAATTAACTTTGTATTTATTTTAACTTTAATGTTTTATTTAAAATACTATTTATATTTTATTTATAATATTTATTTTACGTTAGCGGTCATCCCAAATTTTTTTATCTGGCTCCGCCACTGACGATGAATCTAAATTTCTTAAAAAAAATTATGTTTTTCAAAATAAACTAAAAGAGAAAGAACGGTTACTTTGAATAACTTGGGGTATTGAATCAAATTCTATATGTTAAAGAGCAAGAGATGAATTACAAGATGCATGCAATTCGAAAATAAATCGATTAATCTAAGTTGGTTTTCAAATATTATTAATTTTTAGATTATCATTTCATAAATCAATTTAAATAAATGCATGTTCAATGAGGGGTTAGTGAAACAAATAATCTACATATAATATAATAAACTCAACTAGTGTTAGAGTTTAACTAAATCATATTTAGCTGCACAAAACAAACTTCTTCTAGGACATAAAAAAACATCACCAAACTTAACAAGGAAACCATTTTGAACAACAACAACATATCAACTTAATTTTTTTTTCACAAACTTACCTTTTATTGAAAAGATATGTGGAAAGTGAAGACGAAGAAATGATCTACTTGTCTTAGAATAGCATCCACAATGAATGGAGGATGAAGCTGAAGTGAGAGCTGCAAACTTGTGTTAAATTTGAATGGATGTCATTATGGGTCTTTCACACAAGTTTGCAGTTTTCACTTCCACTTCATCCTTCTTGTATTTTTTCTTCATAGCAACACAAACAATTTGTGAACCACATCCATAATATGTGTTTTCCTGAGTTAATTTTTATCATTCACCTTCCTTATAAGTCAAAATGCATTAGCATGACATTGTAATCCTAAAAAAATCATGTTAACAAAATTTGGTAACATAAACTAGCATGACATTGTAATCCTACAAATAGCATGTTAACTTGATTTGGAAACATAAACTAGCACGACATTGTAATCCAAGCAACATGTCAACCAGATTTTGAAACATAAACTAGCATGATATTGTAATCCTACAAACAACATGTTAAACATAAACGAAAACATAAAAGATATTTAGAAAGTTTGAAAAAAATTAAGAAGAACACAGTCATACTTGGAATATATATGGTAACTTCTTTCCCATTTATATTGTCATTGAAGGTGAGAAAAAAAAACAAGATGATGGGGGGAGGGGGAGTGTGTTGCCTTTTTTTCTTTCTTTTAAATTATTGGTCATATTCTAAACACGAAGTATAAAATCAGAAACACTCAGAGGTAGGCAGTGGATAAATAAGGCAAGAAAGAAGAGTAACACATAGAGAATTATCTTATTTCCTCTCACAACTTGAGAGTAATCAAGTCCCCTTGTTCTTACAAGATATTTTCACTATAATCACACAAGATTACAATTTTTGTAAGCACATAAGCAAGAGACTTTCATTGCTAAAACACAAAATAAGAGACTTTTATGCTCAAGCACACAAGAAATAGACTTTTATGCTCAAGCACACAGGAAAGAGACTTCTATGCTCAAGCACATATAAAAGAGACTTCAAATGATTAAACGCTAAGTAAGAGACTTATATGCTCAAGCACACAAGAAAGAGACTTCTTAATATCTACTTAACAAATAAAAGATTGTTTGAGAAATACACTTGATATACAATCAGAGGTGTAGAAAGAATATAATGTAATATACTCTTTTAAGACTTAGTAATTTCTAAGGTATACGAGGATAAGAAACTCTAAGTTCATCTTATGCTTTTGTTTTGACAGAGTAACTTCTCTTTGAGTATCAATTATTATATTTTTATTCAGGTCTTTAACTCCTTAAATAGAGAAGGAAAATAGTCATTGAAGATCCAGCATAGTAGAGTTTTTGAGAAGCTTGAATAGAGACGTTGAGATATTTCTTCAAATGGTTATTGAAATTAAAAGCTTATTTGAAATTCCTTTGCTGCAAGAGAAATTATCAGTTGCATCTCAGCTGACTCTATAAGGAAAATATAGCTTACGTTTTCACGTGACAAAGTAGGCTCAAAGGTTGACAATAACCCATCAGAGATACCTTCGTCCTTGCTCCTTGACTGGCTCAGATTCTGATCATCAGAAGTCGGCTTCCTTGTGAGTGCACTATCCTCTTAGATGCGTTTTGAATGATGTCAAAACTAGGGAGCTTAGTATTTGTGTACATTGGATCTTGTTGTTTATGTCTATATGTGCATTATCATAATAGGACATTTAAAATCAGATTAGATTAGCTATTATAAGTAAAAACTATGATTTTTCATGAAAATAAGTGAATGAGTTAATACATGATTGCTATGAGTCAATACGTCAAGCATATGAGTTAATATATAATGAAGAATGGTTATAAACACAACACTGACTTCTATGAGTCAACACAAGTTGTGAATGAGTCGATAGAAGCTGCGAATGAGTCGACTCATCCATGGTTGGAGTCAACTCAAACTGAAAGTTTTTTTAAGGAATTTGTCTCTTCCTTTCTTGTATATATACATAGGGCCTTATGTATTAACTCATACTAATTTAGAGTCAAGACATCATGTTTGGATTCAATACATGCATTGGCTCAATCTTTTCAAAAACTTGTAATTTTTACTAAAAATATGGTTTTTCTGTTATTTTTTCTACAGACACACATACATATAAATGTGCATTCATGCATCATTTATTATAATCAAAACCAAGTATATACTTATAATTTTATCTTCATCTTCAATCTTTTTCTTCATACATTCAACAATTATACATAATTGTAAGACCTCAACTTTAACCCCTAAGATCCCTCATGCCATCTCACAGTTTTACATTAGCATTGGGATCACACCTTGGTACACTCCTCGCCTATCATTCATTGGGTTTGCATTGGGATAGGTCACCAAACATATGTGATTGTATCATACTTTATTTTCTTTGATTACTAACGAAAATACAAAAATATGTCTAGTATAACTTTGTTTCTTTTGTAGGTAGTATGCGTGTCCATTTGTGCCCCACCAAGCCCACAACTAGGGTTTGAGACCCTAAATGCAATAGATAAAGAAAGAAAAGTCCACATTGGTTCTAAACATCATATATGGATCCCCCATGTTCTTTATTTGACATTTTGATCAAGAGTTTGAAGCTTGTTTGTCAAGGAATCCCTAATTCATCTAGGTATCTTGTGTGTCTTCCTCAATAAGTTTCTTAAACATTTGGTCAAATATATCAAAGGATACGTTTACATCATTATAAGCATATATTATCCTCCATGGTCCCCTAAGATCAAAGTAACTTGAAGTATGTAAGTTGATTCAAGGAAGTTGACCAGAAAAGTCAGCTGGTCAAATTTAGGATTTCCTAGACCCTATATCCTACAATTCTTGTCATATGAAAATGATTCCATAAGAAAACTTACTCTTTATGACATTCCAAACATCTTTCATATTGGCCTCGAGAACTAACTGTGTTTAGAAAGTCATTTTTTATGGTGAAAGATTATATGTCATTTTGTTTGTACCCTAGATTGAAGGTCAACTTCCAAGAGCCATAATTTCCTCATTTTTTATGATATGAATATGATCCTAGTTTAATGATTAATTTCAAGATGCCTTATTCAACTTTTCTTCTTTGAGAAAGATCAAATTCTACTTGAAATGTCATGTACCATGAGGAAACATTATGGGTCCATTTTGGTCTTCATCATTGAACAAGCAAATTTCCTCAACTTCTAAAATCCATAACTCCACCATCCAAACTCCAAATGGTGCCAAATTTGTGGAGAAGTTGAATGAAATTTTAATATATAAAACTTTGTAGAAGGAGATAAGTTAATTTGAAGCTCACATCAAAAGTTATTCAAAATGGAAAGAGAGGTCATTTGGCTTATAACTTAGAAAAATTTCTAAGTATGTTTGATACCCCCACCTTAAAGGTCAGCTTTCTCCATTCTCCAAGCTTCAAATTGAAAAAAGTCATAATATAAAATTTGTTCTTTATAATGATAGCTTTCTAAAAAGTCCAAGATCACATCATTTGGATGAGAAATGAGGGACTTGCACATGAGGTATTTCCATAGATTATTTTGGCAAGTTTTGAGCTCCAAACAATGCACAATTTTGCATGGCCTTGTGTGATGACTTCAGAAACCTCCTTGCATGATTTAGAGTGGATTCAAATCATTAGTTGGGCCCGTACATGCATCCATGCACCAAGAATTTCTCATTTTCATTCAAAATTAGAAAGGTGCACATATCAATTGTTTGGCCTATAAATCAAAGATCATTTGCTCAGAATTGAAGGAGAACATTGCCCAAGCTTTTCTAGCCATTGCCATAACCTCAGACCATAGAATTCTTTGAAGATTTTTTGCGAAATCGAGTTTTTGTTCAACTTAAGTTTGTGAACAAAAACTCCAAAGGTTCATTCCCTTTTCCACTCCATTAAATTTCTGCAAGCAAGAGGAAGAGAAAGCACGAAACATTACATCAAAAACCAAACTCAGAAGCTGCTCGCAGAACCTACTTGATTTATAAAAGATAAAAAATATTAATTAATTATTATTTTTTTATTCTGAAGAAAAAATTAGTTTAGTTTAGAGTTTAAAACTTGAATTTTGAAAATTATATAACAAAAACGATTTCATCAGATATTTAATCTTACCACAAAATTAATAATTATTTACTCAATATGCATCTTATTGAAAATGAGGGAGGAGTTTTAAACAGCAAACTAAACACTCAAGTTGAGACTTTTTTTAATGATACAATGTAATGGAAGTTAATCTCTTAGCTATGCATCATAACAATTATCATTTCCATCCCCACTCACGCATTTAAGTGCACCCTTCAATCACTATTATAAATATTTTTTTTTAATTTATTGATTAAATGATAGATCTGATCATTATTATATATCAGATATATCAATTATTAATAAACCAAATTTTTTTAATGTTTATAATAATAATCGGTGTATATAATATTTGTCTTTTATATTTTTCAAGTAAATCTTGACTAAAAGAAATAGAGCGACTAAAAAACTAGGGATGGATCCGTTTCTTAAATTTTTTTATCTAAATAATCCATTTTTTCAAATAAATACTCAAAAGAACCCACTTTTTCAACTACGTCCCAAAGTAACCCACTTTTGAAAAAAAAATCTCAAAACAAATGAGACGTCAATCCAATTGGCGTCTGTGTACAGTACATAAGAGGAGATATCAATTCAATTGACGACATTATATATATATATATATATATATATATATATATATATATATATATATATATATATATATATATATATATATATATATATATATATATATAGGAAAGAGAGTACATTCTCTCTCTTTTGTGTTTGTACAATGTCGCCAATTGGATTGACGTCTCCTCTTATGTGTTGTACACAAACGCTAATTGGATTGACGCCTCCTTTGTTTTGAGAATTTTTTTTATTTGAAAGTGGATTACTTTAGGAAATAGTTGAAAAAATAAATTATTTTTGGTATTTATTTGAAAAAATGGATTATTTGAATAAAATTTTCCAGTTTCTTCGAAATATCGGACAACTCTTTTGCACCATAATCAATAGTCAAGTTTTTCCAAGAAAAATATAAATTAATTACAAGACTTCTTGTAGTGCAAATCACTGCATGAAAAATTGAAGTAGACCCAAGTGGATACACTTATCCTCATTAAAGCAATCCATTCCCTTCCCCACTAAAGACATCAATTTCCTTAAAAAGCCCAACAACAAATCCAAAATTACCAACGAGGAACCTAGCCAGCACAAAACTCTATACCAAATTGTGAAGATCTCTTATAAACTTGGTTGGATTTTGAGGAACACAACCATATCAAAAAATAAAAAAGATAAAGACCATAAAGATAAAAAATCTTTAAAACAATTATCTTTATCTATGATAAATAACTTTTAAGTTTAAATATCATTTAAAGGTCAATAAAAAGTTGTAAAATAAAAAAGCAACTTGTTTCCAACATTAAAAAAAGTTAAAAATGATTAGATTTATTACTCTCTCTGTCTCATAATAAGTGTCTTACTTGAAATCTGCGCGATTCTTAAGAAAATGATTAGATTTGTTGATTTTAATGATAAAATTTATATCATTTATTAAAATATCCTTATTTATTATAGTTAATGGAGTTGTTGAAAAAAGTGAAAGTTAAAAAATAGGAGTATAATAGTGGAAAAAATATTAAATGTTGTATTGATATTCTAAAAGGTCATTTATTTTAAGACATAAAAAGAGTTCATATGAGACACTTTATATAAGACGGAGGGAGTACCATACACATAGAATCGATTACACGTTGTTGTAAGTTCTTTTCAACATAAAAGAGGTCAAATCAGTCGTAATCGATTACCATATATGTGTAATCGATTATATGATGTTGGAAGTGTATTTTTCTTACATTAAAAGCATGTAATTGATTAGCATGTGTCTGTAATCAATTACATCTTGCTGAAAAAGACTTTTTCACGAATCGGTGCCACTTTTTAGCTTTTCAATTGTTTATGATGTCTCTTTAAAGTGTTGTATTTATTCATGGTGCCTTTTATGATTCTATAAATATTAGTTTACAAATCTGAAAAAAGTTCAAGAATTTTCAAACAAGATTAAAGAACCTATATTTCACATTTACTCATTTTCTTAGTGGTATTTTATTATTCCAAGTTTTAAGACTTTGTAAATTTTTTGAAAAATGAACAGAAATTTCTAAGCCTTAAACTAATATTAATTTCAAAAGTGATATTGATAAGAAGTCTATAGTCTTAGTTTAGATTTGAAAATTCTCCAGCCTATAAAATTATTCTTCAACTCTTAAGAATTGGTGTGATTCATCATAGTGTTTAATAAAAGTAGTTCTAAAATAGAATGTGGTGTGCTTTCTTGGTTGTGTGTATTAAGTATTCATTGAGAAGAGTCTTGGTATGAGTCTTGTAATTGAAAATTTTGATACATAGTGGAAACTCCTCTAATCTGAAAAAGGGATTGGATGTACCTTTCTGTTGGAGAAGCCGAACCAAGATAAATATTGTTTGTATTTCTCTTCTCCCTTATCTTTTACACTCCACGTTTTAATTTTCATCACTTTACTTATTATTATTTTTGAATTAATTATAATCTCACAAACTCACTTCCAACAAAATAGATTGTCAAAAATAAGCGCTTAATTAGAAAAATACAGAAATCCTAATTCGCCCCTCACTCCTCTTAGATTGACGTCAAAGCGAGAGTTGGTTAAATTATTCCTAGATCCAGTATATATGGCTTATTCTAAACCTTTTTTAGGTGAAGGTTCCAATATAAATAGACTACCTAGTTTAACTGATGAATGTTGTGATTTTTGAAAAATAAGAATGAAAATATTCATTGAGTCTCATGACATAGAAATTTATAATGTGGTTGAAGAATGTTTATTCATACTTAATATTACCATTGATAGTAAATAGTAACCAAATCCTAAAAATGAATGGAATCATGATGACAAAAACAAAAGATCATTAACATCAAAAAAGCCAAGAATAATATAACTCAAGGCTTGGGAGTGGATTAATTCTTTAGAGTATCAAATTGTAAATCAAAATGTGGGATATTTAAGAAACAACTCATGAGGGAATGCAAGAAGTTAAAAGGTCTAGATTAAACACCATTTTTCAATAATACAAAAAGTTTAGAATGTTACCAGGAGAGGAAATTATAGATTTCCAGAAAAGGTTCACCCACTTAATAAATCATTTGATTTTGACATTTTTTTTTACTAAATTTAAAAAATCTTAGATCATTATCAAGTGTGTGGAAACAAAAGATGACAATCATTTCAGAAAAGAAAATTTTGTCAAAGATAACATTGTCAACACTATTTGTAAAGATACAAGAACATGAGTTAGAACTTAACCAGTTGGAACAACATGAAGAACTTAAGAAGAAACAATTATTTTTTGGTTGAAGACTAATTAAAATGTAAATTTACAAGATGATTATTCATAAGAAGATGACAATATGACTTTACTCGTCAAGAAGTTTGAAAAATTCTTAAAAAGAAACAAGGCAATAAATCTGGTCAAGGAAAGAGATTTGTGAAGAAGAATGAAATATCAACCTCAAATCAAAACTTCACATACTTTGAATATGGAAAATTATAGCATATTAAGTGTGATTGTCCATCCCTCTAAAATAAAAATGGTTTAAAAGGAAATAAGGACATGAGATCAAATAAGACATATATTGCATGGGAGGATAAAGATGTAAGTTCATCTTCAAATTTTGAAATTGAAGAACATGCTTATCATCTTTCACTTATGGCTTCGCATCATTCCAATAATAAAATTAAAGAGGTTAGTAGTGAGAAACCATCCTATAAAAAATTACAAATTTCTTTTAAGCAATTACTTGACGAATGTCTAAATATTTCTAGGATGAATACTAAACAAAAGAAAATTAATTCTTATTTAGAGAGTAAAACCAATATCATTAAGATGAATTAGGTATAAGTAAATGCAAATTAGACACTCAAGATAGTTGTTCAACATGCAATAAATGTGCATATCTTGAATCCAAAATTGTTGAACTAAATCAAATAATATGCAAATATGAAAAAGGAAAACATGGATTGGATGATATACCAAGTAGCCAAAGTTATGCAAATGAGTTTATTATAAAATATGTGGATTACTTATTTTTCCTTACACCTCAATAAACATATACAACCATTTAAATTTACTGAGAATGTAACAATCTGAGAAATTAAATTATTCTTGAAAAACAACTTAGACGATCGACAGTTTTTTGAATTCCTTGCATCTTGTAATTCATATCTCGTTGTTTAACATATAATTTTTTTTCAACACCCTAAGTTCTTCAAAGCAACAGTTCCTTATCTTCTAATTTTTTTTTAAGAGCATCAATTTATTAACTAATTTGGAGTCATCATCATCCTTATTTTAATCGATGATGATGATAATTATGATGACAACGATGATGATGAATCCCAATTTCTCAAAAGTTTTGACATTTTGCAATAAATCTTGAATACCAGTAGAATGACGTTAACATCATCTCCCATATACCTTGACTATTGAACCTAGATAACATTCTCATGCATCAACCTTTGGATATCTCTTTTAATAATTACAGAGCCACGAGGGTGCCCACTACAAATGACACAACCATCATGTTCATGTTCAAAATGGCTCACTAGACACAAATCTTTGTGAATCTCCACCAAGGACCTACGGATACGGTGCACATCAAATACCCCGAAATTCCCAGGACAACCGTCCACCATGTTTACAAAAGCGTTGCCATGAGCAGACAACGGGTTGGCTTTAACATTTGGCGCTCTGTCCTCAAAGGATACCATGCCACTCTTGACTAGCTTTTGAACCTCCTACTTCAAGGGATAACAGTTCTCAATATCATGACCAAGAACTCCCTGGTGAAAAGCACAATGTAAGTCTGGTTTAAACCACCATGGCAGTGGCTCAGGAATTTATGGAAGATTCCTTGGTTGGATAAGATTTTTGACTACCAAGGAAGGGTACAACTCTACATACATCATAAGAATAGGGTCAAAGGAGACCTTCTTCCTCTCAAAGTTTTGATGATGATTGTTGTTGTTGTAGTTGATACATTGTTGCGGTTGTTGTTGATGTTGTTGAACATGAACTGATTGATTGGTTGCATTATTGGTAAAGACTGGAATTATTGATGATACTTGATGTTGATGTTGACGGAACTGAGAATTCTTCCTCACATGAGGCCTCATTTGCCTCCCTGTCTCTTTGTCCTTCTGAGATTTCGACCTCAACTAGTCTCTATTTGGCGTCATATCAACACTGTACTTATACTAACAGGACCGGGCTAGATGTCAGCACAGAAGAAAATGTTGGTGCGTACCCTTCAGGCACAAAGTTTGGTGGTATTCCCCATGGGAACCCAGAAGACATGGCAGGAACAGACTGGCTAGCAACCACAGGCATATATGATGCATAAATTTCTAAAACGATAGTTCTATGAGGAGGAGGAGTTGTAGAAGGTGGTGACGGTTGGTTCTGAGCAGCTATCACAGACTCCATCAAGGCTGCGAGTCTGGAAATTTCATCCTTCTGCTCTTTGTTCTCTTGTTCAAGGTGCTCCATTCTCTTCAGTCGATTAGCTCGGATGTTATAATGATGAGTCAGATTGACTGATACAGAGAAGAAGAACTGATAAGACACCTGGGGGAAGAAACCTGTTTTGTAAATGATGCAAGAAATGCAATGTTTTTTATTTTTTTAATTTCAAGGAACATATGAAGTCTCATTTGCAAATATATTTCAATTAGTAATAACAATAATCAATAATAACAATTCAATTGACCATAAAATCTCTTTTTATTCATAAAATTTGGAAGGATTCCACTGAGTACAATTTCATTAACCAAAATACAAATACAAGATAAAAGGAACTACCATCCTAAGGATCCCTAGCAACTGCATCAGATGATCTGGCTATGGGAGCATACTTCCTTCGGATGCGTTGAATCTCTGACTTAAAGGATGTCTTCATCTGAGCCTTCTCAAGGATAAGTTGATCATCAATCTTCTTCTAAGCACCGGAAGATTGAGGCATACTAGAGGAAAATAAATCCTCTAGTTCTCTCTGTCTCTTCATTACACGATCCTCAAGAATTTCAATAAGTACCTTTTTATATTTTGACTCAAGTTGTAAATCCTCATGCTTTCGGTTCAAAGCATGGAACCACTCTTCCCACAAGTCTCTCTCTTGCTTCATCTTGACAAGTGCGTCTTCCAACTCCTCTACATCATGGTTAGGAGAGTTGGTGGCTCAACCATAACCACAGACATAGGTCTCTCACAAGCGTACGACATCTTGAGCTCCAAGGCTCCCTATGAAAGGTTCCATGTACTTTTTTCCCAATCTCTAAAGGGATAACTCTAGGGTTATATTTTTTAAAAGGAATCAACCCAGAGTCATGGACTTGTCAGAAATTTCCATGCAATGGTGGGCTAGCCACATCATGTGGAACTGTCCGAACAAGTATATTCTAAGTAGGGCTTTTGTATCGTTCCAATGAAATGTAAACCCCTCGATTGATTACAACACCATTTCCTTCTTAAAAAAATTTATTGGTTATAAACATGGTTCATAGAGTTATGGACCTTATTGAAACTACAAAGGAATGGTGGGCTAGCCACTTCATGAGGAAGATTCCAAATACGTCTACTCTAGGTGGAGTCTTCGCATCATTCCAACAAGGTGTAAACCCCTCGGTATAAAACTACCCGACTTCTGACTCTAATAACATGTTTTTGGTTTAGATAAGGTTCATAGAGTCATGAACCTTATTCAAAATTTCAATGCAATAGTGGGCTAGCCACATTGTCATGCGGTGAACTGACTTGGGGTGTTTTGCTTTTTTATCGCAATGTCGCGGATAGCAAGAGTCGCCACCGACTTTTCTTTTATCCAATAAGGAAAGGTGGAAAAGAACAGGAAAGACCTCAATAGATTTTGGGTTCGGGAGGTACATTATACAAAGGGAAGGTATTAGCACCCTTTGTATCCATGGTTATCCATGGGCTCTTAATTGCTGGATCACTTATATTTTTGTCTGAAAAGTGTTGGTGAATTGTTTAAAAATGTTTCGAAAAGAGAGTTTAACTTTGTAATGATTCTCGTATGAATGTATACAAAGTATTTATCTCGTTTGATTTTGAAAAAGGTTTAGAAAAATGTAACTTGGTAATGATTCTAGTATGAATGTATACCAAGTGGTGATTTTCTAGGATTTGCAAAGTGTGAGGGGTGGAAAATGTTTTAGGTTATGATCCAGCAATTGAGAGTTATACCTTCCTAAGGTCGTTATGAACGTTTCCTATCCTTGTGAGGGTAAAACTGTCCTTACTATTGAGAAGTAAGTAGTTTTATCCTTTGGATGTAAAAGGGTCATCGTAGGGTCATCGATAGGTCATTGAAGGCAACAGTTGTAAGGATGTCTTAGCATTCGAAGGGACGATCATCATTTAAGCGTAGGCTACACCGAAGGGTCATCGAGGAACAAAATCGTATTTTCGAAGGCAACATCCGAGGGACCATGATTTATTTTATGATGATTTAACCGAAGGGTCTTTGCTAAGTGTATCCCTACATTCGCGGGACATGACCGTAATACCGTAATCGTGGAGTAACAAAGAGAGGTCCGATATCACTTATTTAAAGGCAAAGTTTTACATTCAATTAAGTGGCCGTAATCAAGTAGGTAATTAGATCCATGTTAAAAACAATACGTTAAGAACAATTAAGCCATTAGGGTGGATCTTTGCCATGAAATACATTAAAATCAATTGAATAATTCAGAGTGAATCTCCATAAGGGTATCCCACACATAAAGTGGAATACCTGGCCGGCCGTTTCTTCGGGAATAAGTAAGCCCTTACACAATTCAACACACGGATTAGAGCATCGAGATAAAGCATAATTGAAAGTTGCACCATAAAATAAACATAACAGTCATGAACTCAGGCCAAATGATGCAGAACTATAATAAATCATGATTAGATGAACATAAGATAGAACAGCAAAGAGACCAAGCAGCCACTGTCCTGTTCGCCTCTACTTCGCCTAGCGAAGGCCCAGCGAGTACTCGCTACCGGCTCGCTTAGCGATGTGCTAGCGAGCGACTGCTGGTTTTGAATTTCAGAACAGTATAATCTCAGCATGCTGCAAGCCTTGTGGTATTCAATTACAGAAATAACATGGTCGCACATTCGGGATAGACATGCATATTTAAACTCACATGCAAAATCTAACTACATATCCAAAAATTCGATCATGATGCATTATGTATTTAGAGATAACAACTTGGAAACATGGAACAATAGTGACGCGCAAACCTGTTGCAGCTGAATTGTAACACTGAACTGGCGGATTGCTTCTGGTATCGGGCGGAGCTGGGCGGCGGTAGCTTCGGAGCGAAAGAGCGGCCTTCAGGGTTTCTTTACTCGGAAGCTTTCAAGTTGATCTCCAGGGTTTCTATGCCAGGGTTTCCATCCGTCTTCGTCTGTCTATTTTCGTGGCTGAAGCTTGGCTATTTATAGTGATTATGATGACCTAATGGGCTCAGAATGAAGCCCAGAAATTCTGATATTCGCAAGCTTCGCTAGGCGAAGGAATTGCTCGCCTAGCGAGCAAGCTATTTTGGGCTTTTACTGGATCTGATGCTTCGCTGGGGCGAGTGTCATGATGAAATGTTCGCTAGGCGAAGGAATTGCTCGCCTAGCGAGCAAGCTAGTCCGGGCCATTTTCTGGATTGGGCCTGTTGTGAGCTGGGCTTTTGTTCCTTTAATGTCAGTGCCTTGTAGAATAAGTCGGAGTGCCTTGGAAAGTGCCTTGTAATATCAACGGGCAAATTTTTGGGTATGACAGCTGCCCCTGTTCAATATTCTTGAACCGAGAGAGTAGAATGGTATGTGCACCATTCGTGGTCTGGAGGTGGAAGATTATTGAACACTAGAATGCCCCAAAAATTTGCGCTTGTCAATCAGGAGCTAGTCTTGATGGAGATGGGCTTAAAGATGTCATCCAGGGAATTTGATGATGAGAGCTTCAGGGCGCGTCGTACATTAGACAATATCTGAAGACATGGATGTCGTACCGGGTCATACGCTAGACCGTACGGTGAGTCCTCCATTATGCTGTCGACTTCGTTGGGGAGTCAGAGTGCGTTATACGCTGCTGGGGATAAGGGATCAGAATGGATCATGTGCTGGACCGTATCTGAATACCAGAGTGAGCTATTCGTTAGGCGGATGACTTTGCCGAGGATGAAAAATCAGAATGGATCGTACGCTAGATCGTCTCTGAGTTGCAGAACGAAACCTCCATTAAGCGGGTGATTTCACTGGGGATGGAAGATCAGACCGGGTCGTATGCTAGATCGTATCTGAGTTGAAGATCCAAATGGGTCTTATGCTAGACCGTATTGCAGGACGAGCCGTCCATTAGGCTGTGTCTGATGATGAAAAGGGGGTAGTCGTACGCTAGACCACAATTCAGAAATGTACCTGTCCCTAGGTAGCATCTGTCACTAGGTAGCATCTGAGTAGCAAAATGAGCCGTCCATCAGGCTGAATCTGCTTATAAAAGGGGTAGCCGTACACTAGACTACAATTCAGAAATGTACCGTACACTAGGTAGCATCTGTCACTAGGTAGCATCTGAGTAGCAAAATGAGTCGTCCATCAGGCTGAATCTGCTTATAAAAGGGGTAGTCGTACACTAGACTATAATTCAGAAATGTACCGTACACTAGGTAGCATCTGAAGAGATGACGGTCTAACTGGGTCGTACATTAAACCGTATTGGAGTTGTTGAAGGTCAGAATGGATCATACGTTAGATCGTATCTGAGTTGAAGGAGTCATATGTTGAGCTGAATCAGAATGAACCGTGCGCTAGGCTATATCTGATAGTATTTGTATATGTTGTATTTGCGATAAATGTCTGGGATGGGCGTATAGATGCCATCGTTAGGAGGGTGTCAGGATGAATGTTGACATGGAGTATATCTGAAAGATATATCTGAAGAAGAAAGTAGTCGTACGCTAGACTACACCTCGGAATATACCATACGCTAGGCAGTATCTGAGGGTTATAGTTGAATCTTGAATGTAATTGATAAAGATGTCCATCTGAATGGACCTTTGTTTTGACTGTGTCAGGAGGATAATTGACCTGAATAATAAAGTTAGCTTCATGCCATGTGATGATGCATGAGATGCAAATGTTGTATGCGTGCGTGTGCTGTGAGATGATGTAATGAGTGAATTATGCGTCTGGAATAAATGAGAGCATTGTATACATGTATATGTTATGAAATGATGTAATGTATATGATGCGGAATGAAAATTGTATGTAGGTATGTGATGTGAAATGATGTAATGAATGCACTATGTGTCTGAAACGTTCTTCCAGGGGACTCTACTGGGGAAATAGATCTAGTCTTTTGGTCGGAGATATTTGTATGGATGACCCGGTCTCAGCTGGGGGTATTTGATTTCTATCTGATGGCAGAGATATCCAACAGAGCCTGGCTGGGGGTAGAAGAGATGACCCATTTGTCTAGTAATGCCAATTTCTTCTGGGGAATAACTGGCGTTGCCGGGGAATCGAATTAGCAACGGATTCATTGGGAAGCATGGTTAGACCTTCTCCTCGATCCTGAAGTCGTGTAGTAATTGCTATTACTATTCTAGGCATGCAATTGTTTGTAAACATTGATCATATTCAAATGCATAAATCAATTCAAATTAAATCAATGGACGTTTACGCAAACAAAACAGAAAAAGTGAAAACAAAAGCATCTTTTTTTGGAGATAAAATTGTATTGATTTTGAAAGAGGACCTATAAACAGGCAATTTGTGTACAAGGAGACAGAAATCCTAGTAAGAGGAAATTGTCAAGAAAACAAAGAGAAAACTATGCAGAAAAAGTCCTATTGATATTAGCTCCACTACTGTCATTATGTCTTTAAGCATCTCATCTCCTACTGTCGGATGGAAGTGATTGGCTTGTTCAGTCCCTTGAACTTGGTTGAAGCTGACAAGGAACGGGACATAGTCATACGCTTTAATCCCTAATTTTGCCTGGACCGCCTTTTCAGGTTTTCAGTCCACCAGAATACCCTTTTTTGCCCAAGCCGCCTTTTCAGGTTTTCGACTTGCCGGGTGTACGTCGTTATATGTTTATCCCTAATTTTTGCCCGAACCTTTTTGGTTCGTCGGGACGCCCTTACTTTTGCCTAGGTACATCGACCTAGCGGGTCTTTTTTATGCGTAGTATTTTTTAACTATGTCTGCGTTCACAGGATGCGGGAAGTCTTCGCCATCCATTGTAGCAAGTATCATGGCTCCACCAGAGAATAACTTCTTAACTACAAATGGCCCTTCGTATGTGGGAGTCCATTTGCCTCTGGGATCACCTTGTGGTAGAACGATACGCTTGATCACCAAGTCGCCAATTTGATACACCTGTCTCTTGACTTTCTTATTAAATGCCTGGGTCATGCGCTTCTGATATATCTGTCCATGGCACACAGCCGCAAGTCTCTTCTCTTCGATCAAGTTTATCTGGTCGAGTCGAGTCTGAATCCATTCAAACTCGTTTAAACCTGCCTCTTTCATGATTCTTAGAGAGGGAATCTGAACTTCCACTGGTAAAACGGCTTCCATTCCGTAGACTAAAGAGAACGGAGTTGCTCCTGTCGAAGTGCGTACTGAAGTGCGATAACCGTGAAGAGCAAACGGTAACATCTCATGCCAGTCTTTGTACGTCACCGTCATCTTTTGTATGATCTTCTTGATATTCTTATTAGCAGCTTCTACAGCGCCATTCATCTTTGGTCGGTACGGAGAAGAGTTATGGTGCTTTACGTTGAACTGCATGCAGAGTTCAGTAATCATCTTGTTGTTCAAATTAGTACCATTGTCGGTGATAATCCTTTCAGGGATACCATACCGACAAATAAGACTATTCTTGATGAACCGTGCCACCACATTCTTGGTGACAGAAGCAAATGAGGCGGCCTCTACCCACTTTGTAAAGTAATCAATAGCGACAAGGATGAAGCGATGTCCATTAGAAGCAGTAGGTTTAATCTCCCCAATCATATCAATGCCCCACATTGCAAAGGGCCAAGGTGCGGTCAACACGTTCAATGGAGCAGGAGGTGCATGTACTTTATCCGCATAGATCTGGCACTTGTGACAGGTTCTGGAGTGATGGTGGCAATCAGCTTCCATGGTAGACCAATAATACCCTGATCTCAGAATCTTCTTGGCCATCGTATGTCCACTAGAATGAGTCCCAAAAATACCGTCGTGCATATCTCCCATAATCTTTTCTGCTTCCTTTTTATCCACACAGCGAAGCAAAGTCGAATCGTGGTTACGTTTGTATAATACTCCATTACTCAAAAAGAATTTAGCAGAGAACTTCCTCAGGAATTTTCTATCATTGATAGATGCCCCCTCAGGGTACTCCTGAGTTTCTAAATATCTTTTTACTTCGTGGAACCAAGGTTTCTCTTCCACTTCATCAGTATTAAGCTCATAACAATGTGCTGGTTCATCCAATCGCTCAATGGTGATCATGGGAGCTTCATTGTCCCATCTGACTCTGAACATAGATGACATGGTAGCCAATGCGTCTGCCAACTGATTCTCTTCTCGTGGGATATGTTCGAATGTAATCTCTCCAAAGTATGGGATTAGTGACAACACCTTCTCTCGATAAGGGATGAGATTCGGATGTTTAGTGTCCCATTCTCCTTTGATCTGACTGATTACTAATGCTGAGTCTCCGTACACACTCAAAAACTTGATCCTTAGGTCTATGGCCGCTCTGAGTCCCAAAATACATGCTTCATACTCAGCCATATTATTGGTACAATCAAAACATAGTCTAGCAGTGAAAGGCGTATGGCAACCCCTGGGAGAAATAATTACGACACCAACACCGTTGCCCAACGCATTAGAAGATCCATCAAAAACCATAGTCCATCGGGATCCCGGTGCGGGTCCTTCATCCGGTCCATGTTCTTCATGATTGGTAACAAACATGACATCTTCATCTGGAAACTCAAAATTCATAGATTGGTAATCATCCACCGCTTGATGAGCCAAATGATCAGCTAGCACGCTTCCTTTGATTGCTTTCTGAGTAGTATACTGGATGTCATACTCTGTTAAGATCATCTGCCATCTTGCTATTCTTCCGGAGAGAGCGGGTTTCTCAAATATGTATTTGATAGGATCCATCTTAGAAATCAATAAAGTGGTGTGATTCAACATATACTGTCTCAGTCGGCGAGCAGCCCAGGCCAAAGCACAACAAGTTTTCTCGAGCAGTGAGTATCTTGTTTCACAGTCGGTAAACTTTTTGCTAAGGTAGTATATGGCATGCTCTTTTCGACCAGACTCGTCATGTTGTCCCAACACGCACCCCATTGAATTTTCTAACACGGTTAAATACATGATTAGAGGTCTTCCTTCAACTAGCGGCATCAGAATTGGAGGTTCTTGAAGATACTTCTTGATTTTGTCAAAAGCTTCTTGACATTCCTCATTCCATATCATCTCTTGATTTTTCCTCAGTAGCTTGAAGAGGGGTTTGCAGGTGGCGGTCAAATGGGAGATAAATCGGGCAATGTAATTCAAGCGTCCCAAGAAACCTCTGACTTCTTTATCTGTACTGGGAACTGGCATTTCTTGAATAGCTCTCACCTTGGCCGGGTTAACCTCAATCCCTTTACCACTGACAATAAAGCCCAGGAGTTTGCCGGACCTTACCCCAAAGGTGCATTTGTTCGGGTTCAACCTCAACTTGTATTTCTTCAACCTCTCGAACAGTTTGTATAAATGATCGAGATGTTCCTCCTCAGTATGAGATCTGGCTATCATGTCATCCACATATACTTCTATTTCATGATGGATCATATCATGGAACAAAACCACCATAGCACGCTGGTACGTTTCCCCTGCATTCTTTAAACCAAATGGCATTACTTTATAACAGAACGTGCCCCATTGCGTCACAAACGTAGTTTTCTCCATGTCCTCAGGCGCCATCTTAATCTGGTTGTAACCTGAGAATCCATCCATGAATGAGAACACCTTGTGTTGAGCGGTGTTATCTACCAGAACATCAATGTGCGGGAGTGGAAAGTCATCCTTGGGACTCGCTTTATTCAGGTTTCGGTAATCTACACACATTCGCACCTTACCATCCTTCTTTGGCACTGGTACCACATTAGCAACCCATTGAGGATAAGAAGTAACAGCCAGAAAACCTGCATCAAATTGTTTCATCACCTCGGCTTTGATTTTCTCAGACATTTCAGGACGCATGCGACGAACCTTTTGCTTAACAGGACGACATTCTTCCCTCGTTGGCAGTCGATGCACTACTATATCGGTATCCAGTCCTGGCATGTCTTCATAAGACCAAGCAAAAATCTCTACATAGTCATGCAACATCTGAATCAACCTTCTCTTGACACTGTTTTCCAAGCCTGCTCCTATTTTGACTTCTTTCTTGTTTACTTCAGTACCCAGATTTACAGTCTCAACTGACTCCTCGTGTGGCTGTATAGTCCTTTCTTCCTGCAGTAACAGTCTGGCAAGTTCTCCAGGTACTTCACAATCTTCCTCACTTCCATCCTCGGCTTGGTAGATCGGATTTTCAAAGTCATAATGAACAGTAGTAGAACTATTGTCAACAGGATCCAGAGTGGGTATGGATCTGCAATTCGTTACGTGAGTGTGTGTAAGAAAACATAGCTCGTTTGGAAGATGACAGAAAAGATAAAGAGCGCAATATTTGAATGCAAAAAGTCCATTGATTTATTGAATATGAATATGCTTATGAAGATGACAAAACCCTTAACAAATTAGCTATTATGCCCCGGGCATAGACACAATGCTTGGAGAAGTTCAATTGTAAAAAAACAAAAATTTGCAACACTAAAATAGACAATAACAATTACTCCTGACTAACGGAAATCGGGATAATGGCTTCAGCCTTCCAATTATTGAGTCCGTCGCCAATTGTTGGGAAAATCCAGCTATCCAGGTCGCAGTCGCTGTCGGCATCTTCTACAGCATTAATCTGGTCTTTGACTGTCTTTTCAGAGTTAAATCCCATACCACATTTATCAGACTTGTACGGTACGTCGATCAGTTGACCCCAGCCAGTACGACCACCATCTTCAACCATGGCTTGAGCATCTTTCAGAGAAATCAAAGCAGGAGGAGCACGAACAACCTTGGGCACACAGGAAGTTGGCTTAAGGACAGGATTGGTCGGAGGAACTACTTCAAATGACTGACAAGGAGTCTCAATGAATTCACCATCCATCTCGACGTATCTGAAGGTATGCACACTACTGACAATGTACTCTTCTTCTCCACACACGGTGACAATTTTGCCCTTTGTGGGATACCTCAACTTTTGATGGAGAGACGAGGCTACAACGCCTGCCCCATGAATCCAAGGGCGTCCCAGTAAGCAGGAATAGGCAGGACGAATGTTCATTACATGGAAGGTAGTGTTGAAGACTTGAGGTCCTATCTTGATAGGAAGGACTACTTCGCCATGGACAACACTCTTCGCACCATCGTAAGCACGTACCACAATGTCACTAGGTTTCAGTTCAATGCTTTTACAATCCAGCTTATCCAGCACAGTTGTCGGCAGCACATTCAAGGAAGAGCCATTATCGATCAACACATGAGACAAAGTGATTCCCCTACACTCAATGGAGATATGCAGGGCTTTATTGTGATTCTTTCCCGCTGGTGTCAGGTCAGCATCGGAAAAGCCTAGGCCATTGTCAACAGCCAAGTGAGCAACATAATTTTCGAACTGATCGACAGATGTTTCCTGAGGCACATGAGCAGTCTTCAAGAATTTTATCAATGCATTGGCATGAGATTCAGAAGATAACAGCAAGGATAACATCGAGATCTTAGACGGGGTATGCCCCAACTGTTCTACCACATCGAAATCACTCTTGCGGATGATTTTCAGCACTTCTTCCATTTCCTGTTTGGCAACATCTTCGGGAGTAACTTCGACCGGTGTCTCTGACTGAGAAGGATTGACTGGTTCCTTTCCTCGAGTTTCAAGGACAGGAGGTGAGATTTCTGGAGAGAAGATCCTTCCACTTCGAGTAATTTTACTAGTCCCAACGATGCCATTAGGATTAGTAGAATTGTCAATTTGCTTTACGCCATGGACGTAAACATCACCGCCATAATTCCACGGAATAGCTTTGCTTGAGGAATACGGGATCGGGCCAGGTGCAGTAATGATTAGGGGAGCTACCCTGGGCTCAATAGTAATCTTCACAGGCGCCCTAGTAGCGGTAATCTTCACTGGAACTTTGGACCTAGCAATCACAGATATTTCTTCAATAGGGTTTTCCGCCTTAGGAATCTTTTCGAAGAGAACTGTACGATCATCCATCAGCCGTTGAATACCATTCTTCAATTCCCAACAATCATCTGGTTGGAATATACAGAGATTGCAATCTTCAGCACAACCTGGAAATAAACCAGCTTGCAATAAATTCCTCTTTATGATCGGGAGAGGAGATGTTAAGTCTGCCACATTGGAAACGTGATCGTCGTCATCCACGGCATTAACCGTCTTGTCATGATTAGGCATAGGAGCAGTGATGACATTAGGGGTCTCCGGAGGCTCAAACTCAATTTCTCCAGCTTCGATCATATCCTGAATCTTATTCTTCAATGACCAGCAATCGTTTGTATCATGCCCGGGGCTATCGGAGTGATACGCACACCTGGCATTGGGACTATAACGAGAAGAAGCAGTGTTGGGTTTCATAGGAGGATCTCTGAGGGTGATCAGATCTGCCTTTAGCATACTTTGCAGTGCTTGTGCCAAGGTCATATTGATCCTGGTAAACTGCCTTCTTGGCTTGTCTTGTTTGGGCTGGAAGTTTTGAGATGGCGGTGCTGCAATCGTAACCGCTCCAATGGTATGGTCACGATTTTTCTTGTTACGACCCTTTTGACCGTACACAGCATTTGATTCATTCCTCCCCTGATAGGACCTTTTGGTGCTGGCAGAGGTAGCCGCCTGTATCTTTCCACTTCGGATGCCGCTTTCAACACGTTCACCTGTCAATATAAGCTCAGTGAAACCGGATGAAGAACTTCCCAGTAGATGGCTGTAGAATGGGCCAGTCAGAGTGCCCATGAACATGTCCGCTAATTCTCGATCAGTCATGGGGGGTTTGACTCTGCCAGCCAAATCTCTCCACTTTTGAGCATATTCTTTGAAACTCTCTTTAGATCCCATAGTCATACTCTGCAACTGTAGCCGAGTAGGCGCTAGTTCAGAATTATACTGGTACTGTTTATAGAAAGCTGTTGCTAAATCAGTCCAGGTGCGGATGTCAGAGCTCTCGAGCTGATAATACCATTCCAACTGTGTGCCAGACAGGCTCTCTTGGAAGAAGTGGATCCATAGCTTCCTATCAGTGATGTGCGGCTGAATCTTTCTCACATAAGCCCTTAGATGCATCTGAGGACAGGATGCACCATCGTACTTAGTGAAAGTGGGGATCTTGAATTTGCGAGGGATGGTCACATCGGAGACCAGACCCAGACTTTCGAAATCCAGACCGGGCGCCTTCTGACCCTCCATGGCTAGCATACGTTCTTCCAGCAGCTTGTACTTATCATCTTTTGGAGAGTACTGTTCATTTTCATAATCTTCATCGTCGTCCTCAGGGTTGAAGAGATCGACATTCTCCTCTTCTGAATCATTCTCGGCCTCCTCTTCTGGACCATTCAGGATCCCAAACTTGACTCCCGCGGCCTGTCCTTTACGCCTTCTTCCCGGGTTAATGAAACTCACAGCTTTCTTGTCTTTCTTCTTTTCGAGCAAAAGAGCCTTCAGTTCCTCCTGCCCCTTGGATAAACTCAGCATCATCTCCTGGAATTGAGCATTCTGAGCCTGGAGATCTTTGACAGTTTGTTCGAGAGCCATTTTTTTCTGTTTTAAGAGGAAGACCGTGAGAATATGGTCTTTTGGGATACCTGTTATGCAATGTTATGTTATGCAATGGAATGTATGAAATGTTTTCAAGGACTTTTGGAATTTAACTTTGCGTAAACTACCAAAAAGAGAGGAACTTTTATTACTAATTTCTTAATCAATGTTCATTACAAAAAGAAAATAGTAAAATACAATGAAAGCTTAAGTCTCCCAGGGGCGGCTTCTTTTTGGGCGAAGATATGTATTGAGTCTTCGTTCCTCATTAAGCTGGCTGGTGAGCTCTAGTACTTTCTTCCTTTCTGCATTGAACTGAACTTCGAAAGTATTCCTTTCCTCTCTCAACTGGATCCAGGATTTCTTCAACTCTTCAACATCGGTAGGCATATCTGGATAAGGAATGATCTGGGAAGTACCTCATTCGACCCCTGATTCAACAATCAATGGTCCAACCGCGAGATAGGGCATGACAAATTCACGAGCTCTTGCGCGTACCCATCTGAGGTAAGGCTCCATAGGAATGGAGTTTTTCTGTCCTAAAGTGCTTCTTTTCACCATGCCCCAAGCTCGTACAAACCTTTGACGGAGACCTTGATAGTCATTGTCATAGTCAAACACTGTACCTTGAATAATCATTTCATGTGGACCATCTCTTCGAGCATACCCAAACTGGCGTAGGGCTAAAGCCGGGTTATAAGTAATACCTCCTCTTATCCCTATGAGTGGTACATTAGGGAATTCTCCACAACGGTCGATGAGGATAACATTTTCTCTGAGATTAGAACACCAACGGATGTCTGAATGGGAGAGTGCCATTATCTTTCGAGACCATTTCAAATTCTGATCATTCTTCAAGACTGATTGAGGAAGGTGCGAAATAAACCACCTAGACAATAAGGGTACGCAGCACATGAGAGTCCCTTGCCTTTTCATAGTACGAGTGTGAAGGGAATGCAAGATGTCTCCAAGCAAGGTAGGCACAGGGTTATGAGTGAGAAATATCTTAATAGCATTCATGTCTATGAATTGGTCTGGATTAGGGAATGACACCAAACCATAGATTAGTAATGCTAGAACATCTTCAAAAGCATGGACCTTCATAACTTTTAGGAATTCTCGGGCCTTATTTGTCAGGAATTTGGCAAGTAAACCCTTAACTCCACTCCTTGTTACCCAATTAGTTTCAATGTCAGACTTTGTCATGTGTAAAGCTGCGGCAACTTCTTCAGACTTCGGAACCTTTTCTAAACCACTGAACGGTAGTTGATCAAGGATAGGTATCCCAAGCAACTTGGAGAATTCTTCTAATGTGGGTACCAACTGATAATCTGGGAAAGTAAAGCAATGGTGTTTAGGATCGAAGAACTGGAACAGAACTCTCATCATATCTTCCTTGAAACCAGTGGTAACCAAATTGAGGATAGAACCATGTTTCTTGATGAACTGAGCATGATCGGGAAGTTCTGACACTAAATCCTTGAGTTGAGGAGAGATTGCTACAAGATTAATCCGGATAGTCTTCCTGGAAGCCATAACCTGTTTAACAGAGCAAAGCTAAATCCCTAAGCCCTTGAAATGGTTAGTACAATGCCATGATGTTATGATGTTATGATGTTATGATGTTATGCAAATAATAAGCATAAACAAGTCACACAATCATTCCTAGGTTTTAAGGCTTGCATGAGTTCCATAGGTAAGTACCCTCCCCACTGAAGTTTGGTTGGTTTAACCTGTCCTAGAATAGTAACCGGGTTCTAGAAGGATCTCAAATCATTGACCTTTCTTTAAGTCCACTTCAGTGCAACACCAAGTGGTTGACCAAAGCTTCCCTAAAGTCCAATCTCAAAGAGTGTAGTATCGAGTATCAACCAACCTCGGTCGGAACCGAAGCCAGTTATCTCACTACTTTCTAATGGCTAGGATGAGTCAATTAGGGTTCTAAAGGTCTGGTTAATGCTTTGATGACACCACGCGAATGCCAAATTTTTCCTCAAGTAAACATGAGGAACATCAGGACATCCAAAGTGTCACATTAACTGTAGCTATCATTTTAACCATTCCAGTATACGCCGGATAGTCGCGATGATCTATTGCTACTTACCTAAGGCACACTAGATCCGGGTGTAGGATCTTTCACTCAAGAATACCCAAGCAATCCCTTAAAAGTAAATCAGACAATTTTAAATAAGTGATCTTGTTTTTTAAGGTAACCTCTCTTGTAATATCCCCAGCAGAGTCGCCAGTTCTGTCATGCGGTGAACTGACTTGGGGTGTTTTGCTTTTTTATCGCAATGTCGCGGATAGCAAGAGTCGCCACCGACTTTTCTTTTATCCAATAAGGAAAGGTGGAAAAGAACAGGAAAGACCTCAATAGATTTTGGGTTCGGGAGGTACATTATACAAAGGGAAGGTATTAGCACCCTTTGTATCCATGGTTATCCATGGGCTCTTAATTGCTGGATCACTTATATTTTTGTCTGAAAAGTGTTGGTGAATTGTTTAAAAATGTTTCGAAAAGAGAGTTTAACTTTGTAATGATTCTCGTATGAATGTATACAAAGTATTTATCTCATTTGATTTTGAAAAAGGTTTAGAAAAATGTAACTTGGTAATGATTCTAGTATGAATGTATACCAAGTGGTGATTTTCTAGGATTTGCAAAGTGTGAGGGGTGGAAAATGTTTTAGGTTATGATCCAGCAATTGAGAGTTATACCTTCCTAAGGTCGTTATGAACGTTTCCTATCCTTGTGAGGGTAAAACTGTCCTTACTATTGAGAAGTAAGTAGTTTTATCCTTTGGATGTAAAAGGGTCATCGTAGGGTCATCGATAGGTCATTGAAGGCAACAGTTGTAAGGGTGTCTTAGCATTCGAAGGGACGATCATCATTTAACCGTAGGCTACACCGAAGGGTCATCGAGGGACAAAATCGTATTTTCGAAGGCAACATCCGAGGGACCATGATTTATTTTATGATGATTTAACCGAAGGGTCTTTGCTAAGTGTATCCCTACATTCGCGGGACATGACCGTAATACCGTAATCGTGGAGTAACAAAGAGAGGTCCGATATCACTTATTTAAAGGCAAAGTTTTACATTCAATTAAGTGGCCGTAATCAAGTAGGTAATTAGATCCATGTTAAAAACAATACGTTAAGAACAATTAAGCCATTAGGGTGGATCTTTGCCATGAAATACATTAAAATCAATTGAATAATTCAGAGTGAATCTCCATAAGGGTATCCCACACATAAAGTGGAATACCTGGCCGGCCGTTTCTTCGGGAATAAGTAAGCCCTTACACAATTCAACACACGGATTAGAGCATCGAGATAAAGCATAATTGAAAGTTGCACCATAAAATAAACATAACAGTCATGAACTCAGGCCAAATGATGCAGAACTATAATAAATCATGATTAGATGAACATAAGATAGAACAGCAAAGAGACCAAGCAGCCACTGTCCCGTTCGCCTCTGCTTCGCCTAGCGAAGGCCTAGCGAGTACTCGCTACCGGCTCGCTTAGCGATGTGCTAGCGAGCGGCTGCTGGTTTTGAATTTCAGAACAGTATAATCTCAGCATGCTGCAAGCCTTGTGGTATTCAATTACAGAAATAACATGGTCGCACATTCGGGATAGGCATGCATATTTAAACTCACATGCAAAATCTAACTACATATCCAAAAATTCGATCATGATGCATTATATATTTAGAGATAACAACTTGGAAACATGGAACAATAGTGACGCGCAAACCTGTTGCAGCTGAATTGTAACACTGAACTGGCGGATTGCTTCTGGTATCGGGCGGAGCTGGGCGGCGGTAGCTTCGGAGCGAAAGAGCGGCCTTCAGGGTTTCTTTACTCGGAAGCTTTCAAGTTGATCTCCAGGGTTTCTATGCCAGGGTTTCCATCCGTCTTCGTCTGTCTATTTTCGTTGCTGAAGCTTGGCTATTTATAGTGATTATGATGACCTAATGGGCTCAGAATGAAGCCCAGAAATTCTGATATTCGCAAGCTTCGCTAGGCGAAGGAATTGCTCGCCTAGCGAGCAAGCTATTTTGGGCTTTTACTGGATCTGATGCTTCGCTGGGGCGAGTGTCATGATGAAATGTTCGCTAGGCGAAGGAATTGCTCGCCTAGCGAGCAAGCTAGTCCGGGCCATTTTCTGGATTGGGCCTGTTGTGAGCTGGGCTTTTGTTCCTTTAATGTCAGTGCCTTGTAGAATAAGTCGGAGTGCCTTGGAAAGTGCCTTGTAATATCAACGGGCAAATTTTGGGGTATGACACACATCATGATGAAATTCCAAAACAGGTCTACTCTAGGCGGGATGTTCATATTGTTCCAACGAGATATAAACCTCTCGGTTTAATGCGATGCCTCCAATTCTAAGGTTCTTCTCGAAGCTTAGGTGAAGCTTTATCTCAAAACAAATTCGAACCCCACAGAGCATGTATAAAAATGAATACAATAACAAGGCAAGATAATAGGAAATTGAGAAGAGACAAGAAGCAAATAAAATAAAGCTAACAAATAACGCAAAGCTAGCTAAACTAGGTTTTACTCTCTTTAGGGAACCAGGATCTCCAGAAGAGTCGTAAACTATCGTACCTCGAAAAAAGAATATGATCCTTCGTGAAACGCATCGCACGCTTATAGAATAACCAACAGAGTCGCCTCCAAACTTTATTTATTCCCGAATAGAGAAAAGGGAAAATATTGATAAAAACCCATAAAAGAACGACTAAGATTATGGTCGTCTTAACCAAATAGGGTTTGGGGGTCGATTACGCAAGAGGAAGGTATTAGAACCCCCCATGTCCCTTGTGCTCAATGGGAACCATATAGTTAGTTGTGCGTATTAGTGTTAGCTTTCGAATGTTAGGCTTCTCGAATTATTAAAAGAAACAAAGAATATGACTAAAAGGTTTATCTTTTATTAGGGTTCCTGAAGAGACTTTGGATCTTGCTCGTACGTATATCCGGATGCGGTGGAGAACTCAAAGCTATGTAGTCCTGGGTAGAAAATGTTTGTTGATTGGTTGATTTTAGCGAAAACTATTTTTTCACAATTGACGGAAAAATATTTCTTACCCAAAAAGGTTTAGAGAAGTTGGCGTTTGCATTAAATTAAATGGATTTCTACATATTAGCTTTCACGAGAAAAATGTCACTTATTTCACTCACACATTCGTGGATGAAGCGTTGTTTTCCATTATCTCGAGACAAAACATATTTCTTGTGTGGAAAGGGTTTGAAAGTTGATGCCAAAAGGCAAAAGGTTTGAATGGGTTGGATTGTTTTTAGGTGAACGACGAAAAGATCGAACAATGTGACATGGGATAATCATTAGATCATTCAAGGAGCGGGCAAGTATAAACCACTCATTCCCTTTTCTACTAAGTTATTTGAGAAAATTAATATTGAACTTAGGTATTTTAATTGGATGACAAAAAGATCGAGCAATGTGACAGAGGCTAATCATTCGATCATTCGAGGAGCAGGAAAGTGTAAACCATCCATTCCCTTTTCAACCGTTTTTTATTAAGAAAAAGTTTTTTACACGCTTGGATAAGCTAAAAGGAAAATCTCGATGTTGATCGAGGGTTTTTCGCGTTAGTGGAAAATGATTTATAAAATGGTTTGAAGTTGATTTTGAAATTGGATGAAAATTGGTTGACGGTGAAGTGGTGCTCTTTTGAAAACCAACTTGATATTGATCAAGTGTTTGGATCTTACTTGAAAGATTGATTTTATTATCCATCCACTTTTGTTATCTTATTTAATAATCTAAGGTCCAAATACAAGATTAAATAAGTCATGAGTTAGATACACAAGCAAGGATTCACATAAACACTAAAGAGTTTGTGTGTTTATATATTTTTTTATAAAATAATGATGCATAAGAAAAAGTTAGGAAAAAAAGGCTTTTTTTTAGAGTGGGAGGTGTGCCCAGATTAGAGGAAGTAAGGCCCAAAAATAAAACAAGAAGCCCAAAACTCATGCCTTAGAGGCTATGAAAAACCAAATCCGGTTTGGATCCAAAATAAAACAAATTATCAAAATGGAAGTGTCGATTTCACAGCAAACAAACCCTGGCCCTCCTCAATTATCTCTAAGCTTCCACCATTTACATATCTCTTTCCATTCTTCTCTCTAATTTGAAACCAAAATCATTCGTGGAAAATGGATATAGCCACATGCTATCTCTCACAATTTCAAAATGTCCCCAAACCCAAACCCTAACATTATAACAAAACTAACAAGCTCCAGCAATATCCATGTTCATTTGGCAAGAACACAATGGATCAAGCACGAAGTGTTAGGGTTTATGTTTTGAGTCTTTGTTTGTGTAATTTTTGTGCACCACTCTAGTGCACCTATTCATATCTTAAGGCATATAGTTTGGTTGGTTAGTTGGTTTTAAAAATTTATTCCAAGACACTGATTCTATAAACTTGAGAGTAAAGTATTTGTGTTAATTGTACATTACACTATTGCTTAAGTTACATGGCATATTAGTTGATTTATTTAATTGAGTTTTAATTCAATATTGATCACTTTGATTATTGTTGTTGATCACTAGGGTTAGTGATTGAGAGAAAATGAGAGAGTTCTCATATTTAGGGGGAGACTATAACGAAGCTTCATGGGTAGTAATAGGAAAATGGCATTGAATTGGGAGATTTTAAAGTAAGTCCATTTGTTCTTCTGACTATTGGGAGTTGAATAATTGTAAATAGAGACCTAAATAGAAAGTCAATAGGAAAATAATATGAGGTTGTTGTTCATATATGACTAATTGTACTAATTTAAAATATTAAATTTTCTTTCTTGAATAGAGTGTCCCCTAGATGTAGTTGTGATTTACACTCAATTAAGTATACAATTGATGTGCCTCTTCTTGTGTTTGAACTAGCCTGCTCAGCAATAAAGAAAAGAGACTATGAAAAAGAAAATTAAAAAAAAAGATACCTGTTTGAAAAAATAAATGAAAGAAAGAATATAAAGATTTCTCAAAGAAGCCAAAAGAAAACAATACGGGTGGGTACCCAAAAAAACTTAAGTCTTATATAGTTCAAGATAATTCTCTTAAAGAGTGGAATGTTAAAACGAAGAGTCAAAATAGACGAATGGAGGAATCTAGTGAACACCCCAAGAATTAACTCACTCTGTATAAATTGATTCAATCACAAAATTAATTTATTAAAAAAATGCAGTGACCAAAATTTCGGTCACTATAATATTGATGGTTTTCTTTTTTAAGTTCCTATTTTCCTCCTAATTTTCTCTATTTTTAAATATTTTATGTTGATCCTAATTTTTAGATTTTAGTCAAAATTTCACATTTTTGTTTTTATAACATATAAAACATATATTTATATAAAAAATTGATAAACATAAATTTATTAATTTAATAAAAAAATGTAATTTAAATGACAGCATAATAATTTAAATATATTCTAAGAATATATAACAGTTTAAATATAAAATTGACAATAGTTATGATATGCCCCATGAAAACATGACCCTCTATAACTCAAGGGTTTGATATTTATAAGAGGTAATTATTTTTAGTTAACTTTAACTTCTTTAGCACACTAAAAGTGGTGGTTAAATTGGTCCCTAATTCGGTTTCGATTTTCTTTCTATATTGTAATAATTATGAATTATATAATTTGTAGTCTCACATGTAAAATATAAAATTTTATTGATTGTCTTTATAATGAACATATGTTTAATAAATTATAGGATATTATTTGATTTTAATACTTTCTTTCACCTCGGAATTAGGAGAATAATTTAGATGACAATTTACATATCCAATTAAAATAATATTGTGGTGTGCTATAGTGCTAGCAATAATACAAATTAGTCTTGACCATTATTCTAGTTTTTACATGCTATAAAACTTTTGTCTACCACGACGAAGAAACGGGTTATTTGACGATCAATTTGTTAAGTAATTATGCTTTATAAAACATTCTAATTATTTATGTGTCACAGGACCTTCGTATCATGTTGTGGGGTCACAACACATAAACCAGATTACTTAGCAATTAATTCGTCGAGTAATCCTATTTTTGTAAAGTTCATAAATTATAATCATCAGCGCATAATAAGTTCAACACAAGGAAGTAGGAATGTAACTCAAAATAGGGATGGATCCATCATAATAATTATCATTTGAGATTTCCATCATCACATACACTACAAGAATAATATTTGTCTTAATTTTTTCAAGTAAATAATGACTAAAAGAGATAGAGCGACTAAAAAACTAGGGATGGATCCGCTACTTCGAAAGATCAACAATTTTTCTCGCACTATAATCATAGTCGAGTTTTTCAAAGAAAAATATAAATTATTCCATCCGTCTCATAAAAAGTATCTGATTTTCAACATTTATTATTATTATTTCAATTATCATATTCTTATTTATTAACTTTCAATTTATCCAACCACTCTTTAAACTATAATTAATAGGAGTATTCTAGTAAATGATATTGGTTTTACCATCAAAATCAATACATTCAATTTTTTTCTTAAAAATCGTGAATTGTTCACCTTAGACATTTTTATGAGACATAGAAAGTAATTGCAAGATTTCCGGTTTGTGCAAATCACTGCATGAAAAATTGAAGTAGACCCAAGTGGATACACTTATTCCTTAAAAAGCCCAACAACCGGTCCAAAATTACCAACGAGGAATCTATCCATCGCAAAACTCTATACTAAATTGTGAAGAAGGTCTCTTATGAATTTGGTTGGATTTTGAGGAAGACAATCATATCAGAAAATAAAAAGGTAAAAATCATAAAGATAAAAGTCTTTAAAACAATTGTCTTTATTTTTGATAGATCACTTTTAAATTTAAATATCACCTAAAGGACAATAAAAAAATTTAAAATAGAATGTGGCGTGCTTTCTTGGTTGTGTATTAAGTACTCGTTAAGAAGAGTCTTGGTATAAGTCTTGTAATTGAAAATTTTGATACATAGGGGAAATTCCTCTAATCAGAAAGAGGGAGTGGATGTACCCTTCAATTGGAAAAGACGAACCAAGACAAATATCGTTTGTGTTTCTCTTCTCCCTTATCTTTTACATTTCACATTTTAATTTTCATCACTTTACTTATTATTATTTTTGAATTAATTATAAGCTCACAAACTCATTTTCAGTAAAATAGATTTTCAGAAATAAGCGCTTAAATTTAGAAAAATACGGAAATCCTAATCTCCCCTCCTTCCTCTTAGATTGTTGTATAATGTTTATAATTGACATCAAAGCGAGAGTTGGTTAAATTGTTCCTAGATCAAGTTGTATAATGTTTACAACTCAGAAGGGAATGCAAGAAGTTAAAAGGTCTAGATTAAACACCCTTTTCTCAAGAATACAAAATGTTTAGAATGTTATCAGGAGAGAAAATTCTAGATTTAGCGGAAAGATTCATCCACTTAACAAATCATTTAATTGTTTTTGACATTTTTTTACTATAATTTAAAGATTCTTAGATCACTAACAAGGGCATGGAAATAAAAGCTGACAATCATTTCAGAAATAAATTTTTTGTCAAAGATAATATTGACAACAGTATTTGTAAAGCTACAAGGACATGAGTTAGAACTTAATCAGTTGGAATTACATGAAGAACTTGAGAAGAAACAAATTTTTGTTTGCTTGAAGGTTGGTTCAAATGTGAATTTATAAGATGATAATTCAGAAGAAGATGACAATATGACTCTACTAGTCAAGAAGTTTAGAAAATTCTTAAGAAGAAACAAGGCAATGAAATTTGGTCAAGAAAAGAGATTTGTGAAAAAGAATGAAACATAAATCTCAAATCAAAATTTCACTTGCTTTGAACGTGGAAAGCCATAGCATATCAAGTAAATTGGTCATCCCTCTAAAAAAAATGGTTTCAAAAGAAATAAGGACATGAGTTCAAAGAAGGCATATATTTCATGGGAGGATAAAGAAGTAGGTTCATCTTCAAATTTTAAAAATGAAGAACATGCTCATCTTTCACTTATGGCTTCACATCATTCCAATAATAAAAATAAAGAGGTTAGTAGTGAGAAATCACCCTATGAAAAATTAAAAAATGGTTTGCAATTACATGATGAATGTCTAAATATTTCTAGGGTGAATACTAAACCAAATAAAATCCTTTCGTCTTTATAGCGTAAAACCAATATCATACAAGATGGATTAAGAATAAGTAAACCAATATGTCGATTACTTGTTGGTCCTTACCCCTCTATTAAAATATACAATAATTCAAATTTATTTAGAAAATAATAATCTGAAAAATTAAATTATTCTTGAAAATTAACTTAGACGATCCACTATTTTTCAAATTGCATGCATATTATAATTCATATATCGCTATTTATCATATAGAATTTGGTTCAATACCCCAAGTTCTTCAAAGCAATGGTTCCTTCTATTCTAATTTGTTTTGAAAAACATTTATTGACTAATTCGGAGTCATCATCATCGTTATTTTAATCGATGATGATGATAATTATGATGACAACGATGACGATGAACAATGGCGGAACTGAGGGGGGCCGTGGGAAGGCCACGACCACTCCTTAACTTTTTAATTTTTTTTAATTCATATATATTAAATTACTAAAACATCCTTATTTTAAATTTAAATTATTTTTTATTTTTTATTTTTCATTCAAAATTAGGTTAAAATACAAATAAGGTAAAAAGCTCTTACCTTTCCTTTCTTTGTCATATGGGTTTGCTATCGGCACCGGAATCCAAACAGATTAAAGTGATCGGCATCTAACAGTTAAAAAAATTTATTCATTCTTTTTTTATAAAAAGTAACAAATTAC
This sequence comes from Lathyrus oleraceus, assembly GCF_024323335.1. NCBI lineage: Eukaryota > Viridiplantae > Streptophyta > Magnoliopsida > Fabales > Fabaceae > Lathyrus > Lathyrus oleraceus. Next base: position 309,190,848 of record NC_066581.1, read on the forward strand.
AGTGATTGCTTGATTTGTGTTTCCGGATCAGTGATTTCAAAAAACTGCTACTGCTGTTTTTCTGTGAGTAATCGATTACTGCTATTAGGGTAATCGGTTACTGCTGCATTTTCTGCACTTTTGACTTCATCAAAAGTCACATCCCGGGTTATGACGATCTTCCTATTTTTTCCATCGAACAACTTGTACCCTCCAGTAGAGTGATATCCTACAAATATCATCTTCTCACCCTTATCATCCAATTTCTTCCGAAGTTGGTCCGGTAAATAATGATATGCAATCAATCCAAAAACGTGCAAATGATTCAAATTCGGTTTGAAGCCACTCCAAGCCTCTTCCGGTGTGAGTTTCTCCAGCTTCTGAGTGGGACACCTATTCAACAAGTAGGTGGCTGTAGACACGGCCTCACCCCACAATTCCTTAGGCAAATTTTTCCCACAAAGCATACTACGCACCATGTTCATTATTGTACGATTTTTCCTCTCGGCAGCCCCGTTTTGGTGAGGCGTATACGGAGGCACCACCTCACGTACAATTCCCTCAAGATCACAAAACTTTCCAAACTCACTAGGGGTATACTCACCTCCACCATCCGTTTTGAGAATTTTGAGCTTCCGACCGCTTTGGCGCTCCACCATGGATTTGAAATTCTTGAAAACTCCAAATACCTCATCTTTTCTCTTGATAAGATATGTCCAAAGCTTCCTACTAAAATCGTCAATGAACGTGACAAAATATCGATTGCCACCATAAGTCTCTACTTGCACCGGTCCGCAAACGTCGGAACATACCACCTCAAGTAAGCCTTTGGTTCTTCGACACGCATCTTTGCTAAACATATTCTTGTGTTGTTTAACCTTCACACATTCCTCACACAATTCAGTTGGAATACTAATGTGTGGCAGCCCCGTTATCATTTCACTTTGTTGCAACTTTATTAGATCCCTAAAATTAAGGTGACCAAGACGGTAATTCCATAACCACTCATCTCTACTTGCCGCAGTAGCTAGACAACGATGCTCCATAACCTTTAACTCAACCTTAAAGGTTCTATTGGCAGCCATCGGCGCTTTTAGAATCAACACACCATTTGAATCCAAAACGCGTAAAATCTTGTCCTCCAAACGAATTTTGTATCCTCTTTAAAGTAATTGGCCAATGCTTAAAAGATTACACTTAATTCCCGGTATATATAAGACATCTTTGATCCTTGAATGTCCACCGTTCCTTTTTCCGATCAAAACATCTCCTACCCCTTCGGCACTTAAAATGGTGTCGTCGGAAAATTTGACTTTACTTTTTGCCGCTTGATTGATTTGCACAAACCAATCTTTTCGACCCGTCATATATGTTGAACAACCGGAATCCAAGTACCACTCATCTCTCCCTTGAACTCCATCACGAACGGTAACCAATGCACTTCGATCCAAATGCGTTTTCTCGCTATTTTCCAGAACAGTACAGTTGTTGTCCCGCAAACTGTCACTACTGTAGTTGCTTCCCGGAATATCCGTAATGCCATAACTCTCCTCCGTGATCATTACTAGAAGTGTGTCCTCATCATCTACCTCTTTCCTAGCAACCTTGGCTTCATTATTGTGATTCTCATTCGATTTACCACGACACGAATTTGCCAAGTGTCCAAACTTTCTGCACTTGTAGCATTCCACCTTACTCACATCACGCTTCTTAAAACTATTGCTATAACCACTATCCTTGGAGATACTTTCACCCTTTTCACTCGTCGAATTCTTTGAATTTCACGAATTGTTTGAACCAAAATTCTGAAAATTTGATTTACCTCTCACCGCAAATTTTCCTTTCGACCTCTTATTCTTTTCATTGAAACGCGCTTGCAAAGCAATCTCCGCTTTGGCTTTGTTGGCGCCTCTCTCATCCATCCTTTGTTCATGTGCCTCTAACGAACTTTACAATTAATCCTTGCTCAAAGTTGTTAGATCCTTTGATTCTTAAATAGCCACAACTATGTTGTCGAAACGCGACGTTAACGATCGCAATACTTTCGATACAACATTTTGCTCAAGAATCGTTTCTCCACAAGATTTGATTTGATTAACTAACCGGGTAATGCGCGTAATGTAGTCGTTGATCGTTTCTTTGTCTTCCATTTGTGTTAACTCGAATTGTCGCTTGTAAGTTTGTAACCTTACAACCTTCGCTTTGATGGCACCGACATATGTTTTCTCCAAGATTTCCCATGCTTGCTTCGCCGATTCACAATCGCCAACCTTCTCAAAATTGTCGTTATCAACACACAAATGAATCAAGAGTAGGGCTTTGTAATCTTTCTTCTTCTCTTATTTGTCTGTAGCTCTTTGAATATCGGTAGCCTCTGCCCTAATTGTGTAACTCCATTGACGACGATCTCAAGCACCTCTTGATAACCAAACAAGACCCTCATTTGTATCGCCCATTTATCATAGTTCTTCGAATCAAGAATCGGGAGATTGGTGGGAATTCGATCATTGGAAACGATTGCCATTGTTGCAGCGGATTAGGATCAATAACCAAGGCTCTTGATGCCAAATGTTAGAACATAAAACTCAAATTGAAGGTTTGACAATGGTGGAAGATAAGAAATTGGGGAAGATGAAGTTGAGAGAGAATTAGAAAGAAAAGAGTAATATTGGATGAATAATAATTTTGACATTAATTTTGAATTGGGAATATTACAAGAGTATTTATACATTGAGAGAATAAAATGATACAACTCAAAAATACAACTAAAGTGACTCAACAAATAAATTATGTTAGTTTTGAAAAGGTAATAATAAAATTTAATTGCATTTAACAATAAAGATAAAAGTCTTTAAAACAATTGTCTTTATTTTTTATAGATCACTTTTAAATTTAAATATCACCTAAAGGACAATAAAAAATTATAAAATAAAAAAGCAACTTGTTTCCAAAATAAAAAAAAAATATTAAAAATCACAGTGGGAATCTATTGCCATACATATGTCATCGATTACATGTTGTTGCAACTTATTTTCAACATAAAATAGATAAAAAAAACACAAAGATAATTGATTACCATATATGTGTAATCGATTATATGATGTTGAAAGTGTATTTTTTTCTCACAATAAAAACATGTAATCGATTACATCTTGCAAGAACAAACTTTTTTACGAATCAGTGCCACTTTTTAACTTTTCAATTATTTAGGATGTTTCTATAAAGTGTTGTATTTATTCATTGTTCCTTTTGTGATTCTATAAATATTGGTTTACAAATCAGAAAAATGTTCAAGAATTTTCAAATAAGATTAAAGAATCTATATTTCACATTTACTCACTTTTAGTGGTATTTCATAATTTTAAGTTTAAAGACTTTGTTAATTTTTTTAAAAATCATAAGAAATTTATGAGCCTTATATTGATATTAATCTCAAAAGTGATATTAATAAGAAGTTTATAGTCCTAGTTTGGATTTGAAGATTCTTCAGCCTACAAAATTCTTCTTCATGTCTTAAGAATTAGTGTGATTTTATCATAGTGTTTAATGAAAATTGATGTAAAATAGAATGTGGCGTGATTTCTTGGTTTGGTTGTGTATTAAGTACTCATTGAGAAAAGTCTTGGTATAAGTTTAGTAATTGAAAATTTTGATACATAGTGGAAATTCCTCTAATCAGAAAGAGGGACCAGATGTACCCTTCAATTGGAAAAGACGAACCAAGATAAATATTGTTTATATTTCTCTTCTCCCTTATCTTTTACATTTCATATTTTAATCTCCATCACTTTATTTATTATTATTATTTAATTAATTATAAGCTCACAAATTCACTTTCAGTAAAATAGATTGTCAGAAATAAACGCTTAAATTTAAAAAAATATGGAAATCCTAATTCGCCCCTCCCTGCTCTTAGATTGACATCAAAGCGAGAGTTGGTTAAATTATTCCTAGATGCAATACATATGACTTATTCTAAACCTTTTTTAGGTGAAGGTTCCAATATAAATAGACTACTAAGTTTAACCGGTGACTGTTATGATTTTTGAAAAATAAGAATGAAAATATTCATTGAGTCTCATGACATAGAAATTTATAATGTGGTTGAAGAATATCCATTCATACTTAGTATTACCATTTATAGTAAATAGTAACCAAATCCAAAAAATGAATGGAATGATAATGACAAAAAGAAATTCAATAACACCAAAAACCCAAGAATAATATAACTTAAGCCTTGAGAATGGATTAATTCTTTAGAGTATCAAATTGTAAATCAAAATGTGAGATATTTAAGAAACAACTCATGAGGGAGTGCAAGAAGTTAAAAGATCTAGATTGAACACTCTTTCTCAAGAATACAAAGAGTTTAGAATTTTACCAAGAGTTTAGAATGTTACTGGGAGAGAAAATTCTAGATTTACAGGAAAGACTCACCCACTTAATAAATCATTTATTAATTTCTCCTGACATATGGTTTTTACTAAATTTAAAGTTTCTTAGATCACTATCAAAGGCGTGGAAACAAAAGATGATAATCATTTCAGAAAAAATAAAATTTTGTCAGAGATAACATTGCTAACACTATTTATAAACCTACAAGAACATGAGTTAGAACTTAACCAGTTGCAACAACATGAAGAACTTGAGAAGAAACTTTTTTTGGTTGAAGACTGATTCAAATGTGAATTTACAAGATTATTATTCAGAAAAAGATGACAATATGACTTTACTCATCAAGAAGTTTGGAAAATTCTTAAGAAGAAACAAGACAATCAATTTGGTCAAGGAAAGAGATTTGTGAAGAAGAATGAAATATCAACCTCAAATAAAAACTTCACATGCTTTGAATGTGGAAAACTGTAGCATATTAAGTATGATTGCACATCCCTCTAAAAGAAAAATGGTTTAAAAGGAAATAAGGACATGAGATCAAAGAAGACATACATTGCATGGGAGGATAAAGAAGTAAGTTCATCTTCAAATTTTAAAATTGAAGAACATGACTTCACACCATTCCAATAATAAAAATAAAGAGGTTAGTAGTGAGAAACCATCCTATGAAAAATTACAAAATTCTTTTAAGCAATTACTTGACGAATGTCTAAATACTTCTAGGATAAATACTAAACAAAAGAAAATTAATTCTTTTTTAGAGAGTAAAACCAGTATCATTAAAGATGAATTAGGTATAAGTAAATCCAAATTAGACACTCAAGATAGTTGTTCAACATGCAATAAATGTGCATATCTTGAATCCAAAATTGTTGAACTAAATCAAATAATATGCAAATATGAAAAAGAAAAATATGGATTGGATAATTTACTAAGTAGTCAAGTTATGCAAATGAGATTATTATAAAATATATACATCCATTTAAATTGATTTAGAATATAACAATCTGAAAAATTAAATTACTCTTGAAAAACAACTTAGACGATCCACTGTTTTTTGAATTGCATTCATCTTGTAATTCAAATCTCGCTCTTTAACATATAGAATTTGGTCCAATACCCCAAGTTCTTCAAAGCAATGATTCCTTCTCTTCTAGTTTGTTTTGAAGAGCATCAATTTATTGACTAATTCAGAGTCATCGTCATCATTATCACCGTCCTTATTTTAACCGGTGATGATGAAAATTATGATGACAACGATGACGATGAATCCAAATTTCTCCAAAAAAATTGATGTTTTGCAGAATAAACTAGAAGAGGAGGAAATGTTGCTTTGAATAACTTGGGGCATCGAACTAAATTTTATATTTTAAAGAACGAGAGATGAATTACAAGATATGTGCAATTCGAAAAAAATAGATTGATCTATGTTGGTTTTCAATCATTACTTAATTTTCAAATTATCATTTTCTAAATCAATTTAAATGAATGCATCTCAATGAAGGGTTAGTGAAACAAGCGATCTACATACAATATAATAAACTCAATTGGAGTTAGAGCTTAACTAAATCACATCTAGCTGCACAAAACAAACTTCTTCTAGGACATACAAAAACATCAAACCTCAACAAGGCGAACATTTTGAACAACAACAACATATATACTCATAAAATGTTTCACAAACGTACATTTTATTGAAAAGATACGTGGAAAATGAAGACGAAGAAACGATTTACTTGTCTCAGAATGGCATCCACAATGAAAGGAGGATGAAGCTGAAGTGAGAGTTGCAAACTTGTGTTAAATTTGAATGGATGTCACTTTGAGTCTTTCACACAAGTTTGCAGCTTTCACTTCCACTTCATCCTTCTTGTATTTATTCTTCATAGCAACATAAACAATTTGTAAACCACACATATAATATGCACTTTCCTAAGTTAATTTTTTTCATTCACCTTCCATATAAGCCAAAATGTATAAGCATGACATTGTAATCCTAAAAAAAGCATGTTAACCAAATTTGGTGACATGATATTGTAATCCTACATATAACATGTTAGCCAGATTTGGTAACACAAACTAGTATGACATTGTAATCCTACAAACAACATGTTAACCAGATTTGGAAATATAGACTAGCATGACATTATAATCCAACAAACAACATGTTAAACATAAACAGAAACATAAACGAGATTTAGAAAGTTAGAAATTTTTTAAATAAGAACACAGTCATACTTGAAATAGATATCATAACTTCTTTCCCATTTATATTCTCATTGAATGTGAGAAAAAGCACAAGAAGGGGTGAGGGTTAAGTGTGTTGCCTTTTTCCTTTCTTTTAAAACTCTTGGTCAGATTCTAAACTTAAATGTAGAATCTTAAACACTCAGAGGTAGGGGGAAAATAAATAAGGCAAGAAATAAGAGTAACACATAGGGAGTTATCCAGGCTCCTCTCATAACTTGAGAGTAATCTAGTCCCCTTGTACTTACAAGAGATTTTCACTATAATCACACAAGATTATAATTTTCTCAAGCACGCAAGTAAGAGACTTTAAATGCTCAAATACAAAGTAGTAAACTTCTATGCTCATGCAGATAAGAAATGGATTCAACTGCTCAAGCACACAACTAAAAGACATTCATGCTTAAGCACATAAGCAAGAGACTTCAAATGCTTAAATGATAAGTAAGAGACTCATATTCTCAAGCATAAAAGAAAAAGACTTACATTCTAATTAATAAATAAAAGATTGTTTGAGAAATACACTTGATATAGTATCAGAGGTGTAGAAAAATACAATGCAATATACTCTTTTAAGGTTTAGGAATTTTTAAGGTATACAAGGATAAGAAATCCTCAATTAAGCTTATGCTTTTGTTTTGACAGAGTAACTTCTCTTTTAGTGTCAATTATTATATTTTTTTCAAGCCTTCAACTCCTTAAATAGAGAAGGAAAAGAGTCGTTGAAGATCCAACAACGTAGAGTATTTGAGAAGCTTGAATAGAGATGTTGAGATGTCTCTTCAAATGTTTATTCACATTAAAATCTTGTTTTAAATTCCTTTGTTGCAAGAGGAATTGTCAGTTGCATCTCAACTGACTCTATGAAGAAAATACAACTTAGGTCCTCACGTGACAAAGTTGGCTTGAAGATTAACAATGACCCATCAGAGTCACATTGGTCTTTGTGCTTTGTCTGGCTCGGGTTCTGATCATCAAAAGCCAACTTCTTCAAAGTCTGGTCTTCAGAGGCTAACTTCTTCAGACTCTAACATTCAGACATTGGTCTCTTCAGAAGTTGACTTCTTTAGAATCAGGTCTTCAGCTTCTGATCATCAAGTTCTGGTCTTTAAGCTTCTCTTAAGATGTTCATAGTCAGAAGTAATACTTGGACTATTCATAAAATTTTAGTCTATGGTCCTACACACTTGAAAAAATATTAGTACATCAAATTGTTATTTAAAAACTTTGTTATCATCAAAACCTAAGGGATATGGACAAACCAATTTTGTTCCAAAAATCTCCCCCTTTTTTATGATGACAAACATAAGTATTTAAGAACAATAGTTGTTAATTTAATTAACAAGTTGACTTTGGCGTATGAGGTTTGTAAGCCCCCCTTGAGTCTAACAATCCAGAGGGTGAGGTTTGTAAGCTCCCCCTAAGTTCTATCCAGGTTAATTAAATTTGAACTTTTAAAGCACAATAATGATTCTTCCGAATTTAAGCAAAGATAATAACTATAATATTTCATGTGCTTAAATAATTCTCTGTCTAATCCCCATTTTGTCATCAACAAAAACAAATTAAGGAAATAGAAAAGATACTGAATAAACTTTTTTATTCAAACAAAGAAGATTTCAGAGGCACACAAATTCGATAAGAAAATGCATAGATGTAAAATGTTTGGGATTTTATCAGATCTAGAATGCAATATGGCTTATATGGTTGAGAAACAATTCTTCAATTCTCAAGATGGTCAAAACATGTTCTGACAACTGAGCATTTGATAGGAATAAGGCTGTCAAGGTTGGGGAGATGTGCTTGAAGACCAAGAATATCTCTCTCTCCAAAGTCCAGGTGCACAATAATCAAAAGTGATTTTGCTTTATTCCAAGCTCTGGATAAAGGTTGTCTTTTGCTATCAGCAAAACCACATTCCTTTCCAACCATATCTTCATAACTAATAGAATGAGTAAGTCTTCTAAGAGTTCTAAGGAGGTTTCTCTCCATGAGATTAGCAAGGCTATAGAGATTCCAGAGATGTTGAAGGTAGGAAACACAAAGATGATAAGCTTAATAAGTTTGAAGGTTCAAAGTCACAAACTGGTTCATCTGCAGGAGCTTCTTTGGTGGGAGGACTTCAGTCTCCAAGATGAAGAAACTCAAGAAGAAGAAGGATCCAGCTGAAGACTTTGACTTAGATGTTGATGAGGAGTATATAACTTTCCTTAGAATGAGAGGTTTCCATCCCGATGTAGTTTAAGAATTGTAGTCTTTTTAATTCATCTATCTGCTTATGAGAATAATGCACAATTGTACCAACTTCTTGCTTAATAATAAAAACACATCCTTTTCCTTTGCATTTAGTTATGATTCTTCTGCCACTAGCATCCATTTGGTTAGCCATCAAGAAGAATATTTCAGAGAAGTTTACAACGATTTCAACCAATTTTGTGTTTGTGTGTCTTAAGAAAAATATAGTGATTTAAAAAAGAATTTTAATCACACGACCAAAAGAAATGACTTATGGGGTATCAAAAACATGATTTAATTTTATTCAAGAAAATAACTCCCAAAGATAACACAAACATTTATGGTACCAGAAGAATATGTATGACAGATGTCACACTTCCTTGCCTTAACAGAAAGTGCTTAGTTATGCCTAATAATATAACTAAGAGATAAAAAAACAAAAAGAAAATCTAGAGGAATTCTGGCCTAGGATCTTCTAAACCAGAAAATCTTCTTATTCAAAGAACTAACTGGTTCAGAGTCAAATAGCTTAGAAACACACATAAAATGATCAGACACACATGGATTTTAGTAAAGACTAAAACAATAATTGATAAAGTTGGGTGAGTGACACAATATTCAAATAAAATTACATCCTTAACCACCAGTTATTACCCAACAACTCAAAAACCAAGTGTCAAAAAATATTTTAGATTCCTGGCACATATGTAGACAGGTGTTAAATAAATAATTTTTCCAGTTATATGCTATCAGAGGCAACTAATCAAATTCTAAGCATTAGAGGTTGAGTGGCATCAGATGCTACTATTCATAAGAAGCTAGTTTTGAGCTTCTGACAACAATAACATATGGTTATCATCAGACTCTGGTCCTCAATTCAGAAGAAAGCAATAATCTTTAACAAGATGCATGTTTAGATTCTTTTTGATATAAAAACAAATCTTTCAATAGTAAGGGTTTGGGTAAATATAGCCACCCATTGATGATCAATATTAATAAATTGTATATCTATCACACCCTTCTGGATATATTCTCTAATAAAATGATATTTTATTTTTATGTTATTGGTTCTTGAATGTTGAATAGGATTCTTTGTCAAACAAATATTAGCAGTGTTGTCACAAAAGATTGGAATATTGCTTCCACTTATCTGATAGTCTTTCAATTGATATTTAATCTAGAGTAGTTATGTGCAATAACTTGCAGCTGAGATGTATTATGTTTCTGGTATGGACAAAGCAATACTTTCTTTTCTTTTACAATCCCAGGATATTAGGTTTTCACCTATGAATTGACAACTTCCACTAGTGTATTTCCTCTCAATTCTATTCCCAACATAGTCAGTATCACAAAATCGAACTAGCTTGTAATGTAGAGATTTTTTATAAAGCATCCCTAGATTGGTTATTCTGTTCAGATGCCTAAAGACCCTCTTAAAATTGTTAAGTGAGTATCTCTAGGATCTGACTGAAATCTTGCACACATACAAACACTAAATAAAATATATGATATAGAAGCTAATAAAGCAAAGAGCAAATCATACCTCTATACAGATTCTGACAGGCCTTGGTGTTGCTTTCCTCTTTGCTCAGATTGTAGGTTAGATGCATATAATTGCTCATGATCTTACAATCATCTAGATTGAACTTTTTTAGAAGCTTCTTTGTGTATTTTGTAAGAACAAGATTTGGTTATGCAACTGGCCTTATGCTTTGATGATAACATTACATAGATTCATAGAGAACAATTTTGTATCCTAATGGTTTTGTTTAGTATGCAGATACTAGATATAAGTTTTGACTCTGAAGGAATGATGTGTGACATCATTAAATTCTGAACCTAGTGCACTCTAACTTTGAGATATGCATTCTATAAGATAATCAAGCGATGGACTACTCTACTCAATGATTCTGAACATTACTTATTGAAAGCTTTATGATTCTGAAACTTCTAGCCTTGTCAAGCTATGAAGTCTTGCACTCAAATAGTTATGATGAACTGTGTCACTAGACTTTGAAGACCATGTTCTGATGAACTGGATCAAGACTCTGAAGACCAAGTTTCTGAAGATTCTCTCAAACTGTCTCTGATTCTTCTTCTATGCATGCTTCATCAACTCTCTATCTGAAAGCCCCTGAATAATTGAAGATAAGATCAAAAAGTTTTTACGTGAGAAAATGGTACACAGTACAAGATAAAATATTCTTTCCACTAAACTGATTTTATGGAGAAAGGATTGTATAATTGTACCACTGTGTCTCCCGTTTTCACATACCATTATGCAAGGATACACCTATATTTGTGTATTCCAATTCTATCCTCCAAAATATATTTTCATTTCCTATAAAAATAAGTCTTTAAAGAATAGAATAGGGTCCAACACTAAGAGAATATCATTTACGTGAACATTGTATACAGTGAAATATTTGAGAGAAAAGAAACAAACACACAAGGAACTTTTGTTCATACTCTTCATAGAAAATATTTTGTGTGAAATACTTTGTAATTCATTTGTGTATTCTACTTTCTGATAAGCATTTTGTAAACACACTTTGTGTCTCAATCTTTATGATTGTATTTCCTTTAGTGATTAGGGCTTAGTCGAAATTACTCAAGAAGACATTGGTAGTTATTCTTTGTGGTTGTAATCAAGTTTGGTTATAGTGGATTAAGTCCTTGTGATAAGGAAAAATCACCTTGACGGGTTGACTGGAGGTAGATTTGTTAACAGCGACCCAGAATAAAAATAATTGTGTTCATTATTTTTGTTCTAAGTTTTCTCAATGTCTATTTGGGTTGTAAAAGTTTTCTTTCTTGAAACCCAATTCAAACCCATCTTTCTTGTGTTTCCATTACCTTCATATTTTTACTAATGAATATATACTTCATCCTTGCATTGATAGATTTGAATACCAAGGAAGAACTCCAGCTCTCCCATCATACTTATCTCAAACTCAACCTGCATAGTCTTTGAAAACTCTTAGCAAAGGAAATCATTAGTTGAATCAAATATAATATCATCTAAATAAACATGGACAATTAAGATATCATTTTTAAGTGTCTTTCTGAAGAGTGTTATGTCAATTTTCCCTTTTTGAAAACCATTTTTTGACAGAAAATTACTCAGTCTCTCATACCAAGCTCTAAGAGCTTATTTTAGTCCATAAAGTGATTTCTTAAGTGTGAAAAAATAATCTGGGTGAACTGAATCTTCAAAACCAGGTGGTTGTTTGACATACACCTATTCATAAATGACTCTATTTAAAAATGCACTCTTAACATCCATTTGGTATAAAATAATGTCATGATTAATGACATAAAAAATAAGTAACTTGATTGCCTATAACCTTGCAACTGGTGCAAAGATTTTAGAGAAATCTATACCTTATTGTTGACTATAACCTTGAGCTACAAGTCTAGCCTTATTTCTTACCACTTCTTGTCGCTCATTGAACTTGTTTTTGAATACCCATTTTCTTCAAATAATGTTCTTCTACAAGGGTTTGGGTATCATATCCCATATATCATTTCTTTGAAACTGATTTGACTCTTCTTTGCATAGCCATAATCCAACCATCATCAGGAAGTGCTTCATCAAAAGAAGTGGGTTCTGTCACAGAAAGTAGTCATAACACTAAATGTTCTTATTTGAAGGCAGACCTTGTCTTTCTACCGCTATCTTTGTTTCTAAGAATTAACTCTTATGGATGAGAAGATTAGTACTTGAAGGTCATCTTGGATTGTGATCCATATGAGGAGCATTCTTGAGATTTTTTAGAATCTTCAACATATGGATGAGCTTCTGAGGTTAGATCAACTTCTGGATCACTAGCTTTTGAATTTCTGATAACTTTGAAGCATCTAGTTTCTGATGGATTGTTAGCTTCTAGACTTCTAGCTCTTAATGTGTCTTTAAATACACATATTTCTAAAATATTTTGAACTAGCTATGACATTTTACTGTCAGGCTCTTTATCATCAAATTTAATGTGTATAAACTCTCCAACCATTTTAGTTTCAGAGTTATACACCCTGTATGCCTTAGAGTGTTTAGAGTATCCTAAAAATATACCCTTATGAGCTTTGGCATCAAATTTATTCAGATAAACTTTCTTATTTAAGATGTAACATGTACATCCAAACTGATGAAAATAAGAAATGCTTGGCTTTCTTCCCTTGAACAACTCATATGAATTTTTATTCATAATAGGTCTAATATAGATTTTATTATGAACATAACATGTTGTGTTTACATCTTCGTCCCACAAGTACTTAGATAAGTTGTTTTATGGATCATGGTTCTAGCTATTTCTTGTAAAGATATGCTCTTTCTCTATACAACTCCATTTTGTTGTGGAGTTCGAGGAGAAGATAACTCATGGAGAATTCCTTGTTTTCACAAAAAAGTTCAAATGAATCATTTTCAAATTCACCACCATGATCACTTCTTACCTTTAAAATTATTGATTCATTTTCAGTTTGTACTTGTATATAGAAGATGTTAAACACATCGTATGATTCATACTTTGTTCTAAGGAATTTAACCCTAGTTCATTTGCTATAGTCATCAACAATAACTAGTCTATATTTCTTCCCATTGATTGATACAGTACTAATGAGACCAAATAAATCAATGTGAAGTTGTTCTAAGGGTCTAGAGATATAGACAATGTTTTTAGATTTGAAAGAAGTTTTACTAATTTCCCTTACTTGGCGTGCTCTACAAAAGCCTCTGAGTGATAATTGAGTTTTGACAAACCTTTAATAAGTTTCAACTTGCTAAGTTTAGAGATTAATATCTAGTTAGCATGACCTAACCTTATGTGTTAGAGCTACTTCTCATCAATCACTGATAGAAGACAAAGTACCTTCTGATCAATTAATTCAAAAAAATCAATTTTATAAACATTTCCTTTCCTCCTACTATAGACTTTTTAGATTCATTCATGACTATACAATTGTTCTTATTAAACATGACTTCATAACCAATATCACAAAATTGACTAATGCTCAGTAGGTTATGTCTAAGTCCACCTACAAGCCAAATATTATTAATTGAGATAGAGGAGTTACCAATAGTACCCATACCAATAATATTTCTTTTCGGGTTTCCTCCAAATCCCACAGTTCCTCCCTCTTTTAGTGTTAAGGTTTGGAACAAAAGATTATCTCATATCATATGTCATGAGCAACCACTGTTTAGGTACCATGACTGGCGCCTTGCTTATCCATTAAAGCATATACATACATATATATATATATATATATATATATATATATATATATATATATATATCAAAGATAATTTAAGATTTAGGTGCCCGTAATCTTATGGGTCCTTTAGGGTTAGTTTTGACAAGTTTCTTCTTGTTTTGTACCTTGCTCTCATATGATAAGGCTTAGGATCATCCAATACTTTTGAGTTAAAAGTTTATTTTCTTGAATGTACCTTGGACTTAGGTTTTAAACCTTTCAGAACCTTAGCTCCTGATGTCTTAGGTTCTAGATCCTTCAGAACCTTTGACTTTAGAGTATTAGGTTTTGGTTTCTTCAGAACCCTTGACTCAATAGCTTTAGGTTCTGACTAGTTCAGAACCATTACATTTTCATTAGCATGTACAAAATAAGACTCAATCCCTTTCTGAGAAGAGCTTGAAGAATCAGGATTTGTTGGTTTACTTAAGGTTTCAAACCTTGGATTAAAATATTTTTGTGAGTAATCAAGACCTTCGCCTTTTTCTTATACTTACCCCATAAAACATGGAAGCACGTTTAGTTCTATTGAGGCTAGTTATGATATACTCTTGAAGAGCCATTTCATGCTCATCAAGGGGTTTATCAGACACTTCCTTTACTAGAGCAGTATGATCTTTCAATAGGGTTTCGTTTTTGCTTTGAACATTATTTCCTTCTTCCTTCAAAATATCATATTGCTTTTTCAATATTTTCACGTGTCTGGATTTCTCTTGACGCCTTCCCATGAGATCTTGAAAGAAAGTAATTAAATCAAAACGAGATAGTTTAAACAATACCGCATCCTCTTCCTCAGACTTTGAACCAGAATCTGAGTCAGATTCTGCTTTAGAAGATGTAAGATCCATTAAAGCAAGGTTGGCTTGATTTTTATCCTTTTCATAGTCTTCTTCATTGTCAAGTCCATCCCATGTTTCCATGATACTTTTCTTGAACTTATGTCTGAAGCCATCCTTATAAAAGCTTCCCTTCTTTTACTTGTCCTTTTGCACTTCTGGACAATCTACAATGAAGTGACCATGCTTCTTACAGTTGAAGCATCCTTCTTTTCTCTAGAACTAGATCATCTAAATCCACTACTTATTCTGAAAAAACTCTTGATCTTCTTGGCCAAATAGTGAAACCTTCTGATGAGAAAGGCCATTTCCTGATCATTTGAATCATCTTTAGAACCTTTTATGTGAGAAGCTTCTTCAGAGCCCCAGACTTGAGGAACCTTTATAGGTTTAGAAATAGATTTGAAATCCAAAGGATTTGACTTCTTGATAGGCTCATCTCCATTGAGCTCCAACTCATGGCTCTGGATATTGTTGATAATACTTTCAAGCCTTAATGTGTTAAAGTCTTTTGCCTCTTGAACGGTTGTCACTTTAGGTATGTATTTGACAGGAAGACTCCTAAGAATATTTTTTACATTCTCTGATCTAGTGCAACTCATGTTCAGAATGTGAAGTCCATATACAAGAAATTTAAACCTTGAGAACATGGTTTTAATGTATTCATCCTCCTTCATTTTGAATAGCGCATATTGTTGCACTAGAACGTTAGCCCTAGCTTCTTGAACTTGTTGATTTTGTTCATAAGTAGAACATAGGGATTTAAAAATGGTCTTAGTAGTTGATTTATCAGTTATTTTGATGTACTATAAATGAGGTAGAGCATCAACCAATATGCCTCTAACTCTATGATGTTTTTTATAGATCTTTTTATGAGCTGGTGTGAGAGTTTTCCTATCATTCACCATTCTAACTCCATTGAATAAAATATCAATGTCATATTCCAGAATATCCCACAACTCATTATCAATACCTATGATATGAGTATAAATCTTGCTCTTCAACCATTCAAACTCAGTAGAGTCTCCACTGAAGGTTGGAGGTCTGGCTATAAAATTGTTCATCATTCAATTGCTATAATCATGATTAATAGAAGCATGTTGATTAGGAGTACCACTTCCATATTTAAAAACACCAGATATGTTTCAAAAAAAAAATCTCAGGATCTTTAATGCACCACTGTTAAGTGTTTAGCACAAACCACAATTTGATGCCAACTAAAGGTGAGATAAAACACAAGAAGGGGATTGAACTGTGTTTTCTTTTCTCTTTCTTTTAGAACACTTGGTCATATTCTAAATACAAAATATAAATCATGAAACACTCAGAGGTAGGCAGCAGATAAATAAATCAAGAAAGACGAGTAACACACAGAGAGTTATCCTGATTCTTCTAAAAAATTGAGAGTAATCCAATCCCCTTGTACTTACAAGATATTTTCACTATAATCACACAAGGTTACAATTTTCTCAAGCATACGAGCAAGATACTTCTAATGCTCAAACACAAAGTAAGAGACTTATATGATCAAGCAAACAAGCAAGAGACTTCTAATGCTCAAGCACACAAGTAAGAGACTTATATGCTCAATCACACATGCAAGAGACTTCAAATTCTCAAATGCGAAGTAAGAGACTTATATGCTCAAGAATACAAGTAAGATAGTTCTTACAATCTTCTTAACAAATAAAAGATTGTTTGAGAAATGCGCTTGATATACAATCAGAGGTGTAGAAAGAATACAAGGCAATATACTCTTTTAAGAATTAGGGATTTTTCTAAAGTATATGAGGATAAGAAATCCTAAATTCAATTTCTGCTTTTGTTTTGAAAGAGTAACATATCTAAGTGTCAGTTATTGTATTTTTCTTCAAGTCTTCAGCTCCTTAAATAAAGAAGGAAAATAGTCGTTGAATATCTAACACAGTAGACTCTTTGAGAAGCTTGAATAGAGAGGTTGAGATGTTTCTTCAAATGGTTATTGACATTAAAATCTTGTTTGAAATTCTTTTGCTGCAAGAGGAATTATCAATTACATCTCAGCTGACTCTATGAAGAAAATAGAGCTTAGGTCTTCACGTGACAAAGTAGGCTCAGAAATTGACAATGACCCATCATAGTCACCTTGGTCTTTGCGCTTTGTTTGGCTCAAGTTCTGATCATCAGAAGCAGACTTCTTCAAAGTCTGGTCTTCAGAGGCTGACTTCTTCAGACTCAGACCTTCAAATGTTGACCTCTTCAGAAGTTGACTTCTTTAGAGTCTGGTCTTCAACTTCTGATCCATCAGATTTTGGTCTGTAAGCTTCTCTTAAGATGTTCATAATCAGAACCAATACTTAGATTGTTCATGAATATCGAATTTTTCTTTAAATACTTTGTATCATCAAAATCTAAGGGATATGGGACAAACCAATTTTGTTCTAACAGTCATTTGATATGTTAAACACGAATTGACCATTTCAGAAATAAAGATCCAAGTAAAGAAAACCCAAAAAACACGAAATTCATGTGAAACCAAAATTAAAAAAACATGCCTAATGAAAACCCTTTGTAACATCCAATGGAATGAATAGGTCGAGGAATGATATACCTTGAAAGTTCTTCAAAAGTGATGAATATTAGAATCTATACAAAGAAAAGTGGTTGAGCGGTGTATGAATAACATGATTACCTTTTCGAAGAAGAATAAGAAGAAGAAAATAATAAGAAGAAAGATAAAGAAGAAACAGTGTTGAACTTGATTACCTTTTAGTATAAAGAAGAAGAAAGACGAGTTTTGTGGAATAAGATAGATGAGTTCGTGCATGTGGAAGAGAGACATGTTAGGATTTTGTGTTTTGAGAGAGACGGGTATTCTTTGCTAAAGCTTGATAATTTCGCTTATATATATATATATATATATATATATATATATATATATATATATATATATATATATATATATATTATATATATATATATATATATATATATATATATATATATACCACCATGGTTGGTAACAAAAACCGTGATAAAATGTAAATATTATTCACAATAGTTTTCTGGTACTAACAGTGGTGATAGGTATTTGAATTTTAATATAATTCTAAGAGTATAAGGACAAGCCTTTTTTGTAACGAAAAAATAAAAAAATGTTGGTGTTGGGATTTGAAGCATGTATTATTTCATCCATTACCATGGTTTTTATTATGATCCGTGATGAAATATCTTTTAATAAAATAAAAATAAATGCAGGTGCGTTAAGATGAGTTATTACTACAGTTGCTTAAACGGCCACAGTAATATGGTGTTACCAAAAGTATGTTTTATAGTAGTGAATAAGAAGAAATTATAAGAGATCATCCCGTTAATAAAACAATTGGCGATAAAAATAAGAGAGTATCTATTAGACTTAATCTCCAAGATGCATGCTTAAATATGACTTTTGTTTCTAAAACTTAACCTTCTAGAATTATTGATGCCTTAGATGATGAACATTGGATCTTAGCTATGCAAGTAGAATTAAATCAATTTAAAAAAAAAAGTTTCACATTTAGTTGCTAGACCCAAAGATAAACATGTTATTAGCACACAATGGATCTTTAAAAAAAACTATATCAAATTATAATTATGATATTTGTTAGTTTTATTATGATTCTTTTTCTTTTTTTTTTGTTGATAATATCAAAAGGGGGGAGAAAAGATAAGGTGTGTTTTAATTCATCATGTTTCAAGATACCAAAGCTTAAATTACAAAACAAATAGGGAGATATACAAGACAAGAGGAGTATCAAATTATGAACAAAAACTTTCAATCAATATAATTTTTTATTATAAAAAATGGAGAGATTGTGAATAAGACTCTCTTATGAACGTGTCAGGGTTTTCATGAATACAACCCTATCAACAAAGAAGAAAAAGATAAAGATCATAAAGATCAAAAACACAAAATGGAAAACTCTTCGGTTTAGGTTAAAAGTCTTTAAAAAATTATCTTTATCTTAGATATATCACTTAATAAAAACATGTACAATTAAAAAGCAACTTGTTTCCAACATAAAAAAAACAAGAACCTCATTGGTTATTGATTACCATATATATATATATATATATATATATATATATATATATATATATATATATATATATATATATATATATATATATATATATATATATATATATATATATATATAATCCACTACAGCTACAACTTGTTTTCAACCTAAAAGAGGGAAAAACATAGTGGTAATCAATTATCATATATGGGTAATTGATTACATGATGTTGGACAAGAGGTAAAAGCATAGTGGTAATCAATTTTCATATATGGGTAATTGATCACATGATGTTGGACATGTATTCTTTTTCACATTAAAACCTTGTAATATATTAACACGTGGATGTAATTTATTTCATCCTGTTTGAACCGACTTTTTCACAAACCAGTGTTACTTTCTAGCTTTATAATGGTTCATGTTTCCTCTTTAAAGTTTTATATTTATTCACGGTGCCTTATGAAATTCTATAAATAGTAGTTTGAAACTATGAAAATATTGAAGAACTTTCAAAAAAGATGATGAAGCTATATTGCAAATTTACTCATTTTAAAGTGGTTTTTCATAGTTCCAAGTGATATTGATAAGAAGTCTACAATCCTAATTTTGATTTAAAGATTCTTCAGCCTACAAAGTTATTATTCATCTTTTAAGAATTAGTGTGTTTCATCACAGTGTTAGGTGATAGTAAAATATAATGTGGTGTGTTTTATTGGTTTTGTATCAAGTGTTCACTTGAGAAGATTTTTGTATGAGGCTTGTAATTGAAAGTCTTGATACATACCGAAAAATCCTCTAATTAGAAATTGGGATATGATGTATCCTTTAATTGGAGAAGATTAACCAAAATAAATATCATTAGTGTTTCTCTTGTCCCTTAACTTTTACATTAAGCATTTTAATATTTTATCATTATTATTTTCGAACTAATTATAAGTTCCCAAACTTGCTTCGGATAAAATAATTGGTAAAAACTAAGTGTTTACACTCCCAAAAAGTTAGCATTCTTAACTCAGCCTCCTCACTCTTAGGTTTCTAACTAGTGTTTACACAGATGGCCTATGCAAATCTACAACAGGTAAAAAAAAACTGATCTATTGACTCAACAAGGTCCAGACACCAGATATACACTACCTTCGACAGATACGATACCATTTTCTGAAGCGTCTGCCACGAGAAGTTTTGTGCTATAGAAGGGACACAACTTTTTCCCTCTCACAGACCTAGTGTTTTAAGACACAAACATCTTGGCCATTAAAACAAAGGTTGACTTCAAAGAAATCATTGGAGTGTTAAATATATTTTTTTTATTAAAAAAACTTAAATTATTTTGATTGAAATAAAACTATTTAAATTTTAAATTATTTGATTCGGTCAATTTATGATTAAATAAAAAAATGTTATTCATTCATTTCAAATTGTCTAAAATAGTTGACAATCAAGTAAAACGGAAACCTTTTGTAGAATACTCTATTGTGGATCTATGTGCTTGCATATATAATTAGAGTGATCCAAGATTGTGAAGCTCATGGATAGAAAATATACAAGTCAACTAGTAGCTGTTTAGTTTTGATGACGAGAACACTTTAAGTTAAACATCTATTAAAAATAGTTCAAGCAGTCAAAGATATACAAGATGGTTGATTAAAATATCCTCCCGAATTAAGTTAAATATATATTTAAAATGACTTTCAAGTGAAGATTTATGCCTCAAGAATCATCTTAAAATGACTTTCGAGTGAAGATTTATGCCTTAAGAATCATCAATCAAAGTTTTTATTTTGGTTTGAGATCAACCTATAAAAAATCTTTGTTTGGTTTAGAGACTAACCACTCTAAGCATTGTTTGCTGTAGAAGTTAACCTCAAACTTCGCTTCCATGTAAAAGGGGGTTTATGTGCATAACATTTTGAAAGCTCTCAAGTCAAATGAATACTCTTAAAAACAATTATGAGGGATATGAGTATATGTTCTTGATCGAACCTGTATAATTATCTGGTGTTATTTTTCTTCCCTTATCTTTTTTATTTTTCAGTTACTTTCTTCACTTTGAATTTTTGCTGCACATTCTTCAACTATTTTATAAAATGGTTTTAAATTATAACTTCTTAAATGATTTGTTTTAAATCAATGTTTTTCAAACTTCCACAATTCATATTAAAGAATAATATTAAGGATAGGCGAAGATGATCCAAGAACCAATATTCGGTTAAAGAGGCATATTCTATAATTATGGATGGATTGAGTAATTGTGATACAGAAGCTAAGGCTTTTGTGGATGTGTGGAGTAAATTAGTTCCTAACTCCGGTGAAGTAAATTTGTGGATGGATTGGTTTGAAGGTTATGGAAAATTAAAATCCCAACTAAAGACAGTTTAATCAAGAGGGGAGTTTCGGATGGATCTCAAATTCATGCTCATTTGGCTACGAAAAAGAGAAAAGTGCTTATCATATTTTCTTTGAATTTCCGATAACTCCGGTGACATGGAGCGAGATCCTAAGATGGATGGAATTTTCTTATGTAATTCACAATTCTGCTATGCATAATTTATTTCATTTTCAGGGTTATGTAGCAGTGGCGGGGTTCTGAAGGAGAGATTCAGGGTCATTTGGTTCATGTGCATTTGGATATTATAGACAAGGTAAAATGAAAACTTTTTTAGAAGCAATAAGGACCATGAAGTATCATACAATAAGGACATTCAATTAGCATCTACAACTCAAAAGAAATAAAGAGATTGACAAACGACTCAACCGATCTGCTACATATAGGACATAACACACCCTTGTGATCAACTAGAGCCTTTCAGTTAAACAAGTTGGATCTAGTGAGAATCCTATGCAACAAGAGTTACCATGAGAAAATGACAAATTTACGATGGCCCTACTCACCAAATGATAAGTATAATCATATCAACTATATTAGGAACTTAGATAGAAGGAAGATTATAACATCACATATCACGAAAACTTTATAAGGGGAAAACTGCACTCAAGTAAGTTTTCATCTATAACTATTAATATATGAATATTGATTTATAATTAAATGGAATTTTGCTGATGCAGACAATGAAAGGATAACTTGGGTAAGGTTTTATGGTTTCCCCATCCATGCACATCTATTTTTATTCATTCTTTAGGATCACTATATATATATATATATATATATGCACAACACCAGACCATATGTTTACAATCTGTTACAGAATCTCCTGGACTTCGGAATTCCAATCATAAGATAACTGCTAAATATAACATAAGACTCCTAAATATAAGGTAATAACAATAGCTAATAACAACACAATAAATGACAATAATATCTCAATAATCATAATCCCAATACCCCCCCTCAAGTTGGAGCGTAAAGATCTCGAATGCCCAACTTGCAAAGAAGGAACTCAAATTGCGCTTTTCCCAGGGCCTTTGTAAAAATGTCCGCTAATTGTACCGGTGTAGGAACATATATGGGACAAATAATTCCAGCCATCACCGCATCACGAACAAAGTGACAATCAGCTTCAATATGTTTTGTTCGTTCATGAAACACCAGATTTTGAGCTATATGCAATGTGGATTGACTATCACAATATAATCACATTCCTTTGGAGTGACTAAATCCCAAATCACCAAGTAACTGTTTGAGCCATTTTAACTCACATGTAGTAACCGCCATAGATCGATACTCGGCCTCTGCAGAAGAACGAGAGACGGTTGCCTGTTTCTTAGTTTTCCAAGACACCGGAGAAAGGCCTAGTAACACCACCCATCCAGTCAAGGAACGTCTCGTAAGGGGACAACTCGCCCAATCCGAGTCGCACCATCCCTCTAAGTTCAATTCACTGTCAGACCGGAGTAGAATACCTTGGCCCGGATGTTTCTTCAAATATCTAACAACCCTCAAGGCTGCCTCCCAATGCTCTTCACATGGTTGTTGCATGAACTGAGACAAAATATGTACAGAATATGCAAGATCTGGTCTAGTCACAGACAAATACATCAACCGCCCGATAAGTCTTCGATATGGTTCTGGATCTTCAATTGGTGTACCAGAAACCAATGCTAGCTTATGGTGTTGTTCCATTGGAAAATCTGCAGGCTTGGCCCCTAATAAACCTGTTTCCTCAATAATTTCCAACGCATATTTTTGCTGGCATAGATAAATTCCCTCGTGATTACGAGCTACCTCCAACCCCAAAAAATATTTTAAGACTCCCAAATCCTTCATATGAAAGCATGCACCTAAGTAAGCTTTAAAAAATTTCAGGGTTGCAATATCATTTCCTGCAATAATTAAGTCATCCACATAAACTAGCACATTGATTTGTATTTCTCCCCTGTGCAAAGTTAAGAGTGAGTAATCTGAATAGGACTGAACAAATCCATATCGCTTCAATGTTGTGACCAACTTAGAAAACCAACAACGAGGAGCTTGTTTTAAACCGTACAATGACTTTTTCAACCTGCAAACGAGATTTGGGTCAGTGTTTTTAAAACCTGGAGGAACTTTCATATACACCTCCTCTTCCAAGTCACCATGGAGAAAGGCCTTGTGCACATCCATTTGATAAACTTCCCAATTTTTAATTGTTGCCACTGCCAAGAAAGTACGAACAATGACCATTTTTGCCACCGGGGAAAATGTCTCGTCATAGTCAATTCCCTCTATTTGATGGTGTCCGAATACAACAATTCTTGCTTTCAATCATTCTATGCTCCCATCTGAGTGATGTTTTATTTTTTATACCCATTTGCTTCCAAGTACTTTCTTCCCAGACGGCAGTTTCTCCATGACCCATGTCTCATTGTCTTCCAAGGCTTGTATCTCATTGCGCATTGCATCATGCCAGCCAGAATCCTTTACGGCTTCTTTAAAAATTTTAGGTTCTTTCCCTGCCATCACAACTGCAACAAAATTTCGATGTCTAATAGAAAATCGTTCACAAGATACAAAGTAAGTAATCGGGTAAGGAGTACCTGAGGCATGTTCTTGGGTAGATGAACTTTTCGAGGACTTTACTTTTTGTATAGTATGGGTGACAAAATCCTTGAGTCTTATATTCGGAACTTTGTTTCTCATCCCCCTTCCCATCTCGGGTGTCACGATTGCCTCCCTCCCAACAAACACCTCCTGCTCTCCTGATTCCACATCTCCCTCTTGCATCACCACAACACCAGCCCCATCAACTTCGTGTGTGGGAGCTTCCTCGCCATTTATACCACTGACACATACTCCCTCGTCGACTGTCATATCATCTCCATTAAAGCCTTCACACAACCCCCCCTGCAGCTGCATTTGCCCATTGTCTTGCAAGACCACTGATGCACCCCCTCCTCCAAATGATGCATCATAAGTCTCCCAACTAATATAATCAGCAACATACTCAATGTCAGAAACAATAGGAGGAGTAGAATGAGTTATGTCTAGTTGCACAGCAAAAGGAAATTCATGTTCATAAAATTTCACATCTCTCGAAACAATGTATTCTTTGGATTCTAAATCATACAATTTCCATCCCTTTTTCCCATAGGGATAGCCCACAAATATGCATTTGTGACTTCTACTCGCAAACTTATCCCCGTCACATCGTTGATTATGGGCATAACATAAGCAACCAAAAATCTTCATGTTATCAAATTTAGGAACTTTACCAAATAATTTTTTATATGGTGTCTTATAATTCAGCACACTAGACGGTGCTCGATTAATCAAATAACACGCTGCCAACACACATTCACCCCAAAATTGCATTGGCAAATGACCCTGAAATCTAAGTGCCCGCGCCACATTCATAATATGTTGATGTTTTCTTTCAACTCTCCCATTTTGTTGTGGAGTACCCACATATTACGTCCCAAACACAATTCCATTATTAAAAAAATAATCACGTAGACAATTAAATTCGGTGCCATTGTCACTGCGAACTTTCTTTATTTTCTTATCAAATTGTCTATCAACAATTGCCACAAAATTCAAAAACATAGTCTCAATCTCCGTTTTATTGCATAACAAATAGACCCAAACTGCATGCGAATAATCATCAACAATTGTCAAGTAATATTGTGCCCCACACGACGAACGAGTTCGATAAGATCCCCACAAGTCACAATGAACTAATTCAAATAAACTTGTTGCATTATTCTCACTTAATGGAAAACTATCCCTATGTTGCTTGGCACAAGGACAAACATCACAAGGTCTATTATTATTGCTCCTACTAATATGACTTACAGGAGGAATGAACTTTAACACCTTTTTCGATAGATGACCCAAACGCTTATGCCATAAATCCACTGTTGAATCTCCTTCCACCATCAAGGCATGCACCTTCGAAACACCGCGAAAAAAGTAAAGTCAATCGATCCGTTCACCTGCTCCAGTCAACGTCCTCGTCGTCCGGGCCTGTATTACACACAAGGCATTAGTAACTTGAATGATACAATCGGAGTCATCGATTAGTTGAGTTACAGAAATTTAGTTGCAATTTAATTGAGGCACAAAAAGAACATTATTGAGCCTTAATCCACCGTCCAAAATCACACTGACTTCCTTTATAGCAGTCGCATCTTTCCCATCCGGCAATCCCACCAATGTATTTGCAATGTTTTTTACATTAGTCAGACAAGAAAAATTTCCTGTCACATGGTTTAAGGCTCTTGTGTCAATATTCCAAGAAATATCATTCTTACCGTGGAGGCGGTCTTTGGTTTTGGAATTATTCAAAGCGTCAAGAATGTGTTGCCACTGTGCCAGGTTAATGCCTGATATACCAGCTGCTTCACTTGAGTGAGGTGGTGCATGAGACTGTCCAACATTACCACCGCTGCTACGACTACTTATTGTGGCTTTGTTGGCACGCACAGTTGTGCTATAGATGCTCCTGCCACGCCCTCCAGAACGGCCTGATGTGTCTCTCCCACGACCTGGTCCACGACCACCACGAGGACGGTCCCCCCACCACTCGGGGAATCCATGAAGCTGAAAACACGAGCTTTCGTCGTGTCCTTCTCTGTTGCAGTGAGTACAGAATTTTTCGGAATTATCCACAATTTTAGATTTACCTCGCGTATCGGCTGTAGCTTTAAAGGCCATGACATTGTCACGGTTCTAATGAATTGAAGATCCTCCTTGCAGCAACCTCTCATCTTGTATGACTCACTGATATGCTTGATCAATTTTTGGTAACGGATCTTGAGAAAGCAAATTTGAGCGAATCGTTGCATAAATCTCATCAAGGCCCATGAGAAAATGATGCAGATAATTTTCAGTACTTAAATCAATCACTTATTGGTTGATATCACAGGTACAACCTCCACATTTTTAAGTTGGCTTTTTGACATATGTCATAAGTTCGTCCCATACACGAGATAGACGACCGAAGTAAACCGACACCTCTTCACCTTTTCCTTGCTTGCATTCTCCTAACGATGCCTTTAATTGGCATATACGCGTCTCATTCACAACACAAAAACGTTGTTTGAGATGTGTCAACAAGGATTGTGAATCATCATAATAAGAAAGAGTAGAGCGCAATGATGGTTCGATAGTGTTCAGCAGCCACGCTATGAGCATCAACTGCACTGCAGTCCAGTCCTCCAATTTCTCAGGTGTTGTTGGTTTTGGGACTTTCCCTTCGACAAAACCGTATTTTCGCTTCGCTTGCAACGAGGTTCGAATTGCCATTGCCCATTTATCATAATTCGGGCCACGCAATTATATTGGTGTGATCACGTTGGCGGGATTGTCATTGGTGCCGAGAAAAAAAAAACAAATCCACCTTCTTCTCGTTTTTACCACTATTGTCATCAGTTTTCTTTTCGCCATCTTTACTGCTATCACCCATAATCTCTTATGGTGCTTGATATGGAAGCAGAGAAAAAAATGTATTTAATTTTCTCTAGGATCATCCCTAGCTCATGATACCATGATAAGGTTCACTATAAAATTATTATGTGAATTCTGTTTTTATTCATTCTTTAGGATCACTATATATATGCACAACACCAGACCATATGTTTACAATCTGTTACAGAACCTCCTGGACTTCGGAATTCCAATCATAAGGTAACTGCTAAATATAACATAAGACTCCTAAATATAAGGTAACATCAATAGCTAATAACAACACAATAAATGTCAATAATATCTCAATAATCATAATCCCAATAACATCCCAATTCCTTTGAGTTCACCGTGTCTCCATTGGGAGTATATACATGTTTGTATGATGATACATGAATACAAGTCAGAATAGACGTGGCATGTATCTTACTCAGAACAAAACAAAATCAAGTTTTGAGAAAAAAAATTAATGTTTAGATTAAAAGCAAAATCTTCAGGATCAAAGTTGTGGAGGATTATCAAGGTCCATTGAGGATTTGATTTTCATCAGACATGGAGAACATCACAACCTCATAAGAATCAGAGGATAATGCTAGACACTATATCGGCAAAGAAGGCGGTTTGGAAAATGATGAAGAAGTTAATGATGATTTCTTTGGAGAAATCAATGAAAAGTACACTCCACATGAAAACGAGATATCAAATAAGGAGATTGTTTTATATGATGAAAAGACAAAGGAAAGGGGTGTAGGGTATGTCATAATTAAGGAATGGTCAAAAAGACATGTGATGAAGTGTCAAACCCAATTGGGGTTGTTGTTCCTAGTGAATTGGTCCTTTTGATTGACTATATTTAGTAAAACAAAAACTTGAATAAGTATCCAAGTATTCAAAATTGATCTAGCTTGCTAAAGTTGTATGGAACTGCAAATATGATACATGTTGGGCCCGATGCTCCAATATGTTGGTTTGACATCTAGACCTTATGTAATAGGCATTAGATTGTTGTGTTTTAACATAATCTTTTGAGAAGATTCAGTTATGTTTTATTGTTATTGGTTTAGAAATATGATTATATGATTTTTTGGAAACCTGTGAAGATCAAATCAGATTTCAAAGAAGTTTAAATTTGAATTTGTAACAAATCAAATCATATCTTTTTGTTGGAGATATTAAAGGAGCAAATCAAATATCCAACAAATTATCTAAAGATTCTGGATGAAAATAACTGCAGATCCACAAGAAAAAATCCTAAAGTTATTTTTCTATATAAGGAGCTCAAGCTTACATTGGAAAGTAAGCATTCCCATTGAAGATTTTAGAATGGTAAATTTTATAAGAGTCCTTCTTATTTTTGTACACCTCTATGTTTCAGTAACTTGGAATATAAGATTTGTCTAATTGAATTGTAAATTCAACATTGTTATGTACACCTATATCTTTTAGTAACTTGGCATAGAAGATTTGTTTAGTTGGGTTGTAATATTCAATATTCTTTCATCTTGTTAAGATTGAAGTTGATCACTAGGGTTTCATGGTTGTTTACCTCTATCATCGATTTTGTGGCAGAGTAGAAAGTGAGTAGGTTCTCATGTTTAAGGGGAGACTCTAGATAGAAAGTGATTGGGTAGTGTTAGGAAGAGGCAT
Source organism: Lathyrus oleraceus (assembly GCF_024323335.1). Taxonomy (NCBI): domain Eukaryota; kingdom Viridiplantae; phylum Streptophyta; class Magnoliopsida; order Fabales; family Fabaceae; genus Lathyrus; species Lathyrus oleraceus. Next base: position 309,219,320 of record NC_066581.1, read on the forward strand.
TGAACAACATAGAGTTTGTTTTTCCTTGTAAATCTAATTGTACTAACCTACTAATAGTTATTTCCTTTATTGGATTGTGAACTCATCCCCCCAGACGTAGGTGTAGTTTCACCAAACTGGATAAACAATCGATTGTGCTCTTTATTGCTTTTCGACTTCATTATCTATTACTTGTTATTATAGTGGTTCTGGTGTATCTTATCGAACTAGTTGTCGGAGTATCGAGTTTGACATTTGTCCCCTGAGGAACATAATTTCAATTAGTATCAGAGAAGGCACCATAGCATGTTGGGTGGGATCTAGGGAAGATGAATTTTTCTCAATTGGAGACCATTAAAGATGGATGACCAATGTTTCAGACAAGAGGTCCAACATCATTCCCCAGGATAAAGATAAGAATGAAGAAAAACCCAACAATGAGAAGGGTACTCATTACTTTGAATGGGGAGGCTATGGACACATTAGACCAAAATTCCCTAGCTATCTAAGGAAATAGAAAAAGGGATTAACCATCACTTGGTGTGATTCTGAAAGTGATTGTGAATGGGAAACTGCTAACAATGTGATGGCTTATTCTGGAAGATATGTGTAAGGAGAGACCAATATTGAATATTTGGCTAAAGAAGAGCTTGGTACTTCATTCAGGTTTGTATTCAATAAGTGGAAAGAAGCATGCTTAACTGTAGGCATCCAAAAGAAATCCATCGGTGTTCTTAAGAAGGAATCAGAGGAACTTGCTTTAACCATCACATGTGGAGAATAAGAGATTTCATCTCTAAATTCCAAACTGGAAAACTTAATTCTTTCTGAAAGTAAGTTGAAAAAAGAATTCAAGTTTACTTGATGAAAAAATAGAGTTTGGAGAGATAACCAAGGATGTGAAGAGAACAAATGAAGGGACAAACATGAAAGATATAAACAAGAAGATTCCCCTCAAAGAAGGTTGATATGTCTGAAGAAAAGGCTGAAGTTCTAAGGCTGGCCCACATGTCTCAACATCGTGCTCAACATGTGGAACCCCATCAAAGGAAGAACAAGAAGCAACCTCTGATATGTCACCATTATGGAAAATATGGACATACAAGGCACTATTGTTTTGAATGACTTAAGTCAAATATCAGAGGACGAAAGGGTAATGACAAGAAGAAGTGGAAATCCAATGCTACATCAACTAGCTCCTTAGCTCACATAGAAAAAAGAAGATCCCCAAGTAAAGGTGAGAGTTCCAGGCTCATGGCTAAAGACAAGTCACCTTATGGAAATGGAGCAAAAGGGAGAATCAAAGAATCAGGGAAAGTGAGTAATTCTGGTCAAGAAGAGATACTCTTTTAAGAAAAACATTATCTACCAAAATGATCTTCAACAAATCTGAACATTTAGTCAACAACAAAGGTAAAAAAAAGTTCTTATGAAGAAGGACTTCAGGAGTGTGCAAGACCTCAGGATTGATGAAATTGTTGTGTATGATGAGGGAAGAACAACCAAGATGTCTCAAAAGTTATCCTAGAAATCCGAATTATCTCATGTGGATTGGATCATTAAAGGGAATGTCGATGGTCAGGCTGGAGGTCCTCCCAATTTTGAACAACCTACATTGCTTTAGAAGAAGAAGAAGTTGAATAAGAATGGTTAATATGACATAATTCATTCTCATGTGTCTAGATGTATGAATAATCAATGTCTTTTGAAGGTTGGTGATACATAAACTGGTCATAAGGGGTATGTATCAAATAAATATGATCTAGCTATTGATACAAGTAGGAGTGAGATTCCTCTCAAGTATTTATCCCTGGGAAATCATCACGTCATTCAAATACCTTATGAATAAGAATCCCAGGAATCAAGATTGAGAAGTCCATATGGGGATGTTGATGTGTCAGACATTATGTCCAACATGTTGGCAAAGTCTCAAGTGCATAAGGAGAATTATGTTCATGTTCATGTTGAAGCTATTGCAACCAAAGTTAAGGATGACCATGATTAAACTCTAAATGAAATAATGATAAGTAAGAATGATAGGATTCCTCTGGTATGTGATGCAAAGAGCAAGGAGTATAGATTGACTACTTCAAAGGATAAGTCTACCCATTATGAAGAGCTTTATGATATAGAGCATGTAGGTGTTGTCAAGTCAATAAATTTTATGATATTTGTTGCTGAAGATATGAATATTTGTGATTGTCTCTATCCTCTTGGAACCATCAGACTAAGTCCAAGACTGTCAGTGTTTCTAAAGTTAAATTTATATCAAATGGATGTGTCTGGTTTCTCTCTCAATTGGTATTTAAATAAGGAAGTTGAATAACTCTATTTTATTAGCAAAATGCAGAACGCCAGGGAGAATAATTTGAGTAACAATATTAAAAATGTTGTCATAACTTCTATAAATGATGTTCTTATGATCAAGGATGTTCGTGAAGGATTTACTATGGATGTTGATCTTGGTAACATGTCTCTTATTGATGAGGATAGTTTGTTAAAGCATTTATGTCAAGTGAGGATAGCCCTTGGAAAGATGTTGAAAGGAGATTTGATCTCCAAATAAGATGTCCAGGTGCCATAGGAAGTCATTATGAAAGACAATGATAAAATTCTCATGGGTTATGCTGACTTGTCTGACAACATGGTGGATCATGGCATTTATCAGATGCAGTTGGACTTGGAATTAAGCAAGATAGAGGATGCTAGATATCATCCTAAATTTCCAGTAAAGATAATGAAGTATGATATAGGTGAAAGGAAGATATGTAAAACATCTTGAGTTTTAGAGTGGTAACCAAGTCACCATCTCAGAAAGAGGACGACCTGGCAGTTCTTGGTCACTTTGAAGAATCTAGAATGCTTTCATCAAATGTTGAAGGAAATGTCTTGGTCGTGGTGATGAATATTCAGCAAAGAGTGATTGACAAAATATTGAAGGGAATATGGTTGTCAAAAAAAGTTTTGACATGTGAAGAAATGGTTCAGCTACCGAAGGAAATTTGTGTAACATACAAGGATGTTACCCTTTTTCCAATAGCATACTATCTGGATGAAATTGTTATCTCTACTACAAGGATCCGCTGAAATAAGTTATTATGGGAGTGTAATGTAGGACAAGATGTCATGACATTTATCTCTAACATTTTTCAGTCATTAGATGCAGTTAACTTTGAAAAAGGGATATGCATTTGTGATTGCCAAAAGTAATTAATGCTGGAGAGTTGTGCCAAAAGAGAAATTTGGGTTTTAATATCAAAGCAAGCCAAATGAATAAGGAACCCCACAATCAAGAATTAGAGTTTAGTCATGAGATGAATACCATAATGCAATCTCCTAGGTCTCAAGTATTAAGATTTAGGGTTTAATGACATGGTATGTCAAGATGTCTCCTTGAACCAAAGATCAAGGATCAATGAAATGGGGTTTCTATGAAGCATAAGGTGACAAGTCAAGCCACAAGGCATATTAGGACCAAAAATTCTTTGATTAGGATTTCATGAGGCATGTCGCCTAGTCAAGGCCTATGAATGGATCAATATGCTTTACAAGTAAGTCTCCAATGTATGAGCCCCCCAATTAGGATTTAGATAGCCAAGATGAGGCCCAAAGAGTATCCACAAGGTCCCATAACCACACCATTAAGGATTATAGTTTTGTTCCCCCTAGGAATTCCATGATGGGGTGTCTTTGAATCCATATCTTAAAGATCATGCAAATTAGGGTTTCGCCCTAACATGACCAGATGAATATCCAAATCATATTCTAGGAGTTTGACCCGTGCACAAACCCTAGCCTTGTAAGCCACTACTTTGAATCTATAGATTAACAAATGTCAACATGAATGAATGCATATAACTGAAACATGAATATGTGCAGATGAATCTTAAGTCAAGGGTTGAGTAAAAAGATGAAAAGGGAGGAGAAATTTTGGGGTACGATAGTTGGGGATATGATGTAAGATGAACCATATCATGATGTTTTATGATGGACGAAGAATCAAAGATGAACTTGTGGAATGATGGAGATAGGTGGTAATGATGGTCCACAAGGAATGGAAGGATAACAGGATGAAAGACTCATTGGGGATAACCATTCATGCTGGAGAAAATTACTCAGGAATACTCAAAGTGGGTTTTATCAATTGGTTAAAGATGACACACAGACACTTTAGAATAAAGCTGAGTGTTCTGGAGATTTATAATAAGAAATAAATCCAATCAAATATTTTGAAGATTCCAACAAGGAATTCATCCAAGAGAAAAATTCGGGAGTTTTCTAATAAGAAAATCATCCACGCCCAAACTTTGGAGATTATTGATAAAGAATTCATCCAATAAAAAATATTGGAGTTTCCTAATAAGAAAATCATCCAATTTTCTGGGAATTTCTTAAAACAGAAAGTCATACAAATGACCTTCTAGGAAACATCAGGAGAAACATAGCAAAAATCCCTGAATATGCCAAACGAAACTAAACTTCGATTGTAGGCATCAATAATAACCAACTTCTAACGGATGATGCCAGTAACAAATTGGACTTTTGAAAATGCCAATAAGAATTGGACTTCGACCACAGGCATCGGTAACAATCGACTTCTAACGGATGGTGCCAGTAGCAAACTGGACATTGAAAATACCAATAAGAATTGGACTTTGGGTCAAGGGATAATACTCAACAACAAAACCTAGGTCAATGCGAATGAGCGCGAAGTACACTTCGGGCTATGCATGATTTGAATTTTCTTCTAATGCATGATGTATGAATGATCATGATATGCAAATGTTGGTTTTATATAGACTAAGAGTTTACAAAGGTTGTTTATGGAGGCTCTGATTCCTCAACACCAAGAACTCAACCAAGTATTCTATGATAGATGTATTCAAAGGAGAATTCTACCAAGTTTGACAGTTATAACTAACCAAGGGTCCTTTCGGAGGATTGATGGGTTATGCTCCATGGAGATTCATGTCGTGGCAATCTAAGAATGCTTTTGCAACCTTGTGACTTTCGGGAAAACAATGATTTTCCTTTAATCCTCTCACATATCAAAGAAAATGGTGTTTTTTCAATATGTTTATTATTATTATGAGTTCAAGAATTCATTATTAACAAGTAAATGATATTTTGCATAACAAAGAAAACAGAGAAAAACACGAATGACAATAATTAATAGGAAAATTTTGTATTTATTCATAGAATGAGAACACACAAATGGTGTAGCTCCATATGGAATGTTACAAATAGAGAATGGCATTGTGAAGGGGAATTACATTGACTCACAATTGTCGCATCTCGAAAAATATGATCATTTTTTAAATCAAAGCCAACCATTTCTCAAATGGGAGCCTCGTGTGTGTGTGTGTGTGCGCGCGCGTAGGGGATTTGGATTCCTTTTATTTTTGCAAAAAAAATCAAATGGATAACCGTAGATATTTTCTTTTGCTAGTTGTCCGCCTCATAACTGCCACCAAATTAAATGTATGGAAGGAGAGATATTTTTATTGATTTTTCTAATTTTATTTATTTAAGTATTCAATTCATTCTTGATTTTTGATTGGTCAATAAATAAATACATAGATAGTAAATTTGGGTCATTGATTAATTTTAATCAATGATCTAGATTAAATCAAAGAAGCACATCTGATTAAAAATGACAAATTTGTCTCTTCTAGAAGTTGTATTAATTGAAATGAGATCAAATCAATTCAAATAACTAAAATTCACACCTTCTTAAATAAATATGATAAAAATAAAATCAAAGGGTGGAAAATTCTTATTTAATTATTTCTGACAATTTGACAAAAATAAAAAATAAAATGACTGAATATGAATAAAAATCGAGCATAAAAGTGTCTGAAAAATTAAAATGAATGCACCAAAATGATCAGCGCGAAATAAACTTCTGGAAAATAAACAGGTTTTGATCAAATTTTTAAGTAAAAAATACCCGGTTGAAAAGACTCAAGCTGATCAAAATGCGACCGAAAAATGAGTCAAAAAAATAAAGTGAGCACACCAGATTAAACTTTGCAAACCTTAGATCAATGAAATTGACGTCTGCAAGCCCGATCTTTAAGTTTCTCGTCCGCTAATTTTATGTACATTTAAGAAACGACTCAACATGTCTGTTTGTAGATCCAAAAATTTATTCAGGTTGACATTTTAGGCCCTGTGCATGATGAAAGATATGTTATGTTATACAGATGATGCAAAGTACAAATAAAATCAAATTCATGCAAGTTTTAAAATACCTGGACAAAATTGGGGTATGGCGGTTGTCCCTATTTAATTAACTTGAACCAGAAGGTATGGATGACAACGGTCTTTGTACATTTATGGTGGACGATAATTAAATACGAAAAGACTCTGAATTTTGTCCTTCGAGATGCAGAGATGAAATATAGGGAGATATGCAACGAAATAGGAAAAGAGTTTATTGGCAAAGCTCTGTAGGGAAAAAGTTCATAAGAGACTTTTAGGGTAACCTCTGCTTGGGGAGCAAAAATAGCAAAGACGATGGGGAACATCATTATCAACACAAAGTTGAAGAATGCCTTGTTAGGAAATAATTTCACGAGCACATGCGTGGTAAGAGCTCACTTAGAGAAGTATCACTAACTTGAGTAAGGACTGACCTGGATACTTACGATTGACCTTGGATCCTAATTTATATCATGTATGTTATGATGTTCTGTATGGTATTCCACTTTGGATGGAAGTACCATGCATGGAATGATGGATGAAGATGCATGTATAGATGCAGTTATTGGGGATTTTGTATATGCATGTAGGAATGCGAATAATTTTGTTCATTATTGATGAAGCTTTTGGTATCTTCTAGCTCATTTATGGCATCCTCTAGGCCATCTCCCAAATAGGTCACCATCATCTCCAATGCTTTAGATCTGGTCATTTTATAATGGTCTAATAATCTTCCTCTGATTGAAAGATATAGCATAGATGACACATTTGTCATACTCTAAAATTTCCCTCAGAATTTTTAGTCATTTCGTTAACTCATTTACATCACATTGCATTGCATTCTTGGGCATGACTCACTAATGTCAACAAAAGTCAACCAAAAGTCAATTTTTGATCCAATTGATCAATTTAGTTGTGTTCTTAAGCATCATGTTATGATGGTTAATTTCATTCATCATATCACATTATTTATTAGTATATTCGACTCAACTAAAAAAATTACTCTATCTATCTCAAAATAAGTGTCATAGTTGACACTTTCACTCAACTAGACAAACATAATAAATAAAAGAGAGAATAATGATTTACTAGATTATCTTTATTATTTATTGGTATATTCGAATTAACATTAATGCAAAATAAGAAAATAATAAATTAAAAATATTAATAAAAATTAAAATTATATTGATAGATTAAAGTGACAAGTATTTTTGAAATAAATAATTTTTGTAAATACGACACTTATTTTAGAACGAGAAAGTATTATTTTATATGTTATTTTACAATATCAATTAAATATTAATTTTGTTTTTATATTATACCTCTAATTATTTATCACTCAATTTTTTCTCTAATTCTAATAATTTCCTTTACACATAACGGATGGAGTATGTGATGTGATTCTATATCTTTAAACGCAGTATACACATAATAAAATGATTAATAGACAACCCTTTGAGAAGAAACTGGTCCAAACCAAATTATAAAAACATGATACAATAATTGATGCGATACAAATTCAAAACCCAAAATTCTCACAATGAGTCATAGCATGATCCTTTCTAAATACAATTAAAGAATAATAAGTTTGTTTGTGAGCACCATAGCATCATCATTCAAATGGAGCGATCAAGTTGCACATTACAAGCTGCAAAAACAAGAGATTAATTAACAAAAGAAATAATTAATGATATTATAAGATTGATTTGATCGTTAATATGGAAAATCTAAGAAGTGAATTACATCATAACCCTAATGTTTTATGTTTCTAATGATTTTTGTAATTAATCATGAATAGACATTGTACCTGTCACAATTCATATCGACCCGAAAATTGAAGGGCAATTGAATTCCACAACCCGCAGGGATGATTGAAAAAGCTGTATGATTGAGGTTAGGGGTTTTGACAGCAGCATCTTGAATGCAATGGCAAGCAGTAACGTAATCTTGATGAGAATTGATGAGATTGTTTTTTAGGTTCATAGCTTCGAAACAACAATCTTGTGAGACACATTCTCCACCATGTCTTGCGTAGGAATCGCATGCATCTAAAACAGGTTTCAAGTCACAGCAAGTTAATACAGCCATAGATAGAAATGGAGCACACAATGCTATGCATATTATGAGTGCAATGGAATTGCATTTGATCGCATTTTTGCTGGCCATCGTGAAAAAGGTCTTGATGATGATGACGATGGCTAGCAAAATTGATTAATTGAAGAATGGTTTGGTTTGGATTGGAATGGATTAACTCAGGTCTTTGGGAAATTTTGAAGAGATTTTTATACTTTGTGTTTTTCTATTTTTGTTCATGAAAATCGATAAACCTTAGATATTGGTGGTTAATATAACTCATTAGGTGTTTCTTTTGTCTATTGTTGGAAGTGTGACAAAAATATATAAATGCTAATATAGCTCAACTAGATCTCAATAGATTGATATACAACTCATAATAGAAATAAAATAACCTAAACAAAATATTCAGAGGTCGTTTACATTATGTAAATTAGATAGAAAAATTATCAAACACTAAGAAGACTAATAACAATAAAAAAAATTATAAATATGACATGACTAATAACAATATTTTTTTTTTATAAATATGACATTTCAAGAGGTTAAGAATTCCAAATCGAATAATATATGACTTGAATAGTATAAGTGGGACAATTATTATCCTAGAAGTTTTAACCACATTTCTTAAGATGATATGAAGAGCTTCGTTTAAGATCATGTGGGCCAACTGCTATCAGGTTTCTGCTATCGGGTCGTCCACCATTTATTTTCATGCTCCAGATATCCAGTCTTGGGCGTGCGAGAGTGTGTTAAGAGTCTCACATCAGACAATATATGACTTAAATATGTCCTTATAAATGGAGACAATCTTTATCTTACAAACTGATTTTATAGAAATGAGTTAGATCCAACCACGTTTCTTAACTGAAATTTTAATAAAAACAACCTCTCTCAGAAGTATGAATATTATGTGATCTAGTCTAACTAAACTATTTCACTATAAAAATAATGGATAATTCTTACTAGCATTACTAGAGATTAAAAAAATCAAAATCATCATAAAAATGATGAAAACGGTTCCAGACTATGCAAATGGTCCAACAAGAATACCTAACGGAAAAAGTTCAATCCAGAACCTCACATGAATAACGATAAATATATATATATACATCACTAGAAAACCTCACACCAGATCCAAACCGCTTGCTTATTATCATCCATCGAAATCAATCAGATAATCTCCCGTATTCTGTGTCGCACTAATTAAGAGTTGTTTTAACCACTCATCATATATAAGCTCGTTCATGCATCATGACGGGTATTTTTTTATTCATTCTTGTAAATTGTATCTCTCCGACCTCACTGATTTAGGCGTTGGAGTGTCAATCTTGCACACACACACACCAAATATGTCATACTGCACACCAGCATCGCCCAATCGAAATAGCTCATATTTGCACGGCATCAATCTTCTACTCCACGTCGAAATAATGATGTCATTTGTGAGTCGTCTTTTGATTCTCATGAGTTTTTATGTAAAATTTGTCAAATCCTTTATGTTGCACCGTCATAACTATTTTATCGTTTCACTACTATAAATTATATATTTTATGACAAATTTTTCACCTCACCCAATAAAAAACCGAGGTATAATTCTAGGATGTGTCATGTTTTATTTTATTTATTTTTTAAATATCATATATTCTCTCGGTTTTTGAATATAACCGAGGTGAAAACTAATTCCGGACATGCTTCAAATCCTATCAAATGCATATTATATTTTTATTTCTTTAGAAGTTGTATATTCCTTGTCCTTATTTTAATGATGTCAAACCTTTTTAGTTGCTCATAATGTGTGCTTTGGACGGTGTCATCATATCATAGAATGCATTCATCCTCCAACATGCTCAAAGTATAAGTGAAATGAGTTCATGCATATATGAGCATTTCATAGATGTGAGTAATGCACTTGATCATCATTGGTACCTTAGGTTCATAAGAAAATGGTTTGAATTGACCAAAATATCAAAAACTCATTTTTGACAGCTTAAGAATTTTGAGTTGACTCATGACTTGGAGCATAACTCTCGGGTCTGAACAGATCAAGTCATGAGTCGACTCATGACTTGGAGTAGTAGAACCGTGAGTCGACTCATGACTTGGAGCGTAACTCTCGGGTCTGAACAGGTCGAGTCATGAGTCGACTCAACTCTGGAAAAACCTGTTTAAGTTGACTCATCCCCTGTTTGAGTCGACTCATTGGCTGTTTCATTTGAACCATGTTGTCACGGGTCTGAACAGGTCGAGTCATGAGTCGACTCAACTCTGAAAAAACCCTGTTTCATTTTAGTGGTTTTTGCCTCGGGTTTGAACAAGTTAAGTGACATGTGTGAACAGGTCGACTGGTCGTTGTTGGCACTCAATTTTTTGTTGTGCATTTTTGCAAAATTATTATGTTATGTATGTTACTTTGTTCATGCATCATATAAATATTCTAGATTCTCCCTCTTCAAAACAAACAAGAAAAGTGAAAGATATACACCAAAGTGTTCTTCATCTTCATTCTTCATTGCATTTCTCAACAACTACACATAACAATTTTTGTTGATCATTGTACATTGTTGTGGTGATAACGTCCAAATAGGATTGTGTAATCTTAGTTTGGGTTAAGGCTTTGTGCGGGTTTTTCTTGAATAAAACCATTGGGGTTTTGTCCTCCAAGAATTTGGGGTTTTTTCACTAACCTTTGCTTCATAGATTCAGCCGAGTGAAAGGTTTGAAGAACGGTGGGTTCGTTCACACAAGTAGCGTTAACCGGAGGATTGTGAAGAAAGCTTAGGGTTCAAGCGTCTTGCGATTAAAGTCAGCCGAGCTAGAATTTTGGAGAACGTGGAGTTCTTGCAATAAGGTAGCTACAACCGAAGGTTTCACGCAGATCCGATCGAAATCAGTCGAGCTAAAATTTTGGAGAACATGGAGTTCTTGCAATAAGCTAGCTACAACCGGAGGTTTGTTCGGAGCGCTTGAAGGACTTGGTTCAACTCGAATCAAGGGGAGAGAAGTGAATAAGATATGCAACAAAACTAGGGGTTGGTTGGTGGTGATCATTTCTTCTCTTGTAATAACTTTGCAAATTGATAATAAAGATCTCAATTCTAGTTTTAGAATTGGGGGCAGACGTACCTTAAGCGAGGACGAAAGGGGAACTGCCTAAACAAATCTGGTGTTGTTCTCTCTTTCTCTTATCTCTTTAAATTCTGAATTAATTATGTTTTGTATGAAATTAATAGTAAAATCAATCTCTCTTAGTTGTTGTGCATAGTAGTTGTTCGATAAATTGGTGCAATCACTTTGATTGCAACTAAGTAAAATTCTGCACATTCAATTTGAGTGAAATTGAGACTTGGTGTGGAGTGCAAACCAAGTGTTCGATAAAATTAATCTCACACAAATCTATTAATACTTTACTTGTTCTCCTATTGTGTTAACGCATTATTAGAGGTAACGATATCAAGGATTATGGTAATTAATTGATTGATTTAGATAGTGGTTGATTATCTCTACCATAGTTATTCCATTCGGTTTCACGCATATCCGATTTTTCTATTAATGGATCGTTTAGACAATTATGGTCTATGGAGTTTTCGCAACCTTGAAAAACATTTTAAAAAATGCTAAATTTTAAATATTGATCTATTCAATCCCCCTTCTAGATCGGTACTATCATCTAACAAGTGGTATCACGAGCGTCGATTCATCTAGTGCTTCGCATATAACTTTTGAGAAAATGAGTAACAATCCTAAAGGGGCGTACAATAGGGTGCCTACTTTTTCCGGTGAAAACTATAGTTATTGGAAAGATTGTATGCGTATCCATATCAACTCTATTGATAGAAAGGTATGGAAAGTCATCCAAGATGGTCCTATGGAAATAACCATGACCAATGCGGATGATGTTGTTATACCTAAACCTGAACCACAGTGGAATGAAGAAGATGAGAAAAAGTATAGCTATGATTGGAAATCCAGAAACATACTCATCGCCGCCTTAGGTGTTGATGAGTATTATAGGGTTTCCCATTGTACTAGTGCTAAAGCTATGTGGGACTCATTGCAAATTACCCATGAGGGAACCAATGATGTCAAACTAGCTAGAATCAACACTTTAACACAAAAATTTAACCTTTTTCATATGGAGGATTCCGATATGCAAAAGCGATTTTCTCATATAATCAATCGGTTAAATGCTCTTGATAGAACTACCCCTAATAATGTTGCTACTAACAAAATATTGATGTCTTAACAGGGATTGGCTACCAAAGGTCAACGTGATTAAGGAAGCCAATGATCTAAGAACATAGGACATGACAACATTGTTTGGGAAGCTTCAAGAGCATGAGCAAGAGCTCATGAACCTTGAGAAACACGAGAAAAGTTAAAATAAGGAAAAGAAGGAGAAAGATAAGGACACCGAAAGGAAGTCTATCGCTTTAAAGACTTCAAGATATAGGTCATCCACCAATGGTGCGTGTGAGAGTGAATCAAGTGATGACGATAAAGATTCGAATGAAGGCTTGGGGTTGTTCGTAAGGAGGTATGACTGATACCTTAGAAAGAATGAAGTTCAACATTCGGATAAAATCTTGTCAACTATAGAAGACAATAAAAATTCCTGAATCAAGAGGAAGGTAAGACAACTAAGTCAAAAGGATCATGCTTTAATTGTAGAAAGGTCGGTCACTATAAGTCGGATTGTCCTCTGTTGAAGAAAGACAAAGGAAGAGACAAACGTCACAATAAATCTAGCAAAGCTAGAAGAGAATACATTGCATGTGAGAACGATAGTGAGTCCTCAAGCAATGACAACTCAAGTGATGAAGAAGAAAATGTCAATCTTTGTCTTACAGCTCATCAAAAGAAGAAAAAAAAAGAATGTAAGTCATTCTAAATATGATCATGTTGATAAAATGTCTTATTGTGATTTGCAAAATTCCTTTAGTACTCTACACAATCAGGCCAAGGAAGCTTTCAAACGCCTAGCCTCAAATAAGATTTTTTTTTGTTATTTAGAAAAGAAGATTTCTGATTCCGAAAAGGAATTAGAAACTCTTAAGAAATCTATAATAGAGGTTACTAAAGGCAAAATTGAATATGATAAGGGATTTTGGTTTAGATGGTCTGGATGTGAAACTTGTCACATTTGGCAAAGAGAAGTTAGAACTCTTCAAGCTAAATTAGACAAGACTTTACAACCTAAAGTTACCTTTGCTATTGATCAATAACATTTTAGAAGTAACATGAATAATCCTTATCAAAAGTACACTTATGTGGTAAAGGATCAAGTTAGAAAAAGTAACTTTCCTCTGAACTTAAATTGTCTATATTGTTGCAAAAAGGGACATACTATTGCTAAATGTCTATTTAGGAGATTCTTGATTCCTAAAGGCATTTTTCAATGGTTTCCCAAATGCAACCAAAGTTTCACTCACACACTAGGACCCAATGAAAACTGGTTAACTCCTTCCCTTGTTTAAATTTGTAGGTGGAATGTCTTGAGGATACAGAGAGAACATGGATTCTCGATAGTGGATGCTCAAGACACATGACGGGTGCCATTTCCTTGTTCTTTGACTTTGTGGCTAAGAAGAAAGGGTTTGTAACCTACGGTGATAATAACAAGGGAGTTATACTCAAAAAAGGTAGTGTAGGTAATCCCTCCTCTACTACTATCTCAGACGTCCTTTTAGTTAAAGGCCTTAAGCACAATCTCATTAGTATTAGTCAATTATGTGACAAAGGATATAAAGTACCATTTTCAAAATATTGTTGCATGATTGAACATAATGATAAAAAGAATGACGTGCTTAAGGGCTGGAGGGAAAATAACGTATGCATGCTTGACTTGAATGAAGTATCTTTGACTAGCGCTAAATGTCTTGTCTCCATGAGTGAAGACTCGTGGCTTTGGCATAGGCGATTAGTGCATGTCAACTTTGACTTGCCAAATAAAGTTGTTGCAAAAGATCTAGTAGTTGGTCTTCCCAAAATCAAATTTTCAAAAGATCACTTATGTGATGCGTGCCAAATGGGAAAGCAAACAAGGATCTATTTTAAATCTAAAAATATTGTTTCCACAACAAGACCCCTTGAACTTCTCGATATGGACCTTTTTGGGCCATCTAGAATTAAAAGTCTAGGTGGAAACTACTATGGTTTTGTTATAGTAGATGACTACTCTTGATTTTGTTGGACTATCTTCTTAGCAAGTAAAAGTGACACTTTTTCTTCTTTTGAAAACTTTTCCAAGATGTCTTAAAACAAATTGAACACTAGCATAGTTACTATTTGAAGTGATCACATAGGTGAATTTGAAAACCACCTCTTTGAGGAATTTTGTGAAACAAACGGCATTGATCATAATTTTTATGCTCCAAGAACTCCATAACAAAATGGAGTAGTGGAACGTAAAAATCGAATTTTAGAAGAGCTTGGAAGGACTATGATCAATAAAAACGGCCTTCCTAAATATTTTTGGGCCGATGCCATAAATACGGCTTGTTATGTATTGAATAGGATACTCATTCGTCCTATTCTAAACAAAACCCCTTATGAATTGCTAAAGGGAAGGAAGCCTAATGTTTCACATCTTCATGTCTTCGAATGTAAATGTTTTGTATTAAATAATGGTAAAGAAAACCTTGGTAAATTTGACTCAAAAGCTTATGAAGGTATCTTTCTCGGAAACTCTCAATCTAGTAAAGCATAGAGAGTATACAACAAAAGGTTACTTATTGTTGAAGAATCCGTGCATATTTCCTTTGATGAATCTTATCCTAAAATTGTCGGAGAAGGTATTATTATTGATGGTGCGGGTGTTCCTTCGGAAGACATAATAAAATATCAAGAAGAAAAGAATGTTGAACCCCATCCGGAAAAAGCTGAGGAGGAGCCGAATCACATATCTGAAAAGAAAGAGGAGCATCATTAGATTAATAACAATGATCTTCCTTTGGAATGGAAATATTCTAAGGATCATCCCATTGATAATATTCTAGGATATATCTCAAAGGGAGTTACCACACAGTCAAAGATAAGTAACTTTTGTTATCATTTCGATTTCGTCTCTCAAATTGAGCCTAAAAACTCCAAAGATGCATTACTCGATGAACATTGGTTTTTAGTGATGCAAGAGGAACTTAATCAATTCAAAAGAAATGAGGTGTGGGATCTTGTTCCCCCTCCGCGAGTCCATCGAATAATCGATACTAAATGGGTGTTTAGGAACAAGTTAGACGAAAACGGAGTTATAACTCGCAACAAGACTCGCCTTGTTTCTCAAGGCTATAACTAAGAGGAAGGCATCGACTATGAGGAAACTTATGCTCCAGTTTCTCGGCTCGAGGCTATACGCCTTTTGCTTGCCTATGCTTGTTCTCAAAATTTCAAATTACTTCAAATGCATGTTAAGAGCGCTTTCCTAAACGGTCATATTAATGAAGAAGTTTATGTATCTCAATCTCCTGGTTTTGAAAACTATGAGCATCCTAACTATGTTTATAAGCTTAAACGTGTTTTTTACAGTCTCAAACAAGCCTCTAGGGCATGGTATGAGTGTCTTAGCAAATTTCTACTAGAACAAGGATTCTCAAGAGGGAAGGTTGATACAACCCTTTTTATTAAGCGTCAAGGAAAACACTCTATTTTAGTTCAATTCTATGTAGATGACATTATTTTTGGATATACTAATATAAATTTGGTCAAGGAATTCTCTAAGTTGATGCAGGGAGAATTTGAAATGAGCATGATGGGGGATCTAAATTACTTCTTCGGACTTCAAATCAAGCAACTTGAAGAAGGAACTTTTGTATGCCAAATGAAGTATTACAATGAGTTACTCAAGCGCTTCAATATGGAAAACTCCAAAATAATCGACTCTCCAATGCCTACTGCGGTTAATATGGATCGGGATGAAAATGGTATAGTCGTAGACATAAAAAGGTGTAGAGGTATGATCGGTTCCCTCCTCTATCTTACCGCATCTCAGCCAGATATTATGTTTAGTATATGTATGTATGCTAGGTATCAATCATGTCCCAAAGAATCACATTTAAAGGCCGTCAAGCGCATACTTAGATACCTTTATGGTACTTCGAAGTATGGGCTTTGGTTTTCTAAGGGAAGTGATTGCTCTTTGGTTGGCTACTCTGACTCCGACTTTGCCGGTTGCAAATCGGATAGGAAAAGCACGAGTGGCACTTGTCATTTTTATCCAAGTTCCTTAGTGAGTTGGCACAGCAAAAAGCAAGTTTCAGTTGCTTTGTCAATGGCCGAGGCAGAATATGTTGCAATCGGTAATTGTTATGCTCAAATTTTGTGGCTCAAACAACAATTACTCGACTTCAATGTTCAACTTGAGCGTATTCCCATTTTTTGTGACAACACAATCGTCATCAATTAACCAAAAATCCTATACTACATTTGTGCACTAAACATATTGAAATTAGGTATCACTTCCTTAGGGATCATGTTGAGAAAGGTGATGTTGTCTTCGAGCATGTTGATAGCAAAAATCAACTTGCCGATATTTTCACAAAAACACTTGCGACAGAGCCTTTCTTCCATATCCGTAGGGAACTTGGTGTTCTCGATATCTCGGATCGCATTTAAATCTATATATGATGCATGCTCTATATGTATGCTGGTATATTCCTTAATTTATAAGTGAGGGCTATGTGAGGGCACTCGTCGTCTATCATCATTGGAGGTGATATTGTTCCTATCTATTTTACCTATATTTATCAACTATGTATGTATATACCTGTTCTATGTAATTATAGATGTTCATTTTATGGTTTGATCTAAGTTTGATCATTTTCTATGTTTGAGTTATGCTTGAACTTTCTTAGGTCTCATATTTAACATGCATGCTACTGTATTTAATTATTTGTCTTAAAGTTTATGCTAAACAAATGTGGTAATGTTATTTACTTATTTTCTTTTGCTCCGTGCAATATTTATGCCTATAATTCTTACATTGACTTCATGTTAAGTACATGGTTGTTAATGTTTATCTGTTGCAAAGTAGTTCACTAAGTGCTTATGAATATCTTTGTTTCCCGTTGATCGTATCATTGTTTCTTTATGATGTTGTCAAAGGCGGAGAAGCAATGGAGACACAATAGCAGATTTATAATAGCAGAATTTTTGAAGGCATGCATAAAATCAAGGGGAAGATGTCTATCAAAGTACGCGATTGTGCCACGGTTTACCATCATCAAAAAGAGGGAGTATGTGAGGGAAAAGAACCCTTGTCCTTATTTTAATGATGCCAAACCTTTTTAGTTGCTCATAATGTGTGCTTTGGACGGTGTCATCATATCATAGAATGCATTCATCCTCTAACATGCTCAAAGTATAAGTGAAATGAGTCCATGCATATAGGAGCATTTCATAGATGTGAATAATGCACTTAATCATCATTGGTACCTTAGGTTTATAAGAAAATGGTTTGAATTGACCAAAATATCAAAAACTCATTTTTGACAGTTTAAGAATTTTGAGTTGACTCATGACTTGAAGCGTAACTCTCGGGTCTGAACAGGTCGAGTTATGATTCGACTCATTACTTGGAGTAGTAGAACTGTGAGTCGACTCATGACTTGGAGCGTAACTCTCGGGTCTGAACAGGTCGAGTCATGAGTCGACTCAACTCTGGAAAAACATGTTTGAGTTGACTCATCCCCTGTTTGAGTCGACTCATTGGCTGTTTCATTTAAACCATGTTGCCACGAGTCTGAACAGGTCAAGTCATGAGTCGAATCAACTCTGGAAAAACCCTGTTTGAGTCGACTCATCCCCTGTTTGAGTCGACTCATCGCCTGCTTCATTTTATTAGTTTTTTCCTCGGGTCTGAACAGCTCGAGTGACCTGTGTGAACAGGTCGACAGGTCGCTGTTGGCACTCAATTTTCTGTTGTGTATTTTTGCAAAATTATTTTGTTATATCTGTTACTTTGTCCATGCATCATATAAATATTCTAGAGTCTCTTTTTCAAAAAAAAACAAGAAAAGTGAAAGATATACACCAAAGTGCTCTTCATCTTCATTCTTCATTGCATTTCTCAACAACTACACATAACAATTTTTGTTGATCATTGTACATTGTTGTGGTGATAACGTCCAAATAGGATTGTATAATCTTAGTTTGAGTTGAGACTTTGTGTGGGTTTTTCTTGAATAAAACCATTGGGGTTTTGTCCTCCAAGAATTGGGGGGTTTTGCACTAACCTTTGCTTCATAGATTCAGCCGAATGAAAGGTTTGAAGAACGGTGGGTTCCTTCAAACAAGTAGTGGTAACCGGAGGATTATGAAGAAAGCTTAGGGTTCAAGCGTCTTGCGATTGAAGTCAGCCGAGCTAGAATTTTGGAGAACAATGAGTTCTTGCAATAAGGTAGCTACAACCAAAGGTTTCATGCAGATCCGATCGAAATCATCCAAGCTAAAATTTTGGAGAACTAGAGTTCTTGTAATAAGGTAGCTACAACCGGAGGTTTGTTCGGAGCGCTTGAAGGACTTGGTTCAACTCGAATCAAGGGGAGAGAAGTGAATAGGATCTACAACAACACTAGGGGTTGGTTGGTGGTGATCATTTCTTCTCTTGTAATAACTTTGCAAATTGATAACAAAGATATCAATTCTAGTTTTAGAATTGGGGGCAGACGTACCTTAAGCGAGGACGAAAGGGGAACTGCCTAAACAAATCTGGTGATGTTCTCTCTTTCTCTTATCTCTTTAAATTCTGAGTTAATTATATTTTGTGTGAAATTAATAGTAAAATCAATCTCTCTTAGTTGTTGTGCATAGTAGTTGTTTGATAAATTGGTGCAATCACTTTGATTGCAACTAAGTAAAATTACGCACATTCAATTTGAGTGAAATTGAGACTTGGTGTGGAGTGCGCACCAAGTGTTAGATGAAATTAATCTCACACAAATCTATTAATACTTTACTTGTTATCTTATTGTGTTAACGCATTATTAGAGGTAACGATATCAAGGATTGTGGTAATTAATCGATTGATTTAGATAGTGGTTGATTATCTCTACCGTAGTTATTCCACTCAGATTCACGCATATCCGATCTTTCCATTAACGGATCGTTTAGTCGATTGTGGTCTAGGGAGCTTTCGCAACCTTTTAAAACATTTTAAAAAGCACTAAATTTTAAATATTTATTTATTCAACCCCCCTTCTAGATCGGTACTGTCGTCTAACAGTATATTTCATTTTACTTTAGTTTTATTTGTAAATTAAATGATCTATTCCTTCAGTTCCTTAATAACCGAGGGGTTAGATAATCATATTTTACTATAAAAGCACTTGTTCATTAAGTTTTACCTTAAATCTAACTCATCTATAGTCGCTCCAAACTCGTACATCATTGATTTGAGATGGATTGCAAGACATAAAAAATCTTCAAGGTTATGTGTTATATGTTGTTCTTCTAATATCATCCTTGAACAGAACATTTTTTCTGCTCTTGCAATCTATCTTACATATAGTGTTTTTGTTGTTGTTGTTTTCACCACTTTCAAGTCACTATTATATTTTAGAATAACCTTCTCATGTTGTTAGTCAAAGAAAATAATCCATAATTTATTGTTTTTCTCTATTGGCAAGATTGAGAAATTTATTCCTAAACACACTGTAAATTGCAAGCAATATCGTTGTTTCACAATAAAGATCTTGAAATTTTTGTTTTGAATATTGCATCACGCAAAGAAAGTGGTGAATGGTAAAAAAAAATTAAAAAAGAAAACAACGCATGTTACTTTTATTTTTTTATCATTCACCATTTTTTTTGCAAGTAATACATTATTTCGGTCTTTTATAAAACCGAGGGGAAAGTCTCTATTTTATTTATATTTTAATTAAATAAATAAATAACATGTCCCCTCGATTTTATTAAAGAACTGAGGGATATAGTTATTCAGTTAGTCTACAACGAATAAATTCCCTACATTCAAAAAATAACAACGCTCAAGATATTGTCAACACATCAATTCACAATTAACCTTTTACATCCAATAAGAACACAAACACCACCACTATATATCTTAGACGTTATCCTGTGAAACTCAAACATTGATAATGAAAGCATTTGCCATGAAAAAATTGAAATTTAAAGAAGCTTGGAACATATCTTTGGGATGGATTCCAAGTGCAAAAAAAAGTGTTCTAAGATTGGTGTTCTTACAAAGTATCTTTTCTTTTAACTGGAATTTTATGTTATGTATCAAATACTTTTTTACGTTATATCGGAATTTGGGGGAGGGGAAAACCATTATACTTGAAAAGCAATGGATATGCAACAAAATCTAGATTTGTTCTTCTCCAAGAATAACAACGACGATGACGAATCAGATTTGTCAAAAATATGTACTTGTAGATTGAAACCAAAACAATGTAACTTAAGAAACTTTGTATTTTAATAAAAAAAATGGATATTTGTAAACAATTTAATTTAATATTATGTGTAAAGAATATAATTTTTATTTTAAAAAAATATATTTATCCCTTTGGTTTTTGACAAAAACTGAGAGGTATGTGGCGCTAGTTTTGAAAATATAAAAATATTGTTAGTGGGGATTGAACCAATGACCATTTCAACTATCCCCTCGGTTATTCCGAAATAGAGGGGTAAAGTAGTAAGTTTTCATGTCTCCCTTTGTTTCCTCTCTTTTGTAACCGAGGTAAAATTCACTTTGCGTCCGAGGTAAAATGTGTTTTTTGTAATAGTAGTCAGTCTAATCTCTATTAACTCTTTTGATTGATCATGGTAATATCTGATATTGCGAGTGGAGTTGACGCTATGATTTTAACATTCTTCCTATTACCATATTTTTCCGTCTCCTCGATTACTTAAGGATCATCCATCATGGAGGAGCCAATCAAGATATTTTTAAAATGAAACGCTTTTGGGTCGTAGACGAATGACGAAAAAGATAACCAAGAGACGATAGATCGGTCTTAGGGTTTCGAGATAAAGAAAAAGTGGATGGTGTTCCCAATGAAGTGCTTTCGTTGGTGATAATCGATAACATAGTGAATCCTGTAGTACCAAGGATATTGGTTGACATAAGAAATTAATGGGACATAGTGTATGTCGGCCTCTTCGGGGTGCTAATTGGGACTAGAAAAATGAGGATTATCACCTTACGAAGGCATATATATTCAGGAATTTAATGATTTCATGACTCATCCTTAAGAAATTGTAAATTTATCAGTCTCTTTGGAAAAAGGAAGTGACTTGAGGAAAATAAAAGTGCAATTATTGGTAGTTCCCTATGTTAATGTCTAGAACTGCATCCCGGAAAGACCCTTCTTCGCAAGACTCGACATATTTATTTTGACTGTCCACTTAAATATGAAATACCATAACATCTATGATGAAAAAGTCACCATTAAAGCTTTCATATCTAGAGTCTCTTCTATATATGAGAGAACCATTTAGCAAGAGAGGAAAGTGAGAAAGACATATGGGTTTATGTGCTTGCATGTACTGTCAAGGTGATCTAAGATAATGGAGTTTGTTGATAGTAAAAATGCAATCAACTGACTGATTATTTGGTTTTGATGATGACAACACCTGCTATCAAATGATATCTAGTGAATTCGTTATCTATTGAAGATTGCTCAAGCGATCAAAGATGCTTAAGATGTTTTACCAAACTATCCTCTTGAAGATGCTCTTGAAGATCAAGTCGTTTCTTTGAAGACATCATGTGATATCAAATGATGTTCAAGTGAATAATTCTATTCCAAGACTATATGGTGGTTTCCTCTCTCAACTCTCTGATGATCGTAATCAACTTAAATATATCTCAAGCCTTATCAAGCTAGAAGATTCAAGGTTCATGTGTGAATTTAAAGTCAAGGATAATGATGCCAAGATTTGAAGCTTTAGAGTTTTGAAAGAGGAAAAGTATGAAAGATCGTTTGGTCGTGTCTTTTTAAGTGACTAGTGTATTGTAAAGGCACAAGGGTACTTCTGCAAATACTATGGAAAAATCATACATACGTGCACACACACACATGTCTTATAAAGGCACAAGGGTACTTCTTCAAAAAATACACACGCATATACACACACACACACTAAAAACTCTTGAGAAGCCTCTCTTATTTTGCTAAAAAAAAACCTAAAATCATTTTAAAGCCTAGCTAACTGATTATAGGGGATTGTCTGATCAATTTGAGAGCTTTTACAACTCGATAATCGATTATCCCTAAAGTTCTAGTCGATTACTTTCACTTTGTAAAGTCTACAATCAATTGAGACAGTCTCTTATTGATTGGTAACGATTAAATTCCAAAACCTTCCATTTATGGCTTAAGCAATCGATTATTGAGTGCAATAATCGATTGGCCTAATCGATTATAGAAGTTAATTCGACCATGGATTGTTTCAAAATTTGAACCACATTTTGGCCTATAAATATAGAGCTTTTCTATCATTTCAAACAAATTAGAAAATGATCTTTGATCTCAATTTCTCACTCTCTCATCAGTTTCTATAAATCTCCCGTTCTCTCACGTATATTTTTCCATTAGTGCTTCGAGAGTACGCCTGCGTTTAATGAGGATCGTTGTTTTGGGTGAGGTCTTATTGTAATTTACCTAGAGGGTATTATCTCTTGTATAAAATATTCTTCTATAATAAGTTGTTTGTTACAAGCTAAACCAGTAAAAGCTCTTGTTTGATTTGGAGATTGTCTTAGGAGGTCTCTATTTGGTTCGTGAGTTCGTCTGCATTAAAAGATCTATTTTGGTTCATGAATATCAACCATCAAACTCTCCACAATGGTTCCTAAGCTCAGCCTAGTTTAATATCTTTGTTTGTTTAAGATTATCCTCGATAAAATCTCATCTTGGTTCCTGAGTTCAGCCTGGTGTAAAAGTTCCGTTGATTCGAGATTAGATCATGTAAAATCTCATCTTGGTTCGAGATTAGTCTTTATAAAATCTCATATTGGTTTAGAGGTCATCATGTGTAAAACCTTAGTTTGGTTCGGAGGATAACCACTATAAAACTTCATCTTGGTTCAGAGGATACCTTTTTAAGAACTCTGTTTATTATTTTGGTTAGAAGCCAGCCATAGTAAAACTTGAAATCCATGTAAAAGGAGGTTCATGGCCATATCTTATTGAAGGCTCTCAAGATAGTGGATACTCTTAAGAAAAATTACTGGGGACGTGAGTAGGCCAAGTTATAAGCTCAAACCTGTATAAATATGGTGTGTCTTTCTCTCCTCCTTATCTCTTTTAGTTTTCAATTATTCTATTTTTTCGACTGCTTAATTACCTGTTTGTTTTATAAATATTTTATCACTCTGATTTTATCAATGATTTTGTTTTCAACCAATGTTTTTTAAACCCACACAATTCACCCCTACCTCTTGATTATGGATTCACATTTCCAACAAGATCTTCACAACAATCAGGGTCAACACGATATCAACACCGTGGATTTATGTGGATTTATGTGCTTGCACGTATAATGTCTGCAACATTCACATGACCTTAATGGCTTTGATGATGAGAACACTATGATGTGAAATTCTCATCTAAAGATATGATCAAGTTGTTATGCTTGGGAAATCAAGTTGCCAATTACAATCCCTTAAAGGATAACACCTAATGTCAAGCGGCATTCGGTGGAATCCCTTATGGTCTCTAGTCAAGAAATTTCGGGTGATTATATTTATCAAGATTTCTTATCAAGCCTCATCAGTCAGAAGAAGTCAAGTCACATATGAAATGTTAAGTCATTGATGAATCAAGCAAGGGATCCTGAAGACTCCGAGTTTGTAAAGGAGAGTAAGTGTGAAAGCTTTTCTGGTGTGTCTCTAAGTGATCAAAGTTTTATAAAAAGATATTAGAGTAATTGTTAGATTACTAAGGTAATACGCATTCACCTAAAAGTATTTTTAACCTCTCTATTTCATAAAATAAAATAAAAATCTTAACACCGTTAAGGAACCATCAAAGTGCTTGTGGGATAGATCAAGGATCACTATTATAAATAATATATTTTGTGACAATGATTTCACCTCACCTAACAAAAAACAGAGATATAAATCCTGGACGTGCCATGTTTTTTTCTAAAAAATACAATCTATTTAGTTGATTTTTGTATATAACCAAGGGGTAAAATAATTTATGGTGCGTGCTTAGAATCTCAGCAACGGCATATTATGTTTTTATTTCATTAAAAGTGACGTCTTCCTTCATATTTTATTTTATTCCAAAAATAATCCACATTTTATCTCAGTTATGTTTCTGAAGCAAGGGGAAATAGTTTTCTCTTATTATATTTAGTTTAGCTTGTAGCTTTCAGTTTCACTTGCGAAAAATAACACGCTAAAACAACACACAGAGAATCCTAACAAAGAGAACTAAACAAAGAGAGTCGTAAACACATATCATCCTCAAGAATGATGATATCTGCTTAGGGCTCCCGTTTGATACTTTCCAGAATGAAAGACGAAATCATTTATTTCACTTCTTTTTCACATATCTAATATGTGAAACATCATTACTCATGTTAAATTATTGTTGTTGTTGTCGTCATTGTTGTTGTCGTCGTCATTGTTGTCGTCGTTGTTGTTTTTAATTCTTAAATCCTAAAGATTTAATATTGTTATTGTTTAAACTAATATTGAATGTTACACTTTGTTGTTTTTGTTGAGATATGTTGTTTTGTTGTAGGTTTATTGTTGATTTTATGTAGTTTTGTTGAGTGATTGTTTTTTTAGTTGTTGTCGTCTAGATTGAATGTTAATGTTGTTATTTATTGTTGTTTTTGAATTATTGTTGTTTAGTTATTCTACCCCTTAGCAATGTTTTGTAAGTTATATACATGGTACATTAAAAAAATTCCCAAATTTAAAAATTAATAAATATTATAGAAAATTGAAAGAGCGTCAGGTCAGGTTTAAGTGTGAGATTGCAAATAAAAATCTCAAATAATAGCTTTATTAAGATCGCACTATTGTCCAAAAGAAGCGTATTTTGTCATAACGTTTTTTTAAAGATAAAATGGATAATTAGCAGCCACAAAAAAATACATATTAAATTCGATAGTGTTGACTTTAAAAATATGCTTTCGGTTATATTCCTTCAATTTTAAAAGTAGCCAAAAAAGTTCAAATTTCATTTCTGGACTTTATATGAAGATTAGTTTCGAAGTAAACACATTTATCCTAACAATAAATCATCTGTGATAAGCTAACCTTTCAACCTCATTTGCAAACACAAACTTTACAATGAACTACTTAACACAAAAACTAACGTTTCTTAATTAGATAGTGTAAACAATCCTTTTGTTTTTCCTTGCTCTTTCAAAATCTCTATGAACAACATTCTATTCTTTTGTGGAAATTGTTACAACCTTCTAGTTGTAACCTTAGTGGTTACTCAATGAATGTACTAAAATTTACATATACTTTCTCATGTTCATCTACAACAAAAGGGAATGGTAAAAGGTTTTAGCACTTACGGTTAGTTTTTTATCCTTTTCGAAGAAAACAAGTGTCGAAGAAAAGCAAACTTTCCTTTGTTCCGGGCAGAAAACTCAGTAATGGCACCATTGCCATTACTAGTTGAAGCCGCCTCTGGTTCATTGTCGGGTTCTGGCAAGGGAGGAGATAGTGGTGAGAGTGTGAAGAGAAACGCGTTGAGCATCCGGATGATTTGACTAAAGCTTGGTCTCATGTTAGGATCTTCAACCCAACATGATTGTATGACGAATGCAAGATCGGGTGATACATCGTCTGGAATCTTCGGCCTCTCTTGCTGCAATCTCAAATGCAAATCATTTCTTGATTAGAAAATAGCAACAATCCAACAACTCGCAAAATATAGCTTTGAAAGTACGAAAGTATGAAAAAGTTGGTCGAGTTCTGTAATCAAATCTGGCGGGTTCTCTGTTTGCATTTTTCGTATCTGTTTTTTTTAACCAGAATGGTTGATCTAACGGTAAAGTTATAAGGTCTATTACAACTATTCTTAGTTCGTGGTGGAGAAATTTGAATCGGCATTTCTAACTTGAGGGAAAAAATATAACCAGCATATTGATGAATAAAGACTCGTAATTTTGAATTTAGTACCTTGAAAGCAGCGGCATAAGCAGCCTGTAAATTCGACATTCCTTCAAAAGGCATGCGATTTGTTAGTAGCTCCCATAAAACAATCCCAAAGCTATACACGTCAACCTTGTTGTTATAGTGCTTTTTCTCTCCCTGACGTAACGTTACAGTACTGTACAACTGCAAAAACACAAGCTGTCATAAAAGAATTTGCTAAATTATACATTATAAGCGCTAAATGATAAGCACCTTAAAGTGTAAAGTGTCATCATGATTAACCCTCTGATTCATATTTTTGGATAGTTATCGATAAAACAATAAAATCATGTTTCAAAGACAGCAGCATACCTCCGGTGCCATCCATCGGTAAGTTCCGGTTTCTGCAGTCATCATTTCGGTCACCGATTCTTCTCTTGCAAGACCAAAATCTGCAAGTTTTACAGACTTCTGATTTGCTGTAAGCAACAGATTGTCTGCATTGTCACAGTTTCAAAAAACATAACACTTATTAAGTTTAGAACTCATCAGAATATCAAAACAATACGTCTACATACACTTTATCAAGTATATATGATAAATAATATCTACTACATATGCATAATAATAGTACCAGGTTTTAGATCTCTATGTATGATCCCGTTAGCATGCAGCCAATCCATGGCCCGAGCGATATCAAGGGCAAAGTTTATAGCCACATGAAGGTCTAATGGTTTAGGACGGATACTTGTCAAATATTTTCGCAGGGACATCCCCGGTAAAAGTTCTGTAACTATCACCATTAGAGGATCTTTGCATGCTCCAATAAACTGCGAAAGAATAATCATAAGAAAATCAAAATCAGCATTGTGAGATGGCTATCTTCAATCGGAGAAAATCGATAATCAAATGCTAGCACAAAGGCGAATAAACTATGACATACTTCACATAGATAAATGTCCAAAAGATAATTGCAGCAATTACATTTACTACCTTTACAAGATTGTCATGGTGGACACGAGACATCATATTAACTTCCCGCGCAAAACGATTTTCAAGCGAAGCTCTTTCTTCTGAGGTGCTCCCACGCTGCAGAACTTTTATAGCAACAATTCGATCTACATATCTGGAAAATCATTAAGTCAGTAGTTCATAAGTAAAGTCAATGAACAGCACATAATGATCTTATCATTGTAGAACCGAGACACACCAAATCAGTAAAAAACGAGAATACCAACTCAGTTAGTGAAACTTGTGACATCATTTTTTAACTCTGATTCCAGAGGAAAGGGGCTCCCGTAATCCAGAGTTCGGGTTCGGACGGAAGGTAAGTAAAGCATGTCAAATGATCTCACATTCTCCCAAACAATTCATCCTAAACTAGACCTCATTAACAACTTGGCCTCAACCACTTGGTTAAAATGTGTGACATTCAGTTATTCACTTCTTGAACTAAAAACCACTAACCAAGGTTTTAAAAAATGGTGCGCTACCGCGAAAACGGCCGTGACAAAACGGAAATCGGAAGGTGCCGATACTGATACTATTATTCATAGTTTTTATGATAAAGAACAAATTGTGATTAATTCTCACCACGACAACAACAATTACTATCACAACACCTGTACCGACCGAAATTACAAAAGCCTATAAACAACCGCTATTTAAAACCTTCAGTCACTCAGCAAGAAAGCCGAAGCAAATTTTAGCCATAGCAAACACTGATTTCTTATTGAACATTCATCCAAACAAACAACAGAAAGTAGAGAAAATTGAATAATTCATCCAAACGAACTACAGAAAGTAGAGAAAATTGAATAATTCATCCATCTAATGAGCCAGGGTTTTAAAAATGGTCGGACATCGCAAAAACGGCCGCGACAAAACGGTTTTGGTAGATGCTGATACTGCTACCGTTATTGCCATATTTTATGTTAAAGAACAAATTGTGGTTATTTCACGCCGCGACGGCCACAACTAAACCGACCGAAATCGCGAAAACCTTTACGCAACCGCGACGCAACCGTTTTTCAAAACCCTACTAATGAGGCAAAAATTGTAATCATTATGAAAACTATATTCCAGATACATAAACATTCCCATAAAATAGATGATACATCCACTAACCTTCCTTGATAAACTTTTCCATGAGCTCCTTCCCCAATTATAGAACCAATAAACAACAATTTGGGATCAACCAGAAGATTCTCATCAATCGTAAACTGTGTAGTAGTAGCAATAGTATCTGTTACCGACCCATTAACCCGAGACACTGATTTTCCACATTCCCTCTCTTCATCTTCAATACCCCTCTCTCTAAAACTCATGCTGCACCAACAACCTTAAACTATACTCCAATTCCTCATTTCAATTTCTGAAACCCCAAAAGCATCTTAGAGGTATATAAAATAGTTGAAATTTCAAACTTTACCAACCAAAACAAATAATAATAACAATAAATAAATAAAAAGAGAAATTTTATTACATCATGTATATAAAATAATGAATTTCTTCTTCTTTTTTTCTCCTACCCCTGAAAAGTAGTTCGCATATGCCTCTAGTTTCAATCTCTTGAGTTAGAAGCACAAGACCTTTCGGTGCAGTTCATCTAAAGAAACAAAGAAAAAAACAATATTACAAAGAAAAAGAGAACCACAAAAAAAGGTTAAAAAATATAAATAAATACATAAATATAAAAAGAGAAAAACAAAAACAAACCATAGAGTTAGTTAGTTACACATGAGTTTGCAAGAGTGAATTTTGGATGAAGAATAAAATTGGATGAAGAAGAAAAGAAAAAGAGAAGATATTTGGAGAATATTGTTGTTTATGGGTGTGTGTGCGTGTGGACTAATAATGGTAATGTGCGTTGAGGGCAAAAAAGAAAAAGAGGGAGCGAATGAAAAGGTGACACGTGGAGGAGATGGAAAAGAGAAAATTGGCTCAGATATTGGGGGGTTTTGTTTTGTTTTTGGATTTTGGATATGTATGAATGGAATGGGGCACTGCACTATGTACGGACATGTATCACTGATTTTCTCTTGTTTATTTTTGCCTCGTGACAAATATGTATATTAATATATATTTTATTATTATAGTCGTAAAACAATAATTATGTGGTGCTAAATTAAAAATACAATATTATTTGGCACTAGTAACGTGTAATATTGTTGATGTATTTATTTTTTTTCTCAATTTTTATTGAATTAGAGTTCATCTTATTTCCTAGACAAAAAACAAACATTCTTTTCGTACAATTTTCATTCAATTTTTTAATAAACTTCCTTCCATTCACATTATTTTTGTCATTCTTGTTACTATATATAATTTATTTTTATTAGAAAAGTCGTATTAATAAGTGTGTTGGATATATAATCAAAGTAGATATATAATCAAAGTAAATTGTATGTGTCTGAGAATGTGTGTTGGAGTATAAACATGTATTTGACAAAATTAATATCGCAGTTCATGAATTGTATCTTTTAATTGTTTATAAATACAAGTAACTTTGAAAAATAATGAGTAGCAATTTCATAAATCTCCTTTCACACATTATGATTTCTTAAATTTCTTAATTTTCTTAATTGTCTCTCTCTCTCTTAATTCTTTAATTTCTTAAAAATCCTAATTATCTCAAGAATTCTATCATTAAATGTCAATATTTATTAAATTCTTTAATAAAAATGCTTTAATTAAAAAGACTTTGTTTCCATACATTAATTATTCCATTAACCTAAAAAATGAATTGTCTCGTATAGTCTATGAGTTTAGAGATTTAAAATTGGATCGTAAAATAATACTATCTGTATTTTTTTATATAAAAGACAACTCAATTTTTAATTTATTGAATAATCAATATATTTAATCAGTATGTAAATTAAATACATTGATTATTCCGTTAATCTAAAAAATAAACTGTCTCTTATATAAATGAATGGATGTAGTTATCAACTCGACTTAGAATGTTGATGGAGAAAATCATTAATGATTAAGATCATGATATGAAGTATCATTTTACAAGCATTTGGGTCTCCCAAAATTTCTTTAAAGCATCCTCAATGTATATATTGAGTTATTAACTTTTTTATTTATTATTTTTAAAATTTTATGTAACATGTTTAACAAAACAATAAAAAAGTGTTGTTTATCATTGAAAAATGAAAAAAAAAATTAAAATTAATTATATTAAATATAAAAGATATATATTAATAGGTCAAATATTCATTACATGTTAAAATTACAATTGATTAAAATGACTTTAATGTGTTAGAAGTTGTAATTCAATATTTTGTCAAAAACTAGTATTCGACTGTGTCGAAGTAGTTAGCCGATGTGAAGGAGTAAGTTGTATTCGACAGAGTCGAATACAATATATAGTTGTGTCGAAACGTAATTTGTAGTTTTGTATTTTAATTTTATATGTTTTGGACTTTGATATATTTGTGTAGTTTTGGATGGACTTTAGTTGCCTATATAAAGACATTGTATGATGTAAATCAAAATACACAGTTTCACTCAATACAAATTTCTACAATTCAGTTTATAGTTTCTCTATTTTCTCTCCTCTTCTTCTTCTCCCATCTTTCTTGAAAACCTTTCGTTCCAACAAATTGGTATCAAGGAGCTATGGTTACAATTCAGAGAGAATCTATAATGGCAAATGGAACAACAATATCAATGCAATTCCCAACGAATTTAACCATTTTCAAAGGTGAGAACTATGAACGGTGAATTGCGCAGATGAAGGTCATCTTCAGATTTTAAGATGTGGCTGAAATCGTGAACGATAGAGTACCTGCATTGGAAGAGAATGTGAATGATGTTCAGCAAGTTGTGCACAACAAAACAAAGAAAGAAAGATGGAAAAGGTTTGTTCTTGATTCACCGGTGTGTGATTCCTAACGTGTTCGAGAAGATAATTGAATAAGAAACGGCTAAAGGAGTGTGAGACAAGTTGAAGATCTTGTAATATGTAGATGAAATGCTAAAAAGGGTAAAGTTGCAAACATTGAGAAAATAATTTGAGATTACTAGATGAAGGAGGATAAATCAGTCTCATAATATCTTTCATGTGTGGTGTTGTTAACATACCAGATGAAGTCGTGTGGTGAATTAATCAACAATTTATAGAAGATTCATAAAGTGTTTAGATCTCTGACTGTGAAGTTTGATTACATTGTAGTGTCAATTGAAGAGTACAAGAACCTAGCTGAGATGAAGTTAGAAGAACTTCAAGCTTCATTAAAGGGTCATGAGATGAGGCTGAAGAAGAGGAACTCAAAAAGGGAGAAGGTGGTTGAACAGACACTACAAGCAAGATTTTATCAAGAAATCTGGGAAAGAGGGGGCAAAGAATCTTTCTAATGATGAGAAGTCAAGCAAGAACTCAAAGAATCATTCTGATTCGATCAAGAAAGGCATGAGAAACAAGTAATTTGGGAAGAAAGTTGACATGAAGGGAAGTGCAATCTTACAACTGTCAAGGATTTTACCATTATGCTCGAGTCTGTCTAAGAAAGAAGGAAGCACGAGCAAAAGATAGCAATGAAGTGCAGTATACACATGCTGAAGATAGTGATTCTGAGGATGTTCTACTCATGGCCAACACTCAGTCGAACACTAGGCACACTAACATGTGGTACCAGAATTCAAGATGCAATAACCAGATGACTAGTAATAAAGACTGGTTCACTAAGATAGATTAATCAATTGAGAAAGTGATAAAGTTTGTAGATAGCAGGAACATCACATCAGGTGGAAAGGGAGACATCTTTGTTGTCAGAAAAGATGGTGAAAATCCAGCATCACTGATGTGTTGTATGTACCTTCGATGACAAATAAATTGATAAGTGTAGGTTAATTACTTGCAAAAGGATATAACATGAAGATATAAAAGAATCATATGAAGGTATATCATAGTGATGGAAGTTTGATTCTAAAGGCATCATTGGCAGACAACGGGACCTTTAAAGTAGAGATCAACCCAATTGATCACAAATGTCTTGCTTCAACTACAGAAGAAGACAAGAACTGACTATGGCATCACAGGTATGGACATCTAAACTTTAGAAGTTTAGGTATGCTCAACTAGAAGAAGATGGTGTATGGCTTACCTCAAGTGAAATAACCAAGTCAGGTGTGTGAGGAATGTTGCAAAGTAAAGCAGGCTAGGAAAGCATTTAAACATGACTTGCCCATGAGGTCGAAGAAAAAGCTGAAGTTAATTCACTATGATGTATGTAGACCAATTGAAGTAAGGTCGAATGGAGGTAACTACTACTTCCTAACCTTCATAGATGAATTCTCTAGATATATATGGATTTATCTTATTGAAAGGAAAAGTAAGGTATTCACAAAGTTCAAGAAGTTCAAATTCCATGTCGAGAAATAAAGTGGATGCAAGTTGAAGAAACTGGGAATTGATGGTAGTGGCGAATACATTTCTCGAGATTTTGCTAGATTTTGAAATGAGGAAGGTATATAGCAGTATGAGGTCATTGCACCCTCTACACCTCAGTATAATGGCATAGCTAAGAGGAAGAATCGAAGTATACTGAACACGACTAGGAACATGTTAAAAGCTAAAGATATGCTAACGAGATTTTGGGGTGAAGCGGCTTCGACATCAGTATACATTCTAAATAGATGTCCAACCAAGAAGATAGTCGAGAAGACTTCTTATGAGGCTTGGACTGGTGTGAAGCTGAATGCTACTCATCTTAGAGTGTTTGGATCAATGTGTTTCAGGCATGTACCTGAATAATTGAGGAAGAAGTTAGATGATTGAACTCGGGATATGGTGCTCATAGGTTATCATTTGGCTTGTCCATTCAAGTTGTATTCACCAAATTATGATAAACTTGTGATTAGTCAATATGTTCTAGTATATGAAAGCAAATGGTGAGATTGGAGTCATGGGTTAGTTCGATAATAATCAGTTGCATTCACAATTGTATTTGAAGAAAGCCAACAAACTAAAGTTCCAACGAATCGAAATAAAGATCCAGATGAGCAGAATGTTAGAAGATCGACTAGAGAAAAACTGAGTCGACAAGGTTAGCTGGGTATGAGAGATTTCTAGATCAAGCAGTCGATGTAGATGGTGACTTAATAGAATAAGCAAGGATGATGGCTGAAGCAGAACCAATGAATTTGGATCAAGCCATGAGTGATTTGAATTGGTTAACAACCATGAAAGAAGAACTCAGGCCAATCGAGAAGAAGAAGACATGAGAGCTTGTCGAATAGTCAATCAAGAAGCCAATTTATGTAAAGTGGGTTTATGATACGCGAAAACTTTGACTATTTTTGTACATAAAAACTTGGCATTTTCAGCTCTATTTTGCGATTTCAATGATTAATTTCCCCGATTTTTTACATAATGTTATATATTTTGAATTTGGCTTTGGTATCCTTGATGTGTATGATAAGTGTGCTGGAAACCAGATGATAAAGGCACAAAACCAAGAAGTTATGAGCAAAGAATTTTTTTTGAAAATAAGGCTTGCTTGTTAGGCGAGCATTGGCGAAGAGGAAGCGAGTTCGCTAGGCGAGCATTGGCGAGCTCGGGGTGAGGCCAGAAAATTGAATTATAGTAGCAAAGCTTGTGCTGGTCTTCGGGCGAGGATGTGGTCGTTGGGCAAGAATAGATATTTTTGCCAATGATAGTTTGTTGCGTAAGAGTCAAGTGGAAGGCACTTAAAGGTGATTTCGCCCGGGCGAGATAGCAAAATCCGAATTTTGTATAAGTAGGTCCAAATCAAATTTTTTAGGTATGGTTTTGGGAACTTTTAACCCTATTTCCATCAACATAATTCTTTGTGGAGAGTAACTTAGAAGCAACATTAGGGGTTGCATCTTAAAGATCCGGAGTTGGATTTGCATCAATCTTCTTGACAGGTCGAGAGATTCTTCTTCATTTTCCTTCTTCTCTTTGTACCTTTCTTGTTGGGGTTTTGTATGTAAGTTTACTTTGATAGTATGTATATTTATTGATCATGATGTTATATACGATATATTTTATGAATCTATATTGATTTCATCTTTGTTTACTTATTTTAGATTTGGATTTGAACTGCTATTGAGAAATACTCTTCAGATCTTGATCTAAGATGAACATCTGTTAGATGTTAAACTCTAGACATAGATTCAGGTTTAACATTCACCGTGGGTATCGATTATTAATGCTTCGTATTGTTTAATAGGCTGAGAGATCGTCGATTAAATAATAGAGTAAAACTCTCGTCAGCGCTTCAGACATGAACACTGATGTGAGCGATACGTGATGATATTGACGAATGTTTTAGGTTGTGTACAACTAATTGGTAAGTTTGTGTATTAGATAGGTGAATGAAATTCATTCCCGACGAGTTCTCTTAGTTACTTTAATTACTTATGCATATTTTTTACTTTCCGCATCTTTAAAAACAATTATGAAAACATAAGCTTAAAATCATAGTAAATGTTAAACGACATTGATATCACACTAATCCATGTGGAGTCAATAAAAATCAAAATACTTACCCACGATAGCACCCATACTACAATCAACAGTTTACAAGATGAAATAAATGACAAATGGTAAAATTTCCAAGAATAAGGCAAGACAGTGGCGAGAGGTTTTTTTACAAAAACCTGGTAGTGATTTCGAAGAAATGTATGCACATGTTGCAAGACTAGAGACAATCAGAATTGTTGTGTCAACATCAGCATACAGAGGGTGGAAGATACATTAGTTTGATGCAAGATCAACATTTTCAAATGGATCTTTGGAAGAAGAAGTCTATATCAAACAACCACCAGGATTCGAAATCAAAGGGCGTGATTTGAAGTTTATAGATTGAGGAAGGCTCTTTGTGGTTTGAAGCAAGCCTCAAGATCTTGGAATAAGAGAATAGATAAATTCCTGATCGAAGCAGGTTTCACAAAGTGTGTCTCTGAACATGCAGTGTATATCAATGGTGCAACCAGGTTCAGTCGAATCATCATATGCATGTATGTAAATGATTTGTTGATTACAGGTGCAGTTGAAGCAGAGATAAGAAGAGTCAAGTCGAAACTGATGCAAGAGTTTGAAATATCCAACCTAGGGAACTTATCATATTTCATTGGGATGGATTTCAAAGACACTGGTGAAGGAGTGTTCCTGCATTAAAATAAGTATACCCTATATATCTTAAAGAGGTTAAAGATAAGCAATCGTAATGCAGATGCTACGCCATTAGAAACTGGAGGAAAGTTGAAGAATGAGACGAATGATAAATTTGTAAGTGTGACATTATACAAACAAATCATTGGATCCTTGAGGTGTATTTGAAATACCATACCAGATATTTCTCTAAGTGTTAGATATGTTGAGTAGATTCATGGAGAAATCCCAAGAATGTCATCTGACTGCAGTTAAGAGGGTGTTGAGATACATTAAAGGCACGATTGATCATGGTGTATTGATGCCAAGGCAGAAGAAGACCAGCATAAATGCAAAAGTATATGGCTACACTGATTTAGATTTCAGTGGAGATCACGACGAAAGAAAGAGTATTCCAGGCTACATATTCATGATTGAAGGTGCTCTAATCTCATAGAGCTCAAGGAAGAAAATCACTTTGGCTTTATCATCATGAGAAATATAGTATGTGTCTGTATCATATGTAGCATGTCAAGCAGCATGGATAGAGATGTTGCTCAAAGAGCTCAAGATAATGGAACCTGGGAAAATGAAGTTGTTTGTCGACAACAAGTCAACTATCGACTTGGCAAATCATCCAGTGTGTCATGGTCGAAGTAAACACATAGAAAGAATGCATCATTTTCTGAGGGATCAAGTTAACAAAGGAAAGCTTGAACTAGAGCATTGCAAGACAAAATGTCAACTAGCTGACATACTCACCAAACCCTTGAAGAAAGTCACGTTGGACGAGTTTAAGAGAAGCATCAGGATAAGAAGTATCGAAAATATGAATTAGGGAGTGTGTTAGAAGTTGTAATTCAATGTTTTATCGAAAGCTAGCATTTGACTATGTAGAACTACCTAGTTGAGGTGAAGGAGCCAGTTGTATTCGACATAGTCGAATACAACATATAGTTGTGTCGAAATGTAACTTATAGTTTTGTACTTTACATTTTGTATGTTTTGGACTTGGGTCTATTTGTATAGTTTTGGGCCTGAACTTTAGTTGTCTATATAAAGGCATTGTATAATGTAAATCAAAACACGCAACAACTTCACTCCATACAAATTTCTACAATTCAGTTTATAGTTTCTCTCTTTTCTCTCTTCTTTTTCTTCTCTCATCTTTCTTGAAAACCCTTTGTTCCATTAAGATGTTGCTAAAATATAAGGTGACAATTTTAACACTAAAAATAATTAAAATTATATTTTTTATTGGACTCTTAGAATCATAAAAAAAAGCAACTATACAGAATAAAAACGCTAAAACAATTCCAATTGTTGTAGTAATTTTTGCTTGTTTTAGTTCGCCTGCACTTAACAGGTGACTAATTCTTAGATTGAAAATAATTACATGGTTTCTTAAGCATACTTCATCGTGTTTGTCATATAATTTTGTTTAAATACTCCTTCTGTATCATAAAAAGTGTCTCAGTCTCATTTGCACATTTTTTCTGTCTCAAAATAATTGTCCGTTTACAATATTAATACAACATTTATTATTATTTTTCCACTATTATACCCTTACTTATTAAATTTCATTTTACTCAACTACTCTATTAACTATAATTAATAGGGGTATCCTAGTAATTGAGATTAGTTTTATCATTAAAGTTAACACATCTAATCATTTTCTTAAGAATCATGCATTGGTTAAATATGACACTTTTTATGGACGGATGAAGTACTTATTTTGATGTGGAAGGGGAAATTGGTGATGTGCTATGAAGTTTCGCGTGGAATCTCTCTGGTACGGCGATAGATTCTTTGGAAAATGGAGGATGGTGTACCCACAATGTTATCACTCCATTTTGTATGTGATATATATATATATATATATATATATATATATATATATATATATATATATATATATATATATATATATATATATATATATATATATATATATATATAGATAGATGGTGTACCCACAATGTTATCACTCCATTTTGTATGTGATATATATATATATATATATATATATATATATATATATATATATATATATATATATATATATATATATATATATATATATATATATATTATATATATATATATATATATATATATATATATATATATATATATATATATATATATATATATATATAAGTAAGGGAAGTCAACTCTTCTTTTCATCTTCTTGTATTTTCCAAAGTGTTGGCTTTTTTCTTTGTTTATGCATTTCTTGTTGCCTTCGAACCATCACACAATTTGCTTTCTTTTGATTTCTTTTGCTGATTTGGAGTTCTTTTTGGGGCTCAGTGATTTAGTTCCTTCATTCCTCAAAACATGTGGCTATCTCAAGGTTATAACCTTCTCTTTCTAATCTCAGTTATTCCTTCTTGCTTTATGGGTATGACTACCATAGAAAACCTGGGTGTTTTTTGTCATAAACTTTGTGAGATATGATGAACTTAATGGAATTTCCTCCTGGATCAAGCCAAAGTGTATTTATGGTCATTCTTTTTTTCCTTTTGATAGTGAAGTAGTAAAGGAATAAAAAGGTC
This sequence comes from Lathyrus oleraceus, assembly GCF_024323335.1. NCBI lineage: Eukaryota > Viridiplantae > Streptophyta > Magnoliopsida > Fabales > Fabaceae > Lathyrus > Lathyrus oleraceus. Next base: position 309,257,328 of record NC_066581.1, read on the forward strand.
ATCATGATAAAAGAGCTTTCGAGGATGATTATCAAATTTTGTGGGTTGATTTAGAGACGATAGGAATGACTTTTGTATTCGGCAAGAAAGATGGTATGGACGGTGCTTTCACTGAAGTGGGTCCTTCCTCGGATGCAGGGTGTTACTCCTGACTATGATAAAAGATTATACATTAAGTATCATGGATATGTCCTTCCCTTTCATGAGTGTTTCGTCTTACCGACGAGGTTTAGACTAATCTTTAATGACTTTGAGGTGGCAGTCATCTACCATTTGGGAATCTCCCAGTCGCAACTGCATCTTTTGAGTTAGGCTTATATTAAAAATTTCTAATATTTGTGCAAATAAAAGAATAATTTACTTTGATGTTCTTCTTTCATTTCTTCAATATTCAGTAAACTTCAGCCAAGTTAGTCTGTGGTCAGGGGCTACTCTCGCATATGATGGGCAGAAAGATGTTTGAATTATTCATAGAGAGTCTCAATAACTTCAAGGACATGTATTATCTAGTCACCCCCTCTTAGTCGTACTTCCCATAAAAGCATTTGTGAAATTCAGGTTGGGTCACTTACGATGTACCGATAGATTCCTGAAGTTGTGGCAACAAAAACCACTTTTTGATATGACTGAGAATGTACATATATCATACTGATGATTTATCTCAAAAGGATAATTACCTGAAGACCAAGTTCAATGCCTTCTAGGAAGGTCTTGGCTTCGTTGGGAGTGTAGGATCTTATGGTGATGATATAGAAAAACGGAAAATATGATATATTAAAACTCGTGTATTGGTTTAAATGTATACTAAAAAAGATAGGTGAAACATATTTTGTAAAGGAAGAGATTTCTTGAATCCTCTAGATATTTGGCATTTTGCTTGCAACAATACCTACTAATTCTTTTCGTACCCTACTTTTCCTTGAAAATAAGATGATTTTCTTGAAGACTATGAATTACATGACAAATACATTGAGGAATACATAATCTCAATATGTTATTATTGTTGTTGAATGGCCTGCGGGGGAGGCTTCAATTGAAAACGTCTCTCAGGATCAGAATTCAGACCATTTATTCTGCTTAAGCAACCTAGATGGAGAAGTCACCCTCGAATAAAGGTGAACAAGTATGAAAGCCCCGTCATCGGTATAATGGTTAAATTATTCATAGGACTTCATCTAGGAAAGTTGGTGAAGGTTCTTGTAAGAAGGGGATGAACGAGATACCGCTCTTTGATGAACCTACCCCTAAGAGGCCTCGAGAAGAGACATCAAACTCAAACATGTCAAATCTTATAGGAAGCTCTAGTGTCCTATCAATAATCAGGTCTTCATCGTTTCTTGCTTGTTCGGATCCTATAACAGATAGGGAACTTCAAACTTTTGTCTTTGAAAAATACTATTTTTATTTTACTGACAAGGTGGGGATGTTCCACCAATGAATAGGGGTGTCACCTTGTTGGGTGTTAGAGTTGTCGAAAAGGGCGATGCTTTGGTGTTTGGGAGTCTTCGAAGGGAGAAGAAAGGCTTCCAAGAACATCTTAACATGATCATTATCGAAAGAGACAAACTTTTTCACAAGCTCATATAGGCAAAAAAAAACTCTTAAAGGGAAGTGGGTGATAAGGTGCAAAATTACAAATCACCCCTTCTTTAGACAAGAAGACCAGGGAATGTGTATTGATGGTAAAGGAAAAGGAGATGGATTTGACTGCTATCTGAAAGAAGTTATTTAATACCAAAAAAAATGATTTCACCAATGCCAACGAGACTTTAAACTCTTCTTACAATGAGGTGGAGGAATTGGAGGAGACCCCGTGTGAAACACGTACGGATTCAAAAGTGACTCAAAAAAGATTGCAAGAGACCGGTGTTTGAGAAGATCTATATGAATAAAGAATATATGGAGGTCATATAATACAAGTTGCCTTTGAGAATGCTTTGAGGTAGGTATAATTATTCCATCATGAGATCTCAATGAAACAACTTTATTATATTCAAATACGAAATAGTATGGTTAATATTGATTGAATTTTACCTAAATATTTTCCTTCTTATTTTCCTTCTTATATGTGACTCGAGAAAGAGAACACTTGTTTGTAAGCACTCCCATTGCTTGTGGATTACTCAACAAAACACATAGAAAAAGCAATATCTCATAACACCACTATTCCAAACAAATTGAAATGCAACTAGGCATTCCAAGGCTTAGTAATGGTTTCCAATCTCGAATAATTGAGAGAATTTAGCACCTTCCCATGGTTTTAATGCTTATTTGGACATAAGAAATCAAAAATCATAGAATAATATTTAGAATCTAACGTAATACCTTTTACACCTAACTTCAAATATGTAACAAAAAAATATATTTTTAGGAAGATGTAAAATGGTTGAAAAAGAAGCACATATTGATTCCATTCCCATTGTTAAGACCTTTGTGTAATGACTTACAACCACGTTTGTCATTATCAATAGGCAAGAAATCTTTGCTTCCACCTCTCCTTTTTTCGGCAACAGATTTCAACTCTTCTTTAATATGGATTCAAGTGCATTTTGCATGTTAATAAAATATTGTTACATGTGTTTTACAACTATATATTAAAAACAATACAATATTGACACTGGTTGGTTAAATAATACATACAACATATTTTAGATTTTAAAAGACATGGACTTTCCTCAATTATAGACGTGTTGCATCTATATAATTTAAAAAATAGTGCTTATTTATATCAACAAAAGAAAATAGTGCGTGTCACTTACTTAATTGAAAAAATATGTATTGGTCTTTTGTTATAATTTTGTTATAATTGAGTTAAACATAATTTTAATTACTTATGTTTAATTATATATTCTTTTTTATAAATCTTATCTTCATTTTTTTTTCGTTTCAATTTGTAATCTTTGTTAACATGGTACATTTAGAGTTTGGTATGATCTTCCTTTTAGGAATTGCTTTTGCCATTGTGCTCCCGAAAAGTTTGAAAATGTATTTGTGTTGATTTTTAATTATTGGTTCTATTGAAGAAAAATATTTCTAATGAATTATTACGTAATTTTCTATATTGTCGTTTCCTATTTTGTGTGCTCGAATAACGAGATTAATAATTTCAGTTGATTTTGTTAGTATTGGTTATGGTATTTGTGATGTATACATCTCTCTCATTTCATTATGGTATTGGTCATGAATATCATTCATTTTCCTCTTTTTCTCCGTTGTGATTTGGTTATATTTTATTTAGTTTGATTTAATTCAATTTTGTTCAATTTTTTTAAATAATTTGATTTTATATGATTTGGTTCAAATTAATTTAATTTAATTTAATTTAATATAATTTTTTAATATCTGTTACTATTTCGTTTTACTTTACTTTATTCTATTATTATTTATATTTTAGTTACTTACTTACTTTTATTTTTATTTTTATTTTATTATTATATTCAATATATTTAGTATATTTAGTGTAGAATTTAATAACAATAACGATAACATATTAGTTACTTCTGACTAAATTATCAAAGTTTGAAATTGAGGACGGTGTTCCTATTTAAATCGTAAATTAAATAATCAAAAAGATATTTGTTTAAGGACTGGGTTTTTAAACCGTTTTTATTAAAATAATTATCGTGAAAGCGTAATTTAGAGATATCGGTTCAGTTTTGAAAGAAAGGATCCTATATCTGACTTAAGTTAAAATTCAGATTTAAAATTAAGTGATATGCGAAAGCAAGATTTTCTTTAAATTGTAAAAATAAATGTTTTCAAAAATATATTTTAAGAGTATGGTCACGCAAAAGCGGACGTTTATGAACTTAAAATCTGGTGTTAGACGAGCGAAAGCGGTAACATCTTTAAACTTATTTTTCACCTTAAACAACTTTTCAATTAATCAAGAGTAATTAATTTTCAAAAACAAAAGTTTTGCACTTTAACACGTTGAACACGTGAAAACGGCAGTATAGATTTTAAGCTAAAACTTGGTTTCAATTTAATTAATTAATACAACGCTTTTACGAGTACCGTTGATCGATGCAAGCCACATTCCGGTCTCTGTTTTTTATATTAATTCCATAGACTATCTTAGTTTAACTCTTTTGCATTCAAAAAATATTAATCATCACTTTAAATTTACATAGCAACAGTAGATAATGGTACGTTGATATTTGGTCTCTCTAGGATCGATAATCTTTTATATTACTACGATATTTTTGTGCACTTACGGACCTATCAAGTTTTGGACGCTGTTGTCAGGGACCCAAAAGTCAATATCGTGATTTCGTTGTTGCGCCGTATAGACTAAGATATTTTTTTAATTATTTTTCCCCTCTTTCGGTTGTATGTTAAGTACTCGCTCAACCAAGGATGAGTTAGAACAACCAATTGACGAAGTCAAGAGTTTTATTCACCTAAGACGCCAAATAGTACAACTTCACATCCAATTTACCATCCCTATGGTTGCGAACAACGAGTGTCCTCTTAAGGACTATGTCGTCCTATCCCAGGACGAACATTATTCGAGCATTTCTCCCCCCTAATGTGCAAGCTAACAACTTCAAACTCACACCCTATCGGCTGCAAATCGTGCAACAAAACTAGTTCTCTAGAAGCCCTACGGAGGATCCAAATCTACATCTTTCAGTGTTTCTTCAGTATGGCGACACGTACAAGAGAAATGACATCAACCCCGAAGCCATTCGATTACGTCCTTTTCCTTTTTCCCTCAGGGATAGAGCCAGAGCTTGGCTACTGTCTCTCCCAGCTAATTCCATTACGACATGGGATAATCTCAAGAAGGTTTTCCTTGAATCGATATTTTCTGTCGTCTAAAACGACAGTTTTAAGAAATCAAATCACTTGTTTCAGACAAGCTGATGGAGAATCTCTCTTTGACGCTTGGGAAAGGTACAAAGATATGATGAGACTATGCCAACATCACGACTTAGAGAAGTGGCTAGTTATTCACACTTTTTATATGGTTTCCTCTATAACACGAGGATGACAGTCGATGTTGCCACTGGAGGAGCCCTAATGGACAAGCCTTTCACCGAAGCCTATAATCTTATTGAAAACATGGCCCAAAAACCATTATCAGTGAGGGAGAGAGTGAACCCCTATTGAAAAATCCCAAACCAAATTTGGTATGTATGAAGTAATGGACATATATCATGTTAATGCTAAGGTAGATGGCCTTCCTCAGAGGTTTGAGAATCTAACCATTACTCCCGTAGTTACCGTAGTTGTAGTTAATACTCTTTGTGAGATTTGTGGAGTGCAAGGACATGTCGCATCAGATTATCAGTTGTTGTCTGAACCTTCCCACGATCAGGAGAATTATGCGCAAGGTAACCTTTACTCTAACACATATAATACTATATGGGGAATCATCTGAATTTCTCCTATACGAATAACAACGCCCTTTTTGCACCAGGCTTGTCTCCTACCACTCCCCTTGGACTTCAGCATAATAAAGGAGTCTCTACTTCTCCCGCTGCATCTAAGAAGTCAAATCTCGAACTCATGATGGAGAACTTTGTTATGTCTCAGACCCAACAAAACAAGGAGTTTATGAACGAAAACACTCATACTGATGAATTGATCAAACAATTGGTGAACAAGGTTGACACCATGGCTACCCATAATAAGATGCTTGAGACATAAATAACTCAAGTATTCCAACAACAAGTAGCAACAGCTACTCCTGCTGGCACATTCCCAGGCTAACCCCAACCCAACCTCAAAGGCAACGCTAATTCTATCACACATTGAAGTGGGACGAAATTGGATGGCCCAATTGATCCTAGAATTAGAGATCTTGTGGTGGATAAGAGAGTCAAGAGAGTGATAAAGAGAATTACTGATAGTTGTCATACCTTATTTTTTTAACCCTAAGATCCCACATACCATTTGCATCATTGCACATAAACAAGGTCACATCTTGATCCTCCCCCTATTCATCTTTGGGTTTGCTTCTTTCAGGGATCACCAAGCACCTCTTTGTTGATGTTTTACCTTTATGTTTATATGATTAATTGCTTATCTAACCACTAACCAAAATAGAAAAAAATATGTTTTATTTTCCTTAAGTTTATTTTTCAAGGTAGGGCTTTTCAATCAAGTACATCTCAAAGTTTTGTTGCTTACTTCTCAAGGAAAGTCAAAGGTTCATGTATTTATTTCCATGCCTTCTTCAATAAGAAACTTTAAGCTTTGAGCAATTTAATCAAGAGTCAATCAAGGACACCTTATTTTGAGTTAATATGATCACCCATGTTCTTTTAAATGCAATAAAAGTCAAAGTGTACAAGCTTGTTCTAAGTGATTTGACCAAAAAGAAAATATTTGAAGTCAATGTTCCAAAGATCACAAATCCTTCAATTATCAACATTTTTTAATGCTTTTTTTACATTTGACTCTTCTCAAAATCCTCTATAACTTCTCTTTACATGACAAGAGCCAATTATGCTTGGAGGATCATCAAAAGTTTGGAGACATTATAGGTCATTTGTGGACTTAGTGAAATTTGACCTATTTTCAAGTGACTTTTTCTCAACTTTCAAAGATCATAACGTCTTCAATTTTCAACATTTGAGGATGATTCTTCTTGCACAATGTCATTTGTCATGCTGTCTACAAGTTTTCTTCAAGGATCAAGGTCAAAATATAATTCGAAGGCCATGGAATTTATTGAGACATTACAGGTCATTTTCAGCCATGGAACACTTGAACTTTTCTAAGTTATATGATCAGTTTTTCATGTCAACTTCAACATGACATAGCTTTGTGCCCAAGCATCCAAATGCAACCTTTCTTAGCACATTGTAATCTTTGCTATGATGTTAACACATTGCAAAAGAATGGGACCAAAAACTTTTTGAGTAGGATTCCCCATTGGGTTGAACATGGTGACTTGGAATTGAAGAAATTGCCATTGCACGAATTTTGAAATTCACTAATCTCAATTCCAAGCCAAATTAGCATGTGTTTTGGACCGAAACATATTTAACCAAGTCTCCAAAAGTTAATTTACCTTTTAAACGCATCATTTGACTGAGTTTTGATGAGTTGCAAGTCATATTTTTCTCACATTCGGATCAAATTCGTTTTACACGAATTCAACATCATTCCACACGTATTTGGATCCAAACACATTCCCTATAAATAAAGGAAGTTACGAAATTCCTTTCCAATATTTTGAGAGCCAAGAAATCCCTATTACAACTTGAAATTTTCTAGAAAAAATCAACTATCGATGTTTTGAGTTTCAATTTGTTTCAATCCAATTTCTTGATTCCATTGGCATCTTCGGCATCCTCTAAAAGTGTTGCAACAATTCCCAAGCTCTGAGAACTTTTAAAGTGCTCTAACCAGATCGAGCTTCATCAACTTCTGATCACCATCTAGACAAGGTAGTTTTGAGCACCATTTAAACTCAAACAGGTTACCATAATGTAGTCATTCACTCTCTGATGTTTTCCCCTAACTTATCTAGTGTTGATTGATCATGTTCATCATTTAATTTAATTTTTTTGTGGTTTGCTTGCTTCTGAAACTTCTTTGAAATTCCATTTGCTCAATTTAGATAAATGAATTTGGAGCATAAGGTTGATTCAGAATGAGAAGAGGATCACAATGATGGTGGTCTCGTGTTCTAAATTTACCAAACGATGAAACTCCAGAGAGAGCTCACCGGAGAAGATGACCGGAGTGTTTCAGGTCGTCTGAGTTTGGCCAGACACGTTGGACAAACTAAATATGTTCATTTAAAAATACTTTTGATGTATTTTTATTTCATTTAATTGCATTTAATATTTGTGTGACCTTTGTGAACTTCTGTTGGCCTTGGATCATGATAGTTTGGATCATAAATCTCATCAAGCTCAATGGATCTTGGGTGTTGATGGGTGAAAACTCTAATCCACCAAAATGGATGATTGATTTTGATGGTGACTTGACCAAACTTTTTATCCAATTTGGGTGTGACCTCTCTTGTCATCTTCTTCTTCATCTCTTTCTTTTCCCTTTGATCAATTGGATGGTTTGTGTCCATCTTGTTCATGATATGTGGATTGGTACTTGATGAACTTTCATCATTTTAAATCTACCTCCTAATTGATCATGGATCATTTAAGGTACTTTGTATTGATGCATAAGTTTGTCCCAAGTGTCATGAAGTATGGATTGAAGTAATTGACCATCCTCCTAGCCTTTGTGCTTGATCATTCCTTCTTCTTCTTTTTTGTGGCAATTTATATATCATTTCTCTAGCATGTATTAACACAAACATTTTTATTGACTGGCCTCAGATAGTTGTGACTTCTATATAAGTCTAATTACGATTGCTTAACATAGCGCTAAATTTGTCCCAAAAGCAAAGACATTTTTATAAGTGAGATTATAAGTCTCCTACTCCTCATGGTATTATGTGAAAATATTGCTCCCTTTTCATTTGTGAGAGCTAGTGGCATACTTGTTGATTTTATCCAAGTTGGAGCCCTTATCATAATGATGTATAGGTTCATGTCTTCATGCTTGTGGGTGAATAGTTGAGTGTTTTCCAAAAAATGACCAAACCATCTTTCATTCTTGATTACTAACATCATTTGCTAACATTTTTTTATTTATATTAAATTTTACTTCAAAGCCATTTATTTTATGCCATTTACTTTATAATTTATGTTTAGCATCCCATATCATATTATTTGTGATTATGTCATTTGTTCTTTGTCCATTTAAACTTTTCTTTTATATCCTTATAAAAAGAAAATACTAATAAGGAAAAATCTAAAAGAAACTTGTTTCTCCCTGACTCATGGACTTGTGGTTACTATCCTTGGCATCATTGTGGAGTTATGGACTTAGAATTAAGACCTTGACCTTTGATTTGGGACTTGTGGTTCGAGACCTTGAAATTTATCTGATACCTTTGACTTTGGACTTCTTTTGGAGATTGGGTTGAGTTACTTTGGTTTCATCTGATGCAAGGATTATTATTTGCTTATTTGACTTTCTTGAGGCTTAATCCAAAGGAGGAAATTCTTGTTTGACTTTTTTCACAAAGATGGATATTTATTGGTTATATCTTTCCTCCCTAGCTTTTACTTTATACACTAGGATAGTCTCGTCTTCTCCTCCCTTTCTTTAATTTTCAAAATCTTCTCTCTTTTTCAAAAACCTTCGTATTTTCCAACTTGAATAATTTTCTTAATAAACCTTGACTTTTTTCAAGTGATTTTCATAAACCCTTCCTTAATAAATGCTAATTCATCTTAAGCATATTTAGACCAATTTCAAAAGACTTAAAAAATGCATAACTCATTCAAATTATTTTTGTGCCTTTGATGCACTTTTCCTTTTAAAAAATTTCTCAAAGTTTAGATATGAGTCATTTCAATAGTTGAGATATAATTCTCCTATCCCCATAGTATTCATGATTATTATTTTCCATCTAAGAGAGCTAGTGACATACTTGTTGATCCTTATCCAAGTTGGAGCCCTTCTCATGATGATGCAAAGATCTCATACTTGTGGGTGACAAGTTGAGCATTCTCCTTAAAATGACAAAATGTATTTTCATAAAAAAATGAATCAAAATGAACACCTTTGTTTTTTTACCAGGAACTACGAGGTTTTGATCCTCCATTGCACTTTTTTGGTACGTAGGCATGAGACTTCAAAAAGTCTTGGTAAACACCAAAAATCATAAAAAAAATATTTCTTTTTCCATCTCTACAATCTTTTACAAATAACACCCTTTTCAAACTATTGGAAGGAGGAATACTCGAAAATACAATTTCAGATGTTCCGGTCTCATGGAATTAAGGAAGATAGCATCTTTTGTGGATGATCCTAAGGGTTTCAAAGACTGTTTTGGAAGACTTTTATCTGTTACATCTACTGATGTTGAGGATGGTCTTCTTTGTACTTTGGTTCAGTTCTATGATCCTGTTTACCGATGCTTCACTTTCCCCGATTATCAGCTACAACTGATAATTAGGGAAAGTGAAACATCAGGGAAAGTGAAGCCTCTTCTTGGTACACAGGGAGTAATGAACTACAATCCGGCTTTGGCGAGATGAAAAATTGGGTTTGCTATGAAAGACAAACCTAATAACACTTTGTTAGAGGGTTTATTTTTCTAAGAAGGGAAAGACTCTCAAGGATTGAAAGCTTGGATGGTACGTGCTTGGCACAATGTTCATAGGAAAGGAAAAAGTGAGCTTGGATTGAATAATTGTATAACTTTGGAGCCTTACACTAGTTGGGTGAAGAAGAGGGAAAAAGAACTCAATATTCCATACACTTATGAAAGACCTATGTCTCAATTAATTATCAAATCGTCCACTATTAAAGGCATAGAGGAGTTGCAAGAGGCTTTGTATAGGATGAAGCAAGAAAGAGATGATTGGGAAGACAAATTTCACACCTCACACCTTGATAAAGTAGAATTGCAGGAGCAATTAAAGGAAAAATACGACTTGATAAAATTTCTTGAGCAACGTGCTATGAAGAGATCAAGGGACCAAGAGGATTTATTTTCCTCTAACAGTTCATCATCTACTCATCTTCCGGCATTTGGAAAGGCATTGTAGACTAGCTCATGATAGAGAAGGATGTTATGAAAAGCAACTATGAAAGAGAGATCAAAAGGCTTCACAAGAAGTGCCAGCTTGGAGTTGGGTCGTCATCAGACATGATTCCATAGATCTAGTTTCTTTCCGTTTGTGATCATTGAAATTGTATTTCTGATTGTAATCCTTTATGTTATTAATAAAATGAGATTTTCAGTACTTCGAAATGCGTTATTACCATTATAAATTTTCCAATTTATGTCTTAAAGTTCCTTGAAAAATAATAATAATAACATTCACCTTTGCATTTGCATATCATGCATCATGTTGCATCTTGGTCTTGCTTTGAGTAAGTTTTCCAGGGGTCTTATTTCTTTCTTGGTCTTCTTCCAGACAAGTTGTCTCACCGGTACAATACTCGATCTAACTAGTTAAAGAAGATGGATCTTCTAGAACAACAGAATCATGAACTCCGTGAAGAGATGACTACTTTAAGGGATAGTTATAAGAGGCTCAGTGTTGTGATGGAAACTCTGGTGGTTGTTCAAAATCAGCCACCTCCTCTTCCTCAGACTCCACTTCAGAGGACTGTCATTTCCGAAATTTTCTCTAAACCCATCTTCGTGGCTCCAGTCAGTGCTCCGCAGCACCACATGCCTTTTGGTTTCCCTTGGGGCATGCCTCCTAACTTCGTGCCTGAAGGGTATCAACATGTTGTTGAGGTTCCTATGGCACAACCTGTTATGTCAGTACCACCTCATGTGGTCTATGTTGTTCCTTATGTCGGACAACTTGTTTTCCATGCTGACCAGAGTGAAACTATTGGCATCTACGAAAGAATGGACGAGTTCCAAGATCATTTTCAAGCTATGTGGAAAGAGATTCAGGCTTTGAGGGGGAAAGATCTGTTTGGGAAGAATGCTCATGACCTATGCTTAGTTCCTAATGTGAAGATTCCGCATAAGTTCAAGGTACCGGATTTCGAGAAGTATAAGGGAAACTCTTGTCCTTTGAGTCATTTAGTGATGTATGCTCGTAATATGTTGACTCAGACTAACAACCATCAATTGTTGATCGACTACTTTCAAGACAGTTTGATTGGTGCTGCTTTGAAGTGGTACATGGGACTTGATAGCACCCAAGTCCTAACTTTAAATGACCTAGGTGAGGATTTTGTTCGTCAGTACAATTATAATTTCGACATGGCGCCGAGCAGAGATCAACTCCGCGCTATGTCCCAAAAGGATAAAGAAACTTTCAAGGTGTACACGTAAAGATGGCGCGAGATTACTGTGTAGGTTAGTCCTCCATTGGAAGAGAAAGAAATGAAAAATTTGTTTTTGAATACGTTGAGTCCATTTTAATATGATCGGATGGTCGCAAGCGCTCCTAGTGATTTTCCCGAGATGGTAAATATGGGTTGAGATTAGAATAAGGTGTATGTGAGGGACGATCGAAAGAAGGTGGTTCATCTGACACTTCCAGAAAGTATAGGAATGGGTTACTCAAGAAGAAGGAACATGATGCTAATGTTATCTCACAAGAGAAACGTAGGAGATTTACAAGGAACAATCAACGTCATCAGCATGTGGCGTCAGTAACTCCAGTTATTAATTCTACTCTGGTTGTTCAAGTACCACTGAATTATTAACCGCGTTTCAACAATGTGAAAATCAACAGAATCAACAGAATTGTGCCTAAAGGCCCGCACAATTTGATCCAATTCCAACGAATTATACAAAATTATTTCCTGCTTTAATACAGAAGAATTTGGTACAAACAAGAACTCCACTAACTGTTCCGAAAGAGATTCTGTGGTGGTATAAACTTGATCATCATTGTGCTTTCTATCAAGAAGCACCCAGTCATGATATTGAAAATTGTTTCACTTTGAAATCTGAGGTGAGAACGTTAATGCAAAATGGTATTTTACCTTTTGAAGAATCTAGTCCCAAACATGGTGACGCAACTGTGAATATGGTCGAAGGATGTCTAGGAAAATACCGAGTTTTTGATGTCAATCTGATCAGAAAATCATTGGTCGAAATGCATGCAACTTTGTGTGAATTGAGCTATTATGAAAATAACCACACTTCTTGCCATATTTGTTCCAGAAATCCCCGAGGGTGTGCTGTGGTGAAAAGAGACTTACAAGAAATTTTGGATCAAAATCTTATTCAGATTACGAGCGACATGGATGAAGATGAGCATGAGGTGAACGTCATAGTTCCCCGTTTTAATATCCTAGAACCAATTGTGATTTCATATAATGGTCAGAAGCCTGTTGTTTCTCCGTTGGTCATTCATTTGATGAGTCCTACACCTTACAAGTCTGATAAATCTGTTCCTTACAAGTATAATGCCACCATGGTGGAAGACGGTAAAGAGGTGCCTATTCCTTCTTTTTCATCTGTTGTGAATATTGTCGATGTAAGTGGTGTGACCCGAAGTGGTCGAGTATTTGCTGCTACAGCTCTTAAGAGAACTGAAGATGTTGTGATAGAGAAACCAACTCAAGAGAAAACTCTTGTTATGCAAACCAGCCAGTCCAACATTGTGAATCAAAGTCTTGTTATTCAAGAGTGATTTTAATGTGGTGGACTAGTTGTTGCACACCTCGTCCAAGATATCTGTATTATCTTTACTGATGAGTTCAAAAGCTCGTCGAGAGGCTTTGCATAAGGTCCTAGAGCAAGCCTATATGGACCAAGGCGTAACGATTGATCAATTTGATGACATTGTGGCCAATATTACAACATGTAACAATTTGAGCTTCAGTGATGAAGAGTTGTCGAGCAGGGGAGGAACCATAATTTGGATCTGCATATATCTATGAACTGTCAGGAAGATGCCATGTCCAATGTGATGGTAGACACTAGTTCTTTTGTTAATGTTTTTCCTAAGACCACTATGTCCAAGATTTCTTATCAAGGTGCTCCGATGAGATTCAGTGGGGTTGTTGTGAAGGCCTTCGACGGCTCAAGGAAGACTGTAATTGGGGAAGTTGATCTCCCAATGAAGATAGGTCCATGCTTATTTTAGATCACTTTTCAAGTGATGGATATTCATCCCGCCTATAGTTGTCTCTTAGGAAGTATGTGGACTCATGAGGCTGGGGCAGTCACATCGACTCTCCCTCAGAAGCTGAAGGTTGTGAAGAATGGGAAGTTGGTGATCATGGGTGGCGAGCAGGCTATATTGGTGAGTCATCTCTCTTTATTTTCGTACATTAATGCCGACGAAGCTGAGGGAACATCGTTTCAAGCTCTCTCTCTGTTGATGATATTGCTGCTAGAAAGAATGAGGAATCCATGGCATCTTTGAGAGATGCCTAACATGTTGTAGAGAATGGTCAATATGCTAGGTGGGGATAAGTTGTTGAGCTTGCCGAGAACAAGAACAAGGTTGGTTTGGGCTTTTCACCCGGTACAAACCAAAGAGATTTGAAGCGAATTTAGAAAGTGTTTCACAGTGTTGGCTTTATTCATTCTAAAGATCAGTCTGTTGTCGCCATCCTAGAGGATGATGAAGAGCAAGAAATGCCAAACTTTGTGGCACAAGGATCGATATGCCAAAATTGGATTGTTGTTGATGTTCCTTTTGTTATTCACTTATCTAAGTAATATGTTTTTTGTTGTTATTTTCAAAAATGAAAAATCCTTTCACTATGCCCAAGGTGAAAGTGAATCTATATGGGCTTTACTTCAGATTTGTATCATCATTAATAAAATGTTATTTCGTTTATCCATATTTTCCCTTTTTGTTTTTTTCTGAAAAAATGGTAACATAAAAAACTAAGATAATAATCACTTTTATATCTGCATCACAATGTGCGTTTATCTGTTCATATTCTAAAATCAAGCATAAAATCATTGTGTAGATTAATTGTTAAACCCATTGAAAACAATGACCTTATGCCTTCTCCCAACTTTGAATTCCCCGTGTTCGAGATAGAAGAAGAGGATGTTGAAGATATTCCTGATGAGATTTCCCATTTGCTTGAGTACGAGGAGAAGACCATTCAGCCTCATAAAGAGCCATTGGAAATGATTAATTTGGGCTCTGAAGAGAACAAGAAAGAAGTCAAGATTAGGGCACTACTTTGTCCAGATGTTAAGAAGAGGATGTTAGAGCTTCTTAAAGAATATGTGGATGTGTTTGCTTGGTCTTATCAATATATTCCAGGTCTAGATACTGATATTATGGAGCATCGATGGCTGTTGAAGCCAGAATGTCTGTCAATTAAACAGAAATTGAGAAGAACTCACCCTGATATGACTGTCAAGATTAAAGAGGAGGTGCAAAAGCAGAATAATGTTGGGTTCCTTGTTATTTCTGAGTATCCTCAATGGGTGGCTAACATTGTACCAATTCCAAAGAAAGATGGAAAAGTTTGGATGTGTGTTTATTATAGAGACTTAAACAAAGCTAGTCCGAAAGATGATTTTCCTCTGCCAATACTTTTAGTACTTGTATCGAATTATTTATTAATAATAAAAGGCTTTTTCTTTATTATGTTTGTTTGATAATGTCCCTATAATAGCTAGTTTGTTTAATGTATCAAGTATGACTTAATCATGAGATCACATTAAACATAAGGACACTATTCTTAAAGTATCCGTAGTCAAGCTTTCTTGTGAAGTGGGATAACATTAAAGCATGAAGACTGTTATGTTTATAGACTGATGATCACATCTCATGGATCATGGATAAAGAGTTATCAAGTCTTAAACATAGGTATGAATATTAAGAGTAATATTTATACTAGATTGACCCGCTATGAGAATACTATATAGAATGTTATGCAAAGTGTCATAAGTTATTCTCATGGTGATAATGGTGTATACCACCCTTCGACCTGAAACCACTATGGATCCTAGATGTAGATTCGAGTGCCTTATTGCTGATCAAACATTGTCCGTAATTGAATGACCATAAAGACAATTGATGGGTACTCCACGAAGCATGCTAAGGACATGAGTGACCTAGATGGAATTTGCCCATCCTGCGTAACAGGATAAATGTCTATGGGCCCAATATTGAACTGGACAGGGATGACACGGTCTATGCCTTGTGTTCAATATAGACATAAGGGAAAAAGGGTAATTATACACATAATTATTATCACAGAAGGATTTGTCATATCACATGACATTTTCGTGTCTTGCGTAGCAGTGATGTGTTGCTAGATACCTCTCACTGTTTATTATGTTAAATACGTGATTTAATATAATTGTCAATGCCGCGAAAACCTATAGGGTCACACACAAAGGACGGATTGATGAGAGATAGAGTAATTAAGGAATACCGTAATGTACGATGCCCTTAAGTGAATTATAGAACATCGTAAGATACGGTGTACTTAAGTAGAATACGAAATATGGTAAGGTACCACGCGCTTAAGTGATATTGGCATATTATAAGATATGGGTCATATACACTTGAGTGGGCTTTTTAGCTTGCAGCCCACACAAGTGGTTCTATAAATAGAACCCTTGTGTAGAAGCATTGTAGCAGTTGCAATTTCGTTTCTCTCTCTCTCACTCAAAGCCTTCACTCGTAGTAGCTAGCACTGAGATTGAAGGAATCTATTCGTGTGGACTAAGTAGAGGTGTTGTCATTGTTCAACGTTCATGATCGCTCTGTAGATCTGCATCAAAGGTTACAATCGCCACAAAAGGTAACGATTCTATCACTGATCATGCCCATTCGTAAGGATCATTATAGGAGAAATTTTAAATTCCGTTGCGTTTTGGATCGCCCTTCTCCTTCAGTTTGGATATGTGTTTATTATAGAGACTTAAACAAAGCTAGTCCGAAAGATGATTTTCCTCTGCCACACATTGACATGTTGGTAGATAATACAACTAAGTTCAATGTCGTCTCCTTTATGGATTGGTTCTGTGGATATAATCATATCAAGATGGCACCTGAAGACATGGAAAAGACAACATTTATTACACCATGGGGAACATCATGCTATAGAGTGATGCCTTTCAGTTTAAAGAATGCTGGTGCAATGTACCAAAGAGCCCTGACTACTCTTTTCCATGACATGATGCACAAAGAGATAGAGGTCTATGTCAACGATATGATTGTTAAGTCAAAGACTGAAGAAGATCATGTTGAGTATTTGTTGAACATGTTTCAGCAGTTGAGAAAGTTTAAACTCCGTCTGAATCCTAATAAATGTACTTTTGGTGTCTGGTCAGGGAAGTTGTTGGATTTCATCGTCAATAGAAAGGTATTGAGGTAGATCCTTATAAAGTTAGAGCCATTAGAGAAATGCATGCACCAAATATAGAAAATCAAGTCAGAGGGTTCCTCGGATGTCTGAATTACATATCCAGATTTATATCTCACATGCCTGCCATATGTGCGTCGATTTCCGAGCTTCTCCGTAAAAATCAAGGTTATGTTTGGACAGAGGACTTCCATAAGGTTTTTGACAACATCAAGGAGTATCTGCTTGAACCTCCTATCTTGTCTCCTCTAGTGGAAGGAACACCATTGATTATGTATTTGATTGTGTTAGAAGAGTCCATCAGTTGTGTGCTTGGACAACAAGATGAAACTGGTAGAAAGGAGCATGCCATCTACTATCTGAGTAAGAAGTTTACAGACTGTGAGTCTCAGCATTCCATTATTGAGAAGACTTGTTATGGTTTAGCCTGGGCTACCAAACGTTTAGGCCAGTATATGATCAATCATACCACTTGGTTGATATCCAAAATGGATCCAATCAAGTATATTTTTGAAAAGCTTGCTTTGACTGGAAGGATAGCTCATTGGCAGATGCTATTGTCTGAATATGATATTGAGTACCATACTCAGAAAGCGATTAAAGGAAGTATTCTCGCAGATCATTTTGCTCACCACTTGATTTAGATGATTATCACTTCATCAGGTTTGACTTTATTATGAAGACATTATGTACTTAAAAGCTAAAGATTATGATGGGCCATTGCCTGAAGAAGGACCTGAGCATGGATCCTGGTGGGGTTTCATGTTTGATGGAGCTGTTAATGCTTATGGTATTGGATTTGGGGCAATCATTATTACTCCTAAGGGTTCTCACATCTATTTCATTGCAAGATTGATGTTCGATCGCACGAATAATATGGAAGAATATGAAGCTTTTTTCATGGGTCTTGAAGAATCCATTGATTTGAGAATTAAAATCCTTGATGTATATGGGGATTCATCCCTGGTGGTTAATCAGATTAAAGTAGAATGGGAGACTCATCACCCTAGCTTGATTCCTTACAAAGATTATGCAAGGAGGTTGTCGACTTTTTCAGTAAAGTTGAGTTTCACCATATACCTCGTGAAGAAAATCATATGGCGGATGCTTTGGCTACTTTGTCTTCCATGTATAAAGTAAATCGTTATAATGATGTACCCAGTATCAGGATTATGCGCCTCGATAGGCCTGCTCATGTATTCGTAGTAGAAGAAGTTACAGATGAAAAGCCTTGGTATCATGATATTAAATGTTTCCTCCAAAGTCAGGAGTACTTGCTTGAGGCATCCAACAAAGATAAGAAGACTTTGAGAATATTGGATGGAAATTTCTTTCTGGATGAAGATGTGTTGTACATGAGAAACTTTGACATGGTCTTGCTCAGATGCATGGGTAGACACGAAGCAGACATGTATGCAAGAAGTTCATGAAGGATCCTTTGGTACTTGTGTTAATGGATATGCAATGGCTAAAAGGATGTTAAAGGCGTGTTACTATTGGTTGATAATGGAATATAATTATATTAAATATGTGAAGAAGTGCCATAAATGTCATATTTATGCTGATAAGATTCATGTTCCTTCGACACTTCTCAATGTTATTTCATCTCCCTGGCCTTTCTCTATGTGGGGAATCGATATGATTGGTATGATTGAACCCAAAGCTTCGAATGGAAATTGTTTCATCCTGATAACTATTGATTACTTCACCAAATGGGTTGAAGCAACATATTATGCTAATATGACCAAGCAAGTTGTGGTCCAATTTATCAAGAATCAGATTATTAGCCGATATAGTGTTCCAAGTAAGATCATTACTGATAATGGGTCGAACTTGAATAACAAGATGATGAAAGATCTTTGTGATGAATTTAAGATTGAACATCATAACTCTTATCCTTACAGACCTAAGATGAATGGGGTTGTTGAAGCCGCAAATAAGAATATTAAGAAGATTATCCAGAAGATGGTCGTGACATATAAAGATTGGCATGAGATGCTCCCATTTTCTTTGCATGGATATCGTATGTCCGTCCGTACTTCAACAGGGGAAACCCCTTTCTCTCTCGCGTATGGCATGGAAGCAGTGCTCCCTATAGATGTGGAGATCCCATCAATGTGTGTCTTGATGGAAGCCAATTTGTTTGAGGCTGAATGGTGTCAAAACAGATATGATCAGTTGATTTTGATTGAAGAGAAGAGAATGACGACTTTATGTCATGGCAAATTATATCAAAAGAGAATGAAGAAAGTGTTTCACAAGAAAGTTCGACCTCGTGTATTTAGAGAAGGTGACCCTGTGCTCAAGAAGATCATGTCTTTCAACATTGACTCTAGGGGCAAGTGGACTCCTAATTATGAAAGCCCGTATGTTATTAAGAGAGCTTTCTATGGTGGTGCAATGATTCTTACAAATATGGATGGTGAGGAGCTCCCTCGTCCTGTGAATGCCGATGCAGTCAAAAAATACTTCGCCTAAAAAATAAAAAGAACAGCTCACTAAGTTGAAAACCCGAAAGGGCGGTTTAGGAAAAAATGGGCGTCTCAGTGGATTGAAAATCCGAAAGAGAGGTCCATTCAAAATCTAGAGACATAAATAGAAAATAATCATCCCAATAGATTGAAGTCAAAAGGGAAATCTAGGCAAAAGTTAGGGGTTATGGCAAGTAACTGCATCAGGTCATACTTGATTGTTTGAAGCAACATTGTCTATCAAAGCTCCCTATTCAGTCATCATCGGCTGAAGTTCAGAACATTGCGGAATTCAGAGTTGTTAGGGAGAATAATGGTCATTGTATTTCAATGTAGCTCTTTACATGTATTTACCATTTTTTTTCAACTTTGTAATAATTCATAGAGTCATGCCATTTGCAGACTATCATTCTATCAATAAATTTGAGCTTTTTGCCCATTTATTTGTTTTTCTTATTTTATTTCAGTTCATGAAATTTCATTTATTTTTTATGATAAGTTTTGAAACAAAAAATATATAAACAGTCATGTTTTGGAAATTTACAAAAAAATGTATTCTTCCCCGACTTGTGAAAACGAAAGAGGAATGTTAATAGCAATCTCAAGGATGGTAAGATCCCGAAGAATGGAATTCAGTGACTTCCTAGAACTGAATTTTCTTTTGTTACATGTATAACAGTTTCCCCAACATAAGATTGCTGGAATGGTAGAATCCCTAGCAAGATCTCCCCCAACATTTCCCTCGGTTATACCGTGTTATCAATCTAACTCCTTTTGCGCCTATTTTGTCAGCATATTCATATGCATATGTATATCATCATGATGTTTGTTTATGCAGTTTTGCATTCTCTTGGTGCCTCCCCATTTTCGGGTATTTTCACTCCCCACAGAGTGTGTGCATCCTCTCTCCAATAGAGTGTCGTCCTTAAGAAGAAAAAGTTTATCCTTTCTAATTCCCCACAGAGCTTGATCCCCATGGAGAATTTTGTTACAGTTTTTCTCTCTAGTTCATTATCTGGATGGAATCAATCTCCAATTGAGTTTATGTCCTCATTGGATTGAGTCTTCTTTGACTGTTTTCTCTCTAATTCGTTCCTGGGTTGAATTTTGGTCCCTGTTTGAGCTCATTACCTTTGTTAAATAATCACTTGGCTGATAGTAGGTAATAGCTCCTCTTACCTTTGATTGGTTTCCTTTGTTAAGTTACCACTTGGCTGGTAGTTGGTAATCATTATGTTTGAGCTCATTACCTTTGTTAAGCTATCACTTAGCTGATAGTAGGTCATAGTTCCTCTTACGTTTGATTGGTTGCCTTTGTTAAGTTACCACTTGGCTGGTAGTTGGTAATCATTATGTTTGAGTTCATTACCTTTGTTAAGCTATCTCTTGGCTAATAGTAGGTAATAGTTCCTCTTACCTTTGATTGGTTGCCTTTGTTAAGTTACCACTTGGCTTATATGTTGTTATCATTCTGTTTGAGCTCATTACCTTTGTTAAGTTATCACTTGGCTGATAGTAGGTAATAATTCCTCTTACCTTTGACTGATTGCCTTTAATAAGTTACCATTTGGTTGGTAGTTGGTAATCATTATGTTTGAGCTTATTACCTTTGTTAAGCTATCACTTGGCTGATAGTTAGGTAATATTCCTCCCCTAGTGGATTTGGGCTTCTTTCCCCTTTTGATGATTTTATTTCCTCGATGGAGTCTTGCCTTGTTAACTGTTCCCCATTGGGTCTTTGTTGTGGTCATTCTCTAACTATACATTGGTTTTTTTTCCAAATGATGGTAATTCCTGAGTCTTTTCTTTTCCCTTGCAGAACTTTGTTTATCACCATCCAAGTCCCCCTGTGGAAACTGTTATCCCCCCACAAAGATCTCGGTTTGCATTCATATCATATCATAAGCATTTTGTGGTATCTTAGGGCCAAAAATTGGGTATTTGATATTTAAGTCTCTTCAATCTTGTCGAGACAAAGATTTCAACCTTCATATCTCCAAATTGAAGAAACTTAACTAAGGGCATCTGTCATGCCCTAATTTTTAACCCTAATATCCCACATACCATTTGCATCATTGCACACACACAGGGTCACATCTTAATTCTCCCCCTATTCATCTTTGAGTTTGCTTCTTGTAGGGATCACCAAGCACCTTTTTGTTGATGTTTTACCTTTATGTTTATATGATTAATTTCTTATCTAACCACTAATCAAAATAGAAAAAATATGTTTTATTTTACTTACGTTTATTTTTAAAGGTATGGCTTTTCAATCAAGAGCATCTCAAAGTTTTGTTACTTATTTCTCAAGGAAAGTCAAAGGTTCGTGTGTTTATTTTCATGCCTTCTTCAACAAGCAACTTCAAGCTTTGAGAAATTTAATCAAGAGGCAATAAAGTACACCTTATTTTGAGTTCATTGATCACCCATGTTCTTTGAAATGCATGAAAAGTCCAAGTGTACAAGCTTGTTCTAAGTGGTTTGACCAAAAAGTCAATATTTGAAGTCAAAGTTCCAAAGATCACAACTCCTTTAATTCTCAACATTTTTGAATAAATATTTTTTAATATGACTCTTCTCAACATATTATACAACTTCTCTTTGCATGACAAGAGCCAATTATGCTTGGAGGATCATTAAAAGTTTGGAGATATTATAGGTCATTTGTGGACTTAGTGAAATTTGGCCTATTTTCAAATGACTTTTTCTCAAATTTCAAAGATCATAACTTATTCAATTTTCAAAATTTGAGAATGATTCTTCTTGTACAATGTCATTTGTGATGCCCTCTACCAGTTTGCTTCAAGGATCAAGGTTTAAATATGCTTGGAAGGCCATGGAATTGATTGAGACATTACAAGTCATTTTCATCCATGGAACACTTCAATTTTTCTGTTATATGATCAGTTTTTCATGCCAACTTCAACCTGACATAACTTTGTGCTCAAGCATCCAAATGCAACCTTTCTAGGCATATTGTAATCTTTGCTATGATGTCAACACATTTCAAAAAGAATGGGACCAAAAAGCTTCCAAAGTAGGATGCTCCATTGGGTTGAACATGGTGACTTGGAATTGAAGAAATTGCTATTGCCTAAATTTTGAAATTCACTAATCTCAATTCGAAATCAAATTATCATGTGTTTTAGACCTAAACATGTTTAACCAAGTCTCCAGAAGTTAATTGACCTTTGATACGCATCATTTGGCTGAGTTTGGATGAGTCACAAGTCACACTTTTCTCACATTCAGATCAAATTCATTTTGCACGAATTCAACATCATTCCACATGTATTTGGATCCAAACACATTCCTTATAAATAGAGGAATCTATTGCATTCATTTCCAAGACTTTGGGAGCCAAGAAATACCTGCTATAACTTGAATTTTTCCAGAAAAAAATCAACTATCGCGTTTTGAGTTTCAGTTTGTTTCAATCCAATTTCTTGATTGCATTAGTATCTTCGACATCCTCTGAAACTTTTACAACAATTCCCAAGCTCTGAGACCTTCTGAAATGCTCTAACCAGATCGAGCTTCATCAACTTCTGATCACCATCTAGACAAGGTAGTTCTGAGTATCATTTAAACTTAAACAAGTTACCATAATGTAGTCCTTCACTCTCTGATGCTTTCCCCTACTTATATGGTGTTTATTAATCGTGTTCATCATTTAATTTAATTTTTCGTGGCTTGCTTGCTTCTAAAACTTCTTTGAAATTCCCTTTGCTCAATTTAGATAAATGAATTTGGAGCATATGGTTGAATTCGATATGAGAAGAGGATCACAATGGTGGTGGTCTCGTGTTTTAAATTTACCAAACGATGAAACTCCGGTGAGACCTCACCGGAGAAGATGACCAAAGTTTTCCAGGTCGTCTTAGTTTGGCCAGACACGTTGGACAAATGAAATATTTTGATTGGTTGGTTTTGAATTGGATCTCGTGTGTTGTTTGTAGCGCGTTCCATCGTGCATCCTAATCTGAGGAGAGTTGGATCTGCCACGTCAATTTATGAGGCGTGATCCAACGCTCGTGTTTTTTCTGATTTTAATTCTTTTTTATTTTATTATTTTTAATTTTTTCTTTTAAAATTCATAGTAATTTCATTTTTTATCCAAAAAATCCCAAAATAATTTCTAAAATTCTCTTTATTTTTCTTCATCTGATTTTTATTTTTCCATATATTTATTTCACTTATTTTCTATTTTTCATGAATTTTCTCTTTTCTTTGTTTTAATTGGTTTAAGAATACTTTTATGTATTTTTAAATTCTGAAAAATTTATCATATGCTTCTTATATTTCCAACCTCCCATAATTTTCTTGGTCACCTATTTGGTGTTCTGAAGGACTTTATCGATTTTTCACTTTATTTCTATTTTAGAATTCATTTAAAAATACTATTGGTGCATTTTTATTTCATTTAATTACATTTTATATTTGTGTGACCTTTTTGAACTTCTATTGACATTGAATCATGATAGTTTGGATCATAAGTCTCATCAAGCTCAATGGATCTTGGGTTTTGATGGGGTGAAAACCCTAATCCACCAAAATGGATGATTGATTTTGATGATGACTTGATCAAACATTTGATCCAATTTTGGTGTGACCTATCTTGTCATATTCTTTTTCATCTCTTTATTTTCCCTTTGATCAATTAGATGGTTTATGTAAGACCCCAATTTTGACCCTAAGATCCCTCATGTTATTCTCATCATATGCATTAACATTGGGATCACACCTTGGCATCCTCCTTACCCCTCATTCATTGGGTTTGTATTGAGAGAGATCACCAAGAACATTTGATTGTATCATACTTCATTTTTCTTTATTTACTAACCAAAATACCAAAAATATGTCATTGTATAGTTTAATTGCTTTTGTAGGTATTGTGTATGCTCGCCTTTAATCTATCAAGCTCATATCTAAGGTTCAAGACCCTAAATGCAAGGAGATCAATAAACAAATGGTTTACTATGGCTCTAAGTATCACATATGGATCCCCATGATCTTCACATGTTATTTTGATCAAGAAATCATCAAGAGTTTGAAGCTTGTTTGCCTTTGAAACCCTAATTCATCTGGGTATCTTGTGTGACTTCTTCAACAAGTTTCTTTATCAATTGGTCAAATATTTCAAGGGATAATTCATATTTCATCATATTATACATATATGATCCTTCATGAGTCCCAAAATTCAAGAGAATAAGCTAGCAAGTTGGTTCATGTTGGTTGACCAGAGGAATTCAACTCGTCAAAACTAGGGTTCCCTATATCCTATCTCCTACAAATTTTGTCATATGAAAATTATTTCAAGAGAAAAGTGACTCTAAATTACATTAAAAACAAATTTCATGTTGAGGTCAAGAACTATTTTTGCTTAGAAAGTCAATTTTATGGTGAACGATTATATGTCATTTTGTCTAAACCCTAATTTGGAGGGCAATTTCCCAAGATCATAACTTGCTCAATTTTTATTAGATTAAATCCATTCAAGTTTCATGATCAAATTAAAGATGTCTACTTCAACTTTTATGTTTGGATAAAGTTCAAATTCAACTTGAAAATGCATATTCCAAGAGGAAACATTATAGGTCATTTTTGGCCAATACCATTGAACAAGTGATTTTCCTCAACTTATAAAATGCATAACTCCTTTATTCTAAATCCAAATGAGGTCAAATTTGTGACCAAATTTAATGGATTTTAAAGAGCTACAACTTTGATGAAGGAAAGTTTTCTCATTTTAAGCCCATAGAAAAAGTTATTCAAGGTGGAAGAAGTGAACATATGGCTTGATACTTAGAAATGTTTTTGATATGTTTGATTTTCCAAACTTCCACCTCAAAATTCATCATGATCCAAGCTTCAAATGAAAAAGTGTTCAACATGAAAGTTTGCCTCTTGATCTAACATTTCGAAAAAGTCCAAAATTATCTTATTTGGATAAAGTATGAATGACTTGCGCATGGGTTAAAGTTGAAGGACCATTCGGAAGATTTCAAGTTCCACTTTTCATACACGAATGCGTGGCTTCACAACATGATTTCAGCATGGCTTACACTCATTTTTTAACCTTGGTGCATCACTTGATGGGCCTATCACACGCCCATGCAAGTATGCAAGAGAGATTTTCAAGTTTTGCCAAAAATGGAAGTGTCCAATTATCAATCCCATTGGCCTATAAATAAAAGCTCTCTTGCTCAGAAATAGTGACCTGACGTGCAAGCTTTGATTCAGCAACCCTAAACATTAAAGGATAAGCTTGAAGGTTTTCTTTGAAAATTGAGTTTGAATCTCCCACTGTTTTTTAGATTGAAACTCTAAGAGTCCATCCCTTTCCTTGATTCATTTCTACTCCATCAAGCATCTGAAGCAAGACCAAGCATAATTGAGAGCAAGATCGTGCTAATCTGAAGCTCCATTGAAGGTGATTTTCCAGATTTTTCCACTCTTAGATTCTCTCTTATTTCTCCATTATTCTTGTTGATTTTTGGTTATTTGAAGTCCTACCAATGTAGGCAACACGATTGAGTTGCTTAGAGGTCAAATTGAAGCAACTCAGATCATGATCCTCAAAATTCAACTCCTTGTATCTTCCTATATACTTGGAGTTAGACAAAATTGAGGTCAGATTTGAGCTCCTGAGCATTCTTTCTTTAAATCCATGTCTTGTTTTTTAATTTTGGTGATGGTTGAAGGTGGACCAGTCCAGTGAGGTCCACTGGAGAAGAAGACCGGAGCTCTGGCTCCGGCGATGCGTTGGCAAGCCTCTGAACCACATGATCCATTCATTTTGTTTTAATCTTAGGCGTTGGTTGTGATTACCACGTGTGTTCCGCAGTTGACTAGAGACCTCATGGAACGCGCGTTTGGGACCATCTGATCTGCCACCTCAATTTTAATGAGGGAGATCAGATGGTCCACGTTTTTTTAATTTCCGAATTTCTATTTTAACTGCTTTATTTTTATTAATTCATATTAATTATAATATTGATCCAAAAAATATGGAACTCTCACCAAAAAAATTCAAATATTTTTCTGTTCCATTTTTTTGAATTAAAATCATTTTTTGGATCAACATTAATATTTTTCATGATTTAATTGTTTTTATGCATATTTTTAATTGTTTAAAAATACTTTTAACTTTCCAAAAATAATGAAATTTTTTCTCCAAGGTCCTTTGACCTTGTTTAACCTATGATAAATCATTTGGCCCTTTATTTGATGTTTTGAAGAGGTTTTAGGTTTTTGATCAAACATAATTTAATTTAATGCATTTTTTATTGATTTTTAATTGTTTAATTGTGAATAAATTGTGTTGAGCTATTTTTATTGACTTGTGAAGTTTGACTATTGTGTTTGGGCCTTGGTCAAGGTTGATTTGAATTTGTTGGATTAAAATCATTGGATTTAGGGGATTGATGAAATGTATATTTTATCTCCCAAAATGAATGAATGCTTTTAATTTGATAAAGTTCCTCCCATGACCAATTTGTGTTTGTCTCATTTCCCCTCCCTCTTCATCTTCAATCCCATTCTATCCCATATATTCCATTGACCAATGATATCTCTATATCCTAAGGATAGTTGGTTCATAAGCCAACACAAGTATGGATGATATTAGGTCCATCCTTTTGCCATATTATTTTTAAGTGTGGTATGTTTTAGGAGTATGGTTCATTATACCATATCTTTAACATGCATTAACACTAAAATTTCTATTGCCCGACCTCAAATAGTTATGACTTCTACATAAGTCCAATTACGATTGCTTAACATAGCGCTAAATTTTGACCCAGAAGCATAGTATTCTAGTAAGTGAGATTGTAAGTCTCCCCCCTTTTATGGTATTGTGTGGAAACTTGGCCTTTTTTCCTTCCTTTGGAAGATGTCTTGGTTCAAGGATCCATGCTTGTGAATAGAGGTTTGAGTGTTCTCCAAAGAATGATTTAAATAATTGAAAAGCAAAAATAATACTAACATCTAATCAACTAACATTTGACTAACTTTTAATTTCAAGTCACTTACCTTATGCACTTTGAATTCAAGTCCTTTTATCATTTGCCATTATTGATATCATTTAACTTGTTTATTTTAATGCCCTTTTTACTTTGCTCACTTGAGCCATGTATTGTGAATATATTGTGATTGTATATACTTGTTTGTGTATTTTGTTTGTGTTTGTGGTCTTAGGACCTTAATATACATAATAACAACAAAAAAACCCAAAAAAATGTTTGTGTGGACTGTTGGATTTGATCTGAGACTTGGACTTAGAATTAGGCAACACTCCCTATGCAAAAGGAATTGGCCAATGCCAACTTTTCTGAAGCCAAGTCATTGTGAATTGGACCTTCATCTGATGCAAGTATTGGGATCCACTTGAGTTCATCTGCTACATGGTCTTGATGCAAATCTTACTTTGAACCTGTGTCTAATGCCTTATTTTGAGCCATTCAAGGAGTATGTCATCTGATACATGGGAGATTAAGAAGAAGACTATGAAGTTGCTAGCTTGGATGTGGCTATCTTTATTTGATGCCTTGCTCTTTATCTTGCTACTTGTGTAATGATATTGCCTGATCCCAAAGTCCAAAGGAAAAATGGGTTTCTATATGACACTCTTGTCTATTGGATTGCATCCCACTGGTCAGATATTTTCAACTCTTAACTTTTAAATGTTTGCTTATGATTAGTCTTTTCATCTCCTCCCACTTATTAAATTTCAAATCCCTCTCCTCTTTCAAAATCTTCTTTGCTGGTGATTTTTAAACTTAGACTTTATTGCAAATTAGAAACTTTGGCATTGTGCCATTGCATTTTTAAACTTCTTTTCTTAATTCAAACTTGTAAATGAACTTAACCATACTTGACTTAAAATTTCAAAAGACAAAAAGAACTAACACTCATTCAAACTCTTTTAGGCCTTTTGTGCCTCTTTTAAGCTTAAATTTTTTTGTTAAAAGCAATTCATTCACTTTGAAATTGATACCACAAACTACGAGGTTTTGATCCCTGTTGGTACGTAGGCACAAGTCCGAAGGTCTTGTCAAACGCAAAAAATATAATTAATAAATTCCTTTCTCATATCCCCACTCTATTTATTGCAAACATATTTTATACCAAAACATATACACACATAAAAAAAGAGCTCCCTAGGAGTACCTAGGATACTTTGGGTGTTAACGTCTTCCCTCTGTGTAACCAACCCCCTTACCTGTAATCTCTGGCATTTTATTAGTTTTGATTTGAAAACTTCTTATCTTTGGGTTTTGTTCGTACTTTTCCCTTTTCCTTTGGAAACAATAAAAGCGCGGCGGCAACTCTAGTTTGATTGACGTTATGTTTATCCATAGCGTAATGGTCATGAATTTACCGCTACAGTTTGTATCCATCTTGTTCATGATGCGTGGATTGGTACTTGATGAACTTTCAGCATTTCAAATCTATCTCCTAATTGATCATGGATCATTTAAGGTACTTTAGATTGATATGTAAGTTTGTCCTAAGTGTCATGAAGTATGGATTGAAGTAATGGACCATCCTCTTAGCCTTTGTACGTGATCATTCCTTTTTCTTCTTCTTTTTTGTGTGGGATGACTTTAGGAGAATGATTTATATATCAATTCTCTAGCATGTATTAACACAAACATTATTATTGACTGGCCTCAGATAGTTGTGACTTCTACATAAGTCCAATTATGATTGCTTAACATAGCGCTAAATTTGTCCCAAAAGTAAAGACTTTTTTATAAGTGAGATTGTAAGTCTCATACTCCTCATGGTATTGTGTGAAAATATTGCTCCCTTTTCATTTGTGAGAGATAGTGGGGGCCCTTCTCATAATGATGTATATGTTCATGTTTTCGTGCTTGTGAGTTAATAGTTGAGTGTTCTCCAAAAAATGACCAAACCATCTTTCATTCTTGATTACTAACATCATTTGCTAACATTTTTTTTTACTTTATGCTTTTTATTTTATGCCATTTACTTTATACTTTATGTTTAGCATCCCATATCATATTATTTGTGATTATGTCATTTGTTTTATGTCCATTTGGAATCTTCTTTTATATCCTTATAAAGAAAACACTAATAAGGAAAAAACTAGAAGAAACTTGTTTCTCCTTACTCATGGACTTGTGGTTACTATCCTTGGCATCATTGTGGAGTTATGGACTTAGAGTTAGGACTTTGACCTTTTCTTTGGGACTTGTGGTTTGAGACCTTGGGATTCATATGATACCTTTGACTTTAGACTTCTTTTGGAGACTGGGTTGAGTTACTTTGGTTTCATCTGATGCATGGATTATTATTTGTTTATTTGGCTTGCTTGAGGCTTAATCCAAAGGAGGGAATTCTCGCTTGACGTATGTCGTAAAGCTTGTTATTTCTTGGTTAGATCTTTCCTCCCTAGATTTTACTTTATGCACTAGGATAGTCTCTTCTTCTCCCCCCTTTCTTTAATTTTCAAAGTCTTCTCTCTTTTTCAAAAACCTTATTTTTTTCCAACTTGAATCATTTTCTTAATAAACCTTGACTTTTGTCTCAAAAACCCTTTCCTAATAAATGCTAATTCATCTTAAGTATATTTAGACCAATTTTAAAAGAATTAAAAAATGGATAACTCATTCAAATTGTTTTTGTGCCTTTGGTGCACTTTTACTTTTAAAAAATTTCTCAAAGTTTAGACATGAGTCATTTCAATAGTTGAGATATAAATCTCCTATCCTCATAGTATTTATGATTATTCTCTTCCATCTAAGAGAGCTAGTGGTATACTTGTTGATCCTTATCCAAGTTGGAGCCCTTCTAATGATGATGCAAAGATCTCATACTTGTGAGTGACTAGTTGGGTATTCTCCTTAAAATGACAAAATGTCTTTTCATAAAAAATGAATCAAAACAAACGCATTTGTTATTTTTACCATGAACTACGAGGTTTTGATCCTCCATTGCATTTTGTTGGTACGTAGGCATGAGACTTCAAAAAGTCTTGGCAAACACCAAAAATCATAAAAAAACATTTCTTTTCCCATCTCTTCAATCTTTTACAAACAACACCCTTTTCAAACTAAAATGTACATATTTTCAAAGAGGTTCCCATGGAGTACCATGGATGTTTAGGGAGCTAATACCTTACCTTTTCATAACTAACCCCCAGACCCTTATCTCTTTTTATTAGTTTTGTTTTAAAACTTCTTTGGGTTTTGTTCATACTTCTTCCCTTTTCCTTTGGAAACAATAAAAGCGCGGTGGCGACTCTTGCTTTATGAGTTAAGTTAATCAATAGCTTAATCTCAAAATTTTCACCGCTACAATAATACCCCTGTGAGAGTAGAGCCGGAAGCTAATAACGAGTTAGCACCCAAAACCAAGGAAACAATTGAGAAGGAACAACCATATGTACCCCATCCACCATATAAGCCACCTCTCCATTACCCTCAGAGACTAGCAAAGTCTAAAACTGAAGGCAAATTTAAAAAATTCGTGGAGCTCTTAAAGCAGCTCCATATTACTATTCTCTTTTACGGAGGCCATCACTCAAATGCTCTCTTACACTAAGTTCCTAAATAAAATTCTGTAGAACAAAAGAAAGCCTTATGACAATAGTACTGTGGCAATCACTAAAGAGTGTAACTCCATTATACAAAATAATATGTCCCCTAAATTGAAAGATCCAATTATAGTTAAGAATTTCTAGATGAGCGAATGAAATATCCAATTATAGTTAATGTTGACCTTGGCAGTGATGAGACTGAGAGATTCCTAGAAGTGCTAAGAAGGTATCTTAAAGCTTTAGGATACAACATATATGACCTGACTAGAATTAACCCCTATGTATGTATGCATATAGTTATGCTATAAGAGGATTCAAAAGCCTCTAGAGAGCATCAGAGGAGGATTAACCCAATTATGAGTGAAGTAGTTAGAAAGGAGGTGATGAAGTTGCTGGATGCTAGGATCATTTATCCAATATCAGATAGCCAATGGGTCAGCCTGATACATATTGTACCAAAGAAGGACAAAGTAACTATAGTTCATAATGGAAAAGTTGAATCAATAGCTAAATGTGTAGAGTCAGGGTGGAGAATATGCATCAACTGTAGGAAGTTGAATAAGGCCACAAGAAAAGACTATTTCTCCATTCCTTTCATTGATCAAATGTTGGAGCGGCTTGCTAGGCACTCCAATTTCTATTACCTAGATAAATATTTTGGATTCTTTCAAATCCCAATCCATCCCGATGATCAGGAAAAGATGACCCTTACTTGCCTTTACGACATTTCTCCTACCGTCGAATATCGTTTGGATTATGTAATGCACCTCAACCTTCCAAAGATGCACGACGACAATCTTTGTGGATTTCTTAGATGATATCATGGAAGTCTTCATGGATGAATTCTTTGTATGCAAAACAAGTTTTGAAGGTTGTCTGACTAATTTCGAAAATGTGTTAGAGAGGTGTGTGAAAGTCAACTTAGTGCTAAATTCGGAGAAGTGCCACTTCATGGTTAAGGAGGGCATGGTCATGTGACATTTAGTGTCCGAGAAAGGAATCGAAGTTGACAAGACTAAGATTAAAGTTATTGAGAACCTCCAACCACCTAAAATTTTCAGAGAAGTCCTAAGTTTTCTAGGACACGCTAGTTTCTACTGACGATTTATAAAAACTTCTCTAAAATCACAAAACCCCTGACTGGTCTCTTGATGATGGACGTTGAGTTCATTTTTAACAAACAATGCTGTGAATCCTTCCAACTTATTAAATGCGCATTGATCTTCGTGTCGGTTATGCAACCTCCTAATTAGAGTCAACCATTTAAGATCATGTGTGATGCGAGTGATTATGCAGTAAACATTGTTTTATGACAGCGAATAGATAAAAAGTTATACATCATCGATTATGCTAGTAGAACCCTTGATGGAGCTCAAGTTAACTATTCTACCACTGAGATAGAGCTCTTAGTTATTGTCTTCACAATTGAATTTTTTTTCTCCTACCTAATAGGATAAATATTTATCATTTACATAGACCACGCAGCTATAAGGTATTTACTAAGCAAGAAAGATGCTAAGTCGAGGTTACTTCGGTGGGTCCTGCTGCTGCAAGAATTTGACTTGGAAATCTGAGACAAAAACGGGACTGAAAATGTGGTGGCAGACCATTCGTCAAGGCTCGACAATATTAAACCTGAGATGTGCCCATTAATGATGATTTTCCCTATGATAGACTAGTAGAGTTTGTTAGAGTCGAGGTTTCTCACTTTGCTCATATCACTAATTTTCTTGAGTCGGAAGGCTCTGGTTTTAGGGAAACACCGATGATACTTCTATAAAAAAATCATTGGTTCCTTGGTATATGGATTACATCAACTACCTTGTTGCCAATGTTTTACCCCCTGAATTAACCTATCAACAAAAAAAGTGATTCTTCCATGATCTCAAGCAGTACTACTGGGATGATCTTCTCCTATTTAAAAGAGGCATCGATAGTATCTTCTGTCGATGTATACCTAATAATAAGATTGAGAGCGTCATCACCCATTGTCACTCATCACCCTATGGAGGGCATATGAGCATCTCCAAGACTGCCGCTAAAATCCTGCAAGTTGGCCTTTATTGACCTACTATCTTTAGAGGCGTGCACATCTTCACCACTGAATGTGACTGGTTCCAGTGCATTAGAAACATTTCACAGAGAGATGATATGCCTCAAAAATTTATCATGTAATTTGAGATTTTTGATGTTTGGGGGACTTCATTGGACTGTTTCCATCCTCAAATGTGAACAAATATATACTAGTTATTGTAGGTTATGTTTCTAAGTGGTTCAAGCCCATTGCCTCTCCAACCAATGATGCAAATGTAGTAACCAAGATGTTTAAGAATGTTATATTCCTGAGGTTCGGAACTCCTAGGTTAGTCATCAGCGATGGTGACTCGCACTTTTTTTCAAAATGTTTTGAAAACCTTTTTCTTAAGTATGGAGTAAAAGAAAGAATAGCGAATCCTTACCATCCGCGGACAAGCGGTCAGGTGGAAATATCCAACCGTGAGATTAAAAGGATTATGGAGAAAATATTTTCCACCTCGAGAAAGGATTGATCGAGTAAGCTGAGCGACGCACTTTAGGCCTATATAATAGCCTATAAGACTCCTATAAGAACAACTCCCTTTAAGCTCTTCTATGGAAAATATTTCCATCTCCCAATTGAGTTCGAACATAAAGCCTATTGGACCATTAAGGCCCTTAATATAGATCATACAGCTACTGAGGATAGAAGGATGTTTGATTTACATGAACTTGAGGAATTGAGACTAAATGCCTATGAAAATGCTTTTATCTATAAAGAGAGAACAAAAAATGGAATGACAAGCGCATATCTAGAAGAGCATTTAATAAGGGCGAGTTATTGTTATTATTTAACTCCAAACTAAAGTTATTCTCTAGGAAGTTATGATCCGATGGTCCAGACCATTTGAAGTAAGAAGGGTGAGCGATTCCGATGATGTAGAAGTGTGGAGTGAGTCCACAGGGAAGTTTGTTGTTAATGGACAGGGGTTAAGAAATCTCTATATGGACTCAAACAAGCTCTCAGAGTTTGGTATGAGAGACTGAGTAATTTTTCGTTAGAAAATGTTTTCAAAAAGGATAAGTAGAAACTACACTCTTCATAAAGACACTTAAGAATGATATCTTAATTGCCCAAGTTTATGTAGATGATATTATATTTGGTTCAACTAATGCTTTCCTTTGCCAAGAATTTTCAAAGAGAAGTGTGACATATGTATTACATATTCTTCTGCTGTAAAAAATGTTTGTGTTACCTTTGGGAATTATTTTCTTGGATAAAATTAAATCATGTTTTTGGTACCCCCTAAGTCTTTTCTTTTATGATTATGTGATTAAAATTCCTTTTAAACTCATTATATTTTTCTTAACACACACAACACAATATTGGTTGAAATAGTTGAAGACTTCTCTAAAACATTCTTCTTAGTGGCTTAACCAATGGATGTTAGTGGCAAAAGAATCATAAATAAATGAAAAGGAAAAGGATATGTTATTATTAATCAAGAAGATCGTACATTTCTGCATTATTCTCTCAAGCAAACAAATGCACTACAAAGACTACAACTCTTAGACTACGTCAGAATAAAAATCATGCATTATGAGGAAGTTCAACCAGTCCTCGTCAACATTTGATCCATATCCATCAGCTGAATCCTTCTTTTTCTTGAAGTTTCTTCATCTTGGAGACTGAAGTTCTTCCAACCAGATAAACTCCAATAGATTAACCATCTTTTGGCTTTGCATCTTCATAAATCTCGAGCTTTTCATTCTTGTGGCTCTTTCCTTCATCATCTCCCGATTGCCTTGCCAATATCTTTGGAAGAGCTCTCTTTGAAGTTCTTAGATGACTTGCCCATATTATAAGTTATGAGAAGAGATAAATGGAAATGAATCTGACTTTGCTGGTAAGGGAAACATATTTTATAGTGTTGATTATTATGCACCAAGGGATATAGGAGAGAGATGTGACTTTGGTCTTGAAACACACCTTCCCAACTTTGATTGCTTTATTTATATCAAATGCTACTTTATTAGAACCTGCTTTGACCACCTTGAGAATTGAGAAGTTGTTTTCCAACCATTCTAGCAAGTTTTCAATTACTTTCTCTTTTTTTTTTTAATTTAAAAAAAGGGAAATCAAATATGATTTTAAATTATTTTTATCCAGATCTAATAAAATCCCAAACATTTTATATCTGTGATTTTTCTTATCAAATTTTTGTGCCTCTGAAAATTTCGTTGGTTGAATTTTTTTCTCATTATCTTTTCTATTTCCTTAATCTGTTTTTGTTGATGACAAAAGGGGGAGTAGAAGTATTTAATCACCTGAAGTTTGACAATTATTATTCTTGCTTAAATCCTGAAGAATTATTATTGTGATTTAAATGTTTAAATTTAATTAACCTGGACAGGACTTAGGGGGGCTTACAAACCTCACCCTAAAGACTGTTAGACTCATGGGGAGCTTACAAACCTTAGACCTTTAGTCATCTTGTTAATTAAATTAACAACCATTATTTTTAAATACTTACGTTTATAATCATAAAAAAGGGAGAGATTGTTGGAACGAAATTGGTTTGTCCCATATCCCTTAGGTTTTGATGATAAAAAAGTATTTAAAGAATAATTGGGGATGTAGCGGGGTATTCGTTACCATTGGAGATAATGACTAAATCCAAGGTAAAACATACAAAGTCGAGTCGCCACCGCACTTCTATTTATCCAAAGGAATGGTTAGAAAGCGAACAAAAACCTAAAAGTTTTACAAACAAAACTAGTAAAAGAAACAGAGATCTGGGTAAGGGGGTTGGTTATGCAATGGGAAGGTGTTAGGCACCCAAAACATCCTAGGTACTCCTAGGGAGTCCTTTGCACACTTGTGGAGGTTATTGTTTTGTGAAATTTTTTATTTTGTGCAAACATGATTGAAGAGATGAGAAGAGAATATACAAGTTATTTACATTTTTGTATTTGGATGGATAAACTCATTGCCTATGTACCCTTTTATAAAGATTAGGATCAAAACCTCGTAGTTCGGGGTAAAAATCTCAAAAAACAAATGAGTGGATTGATTGGTCCAAAAGCCTTAAGGTCTTTTGTTATCAAAGGGAGAAAACTCAACCTAAAACCACAAGTCCACCATGTGAGGATAGCTTCAACATGCTAGTGAGGGGTTAACCCTATAATAAGCATGGAAGGCTCATTGTCCATCACTAAGGACAAAGGTGAGTATTACATCTACCACAAAGATAACTCAAACCTAATAGCTAAAGGTTATGAAAAATTTGATTAAGAAGTGGACATTGAAACCATAAAAGAAGTTTGAATGGGTTATATTTACCAATTAGAAGTATATACAAAATGGTCAAAGTTGACTTAAAGATTCAATTCAAAATGAGTGTTATGAAAAGAAAGTTTGAAAATCAAAAGCATAAGGCTTAGGTTTCTAATGTTGAAAACAATAGTCAAATGTTTGCACAAAAATGGTTTTGGCTTGGGTTAGGATGGAGAGATGAAGAAGAAGAGGTAAGTCCTAAGGAAACAAAAAGGTGAGGGATAAAAAATGAAACCACACTAGGAGTTCCTCTCTTGAGATCATATAGATGATCCAAGTAGATCCCATCCTCTGGAATAAGCAATCACAAGGTGTAGCACCTCAAATTTGCACCTATCATCATACATACATTTTCATATTAGGTCATAGCATATCATGGTCCATTGCATAGCATTGCATTGCCTCTTTTGCCTCAAGTGCAAGCCAATCAAGAAATTAGGTCAAACTAATCAGGAGATCAGTCAGTCAAGCAAGCAAGTGTGTTTTTCATTGAGCCAAAGCCTTAGGGTTGGTCCAACAAGTTCACATGACTTGGAGGTACATTTTAAGTGTTCAAGTCAAGGGTTGAAGGCTTGGAGGTCATCAGTTCATACACAGACAGTCAAAAACCCTAGAAAGTCAACAGTCAGTCAAGGCAGTGGATGGTGGCCATTCTTGTGGAATTTGGGCACCATGATCAATAATCAAGAGTTCATACAACTTGGGACATCATTTGAAGTCAAGTTCTCAAGGAATTAGGGTTTGGAAGTCATCAGTCAATGCACAATCAGTCAGAAACCCTAAAAGTCAACTGTTGGTCAACTGTCCATTTAATCAGTGATTTGATGATTGGAATTGGTTTGTGAGAGCTCATCCATGTCCAAATAGTCATCATATATCATGCCAAACACCATCATGGAAGAATTTGAAGCCAGAGCAGAAATTTCCAAAAATGGAAACTGGACCTGTAACTGAAACCTGCCATAAATGGAAAGTCTTGATCCTCAAACTTACATCATGATACAAGCCTCAAATGAATTTTTGCCCAACATGAAAGTTGAAGATCTTGTTCTCCCATTTCCAAAAAGTCCAAGAACTCTCAATTCCCATGTGTGGTTGGCAAGTTATGATCGAATCGATTTCAGAAAATCTTGAACTTCAAAAGGCCATATCTCTCAAACCATTTGGCCAATTTTGGTGGGGTTTTTTCCTACAAGTCACATTTGATCCCCTCTTTCCAAAAATATAAATTTCATGAGCCAAAACTTCACCAATCAAAATGGCATTTTTTGACTTATCTCATTTAAATGCAAGTTTGACCAATGTTTGACTTTTTGATATAAACCTTTTTCTACCATTTGGCCAATTGGAACAGCTCAGAAATATCATTTAAAACATGTTTGCCAAGTCAAATTATGCAGTACATGAGGCCATTACTTAGTTGCTTGAAATTTGAAAAAGTACAAGTTTCACCATGCTACTCCATACTCCCTTGAACCTTGCCATGCTTGGTACTTCTAGCAGCAGATTTTCATGATCATTTGCTGTCAATTGAAGCACAGATAGCAGCCATAACCAGCAAAACAAAGGCCATGCTTACTTGCTTAAATTTTGGAACAAAAGGACACTTTCATCCATACTTCCATGGCCATGCCTTGTACTCACACATAGCAGTTTTTTTGTGCACCATTTTTCTGTCAATTACCGGGCATTACTGGCTGCAACCAACAGACCAGACAGGAAACCTTTTGGCTCTTGGATGCTCAAAAAATCACATCTTGCAAATTCCAATTCTTCTGTCCAAACACCCAATGAACTAAGCCGGGCTTGACCATATTTCCTCACCTTTTTTCTGTCAAAACCAAACAGTGATAGCAGGCACATAAACCACATTGGACAGCACAAAACCAATAGAGATTCATTCATTGAAAATGACTTTGGCCATCTTTCTAGCAAAACCTGTCAAACTTCAAAGAAAAGGCATGGCTAACAATACCAAACAGCACACCTTTTCATCATTTTTGAAGCAGCAACAGACCAACCTACCTCACTCATTTTTCTAAACATCATCTTACTTTAGCATTGATCAAAAAGCTGTCAAACTCAAAAAGTGAAAGCATAACAAAACCTGCTAGCAACATCCAACAGCATAGGTAGAGGGGATTTTCTGTCAAATGTGAACCTTAAGTTGCAGCCATCACACAACCAATTTTACTCATTCATTCATGCTCACTCATCCTGAGAAAAAAAACTGCATTGACTTTGTTTTGGCATTTCAGAATTTTCTGTCCAAAGCTCACCAAAGACTTAAGCTTGCATTGTGTTTCACCACCATTTTCATCATTTTGGAACCATCAAACACACTAGGAGCAAAAACCAATAGAACCTCATTCATTTTCTAAAACACTCACTTTGGCATTCTTGCAAAAGGCTGTCAAAAAGAACTTCAAGAAAAGAAAGAAAATCTTGCCATATTTTGTTGCTTCTAACAGCAGGCATTCTTTTGGCAAAGGCAGTTCACAAGCAGCATAAAAACAGAAGATCTTAACCTAACTTTCTGTCACAAGGACCCAACAGCAGCCAACATAACACATAGAACAAACCAACTTCATCCCTCTTCCAAAACCACATCTTGGCATTTGCAAAACTCGGTCCAAAACACAAAAGACCCAAACCCTACAGGACCAAAAGCAACACAAGACAGCAGAGGTTATAGTTATTTCCTGTCATGTGAAACACTAATTGCAGACAGCAACAAACCAACATAACTTGACATTCTCTCAAGCTCATCTTGGCATTTTACACAAAATCTGTCAAAACTCAAAAGTTGCAAGACATGGCCTTGTTTAGAGCAACATCAAAACAGCATATCAAAGCATGATTTCCTGCCATTGAAAACCAAAATTGCAGCCTCTAACCACCAAGAAATCCTTACTCTCTCATTTGGCATTTTCACCAAAATTGAAAGCTCTGTTCAAAAACAATAAACAACATCAAAACAGAAGTTTTTTAATATCATGTTTCTGTCAATTTGGAACCAGATGCAGCCAGCATAACCAGAAAGAAACCTCTGTTCTCTCATTTTTCTCAAAGCCTCATCCTTTGCATTTCTCAAAATCCTTCAAAAAAAAGAAAACCTTCAAAGAACTCAAGGATCCTTTTGTTGTTCTGTCATCTGGCCCTCATTTGGAGGTTACTTGCAGCACTATTCACCAACTGGGAGTTCATTTGCCAGCACTGTTCTAAAGAAGCATACAACCATGGCAGATGGAATTTCAATCAAAACCAAGCATCCACAAGCCAAGGCATCTTCATCATACATCAAGGCATAGCTGTGCTTCAACTGTTTCACTCCAACAACACCAAACAATAGCTGAATCTCTACTGTCCATCCAAATTGGTAAATTTTCAATCTCCCTATTTTGTGAAATTAGTGCATGCTTAATGTAGGTCTTTTGATGCTGATTTCATGATTGGTCTTAGTTTTACAAATGGTCAAGTGATGTTTGAGTTATTTTGAAATGAACATTGATGATCCAAACTTACTTTGCATATAACTTGATGGATAGCTCAAATTAATGAAAACCAATGTTAGGATGTTGTTGTATGTTGTTTGATGATCACAATGGTATAGCCAATTGCAATTTCTGGGCAAGTTTGTGAAATCACGATTTGGGATGCCACTGTTCATGAAACCCTAGCCTTTGAATTTCCCAGATTTTTCCCCATTTTCGTGCTGCATGGCTTAAACTCATCAACCAATAGAAACATTTCATTTTATGCCCAAAACGACTGTGTTTTGATTAGTGGATTCAAATATTACAAAAATGCCATTCTTGCTTCATTTATTCCATTCTAAATTCACATTTAATTACCAATCTTGCAAAAATCATAACTTGCTCATTTTTGATCCAAATTCAATGGGATTTTTTGTGTTGTGTTCATCATGATCTCTAATTTTTTATCATTATTTTTCCAGAATTTTTGGATGAGTGGTTTTTAAATGTTGCTAGGGTTTGTGACATGTGACCAAATTTTGTACACTTTGCCAAATCATTTGTGAAATGGTGACACTTTATCCAATGGCTCCCAAATTTGTTGTGCTTAAACTAGACACATTCATGGTGATTTTGGTGTAGAGTTTGTGAATTTATCATTTGTGGTTTGTGAGTTATGATTTTTTGAATTAGGGTGTGACAATTTGTGTCACACCATTGATGTCCAACTTCATGATTTTCATTACCATGCTTCTTGACCTCCAATTGATCCAATTTTTTGCATGAACCTACTCTTGTATGTCTAGTTTACATGTGAATTTTCTTGGAATTATTTGTGGCATTTCCTAATTGTTTGAGATTTTCTCCCCTGTTGACCAAAATGTTGACCTTGTGTGACACATGTTCCCATTTCATTTGTGAAATTCTCATACTTTATTAGATGGACATGAAATTTTACATGAGATAACTAGACATCATCATCTTTGCCATGGTTTTAGTCCCATTCATTTATCATACACCATTCTTGACTTATGATTTTTCCAAGTTGATGCATGTTTGGTTGACTTCATTGAGCATGTTCAAAATGGCTTTGACTTTCTGATTTTCATTAACTGCCTTCCACTTGTCCAAATGAGATGAAATTTGACATGCTTACCATGCTATGTGTTAGGATTGATCATGATTTATTTGGTGATTTTTGGAAATGTTGTGGTTTGCTTTTGAGTTAAGTCTTTCTGTTGACTTCTATGAGCTTCTGTTTGCCATACTTTGACCTAAATGGTTCATGAAATGATGATAGTGATTGATATGGATGTGAACCCAATTGGTTTTGTTTTTTGATTGTTGGAACATGATTTTGGATACTCATCCTTTGCTGTTTTGACTTTTTCATTCTCTTTTGACCCTAGGCTTGCCCTAGTGGTCCTGTTACTCACCTTTGAGTTTGTGTTTTCAGGTTGACCATCAAACGGCCATTGAGACCAATTCTTTTGATTGACCTTGCTTAAATATCATTGTCTAACCTCTTTGTCTTGTAGGTAGCTTGGCTCACATGCCTTAAGCTTTGTGCCTTGCACATTCACTAGCTTGTGTTGACTGGTTGATGTCTGTTTCATTTTGATTTAACCCTGACTTGTATACTAACTGTGCTTGACTGATTTCAGGTACTTTAGTTGCTTGTAGTTCCTTGTGAACTTTTGCTTTGCTTTGCTTGTATAAGCAATTTGCATTGAGGTATGTCTCTTTGTCTTCATGTAGTCTGGAAGACCTGGCCTGTTACTTGGCCAGGCAACTGTCTGAAGTCCTCCTTAAGAGGCAATGTTTGTGGATGTTTAATTTTGTCCTTGCATAGAGTCAAAGTCCTCCTAAGTGAAGAGGCAATTGGTGGAAGGTAGGGATATGCAATCTATCCCCCACTATTCAGTGTGTCATCTGCTTTGCTCACACCACCGTGTTGATGCATTACAGATAAAAACCCAAGATCTTGTACGATTGTACAGTTGAGTCAGTTTCAAATGTGTAGAAGGGTTCCCACTTTCTGAACCCACACATTCTTGTCTTGAGCTCTCCCAGGCCAGGGATAAGAGCTGTGAGGTCTCATCCTCACTTCATCCTTTCATCTGCTTCACCTTAGCCCCTCAATGGCAAGGTTAAGAGCAACACTCACCCCATTCCAGAGGTTTGTTTGTTGAGGTTGATATGACCCCTTGACTAAAACCTAACCCTTGTTTGAGCCACTTGTTTGTGTATAGCGTGTGCTATCTGTGCTTGTAGGATTGTTTGACTTGCTTCCTGTGCAAGATAGGATTGTTTGACTTGCTTCCTGTGCAAGATAGGATTGTTTGACTTGCTTCCTGTGCAAGTTAGGATTAGTTTAGACTTGCTTCCTGTGCAAGTTAGGTTTTGCTTGGCTTGCTTCCTGTGTAAGTTAAGTGTGTGTGGCTTGCTTCCTGTGTGAGCCATGCTTAGGATAGGATGGCCCTTGTGCCATTTAGCTAGAAACCTTAACTTAGGGATGATTTGCATGATAACATCTAGGCTCGAGTCGTAGTCTCCCTAGTTGTGTCTCCCTCTG
The DNA here is from genome assembly GCF_024323335.1 of Lathyrus oleraceus. Classification (NCBI taxonomy): domain Eukaryota; kingdom Viridiplantae; phylum Streptophyta; class Magnoliopsida; order Fabales; family Fabaceae; genus Lathyrus; species Lathyrus oleraceus. The sequence continues at coordinate 309,299,578 of NC_066581.1, forward strand.
TTATCTGGTTAGGCTAGGTCCTTTATCCCTCTGTAGGGGAACTACATCGCCCTGATCTTCATACCAGATGAAGTATGTAGGCAGGAGATTGAGCTGATCTCTCCGGGCGCCCTTTTTCTTTTTGTGTGTGTTGTTTGACAGTTGCTAGGCTCGAGTGCCTGACTCCTTAGCAATCTGTTGTCTGTTTGTTTGAGTGTGTGCTTGACAGTTATAGGCTCGAGTCCCCGACTCCCTATTAACTTGTTGTGTTGTTGTGTGCTTGGAAGCTGATGTAAGACCATCGAGTGGCAGTTAGGTTCCAGTGTGCGTGTGTTTGGTTCGGATGCTGATGTAAGCCCAGCTATTGGCATTCAGGCTCCACGTTTGCCTCTTTGTGTGTGTTTTGGTTCGGATGCTGATGTAAGTCCAGTGATTGGCATTCGGGCTCCATGTTTGCCTTTGCCTGCTTTTGTTCGTGTGTGTGTCAGCCGAGCTACGAATGCTCTGATTCTTCTCTCGTCCGAGAAGATACGTATGCATAGGATGCGATATCTTAGCGAGCATGTGTCGTTTCCCCAGTCCGAACTACTTCGACTCTGATGTCTATGCTTGATAGACTAAGTAGGCCCAGGATGCGACATCCTGCCGAGTTCAGTTTCAGTCAGTCTCTTTTGTCTCTTTCAGCCGGTGTGTGTGAATATTTGAGCAGTGTTTAGCAACCAATTTTCCTTCCTAGTGTGCGTGGATCCCGTAGAGTACTACGGATGCGTAGGGGTGCTAATACCTTCCCTTCGCATAACCGACTCCCGAACCCATTCTCTTTGGTCGTGAGACCATGTTCTTTCCTAGGTTTACTCTGAGCGTTTCCTTTCCCTCTTTTGGGATAAATAACGCACGGTGGCGGCTCTGTTGTTCTTGTTTTCCCGCCGGTTTTTCGCGCGATGCGACACAAGGTAAAAGTAATCAAACAAGTCTCATAAGAGATCCTCAATGTATCTTGTATCTTCCACTTAGATGAACATGGTAATGATCCTCAAATTAAGCTCAAATGGAAACTCCTAGTTCAAGAGCACACACATCAAAAGTTCCCAAGTAAACAAACAATCACACACTATATCCATACAAGAGGCTCAAACAATGGGTGGGCTTTAGTCAAGAAGGGTCATGTCAACCTCGACAAACAAGCCAAACTGTAATGGGTAATCTGTAGCTCTTAACCACTAACATTGAATGTTAGGGTGAGCAGATCAAAATGGTAATAAGGATGAGACCTCATGCTCTTAACCCTGGCCAGGGTGAGCTCATGACAAAGAAAGCGTGGGGATCCAGAAAGTGGGATCCTATTCCACTTGACAGACACTAGACAAAGATCTTGGGCACATGTTCAGAAGCATCAACACGTAGTGCGAGCATAAAGAACGACACACTGAATAACGGGGGATTGGCTACTAATCCCTTTTATCCGTCAATTGCCTATTCTCTTGGAGGACTTATCAGATAACACATGCCTCATCTTGGAGGTCTTTGAGCACAATTTTAAACAAACACAAACAGAGCCTCTGAAGGAGGACTTTCCAGCAAAATGCATGCCAAAAAGGTGACAGGACTTCAGACTACATGAAGTAAGAAGCTAACTACCTGAGTGGTGTATCAACCACAATCCAAAGCTCAAGCAAGAGCTAAAGCAAGCAAGCAACTAAGGTACCTGTACAAAGACTAAACAGACAGTACTTCAATTATTAAACCAACAGACAAACGGTGAAACCACCTAACAGTTGCACAATTCAGTGCATAAGTGCCATAGCACTCAAATGAGCTCATGAGTTCACCACATCAATTAAAACCCTACAAAACAACAATAGGTCAATACTCAAATGCATTTGTATTCCACGATATCATCAATGAGTATCCACACCTGAAACAAGTGACAAAGTTAGTTTATGTGTATTCAATCAACACAACAAAACACCAACAAACAAAGGCATAAGAGATGAATTCAAAACCTAACCAAATGACCAAAACAGAACCCAATCTTCTACATATTACACATTCAAACACTCCACTAAATGTCCTTAAAAGGACCAGCATCAACTCAATAAGCAAGTGCTTCAAATGGCCTATGTAATGCAATGACCAAAAAATATGCACAAAATGAACTTCCAACTTAGAAAATTCAAATCAAATCAGAAATGCATGCAATGACTTTGAGATTATTTATACAAGTTCCTTATGTCATGGATATTCAACATGCAAAAAAATCAAATCCAGAAAGATGCAAATGCTATGTGAACAAAAATGCACCAAATCAATGTCAAAAATGTGACACAAATTGTCACATTATTCTCTATGTGTCAAAAGTGATGATAACATGTGAGAAAAATTCCAAACCAGTGACCAAAAATTCATATTATGTGTGAGGATCATGTATGCAAAAAATTGGATCAGAAGGTTCAACATAGAGAATTTCACAATGCATTGAATGTAATATATCAATTTAGCACAACATGGATTCAAAAATTCCAAAATAGAAATCCAGGCATCAACAATTCATGAAATCAGCACCAAAAAATAGAAGAGATCAAAACAAAACCATGAAAAAAAATTGGGATTAAATTGGACTATTTTTGTATTTTTTATGAATTTTCTAAAATGAGCAAAATAAATGAAATAACATGGAAAATTGGAGGGAAATGAAAACATTCAAATAAACTCATAAAAATTAACCACCACACGATATGGCACGCAATGAGAATCAACAGTCCACATTCAAATGACCAAAACGCGTTGTTTCATTTAATCTACTCAGCATGCCACTCAGCATTCAACTCACACGTGTGGCCAGTCAACACAATCTCAACCAATCAATCGTACACGCAAGGCAACACATGGCAGTACACATGGACAACCCCGAAGTACACACAGACGCCGGAGCTACAGCTCCGGTCGTCTTCTCCGGCGACATGCACGGTGGCTCCGCCGTGCACTTTTCTAGAAATCCAAAAGGCTTATATCAATCCACTCAGTTTTCAATGGTGATTCCAAATATCAAATCAATTTCATCTAATTCTTCCTAGATTCCACGGATCAAAGAGAAACATTTTCATGATCCAAACTTATATTCAACATATCATGCTCAATTCTCAACCATTTTTAATTCTAAACATATGTACAAGCTCTACACAACAGGATCTACACATCTATGGTCTAAAAATAGCAAAAGGAGAAAGTGAAATTCGCATCACCTGGAAATGGAAGTTTCTGTTCACGCGTTCTCAAGAGCTCCAATGCTCCAGATCCACTCCTATGCACCTCCTTTGAAGCTTTAAGCAAGAAACAAAGGTTGAAACCACTTGAATTCACCTCAATTTCAAAAATCCATCGCCATGTTCATGCTCTTGATCTGCTCAAATTCTTGATGAATTGCAATGAATGAATGATGAATCTTGCTCAGTGAAGCACCAGGAACAAGAATATGCAAAGAGATTTGGAAATTGTGTGGAGAAAATGAAGATTCGAAGAGAGAGAATTTTTGGAGAATTCTTGAATTTTTTGATCTGAAACTTTCTGTTATGCAGTTAGGATTAGGGTTTCAACTTTTATATCCCATGCTAATGACATTGCTAATCACATTTTCCATTGGTTAATCATGATTAGTGAGTATTGGAGCAAATTGCAAAAATGCACATTAAGCTAGCATGGCCATAATGCACGTGTTCTTTCCCATGTTAAGCTTCCAATCCACTTAAAATCATCCAATGGTCATAATTTGAAGATCAATTTGCTTGCACCTTAAGCCAAAAATGAATAATGAAGTATTGCTTCAATTTGCACATGTGTGAACTAGTGAACTCTTGGTCATGATTCCTTTGTACAATTGAGCCAAATGATATCATTTTGATATGTCTTGAACATGAGGAGCATTTTGCAAAAAGAATTGACCAATTTGGAGCATTGTATCAAAAGTTAAGCCATTTTGAATTTCCATGTACACCTTGTGATCAAATGACCATAACTTCTCAAACATTCATCATATGGACATGATTTAGGACTTTTTGGAAAGGGGAGACAAAGATTTACAACTTTCATGTTGACCAAAAATCCATTTGAAACTTCTTTGATATTGAAAAGTCAAGTTGAATATGGACCAAAAACTTGCCAAATTTGGAAACTTTGAATTACAGGTCATTTTCCATTTTTAGTAACTTTTGCCATGACCTTTGAATCTTCAAGATGGATGTTTAGAATGATGAATAGGCCTCATTTGAACATGATTGAGGTGTCTCAACTCATTTCCCCACCTTATAGCCCTCAGTTGACTGCATAGTTGACTTTTGGTCCTCAGATGACCTTGAAATGTCTTGATTAGCTTGAGCCTCTACCACTTGGTGAAATTGCTTCAAAAATGAAACCCTAGCTCATGTAAGCTCCTTATAAGAATCATGTGATCCTCATCCCAAGAAAAATACCTCATCTCTTGCACAAAAGATCTTCTTGAAGCTCTTGACCTGGTGATTGCTTAAGCTACAAACAACAGATGTTAATGACATATTTTTGTGCTTTTGGTTAGTGAATAAAACAAGAAAAGCAATGATATACAATTCAAGCATGCTTGGTGATCTCAAACCACTCACCAGAGATCCCTACCCAAAGGGAAAGGGAGCCAAGATGCTCAATGATCCTTGAGGCTATGCAATGCAATGTTATGATGCCATGAGGGATCTTAGGGACAAAATTGGGGTCTTACAGATGCCCCTATTTAAGGTCATTCTAGCCGGAGAAGTGAAGGTTAAAATCTTCGTCTCGACGAGGTAGAATGGGCCTAAATAATAACAAAGAGACAAATTTTGGTCCCTAAGAGACCTCATAATGCAAATGTATGTATGCAAAACAAACAAACTCTGTGGGGATATGTGTCCACAAAGAAGAAAAGACATCCGGAGAAATTGACAATCCATAGGAGTAGTACACTCACTAGGACAGAGACTCTACCGAGGATTTTCATGGGGATAGAAAAAAAAAGATAAATTGCGTGAGCAGGTCACGACTCAAAGCTTGGGGAACAGAATTCCAAAGGGAGTAAATCCAATGGAAAGACTTGAGCTGACTCGAAGGTGCATGTGTTGGGGAATATGCCAACACAGCAAAAGGCGATCCACAACAGATACCTCGTTGGGGATGTCTAAAAAGACTCTCCTGAGGGAGCAGCGGGATGAGGTGTTACCGGTTACTGGGTAACAAGCTCAATGAGACATGTGATCTGATCACCGGTATAAGGGTGAGAGGACAACAAGCTCGGGAAGAATGAATATCTAAGACCGGTATAAGGGTGAGAGATATCAATCAACCAAATCATCTGAGGAAGACCTAAAAGGTATATTTCAACTCAGGAAAATCTGACTCCACAGGGGACCAAAGTCATAATAGGGAGCAGAAGGAAGGAACACCAGGGATACCGGTTACTGGGCATATAATAGGTGACCAACCAAAGCATGAATTTGGGAATATTCCCGAAACACTCATCATCCAAAAAGAGGGCAAAAAGCAAACTCGATTATAGGATGGACATTCGATTCCAAAACAGGGATACGAATCTTACTCGACTGGGGAAGAACAAAAGGCTTCGACCAAAGAGTGCATGAGATATATTATCTATTACCGTCGGAACGTAGATAATATACTCGCATGGAAGATTATCCACAACCGGTTACTGGGTTAATAAAGGATAAATCGACCGACAGAGAAAGGCATCGGGATACCAAAACTAGGTATATAATGATGACCAATCAAGGGGAGCAACAAACATCATCAACAACAAAGGGTAGACGAGAGATGACCCGCTGGGGATAAAATTGCTTAATTAGAGCAATTATCCAAAAGAAGGAGGGAATATCAATACCGAATATTGGATAATGATAACCGTCAAAGAGGGGATTACATCTACCGGATACTGGGTAGAAAACCACAGAAAAGCAACTGTCATCGATTATGATGAGCACAAGGTTAACTCTGCAAAAGGTAGGATGGATATTCGATTCCGCAAAGGGACACGAATCTTACTCAACTGGGGAAGAACAAAAGGCTTCGACCGAAGAGTGCATGAGATATATTATCTATTACCGTCAGAACGTAGATAATATACTCGCATGGAAGATTATCCACAACCGGTTACTGGGTTAATAAAGGATAAATCGACCGAAAGAGAAAGGCATCGGGATACCAAAACTAGGTATATAATGATGACCGAACAAGGGGAGCAACAAACATCACCGGCAAACGGTAAATGAAAGAGGACCCGCTGGGGATAAAATTGCTTAATCAGAGCAATTATCCAAAAGAGGGAGGGAATATCAATACCGAATATTGGATAATGATAACCGTCAAAGAGGGGATTACATCTACCGGATACTGGGTAGAAAACCACGGAAGAGTAACCGTCATCAACTAGGATGAACAACAATGGCTAACTCTGCAACGGGGGGGAAATAGGGTTTACAACTACCGATATAAGAGTAGAAAACCACAAACTCCGTTGAGGAGGGACAATAGGATTTACAACTACCGGTATAAGGGTAGAAAACCACAAACTCCGCTGAGGAGGGAAAATAGGATTTACAACTACCGGTATAAGGGTAGAAAACCAAAAAATCCGCTGAGGATAAGGTGAATAGTTATTGATTACTGAGCAATTATTCATTTACCATAGGGAAGCACCAAAGACAGTCATGAGAAGGCCAATTTAGGATCAAACCAAAAAGGCAAACTGAATCGAGACTCATCCTAATGAGGATATAACTCAATAGGAGAACCCATCCCAATATATGTGTTGGGAGGAAGCGGAAACAACTGTCGTCCACGAGGATATAACTCAGTGGGGAATATGGCAGGAAAGATAAACACTTTCTGCTTAAGGGGCTGACTCTATATTGAGGGATCAGACACCGACATCTGCTTGGGAAATGCATTACCAACTAGCAGAGGATAACAAACAATAGATATATGGCAAAAAATGCAACATGAATATCTAAATGTTATGAAAGATATATGCACATATGCGTGATTTATGTATGATGAATGCTGACAAGCAGACATTCTAACACAAACAGCTCCAAAGGAGAAGGCACACAACCGTCCGGTACTACATCTCAAAGGAGGAAGCCCAAAATTCCAATGGAGAATATCCAATCTGCCGGGGAATCAGAGATACCAGAAAATCACAAAATCTCTGGGGGATGAATCATCAGTCAATCCGGCTGGGGAAAAAGTTCATTTCACAGGCAGAAACTGCCACAAAAGCAACTCTACTGGGGAATCCATCTGAGGGATATAAGAGGAATCTGGGGATCAACCACCAAATACCGAATCTTCCAGAGAGGACACATCTGCTGAGGAGGAAAGATTGCTCTTCCGCTGAAGGGGAGAGTGGTGAACATCATCACAGATAAAATCCACCATACCAACAACTCTACTGGGGATTTATCCGAGGAAATGAAGGAATACTGGGGATCAACCACCAAATATCAAACCTTCCAAAGAGGACACATCAGCTGAGGAGGGAAGATCACTGCTCTGCTGAAGGGAAAAGTGGTGAACATCTCAACAAGCATACCACTCGGGGATGAACCATCACAGATAAAATCCACCACACCAACAACTCTACTGGGGATTTATCCGAGGAAGATAAGGAATACCGGGGATCAACCACCAAATACCAAACCTTCCAAAGAGGACACATCAGCTGAGGAGGAAAGATCACTGCTCTGCTGAAGGGAAAAGTGGTGAACATCTCAACAAGCATACCACTCGGGGATGAACCATAAAAGGGTCTTCGGAGGAAGAAGATACAGTCATGCCAGGGATATGAACAAATGTCTTACCCTGTTGGGGATCATACCACCCTTGGGAGAGCACTGAGGATCTCCTAAGTATCCTTTATCATTGTGAATGTTCACTTTGTTTAAAAAACAAGTTATGAAAAATTCATTTTTCAAAACAATGATATTTTCTCAATTAAAATCATGCAAAACATTTGTTGAATAGAAACAAATAGGAGTGCAAATAATTGGATAAAGGCTCGAATTTACTTGATGGAATGGTAGCCTGCAAATGGCAAGACCCCATAGATCTTTACAAGTTTGAAATTGGTGATATATATTGGAAAAGGGCTACATTGAACATAATGACCATTTCTTCACCAATTCTAAATTCGATGTATTCGAAGCTTTGGTTGACGACGAATGAACAAGAATCTCTGACGGATGACAGTTGTAGAACACAATCTTGTCAGGATGCAGTTACTTGCCAAATCCCTAATTTTTGCCTAGATTGCCCCAAGATGAGGTACTCAATCTAGCGGGATGCATATATTCATTTTTTTCATGTCTCTAACTTTTGCCTGGATCGCCATTTCGGGTTTTCAATCCACCGAGACGCTCATTTTTGCCTAAGTCGCCCTTTCGGGTTTTCAACTTAGCGAGCTATTCTGTTTTTATTTTTAGGCGAAGTACTTCTTGACTGCATCTGAATTCACAGGACGAGTGAAATCCTCCCCATCCATAGTTGTAAGTATCAAAGCACCGCCTGAAAAGGCTCTCTTAACAACATATGGACCTTCATAGTTTGGAGTCCACTTGCCCCTGGAATCGGGCGCGAAAGACAAGACTTTCTTGAGCACAAGGTCACCCTCTCGGAACACACGAGGCTTGACCTTCTTATCAAAAGCTTTCTTCATTCTCTGCTGATATAACTGACCATGGCATATGGCAGTCAATCTCTTTTCTTCAATCAAATTCAGTTGGTCATAACGACTCTGAACCCATTCAGCATCAGTCAACTTGGCCTCCATCAAGACTCTCATTGATGGGATCTCCACCTCTACTGGGAGTACAACCTCCATGCCATAAACAAGCGAGAAAGGGGTTGCCCCTGTTGAAGTGCGAACAGATGTACGATATCCATGCAAAGCAAATGGCAGCATCTCATGCCAATCTTTGTACGTGACAACCATCTTCTAGATAATCTTCTTGATATTCTTATTAGCAGCTTCAACAGCCCCATTCATCTTGGGTCTATAAGGAGAAGAATTATGGTGCGCAATCTTGAACTCATTACACAACTCTCTCATCATCTTGCTATTCAGATTAGATCCATTATCAGTAATGATCTTATCTGACACACCATAACGGCATATGAGTTGATTCTTGATAAACTTCACGACCACCTGTCTGGTCACATTTGCATATGACGTTGCTTCAACCCACTTAGTGAAGTAATCAATTGCTACGAGAATAAATTTGTGTCCATTGGACGCTTTCGGCTCAATCATGCCAATCATGTCAATTCCCCACATAGAGAAAGGCCATGGTGATGAAATTACATTCAGAAGTGTCGGAGGAATATGAATCTTATCTGCATAAATCTGACACTTATGGCATTTCTTCACATACTTGCAACAGTCAGACTCCATTGTCAGCCAATGGTAGCCTGCTCTCAACATCTTTCTAACCATAGCATGTCCATTGGAGTGAGTACCAAATGAACCCTCATGGACCTCGGTCATTAAATCAACATATACCTCAATATCCTTGTGCATCATATCATGGAACAAGGTGGTCATAGCTCGTTGATATGTGGCTCCGGCGTTCTTCAAACCGAAGGGCATCACTCGATAACATAATGTTCCTCAAGGCATGATGAATGTTGTCTTCTCCATATCCTCGGGTGCCATCTTAATCTGATTATATCCGGAAAATCCATCCATAAATGAGAAGACATTGAATTTAGTTGTATTGTCTACCAACATATCAATATGTGGTAGAGGGAAATCATCTTTCGGACTAGCTTTATTCAAGTCTCTATAGTCCACACACATTCGGAATTTTCCGTCTTTCTTAGGCACGGGCACAATATTGGCCATCCATTGAGGATATGTAGAAGTCACCAGAAACCCCGCATCAATTTGCTTCTGAACTTCTTCTTTGATCTTCACTGCCATATCAGGATGAGATCTTCTGAGCTTCTGCTTCACAGGCACACACTCAGGCTTCAGCGGCAGGAAATGTTGCACAATATCTGTATCTAGACCCGGCATGTCTTCATACGACCAAGCAAAGACATCGGCATATTCTCGTAGCAATTCGATCAACCCCTTCTTAACAGATTCTTCTAGGAGTGCCCCAATCTTTACTACTCGCACACAATCATCAGACCCCAAGTTGACTGTTTCCAGATTCTCAAGATGCGGCTGAATGATCTTCTCTTCATGCTCAAGTAGACGGGTAATCTCGTCAGGAATCTCTTCAACATCATCTTCCTCTGCCTCAAATACAGGGAACTCAAAATTGGGAGATGGTGTCGGATCATTATGTTCAATGGGTTTAGAAATCAACCTGCATAATGATTTTGGATATGAAAAAGCTTTTAGAAATCAAACAAGGCAAATCATTATGCAGATGAAAAGATTTATTTTATTCTTTTTTAGGGTTTTATGTGATCACCAATTTCATGCAAAAAGCAAAAAGGGAAAATAATTGGAAAAACAAACATTTAACATGAATTTATTGAATGAAAATATCATTGTATTTATGTTGCCAACAATGTCATCACTTCCCCTTTTGGCATGGGAGAAGGGTTTTTTGAACAAATTGATCATTACGTTGACTTGTGGACAACTGTAGGAATATCCACAGCGACCCAATTGTTGCAGACCCCACCAGGGATGACAAAATTGCCAGAGTCCTCTGCATCTTCTTCCAAGACAGCAGCAGCTTCTTCCTCGTGACCGGTGTGGATAAAACCTCCACTCTTGAACAACCATTTCTCATTGAAAACTCCAGAAGAAAAGCCAATGCCGGCTCGGGACTTATTGTCTTCCAGCTCGATCATTTTTCCTAGACCAGCAATTGCACCACACTCAATGGCCAATTTTGCATCTCTATAGGAAGTAAATGAAGGAGTTCTCTTCTCAACAGGCTCAGCTATAGATAAAGCTTGGAAGGGAGTTCCAACTTCATCCTCAGCATCTATGTATGAGAAGGAAGACAAGTGGCTAACCAGGAGAGCCTTTTCTCCCCCTACCACTACCAGTTTCTTATTCTTCACAAATTTCAGCTTCTGGTGTAGGGTGGATGTCACGGCGCCAGCCTCGTGAATCCATGGTCTGCCTAAGAGACAGCTGTACGATGGGTGAATGTCCATAACCTGGAAGGTAATTTGGAAATCACTTGGTCCAATCTTGATTGGGAGATCAACTTCCCCAATCACAGTCTTCCGAGACCCATCGAAAGCTTTCACAATAACTCCACTCTGCCTCATGGGAGGCCCTTGATATGACAGTTTTTAGAGAGTGGTTTTTGGCAATACATTCAGGGATGACCCAGTGTCCACCAGCACATTGGACATGGCGTCGTCTTTACAATTCATGGATATGTGTAAAGCCAAGTTGTGGTCTCTTCCCTCCTCAGGGAGATTAGAGTCACAGAAACTCAAATTGTTACAAGCAGTAATGTTCGCAACAATGCTATCGAACTGTTCTATAGTGACATCATGATCTACATATGCCACATCCAAAACTTTCTGCAAAGCCTCTCTATGTGGTTCTGAATTCAGCAGCAAAGATAACACGGATATCTTGGATGGCGTTTGTAGAAGCTGGTCTACAACATTGTACTCACTCTTCTTGATGAGCCTCAGCATCTCATCACAGTCTTCTTTCTCATTGCCACTAGGGCCAACAGAAGTAGGAGTTTTCAGTATAATGGAGGGCTTAACAACAGGTGTCGGATTCGGAGAATTCACCGCATTCCCAATCGGGCGTTCAACAAAATCAGCCTTAGCCTGGGGCTTCGGTGGTGCAGAAAACACGCGACCACTGCGGGTCAAACCACTTACGTCAGCAATATTCACAACAGAGGAGGATGGTAAAGTCACCTCTTTCCCATCTTCTACAGCAACAATGTTGTAACGAAAGGGAATTGCCTTTTCAGAAGAATACGGTACTGGACCGGCAGGCTTAATGATCAGGGCAGGAGAGACCTTCTGCTTGCTACCATCATACTTAATGATAACAGGCTCGGGCATCCGGAATACTGGGGAAATTACGTTGACCTCTGGCTCATCTTCGTCAACATTCCTATTCTGAAGGATCTCAATAACTCCTTCATCCAGCATTTCCTGAAGATCTTTGCGCACCTGGCGACAACCCAATCGGTTAACAGAGCATACTCGGCATCTATCATGATCGTGCTCATAGTGACTGTACTCGCACAGCAAACGGTGCAACTCGACCAGAGACTGTCGGATATGGCTGACATATTTGACCTTGTACTTGCCAGGGCAGCCCTGGACCATGTTGACAGATTTCCCATACTCGAGCAATGGGTTCTTCTTCACATTAGGACCTACGTCCTCAAAACACAAAATGCCACACCTCACAAGGTCTTGAACCTTGATCTTCAAAGGATAACAATTCTCCACGTCGTGGTCGGGAGCACCAGAGTGATATACACAATGCAATTCAGGCTTATACTACCACTGAGGGTTAGCAGGTATAGATGGTGGGTCTCTCGGAGTAATCAACTTCCTCTCTATCAAAGAGGGATATAGTTCTGCGTACGTCATCGGAATCGGATCAAAAGTGACCTTTTTCCTCTCGTAACTCGTGCTGGTTTGATTACTGTTGCGAGGCTGATAGGCCTGCTGTTATGGACGGTGTTGTTGCTGCTGATATTGCTGAGGTGGTTGCTGATTGTTGCTATGTTGCTGATACTGTTGATTGTCTCTGAAAACAGGTGCTATATGAGCCACCTGGTGCTGGTTACTGGCAGGACGCACAGTCTTCCTCCTCACAGAGGGTCTTCTAGATTTCACATGGGAGGTCACAGCATGTGCCTCTCCATCTTTCTTCTTCGCAAACGCCCCATAATGTTTGGCAGAAGAGCCTTCTTCCTTGGTCAGACGTCCTTCTCTAACCCCTTCTTCTAAATGTATCCCCATATTCACCATCTCGGTGAAGTCAGAAAGAGCGCTAGCAATCATCCGCTCATAATAGAATGAACTCAAGGTCTTCAAAAAGATCTTGGTCATTTCCTTCTCTTCTAGCGGAGGCACGATCTGTGCTGCCAACTCTCGCCACCTCTGGGCATACTCTTTGAATGTTTCCTTGTCCTTCTGGGACATGGCCCTTAGCTGATCCCTATCGGGAGCCATATCCACATTGTACTTGTATTGCTTGACGAAGGCCTCGCCAAGGTCGTTGAAGGATCGGATGTTCGCACTGTCTAGCCCCATGTACCATCTCAGAGCGGCACCGGACAGACTATCCTGAAAGTAGTGGATGAGCAACTGGTTGTTATCAGTCTGAGTTAACATCTTCCTGGCATACATGACCAGGTGGCTGAGAGGACAAGTATTTCCTTTGTACTTTTCAAAGTCGGGGACCTTGAATTTCACAGGAATCTTCACATTAGGAACCAAGCATAATTCGGCAGCAGACTTGCCAAACAGATCCTTTCCTCTAAGAGTCTTCAATTCCTTGCGAAGCTCAAGAAATTGGTCATTCATAGCGTCCATCTTCTCATGAACATTTGGGCCCTCAGATGGCTCAGAATGATAGATGGTGTCGTCTACCCTAGGCATGGTATGCACGACAGGAGGAGGAATAGCAAGGACCGGGCTAGATGTCGGCATAGAAGCAAAAGTCGGAGCAGGACCCTCAGGCATGAAATTAGGAGGCATCCCTCACGGAAACCCGGTTGGCATGGCTGTCGGCACAAAGTGTGCACTGGCTGCAGACACAGTTGGGGAAACAATCTCAGAGATGACTGTCCTCTGGGGAGGAGTTGAAGGTGTTGGAGAAGACTGGCTCTGGGCAGCCAGGAACGATTCCATCAAAGCACTCAGTCTGGCGACTTCTTCTTTGAGTTCACGATTCTCTTGCTCTAGATGATCCATCAGTCTTACAGAGTTGGCTCTAGTGTAGTATCGGTGAGTCAGCTTGTCTTCAAAATAAATGAAGAACACAGAGTTAGACCACAGGACCAGAACCCGGGAACAAAACCTGCTTATGCATATGATGCATGCAATGCTTGTGCATATGATTTGTTTTTATTTCAAAGGAACTCTAGGGTTTTATTTGCAAATTTTGGAAATATTAACTGTTTATCACATATGGAAATATCTCATCAAATAATATCAGGGAAAAGAAGTACAACATTGTCAATCATATACAAGAGAAAAGGAAAATAATCATCCTATGAATCCCTAGGAACAATCATCTAATGCTCGGGACACAGGAAGATAGGATGCACGAAGCCTCTTCACCTCCTTCTCGTAAGCTGCCTCCATGTCTGCCTTTTCCTTGGCGAGTCGGTCATACTTCCTCTTCCAAAACTTGGAAGACTGGGGAAGTAAAGAAGTCCATGCATCATTAGGATCATCAATGACTTGATGCTCTAGGAACTCTATCAAAGCATCTTTCTCCTTAATCTGCTGAAGCAACTCTTCGCTTTCACGGATCCAGGCACGTGATCGGTCTTCGTCTCTCAAATCCTCTACTCCTTGGTTAGGGAGGGTTGAAGGCCCAACCACAACCAAAGGTGTAGGTCTCGGATATTCGTAAGGCATGAGATACTCAGATGCTCTCTTCCTTACCCAAGCAGTGTAAGGCTCCAACGCGATGCAATTCTTAGGACCCAACTCCTTCCTTCCTTTCTTATGAATCTTGCGCCAAGCGCGAACCATTCTGCCCTTCAAGCCTTGGGGATCTTTACCCTCTTGAAAGAACACACCCTCTAACAGAATGTTATTAGGTTTATCCTTTAGGGGGAACCCAAGCTGACAACGTGCTAAAACAGGGTTGTAGTTAATACCACCACATGTACCAAGAAGAGGCACATTGGGGAATTCACCACAAGAGTCAATAATCTGCACACCATCATACACACGGTTGTACCAAGAGATATCATCATTAGTGAGAGACATAAGTCTCGTGGACCACCGTAGACATCCCTTGTTCTCCTTGAAGGCGGTCGTCTGAGGTAAGTGAGAAATAAACCACTTATACAACAGAGGCAAACAGCACACAATGGCACCACCACCCTTTGCATTCCTCATATGCAAAGAGAAATAGGTATCGCCCAACAGATTCGAAACGGGATTAAGAGAGGAAAAGATCCTAATAGCGTTCACATCCACAAACTTGTCGATGTTGGGGAACAATACCAACCCATAGATGATAAGTACAAATATGGCCTCAAAGGCATCCTCACTCATGGCCTTCCCATAAATAGTAGCTTGAGCAATGAGGAACTCAGAAGGGAGACCTTGAATTCCACCTTTGGTAGTCATATGAGCACCAATCAGAGATTCATCTATGTGCAACAAGTCAGCTATCTCTTGAGAAGTAGGAATACTCTCCAAGCCACTGAACGGCAACTGATCCAGGATAGGTATACCCACAAGATAAGCATACTCCTCAAGGGTAGGCAAAAGCTGGAAGTCCGGAAACGTGAAGCAACGGTACAGAGGATCATAAAACTGCACCAATACGCTCATCAACCCTTCATCCACCTGATTAGTCAGAAGAGGAAGAAGCTTCCCAAAACGAGCCTTGAAACCCAAGGGATCTAATACATAGGATGTCAGATTCCTTAACTCTTTCAAATCTGGCTGTCTGAAGCTGTACTTCTTTGTATTCCTTCTTTGTCTTTCCATGTCTGAAAATTTCCTTTGTTATTGATGATATGGATGCAAATGGATGCATGAATGCAACAATCACACTCAAGGATCAAGCAAAGCACACCAAACAAAGGTCATGGGATGGATCATATTATCCTTAATATCAATCATCCATTTTGGTGGATTATGGTTTACACCTTATTAACACCCAAGTTCCATTGATATTAAGGATACATGAACGGATCAACCATGAATCAAGGGTTTGTTGCAAGTCACGAGCATGGAGTCTCGGTTAAGAACCACCCAAAGGGAATGTACTAGGGTTTAAACCTGCCAGACATGTTCTACAAGAGGTTCCCATAGTCATCATCCCATCTTTCGGATATTATCGGAGAAACGACTACTCGTATTCCAAAAATATTCTCAAGAGAGACTCTTATGAGTGTAGTATCGCGTAACAATCGTATCAAATCTTACACTTGAACGACTTCCGCACTACATCCTAAGAATAGGCCAAGATGGGCTTGGTAAACTAAGGTCATTGGCTTCTAAGGTCTATATTGGAAAGAGTAATGTCTAACCACAACTTACTTGTGTGACATTATTGATCCCAACATGACTTCCACCAAGTGAATGGACTTGCAAGTCAACTTGCTAAGGAATAACTCCACACAAGTCGACAAGACTATGCCATTCTCCTATCCTAAGTGCACTCGAGTTCAGGTACAGAACTCATCTCACAAAGATCACCAAGCATACAAGGAATTGATATCAAGCAATTCAATCATTACATACAATACAGTAATCCCAAATTGCACAAAAATATGTCACAAAACAATACAACAAGCATGAAAAGTAGGCAAAACCCACTAGGGATTTTCCTTCCCCAGCAGAGTCGCCACTTTTCTGTAGCGGGGTATTCGTTACCATTGGAGATATTGACTAAATCCAAGGTAAAGCATACAAAGTCGAGTCGCCACCGCACTTCTATTTATCCAAAGGAATGGTTAGAAAGCGAACAAAAACCTAAAAGTTTTACAAACAAAACTAGTAAAAGAAACAGAGATCTGGGTAAGGGGGTTGGTTATGCAATGGGAAGGTGTTAGGCACCCAAAACATCCTAGGTACTCCTAGGGAGCCCTTTTCACACTTGTGGAGGTTATTGTTTTGTGAAATTTTTTATTTTGTGCAAACATGATTGAAGAGATGAGAAGAGAATATACAAGTTATTTACATTTTTGTGTTTGGATGGATAAACCCATTGCCTATGTACCCTCTTATAAAGATTAGGATCAAAACCTCGTAGTTCGGGGTAAAAATCTCAAAAAACAAATGAGTGGATTGATTGGTCCAAAAGCCTTAAGGTCTTTTGTTATCAAAGGGAGAAAACTCAACCTAAAACCACAAGTCCACCATGTGAGGATAGCTTCAACATGCTAGTGAGGGGTTAACCCTATAATAAGCATGGAAGGCTCATTGTCCATCACTAAGGACAAAGGTGAGTATTACATCTACCACAAAGATAACTCAAACCTAATAGCTAAAGGTTATGAAAAATTGATTAAGAAGTGGACATTGGAACCACAAAAGAAGTTTGAATGGGTTATATTTACCAATTAGAAGTATATACAAAATGGTCAAAGTTGACTTAAAGATTCAATTCAAAATGAGTGTTATGAAAAGAAAGTTTGAAAATCAAAAGCATAAGGCTTAGGTTTCTAATGTTGAAAACAATAGTCAAATGTTTGCACAAAAATGGTTTTGGCTTGGGTTAGGAGGGAGAGATGAAGAGGAAGGGGTAAGTCCTAAGGAAACAAAAAGGTGAGGGATAAAAAATGAAACCACACTAGGAGTTCCTCTCTTGAGATCATATAGATGATCCAAGTAGATCCTATCCTTTGGAATAAGCAATCACAAGGTAAAAGCAATCAAACAAGTCTCATAAGAGATCCTCAATGTATCTTGTATCTTCCACTTAGATGAACATGGTAATGATCCTCAAATTAAGCTCAAATGGAAACTCCTAGTTCAAGAGCACACACATCAAAAGTTCACAAGTAAACAAACAATCACACACTATATCCATACAAGAGGCTCAAACAATGGGTGGGCTTTAGTCAAGAGGGGTCATGTCAATCTCGACAAACAAGCCAAACTGTAATGGGTAATCTGTAGCTCTTAACCACTAACATTGAACGTTAGGGTGAGCAGATCAAAATGGTAATGAGGATGAGACCTCATAGCTCTTAACCCTGGCCGGGGTGAGCTCATGACAAAGAAAGCGTGGGGATCCAGAAAGTGGGACCCTATTCCACTTGACAGACACTGGACAAAGATCTTGGGCACATTTTCAGAAGCATCAGCACGTAGTGCGAGCATAAAGAACGACACACTGAATAACGGGGGATTGGCTACTAATCCCTTTTATCCGTCAATTGCCTCTTCTCTTGGAGAACTTATCAGATAACACATGCCTCATCTTGGAGGTCTTTGAGCATAATTTTAAACAAACACAAATAGAGCCTCTGAAGGAGGACTTTCCAGCAAAATGCCTGCCAAAAAGGTGACAGGACTTCAGACTACATGAAGTAAGAAGCTAACTACCTGAGTGGTGTATCAACCACAATCCAAAGCTCAAGCAAGAGCTAAAGCAAGCAAGCAACTAAGGTACCTGTACAAAGACTAAACAGACAGTACTTCAATTATTAAACCAACAGACAAACGGTGAAACCACCTAACAGTTGCACAATTCAGTGCATAAGTGCCATAGCACTCAAATGAGCTCATGAGTTCACCATATCAATTAAAACCCTACAAAACAATAATAGGTCAATACTCAAATGCATTTGTATTCCACAATATCATCAATGAGTATCCACACATGAAACAAGTGACAAAGTTAGTTTATGTGCATTCAATCAACACAACAAAACACCAACAAACAAAGGCATAAGAGATGAATTCAAAACCTAACCAAATGACCAAAACAGAACCCAATCTTCTACATATTACACATTCAAACACTCCACTAAATGTCCTTAAAAGGACCAGCATCAACTCAATAAGCAAGTGCTTCAAATGGCCTATGTAATGCAATGACCAAAAAATATGCACAAAATGAACTTCCAACTTAGAAAATTCAAATCAAATCAGAAATGCATGCAATGACTTTGAGATTATTTATACAAGTTCCTTATGTCATGGATATTCAACATGCAAAAAAATCAAATCCAGAAAGATGCAAATGCTATGTGAACAAAAATGCACCAAATCAATGTCAAAAATGTGACACAAATTATCACATTATTCTCTATGTGTCAAAAGTGATGATAACATGTGAGAAAAATTCCAAACCAGTGACCAAAAATTCATATTATGTGTGAGGATCATGTATGCAAAAAATTGGATCAGAAGGTTCAACATAGAGAATTTCACAATGCATTGAATGTAATATATCAATTTAGCACAACATGGATTCAAAAATTCCAAAATAAAAATCCAGGCATCAACAATTCATGAAATCAGCACCAAAAAATAGAAGAGATCAAAACAAAACCATGAAAAAAAATTGGGATTAAATTGGACTATTTTTGTATTTTTTATGAATTTTCTAAAATGAGCAAAATAAATGAAATAACATGGAAAATTGGAGGGAAATGAAAACATTCAAATAAACTCAGAAAAATCAACCACCACACGATATGGCACGCAGTGAGAATCAACAGTCCACATTCAAATGACCAAAACGCGCCGTTTCATGCCACTCAACATTCAACTCACATGCGTGGCCAGTCAACACAATCTCAACCAATCAATCGTACACGCAAGGCAACACATGGCAGTACACATGGACAACCCCGAAGTACACACAGACGCCGGAGCTACAGCTCCGGTCGTCTTCTCCGGCGACATGCACGGTGGCTCCGTCGTGCACTTTTCTAGAAATCCAAAAGGCTTATATCAATCCACTCAGTTTTCAATGGTGATTCCAAATATCAAAACAATTTCATCTAATTCTTCCTAGATTCCACGGATCGAAGAGAAACATTTTCATGATCCAAACTTATATTCAACATATCATGCTCAATTCTCAACCATTTTTAATTCTAAACATATGTACAAGCTCTACACAACAGGATCTACACATCTATGGTCTAAAAATAGCAAAAGGAGAAAGTGAAATTCGCATCACCTGGAAATGGAAGTTTCTGTTCACGCGTTCTCAAGAGCTCCAATGCTCCAGATCCACTCCTATGCACCTCCTTTGAAGCTTTAAGCAAGAAACAAAGGTTGAAACCACTTGAATTCACCTCAATTTCAAAAATCCATCGCCATGTTCATGCTCTTGATCTGCTCAAATTCTTGATGAATTGCAACGAATGAATGATGAATCTTGCTCAGTGAAGCACCAGGAACAAGAATATGCAAAGAGATTTGGGAATTGTGTGGAGAAAATGAAGATTCGAAGAGAGAGAATTTTTGGAGAATTCTTGAATTTTTTTATCTGAAACTTTCTGTTATGCAGTTAGGATTAGGGTTTCAGCTTTTATATCCCATGCTAATGACATTGCTAATCACACTTTCCATTGGTTAATCATGATTAGTGAGTATTGGAGCAAATTGCAAAAATGCATATTAAGCTAGCATGGCCATAATGCACGTGTTCTTTCCCATGTTAAGCTTCCAATCCACTTAAAATCATCCAATGGTCATAATTTGAAGATCAATTTGCTTGCACCTTAAGCCAAAAATGAATAATGAAGTATTGCTTCAATTTGCACATGTGTGAACTAGTGAACTCTTGGTCATGATTCCTTTGTGCAATTGAGGCAAATGATATCATTTTGAGATGTCTTGAACATGAGGAGCATTTTGCAAAAAGAATTGACCAATTTGGAGCATTGTATCAAAAGTTAAGCCATTTTGAATTTCCATGTACACCTTGTGATCAAATGACCATAACTTCTCAACCATTCATCATATGGACATGAGTTAGGACATTTTGGAAAGGGGAGACAAAGATCTACAACTTTCATGTTCACCAAAAATCCATTTGAAACTTCTTTGATATTGAAAAGTCAAGTTGAATGTGGACCAAAAACTTGCCAAATTTGGAAACTTTGAATTACAGGTCATTTTCCATTTTTAGTAACTTTTTCCATGACCTTTGAATCTTCAAGATGGATGTTTAGAATGATGAATAGGCCTCATTTGAACATGATTGAGGTGTCTCAACTCATTTCCCCACCTCATAGCCCTCAGTTGACTGCACAGTTGACTTTTGGTCCTCAGATGACCTTGAAATGTCTTGATTAGCTTGAGCCTCTACCACTTGGTGAAATTGCTTCAAAAATGAAACCCTAGCTCATGTAAGCTCCTTATAATAATCATGTGATCCTCATCCCAAGAAAAATACCTCATCTCTTGCACAAAAGATCTTCTTGAAGCTCTTGACCTGGTGATTGCTTAAGCTACAAACAACAGATGTTAATGACATATTTTTGTGCTTTTGGTTAGTGAATAAAACAAGAAAAGAAATGATATACAATTCAAGCATGCTTGGTGATCTCAAACCACTCACCAGAGATCCCTACCCAAAGGGAAAGGGAGCCAAGATGCTCAATGATCCTTGAGGCTATGCAATGCAATGTTATGATGCCATGAGGGATCTTAGGGACAAAATTGGGGTCTTACAGGGGATACTAACATTAGTTCAAGTGTGCAGGATCATAAACTAAAATTTAATAAATAATCCAAGTATTGGTTCTAACTATGAACATCTTGAAGGAAGCTTAAAGACCAGAATCTGATGGATCAGAAGTTGAAGACCATACTCTGAAGAAGTCAACTTCTGAAAAAGGTCAATGTCTGAAGAAGTCATCCTCTGATATCCATACTTTGAAGAAGTATGCTTATGATGATCAGAACCTGAGCCAGTCAAAGCGCAAGGACCAAGGTGACTCTGATAGGTCACTATCAACCTCTGAGCCTACTTTTTCACGTGAATACCTAAGCTCTATTTTCTTCATAGAGTCATTTGAGATGCAACGGATAATTCCTCTTGCAGCAAAGGGATTTTAAACAAGCTTCCAAAACTATAACCATTTGAAGAAACATCTCAATGTCTCGATTCAAGCTTCTCAAAGACTCTATTGTAATGGATCTTCAACGAATATTTTCTTTCTCTATTTATGGATTTGAAGACTTGAAGAAACATATAACTATTGACACTCAAAGAGAAGTTACTATGTCAAAACAAAGCATAAGCTAGACTTAGGATTTCTTATCCTTGTAAATCTTAGAAATATATAAGTCATAAAAGAGTCTATTTGCATTGTATTCTTTCTACACCTTTGATTGTATATCAAGTGTATTTCCCCAAACAATCATTTATATGTTAGGTAGATTGTTAGAAGTATCTTATTAAGTGTTTGAGCATTTTAAGTCTTTTGCTTGTGTGCTTGAGCATTGGAGGTCTATTGCTTGTGTGCTTGAGCATTGGAAGTCTCTTGCTTGTGTCCTTGAGCATAGAAGTCTCTTACTTTAGTGTTTGAGCATTGCAAGTCTCTTTTTTGTGGGCTTGAGAAAGTTGTAATCTTATATGACTATAGTGAAAATATCTTGTAAGTACAAGAAGAGGGGTTAAGTTGTGTTGACTTTTTATTTCTTGTTAAACTCATGGTCAGATTCTAAACACAAATTATAGAATTGGATTCAATCAGAGGTAGGCAGCGGATATGAAATGCAAGAAAAAAAAGAGAGAGACAGAGTTATCTTGTTTCCTCTCAAAACTTGAGATTAATCCATTCCCCTTGTACCTACAAGAGATTTTCACTATATTCACACCAGATTAAAATTTACTCAAGCCCACAAGAAAGAGACTTCCAATGCTTAAACACTTAAGTAAGAAACTTTTATACTCAAGTACACAAGCAATAGACTTCCAATGCTTAAGCACATAAGCAAGAGACTTCCAATGCTCAAACACATAAGCAAGAGACTTCTATGCTCAAGCACACGAGAAAGAGACTTAAAATGCTCAAACACTTAGTAAGAGACTTCTAACAATCTACCTAACAGAAAAATGATTGTTTGGGATAATACACTTGATATACAACCAGAGGTGTAGAAATAATACAATGCAAATAGACTCTTTTAAGACTTAGGGATTTCTAGATATACAAGGATAAGAAATCCTAAGTTTAGCGTGTGCTTTTATTTTGACATAGTAACTTATTTTTTAGTGTCAATAGATGTATATTTCTTCAAGTCTCCAGCTCCTTAAATAGAGAAGGAAAGGAGTCGCTGAAGATCTAGCATAATAGAGTCTTTGAGAAGCTTCAATAGAGACGTCGAGATGTATCTTCAAATGGTTACTGACGTTGAAAGCTTGTTTGAAAATCCTTTGTTGTAAGAGGAATTATCAGTTGCATCCCACCTGACTCTATGAAGAAAAAGAGATTAGATCTTCATGTGACAAAGTAGATTTCGAGGTTGGCATTGACCCATCAAAGTCACCATGGTCCTTTCGCTTTGACTGGCTTAACTTCTGATCATCAGGAGCATACTTCTTCAAAGTCGGGTCTCCATAGGCTAACTTCTTCAGACGTTGACCTTTTTTAGAAGTTTACTTCTCCAGAGTCTGGTCTTCAGCTTTAGATCCATCAGATTCTGGTCTTTCAGCTTATCTTAAGATGTTCATAGTCATAACCAATACATGGATTATTCATGCAATTTTAGTCTATGGTCCTGCACACTTGAACAAATATTAGTATACTCAATTGTTCTTTAAATACATTGTTATTATCAAAACCTAAGGGATATGGGACAAACCAATTTTGTTCCAACAGTTGTATTAGTATATTTATAAGGGGCCCATGAGAGGCCACGAGAGTGATGCATTGTCTCGCCATAAAACCCTTTTGGTCGCTAGTTAACGAGATTAACAACTTGTTTATTAGATATGTCGTCCCATTATTAAATATGTCTCCTATTTCAGAAATGACCCGCCTAAAGCGGGAGAATGGAGAACTGACATGTCCATGATCCACTACTATGTGGAAGGAGTCATAGGGAAGTTAACCATGCTCTCTTTAAGAATAGGGGAACGAATATCCACTTCCTAATTCTATCGGTATTAGTTCCTATTTTCAAAGGGTTTAGGATCCAATCCCAAGCACGACTAAAAATATTTCAACCCCGAGGTTGAGAGGGGATGTCTCATATTCACACAAAAAACCATATATGTTAGAACAAGATTTTGATTCTGCAATATATCTCTAAGTTTTGATGATAATAAAGAATGAAATAATTTAGTACCCTAACAATTTTCTTAAAGTGTGCAGGATTCTAAGTTAAAATGACTCTAATGAAACGAATATCTTGCATCTGAATTAGCCCAGAAACGCTGACCCAGCACAAAGAGAAATCAGACCTGACTCTGAACAGAATGCGTCTGAGGAGTAATCACCTGAGGAATATGACTTTGGAGTTCAAGCTCTGATGATCTGATTCTAAGAACTCTATTTGAGGACTCTGCAAAAGATATCTGAAGACTCTGTAAGAGATATCTGAAGACTCTAACTCTAAAGACTCTGGTCATTCTCACCTCACTCTGACACATGCTCAGAAACACGCCATCATATGTCACCTAGTCAGAAACTTAAACTGGAAGCATTCAAAAGTGTAGTACAATCCTTTTAAGGGAACATTTGATTATGCTCAAAGTCTTCTATGGAAAGGACAAGGAATTTACTAAATTTAACTCCCATAGCTAGCACAAAATCTTTATTGATTTCCCCTAACGGTATCATCTCAAGTGCTATATAAGGGCCTCCTCACAACTTGCTGAAAACACAACTTTGATACAACAACATTCTCATACTCTAAATTTTCTTCACCATTATTGTTGTAAGAAATATTTTCCATACAAGAGTCGTTGCTTAATATTGTTTGGCTATCTTTCACTGCTCTTAAATTATGTCTATACTTCTTATCTAGAAGCATCTAGTGAAACACTTTGTAATTCTTGTAATTATTTGTGATTCCTCAAGTGACTTGTTTAGGTATGTAGACTTGAGAGGGCTAAGAGGTTATTGTACTCTTAGACGAACTTTGTAATCAATTGAGATTAGTGGATTAAGTCCTTATTCAAGGAGAAATCACCTTGGTCGGGTGAACTGGAGTAGCTTTGAATTTCAAGCGAACCAGGATAAATCATTTATGTCGTCATTATCTATTCAGTGTGTGTTATTGCAAAAATCTTTTAATTCATGTGAAAACAATTCAAACCCCCATTTCTTGTTTTTCTCTACCTTCAATTGGTATCATAGCTTCGGCCCTGTTATTGATTTCTGAATCGAACACTTAACCGTGTAGAGAGACCCAGGGTGAGAAAAACTTCATGGCCAACACAAATGAAAGAGATAACTACAACGCAAAACCTCCAGTTTTTGATGGAGAAAAATTTGATTATTGGAAGAACAAAATTGAGAGTTTCTTCCTAGGCTACGATGTTGATCTCTGGGATATGGTTACAAATGGTTATGAGCTACCCATCTTTGCAATTGGTATTCCCATTTCAAGAAGCAGAATGAGAGACGATCAGAAGCGTGATTTCAAGAATCACCATAAAGCTAGAACGAGTACGATAAGATAACCAATAGGGAAACAACCAAAGTATTTTTGACTCCTTGAAAATGACGCACGGAGGTAACAACCAAGTTAAAGAGACTAAGGCTCTGGCCGTAATTCAGAAGTATGAAGCCTTTAGAATGGAAAATGATGAAGTTGTTGAAGTGATGTTCTCAAGGTTCAGAACCTTGGTTGCAAGACTCAAGGTTCTGGGAAAATGATATACTACAACAGATCACGTCAAAAAGATAATCAGAAGTCTTCCCAAGAAGTGGAGACCTATGGTTACTGCTCTGAAGCTATCCAAGGATCTGAACAACATAAGTCTTGAAGAACTTATCATCTCTCTCAGAAGTCATGAAATAGATCTAGAAGAAGATGAACCTCATAAGAAGAGAAAATATGTTGCTCTAAAGTCTAGATCAAAAAGAAGAAAGCCAGAAAGGAAAAAAGCCTTTCAAGCTGAAGAGGAAGAAGTTGGTGAATCTGAGAATGACGATTGTGATAATGAAGAAGAATTATATCTTCTTTCCATAAGAATTAAACAACTCTGGAGAAAAAGACAAAATAACTTCGAGGTAGTCTTTACTAAATCTTGGCCAGTGATTTATTAAATGGATCAGCTAAATTATAGCTTAAACATATATATATATATATATATATATATATATATATATATATATATATATATATATATATATATATATATATATATATATATATAAGTGAAATTATTCCGTCCTTAATCAAATTTTGCACGAGGGATGTCTAAGACTTATGTGATTAGACTTTCCATTATACACTTAGTTGTATGTTCTAGCTAGAGTGGCTTAACTATCGCAATGTATCAATACCTTTGAAATATTGTATTTAGAGGAAGGAACTTAAAACATAAGGTCCCTCAACCATTAAACTTCTTTACCAACGGAAGCAAGAGCCACAAACTCTGATTCCATGATTGAGAGAGTCATACACGCTTATTTTTTGACCTTCCAAGAAATTGCACACTCATCTAGTGTAAATATTTATCCAGTTGTATATTTATGATCTCCAACACTCGATATCCAACTCGCATCGGTATATCCTTCTAATATGGTAGCAAATCTACCACAATTGAGGCCAAGATTTTTGGTTTTCAAAAGATAATCTAAAATCCTTGTGATGGCCTTCCAATGTTCATCATTTGAAATGCAAGCAAATATACTCATTTTACTAACTGCAAATGTTATATCGGGTCTAGTATATTACATCAAATACATAGTACACCCAATTGCACTTGCATATTCCAATTGAGCCACATCTCTTCAATCACTCTTTTGAAGTTTGACACTAGGATCAAAAGGAGTATTCACTTCCTTAAAACGCAAGTGTTTGAAATTATCAAGCACTTTCTCAACATAGTGTGTTTGACTAAGTTCATAACCCCCATTATTTCGCTTTACTTTGATCCTCAAAATATTTCCAACTAGTCCAAGATCTTTCATTTTTAACATGAAAGTTAGAAACCTCTTTGTTTCTAGAGGTCCATTCATTTTGTTGCTAATGATCAACGTGTCATCATCATAGGGACAAAGGAATATCACAATGTTCTCACACGCCTTTATGTGCAAACACTTGTCATAAGAATTAGGAACGAACCCATTTGAAAGTATGACAGAGTAAAAAAAATGTCATTATTTCAGTGTTTGTTTTAATCCATATGGGGATTTGACAAGATTGCACACTTTTTGTTCATTACTAGGAAGCATGTAACCTTTCTGTTGTTCCATGCAAATCTCCTCATCAAAATCTCCATTTAGGAATTCCATTTAGACATCCATTTAATGAACTATAAGGTCATGCAAAGAAGCTAATGCAAACAGTTTTCTAATTGATGTTGTCCTTGCTAGCGGTGCATATGTGTCTAAATAATCAACACCTTACTTTTCTCTACAACCATTTACTACTAATCTAATCCTTGTAGGTGTTTAATGTACCATCACTATGATACTTCCTTCTAAACACCCACTTGCATCTAATGAGTCTTGATCTGTTAGGTATATCGACAAGCTCCCAATTATGGTTTAAAATTACTGAAACCATTTTGTCTTGGATAACATCCTTCCAAAATAAGAAGTCCCTTGAAGCTACTTTTTCCACATAAGTCTTATGATCATCTTCTACTTGAAGAATAATAGGAATCTTAGGAAGAAAAATTGCATTGTTTCGTTCTACTAGATAAAAAGAAATAAGTCGAGAATCGATTGCATTCACTCCTAAATCCTTAGTCTTTCAGACTCTCTTGATTATCTTAAACTCGGGTTGTGTTTCACCAATCCGTAAAGAATTTTTGGGTTATGTTTCAATAATCCATGAAGAATTTTAGGATTGTGTTTCAACAATTTATAGAGAACCTTTCTCACGAGGTTCTTCATTTATGTTATTCTCATATTCTTTATCCTTCGTGATAAGGTTCTCAAATAATTTCACATCCTGAGATTCAATAATTACATTAGACTCTAAATTCAAAAGTCTATATGTTTTACTGTTAGGTGCATAGCCTACAAATGCGCATTTGATCCCTCGATGAGGAAACTTAGTCCTTTTAAGATTTATGTTCTTATAATAAGCTACACACCCTCACACTCTAAAATAATTGATATTTGGCGCTCTGCCTTTCCATACCTCATATGGAGAAATACTGGTTTTCTTCAAAGAAATTATATTCATTATTGGCAAGCAAATAACAAAGTTTCACCCCATAAATTAAATGAAATTTCAGAATGCATTAACATGGAATTTATCATTTTTTAATGTGTCATATTCTTTCTTTCAGCTAGTCCGTTTACGAGGTATAGAAAATTCATGTATAATACCATATTCTTCACAATATACATCAAATTCAGTAGAAAAATATTTTTCGCCCATATCACTCCTAAGGACTTCAATACTTCTACTTAATTGATTTTCTACTTCTGCTTTAAAACTTTTATGTGTGAATCTCCTGCTTTAAAAGATATACATGTGAATCTAGAGCAATCATCAATAAAAATAATGAAATACCTATTTTCTCCGTGGGTTAACATGTGATTAAATTCACATAAATCTGAATGCACAAGATCAAGCAAGTTGGATTTTCTCTCTACACCGTGGAAAGGTTTCTTAATAATTTTTGATTTAACAGATATTCACATTTTTTTAGAAATTATTAACATCACATGAAATTAAACCATATTTAATTTATATTTTCATGGTGCTAATAACAAATATGAGCTTATCTTTTATGCCATAATGAAATGAATTTGATCATATAAGTAGAAATATAAACTTTATAATAATGTTGTCAAAAGTACAAAGTTTAACCATTCCCTCTGTGGAATAATCCTTTCCCATAAATACACCATTACGGGTCAATATTAACTTGTTTGATTCATACACTAATTTAATATTAGGTTTTCCCAAAAGATCACCACTAACAAGGTTCATACTCATGTCTGAAACATGAAGTACAATATTAAGGGTAACTTTTTTCCCATAAGTGAAGTTAAGTTATATTGTTCCCTTTCCAGCAACCCTCAAACTTCCTTCATTTCCCATTTGAATTTGTTATCCATCGGTGACTTCAGAATAGGTTTTGAATGTCGTGTTTTTATAGGAACCATGGATAGTAGCAGAAGTGTCATACCATCATCCTTGTACCTTGCCTTTGACTGCCATGATTTATTTCACATTAGCAATTATATTATCATTGACTTGAAAAACATTAGCCTCGTCCTGAGAATTATTGTGCTTGCAATCCTGAACATAATAACTGTGTTTTCAAGACGCGTAACAACCGCATTTAGGGCCCTTTGATCACAAGAATTCTTGAACTTATTTTGACCCTTATTAGGACCAAGATAGTTTTTCTTACCATCTTGTTTCTTCTTGTCTTTTACGCTCACTGTGTTAGCTTTAGAATATCTAGCAGCCTCAGATTTGTCCATACCTTTCCATTCTTCCTTGATTTGAAGATGTTTCTGAATTTGCTCCAGTGAGAAGTCCTTGGAATTGTGAATCGATTTCTTCCTATAACTTTTCCAGGAAGATGGAAATTTTGAAATAATTACACTAACTTAGAAAGCTTCAAGAATATCGATCTCCACAACCCTCTGTTTATTTACAAGAACTTGTAATTTGTGCACTTGTGCAAGTATGGGCTTTGAATCCAACATTATGAAATCATAAGCTTTGTAGTACCTTCCTCCTTAACACAAAATTTTAACTCAAGTGTCTTCCATATTTCCCTTGCTGATTTGTTGTTTGTGTAGAGAATGTAGAGGAAGTCAGATAGTGTGTTCAGAATGTGTCCACGACACAACAGTTCACCCTCTTTTCATTTCTTGCATTTTGTCTTGAGTTCCTTAGAATCTTGTCTTGCGGTTTTGGAATCGGTGCCAATATAGGATCCAAGACATAGTAGATATTCAAAGAAGTCAGAAGAAAAATCATCTTGTTTTTCCAGTAAGTAAAGTTTATCCCATTGAATCTGTCCAACTTCACAAGATCTTGGTTCATCACTTTGATGCTTGAAATTGAAGTCTCAATAGTCATTATTTGAGATACTATTAGATTGTTAAAAATTGACTATAAGTTAAATGAATCAAGGCTAGAATCGTGCATATGAAAACTTTCCTAATAATATTCTAAGCACTTTTTAATTTTTCTTAGAGTCTACACGCAAAAATACTCAAGATAATTAAGCTTATTTCGAGTTTGCACAAAATATTTGAAAATTCGAATATAGGGAAGAAAAAAAATCTAGAATTTAGCCCTAAAGAGGATAGTTCAAATTATATGTTTTTTTTTCTAAATTTAAAATAATCTATTTATAACTAAATTGTGTTGTTTCACAATGTTGTTTCCCTTTATAAAACACACTATTTCATCAAGTATTACAATTCTTCCTACTAAGTATTGCAACTCTTTATTAATTACTTACAACTATTTAAATTCACACTCTTTCACCAAATACTCCCTCCGTTCCTTTATAAGTGTCACTTTCTTGCAAAAAATTTGTTTCTTTTTAATTGTCACTTGCAAAGTTCAAGGTAGTATTAATTGCAATTTTGTCAAAATTACCCCTATATAATGATTGCAGAGAGAGAAAAAATAAAGTGAATGTAATAAATAATTAAGGGTATTATAGGTAAAAGAACAATTATTGTTTGAAAAGTAACAATAATGATTAGTTTCTTTGATATGTGTAAAAAGTCAAAAAATGACACTTAAAAAGGAACGGAGGGAGTATTACCATTCTTTCTATTAAGTATTAAAACGCTTCTTACACATTAAATGCTCACTTACTCACTTGTAAGTGTCATGCTATTATTGAAACTCAACAATAGTTATATACTCCCTCCGGCCTTATTTATAAGCAAAAGTCTTCTAATTTTTTTGGCCTTAAATATAAGCAAATGTCAACAAATCTAGGTGCATTTAATGCCTTTATTCCAAAAGTATCCTTCAATTAATTACTTTATTGTTACTAGAAGACAATTTAATTGAGGGTATACTAGTAATTGTGTTGTCTCTCTCACATAAAATCAAGAAACTTAAATGCACTTAAATATATTTCTTAATAAGCGTAAAACTTGTCCTTTTTACTTATAAATCCGGCCGGAGTAGTATTTAATTAGTCTCTTTATTAATTAATAATTATAACAGTTGATTTATTAAAACCAGTTTTTTTTATCCAACTTGATTGTAATAAGTGAATGGGTGAACGTATTTCAAGTTTTTTATTATATACTACTTATTTGAATTTTTAAATACTTTTTAAATGGTGGGAAATAACAAGTGAGAATACTCCTAATTTAAATTTGTCCACCGATGATAGTGCTACGCAATCGGAATCTAATGTTGCATGTCGTGGGAAAATCAATCCTTCATGGGACTATTATACAATGAAAAAGGATAGGAAAACTATTGTATACACTTGTATTTATTCCTTGTTAGAATTTATAGTAGTGGATATATTTAAAATGAAGCATCTTCTTACATGAATCAAAGGTAATATAACGATTTGTAAGAAAGTTATTTATGATGTTTGTCATGATTCAGGCATTAAAAAGTATCGAAAATAATAATAATGTGGATCTCAATGATGCATATAACGGTGTGAGTAATGAAGAAGTAGACATTTTGGTTTAATCTTGCCAAACAATTTCTAAAAAAAGAAAAACAAATCCATTGTTGGAAGTGGTAGTTTTTTTCTCCAAAAACAACATTGGGCTTCCAACAAACTCTAAGAAGTAATGTCTAGTAAGGAAATAATACACAAAGCTAAGATAGTCATTGTTAGATGGTCTTTTATGCTAATATTTCATTCAATGCAATAAAATCTTCATATTTTAAAGGAATTTTTTAGTGCATCATATATATATTTTTTAACCACTACGCGGAAATTTTAAAATGTTCCTAAATTTCGGAGATACATCTCCGGACGCACTCAATCCTGATTGAACTTTAAAATATTCCGGAGATACATCTCTGTAACATATCAGAATAAAATGAATCATAAATTATCTTTTGTTTACGTGTATTCAGATGAAGAGTTATTAGCGTTATGTACCATGTTATGTGACGATATTTAAATCATGCAATGGATACACAGACAATGACGTACATAAATCCAAATGATCCAAAAATATCATATATAAATAAAAGAATAATAAATATCGAAAAAGTCGAGAACAACGATAAAGTATCATGATGTCAAAATAAAATACAATTCATAGTATATACTAATGCACTACTGCTTATGTCAGACTACATCTCCTCTGCCTCCTCGGGCTCCTCGACCATCAATTTTCCCGCACTTTGGCGATGTCTTCGATACATCAATGTCCTTCGTGCCTCCGTGAAGATGGCATATAGGACCTGCCTCACATCAGACCCATTAAGGAAGATACCTTTGTGAATGTCTGCTTGCGCAATCTCCATAATGTGACAACATCTAGACAAGACATCCTCAACATTGATCTAATTGTGCCTGCTCCTCCTTTAGTATCTCCTGATGAGCTGGTCTCGGAGGATCTCCTGGAGCAACATGCATCATGTACGGATGTGACGCCCTGAACAACCATCCGATATACCCATCGACGTAGCTTTAATCGCTCACAGTTATGGTACTTTGTGCCTCCTCTGATATTAGATGACTCTCATAATCATCAAGCATAACATTCATATGTCTACGCGTCAAAGCAGAAGGAGCAGAGACAATAGGGTGTTTGAGAATGGTCTGGATGTAGTCGATCTGCCGCATGATGCCTTCGGGCAGATGAAGAGCAGTGAGACGTGATCCACAAGCCAACCATCCAGAGTATAACACTATCTCGTCAAATGATCGCGTATCACTGTGATCGTCATAGCTGTTGAAGTGCATGTCCTCGGCAATCAAGCGGTCAAGATACACTATGAATGGCTCAGTCGTCTGCTTCCCTCTGAGTGGCGCAAAAGCGGTAGCGTGCGGCATATCCTCAGTGTAAGTTGGTACACTCGCTCAGTCGGAGATGCGTGGGAAGTGCTAAAGGATCCAAGCCTGAAAATTTGGAACACACGAATCATAAGTAATGGTGTTGTAAAGATGAAATGAAAATGACACATAAAGATTAAAAGACCAATAAATATTACCGCCAGTAGTGTGAATGTTGCTCGTGACCTGCTTCGTCCTCCACCTACAGCCATCTGAGAACTTCAAGTACAGGTAGACCAAACAAGCGATCCCCTAATTGTACTCATTGATCCGCTCGAAATCCTCAAAGTACCGTAGGTAGATAATATATGTATAAGTGGCACCATTGTCTACAAAAATCGCAGTGCCAACCAAATATAGCAGGCATGCTCTCATAGCGTGCACTTTGTGGAGCCTTGCATGCTCATCATCACCTGAAATCTGATGTTCTCTCTGGATCTCATATGTATATATATGCTTCAGGTATTAAAACCTAGCATAAGCTTGCCTGGTCCTAACCAACTTCTCCTCTACTTCCGCTGGATAAGCCCTCAGATAGTCAACCATCATCACGAGTGCCTCGTCTTTTGGAATCCTTTCATGATCTAGGAGTCTCCCCTGATCGGAAGGTGTATCAAACACGACACATTTAAGTATTTTTGCATGGTGACTAAACAACATATATAATGCATTAAGAAATGCCATATTTTTAAGATGTAGCACTGCTATTGAAAAATGTTTCAATGTTCCATCATTTCATAATAGAAGGGTTAACTTCTTAGAAGATTATAAAAGAAAGTGTT
This sequence comes from Lathyrus oleraceus, assembly GCF_024323335.1. Classification (NCBI taxonomy): domain Eukaryota; kingdom Viridiplantae; phylum Streptophyta; class Magnoliopsida; order Fabales; family Fabaceae; genus Lathyrus; species Lathyrus oleraceus. Next base: position 309,333,139 of record NC_066581.1, read on the forward strand.
CATTACTTAAGTTGAAAAATATCCATTCAAATAGTACAATAATGGCTGGTGGATGAAGTGAACAAAAACAAAGAACTTTAATAAATTTTCTAGTATATTGTCATCAATGTATGATATTTGTGAAGTCTATTGATGCATTAAATATAGTGAAAGATGTTGTCACTTTGTGCAACATGTTCACTAAAGTTATTGAATAGATTGGACATAAAAATGTTGTTCATGTGGTGAAAGACAATGCATTCAACTATGTACAAGCATGATTTACGAGTGGTGGACAGATGCTTCGCCACCCTTAAGTTAGCAAAGTCTGTAGCATGAAAAAAATGTTAGTGTTATTATTTTGGATTCTAAGATTTAGAATGGTTATTTTATGATTGAAAAACTAATGACTCACAGCATAAAACTACTAAGAATTGTAGATAGTGATGAACAACTCTCTATGAATTACGTTTATGAGGGCATGCAAAAGATGAAGAATGCAATCAAGTAAATATTTAGGAAAAGGAAACCGGACGATGAGCCATACAGAGAAATCATTAAGACTAGATAGTCCCATTGATTATTTGTCTACTGCTATAATCGATTTTTGGGTGGCCGGAGAAAAATCACCTCTCAAATTTGATATTAATAAAATTGAAAATTTTCTTTATCATGATAATGCAATTTCAATTGTTGACGAGTCTTTAAAACAACAAAAGATTGATCTTTAGTATGATTGAAATATGAAACAATCAAATTTATTTTCAACTTTTTATTTATTTAATTTAGGTGATGTAGAATTTGGCACTATGGAGATTCAGTTGGAGGAGATTATTGTGTTGGAGATAACGGTGGTTCAAATGGGGAAGATTTTGTCCATTCTAATATCATAGGTAATCTAATAGTGATTCATAATTTACATCAACTATTCATTTTCTATGTTTTATTAGACACACAAGTGTCTATGATTTTAATAGATATTATGTTATTTTGAACTGTAATTTGATTTGAATTCTTGAAGCTATGACTTTCTTTTTGTATGAAACTATCTTATGAAGTTATGACTTTCTTTTTGTACGAAACTATTAATATTTGTTTAATTTGTATTTATTTTTATTTTACATATTGAAAACGATCTAACCTCGGCTAAAACTTTAAGATCTTGAATTGAATCTACAAGTACACCGGTTCAGTCCAATTCCGATTTTCTTTGAAATTTTTAAGTATGAGTATTATTTTTTAGAGAAAATGGATGATGCATTAACAGTATAAATTTATTTTACAGTATCAACCAATGACGATCATGTATTCCATCAAATCAAATCAGAATGAAAATTTTAAACTACTTGTATGATATAATAAAATGATATATTTCTATTGGATGACAGTGTAAAACTTTTTTATCCTATCATAGTATCACCATTAAACACATCTTTTTACGGTAAATACATAGACGACAGAGTGTGGAGACTATCTAAACCCCACATTAGACCATACGATCATCATGACATCATATACATTCTCAAAAGTCAAAAGAATGTAAAAAAATTGAGATAATGCTAGAGCAATAGGAATTTTGTCAATATGCTTCCCCTGCTTCCCCCATTGCTGCTGTTTTAATAATCATTTGTTGATATAGGGCTCTGACACATTTACATGATTGAACTATATCATGAGCAACAATATTAAAATACCAATCAATATCACTTGGTTTCATGTGTTGAAGATTAGTCCTTACTTAACCAATGAAGTATGGTATTTCAAGTGTTTATCCAATATAAAAATCTTCCATCAATGAAATGTCAAATCTTGATTGGTTAATGTTGAGTGATGAAATATCTATCATATACTTTTATTTTTGCTAATTAGCAACTAGCAAGAGGCTGAGTCTGGGCTCTTGCTATTAAAATGATAAATTTTAATATTGATTTGCAGTGAATCACTTAGGCCAACAGTCCACAGGAGAAGATAGTAACCATCTCAAGACTAGCAAAATTCAGTAATGATGAAGGAGTTTAATCTTTGACCGCTATGCTACATTTTGATTTGTTTGTGTATAATATATAGCTTTTTAAGCATTTTAATCTACATCATAGTGATACAAATCCAGCCTTCAATATGAAATGTAATATATTCATGCAATATCAACATTTTTCTGTTCTTTACTCCACAGCTTTTGTCATTGATAAAATTAATCTAATCCATTTCATACTCACCCCCATCAAGAAAAGAAATGAGTGGTTCATAGCTGTGTATCCAAAGAACAACTCTCCATCTCCAAACTGACCTTGTTAATTTCATTAATACAACATTACAATGTATTTATTGTATTAATGACATTAGAGATGCATCATTCAACTTTTGCTATCTCTCCAACAGGGATGCTGCTTTCTGCAACCGTTTCCCTTACAAATCTGGAATTTCAAGACCAAGAAATTATGCTTGTGAACAGGCAAACACATTGTTTTCTACAACCTTGACCAAAGAAAAAATATCTTGCTCAAAAAAAAAAGAATAAAATACCTTTCCAATTTTTCACGTGAAGATTGCAATGTGTAGATTGAGAGGATGAAAGACAGCAAGAGCCCTGGACATATCCATTGGACATTAATATTATAAACAATAGCAACAAAAATGTTTTCTTTAGGCAAAATGCAACTTAGAACAAAGATGAGTTACCAAAATACACTCATTGTCCATGACTGGTAAGACAGTAAGAAAATATTGCAAGAACAAAATGAAAGCTAACAAGACACCCCATCTTTATGAATATATTAATAAAAGTAAGAATGATATGTATTTACCTGAACCAAACAGAACAAAAAATCCGGAAGTTACATCTATCTCGGAATGTTCCTTCCTGAAATATTTCAGAATGCATACTCAGAAATTTTTTCTACAAGCTATAATATACAAGGCTTAAATGAGAGTACAGTGTACCATTCAAAGTTCAAATGCTAATAAATACAGACAGTTCATGCATCTATCACTGAGAGTACAGTGTATCATTCTGATGCTTAAAAAGCACTCGAATTTTAGGAATGGAGAATGTTATTGAGGTCTTTAGGAAAAGTGTTGGTTGAAGATTTAGAAGCATTTAAGGCCTACATGTAAATAAATGCATGACAGTATCACCAATCTGTGCACTGCAAATTAATCAAAAAAGACTTTCGTATAGTGACAGTAACTGCCACAAGAATCAACCCTTAATCTGCAACATGTTTGCTAAGTTATTTAAAAAAAAGTTGAGATTTTATTTTGATTTGTTCAAAATGTTTAACTGGTTTGGCAAAAAAGAAATGTTGACTAGTATTCTATTTAAGATTTGACCACAACCCATGTCCTACTGTATCACAATAGCAAAAACAATAATGAAAACTTTTTCCCAGAGGTTCCCATCTGTCTACTAAAACAACTCTGTTGTTATTTTTTAATCATAAATCACATCTAATGACAAACCATATTAAATCTAATATTTTTTAAGGATTTTCCTTATAGAGGTTTCTTTGGTCTCTTTATATTTAACTATTGAAACACATTTCATCTATTCCACCCTTCTCAATGATAAGTCTTCTCCACATACTCCCAAACCATCTAAGGAAACTACCATCTTTTACACAATCCTACCCAACTTTTTTCTCTAATACTTCCACAGTTCCACTCGTAAATCCTGATCATATCTTGCCTTGCATATTCACATATCCATTGTACATTCCAATCATATACTACTGTAACACAGCTCAAATAAAAATTCAGTTGAATAACACTACTGGCAAAACAAGATTGCAAAAAGAATTAAAAGTTCTAGCATTGTAAACCCACCAACCAAATGACAGATATATAAATGTAAAGAGAGAGCTGCAAATCAAAAAACACCAACCATGTGTATCGGGCAAGTATATGCTTTGGCCAATGCTGAGCATCCCAGAAGTGTTTACCGATCTCAGGATGAATTTCAACATCTGTAAATTCAACACAAATGTTTTAGCACAGTAAAAGCCAAAAAAATCTGTTATAATAGCGTAGCTTAAGTAAATAATGTCTAATGTTTCTCTTAAATGTAAAAGACTAATGGTATATTGGCATTTATCAAAGTGTAAGGTATCAACTTATTTGTAATTTTCATTAAATAAACACAAATTTAGAGGAAATGAACATTGCAAAATAAAATGTTGATAAAATGAACATGACAAATTTGGGAACATTAAATAAATAAGCTTTTAGATCCACAAACAGTTTACAGGCACAGATTTTGACATTTCCATGACGTATCAAGAGAGCCTTAGGTCACTCAATATAGAATCTAAATTTAACAGATATTTACTCAAGATAGTGTAGCTCAGTTCTATATACACCAGAAATGCTCTACTGAACATTAACCTATGATGTTAATTGTGCTGCTTCCATGCGCAATTGCGAAGCAACGGCGAGGTCCACCGTGACACATTTGGCCGGTGAAATGTGTTCTTTCCAACTGCATATTGTGTCAATATCGCATGTTGATGTCTACTTTTAGGGTTTGGGTGCAAAATCTTTCAAATATTCTTTTTCTTAACCATTGTGTTTATTTTTTAAGGGTATATTGCCATTTCATATTATTTCAAGTGACCTATTTAATTCTTTTTCACAAGGGCGAACCTATTTTGCTACTGTTCTCCTTCGTCTGCAAAGCTCTGTTTCTCCCTCTTCTGCATGCTAACTGTGAATCCCTATGTTTCTCATTCTACTGCGTGTGAAGCCCACTGCTCTTCTCTGTTTTGTTAGTTTCCTCTGTTCTTCTGTTCTGTTGGTTTCCTTTCCCACTCTTCTCTATTCATTTGTCATTTTGTTTACTTTTAGAACTTTAATTAGTAGTTAAGTTACATTGAGTTTTAATTTTTAATGATAGTGATATATGGCCAGAGTTGATTATAATTATTAAGTACGATTACCTCTCATATTTTTGTGTTTTGCTCTATTTTATTAGAAATTATGTTTAGTTTGCATATTGTTTTCAGTCTTTACAATGACAGATATCCCGCTATTCTGCTACAGCAGTTTTGAGGTCCGGCACTCTGCAGTCCGCGCCGCTATTCGAGATTAACAACATAGATATTAACCCAAAAAAGAGACATCAAAGCATGTACACCAACAAAACAAAGGAACAGAAAAAAACAGGACTTCATGCTGCAAACACTGTCCGAACCCGTTTTACAGCTAAAGGCCTCCCTCCCTGTTCATTTGCCATTTTGTTTACTTTTAGAACCTTAATTAGTAATTAAGTTACATTAGTTTTGATATTTAATGATAGCGATAAATGGCCAAAGATGACTCTGATTATCATGTAAGATTACCCCTTATATTTTGGTATTTATGTATCCTGTTAGAATTTATGTTTAGTTTGCATATTGTTTTTATTCTTTGCAATAGCAGATATCCTTCTATACCACTATGATACGGGTTTCTGGGTCTGGCGCTCTACAGTCCGCACTGCTACCCGAGATTAGCAAAATAGATATTAACCCCAAAAAAGAAATATCAAAGCATGAACACCAACAAAACAAAGGAACAGAAGAAAACAGAACTTCATGCCGCAAACACTGTCCGAACCCATTTTCCAGCTAAGGGCCTCCTATTCTTCCTCTGATCCTGTAATATCCCTTCCCCTCTCAGCTCATACCCTATATCCTCCTACTAATAGCCTAGCAGGCCTTCTCTAATGCTAGGCCAATCTTTTCATTTTATTCCACTCCTTCTATAAGCATAGGTCAGCGGCCATCAGTGACATGCAAAAGCTAAGAATAATAATACTCTTGCAGCATGTCAGAAACCAGTAAGTAGTATATAAAGAACTTAGTTGCATTTTTATAAATTGCATTAGAGAAGAACAACGTACAGTGATGTGGCATATCCACAACTTTTGCAGTAACACCAAGAAAGTCACTTCCTGAATATTTCTGCACAAAAATAAAATTCCAATAAAAAATTTCCTAGTGTCTCTGTTTTATTGTTTGCATCCACAAACTCATATAATCCAGCACAATAATTGGCTAAATTGCACAACTTGATGAAGATGATCTATCTTAAACACATCATTACCAGTTCTATATCAATCATTGGAACCTCTGTACTTTTCCGATTAACCACTAAAAGCCATGGGATATAAAATTTCTCCCTTCCAACTTGAAATGATCTGCATATAAATTTTAAAATAAAAATTATAACCAAAATTTCTTCTTCAATTTAGAGGGGCTCAAGGAAGTCCTGTAAAAATCATAAAACGACAAAACTCTCCCCCATATTGCATAACTGGAACAACTGCACAGAATTTCTATCATCGGTTATTCCTTTAATTTCCTACTACAAGCATTCTATTTTTACCGACACTTCTTTCTCACAAAATGCACACTACAAAATAAATCAATATCTATTACTAGCAAAGCACTTGATCAATCTAGCTAAAAACAGTGTTGTCCAATATGTGAAGGATGACAGCACCATGCCGTTTTATGGTGGAAATGTCGACTTAAAATGATAAAACTTCGGCTTTCTAGCATGATCTGCCATATGCAACCTATAACACCAGCTAAAGATCACCCGTCTTTTTGATTTGATACACATTTTCTCCATAGAATCTTTAACCAACATCTCAAGTTGATGCATCTGAATGAAATGCCTTTTTTTCTCTCTCAAACTACTACTTCTTGCCTAGTGCATTTTGAACTAAAAAATCTATTTAACTAAAGGAAAACTTACTACAGATCACGCAAATTCAAACACTGTATTGAAACGCAGTATACAGAAGCAAATTTCTCACATTTTATAAGGATCAGCCCCAGTGTAACCCGTTGGCTTGGGTAAGGGAACCAAAACCTGAAAATCCAATTGACATAAAAAAACTAATTACAAATCGCAATAACCATACATCAAGCATAAATAAAAATTAGATAAAAAAACAAAAAAACAAAAACAAAACCCTAATTTTACAAAACTAGAACACGCGAACCTCACGATTCACTGCGAAGATGGGGCAATGGCGGCCAATGAGGTCCTGCCACACGGTTCTCGACTGCAATTTGAAAGAAAAATAGATGAAACGGCATCGTATGAGAATGAAAGGAACAGTAGAGTAATGAAGAATTGCGAAAAGAAAAATTGAGGGGACGAACGGAGTGGTATTGACCCATGCGGCTCATAGGGACGGTGTCGCCGGGTTTGTAAGCGAGAGTGATCGAAATTAGTGATGATATTAACAGAAGTAGTAGCCACGGTGGCGAGAGAAGCAGTTTCATGGTGGTTGCAGCCATGGCTAGGTAATAGCTACGAACTGAACTTTGTTGACTCCTCTGTCGTACTAACGTTCATTCTGCACCGTTTTGGAGTGTGATGTCGTCTATGTTTGTTGGGCTGGTCAATTGGACCAAGATGAGGCCCATGAATGTTGTTTATAAAAAAATTCAGAGAATTTCTTAATGAATCATATATATTATTAGTGCACCACGTGAAAATAATAAAATGTCCAAAATTTTGGAGATGTAATTTCGGACGCACATCAAACAAGCATACTATAAGTTAATTTTGATTCACGTTTTAGGAGTGTGATTTTTTTATTCTTGAGATGCATCTCTGGAAACTGTTCGTAGACGCATCTCCATAGTATACTAAAGCAGGAACAGAAACAACAAAAAACCAGAAAGTTGTATTTCCATAAAATAAAATTATCATTCATAACATAAAATAATTATTACATAGGTGATGTTAAAATAAAACCAAACATTACATTTCAATACCCAGGTGGATGCTTCAACATCTTCACAATATTTTCGACTGATCTTGAAATCATCACTTTCATCTTGATCAAAAATTTTGTTTCGAAACGGAAAAATGTATTTCACCTAACTCTAACATCTGCATCAATCTTGAGCTGATAGTTATTGAACTTAATCTTGTCTTCGTTGTTAATTGACAGTTAACAGTACTAGAACTTCACGATTTTTTTATTATCTCCGCAAGATAGGAGATTAAGCACTTCGTATTGAAAATCTACAAAAGAGTTGAGCTTAAACTTTCACTCGGTGTTGCATCGGAGAAGGAGACATTTTTCGACATACCATGATGACATTTTCCGTTTGTATGAAATAAAAAACAAGAGCCCCTAAATTTATAGAAGTTGCATATAAATGTTGACCTCGAAAAATTTATCATGTATCAATGTTGGTTTTGGAGATACAATTATGGTACCTTCTTGTTATCTTATTCTAGAGATACATCTTCGGAACCTCTTCTGAACCATACAGAAAACATAACATATGTGTTTTGTTTGGAAAATGAGCAAATATTTTGGAAGATATCAAAAAATATATTAAAATATTTGAAATTGTATATATTACACTTTATTAATATTAATACACAATTACATAAAGTTAATTGATGACGAAAAACTAAAACGAATCAAAAGACTTGTCGCCATCTAAATCTATAAGTATGGGTGGTACCCCCTTTGACTTTTGTGCATTTGATTATCTTTCAATGTTGCTCAATTTCTCGAACTCTTACATCCTTTCCACAAAATGGTTCGGTCAAATCTTAGCTTTTATTGTTGAATGAGCTTCCCACTCTGGTGATGTAAGTGGTATAGGGCATCCCGGTTTCAAGTAAACTTGAACAAAATGTCGTGATTTTGAAAGTCGCTCAATACACAATACATGTTCATTTGGATTTTGAGATGGGCGATGCGTAGTGGGAAAAAAGTTTTCGAAAAACTGTATCGTGCAAGATCAATACATATTATATCATACGTGCATGCTATGAGGTGACCCATTTCAGGGAAGCACATCCATCTTGCGTATGGTATCGGTCCACTAAAGCAAGGAACAATAGACTCATAATTGTACGTCGAATCAATTATGGACACATTAGAAAACGTGTTGAACAACTTGATGGAATCAAGATAAGTCCAAAATATATCTCTAATGGTTACTTCATCCTCGTATGTTCGGTACCTAGACACATAATTGTTATCATCCAATAGTTTCAAGAGTTGTTGCATTTTAGTTCTATCCCCCCCCCCCCCCATCGGCGCCTTGTTAATTTGGTACTGAATATTGTACACTTGCTTGATATTTGAGATATTTTTGGGTCTTTTACATTTCAAAGTTGCAAGTATATTTTCAGTTGAATCAAATTCAATGTCATGTATGCAACACATTCCTTCTCTTTCGGCATGAAGTGACATGCAATTGGATGGCTGACTAACTTTTCAACAAGTCATGGTTATGTAAACCACATATGACATTAAATCTCCATTTCTTATTTGACAACATATAACCATGCAACTTAATGGTACACTCACATTTTCTTGAATCGATGTCATCTGGTTTAAAATTCCAAAGATTAGGTATATATTTCCCACTTCTTTCGTATGTCATTGTCACAAATGCACATCTTCTATCTGAACCATTATCGGATCTTCTGATTACCATACTAAATCTTAGTTTTGAGGCCTCCGTATGAATCCGTTGAAGCACGTGATCACGAAATTCAAACTCTTCCTCATTTTGAAATTGGTTGCCAACATCTACTGCCTTCACAACAACACCTTTGGCATCTGGAGACACAACATGTTTGGAGAAAACATTGGGGTGCACCATATCTAATGAAAACAATTACAATAAAACACTGAATAAATGCTAATGTTGTAAACAGAGCTAAAAGAATGATAACAGATAGATATCGAAAATGCATTTTTGGATGAGTTCATACTCATTCAGAAATATATCACCAAAATACGTGCATATTTTTCATACTGAAAATAAGATTAATGTGAGCAATGAGGCTTGAAATAAATGATCTTTACTTGAAATTCCAACTTCTTTTACTTCCTTTGTTGTGATGAAAAACAAGATTAAAGATTTAGAGTGAAAATATGGATTGAGAGTGGAACAATTTTTGGTAAGGGTTTGGAGTGGAAAACAAGTATGGTTGTGTGATCATAAAGTTCAGTGTTTCTCCGGAAGCATCATACATGCAAAGGTCATAAAAATTTCAAAATTATGTCCCAAACCTCCAAATATGCATCTCTGGAATGTCCACTAGGTTGATCAACTATGAATATATATTTATTGAAAATACTCGGAGATGCATCTATAAAATATTTTTTAGTATTAATCTAGGGTGACACTCATTTGATGCGCCATAACATTGGTGCATGGTGCATCTGGATATGCATATCTGGAATCTAAAGGGAATTTTTGATTTTCTATAGGGTATTTTTCCACACCATAGGAATTTGTTAACACAACAATCTTTAGCCTTCCTATCGAGGTTTACTTGTAGGGCCGGCTACAAAGTCCTAGACTAATATGTGTTAAGTATATGGTGTGTTTGTTGGTACAATGTTTGGAACACTAGAACAATAGGTAAAATGTTTGCAAATAGAAAAATACAGTAAAAGTAAAAAAGGGCAAAGGCAAAATAAATATGTAAATGAACAAAGCAAATGAAAATAACTTGACAAGTTAAATGGTTTGAAAATAAATGTGGAAGCAGATGTACATTTTGCAGGAAGTTAACTCATTTCTCTCAGACGCTTGATACTTCAAGTGTTTTTCCTATTGCAATGTTATAAATGCCACCCTTTAGAAATGAAAATCACATCTACTTAAATAGTAATAAAAAATAACTTCTAGAAGGTTATGATCCATTTATGATGCGCCACGTGTCGGAGCCTATCACACATGTCTCTAGTAACTTCTCACGTTCTGCTTCCCCACGATCGGTTTCCATCATGGTACGCTTGACTTCGACTTTGACAGGATCACCCCTTTCGTCGACATAGCTTTCCTGATTTTTCCCTCCGTCAAATTCGCTTTCAGCCTCCTTTCTGTCGTCCTGATTTTGTCCTTCGTCGGGATCGAAATTTTCCAGCTAACAAATTGCCCCCCTAAAAGGTCAGTTTTGACTGAGACGCTTTGACCAAGAAACTTGGATTTTTGACTTTCCAAATTTCGGTTGGATGTCTAATCATTAATGATGCTCTGCAAAATGATGATTTTTCCTGCGCCATGATTTCCCATAAAACTGTCATCATTAGAAGCTACTTCCTAGGTCGTGGGCTTTCAACTAACGCTACTAACTTTTCACTACCACTTAGTCGGATAGCTGCCATCAATTGACTGGCCCTTGGTTGCCATTTGGTTTGCCTATAAATACCATTTTTCACATTCAACATTTTCTTCCTGCTTCTTCATCTGCGTATTTTCTCTGCAATCTTTCACAATGATATTATTCTTACTAGTTTTTTCTTCTTCTTTCACTGCAATGGCTTCATCTGCTCACACCAAGAGCGTAACAACCCTCAACACTGGCAACAATCATGTTGCATTTCAACTTACTGAAATAGACATCATGAAACATATTCCTCAACCCACTTCTACTGATGAAGTTGTGGTTAAAATCTGGCAATGCCAAATGCTCATTCCATTTGTCGTTGCTGGTAAACTTGTTGCATTCCATGGGCCTTACCCAGACACCAAAACTCAACCAAAAACTGTTCAATCCCATTTTCCTAGTTACACTCCTACTCTCCCTCCAGCTTTTGAAAAGGACGGTACCATCGATATCAAGTTCATGAACCCAAAGGCTAAAGTCTTCAGGTCGATGCCTACTCCAGGCAATAAGGAGTGCGTAGCTTGGCTTAACAAGGTTAAATGAAAATGACAAGACCAATGGAGAAGCGTGGTAATCTTCGATGTTATCCAGATTTTAAGGAATGCTCATCGAATCAACCTTTTCATGTTGTTGGCTTCGATGTATTTCTAAGAGGGTTCAACCAATACCTTCCAGCTTCCCTATGGCATGTTGATGCCAACTCTCTTTAATGTGGCGACTATCACAGGCTTATCGCCATTGGGTGAAACTTTCGACCCTACGCTTCCGACAGAAGCCACCTTTTCGTTCATTCGCACCAGCCTTCAAAACTATATCGAAGACCACCATAATAAAGATTATGTCAAAGTCTCTAATGAAGAGCATATTGCTTTTCTAACACTTTGGCTTTCATACTATGTCTTCTATCATGGCTCTTTACAAATAGCCAAGAGTTACATAAGCCTAGCGATCCAAATCCATGAAGGTCGATAAGTTTCTTTAGGTAAGCTTTTGCTAGCTTCCTTGTACCACTCTCTAGGGCTCGCAACCTAAACATTGAAATACCTTCGTTCTACTTCCAAGGCCCTGAACTTGTCAAGTCCTATGTGGATGTTGTAACACTGTTTGAACGCCACATTCGAATACCATTTGGGTTATCTGGTGTCAGAGCGCATAATGTGTTTGAATGAGGATCGACCGGTCGAAGGTGCAAGACTCGCCTTGATGACATGCCAGGAAGCTCCCAACAAACACCTTTTTATGGAGTGCCTCAACATGTTTATCGAGGCCGACTCCTTTGTCATAGGTATGGCTTCATTTGTGGATCAAAGCTTTGGCCCGAAATGGTTTAAGAATCCTTTCCCAAGTGATTCTCCTCAAGCTGCAGCAGAGTCGAGTGTTGTGTGAAGGGCGTTTTTGACTCCTACACTATTGTCCTTCAGGATAGAAGTGGGGTCGAAGGGATACAGTTTCATGAGCTACCAACCCAACTTGATGGCTCGCCAATTTGGCCTTAGCCAGATGTTACCGAAATCTTTGGTGTCATATTCGACTAACATCGTATGAGTTGGTCGACCAATAAACACTGACGATCATAAAGCTTGCCTAAGATTCCACAAGTTTACTCAACGCCTCGAACTACTGGTTTTCAAATTCCAGCAATCCTTTTTTACAACCAAAAGACTTCGACGAATTATGGTCCGACTACCAACGTCAATGTTTTCCTAGTGCTCTTTTTCTTCAACATATGATTGATGCTTACCAACGTCAATGTTTCCCTAGAAAACCTTCCAAAAGACAAAAGGCGCCATCGACTCCGAAATCGAAGGTATTTCGTGTAAGCGTTTCATGAGGTTTTTTTTTTTAAATTTATTCACCCTCTCACTTATCTTGAGACTTAGGTTCCTAAAGAGGTGCCTTCGGTCGACAGTGAAGACTCTGATGGTAGTGTGCTTTCACACATCTTACCAACATCAAAGGTGTCACCGGCTACTCCACCTACTCTGGCCCGAAAAAAGAAAGTCCATGCCAAGAACCCCCCTTCAAGAATCGCTCAATCGACTGCGAATACCTCTGTTCCAGATGATCTTACTGAGGTTTTTGCACCTCATGGTCAAGAAAGAAATACTCTCGCTTCCCTGCAACACGTGGCTTCTCAGGTATTTTCCTCCCTTTGTTTTAACAACTCATGAACTATTATCTGACGTGGATCCTGACTTCTTTGTTATAGGAACGTATGGCCGATTCAATTCCTGTTGAGCCCACAGTCGACGTGAGGGTCGAAAGTCAAACAGCTGAAACTATCTTGAGTCCTAAAAAACAAGACGAGTTTCGGAGCGTGTCGACTGAGGCTCAACAAAATCTTATTACTCAGCAAACTCAGGCCCCTTCGATTGCTACTGGAAAAGGCACTTCTATCAGCACTTTGACTCCGGAAGAAGTTTTGTCCATGAAGCAAAAAAAAATCGGCAGAGTCCTTAAGGAAGCTGCTGCAACTTCGTCAAATATTGATTGGGGCTTAACCTTCCTCTTCGACTGTCGTACCTAATTCAGGGATGGATGCCACCACTACTCTCAAACTTCAATAGTTAAAAGATTATTTGTTTGAGCGTGAAGTTTTAATTATCATCGAAGAAGAAGGCTTGGCGCACTACATCTTTAAACTGCTCGACGAACTTGCCCTTCATGAGCCTCCTGCCCCGGATGCCAAATATTTGATTGAGTTCGAAGCTTTCTTCACCCAACTAATCAAGGATCTTTCTCTTCGTCGGAACATTTATTTCCAGATTAAAACGAAGATCAACGAGATGAGGCTCGAGTCGGATTTTAGTGAAGACTGTGAGAAAAAACTTAGTGACTTCGAGGCCAAGAAACAAGAACATCTCAGCAAACAACAAGTCTTCGATAAGAAAATATCGGATTATCAAGATCAAATAGTTGAACTTAATAAGAAGATTGTTAAGGTGGAAGCACAAAAAGCCTCTTTGGATACAGCTGAACCTCTTCCTACTCAAGATGACGTCGACTGAGAAGTTCTGAAAGGGATTTCACATGGTGAAAAGGCCCTTGAAATTAAAGCCAGGATTAACCAACTACGGGAGAAGAAAAGCCTTCTTAACTGTAGAATCGGTCATGAGAAGACCCTTTTCGAGGACTTTAAGTCTATGTTTCCTGCTTGATTTTTTCTTTTGTTGATGCAATTGTAAGGTTGACGGGCCATTTTGTATGCCATCTTGGCTTTAAACAATGAATGAATATTTTCACTATGTTTGAATTTGAATATCTTGTAGCATAGGTTTATGTTTTTTCAAATATTTCTCATTTACCCTTAAGATCCTTCGATCAATACCTAGCTCCTGATTTTCGTAGGCATTGTTCGTAAACATTGGGATTATTTGAAATGGCCCTTCCCACTTTGGTGACCATTTTCCTAAAGTTTGATCTCTTTTATCCATAGGTAAAATTACCTTCCAAACATAATCATTTATTGCAAAGGTTTTCATTTTAATCCTTTTATTGTATACTTTGGCTACACGGGTCTTTTTTCATATCAATACGTCTATTGCGGCCAACCTTTCCTCGTCTAAATCAGTCAGTTGGTCAAACATCAATTTCCAATAATGTTTCGACTAGATGTCATTCTTCCATTACACCCTGACTTATTGTAAACAAATCTCTACTGGCAACACAACATTGTGCCCAAATGTCAAACGGAAAGGCGTCAAATTCGTTGCCTCTTTTGGGGATGCTCGACAAGGCCATAAAATTTGGTCTAACGTTTTGTGCCAATTCTTAGGTTTCTTAGCAATGTGATTTTTGATTAAACCAATTATCACTTTCTTGGCTGCCTCGACTTGGCCATTTGCTTGGGCGTAGTAAGGTGTGGAAGTAACCAACTTGAACCATGTTTCAATGGTGAATTCTTGCATCTTTTGTCCCACAAAAATTGTGCCTTGATCTATAGTAATGGTTTCAGAAATCCCAAACCTATACACGGTGTGTTTTTGAATGAATTCGATCACAACCTCTTGATCCATTTTTACCAAAGGGATAGCTTCTACCTATTTTGTAAAGTAGTTTATTCTGACTAGGATAAACTTTTGTTGTTTCGACGAGGCTAGTTGAATCTCACCAATTACATCTAATGCCTAACCTCGAAAGGGTTAAGGATTGATAATCACATGCAACTCGCTTGCTGGTACATGTTGGACGCTTGCATGCATCTAACATTCTTGGCACCCTTTGGCGAACTCAATACAATCTTTTGTCATACTTGGAAAATAAACACCTTGTCGAAATAATAGCCATTTCATCTTATGGCCTGTTTAGTGTGCCCCACAGGTTCCACTGTGTACCTCAGGTATTTCCAAGTAAGCTTTTGTATTTCCAAGACACTTGAGCAATACTGTTAGAACAAGATTTTGGTTCTGCAATATATCTCTAAGTTTTGATGATAACAAAGAATGAAACAATTTGGTACCCTAATAAAATTCTCTAAGTGTGCAGGACTCTAAGGTAAACTGAATATGATGAAACAATATCCGACATCAAACAAAGTCCAGAACAGCTAATCCAAAAATGAAGAAATCATATATGACTCCAAACCTAAAGGCTTCTGATAGAATAACATACAAAATCTGTCATTGAAGTTCATCTGAAGACTCTAAAGACTCTACATCTACATCTGAAGACTCTGAAAATCTTACATCAGAAGACACTCTATCTGAAGATCAGACAAGCTGACTCTGAAGATTACTCACAAATAATTATCTGAAGAATACAAGTGCCTCTTAAAGACTTTGATCTCCGCTCACTCTGATTCACGCCCAACAAATCATTTGACTAATCAAAATCAGAAACTTAATAAGGAAGTATTCTAAAGTATGGTATGAATCTCTATATGGATAGTATTGACTACACTCTAAGACTGCTTTGGAAAGGATAATAAAATTAATGTCATGAAGTCCCATTATTGGCAAGATATCACCATCAATATTCTCTCCAACGGTATCATCTCCAAGCACTATATAAAGGCCTCACTATCATCATACTAAAAGATGAAGCTACCACACAAGAATTCTACTATACACCTTGAATCATACACTAAATTCTTGTCATTGTATAATTTTGTTATCACACACAAGTTGTTGCTCATAGTGTGATCATTGATCATCTGTTTTAATTGTGTTCATCTTGCTTATCTAGAAGCACCAAACACATTATTGTAATTCTCAATAGTTGTTGTAATTTCTCAAGTGACTTGTGAAGTCTGTAGATTTGAGAGGGCTAAGAGACTATTGAACTCTTAGACGATTGCTGTAATCTTTCTAGATTATTGGATTAAGTCCTTATTGAAGGCTAAATCACCTTGGTCGGGTGGACTGGAGTAGCTTTGATTTTCAAGCGAACCAGGATAAACTTATGTGTTGTTTGTTATTACCTTTGTGTGTGTAGCGTTGCTAAAAGTTTTTAGTTTCAGGGAAAACAATTCACCCCCCTTTCTTGTTTTTCTCTACCTTCAAATACTCCTGGATTTTTCTTCAACAACTCATTTCCCGGGCGTACATAACTTAAATATTTATACTTGATTTTCCTGTCAGTGTTTCCGACCAGATTTTCCAAGTACTCTATGATTGGTTTTCTCCAATATGATTGTGATAAATTTTCAATGTGTAAGACCCTAATTTTGACCCTAAGATCCATCATGGCATCATAACATTGCATTTGCATTGCCTCAAGGATCATAAGCATCTTGGCTCGTTCCCTTTGGTTGGGATCTCTTGTGAGTTGGTTTGAGGTCACCAAGCATACTTGAATTGTATATTTTTGCTTTTCTCATTTTATTTTACTAACCAAAAGCACAAAAATATGTCACTAACATCTTTTGTTTGTAGCTTGAGCAGTCACAAGGTCTAAAGCTTCTAGGAGACCCTATGTGCATTGATATGGCCAAAGGAAGATGAAAGAAAGAACAACAATGGTTCCCAAAGCTCTCATCCATCAAATATGCTTCCCAATTATCTCAATTCATCATTTTGATCAAAGCAAATCAAAGGATCTGCGGCTTGTTTCTCAAGGAAACCCTAATCCATCTGTTCATCAACTATGTCTTGCTCATGAAGCAACCTCAACCCATGGTCAAATACAATCAAGGTAAGTTCTTTCATTCATAATTTCATGCATATTTGAACCTATATGAGTGCCCTCAATCATCAATTCACTAAGAGATGAGGTGTGGACTTGAGAAGTTGATCAGTCAATTCATCTGACTATTTTGAAATACACTGAGACCTAACTTTTTATGTGCTTGTCAAATGGAGATTACCCCAAGATAAAAAATGATCTTAAGGACCATATGAACAACTTTCATGTTCATCAAAAATTGATTTGAAGCTTGGAAGGTCATCATCCATTCCAAGACATTATAGGTCATTTTGACTGAAACCCTAATTTTAGGTCAACTTCCCAAGGACATAACTCCTTCATTTTTCATGATTTTGAGGTGATATCAAATGCATTAGAAAGAGTAAGATGTCTACTTCAAATGTTATGTTGAGAAACATTTTCAAAATCTCAAAATAAATACATGTGAAAATGCAAAACATTATAGGTCACTTTGGATCAAATGCATTGAAATGTGAAAAAGTCCAACTTCAAGTGCCCATAACGTCTTCATAAAAAATCCAAATGATTCAAACTTTGAGTCCAAATTGATTTTCTTGAAAATATATACAACTTTGATGTTGAAGATTTTGTCATTTGGAGCTTGTATAGTTGAGACAGAAGGGCTTGAACTTTGGCCAATTTCGAAAATCTCACATATGCATGTTTTGCACCCTACACTTCATGTCCAATTTTCATTAATTTCCAAGGCCCAAATGGAATTTTGATCAACATAACGAATGATCCTTATGCAATAAGCTTTCCAACCATTACTCATGAGGTGGTGTTCCTATTTTTAACATGGCATTTTCGAAGACTTGAATGTTATAGTGCATTTTTGGAAAAATCATTTCATTTGCCTTGCATGAGCTAACACAGTCCAATCTGCACGTCAATTTTGCTTTCATCACGCATTAGCTTCCAATTCCAAGTGGAATTGGGCCCTCCATGCGCCTGTACAGGCCCATGCATGGAGGCCCTTTCCATTCATGCAAACTTTGGTTCATGCATTCAACATTGCTTTCTCCTATAAATACCATGCCCATGCTCTTCATTTCTTTAACCTTAAGGCGCCCCAATTGCAGTTGAAGTGAAATCCTAGCCATCACTAAAGGAACTAATTCATTTTTCTTCAAATTTTTCAGATCTAAATTTTGATTTCATTGATCAATCTTCAGATCTCAAAGTTCCTAAACCTTCTCTCTTTGATCCATAGTATCTACTATAAGCAAAAACATCCAAAGATTGTGACTCAAAGCCTTGCAAATCAAAGGTTTACTTCAACTGTTATTTGCTCTGAATCAGCTTGTATAGTGCTCTATTTTCTTTGTTGTTGTGTGATCTGAAGTCCTCTGCATAGAGGCAACATTGTTATGCTTTCAATTTTTGAAAATCATGAAGTTCATATGAACACCACAGAATTTCCACTTCTGATTTCTCTCAATATAGAGATCTAGAATGGAATTGAGTGGTATAGAGGTGATGTACATCACCCCAGCTCTCGATTGATGTCTGGATCGTGCCATTTGGTTACTATTTTTATTTCTATAACTTTGGACGTGGCCGGAAGTTGGTCGGAGAAGACGGTGGCGCTGGCCATCGTCTGGTCTCCAGATCAAATCAAAACCGTCCATTACTTTTCCCAGATGCAATCACGTGTGTCTAATGTTATGACTCATTTAATGGCTCAATGTGATGCGTTTGACTCGCGTGTATGGTGAGCGTGCGCTTCTTGGCCACATGATGATCCACGTCAATTAATGAGAGATCATCAGACGGTCCACGCTTTTTCTCCTTTTTCTAATTTCTGATTTTATTTCATTTTATTATTTTAATTCCATTTCATTTTAAAAATTCATATCTCTCTCATTATTGGTCCAAAAATTATGGGACCAATTTCATTCTTCTCCTTTTAATTTCTACTTTTTAAAAATGATTTTTAATATTTTTTATTTCATCATTTGATATTTTTTAGTAATTTTCTCTTTTCTGGTTATTTTTAATTCATTTAAAATAGTTTTTGATATCCAAAAAATACAAAAGTATTTTTCTAACCTCTTTGAATGATGATAGATCTATGAAAAATATTCTCATCAATTTATTAATTAATTTGATATTTATTTGAGATTTTAATTCAATTACGTTATTTTTATGCATTTTTAATTGATTTAAAATAGTTTCTGACTTTTAAAAATGCTGAAATTTTTTGTCAAACTTTGTTTGACCTTGTTGAACTTGGGATAATTCACTTGGACTTTTCAAAGTTGATTTGAAGTGAGTTTGAATTTTGACCTTTCTTTATTATTTTAATTCAAGTTTTATTTCAATATTAAAAAATGTCAAAAAATATTTTATTTGTTTCTTGACTTCTAATTTTCATTTTGCTTCTGTTTTCTATTGTTTGACCTTGATCTTCTCTATCTTTGGTCAATACTTGTTGATTAGTACATACCATTTCCATTAATGCACTTTAATTCTTCATCTTCTTCATCTTCTTCTTTCTTTCTTCTTCTTGATCAATGAGTTAAAGATTGGTGGTTAGCATTGATACATGGAGGCTTAATCTTCCTTGATTCAAATCTAATTCATCTTGATCATAGATCAAGTGAATGGCTTTGCATTAAGGATAGGCTGCTTCCTAAATCATGCAAAGAACCTAAATCAATACAAGATCATTTCTCATCTTCTTTTTGGAATGGCAAGTTGTTGGAGTTTGATTCACTAATCAAGACCTCTAACTTGTGTTGTTGCCTACATTATTATTGACCGGCCTCAGATAGTTGTGACTTCTACATAAGTCCAATTACGATTGCTTAACATAGCGCTAAATTTGCCTTATGGCACACTAACTCTAACATTAACCATTAACTATTAACATTTACTTCTTGCATTTTACATTTATGCAATTTACTAGTCTTGTACATATTATTCATTTGCTTTTTCCTTTGTTCATTTGAGCACATGTTTATGTTAATGCAATTTGCCTTTTGCTCACTTGAGCATATAATTGTGTATATATTATTGTGCTTGTGTTTTGTTTTGATTGTTATGGATCAAATGCAAAGAAATGGACAAAATGGACTTAGTTTCTAGGACATTCCCTATGCAAAATTGGAGTAAAAAGGACCTTAATGTTGAAGATGGATTAGAAGGACCAAATCTCTAAACTCACTCTTGTCCATTCTTGATTTACTTCATAGAATTCTTTGATGTGTGTGCTTTTGTGCTAGGGGGATCCTATGTGAGCTCAAATTGAAGAACCATTGTCATGTTCATCCAAAGTGAAAGATACAAGAGACATTGGGGATCTTCTAAGAGCTTGTTTGATTATGTTGATTGCTTGAGCTTACACTTATTTTGCTTGCATATTCCAAAGGATGGGAGCTACTTGGATCATCAATATGATCTCAAGAGAGGAACTCCATTTGTGGTCTTATTTCTTATCCTTCATCTCTTGTATGATTAGGACTTTAGCCATTCTTCTTCTTCCCTCCACTCTAACCCAAGCCAAAACTTTTGTGCAAACATTTAACACTTCTTTTAAAACATTAGAAACCTAAGCCTTATGCTTTTGATTTTCAAACTTTCTTTTCATAACACTTATTTTGAATTGAATCTCTAAGTCAACTTTGACCATATTTTGTCAATACTTTTCATTGGTAAATATAAGTCATCCAAATACTTTTGTGGTTTCAATGGCCACTTTTCTTAATCAAAACTTTTTCATAACCTTTAGTTATTAGGTTTGAGTTATCCTTGAGGTAGATGTAATACTCACCTATATCCTTAGTGATGGACAATGAGTCTTCCATGCTTATTATAGGGTTAACCCCTCACTAGCATGTTGAAGCTATCCTCACATGGTGGATTTGTAGTTTTAGGTTGAGTTTTCTCCCTTGGATAACAAAAGACCTTAAGGCTTTTGGATCAATCAATTCACCAACTCATTTTTGAGATTTTTACCCCGAACTACGAGGTTTAGATCTTAATCTTTTTTAAGATGGTACGTAGGCAATGGGTTTATCCATCCAAACACAAAATGTAAATAACTTGTATATTCTTCTCTCATCTCTTCAATCATGTTTGCACAAATTCTTTTTCACAAAATACCAACCTTACAACAAGTGTGAAAAGGGCTCCCTAGGAGTACCTAGGATGTTTTGGGTGCTTAAAACCTTCCCATTGCATAACCAACCCCCTTACCCCGATCTCTGACATTTTTACTAGTTTTTGATTCGATAAAACTTTTAGGTTTTTGTTTGCTTTCTAACCATTCCTTTGGATAAATAGAAGTGTGGTGGCGACTCGGCTTGTATGGTTTACCTTGGATTTAGTCAATATCTCTAATGGTAACGAATACCCCGCTACAGAAAAATGGCGACTCTGCTGGGGACATTTGCCTAGTGGGTTTTGCCTACTTTTCATATTTGTTGTATTGTATTATATATTATTTGGTGACATATTTTTTGTTCAATTTGGGATTACTGTATTGTATGTAATGATTGAATTGCTTGAATATTAATTCCTTGTATGCTTGGTGATCTCGGTGAGATGAGTTATATACCCGAACTCGAGTGCACTTAGGATAGGAGAATGACATAGTTTTGTTGACTTGTGTGGAGTTATTCCTTAGCAAGTTAACTTGAAAGCCCATTCACTTGGTGGAGGTCATGTTGGGATCAATAATGTCACACAAGTAGTTGTGGTTAGACAATACTCTTTCCAATATAGACCTTATAAGCCAAGGACCTTAGTTTACCAAGCCCATCTTGGCCTATTTTTAGGATGTAGTGCGAAAGTCGTTCAAGTGTAAGATTTGATACGACTGTTACGCGATACTACACTCATAAGAGTCTCTCTTGAGAATATTTTTGGAATACGAGTAGTCGTTTATCCGATAATATCCGAAAGATGGGATGAGGACTATGGGAACCTCTTGTAGAACATGCTTGGCAGGTTTAATCCCTAGTACACTCCCTTTGGGTGGTTTTTAACCGAGACTCCATGCTCGTGACTTGCAACAAACCCTTGATTCATGGTTGATCCTTTCGTGTGTCCTTAATATCAATGGAACTTGGGTGTTGATAAGGTGTAAACCATAATCCACCAAAATGGATGATTGATATTAAGGATGACATGATCCATCCTATGACCTTTGTTTGGTGTGCTTTGCTTGATCCTTGAGTGTGATTGTTGCATTCATGCATTCATGCACCCATTTGCATCCATATCATCAACAATGAGAAAATTTTCAAGGAACTTAAGAGGTCTATTTGTAAATTTTCGGACATGGAAAGACAAAGAAGGAATACAAAGAAGTACAGTTTCAGACAACCCGACTTGAAAGAGCTAAGGAATTTGACATCCTATGTATTAGATCCCTTGGGTTTCAAGGCTCGTTATGGGAAGCTTCTATTTATTCTGACTACTCAAGTGGACGAAGGATTGATGAGTGTATTAGTGCAGTTCTATGATCCCTTGTACCGTTGCTTCACATTTCTGGATTTTCAGCTTTTGCCTACGCTTGAGGAGTATGCCTACCTTGTGGGTATACCTATTCTAGACCAGTTGCCGTTTAGTGGCTTAGAGAGTGTTCCTACTTCTCAAGAGATTGCTGATATGTTGCATATAGATGAATCTCTGGTTGGTGCTCATATGACTACCAAAGGTGGAATTCAAGGTCTCCCTTATGAGTTCCTCATCGCTCAAGCTACTATGTATGGGAAGGCCATGAGTGAGAACGCCTTTGAGGCCATATTTGTACTTCTCGTCTATGGGCTAGTGTTATTCCCCAACATCGAAAAGTTTGTGGATGTGAACGCTATTAGGATTTTCTCTACTCTTAATCCCGTTTCGACTCTGTTGGGTGACACTTACTTTTCTTTGCATATGAGGAATGCAAAGGGTGGTGGTACCATTGTGTGCTGTTTGCCTCTGTTGTACAAGTGGTTTATTTCGCACTTGCCATAGACGGTCGCCTTCAAAGAGAACAAAGGATGTCTACGGTGGTCCACGAGGCTTTATGTCTCTCACTAATGATGATATCTTTTGGTACAACCGTGTATATGATGGTGTGCAGATTATCGACTCTTGTGGCGAATTCTCCAATGTGCCTCTTCTTGGTACATGTGGTGGGATTAACTACAACCCTATTTTGGCACGTCGGCAACTTGGGTTCCCCCTAAAGGATAAACCTAATAACATTCTGTTAGAGGGTGTGTTCTTTCAGGAGGGTAAAGATCCCCAAGGTTTGAAGGGCAAGATGGTCCACGCTTGGCGCAAGATCCATAGGAAGGGAAGAAAGGAGCTAGGTCCGAAGAACTGTATCGCTTTGGAACCCTATACCTCTTGGGTTAGGAGAAGAGCTTTCGAGTACCTCATGCATTATGAGTATCCAAGACCTACACCTTTGGTTGTGGCCGGGCCTCCAACCCTCCCTGACCAAGGAGTAGAGGAGTTGAGAGACGAAGACCGTTCGCGTGCCTGGATCCGTGAACGAGAGGAGTTGCTTCAGCAAATCAGAGAGAAGGATGCTTTGATAGAGTTCCCTGAGCACCAGGTTATTGATGAGCCTGATGACGCATTGACTTCTCTACTTGCTCAGTCTTCCAAGTTTTGGAAAAGGAAGTATGATCGACTCGCCAAAGAGAAGGCAGACATGGAAGTAGCCTATGATAGGGAAGTGAAGAGGCTTCGTGCAGCTTATCTTCCAGTCTCCAGAGCTTTAAACGATTGTTTCTAGGGTTCTATAGGATGTTCATTTTCCTTCTCTCTTGTATTGTATTTGGTTACCAAGACTGTACTTCTTTGGTGTAAAAAATATTTTCCAGATATTATTGATGTGATATTTCCATACATGTCTAAATAATTAATATTTTCAAAATTTGCAAATAGGGCTCTAAAGTTCCTTTGATAAATAAAAAACAAATCATACACACAAGCATTGCATGCATCATGTGCATAAGCAGGTTTTGCTCCAGGCTTCTTGTTCTATGGTCTAACTCTGTGTTCTTCATTTATTTTGAAGACAAGTTGACTCATCGGTACTACACCCGAGCCAACACATCAAGACTAATGGATCATTTGGAGCAAGAGAATCGTGAAATCAAAGAGGAAGTAGCCAGATTGACTGCCCTGATGGAGTCATTCATGGCTGCCCAGAGCCAGTCGTCTCCGACACCTTCAACTCCTCTCTAGAGGACAGTCATCTCTGAAATTGTCTCATCAACCGTGCCTGCGGCCAACGCTCACTTTGCACCAACAGCTATGCCAGTTGGGTTTCCTTGGGGGATGCCTCCCAACTTCATGCCTGAGGGTCCTGCACCCATTTTTGCTTCTCTGCCGGCATCTAGCCCGGTCCTTGCCGTTCCGCCTCCTGTCGTGCATACTATGCCCAGAGTAGACGACACCATCTATCATTCTGAGCCGTCTGAGGTCCCAGATGTCTATGAAAAGATGGACACTATGAATGATCAGTTTCTTGAGCTCCGTAAGGAATTGAAAACTCTCCGAGGAAAAGACCTTTTCGGCAAGTCTGCTGCTGAACTCTCTTTGGTCCCTAATGTCAAAATCCCTGTAAAGTTCAAAGTGCCTGACTTTGAAAAGTACAAGGGAAATACTTGCCCTCTCATCCACCTGGTCATGTATGCTAGGAAGATGTCGACTCAGACCGACAATGATCAACTGCTTATTCACTACTTCCAAGACAGTTTGTCCGATGTTGCCCTAAGATGGTATATGGGCTTGGACAGCGCGAACATCCGATCCTTCAATAATCTTAGCGAGGCATTCGTCAAGTAGTACAAGTACAACGTGGATATGGCTTCCAATAGAAATCAATTGAGAGTCATGTCCTAGAAGGACAAGGAAACTTTCAAAGAGTACGCCCAGAGGTGGCGAGAGTTAGCAACACAGATTCTGCCCCCGCTGGAGGAGAAGGAAATGACCAAGATCTTTCTGAAGACCTTGAGTTCTTTTTACTATGAGCGGATGATTGCCAGCGCTCCTTATGACTTCACCGAGATGGTGAACATGGAGATGCGTCTGGAGGAGGGAGTCAGGGAAGGGCGCCTGACCAGAGAAGAAGGCCCTTCTGCCAAACGGTATGGGACATTTGGAAAGAAGAAAGATGGCGAGGCACATGCTGTGACCTCCCATGTCAAACCAAGAAGACCCTCAGTGAGGAGGAAGACCGTGCGTCCTGCCGGTAACCAGCATCAGGTGGCTCACATAGCACCTGTTTTTAGAGAGAATCAACAGTATCAGCATCACAACAATAATCAGCAACAACAACATCCGCAATATCAACAACAACACCGTCCTCAACAGCAGGCCTACCAGCCTCGAAACAATAATCAAGCCAGTAGAAGCTATGAGAGGAAGAGGGTCACCTTCGATCCTATTCCCATGACCTATGCCGAATTGTATCCCTCTTTGATAGAGAGGAAATTGATTACTCCACGAGACCCACCAGATATACCTACCAACCCTCAGTGGTATAAGCCCGAGTTACACTGTGTTTATCATTCCGGAGCTCCCGGACACGAAGTGGAAAACTGTTACCCACTGAAGACCAAGGTTCAAGACCTTGTGAGATGTGGTATTCTGTGTTTCGAGGACGTATGTCCTAATGTGAAGAAGAACCCATTGCCCGAGCATGGGAAATCCTCTGTCAACATGGTCCAGGGCTGCCCTGGTAAATACAAAGTCAAATATGTCAGCCATGTTCGACAATCTCTAGTCAAGATGCATAGACTGCTGTGTGAGTACAGTCATTACGAGCATGACCCTGACAGATGTCGAGTTTGCACTGTCAATCAAAGAGGATATCGCCAAGTCCGCACAGACATTCAAGAAATGCTAGATGAAGGAGTCATTGAGATACTTCAGAATCGAAATATTGATGAAGATGCTGATGAAGTCAATGTAATATCTCCAGTATTTTGGATCCCTGAGCCTGTTGTCATCAGGTACGATGGTAGCAAGCAAAAGGCTTCTCCTTCTTTGATCATTAAAACAGCTGGCCCTGTGCCATACTCTTATGAGAAGGCGGTCCCCTATCGCTACAATGTTGTGGCATTAGAGGATGGGAAGGAGGTGCCCCTGCCCTCTACCTCTGTTGTTAATATTGCCGACGTTAGTGGCTTGACCCATAGCGGTCGTGTCTTCTCGGCTCCGCCGAAACCCCAAGCTGATGTTCGAAGGGCTAATGTTGCCGATTATGCTGAACGCCCGATTGGGACTGCTGTGAATGCTCCGAATCTGGCACTTGTTGCCGCTAAACCTGCCTCTGTAGTGAAAACTCCTGTCTCTGTTGGCCAGAATGGCAATGCGAAAGAAGACTGTGATGAGATGCTGAGGCTCATCAAAAGGAGTGAATACAACGTTGTAGATCAGCTTCTATAGACGCCATCAAAGATCTCCGTATTATCTTTTTTGATGAATTCAGAACCACACCGAGAAGCTCTGCAGAAGATGTTGGATGTGGCGTATGTAGATCATGACGTCACAATAGAGCAATTCGACAGTATTGTTGCAAACATCACCGCTTGTAACAACTTAAGTTTTTGTGATGCTGATCTCCCCGAGGAGGGAAAAGACTACAACTTGGCATTACACATATCTATTAGCTGCAAAGATGATGCCATGTCCAATGTGCTGGTGGACACTGGATCATCGTTGAATGTGTTGCCAAAATCCACTCTTGCTAAATTGTCATATCAGGGGCCTCCCATGAGGCAGAGTGGAGTAGTGGTTAAAGCTTTAGATGGGTCCCGTAAAACTGTGATTGGAGAGGTGGAACTCCCAGTCAAGATTGGACCGAGTGATTTCCAAATCACCTTTCAGGTCATGGATATTCACCCATCGTATAGTTGTCTGTTGGGCAGACCATGGATTCACGAGGCAGGCACCGTGACATCCAACCTACACCAAAAATTGAAATTTGTTAAAAACAAGAAGCTGGTGGTGGTAGGGGGAGAGAAGGCTCTCCTGGTTAGCCATTTATCTTGCTTTTCTTACATAGATGCAGAGGATGAAGTTGGAACTCCGTTCCAAGCTTTGTCTATTGTTGAGCCTACTAAGAAAGGAACTTCTTCATTTGCATCCTATAAAGATGCTAAGTTGGCCATTGAGCATGGTACAACTACTGGATTGGGGCAAATGATTAAGCTGGAAGACAACAAATCCCAGGCTGGCATAGGGTATTCTTCTGGCGTTTTTAATAAGCATGGACTGTTCAAGAGTGGTGGATTCATCCACACTGGTCAAGATGAGGAAGCTGCTGCTATTTTGGAAGAGGATGCAGAGGAAGATTCTGGCAACTTTGTCATCCCTGGAGGGGTCTGCAATAATTGGGTTGCTGTTGATGTTCCAACAGTTATCCATAAGTCAAAGTAATGTTCATTGTGTTTAAAAACCCTCCTCCTATGCCAAAAGGAGGAGTGATGACATTGTTGGCTCATAAATACAATGATATTTTCATTCAATAAATTCATGTTAAATATTTGTTTTTCTAATTATTTTCCCTTTTCGCTTTTGCATGAAATTGGTGATCACATAAAACCTTAAAAAATAGAATAAAATCAATCTTTTCATCTGCATAATGATTTGCCTTGTTTGAATTCTAAAATCTCTTTATATCCAAAATCATTATGCAGGTTGATCAAACCCATTGAACATAATGATCCAACACCCTCTCCCAACTTTGAGTTCCCTGCATTTGAAGCGGAAGAAGATGATGTTGAAGAGATTCCTGACGAGATTACCCGTCTACTTGAGCACGAAGAAAAGATCATTCAGCCGCATCTTGAGAATATGGAAACAGTCAACTTGGGGTCTGAAGATTGTGTGCGAGAAGTGAAGATAGGGGCACTCCTAGAAGAATCTGTTAAGAAGGGGTTGATTGAGTTGCTACGATAATATGTCGACGTCTTTTCTTGGTCATATGAAGACATGCCTGGTCTGGATACTGATATCGTGCAACATTACCTGCCTTTGAAGCCTGAGTGCGTGCCTGTAAAGCAGAAGCTCAGAAGAACTCATCCTGATATGGCAGTGAAGATCAAAGAGGAAGTTTAGAAGCAAATTGATGCAGGGTTTCTGGTGACTTCTACATATCCTCAATGGGTGGCCAATATTGTGCCCGTGCCTAAGAAAGATGGAAAAGTCCGAATGTGTGTGGACTATAGAGACTTGAATAAAGCTAGTCCGAAAGATGATTTCCCTTTACCACATATTGATATGTTGGTAGATAATACAGCTAAATTCAATGTCTTCTCATTTATGGACGGATTTTCAGGATATAATCAAATTAAGATGGCACCCGAGGATATGGAGAGATAACATTCATCACACCTTGGGGAACATTCTGTTATCGAGTGATGCCCTTCGGTTTGAAGAACGCCGGAGCCACGTATCAACGAGCTATGACTACCTTGTTTCATGATATGATTGCGAAGTCAAGAACGGAAGTTGAACATGTAGAACACTTGTTGAAGCTTTTTCAGCGTTTGAGGAAGTATAAACTCCGCTTGAATCCGAACAAGTGTACATTTGGAGTCCGTTTCGGAAAGTTATTGGGCTTTATTGTCAGCGAGAGAGGTATTGAGGTTGATCCCGCCAAGGTCAAAGCAATACAAGAGATGCCTGCACCCAAAACTGAGAAGCAAGTCCGAGGTTTTCTTGGCCGCTTGAATTACATTTCCAGATTCATATCCCACATGACAGCCACATGTGCGCCGATATTCAAGCTCCTCCGGAAAGATCAGTCTCATGATTGGACCGAGGATTGCCAAAAGGCCTTTGACCATATCAAAGAGTATCTGTCTGAGCCGCCGATTCTGTCTCCACCTGTGGAAGAGAGACCATTGATTATGTATCTGACAGTTCTTGAAGATTCAATGGGTTGTGTCCTTCGTCAGTAAGACGAGTCAGGGAAGAAAGAGTATGCTATTTACTACCTGAGTAAGAAGTTCACCGATTGTGAGTCTCGATACTCGATGCTTGAGAAAACATGTTGTGCCTTGGCTTGGGCTGCTAAGCGTTTACGCCAGTATATGTTAAATCATACGACTTGGTTGATATCCAAAATGGATCCAATCAAGTATATCTTTGAGAAGCCTGCTTTAACGGGAAGGACTGCCCGTTGGCATATGTTGTTGTCTGAGTATGATATTGAGTATCGAGCTCAGAAGGCTATAAAAGGTAGTATCTTGGCTGACCACTTGGCACATCAACCAATTGAGGATTATCAGTCTGTTCAGTATGACTTCCCGGATGAGGAGATTTTGTATTTGAAAATGAAAGATTGCGATGAGCCTACGCTCGATGAAGGGCCAAAGCCTGGTTCCCGATGGAGCATGATGTTTGATGGCGCTGTAAATCAATATGGAAATGGTATTGGGGCAGTGATTATTACTCCTCAGGGCACACATTTTCCTTTTACAGCAAGGCTAACTTTCAAATGCACGAATAATATGACTTAGTATGAGGCCTGTATTATGGGATTGGAAGAATGTATTGATCTTAGGATCAAACATCTTGATGTTTATGTTAATTCGGCTCTTGTTGTTAATCGGATTAAGGGTGAATGGGAGACGAATTAGCCTGGCCTCATCCCATATAGAGATTATGCGAGAAGGATTTCAATGTTCTTTACTGAAGTTGACTTCCATCATATCCCTCGAGATGAGAATCAGATGGCAGATGCTCTTGCTACACTTGCTTCAATGATTGTGGTTAGACTTTGGAATGAAGTTCTCAATATCACTGTAATGCGCTTGGACCGACCAACTCATGTATTTGTAGTAGAGGAGGTGCAAGATGATAAGCCACGGTATTATGATATCAAGTGCTTTCTTCAGAGCTAGATTTACCCGCCTAGGGCATCTGTGAAAGATAGAAAGACTTTAAGGAGATTATCAGGCAGTTTCTACCTCGATGGCGAAGTGCTTTATAAGAGAATTTTTGACATGGTTCTGCTCAAATGTGTGGATAGACACAAAGCAAACATGTTAATGACTGAGGTCCATGAGGGTTCGTTTGGAACTCATTCCAATGGACATGCCATGGCTAGAAAGATGTTGAGATCAGGCTACTATTGGCTGACAATGGAGTCTGACTGCTGCAAATATGTGA
The DNA here is from genome assembly GCF_024323335.1 of Lathyrus oleraceus. Classification (NCBI taxonomy): domain Eukaryota; kingdom Viridiplantae; phylum Streptophyta; class Magnoliopsida; order Fabales; family Fabaceae; genus Lathyrus; species Lathyrus oleraceus. The sequence goes on from NC_066581.1 coordinate 309,363,544, forward strand.
AGAAATGCCACAAGTGTCAGATTTATGCGGATAAGATTCATATTCCCCCGACACTTCTGAATGTGATTTCATCACCATAGCCTTTCTCCATGTGGGGAATTGACATGATTGGCATGATAGAGCCGAAAGCGTCCAACGATCACAGATTTATTCTCGTAGCTATTGATTACTTCACCAAATGGGTCGAAGCGGCGTCATATGCAAATGTGACCAGGCAGGTGGTTGTGAAGTTTATCAAGAATCAACTCATATGTCGTTATGGTGTGCCGGATAAGATCATTACTGACAATGGATCTAACTTGAACAACAAGATGATGAAAGAGCTGTGTAGCGAGTTCAAGATTGCACATCATAATTCTTCTCCTTACAGACCCAAGATGAATGGGGCTGTTGAAGCTGCTAATAAGAATATCAAGAAGATTGTCCAGAAGATGGTTGTTATGTACAAAGATTGGCATGAGATGCTGCCATTTGCTTTGCATGGATATCGTACATTTGTCCGCACTTCAACAGGGACAACCCCTTTCCCTATTGTTTACGACATGGAGGTTGTGTTCCCAATAGAGGTGGAGATCCCATCAATGAGAGTCTTGATGGAAGCCAAGTTGACTGATGCTGAATGGATTCAAAGTCGTTATGACCAGCTGAATTTGATAGAAGAGAAGAGATTGACTGCCATGTGCCATGGTCAGTTATATCAGCAAAGGATGAAGAAAGCCTTTGATAAGAAGATCAAGCCTCGTGTGTTTCGAGAAGGTGACCTCGTGCTCAAGAAACTCCTGTCTTTCGCGCCCGATTCTAGGGGAAAGTGGACTACAAACTATGAAGGTCCATATGTTGTTAAGAGAGCATTTTCAGGCGGTGCTTTGATACTTACAACTATGGATGGGGAGGATTTCACTCGTCCTGTGAATTCAGATGCAGTCAAGAAATACTTCGCTTAAAAAAAAAATAACAGAATAGCTCGCTAAGTTGAAAACCCGAAAGGGCGGCTTAGGCAAAAATGAGCGTCTCGGTGGATTGAAAACCCGAAAGGGCGATCCAGGCAAAAGTTAGAGACATGAAAAAAAATATGCATCCCGCTAGATTGAGTACCTCACCTTGGGGCAATCTAGTCAAAAATTAGGGATCTGGCAAGTAACTGCATCCTAGCAAGACTTTGTTCTATAAACTGTCATCCGTCAAAGATTCTCGCTCAGTCATCGTCAACTGAAGCTTCAAATACATCGAATTCAGAGTTGGTGGAGAAATGGTCATTATATTAAATGTAGCCCTTTTCCAATATATATCACCATTTTCAAATTTGTAAAGATTTATGGAGTCTTGCCATTTGCAGACTGCCATCCCATCAAATAAATTTGAGCCTTTATCCAAATCTTTGCACTCTCATTTGTTTCTATTCAACAAATGTTCTGCATGTTTTAATGGATAAAAGTCATTGTTTTAAATAAATAAATTTTTCATAAATTATTTTTAAACAAAGTGAACATTCACAATGACAAAAGGATACTTGGAACGTCTTTAGTGCTCTCCCAAGGATGGTATGATCCCCAAAAGGGTAAGACATTGGTTCGTATTCCCAGCATGTTTGTATCCTCTTCTTTTTTTGCCTTTCAAGTTGTACCTCCACCAAATCCCGGGAGATTTGGGAGTTCTGGGTGTGATCTCAAACTTCTAGACCCCCATTGAAGTCTGGATTTAACATTTGTGTTATCAATTATATGGTTGTCATCCCTTATGTGGATTGACCTAAAAATCCCTTATAGATTGATGAATCGGACATGCTAATCCTTCTGAAGGAGTCAGTTTCCTCCCATTTCAAGTGAGAATTTCCCCTCGGAGTGAGCAGGAAATCCCTGACGTAGGTGGAGTTTTCATCAAACTTAGTTTGTAGCTTTCCCTCTGAGGACTTGGCTACTTTTGACCTCCGGTAATTCGCTCCTTAACCATCCTCAGTAGGGTTGATCCCACTTATACTCACCAGTATGGTCACCATCAGGGTATCTCCAGCATTTGCCTGATCAGAACCCGTTTGTGGTTTCCTCCCGAGCTGAGTAATTGATGAAGATGTTTATCTTTCCTTCAGCGGAGTAATGTCCCTTCTTCCTTAGTAGATGTGATTTCTTCAGTAGTGCAATATGTATGGTGACACGAGAACCATCTGATTGGTGGTTGTTCCCCACAGAGTTCCATCTTCCCCTCTGATAATGTCCCCAGTAAAGTCGATTCTACGATATATTTTATTTGATCATGTCCCCAACTGGAGTGGTTGATTCTCCCTGCCCTCCAGAGATCTTTGTTTCCTGGTATCTCTTGCCCCATCAGATTGGTTGTTCTCCAGTGGCCCTGGCCTTCTCTCTCGAGATGTAGTACCAGATGTTTGTTCATTGATCTTGGACCTGTTTGTGTTAGATATGTCTGTTTTGTCAGCATTCATCATACATAAACCACGCATATATGCATAAGTTTTAACATTTAAATATTCATGTCGCATTATTTTCCATAAATACCTTTGTTTGATATCTCCTGCCATTCGGTGATACATATTTCACCAAGCAGATGTTTGTGTCTGATCTCCCCATGTAGAGTCAGCCCCATAAGCAGAAAGTGTTTATTCTTTCTTCCATGTTCCCCACTGAGTTATGTCCTCGTGGATGATTATTGTTTCTATTTCCTTCCAACACATATATTGGGATGGAGTTCCCCCTGAGTTATATCCTCATGGGAATGAGTCTTGTTTCATTGTGCCTCTCTAGTTTGTTCCTGGATTGGCTTATTGTGATTTATCCCTGCACTTCCCCGTAGTTTAGATGAATAATTGCTCAGTAACCAGTAATTATCCATCTTTTCCCCGACGGAGTCTGTGGTTTTCTACCCTTATACCGGTAGTTGTAAACCCCATTTGATCCTCTTGCAAAGTGAACCTTATTTTGGTCATCCTAACCGATGACGGTTACTCTTTCGTGGTTTTCTACCTGGTATCCAGTAGATGTAATCCCCTCTTTGACGTTTATCTTTATCCAATATTCGGTATTGATTTTCCTTCACCTTTTTGAGTATATCTCCTAGTAACCGGTGGTATATCTCCCGGATCATTGCCTTTGTCAATGTATCCCCAGCGGGTCATCTTCCATTTACCTTTGATGGGTAATGATTGTTTCTCCCTTTGATTGGTCATCATTTTATACATAGTATTCGGTATCCCGATGCCCTTTCTTTTCGGTCGATTTATCCTTTATTAACCCAGTAATCGGTCGTGAATAATCTTCCATGCGAGTATATTATCTACGTTCTGACGGTAATAGATAGTATATCTCATGCGCTCTTCAGTCGAAGTCTTTTGGTCTTCCCCCAGTCGAGTAAGATTCGTATTCCCTTTTTGCGGAGTCGAATACCCATCCTGTAATCGAGTTTGCTTTTTCAGCCCTCTTTTCAGATGATGGGTGTCTTGGAAATATTCCCCAATTCACGCTTGGTCGATCACCTATTATATGCCCAGTAACCGGTATCCCCGGTGTTCCCTCCTTTCTGCTCCCTATTATGACTTTTGTCCCCTGTGGAGTCAGATTTCCTGAGTTGAAATACACCTTTTTAGGTCTTCCTCATATGTTTTGGATGTTTGATATCTCTCACCCTCATACCGGTCTTAGATATTCATTCTCCCTGAGCGTGTTGTTCTCTCATCCTTATATCGGTGTTGTGATCACATGTCTCCTTGAGCTTACTACCCAGTAACCGGTAATACCTCATCCTGTTTGTTTCCTCAGATGAGTCATGGTTGGACATTCCCCATTGAGTCCCTTAGTGGATATCCCCCATCTGAGTCCGGATTTTCATCCGAAGTATCCTTCGTGGATAGTTTTTCTACATTGGCATATTCCCCAATACATGCATCTTTGAGTCAGCTTGAGTCCTTCAATTGATTTATTTTCGTGGAATTCTTCTCGCGTCTCTCAGCAAGTCTCAAGACGTGACTTGCTCACGCAATTTATTCCCTTTCTTATCCCCATTAGAATCCCCAAAGTCTCTGTCCCATTGAGTGTATTACTCATATGGATTGTCAGTTTCTCCTGATTTCTTTTCTCTTTGTGGACACATATCTCCACAGAGTATTACCTTTTGCATACATACATTTGCATCATGAGGTCTCTTAGGGACCAAAATTCGTCTCTTTGTTATTATTTAAGCCCATTCTACCTCGTCGAGACGAAGATTTTAACCTTCACTTCTCCGGCTAGAATGACCTTAAATAGGGGCATCTGTAAGACCCTAATTTTGACCATAAGATCCCTCATGGCATCATAACATTGCATTGGCATTGCCTCAAGGATCATAAGCATCTTGGCTCGTTCCCTTTGGTTGGGATCTCTTGTGAGTTGGTTTGAGGTCACCAAGCATACTTGAATTGTATATTTTTGCTTTTCTCATTTTATTTTACTAACCAAAAGCACAAAAATATGTCACTAACATCTTTTGTTTGTAGCTTGAGCAGTCACAAGGTCTAAAGCTACTAGGAGACCCTATGTGCATTGATATGGCCAAGGGAAGATGAAAGCAAGCATGACAATGGTTCCCAAAGTTCTCATTCATAAAATATGCTTCCCAAGTATCTCAATTAATCATTTTGATCAAATCAAATCAAAGGATCTGAGGCTTGTTTCTCAAGGAAACCCTAATCCATCTGTTCATCAACTGTGCCTTGCTCATGAAGCAACCTCAACCCATGGTCAAATAAAATCAAGGTAAGTTCTTTAATTCATCATTTCATGCATATTTGAACCTATATGAGTGCCCTCAATCATCAATTCACTAAGAGATGAGGTGTGGACTTGAGAAGTTGATCAGTCAATTCATCTAACTATTTTGAAATACACTGAGACCTAACTTTTTATGTGCTTGTCAAATGGAGACGAACTCAAGAGAAAAATTGATCTTAAGGACCATATGAACAACTTTCATGTTCATCAAAAATTTATTTGAATCTTGGAAGGTCATCATCCATTCCAAGACATTATAGGTCATTTTGACTGAAACCCTAATTTTAGGTCAACTTCCCAAGGAAATAAATCCTTCATTTTTCATGATTTTGAGGTGATATCAAATGAATTGGAAAGAGTAAGATGTCTACTTCAAATGTTATGTTGAGAAAAATTTCAAAATCTCAAAAGAAATACATGTGATAATGCAAAACATTATAGGTAACTTTGGACCAAATGCATTGAAATGTGAAAAAGTCCAACTTCAAGTGCCCATAACGTCTTCATCAAAAATCCAAATGATGAAAAATTTGAGTCCAAATTGATTATCTTGAAACGATCTACAACTTTGATGTTGAAGATGTTGTCATTTGGAGCTTGTATCATTGAGACAGAAGGGCTTGAACTTTGGCCAATTTTGAAAATCTCACATATGCATGTTTTGCACCCTACACTTCATGTCCAATTTTCATTAATTTCCAAGGCCCAAATGGAATTTTGATCAACATAACAAATGATCCTTATGCAATAAGCTTTCCAACCATTACTGATGAGGTGGTGTTCCTATTTTTAACATGGCATTTTCGAAGACTTGAATGTTATAGTGCATTTTTGGAAAAATCATTTCATTTGCCTTGCATGAGCTAACACAGTCCAATCTGCACGTCCATTTTGCTTTCATCATGCATTAGCTTCCAATTCCAAGTGGAATTGGGCCCTCCATGCGCTTGTACAGGCCCATGCATGGAGGCCCTTTCCATTCATGCAAACTTTGGTTCATGCATTCAACATTGCTTTCTCCTATAAATACCATGCCTATGATCTTCATTTCTTCAACCTTAAGGCGCCCAAATTGCTGCTGAACTGAAATCCTAGCCATCACTAAAGGAACTAATTCATTTTTCTTCAAATTTTTCAGATCTGAATTTTGATTTCATTGATCAATCTTCAGATCTCAAAGTTCCTAAACCTTCTCTCTTTGATCCATAGTGTCTACTGTAAGCAAAAGCATCCAAAGATTGTGACTCAAAGCCTTGCAAATCAAAGGTTTACTTCAACTGTTATTTGCTCTGAATCAGCTTGTATAGTGCTCTATTTTCTTTGTTGTTGTGTGATTTGAAGTCCTCTGCATAGAGGCAACATTGTTATACTTTCAATTTTTGAAAATCATGAAGTTCATATGAACACCACAGAATTTCCACTTCTGATTTCTCTCAATATAGAGATCTAGAATGGAATTGAGTGGTATAGGGGTGATGTACATCACCCCAGCTCTCGATTGATGCCTGAATCGTGCCATTTGGTTACTATTTTTATTTCTGTAACTTTGGATGTGGCCGAAAGTTGGCCGAAGAAGACGGTGGTGCTGGCCACCGTCTGGTCTCCAGATCAAATCAAAATCGTCCATTGCTTTTCCCAGATGCAATCACGCGTGTCCAATGTTATGACTCATTTAATGGCTCAATGTGATGCGTTTGACTCGCGTGTATGGTGAGCGTGCGCTTCTTGGCCACGTGATGATCCACGTCAATTAATGAGAGATCATCAGACGGTCCACGCTTTTTCTCCTTTTTCTAATTTCTGATTTTATTTTATTTTATTATTTTAATTCCATTTTATTTTAAAAATTCATATCTCTCTCATTATTGGTCCAAAAATTATGGGACCAATTTCATTCTTCTCCTTTTAATTTATAATTTCTAAAAATGATTTTTAATATTTTTTATTTCATCATTTGATATTTTTTAGCAATTTTCTCTTTTCTGGATATTTTTAATTCATTTAAAATAGTTTTTGATATCCAAAAAATACAAAAATATTTTTCTAACCTCTTTGAATGATGATAGATCTATAAAAAATATTTTCATTAATTTATTAATTAATTTGAGATTTATTTGAGATTTTAATTCAATTAGGTTATTTTTATGCATTTTTAATTGATTTAAAATAGTTTCTGACTTTTTAAAATGCTGAAATTTTTTGTCAAACTTTGTTTAACCTTGTTGAACTTTGGATAATTCACTTGGACTTTTCAAAGTTGATTTGAAGTGAGTTTGAAGTTTGACCTTTCTTTATTATTTTAATTCAAGTTTTATTTCAATATTAAAAAATGTCAAAAAATATTTTATTTGTTTCTTGACTTCTAATTTTCATTTTGCTTCTGTTTTCTATTATTTGACCTTGATCTTCTCTATCTTTGATTAATACTTGTTGATTAGTACATACCATTTCCATTTATGCACTTTAACTCTTCATCTTCTTCATCTTCTTCTTTCTTTCTTCTTTTTGATCAATGAGTTAAAGATTGATGGTTAGCATTGATACATGGAGGCTTAATCTTCCTTGATTCAAATCTAATTCATCTTGATCATAGATCAAGTGAATGACTTTGCATTAAGGATAGGCTGCTTCCTAAATCATGCAAAGAACCTAAATCAATACAAGATCATTTCTCATCTTCTTTTTGGCATGGCAAGTTGTTGGAGTTTGATTCACTAATCAAGACCTCTAACTTGTGTTGTTGCCTACATTATTATTGACCGGCCTCAGATAGTTGTGACTTCTACATAAGTCCAATTACGATTGCTTAACATAGCGCTAAATTTTCCTTATGGCACACTAACTCTAACATTAACCATTAACTATTAACATTTACTTCTTGCACTTTACATTTATGCAATTTACTAGTCTTGTACATATTATTCATTTGCTTTTTCCTTTGCTCATTTGAGCACATGTTTATGTTAATGCAATTTGCCTTTTGCTCACTTGAGCACATAATTGTGTATATATTATTGTGCTTGTGTTTTGTTTTGATTGTTATGGACCAAATGCAAAGAAATGGACAAAATGGACTTAGTTTCTAGGATATTCCCTATGCAAAATTGGAGTAAAAAGGAGCTTAATGTTAAAGATGGATTAGAAGGACCAAATCTCTAAACTCACTCTTGTCCATTCTTGATTTACTTCATAGAATTCTTTGATGTGTGTGCTTTTGTGCTAGGGGTATCCTATGTGAGCTCAAATTGAAGAACCATTGCCATGTTCATCCAAAGTGAAAGATACAAGAGACATTGAGGATCTTCTAAGAGCTTGTTTGATTATGTTGATTGCTTGAGCTTACACTTATTTTGCTTGCATATTCCAAAGGATGGAAGCTACTTGGATCATCAATATGATCTCAAGAGAGGAACTCCATTTGTGGTCTTATTTCTTATCCTTCATCTCATGTATGATTAGGACTTTAGCCATTCTTCTTCTTCCCTCCACTCTAACCGAAGCCAAAAATTTTGTGCAAACATTTAACACTTCTTTTAAAACATTAGAAACCTAAGCCTTATGCTTTTGATTTTCAAACTTTCTTTTCATAACACTTATTTTGAATTGAATCTCTAAGTCAACTTTGACCATATTTTGTCAATACTTTTCATTGGTAAATATAACTTATCCAAATACTTTTGTGGTTTCAACGGCCACTTTTCTTAATCAAAACTTTTTCATAACCTTTAGCTATTAGGTTTGAGTTATCCTTGAGGTAGATGTAATACTTGTAACACCCTCCTAAATACCCCAAATTATTATAATTAAAATAACAATATATTCATCAGAGTAATTATGCCCCGAAGGGTGTCACACAATCATTTAACAAACTTATCAAGCCTCCTGTCATGCTCATTTACTTAAATCAAAATAAGGTTCTTTTGCATAATTCGCAGCGGAATATTTCAACATCAATGTAAAACATGTAACACAATACATGTAAATCATTCAACAACCAATATCAATTTAATTAAAACATCCCCTCCCGATGTTACATCTATCAGAGCATGACCCATAAGAACTACTCTAGACTCCAAGCATTAGCTTCTACTCAACTCATTTCTCGTTACCTGAAAAATAGGCGTAAGGGTGAGTTCCTCAATCAATATAACAAGCATTATAGAACAACATGTAATGCTAAGTAATTAACACATTAATTCACCCTAACCAGACTACACACTCAGCAGCGGCAGTATCCGTTCAAACATCATATTCAACAATAACATATAGCATATATATAATCTCAATCATACTCAACATCAACAACACAACACACAACACACATATAATACTGGAATACATCCATTCATATTATATGCCATACATTTATTATGCAATGAGACTCTATGCATGCGGTACCGACTATTTGTGAACATATAGTTCAACCTCACCGTCCAAATCCAGGCACGGCTACCAAGCTCACTAGTCCCACTCATTTGAGACATAGTGACTCACTCACTAATTCCTCACCATGGGAATTAGCTACCACCCCAAATGGGCCATGAAATGCACGCTACTCACCTAGCATGCAAACAATCAACAACAGTCCAAAAATGACTAAACTCACTAATTCCTCACCATGGGAATTAGCTACCACCCGAAGGCCACAATATGCATGCTAATCACCTAGCAATGAAACATCAACAATAATCAAGAATAGACACATGCTCACACTCTAAGCCATAATACAGTCTATTCACAAATGTATACATTCACATCATCATGTATACCATCACACATCATCAACATAATTAATCACAAAAGCATATCATATCATGCCACAAAAGCAAACACAGTATTAGCACACTCTACTAATACCTATGCCACTCAAAACAACGGGAAATGATCCCTATCACATCATATCTCAGCTAAGTCGCATCACTCAGCCTAAACAACCAAAAACTGCACAACAGTAGCACAGCAAAACACAATTCTGCCCATACGCGTATTGCATCTTCCATACGCGTATTGCCCAAACCTGGCCAAACCCATACGCGTAATGCCCACTCTCATACGCGTATTGCGCATTTCCTCGCCCAACTCATACGCGTATCACCTGTCTCATACGCGTATGCTACGCGTAACAATCTCCCATTACGCGTACCAACAGAGACCAATTCACGTTCAAAATGTCATCTTTCTTACCCATACGCGCAAGGCTTCCCCCCATACGCGTACCAACATCTCATACGCGTATTGCCTAGTGCCATACGCGTATGACCAGAAACCAGAGCTCACAGATCTGCAATGGCTTTCTCTGCTACGAGATCTACCCAATTCAACCTTCTACAGTCCAAATTTTACACACAATTCATTCCTATCATCTATCACTAATCATACACTTTCGATTTTCACAATTTGCTAACCTTTCCATCTCAAATTCCTACGAATTTCGTCAATTATATTCCAATTTTCGTTCCTCTCAACAGTTCACAAATTCAACATATATTATCCAATCATAGGTAAAACAATGGTCTATCACTACCCAGTACATATCATCCCATAGTACCCGTTAATTGATGATAAACCCCCCTTACCTGAGTTAATCCGGCAGCTTCCGAGCTCCAAGCTTCTCCTCTTCTCTTGCTCTGCCTTTTGCCCTTTTCCTCTTTCAGCAGCTTCTCTGAGTTTCCTTTTCACGTGAAAACCCTTTTTACCAAAAATGGGACTTTTTTATTATTCCAACTTATTTTATTCCAATAAATAATAACCCAATAATTATTATTTCAAAATAATAATAATAATCCAAACTCCCAATTATTCGATTAAATTAATAAATAAAATATTAATTTAAATTAAATAATTAGCTTAGTTTAATTGGGGTGTTACAACTCTCCCCCACTAAAAGAGTTTTCGTCCTCGAAAACATACCTCAAGCAAATAACTCCGGATAAGACTCCTTCATCTGACTCTCAAGTTCCCAGGTCACATTGCCACCTGCTGGTCCTCCCCAAGCTACCTTCACCAATGCAATCTCTTTACCCCGCAACTGCTTCAACTCTCGATCCTCGATCCTCATAGGTGATGTTTCAACAGTCAGGTTATCTCTCACCTGTACATCATCTACTTGGACTACATGCGACGGATCATGAATGTACCTCCTCAACTGAGACACATGAAAAACATCATGCAAATTCGCAAGCGACGGCGGTAAAGCGATACGATAGGCTACCTCTCCTATCCTCTCTAAAATCTGATAAGGACCAATAAATCGAGGTGTCAACTTCTTCGACTTCAAAGCTCGACCAACACCAGTTATCGGAGTAACACGAAGAAACACATGATCTCCCTCTTGGAACTCAAGTGCCTTCCTCCTCTTATCATGATAACTCTTCTGTCGACTCTGAGCAATTCTCATCTTCTCCTGAATCATCTTAATCTTGTCTGTAGTTTGTTGAACAATCTCCGGTCCAACCACAACACTCTCACCGGACTCATACCAACATAAAGGTGTCCGACATCTCCTACCATACAAAGCTTCAAACGGTGCCATACCAATGCTCGAATGAAAACTATTGTTGTAGGTAAACTCAATCAAAGGCAAATAACAATCCCAAGCACCTCTTTTTTCCAAAACACAAGCTCTCAGAAGATCCTCCAGTGACTGAATCGTCCTCTCCGTCTGACCATCAGTCTGCGGATGATATGCAGAACTCAATCTCAGCTTAGTTCCCAAAGCCCTCTGCAAACCTTCCCAGAACTTTGATGTAAATCTAGGATCTCTGTCCGAAACAATACTCGATGGAATACCATGCAAACTTACAATCTTCTCAATATACAACTCGGCTAGCCTCTCTAACGGATAATCCATTCTGATCGGAATGAAATGAGCCGACTTCGTCAATCTATCAACAATCACCCAAATAGCCTCAAAATTCTTACTTGTCCTCGGCAAACCAGAAACAAAATCCATACTGATACTATCCCACTTCCACTCTGGAATAGCCCACGGTTGCATTAGCCCAGACGGCTTCTGATGCTCAATCTTCGACTTCTGACAAGTCAAACAGGAATACACAAAACTTGCAATTTCTCTTTTCATTCCCGACCACCAAAATAACCTTTTCAAATCATGATACATCTTCGTAGCTCCAGGATGAATACTCAAGCCACTACGATGTCCTTCTTCAAGAATACTCTTCTTAAGCTCGGCAACATCCGGAATACACACCCGGTCACCAAATCTCAAAACACCATTCTCATCAAATCTGAATTCACCACCCTGACCTGAGTTCACCAAAGTCAACTTATCAACCAAAAGCATATCAGATCTCTGACCTTCTCTGATCTCATCCAGAATGCCACTTGTTAATCTCAACATTCCCAGTTTAACACTATTGTGAGTACTCTCACACACCAAACTCAAGTCTCTAAACTGCTCAATTAAATCCAATTCCCTAACCATTAACATAGACATATGTAATGATTTCCGACTTAACGCATCAGCCACTACATTTGCTTTACCCGGATGGTAATTCAAACCAAAGTCATAATCCTTCAGAAATTCTAACCATCTTCTCTGTCTCATATTCAGCTCTTTCTGATCGAACAAATACTTTAAACTCTTATGGTCACTGAAAACTTCAAATCTCGACCCATACAAATAATGCCTCCATAACTTTAGAACAAATACCACAGCTGCCAACTCTAAATCATGCGTCGGATAGTTCCTCTCATGAACCCTTAGCTGTCTCGAAGCATAAGCTATAACCTGCTTATTCTGCATCAACACACCACCTAAACCCAACAATGAAGCATCACAATAAACCTCGAATAGTTCCGACGAACTCGGTAATATCAGAATAGGAGCAGTAGTTAACCTTCTCTTTAACTCTTGGAAACCTTCTTCACATTTTGAGTCCCAAACAAACGCTTGCCCCTTTCTGGTCAACATTGTCAACGGTAACGCCAACTTGGAAAATCCCTCAATGAATTTTCTATAATAACCTGCAAGTCCAAGAAAACTCTTTATCTCAGAAACTGACTTCGGAGCTTCCCACTTAGATACCGCTTCTATCTTAGAAGGATCAACAGCAATACCACCTCTTGAAATCACATGACCAAGGAAACTGACCTCTTCCAACCAAAATTCACACTTTGACAGTTTAGCAAATAACTTCTTTTCTCGTAGAACTCCCAAAACCACTCTCAAATGCTCAACATGCTCTTCTTCAGATTTCGAATACACCAAAATGTCATCAATAAACACCACCACAAACTGATCTAGGTACGGATGGAAAATCCTATTCATATACTCCATAAATACTCCAGGTGCATTGGTCACACCGAAAGGCATTACAGAATACTCATAATGTCCATACCTTGTTCTGAAAGCAGTCTTCTGAATATCCTCAGTTTTCACACGTATCTGATGATACCCAGACCTCAAATCTATCTTGCTGAACACACTAGCACCAACTAATTGATCCATCAAATCATCAATCCTCGGTAAAGGATACCGATTCTTGATCGTCACTTTATTCAATTGCCTGTAGTCCACACACAACCTCATAGTACCTTCCTTCTTCTTAACCAATAGCACTGGTGCACCCCACGGTGACACACTCGGACGAATAAATTTCTTATCCAACAAATCTTCCAACTGACTCTTCAATTCAGCTAGCTCAACAGCAGACATACGATACGGAGCCATCGATATCGGTCTAGTACCAGGTACCAAATCAATCGAGAACTCAACTTCACGTTCTGGTGGCAATTCATTCACTTCCTCCGGAAACACATCAGGAAAATCACACACTACAGCTAGATCGCCAATCACCAGTTTATCTTTAGCTTCCAAAGTCGCTAACAGCATAAACAACTCGGCACCATCTGCCACTTCCTCATTCACCTGCCTGGCTGATAAAAACAAACTCTTTCCTTCCTCAATCTCAGGGAATATCACAGTCTTATCAAAACAGTTGATATAGACTCGGTTAAACACCAACCAGTTCATACCCAGAATAACATCAATCTGCACTAATGGAAGACACACAAGATCTATCCCAAAGGCTCTACCAAAAATACTCAAAGGACAATTCAAACAAACAGAAGTAGTAGTCACTGAACCCTTCGCAGGAGTATCAATCACCATACTACCCAACATCTCCGATATCTCTATCTTAAGTTTCACAGCACAATCCAAGGATATAAAAGAATGAGTAGCACCGGTGTCAATAATAGCTACAAGAGGAAAGCCATTAATATAACACGTACCTCGGATCAAACGATCATCTGCAAAAGCCTCAGAACCTGATAAAGCAAAAACCTTGCCTCCCGACTGATTCTCTTTCTTCGGCTTAGGGCACTGTGGACTGATATGACCCACCTCTCCACAGTTGAAGCAAGTCACAGTCTTCAATCGGCAATCCGCAGCCAAATGACCACCTTTTCCACACTTGAAGCATTTCTTCTCATTACTGGTACACTCATGGATACGATGTCCAGCCTGACCACATCTGTAACACTTAGCAGGAGCACTAGAATCTCCTCCACTAGGTCTCTTCATTCCACTTTGCCTCTGAAAACCTTTGCCAGCTGCATACGGTTTCCCACGATCAACCTGATTCTTACCCTTCCTATCAACCCTCTGCTGATAGCTCTCTGCTCTGGCTTTGGAATCCTGTTCAAAAATCCTGCAACAGTCAACCAAATCAGAAAACACTCTAATCCTTTGATATCCAATAGCCTGCTTGATCTCGGGACGCAACCCGTTCTCAAACTTCACACACTTTGAAAATTCCCCAGCAGCCTCAGCATAGGGAGTATAATACTTCGACAGCTCTGTGAACTTAGCAGCATACTCCGTAACAGACCTGTTACCCTGCTTCAATTCCAAGAACTCTATCTCCTTCTTCCCTCTGACATCCTCGGGAAAATACTTCCTCAGAAATCTCTCTCTGAACACAGCCCAAGAAATCTCAGCATCTCCAGCAGTTTCCAACTCAGTGCGGGTAGCAACCCACCAATCATCAGCTTCCTCTGACAGCATATATGTACCGAACCTGACCTTCTGGTTATCAGCACACTCAGTTACTCTGAAGATCCTCTCAATCTCCTTCAACCACTTCTGAGCACCATCTGGATCGTATGCTCCCTTGAACATTGGAGGATTGTTCTTCTGGAACTCACTCAACTGACGAGCAGCTCCCATTCCCATAACATTCGGATTTCCTCCAAGTACTCCAGCTAGCATACCCAGAGCCTCAGCAATCGCAGCATCATCTCTACCTCTTCCAGCCATCTCTATTCTGAAAACCCAAACAAGCTAAACAAATAAGTACTGATAGGGTTACACAACACCTATCCCGTACAGGGGAAACAGAATAATTACGACTCGACACGACCGACTATGCTCTGATACCACTAATGTAACACCCTCCTAAATACCCCAAATTATTATAATTAAAATAACAATATATTCATCAGAGTAATTATGCCCCGAAGGGTGTCACACAATCATTTAACAAACTTATCAAGCCTCCTGTCATGCTCATTTACTTAAATCAAAATAAGGTTCTTTTGCATAATTCGCAGCGGAATATTTCAACATCAATGTAAAACATGTAACACAATACATGTAAATCATTCAACAACCAATATCAATTTAATTAAAACATCCCCTCCCGATGTTACATCTATCAGAGCATGACCCATAAGAACTACTCTAGACTCCAAGCATTAGCTTCTACTCAACTCATTTCTCGTTACCTGAAAAATAGGCGTAAGGGTGAGTTCCTCAATCAATATAACAAGCATTATAGAACAACAAGTAATGCTAAGTAATTAACACATTAATTCACCCTAACCAGACTACACACTCAGCAGCGGCAGTATCCGTTCAAACATCATATTCAACAATAACATATAGCATATATATAATCTCAATCATACTCAACATCAACAACACAACACACAACACACATATAATACTGGAATACATCCATTCATATTATATGCCATACATTTATTATGCAATGAGACTCTATGCATGCGGTACCGACTATTTGTGAACATATAGTTCAACCTCACCGTCCAAATCCAGGCACGGCTACCAAGCTCACTAGTCCCACTCATTTGAGACATAGTGACTCACTCACTAATTCCTCACCATGGGAATTAGCTACCACCCCAAATGGGCCATGAAATGCACGCTACTCACCTAGCATGCAAACAATCAACAACAGTCCAAAAATGACTAAACTCACTAATTCCTCACCATGGGAATTAGCTACCACCCGAAGGCCACAATATGCATGCTAATCACCTAGCAATGAAACATCAACAATAATCAAGAATAGACACATGCTCACACTCTAAGCCATAATACA
This sequence comes from Lathyrus oleraceus, assembly GCF_024323335.1. Taxonomy (NCBI): domain Eukaryota; kingdom Viridiplantae; phylum Streptophyta; class Magnoliopsida; order Fabales; family Fabaceae; genus Lathyrus; species Lathyrus oleraceus. Next base: position 309,379,670 of record NC_066581.1, read on the forward strand.
GTCTATTCACAAATATATACATTCACATCATCATGTATACCATCACACATCATCAACATAATTAATCACAAAAGCATATCATATCATGCCACAAAAGCAAACACAGTATTAGCACACTCTACTAATACCTATGCCACTCAAAACAACGGGAAATGATCCCTATCACATCATATCTCAGCTAAGTCGCATCACTCAGCCTAAACAACCAAAAACTGCACAACAGTAGCACAGCAAAACACAATTCTGCCCATACGCGTATTGCATCTTCCATACGCGTATTGCCCAAACCTGGCCAAACCCATACGCGTAATGCCCACTCTCATACGCGTATTGCGCATTTCCTCGCCCAACTCATACGCGTATCACCTGTCTCATACGCGTATGCTACGCGTAACAATCTCCCATTACGCGTACCAACAGAGACCAATTCACGTTCAAAATGTCATCTTTCTTACCCATACGCGTAAGGCTTCCCCCCATACGCGTACCAACATCTCATACGCGTATTGCCTAGTGCCATACGCGTATGACCAGAAACCAGAGCTCACAGATCTGCAATGGCTTTCTCTGCTACGAGATCTACCCAATTCAACCTTCTACAGTCCAAATTTTACACACAATTCATTCCTATCATCTATCACTAATCATACACTTTCGATTTTCACAATTTGCTAACCTTTCCATCTCAAATTCCTACGAATTTCGTCAATTATATTCCAATTTTCGTTCCTCTCAACAGTTCACAAATTCAACATATATTATCCAATCATAGGTAAAACAATGGTCTATCACTACCCAGTACATATCATCCCATAGTACCCGTTAATTGATGATAAACCCCCCTTACCTGAGTTAATCCGGCAGCTTCCGAGCTCCAAGCTTCTCCTCTTCTCTTGCTCTGCCTTTTGCCCTTTTCCTCTTTCAGCAGCTTCTCTGAGTTTCCTTTTCACGTGAAAACCCTTTTTACCAAAAATGGGACTTTTTTATTATTCCAACTTATTTTATTCCAATAAATAATAACCCAATAATTATTATTTCAAAATAATAATAATAATCCAAACTCCCAATTATTCGATTAAATTAATAAATAAAATATTAATTTAAATTAAATAATTAGCTTAGTTTAATTGGGGTGTTACAATACTCACCTATATCCTTAGTGATGGACAATGAGTCTTCCATGCTTATTATAGGGTTAACCCCTCACTAGGATGTTGAAGCTATCCTCACATGGTGGATTTGTGGTTTTAGGTTGAGTTTTCTCCCTTGGAAAACAAAAGACCTTAAGGCTTTTGGATCAATCAATTCACCAACTCATTTTTGAGAATTTTACCCCGAACTACGAGGTTTTGATCCTAATCTTTTTTAAGATGGTACGTAGGCAATGTGTTTATCCATCCAAATGCAAAATGTAAATAACTTTATATTCTTCTCTCATCTCTTCAATCATGTTTGCACAAATAAATTTTCAAAAATACCAACCTTACAACAAGTGTGAAAAGGGCTCCCTAGGAGTACCTAGGATGTTTTGGGTGCTTAAAACCTCCCCATTGCATAACCAACCCCCTTACCCCGATCTCTGACATTTTTACTAGTTTTTGATTCGATTAAACTTTTAGGTTTTTGTTCGTTTTCTAACCATTCCTTTGGATAAATAGAAGTGCGGTGGCGACTCGACTTGTATGGTTTACCTTGGATTTAGTCAATATCTCTAATGGTAACGAATACCCCGCTACACAATGGAAAAAACATTGTGCCTTGCAAAAATGTCAAAAATTTCAAGAAATTTATTGCTCAAGACCTCTGCCCCCCCAGTTTTTGGGATTGCAATATTTGGTGACGGCGAGACATTCGACACCATATTTTCCTTTACCTAATAAAATCCTTGAGATTTTCTTTCGATACCTTGTACCCATAGGAGATTTATGCTAACTCGTTGGCTTCTTGATTCTCCATTTTGGGCACATGCGTAATGCTGACAACCTCGAAGCATTCTAATACTTGCGTCGCCATTGCGAAATACATCAGCAGATTTTCTTTAATGCACTTGTATTCTCGTGTGATTTGTCTAATCACTAGTTCCGAATCTCCTTTTATTTCTACTTTCTTGGCCCCTAAATCTCTTAATATTTTGAGACCAGTTATTAGGGCTTCATACTCTGCTTCGTTATTGGAACACTTTCCATCGACTTTATGTTTGAACTTCGTCGAAATGTCTTGTGGGGATAATATTAAGACCCTAACTCTTGTTCCATTTTTGTGACTTGACCCGTCGAAATATAACCTCCAAGGGTTCGTGTCAACCATGTTTAGTGAAGGTTCGACTATGACATGATCCACAATAAAATTTTCCATTGTATGGCCCTTCATAGCCCTAAAAGGTTTATATGTTAAAGAAAATTATGTCAATGTTATTTCATATTTCCCAATTCGACTATGTAGAATGGGTTTAGACAACATATCTTTAACAATATCACAATAAGATGAAACATAAACATCAACTGGTTTTATATATTGCTTTAATTTCATGCATGAGAAGTACAGGCACATGCACAGTTTTTCAATCACACTGTACCTAGTTTGAGCATCTTCAAAATTTGATTGAGGTAATAGATGGGTCTTTCAACACCACTGACATCCTCTTGATCTAACATGCTTCCTATGGTCATATCCGACGCAAAAATATACAAAATCATATTCTTATTCCTACTAGGAGGTAACAAATGGGAGGCTTTTAATGGCGTCGAAAGCCTTCTGCTGCTTTTGCCCTCAGTGAAAATCATTTTCCTTCTTGATCTTGAGTAGTGGCGAAAAAACCTTCATCTTGCCACTTAGATTCAATATAAATCTTCTCAAGAAGTTTATCTTCCCCAACAAAGACTGGAGCTATTTCGTTGTCGAAGAAGGCTTGAGATCCAAAATTGCTTTTATCTTGTTTTGGTTGATCTCGATGCCTTTCTTGTGTACCACAAAACTTAAAAAGTCTACTGCATGTACACCAAAAGCACATTTTAATGGATTCATTTTCAATCCATATTTTCTCATCCTCTCAAATGAGCGTCGAATATGATCCAGATGATCATTTTCAGATGACGATTTTATCACAATATCATCAATGTATACCTGCATAAATTTTTCAATAAAATCATGGAATATGGCATTCATGGCTCTTTGATAGGTTGCTCTAGCGTTTTTTAAACCAAACGACATCACAACCCATTCGTATGTTCCCAAATCTCCAGAACATCGAAATGTCGTCTTGGGAACATCATCTTCTGCTATGAGAATTTGATTATAGCCAAAAAAACATCAAGCATACTCAAGTATTTGAAGCTTGCGGCCGAATCGACTAGCATTTCTGCCACATGCATCCAATACTCATCTTTTGAAGTAGCATTATTTAAATCTCTAAAATCTTATAAACTCTGAGAGTTCCATTTTTCTTAATAATAGGTACTATATTAGCTAACTGCTCGACATACCTTGCAATTCTGATGAACCAGCTTTTAAGGAGTCTTTCGATCTCCTGCTTAGTCTTTATAGTGACTTTTGGAGCAAACCGTCGAGGATGTTGCTTTACTGGCCATTTTATTGGTTGAATAGGCAATCGGTGCTCCACCACACTTCGATCTAGACCATGCATTTTGCCATAGTTCCAGAGGAAACAATCTTTGTATTCTTTCAATACTTCGATCAGTTTAACCTTCATCTTTGACCCAACTTTAATGCTTATGTGTGTTTGTCTTTTTGTGACTTCATCTCCTAGATTAATCTCTTTGAGTGGGTCTTGTGCTTGCATTTTCTGTAACTCATTCAATGGGTTTTTCTCAAACCCCAAAGGCTCATTGCCATAGATGCAATCAAGCCTCCGACTTTCTGAAGCTGTTGTTTGGCCTTGTCGTCCATCTTCACCCTCTTTGGCTTCGATAGCCAAATCCTGTAGTCTCTTAGCTTCTAGGGCCAACTTTCTTTTGTACTCGGCCAAATAGGAAGAAATTCGAGCTAAACATTCTAACTCAACAATCATCTCCATCGACTACAGACCACCCCGTAGGTGGAATTACCATTTCTGGCTCCGTTTCTTCTTCAACATCCCATATGAATCCGTAGTCAGGATCGAGGTTCAACACACGACCTGTGTTGACTAAAGTGTAGGACCCTGATTCGTCATCACAAGGTGTGATGTTTGCCAAATGTTGGTCGAAAGATTTCTTAGAGACCTTGGCCTTATCAACCCGTAATAACTCTATGAGCTTCAATGTTTTCCATGATGTCGTCCTTTCTCCGGATTATGAGAATTTGATGTACAATTGACGATACTTCTCCTATTCCATGGACCCACTCCCATCCTAGGAGTAGGTTAAAATTTGCTCTAGAACTTATTACCATAAAGAGCGTCAATCGCGTGGTCGTACCAACGGCTAGGTCGACTTGGATAACCCCAAGTATATTACTGGTTTCCCCCTCGTAATTTGATAGAACCATATTGTGATGTTGAAGATCATCGTTGCATTTCCCCATCTTCTTGAACAAAGTGTAAGGCATTAAGTTGACGACTGCACCTTCGTCTACAAAAACCTTGTTCACTATTATCCTGTCGACCTTCACCCTTATGAATAAAGGCTTTAGATGGTACATCATCCATGGGCTAGGTCTTTCGAACATGGATTTTTGCTCCTCAACCACACCACTATCCATAACGTAATAACACAATGGTTTACCTCTAACAGTTTCTTCTGGCATGAAGTCCTCCTCTACTTCGGAGACTTTTGATGCCATATCATATTCTGCAGGTAACACTGATACGATGTCGTAGTTAACGATGAAATCTTCACCATAAGTGTCGTCATTAGTATCGCCGTACATATCCTCGTCGAACTCTTCATTGGGAGAATAGTCAAGTTCTTCCTCATCCGACTGAGGGGAGTATTCAGGCTCCTCCTCATTCGATTGAAGTGTGTCCTCAGGTTCTTTCTCCTTCTCGACCTGAGATGAATATTTCATACTTTGAGAAGATACTATCCTTTTTCTTCCTGTAGGGTCAACCGTTATGGCTATTGTCTGATTATCCACGATCTTCCCTTTCTATGCCCATACTCCTTTTGGGAGTTGCCTCTTCTGTCTAGAGGTTTCAACAAGCTTCAACTGCAAAGTCGAAGCCTCTTTCCCAACTTTTTTGTTTGCTGGTAACACCTCGATTGCGTTCTGATCATTGGGTTTTTTACCTTGTAGTTAGGAGAAACTACATAACCTCTTGTTTCAATCTTCTTTTTTGGCATCTTTGTTTATTTTTCCAAATCTAGTACTTTTCACTTTGGCCTCTTTCCCCCCTTCTGGTTCACCGGTTCCACCCACTTCTCCTATGGGATATCTGATGACGGAAGAAAAGTCTTTGGTCGAGGCTGTTGGAATTGCCTCATGTATTCTTTTTTTCGACGTGGTGCTCCACGTTTTTCGAACATAAATATAGGGATGATAAGCTTCTCTTCTTCCTGTGCCTTCTTTTTGTCAACTTCCAATCTTTCAGCGGCTTTCTTATCGAACACAACATTACACTTTGGACATAGTACCGCTTTTGACCCACTTACTTTGCATTTCTCTTGGAAATATGTTAGGTCTTCACCCCTTGAGGATAAACTAATTCTAGTTCATCTTCAGTTCTCTTATCAAAACCATTAGTAGTTTCAACCATTAATACTTCAAAAGATTCAGCTAAAGACTCAACATCCAGAGACTCCATGAGACCATCAATAGTCTCCACCATCATGCATTCAAAAGGTTCAGAGTACAAAGCTTATTCAACCTTCAGAGGATTAAAGTCCACTTGCATTTTTGGCCTTTCGCCAAATTGAAGTCTCCCTTCTTTCAATGCCTTTTGCACCAAATCCCTAAAAAGAACACATTGATAAGTTTCATAACCAAGAAAGTTATGAAACTTATAAAATCCCCTTTTCTTTTTCTGTTCTAAAGGGGGATCCTTTAAACCCTGAGGAACAATAATTTGACCATCTTTAACCAACAAATCAAATATCTCGTCACACTTAGACACATCAAACAGGTAAGTTTTAGCAACATATTTAGCTATTTCTTCTGCTTCGATGAGATTTTTCCTGTTCGATGGTTTTTAATACTTTACACGTGTAAGGAGGTCTAGGATTGAGTTCAACCACGTTGACCTCGTTTTCATCGACAAACTCTTCATCGTCAGAAGAGTATTCCTCAACTGCTATATAAGACACTTTATCTTTCTTATGGTATCGACCAGTTTTGGTCTTTTCGGCTTTCAAGCGTTCGATGTGTCGAACTCTATCAACTAATTGCGCCATATCCCTCAGATACTGGGTATCCAACTTATTTCTGATAGAATAGTCTAAACCACCTGCGACTATTTCGACTAACTCGTGCTTAGGGACTTGAGTAAAGCATCTAGCCTTCAACAGTCTAAACCTATTAAGGTACTGATCAACTGACTCAACAATCTTTTGTTTGATGCTGGCTAGTTCTTTTAGACTTATTTTCGACTGTTCCATGTAAAATTGTTCATGGAACAACCTCTCTAACTACGTCCATGTTTGGACGAATTGTGGAGGTGGCGTTGTAAACCATGTGAACACATTTTTTTGTAAGAGAACTTGGAAATTATTTGAACTTCAAATCCTCATTATTTTCTATGTCGTCAGCTTCAGTTTGATATTTGGCAACATGTTCGATGGTAGACTCTTCGGTGTCTCTGGCGAACTTGGTGAACTTTGGAACCTTGCACCCCTAGGTAATTCTATATGTAAAACAAAATCTGGTATGGGAGAAGAGTATGTTGGCCTCTATAGGTCTGGGTTTATCCCGTTTCGAACTATGATCCGTTCGACAATAGCCTCTAAGTTTTTCTCCCCAGCCATTGCCTCTTGTCGAATATGCCTAACCACATGGTCGGGATCTTGGTTCATATTAACTACTACAATGGTAGGCCTTAGGGCTACCCTAGGAATTGTTTTGAATTCATGGTATTCTTATTCGATCGCTTCATTTGCCATCCCCTCTTGTCGGACCGGGGTTTCCGGTTGAAGTGGAGGTGGGGGAGTCTGACGAACTTGTGCTATAGGAGCCCCTAGGAAATCTCTTATTCGGGTTATCTGAGTTAAATCTTGAATTAAAGATCTCAGTATGGTACCAATTTGATGAGTCAGCATGTGGACCATTCCATGATTCCTTTCATCCATCTGTTGTCTCATGACTGCGGCAAAACTTGATGTGAGAGTTGGGATTGACTGAGATGACCATCTAAGACCCGGGGGTCGACCAAATTGGTTTGCCAAAGGTTCTAACCCTTGGTAGCATGAGAATGGTGACGATGGTGTTTCACTGAATGTCGAACTGGTATTATGCATACTTGCCATAAAATCAGTTGACATTCCTAACATTCTATACATGGGGACTGTAAAACTGGGCATGTATTTCCCTGAAGTTCCTGTCGTCGTCGGCCTTGGAGTTTCAGGCTGACGCGGTGTTAGGATTGGTCCACTATATGCAGTTGAAACCGCAGGTATAATGCCATAACCAACAGCGGTCACTTGCGATGCAACCATGTCTCCTTTCGAAGACGTTTCTTTGTTTGGACGTGGTGACACCACTTTGCCACTACGTAGTTTCATATACTGAACACAACGTATCCCACCAGGTGTGCCAATTTGTTAATGCAACAATCTCTAGCCTTTCTATCGAGGTTTACTTGTAGGACCGGCTACAAAGTCCTAGACTAATATGTGTTAAGTATATGGTGTGTTTATTGGTAAAATGTTTGGAACACTAGAACAATAAGTAAACTGTTTGCAAATAGAAAAATGCAGTAAAAGTAAAAAATGATAAAGGCAAGATAAAGATGTAAATGAACAAAACAAATGAAAATAACTTGACAAGTTAAATGGTTTGAAAATAAATGTGGAAACAGGTGTACATTTTGTAGGAAGTTAACTCTTTTCTCTCAGACGCTTGATACTTCAAGTGTTTTCCTATTTCAATGTTACAAATGCCACCCTTTAGAAATGAAAATCACATCTACTTAAATAGTAATAAAAAATAACTGCTAGGAGGTTATGATCCATTTATGATGCGCCACGTGTCAGAGCCTATCACCCACATCTCTATTAACTTCCCACGAGATTTCCATCATGGTACGCTTGATTTCGACAGGATCACCCCCTTCGCTGACATAGATTTTCTGATTTCTCCCTCCGTCAACTTTGCTTTTGACCTCCTTTCTGTCGTCTTGATTTCGTCCTTCTTCGGGGTTGAAATTTTCCAGCTAATAATAGGGTGCCATAAGAAATTCCCAAAATTTAACTTCATACCTTCACATATCCAATATTAGAAGAAAAGAACAATAAGTGTTTCAAAACTACTTGATTTGAGTTATGAAATACTCAATTTGAGTATTCAAAATTAAAAAATACAATTAATTTGAATATTCAAACTGAAATTTTGGAACTTTGAAACATCCTATGTACTACTTTAGTCATGATTTCTATTGATTTCTATAATATTAAAAATGGAAAGAACATATATCTTGGGATACATAACCTATATCTTAAGTTTCTCAAACATAAAGAACATCTCTCTCTCTCTCTCTCTCTCTCTGGATAATATTGTAAAACTATACTCTTTGTGGATAATATTGTAAAAGTATACAAATTATTGACAAAATTAATACTAAAAACTATTGCGACGCTTTCAATATCTAAACACCATTCCTCGACAACAACGCCATTTTGTTCGGTTGCGGTAAAGTAGCAAGCAAATGTAACTATTTTTATCGTCTCCACAGGGATTAGTGCGACATCATAAGCCGTTCAACGGTCTCTAAATTTCTAAGCTTGTGTTTGAAAGAGTTTTAAAGTAAAAAGATGTGGAAAGTAAGACACATGCAAAAGTAATTAAAGTAATAGAGAGAACTCATAAGGATGAATTTCATCCACCTATCTAATACGCAAATATATCAATTGTTAGTTCTGTGTTTTTATAATTGACAACAATTTTGTTAAAACTTGTATCACATTAAGATGTTAAGCAAGATGTCGTGACATGTTGATCAGACATCTTTGCATGTTTTGTTTTACTTCTTGGAAGACTTATTTTATTATGAGATATCTGAAGATTCTTTGAATATTTAGCTATCATATCTGACTGTCCAAGAAGGTTTATTTTAGGAACTTTTGTTTCGTTTCCAGTTGTGCACTTGTTTCATAAAAAGGGATGTTGAAACATTTTAAGGAAACATTAGATCAAATTTGATTTGATTCTGCAGAATGGATGTTGAAACATTTAAGGAAACATTTAATTTGATTCTGCAGACAAATGTCAAAATATTTAAGGAGACATCAGATTTGATTTGATTTGTTTTGTTTTGGATCTGCTGATTTTTTATGCCTAAGCCCATGCTTACAAAGAATATTTAAAGAGGACGTTACTAAACCTAATGATAGAAGAGAGATTTGTGCTGGAAATTGTTATTGTTAGGGTTTAGTTGTCGTTGTTATTTGTGAACCATTCAAGTAACTCTTTGATACTTGAATTGGACTAAGTTTATTGAGTTGTAATTGTGAATCACTTATGAGCTTTTAAGCAAGAGTGCATTATGTTTCATTGGAAGTGTGTCTTCTGTTCTTTGATTGTTTTTCAGTTGTTATCATTGTTGTGTGATTGAAGGGAAGTGAAAAGGGTCTCATATCTAGGAGAGTCTTAGATAGAAATTCCACGGGTAGTGATTAGGTGAGGAGTTTGTAAAACCAGAGGTTGTTTAGAACTTTAAACTAATATTGTTATAATGGATTTTCTTCCTAGCTTGGATGTCCCCAGATGTAGGTGATGTTGCACCGAACTGGGTTACCAATTGACCTGTGTTATTTTTTTCCTGCTTTTTACACGGTTATTGTTTCTGGTATGACATGTCTTGAACCTGGTGTCGTGATATCGTATACAACATATGTTATATACATAATTGTTTATAGTGTGACATGTCTTTAACCCGGTGTCGTGACATCATATACAACACCTGTTATCTGCATAATTATTTATGGTGTGACATGTCATAATCCTGGTGTCATGACATCGTATACAACACATGTTATCTACTTACTATTATTGTTGTGTGAAGTCCTGATATTAGTGTCGTGACATCGCATACGACATATGATATTTGTGTACCAGAATTTTCAATTGGTATCAGAGTAGGCATCCTACTTTATTTCTGGGTGAGATCCGGGGAAGATACTTTCTGGTACCATGGAAGGAGGATTTGTTAAAAAATCACCTATCTTAGATGGCACCAACTATGACTATTGGATGGCACGTATGGTGGCATTCCTAAAATCTATGGATAACAAGAATTGGAAATCTGTCATCAAGGGTTGGGAACATCCTGTTATGAAGGACAAAGATGGGAAGGCTACTAACGACTTGAAGCCTGAAGAGGATTGGTCTAAGGAAGAAGATGGATTGGCTCTTGGAAACTCCAAAGCTTTGAATGCTCTATTTAATAGAGTTGACAAAAACATATTCAGGTTAATAAACACTTGTATTGTGGCCAAAGATGCATGGGAAATTCTCAGAACCACCCATGAAGGTACATCTAAATTGAAGATGTCTAGACTTTAGCTTCTCACTACCAGATTTGAGAATCTAAAGATGAAAGATGATAAGAGTATTCATGATTTTCACATGAATATTCTTGAAATTGCAAATTCATCTAGTGCCTTGGGAGAGAAGATGTCAGAAGAAAAGCTGGTTAGAAAAGTTCTCAGGTCCCTACCTAAGAAATTTGACATGAAGGTCACAACCATTAAAGAAGCCCAATACATCAGCAACATGAGAGTAGATGAACTTGTTGGGTCACTCCAAACTTTTGAATTGGGTATTAGTGACAAATCTGAAAAGAAGAACAAAAGTATAGATTTGTATCCAACACTGAAGATGAAGAGGACCAATGTGACTTGGATACTGATGAGGGAATGTATAATCATATTGTACTGCTTAAGAGACAATTCAACAAGGTGCTAAAGGGAATAGATAGGAAGTTGAGACCAAATGTCAAGAACATCTCATCTGACATCAACAAGAATAGTGATTCCTAGAGAAAAGTAAGAATAGAAGAAAATCACAATCAAGGAAAAGATATTCAGTGTCATGAATGTGAGGGTTTTGGTCACATTAGATCAGAATGTCCCATGTATCTCAATAAACAAAAGAAGGGCTTGTCTGTTTCTTCGTCTAATGATTCTGAAGGTGAAACTGATGATGAAACTGCTAAACATGTTACAACTTTCACTGGTAGATATGAATCTGATGAAGATTCTTGTGATGAGGATGTCTCTTATGAAGAATTGGTTTCTTCCTACAAAGAGCTTTGTGTCAGAAGTGAAGAGGTGTGTAAGACAGAAGAAGAGCATAAGATAATCATAACTCAACTACAAGATGGAAAAGAGAAACTTTTATCTACTATAACTGATCTTGAAAATGAGGTAACTCTATTGTCTTCTAAACTTGAAAACATGACTAAATCCATAAGAATGTTGAACAATGAGTCTGATATGCTAGATCAAATTCTTCAAGTTTGAAAAGAGGCTGGAAACTTAAAAGGTATAGGTTTAAATTACCAATATCAAAATAAACAAGGAAAAACCCCTGTGACAAAATTTATTCCTCCAGAAAGGAAGTATGAGCCTATGATGTCCAACCAAATGTTACAACATCCTTTCAGACATCAGGAAACTCAAGCTAAAATCAAGTTTTATCCTTGTAAATGTCATTATTATGGTAAATATGGACATATAAAGCCTTTCTACTACAGACTGCATGGTTATCCAAAACATCCAACACACCATAGGGCTAATCATGTCATGATTAAAACTAGAAAGGAGTAGAAACCTAAGGTTGTTCCACATTAAACTACTTGTTCTTCAACATGCCTAATGTCCAAGGAAGATGAAGTCAAGTTGTGGCACCAAAATCTTGGACATCTGAATCTCCAAGGGATATCTCTTGGTTACTCTACAAACAATAGAGCTTATAGAGTATTTAACTTCAGAACCAATGGCGTGATGAAATCCATTAATGTTGTAGTTGATGATTCAATTATTGTAAAAGGGACTGATGTTGATGAAAATGTTGGAACATCATCTCATCAGACTGATGCTTCAGAAAATATGGAAACCATTAAGTCAAATATTGAGCCAGCAAGGAATGAATCAGATGCTTATGCTGACATTTGAGCTGTTTGTTTTTCTATTTGATTTTGCATGTTTTTGTGTGGGCCTTTTCCCTGAGTATTGAACCTATGTGTGCCATGGCCCGTAACTTTAACTCACTTGTTCTGCTACTGCTTTGCTCTATTATTTTGTTGCCATTGATGAAGGCCTACTTGGTTTGTCATATTCTGGCTAAAAAGGGGGAGTAGATAGTGTAGAGATGTCTAGTTGTGCTCTTCATTTTTTTGTATTCTCTATGTGAAGGTTGTTTCTTTTAGGGGGAGTATGTTTCCTATGTGATAGGGGGAGTTATTTATGTGTTGGTGATCATGACATTCAGGGGGAGTTTGATTTGTTTGTACCAAGGTTGTTGTGTACTTGCTGTGATGTCAGACAAAATGTCTTGACATTTTGTTTCAGAGAATTTTGTTTGTGCTTAGGCTATTGTGTACTTGCTGTGCTGTCAGACAAAATGTCTTGACATTTTGTTTCAGAGAATTCTGTTTGTGCTTAGGTTGTTGTGTGCTTGTTGTGATGTCAGACATAATGTCTTGACATTTTGTTTCTGAAGGAGGCTTGGAGTGTGAGAGTTTATTTATCTCTATGTCTTTTCTGTGAGACTGGGTTTCTACTACCTATTTATGTTGTGTATGTCTCTGATATGTATTGGTGTTATACCAAGTGTTTGGTTTTTGTGCTTGTGACTATTGCTATTCTTTTATCTTTTCTTCATCTATATGATGCAAAGCTTATTTTAGCCAAAATTTTCCAAAGGGGGAGATTATTAATTCTCTGTTTTTATGATTAGCAACAATTTTGTTAAAACTTGTATCACAACAAGATGTTGAGCAAGATGTCGTGACATGTTGATCAGACATATTTGTATGTTTTGTTTTACTTCTTGAAAGACTTATTTTATTATGAGATATCTGAAGATTCTCTGAATATTTAGCTATCATATTTGACTGTCCAAGAAGGTTTATTTTAGGAACTCTTGTTTCATAAAAAGGGATGTTGAGACATTTTAAGGAAACATTAGATCAGATTTGATTTGATTTTGCAAAAGATTATGTATAATGGATGTTGAAACATTTAAAGAAACATTTGATTTGATTCTGCAGACAGATGTCAAAACATTTAAGGAGACATCATATTTGATTTGATTTGTTTTATTTTGGATCTGCTGATTTTTTATGCCTAAGCACATGCCTACCAAAGGCTATTTAAAGAGAACGTTACTAAACCTAATGACAGAAGAGAGATTTGCGCTGGAAATTGTTGTTGTTAGGGTTTAGTTGTCATTGTTATTTGTGAGCCATTCTAGTATCTCTTTGATACTTGAATTGGATTGAGTTTATTGAGTTGTAATTATGAATCACTCATAAGCTTTTAAGCAAGAGTGCATTCAGTTTCATTGGAAGTGTGTCTTTTGTTCTTTGATTATTTTTCAGTTGTTATCACTGTTGTGTGATTGAAGGGACGTGAGAAGGGTCTAATATCTAGGATAGTCTTAGATAGAAATTCCACGGGTAGTGATTAGGTGAGAAGTTTGTAAAACCAAAGGTTATTTATAACTTCAAACTAATATTTTTATAGTGGATTTCCTTCCTGGCTTAGATGCCCCCAGATGTAGGTGATGTTGCACCGAACTGGGTTAACAATTGACCTGTGTTTTCTTCCTGCTCTTTACACTATTATTGTTTATGGTATGACATGTCCTGAACCTAGTGTCGTGACATCGTATACAACATTTATTATCTGCATAATTGTTTATGGTGTGACATGTCTTGAACCTGGTGTCGTGACATCATATACAACATTTATTATGTGCATAATTGTTTATGGTGTGACATGTCCTGATCCCGGTGTCGTGACATCGTATACGACATCTGTTATTTGCTTACTATTATTGTTGTGTGAAGTCCTAATATTAGTGTCGTGACATCTCATACGACATCTGATATCTGCATACCAAAATTTTCACTAATTAGCTACACATAACTTAAAACACTTACCAATATCATCACGTACCGCTTACATTAATGTCCATGTCTGCAACACCGACAAGAGTTCTACCATATTGTCTAATTGACGATCTCTCAGCCTATCAAACATTACAGAGCATTAAGATTTGATACCCACGATGAATGTTAGATCTAAATCTATGTCTAGAATTTAGCGTCTAACAAATGATTATCCTAGATCTAGATTCGAAGAGTATTTCTCAATAACAAATCAAATCAATAGATAAACAAGTAAATAAGGATAACATCAATATAAATTCATAAAATAGATCGTATACAACACCATGATAAATAAATATGTATACTATCAAAGTAAACTTGCATACAAACCCAATAATAGATGTACATAGAGAAGAATAAAGATGAACAAGAATCTCTCCATGTGTCAAGTAGATTGGTGCAAATCCCACTCCGAATATTCAAGATTGCAACCTCTAATGTTGTTTCTAAGCTACTCTCCACACAAAAATGATGCTGATGGAATTGGGGTTAAAAGTTACCAAAACCATCCCTAAAAAATATGTGTACAAAAGAATATATAAGGGCTGAAAAAGTGGAATCGCGCTAGGCTCAAGCAGAGCTCGCTTAGCGCGATCAACAAAAATGAACTTAAACCGCCTTGATTCACGCTAAGCGCGCTTCTAGCACACTCCTAACACGAATTTCTCAAATTCCCCCTAACTTTGGTTTCTAAGCACGCTAGGACCGCGCTAAGCCCAAGAAGGAAAACTTGGAATCTTCAAAAATGTTTTTTTAGGTCATGCTTGAAACCATGTTTTTGCCTATGATTCCAATGCTTTAATTATTTATGAAAACCTACAAAAAGAGATGAAAACTATCAAACTAAGCGATATTTACATGATAACGTAAACTATACAATACATCCGTAAAAGTTGAGGTTTATGCATGAAATTCAATTGAAACAAGTCAATAAGTGCCAATTATTCACACACACACACAATTACCATAATTTAGCACTTATCAAGCATCTTGGTGTTTATTTGTGCATCTTGCATTTCTTGGTGTTTTTACCGCTCTCTGGTGTTTTTCTCCCAGTGGAGTGTGTGTGTGTGTGTGTGTGTCCTTTCTCCAATAGAGTGCCAAATTTGGGTCTTTTGTATTTAAGTCTCTTCAATCTCGTCGAGACGAAGATTTCAATCTTCATATCTCCGAATTGAAGAAACTTAAATAGGGACATTTGTCATACCCTAATTTTTAACCCTAAGATCCCATATATCATTTTCATCCTTGCACACAAACAAGGTCACATCTTTGTCCTCTCTCTCTCTCTCATCTTTGGGTTTCCCTTTTTTAGTGATCATCAAGCACGTCTTTGTTGGTGTTTTACCTTTATGTTTATATGTTCATTGCTTATCTAGCCACTAATCAAAATAGCAAAAATATGTTTTGTTTTCTATAAGTGCATTGTGCAAGGTAGGGCTTTTCATCAAGAGCATCAAGCATGGTTCCTCAGCTAGGGTTTTGTTTTGATTCATCAAGTCAAAGTGTGTTCAACCATTTATTCTCAAGGGGCTTATCTCTCAAAACATTATCTCTAAGGTTCTCAAGCATCTTTCAATCTCAGTTTGATCAAGAGTATCTCAAAGTGTTATTGCTTATTTCTCAAGAAAAGTCAAAGATTCATGTGTTTATTTCCATGCCTTCTTCAATAAGTTACCTCAAGATTTGAGCAAATTAATTAAAATACATTTAAGAACACCTTATTTTGAGTTCATATGATCACCCATGTACCTTGAAATGCAAGAAAAGTCCAAGTACACAAGTTTATTCCAAGAGGTTTGACCAAAAAGTCAACATTTGAAGTCAAAGTTCAAAGGATCACAACTCCTTTAATTCTCAACATTTTTGAATGCTTATTTTTGAATATGACTCTTGTAGATATCCTCTACAACTTCTATTTACATCAAAAGAGCCAATTATGCTTGGAGGATCATCAAAAGTTTGAAGATATTATAGGTCATTTGTGGACTTAGTGAAATTTGACATATTTTCAAGTGATTTTTTCTCAACTTTCAAGGATTATAACTTCGTCAATTTTCAACATTTGAGGCTGATTATTTTTGCAAAGTATCATTTATGATGCCCTCTAAAAGTTTACTTCAAGGATTAAATTCAAATTATGCTTGGAAGGCCATGGAATTCTTTGAGACATTATAGGTCATTTTCAGCCATTTGGTACTTAGAATTTTTCAAGTTGCATTACCAGATTTTTGTGCCAACTTCAACATGCCATAACTTTTTTCTCAAGCATCCAAATGAAACCTTTCTTGCCAGATTGTGATATTTGATATGATGTCAACAAATTGCAAGAAGAATGGGATAAAAAAGCCTCCTGGGCAAGATGCCCCATTGAGTTAAACATGGTGACTTGGAATTAAAGAAATCATCGTGATCAGAGTTTTAACTTCACTAATCCTCAATTGAAAGCCAATTTACCATGAGTTTGGGACCTAAACATGCTTAATCAAGTCTCCAGAAGTTAATTGAATCATAAAACGCATGATTTGGCTGAGTTTTGATGGCTTTGCAGTCACATTTTTCTCACTTCATGAGCAAATTCGTTTTGCACGAATTGAACATCATTTGGCACATATGAGATCACTAATAACTTCCTTATAAATAGAGCAATATGTTTGCTTCATTCACAAGATTTGAAGAGCCAGAAAACCTCTGCTTCACTTTCAGACTTTTCTAGAAAATTGAGTTATCATGTTTTGATTTCTACCTGTTTCAATATAATTTCTTGATTCCATTAGCACCTTTGGTCCTCTCTGAAGCTTTTGCAACAATTCCAAAGCTCTAAGACCTCCTGAAGTACCCTGACCATGTCGAGCTTCTTCAACTTTTGGTCATCATTTGATAAGGTAGTTCTTAGTATCATTTGAACTCAAACAACTTACCACAATGTCGTCATTCACTCTCTGATGCTTTCCCCTAACTTATCTGGTGTTGATTGATCGTGTTCATTGTTTAATTTAGTTTTTCATGGCTTGCTTTCTTCTGAAACTTCTATGAAATTCTCCATGCTCGGTTTAGATAAATGAACTTTGAGCATGAGGTCGAATTCGTGATGAGGAGACGATCACATTGGTGATGGTCTCGTATTCTTAATTTGCCAAATGATGAAACTCCGGTGAGGGATCATCGGGGAAGATGACCAGAGTTATTTCAAGTCATCTGAGTTGGCTGTACACGTTGTCTATTTGAAATGTTTTGATTGGTCCATTTTGAATGTGATCCCATGTTTTATTCTGTCTAATTTCCACCGTTCGCTCTAGGCTGATGGTTCTTGGATCTGTCACGTTAATTAATGAGGTCAGATTCAACGCCTCTTGTTTATTTTAAGTTTTATTTCTTTTTCTTTTTCTTTTAAATTGCATTTTCTTTAAAAATTCATAGAAAAATCATTTTTCACCCAAAAAATCCCAAAATAATTTCTAAATTTTATTTTATTTTCCTTCATCTGATTTTTATTTTTTCATATTTTATTTTCTTGATTTTCTATTTTTCTTGTATTTTCTCTTTTTTCCTTTGTTTTAATTGGTTTAAAAATCTTGGAAAATTTATTTTATGTTTGTTATTTTATCTCAAACCTTCCTTAATTTTCTTGGCCATTTATTTGGTGTTTTGAAGGGTTTTATAGATTTTCTCTTTTATTTCCCTTTTAAAATTCATTTTAAAAATATTTTTAGTGCAATTCATTTTATTTTCTTGCATATTTATGCTTGTTGACTTCTGTTGGCCTTGAATCTTAGTTGGTTTGATCATAAGTCTCATCAAACTCAATGGATCTTGGATGTTGATGGGGTGAAAACCCTAATCCACCAAAATGGATGATTAATTTTGATGATGATGACTTGATCAATCCTTTGATCCAATTTGGATTTGGTTTATCTTGTCTTCTTCTCCTTCATCTCTTTCTCTCTCTTTTTCTATGGATCAGTTGGATGGTTTGTGTCCATCTTGTTCATGATGTGTGGATTGGTACTTGATGAACTTTCATCATTTCAAATCTACCTCCTAATTGAGCATGGATCATTTAAGGTACTTTGGATTGATGCATAAGTTTGTCCTAAGTATCATGAAGTATTGGTTGATGTAATGGACCACTCTCCTAGCCTTTGTGATTGATCCATGTTCTTTTTTTTTGTGGGGCATAGCTTTAGGAGAATGATTCACATATTATTTATCTAGCATGTATTAACATAAATATTATTATTGACCGACCTCAGATAGTTGTGACTTCTACATAAGTCCAATCACAATTGCTTAACATAGCACTAAATTTATCCCGAATTGGAAAGTAAGTAATTTTAATAAGTGAGATTGTAAGTCTCCTACTCCCCATGGTATTGTGTGAAAAATATTGTTTCTTTTCACCTAAGAGAGCTAGTGGCATACTTGTTAATTTTATCCAAGTTGGAGCCCTTCTCATGGTGATGTAAAGGTCCATTTTTTCTACCTTTGGTTTCATCTGTTACATGGATTATTCTTTGCTTATTTGGCTTGCTTGAGACTTAATCCAAAGGAGGGAATTCTTGCTTGACTCATGTCATAAAGCTTGTTATCTCTTTCTTAGATCTTTCCTCCCTAGATTTTACTTTAAGTTCTAGGATAGTCTCTTCATCTCCTCCCCTTCTTTGATTTTCCAAATCTTCTCCTCTTTTTCAAAAACATTCTTATTTTAAAACATGAACCACTTTCTCAATAAACCTTGACTTTTGTCAAGTGATTTAAAAAATAATCTTAATAAATGCTAATACATCTTAAGCATATTCAAACCAATTTCAAAAGATTTAAAAAATGCATAACTCATTCAAACCATTTTTTGCCTTATGTGCACTCTTTCTTTTAAAACTTTTTCTCAAAGTTTAGACATGAGTCAGTTCCATAGTTGAGATGTAATTCTCCTATACCCTTAGTAATTATGATAATTATTTTCTATATAAGAGAGATAGTGACATACTTTTTGATCTTTATCCAAGTTAGAGCCCTTCTCACGGTGATGTAAAGGTCCATTTTTTTCATACTTGTAGGTGAATAGTTGATTGTTCTCCCAAAAATGACAATTGTCTTTCTATTTTTGATTAATAACACAACTTACTAACATGTTATTGAATTAACTTTACTTTAATGTCATTTATCTTATGCTCTTTATTTTTGATATCATTTACTTCTTGCTATTTACTTTATGTTTTTATTTTAGCATCTCATCTCATATTGTTTGTGTTTATCCTCTTTTTCCTTTGTCCATTTGGACTTCTTTTTCTTTTAAAGACATTAATAAGGGAAAAAACCCCTAAGAAATTGGTTCTCTAGATTCATGAACTTGAGGCTACTATCATTAGTATTATTGTGGAGCTATAGACTTAGAACTAGTATCTTGACCCTTGCTTTGGGAGTTTGTGATTTGAGACCTTGGGAATCATCTAGTACCTTTGACTTTGGGTTTCTTTTGAAGACTTGGCTTGGTTACTTTGGTTTCATCTGATACATGGATTATTATTTGCTTATTTGGCTTGCTTGAGGCTTAATCCAAATAAGGGAATTCTTGCTTGACTCATGTCATAAAGCTCGCTATCTCTTTCTTAGATCTTTCCTTCCTAGATTTTACTTTATGTTATAGGATGGTCTCTACATCTCCTCCCCTTATTTGATTTTCAAAATCTTCTCCTCTTTTTCAAAAACCTTCTTGTTTTAAAACATGAACCACTTTCTCAATAAACCTTGACTTTTGTCAAGTGATTTTCAAAAAAAATCTTAATAAATGCTAATACATCTTAAGCATATTCAAACCAATTTAAAAAGATTTAAAAAATACATGAATCATTCAAACCATTTTTTGCCTTATGTGAACTCTTTCTTTTAAAACTTTTTCTTAAAGTTTAGACATGAGTGTAAGACCCCAATTTTGACCCTAAGATCCCTCATGCAATTTCATCATATGCATTAGCATTGGGATCACACCTTGTCATTATCCTTCCCCCTTTTTCATTGGGTTTGTTTGGGGAGAGATCACCAAGCACTATGTGATTGTATCATACTTGTATATTATCTTTTACTAACCAAAAACCAAAAATATGTCTTTGTATTTGTCTAACCCTTTTGTAGGTAGGACATGATCCCCATTGATCTATCAAGTTCACATTTAGGGTTTAAGACCCTCATGGCTAAGAGCACCAATAAGGATTGATCCATAATATCTCTAAGCATCATATATGATTCCCATCGATCTCTACATGTCATATTGATCAAGTTTTCTTCAAGAGTTTGGAAGTGATTTGCCTTGGAAACCCTAGTTTGACTGGGTATCTTAAGTAACTTCTCCAACAAGCTATCTCACCAATTGAACAAAATTCTCAAGGGATACTTAAAAAATCATCATCTTATGCATATATAGTCTACCATGAGCCTAGAAAGTCAATAGAGTTGAAGGTTAGCAAGTTGGTTGATGGTGGTTGGCCAGATGAATTCATCTGATCAAAACTGGGTCTCCCTAGACCCTATCTCCTACAATTTTCACCATATGAAAATTATTCCAAGAGAAAAGTTACTCTAAATGACATTCGAAACAACTTTCATGTTTAAGTATAGAGCTAAGTTTGCTTTTAAAGTTATTTTATATGTTGAAACATTATAGGTCATTTTGTCTAAACCCTAACTTGAAAGTCAACTTCCCAAGGCCATAACTTGCTCAATTTTTATGAGACGAAAGATTTCCAAGTTGAAAAATCAAATTCAATATGTCTACTTCAACTTTTATGTTTGGAGTAAGATCTAAATCAACTTTTATGAGCATGTGGTATGAGGATACATTATAGGTCATTTTTGCCCTATACCATTGAACAAGTGATTTTCCTCAACTTCAAAAATGCCTAACTGTATCATTCTCCAAATGACATGAAATTGGTGACCATTTTGAAGGTATTTGAAAGACATAAAACTTTGATGAAGACACTTTTCTCATTTGGAGCTCACATAAAAAGTTAAGTTAGGTGGAATATTGAGATATATGACTTGACACTTAGAAAAATTTTCAACATGTTGAAATTTCCAAACTTCCACCTCAAAATTAACCATGATCCAAGTCCCAAACGAAAAAGTGTTCAACATAAAACTTGTTCCCCTTTATCTAAGCTTTCCAACGAGTCATATTTCATTCATTTTGGATGAGGTTTTCTAGGTCTGTGCATGGTCTTAACAGGTATGTAACATTGGAGAAAATCAAATGTCCAAAACTCCATTTCACTTTGCCTTGCCATTCAAGCATGATTTGAACTTCAGTACAGTTGCAATTGGATCATAATGGATTGCTTCATGGGCCTATACACGCCCATTCAAGCTTGTGCATCACCCTTGCCATTTTTAGCAATTTTTCAAGTGTGCAATTATCAATCCCAAATGCTATAAATACAAGGCCTCTAAGCTCATTTCAAACACACCTTGCGCGCCAGTTTTCCCCCCATTGAAACCTTCACAATTCAAAGGAAAACCTGAGAATTTTCAACTTGAAAATTGAGTTTGAATCTCACTGTTTGGAGATTCAAAAACTCCAGGATCCAAAGCTTTGTACCATTGCCAAACCACTTCTGCAAGCTCCTCGAGTGTGATCAAGTAAAGTTTGAAGTAAGCAAGATCCATTTCTGCACAACATCGAAGGTAATTTTCAGAAATCTTTTTCTCTTCGATTCTCACTCAATTCTCATCAATTCTCTTGGATCTTTGGTTGTCTGAAGTCCTACCAATGTAGGCAAGAAGATTGAGTTGCTTTGAGGTCAAATCGAAGCAACTCAGTTGACACACCTCAAAATTCAACTCCTCATATCTTTTTATATATTTGGAGTTAGTTGAAATTGAGGTCAGATTCATGCTCTACGCCATTTTTTCTTCCAGATCATGTCCTCTTTTTTAATTTTCTTGATGGTGATGAGTGAACTAGTCAGGTGGACCTCGCCTGAGAAGGTGACCAGAGGTCCAACACCGGTGATGTGTTGGATAGGTTCTGAGCCATTGATCTTGTTTAAATTGTTTTAATCTTGAGCGTTGCTTTTGAATACCATTGATGTGGCGCACTGACTCGTGTGTTTGGTGGAACGCGCGTTTTAGACCACTTGATCTGCCACCTCAATTAATGAGGGAGATCAAGTGGTCCACGTTTTTTTGATTTTTTTATTTTCATTTTATTTCATTTGATTTTCATTAATTCATATTAATTTTAATATTGATCAAAAAAATATGAGAGTTTCACCAATTTTTTTTAAATAAATTCTTCTTTCATATTCTGAATTAAAACTATTTTTTGGATCATTATTAATATTTTTCATGATTTATATAAATTGTACTCAGTGTAATCCTTCCAATTATATAAATAAAAGAGATTTTTGGTCATATCAAATTGTTGCAATTGTTGTTATATATACATATATATTTGCAAATAATGTAGTAAGTTCCTTGAAAAATAATAAAAATAAATAAACAAGCATTGCATTTCATGCATCATTTGCATAAGCAGGTTTCTCTTTCGCCAGATGTCTCATTGGTGTTTCTTCTGTGCTTCAGCCAAACTGACTCATCGGTACAATACTCACGCCAATCGCTATAGAATCATGGAACATTTTGAGAAAGAGAATAGAGAGCTGAAGGACGAGATCGCTCGACTAACTGCCATGATGGAGTCAGTGCTAGCTGCTTAGAGCCAGTCTTCTCCAACACCCGCAACTCCTCCTCCTCAAAGGATTGTCATCTCAGAGGTGGCTACCTCTACCATGCCTGTTGCTACCGCTCATTTTGCGCCTGCCATGCCTGCTGGATTCCCGTGGGGAATGCCGCCAAACTTCGTGCCTGAAGGCTTTGCGCCTACCTTTGCTTCTATGCTGGCATCTAGCCGGATCATGTCTGTGCCACCTCCCATTGTGCACACCTTACCCCGCGTAGAAGACACCATTTATCATTCTGAGCCATCTGAGGGCCCGGATGTTTATGAGAAAATGGATGAAATGAAGGATCAATTTCTTGAGCTGCGTAAGGAATTGAAGACATTAAGAGGAAATGATCTTTTTGGGAAGAGTGCTGCCGAATTATGTCTGGTGCCGAATGTGAAGATTCCGGTGAAGTTCAAAGTGCCTGACTTTGAAAAATATAGAGGGAACACATGTCCGCTCAGTTATTTGGTGATGTATGCCCGCAAAAGGTCTACCCAAACTGACAATGATCACCTGTTAATTCACTACTTCCAAGACAGTCTGACCGATGTTGCGCTCATATGGTATATGGGGTTGGACAGTGCAAGCATCCGCACTTTCAACAATTTGGGAGAAGCTTTCGTCAAACAGTATAAGTATAATGTGGATATGGCGCCTGATAGAGACCAATTGAGGTTTATGTCTCAGAAAGATAAGGAGACCTTCAAAGAATACGCGTAGAGATTGAGAGAGTTAGTTGCTCAGATCACCCCTCCTTTAGAGGAGAAGGAAATGACAAAGATCTTTTTGAAGACCTTGAGTTCATTTTACTATGAACGTATGATCGCCAGTGCCCCCAGTGACTTTATCGAAATGGTAAATATGGGGATG
Source organism: Lathyrus oleraceus (assembly GCF_024323335.1). Lineage (NCBI taxonomy): Eukaryota > Viridiplantae > Streptophyta > Magnoliopsida > Fabales > Fabaceae > Lathyrus > Lathyrus oleraceus. The sequence goes on from NC_066581.1 coordinate 309,403,523, forward strand.
AGGCTTGAAGAAGGTGTTCGAGAAGGACGAATTTCAAAAGAGGAGGCATCATTGAGTAAGAGATATGACATTAGTTTCGGGAAGAAGAAAGACAGTGAAGCCAACACAATCATTAGTGGGAGGCAGAGGAGGCCTCAGATCAGAAGGAATCAACCACCCCGTCAACACCATCATCAAGTATTCTCCGTCATTCCAGTATTTTCAGCAAATCAATCAACACAAATTCAACAACATCCACGTCAACAGCAACGACCTCAGCAACGAGCAAACACCTTCAACAACAACAATATCAACAATCATCAACAATAAACATTTGACAGGAATAGGTCTCTTTTGACTCAATTCCTATGACATATGCAAAACTGTATCCATCTTTGGTTCTCAAAAACCTACTCCAACCGAGGAATTCGCCACAAATTCCTGAACCACTTCCATGGTGGTACAAGCCTGAACTCTGTTGTGCTTTTCATCAAGGAGCACCCATACATAATATTGAGAACTGCTATCCACTCAAATACGAAGTTCAGAAGCTAGTGAAAAGTGGAATCGTGTCCTTTGAGGACCGTGCGCCAAACGTGAAAGCTAACCCACTGCCAGCTCATGGGAATTCATCAGTCAATATGGTAGACGGTTTCCCTGGAGAGTTCAAAGTGTTTGATGTCCGTTTCATCATAAGGTCTTTGGTGACGATACATAAAGACATTTTTTTAGTAAGCGACTGTGAGCATGACCATGATGGTTGTGCTATCTGCAATGTTAATCCAAGGGGTTGTATGGTTGTGAAAAGAGACATCCAGCGGTTGATGGATGAAGGTATGATTCAAATTGTTCAATCCCGTCACATAGATGACGATGTGAATGTAATAGTGCCAGTGTTCAAGACACCAGAGAAAGTGGTGATTTCATTCGATAGCAGTAGCAGTAGCAGTATCAGTAACAGATCGGTATCGCTGTTGGTTATACGGTTGCCGGGTCCAGTCCCGTACGCATCCGATAAAGCTGTTCCTGAAATTCTGGTATCAGATATGAGATGTCGAAGGTAATGTCACGACACTAATATCTGAACAACAAGTGAAATATGAATAGAATAAAAATCAAGAAACACTTGAAAAACGACACAAGCAATTGTTAACCCAGTTCGGTGCAAACACACCTACGTCTGGGGGCTACCAATCTAGGAAGGAAATCCACTAAACAGAATTAGTTCAAAGACTCTCAGCAAACAACTTCAAGTTACAGTCTTTTCACCTAATCTCTACCCGTGTGATTTCTATCTAAGAACTCTTAGACATGAGACCCTACTCACTCTCCCTCAATCACATCAGTGATACTAGACCAAATACCAAAAAGAAAGAAGACACACTTCAAGGACACACACTTGATCTTGCTTAAAAGCTTCAATCAAGTAAATAAATACACTCGTACTTCAAATCTTAGAGTGGATAAATTACAACTCAAAAACTCAGTCCAATTCACCAATCAACAAGATGGATGAATGGCTCACAATTCACAAACTCACACAAGACTAATACCCTAATCCTCACTCACTTCACGTTCATGTTTTTTATGTGTAAAACAGGGTTTACATAGTCTTTAAATAAAGGCTTTCTAAATGGGCCTGGGCAGCATGAAACCCTAATTCTATTTATTGTGTATTCCCTAAGAAATAGCAGTGAATCATTCCTTTTTGGGAAACATAATATTTTGGCTTTAAATAGAATTACTCCTTGAATAATGCATGCAATCTCCACATAAGCACACAAAGACTTGCATGAAAAGCGCAACAACAAAATACATAACATTCAGACTGAATGTTCTGTATGCACATGTCGTAACATCGGGTCTGACATCATGAATAAATCCTACACAACCATATCAAACAACCTGCAGAAAGCTGATATCACATGTCAAGACTACAAGCGTGACTTCTTGTGATAACACTAAGTTTTACCAAAATTGATGCCAATTCATAGAACCAACAAACTCCCCCTTTGGAATTTTTTGGCTAAAACAAATAAAAGAACACACGATCACAAGAAATCAATCAGAGCATCAGTTCAGCATCAGAAAAAAACATACACACGTCACTAGCAAAAACAACAACTAGTAAGCACACAAGCACTTGCACATACAACACTAGTAAGAACCAAGTGCTTGTACTCTCCCTCAAGTCCATGCAACTTCTCAGAACACAACAACTCCCCCTTAAGCCAGTCCACAATGAGCAACAGCCACACTGCTTCACACAAACAGAACACAGAGAATTCTCCCCCTGTGCCAAACAAATAAACACTAGAAAATTCTCCCCCTGTATCAGACAAACAGAGCAACAACATTACTACAGAGCTAAGCCAAGATACTTAACTACATCTATAACTACTTCTCCCCCTTTTTAGCCAAAAGAGACCAAAGAGACAAAATAAATGTCTATCTAGTCATTAACCGAAAAACCAGAAGTTAAGGAGTTACAACATCAAATACAGACACAACTGTAAGAATTCTGAGAAACAAACTAAAAGAAACATCCACCAAAAATAAAACCAAACAAAAAAACCATCAAACACAAGAGGGACCAAAGCCAACAGAGCTACTCAGTAGAGCTTGAGTTTGCAGCTTCTTCAGCAGCACCAGAATCAGAATTGCCACTTGCATCATCATTGTTAGTAGACCTCTCACTAGAGGTGTGGGCTTCAGCTTCTTCTTCATGGCTGACATTAGCATGTTCAACATTTTCACCCTCAGCCTGCTCCAAGCTTTCAATCAAGGCTTCCAAAGATTGTTTTCTAGTTGTGGCTATCCTAATCCCTTCACCTAGCTCTTTGCATGTCTCCTTAAGCTCAGCAATCGCTCCAACTTTTGAGGCTGGCCTCTTCATGGTAGATGTCATGACAATATCCTCGACATGAATGCCTTAAAAGAGTTTGTAGTGCACAAACAAAACTGGTTTTCTCCTACTAGGTAAATCATTTGAGCACAGAATACCAGGAGGTTGGTTCAAGATAATTCCATAGATCATAGAGGGAAAAGCAATTGGCAACTTAACTGCATTAGTAGTTGCATGCTTGATGATTTGATCAAACACAAATCTACCATAGTCAAATTTCACTTTTGTCCCAACAACAAAAATAAACCTCCCAAGAGTATTAGCAATGGTGGAGATATGGTTGGTAGGGACCCAGTTAGTAGCTCCTATTTTATGCAGGATAGCATACTTGATAGTCAACTTCCCAGCAGGAAGATGCTTTTTGAAAGACCAAACTTTCACCTGCTTAGCTGTAATCTCTCTACAGACCTGATTGTCTGTAACCTCTAATTCTCCTGCACCCTCATTTTTTCTACCTAGAAAATTATTAATAACAGTAGGAGAGAATGTTATACACTTACCCCTCACATACACCTTGTAGAACTCCTTGCTATTCTTATCAGAAATATCCTCAGGAATATTAATAATAAATTCCTTGACTAAACCTTCGTAGCATTAAGAGAACCCAACAACAATCTTCAAAAGCCCAACAGCTTTTATCAGGTCCATGACCTCCTTGACATCAGCAACATCTTTTCCCAATTCCCTTTCCATAGCTACCCTTCTCTGAATCACAAATTTCCACTTAGCAGCTCCATCCTCAAGATGGAAGGAGATGTTATCCAAATGAACAACATGTACTTTAATAGGAGACTTCCTAATAGTAGTTTTCTTCGTAGGTGAGATGTCAGGGACATCTTCCTCAACATCCTCTTCAGGCTTAGAATCATCTTTGACCTTCCTCTTCTTTATTTCAACCTTGCTCCATGGTTTGGAGGGACCAATACCAGCAGTCTTCTTAGCTTTTCTAGCTGCATAAGTTCAACCACAGATTTTCCTTTGCGAGTCTTCATGCGTTTAGCCACACTTGGCTTTATGTGATGAATCAAGCTTTCCTTTTGATCATCAGAACTACCATCCTCTAGATCAATCACAACATTTGAATCATCATGCTTCTTAGAGTGGGAAGCATTAGCAATGTTAGAGGCCATAAATTTCCCTTTTTCAGACACGGTTTACCCTAGAGAGCACAACCCTTCAGCAGCCAAGTCCTTTTCAGAACTGGAGGAATCATCACCCTTACCACTAGGTTGTTCAACCTCAGGAGAGGGATTCATTTGAGCAAGGGGAATAGAAACTCCCTTCACAGAGTGGCCTTCATTAAGAATCCTACTAACTAGGTCTCTTATAACACGATCAGTATAGTGTGTTCCTTCCTTAGAATTAGTCATAGGAGTTGAACCAGACGGAATACTAGAGGGATTACCTTGATTGGAACATGCAGAAGCGGAGGCATCAATGGAGATGGGTTGGTTCAAATTAATGTCCGCGCCGGGAATAACAGAGAGAAGAGTAACATCCAAAATCTCATCATCAGGGACTCCCATGGGAGGAACACTAACTTTTGGAGTAGACTTATTATTTTTAGAAGCAAATGTATCTTGATGTTGTGACATTTTGGAGTTTTTTTTGGAAAAAGTAAGGTTGCCCTAGCAGAGGTTTGTGGAGAAGGAAAAGGAAGACGGAAGAGTTGGAATAGGTAATGGGTTTATGAGGATAGCGTGTGAAGATGGAATAGATGGTATTTCCAATACAAGGTGATGATTTATCATAATGGGGGCACTTTATTTTAGGAAAATAGACAATAATTTGATTACTTTTTCCACTCCATATTAATTGCTACAAATTTTCATAAAGGCAAATCCCTAATTTCCCTCTCAGGAATTCAAATTGATTTGCATCCAAGGCCTTTGTAAAAATATCAGCTAACTGCATCTCAGTAGCAACATGCTCTAAGGCTACAGTCTTATCCTCCATAAGTTCTCTAATAAAATGGTGACGAATATCAATATGTTTGGTCCTACTGTGCTGAATAGGGTTCTTTGAGATGTTTATAACACTCAGGTTGTCACAGTATAATATCATGACATCTTGTGTGACATTGTATTCAGTCAGCATTTGTTTCATCCACACCAGTTAAGAATAACTACTTCCATCTGCTATGTATTCAGCTTCAGTAGTAGACATAGAAAAACAATTTTTCTTCTTACTAAACCATGATATTAGATTGTTCCCCAAGAAGAAACATCCTCCTGATGTGCTTTTCCTATCATCAACACTTCCAGCCCAATCAACATCACAATAGCCAGACATCACAAAGTCAGATCCATGATTGTATAGCATCCCATAGTCACAAGTGCCATTGACATATTTCAAGATCCTTTTCACTTGGTTTATATGGCTCACCTTTGGTTCAGCTTGATATCTAGCACATACACCTACAGCAAAAGCAATGTCAGGTCTGCTTACTGTAAGATATATCAGACTCCCTATCATGCTTCTGTAGAGACTTTGATCCACACTGACACCACTTTCATCTTTAGACAACTTTAGATGAGTGGGAGAAAGTGTCCTCTTGTGGATTTCATTCTCCATTCCAAACTTCTTAACAATATTCTTGGCATATTTACTTTGAGATAGAAAGATAGAATCTTCCATCTGCTTGACTTGCAGGCCAAGAAAATAGGTTAGTTCTCCAACAAGACTCATTTCAAATTCAGACTGCATTTGTTCAACAAAATGTTGAACCATCTTACTTGACATTCCACCAAACACAATATCATCCACATAGATCTGAGCAATCATGAGCTTTCCTCCTTCATCTTTGACAAATAAAGTCTTATCAATGCCTCCCTTTCTGTATCCATTATCAATGAGAAACATTGTGAGTCTCTCATACCAAGCTCTCGGAGCTTGTTTCAACCCATAAAGAGCTTTCCTCAACTTATACACATGCTTTGGAAGGTTTAGATCTGTGAATCCCTTTGGTTGTTCAACATATACTTCCTCATTCAAGTAGCCATTTAAGAAGGCATTTTTCACATCCATTTGAAACAGTTGAAACTTCAGAAGACATGTCACTCCTAGCAATAATCTAATGGACTCCAGGCGAGCTACAAGTGCAAATGTTTCATCAAAGTCAACTCCTTCAACTTGAGTGTATCCTTGAGCTACTAATCTTGCTTTATTCCTAGTAACCACACCTTTTTCATCAGATTTATTCTTGTATACCCACTTTGTTCCAATAACATTTATTCCTTCAGGTCTTGGAACCAATTCCCATACTTCATTTCTCTTGAATTGGCCTAACTCTTCATGCATGGCATTGATCCAGAATTCATCAGTTAAGGCTTCTTTAACATTCTTAGGCTCAATCTTTGACACAAAACAGGCATGTGAGATCACTTCCCTTGATCTAGTGGTGACTCCTTTATTTAGATCTCCTATAATGAGATCTTTAGGAGGATCCTTCTGAATTCTGATAGAGGGTCCCTTGTTTACTTGATCAGCTTCAGGTTCAGCTTGGGTGGACTCACTCTCACTACTTTTATCAGAAGGTTCAGCTAGGGCATCATTCAGAAATGTTTCAACATCGTCTGTGACATCAGTCTCTTGATCATCAACAACAACATTGATAGATTCCATCATAACTTTAGTTATGGAATTAAAGACTCTAAAGGCTCTGCTGTTTGTTGAGTAGCCCATAAATATTCATTCATCACTCTTGGGGTCCATTTTCTTTGTTCACGATCAGCCAGGATATAGCATTTACTACCAAACACATGGAAGTATTTGACAGTAGGTCTTCTTCCCTTCCAAACTTCATATAAAGTGGTTGAGATCCCTTTTCTCTAGGTTACTCTGTTGTGAACATAACAAGCAATGTTCATAGCTTCAGCCCAAAAGTGGTAAGGCAACTTCTTAGCATGAATCATAGCTCTAGCAGATTCTTGGAGAGTTCTATTTTTCCTTTCCACCACACCATTTTGCTGAGGGGTAATGGGAGAAGAGAACTCATGTCCAATCCCTTCAGATGAGCAGAAATCAACAAATTTACTGTTTGAAAATTCTTTCCCATGATCACTTCTGATTCTAATAACATGACTCTCTCTTTCTCTTTGAAGTCTTTGGAAAAGGTCTTTGAACACATCAAACATATCCGATTTTTCCCTTATAAAATTCACTCAGGTATATATGGAGAAGTCATCCACCACAACATAGGCATACCTTTTTCCACCAAGACTTTCCACCTGCATAGGTCCCATCAAGTCCATGTGGAGAAGTTCCAGCACTTTAGATGTGGTGTCATGTTTGATCTTCTGATGTGACATCTTTGTCTGCTTTCCAATCTGACATTCACCATATGCTCTTCCTTCTTCAATCTTTAATTTTGGATTCCTTTGACAACTTCAACAAATATGATCCTCTTCATCCCTTTAAGATGCAAATGGCCCAGTTTTTGATGCCATAGTTTCACTTCTTCTTCTTTAGCTAGAGCGCATATTGATGAATAGCTAGTTTCTTGAGGAATCCACATGTAGCAGTTGTCCTTAGATCTGACTCCTTTCATGATCACTTCATTTTTTGCATTAGTAACCAAGGATTCAGTTTTTGTGAAGTTCACATTGAGACCTTGATCACATAGTTGACTGATGCTGATCAGGTTTGCAGTCAATCCTTTAACAAGCAACACATTATCAAGGTTAGGAACTCCAGAGCAGTTTAACTTTCCAATCCCCTTGATTTCACCCTTTCCTCCATCACCAAAAGTTACATAGCTGGTGACATGAGATTGAAGGTCAACCAACAGATTTTTGCTTCCAGTCATGTGTCTGGAGCATCCATTGTCAAAGTACCAATCTTCTTTGGCTGAGACTTTGAAGGAAGTGTGAGCTATCAAGTTAGTAGCACCAACCCTAGGAGCCCACTATTTTCTGTTAGAAGAGATGTGTTGTTTGAGTCTAGGTTGATGAGTAGGACTGGGATAACCATACAGCCTAAAGCATAATGGTTTTATGTGACCAAATTTCCCACAGTAATGACATCTCCATCTTTGGTATTTTCCTTTTGAGTGCTTATGTTGTCTTCCCTTGTGATGTTGAGACACCTGATGTGATATCTTTGGTTTGCTATCAGAGGGACTATAATTAGGAGAAGATTCATTGAACCCAAGGCCAGTCATGTCTCTTGTCATCTTTCCATCCTGGAGGATTTTGTCTAAGGTGTCAGATCCACTGTTTAGCATTCTTTCAGACTTAGTCATCTCATCCAGTTTGGAATTTAGGAACAAGGATTCAATCTTCAAATTAGAAATGGTTTCCAAGTGTTCTGTCTTCTCAACCTCTAGTTGGGTTATTAGTTTCTTCTGATTTTCCACTTGTTGACACACTTCTTCACTTCTGAAACACAACTTCCTGTAAGAAGTAGCTAATTCATCAAAGGTTAATTCATCATCACTGGAATCTTCATCAGGATCACATCTCCCAGTCAAGGCAATCATAAGATTGGCAGATTCTCCTTCTGTTTCACTTTCAGAGTCATCATCAGACCAAGTAGCATCAAGACTCTTTTTTTTCTTCTTGAGATAGGTCTCACATTCAGCTCTAATGTGACCATACCCTTCATATTCATGGCACTGAATTCCTTTGCTCTGTTTGAATTTTTCTTCAGATCTTGTTCTTCTTCCAGCATCATTGGACCTACTGATGTTAAATGAGTTGTTCCTGACATTAGACTTTGACTTCACATCCATCCTCTTCAGGATTTTGTTGAATTGTCTTCCAAGTAGCACTAAGTCATTTGACATACCTTCATCAGTATTCTGACTACTTTCTTCCTTTTTATCTTCAGTGTTGGACACAAAGGCTATGCTTTTGACTTTCTTTTCAGATCCATCACTCATTCCCAACTCGAATGTTTAGAGGGATCCAATTAGCTCATCCACCCTCATCTTGCAGATATCTTGAGATTCTTCTATGGCTGTCACTTTCATGGCAAATCTTTTGGGAAGTGACCTGAGAATTTTCCTCACAAGCTTTTCATCTAACATCTTCTTACCCAGGGCACCTGAGGAATTAGCAATCTTAAGAATATTCATATGGAAATCATGAATACTCTCATCTTCTTTCATCCTCAAATTTTCAAACTTGGTGGTAAGCAACTGTAATCTAGACATCTTCACTCTAGAGGTACCTTCATGAGTGGTTTTGAGAATATCCCGAGCATCTTTAGCCACCTCACAATTGTTCACCAGTCTGAAGATGTTCTTATCAATCCCACTGAATATAACATTCAATGATTTAGAGTTTCCAAGAGCTAGTTCATCCTCCTCCTTGATCCATTCTTCCTCAGGCTTCTTATCACTTGTAACTTTTCCATCCTTAGTAATGAAAGGATGTTCCCAGCCTGTTAGAATAGCTTTCCAAGCCTTATTGTCCAAATATTTCAAGAAGGCTACCATCTGAGGTTTCCAGTAATCATAGTTAGATCCATCCAGAATTGGTGGTCTGTTTATAGATCATCTGTCTCTGTCCATAGTACCAGAAAGTAACGTCCCAAGATCTCACCCAGAACTAGAGCAAGATGCTTGCTCTGATACCAATTGAAATTCTAGTATCAGATATGAGATGTCGAAGGTAATGTCACGACACTAATATCTGAACAACAAGTGAAATATGAACAGAATAAAAATCAGGAAACAATTGAAAAACAACACAAGCAATTGTTAACCCAGTTCGGTGCAAACACACCTACGTCTGGGGGCTACCAAGCCAGGAAGGAAATCCACTAAATAGAATTAGTTCAAATACTCTCAGCAAACAACTTTAAGTTACATTCTTTTCACCTAATCTCTACCCGTGTGATTTCTATCTAAGAACTCTTAGACATGAGACCCTACTCACTCCCCCTCAATCACAACAGTGATACTAGAACAAATACCAAAAAGAAAGAAGACACACTTCAAGGACACACACTTGATCTTTCTTAAAAGCTTTAATCAAGTAAACAAATACACTCGTACTTCAAAGCTTAGAGTGGACAAATTACAACTCAAAAACTCAGTCCAATTCACACATCAACAAGATGGATGAATGGCTCACAATTCACAAACTCACACAAGACTAAAACCCTAATCCTCACTCACTTCACGTTCATGTTTTTTATGTGTAAAATAGGCTTTACATAGTCTTTAAATAGAGGCTTTCTAAATGGGCCTGGGTAGCATGAAACCCTAATTCTATTTATTGCGTATTCCCTAAGAAATAGCAGCGAATCATTCCTTTTTGGGAAACAAAATATTTTGGCTTTAAATAGAATTACTCCTTGAATAATGCATGCAATCTCCACATAAGCACACAAAGACTTGCATGAAAAGCGCAACAACAAAATACATAACATTCAGACTGAATGTTCTGTATGCACATGTCGTAACATCGGGTCTGACATCTTAAATAAATCCTGCACAACCATATCAAACAACCTGCAGAAAGCTGATATCACATGTTAAGACTACAAGCGTGACTTCTTGTGATAACACTAAGTTTTACCAAAATTGATGCCAATTCATTGAACCAACAAACTCCCCCTTTGGAAAATTTTGACTAAAACAAACAAAAGAACACACGATCACAAGATATCAATCAGAGCATCAGTTCAGCAGCAGAAAAAAACATACACATGTCACTAGTAAAAATAACAACTAGTAAGCACACAAGCACTTGCACATACAACACTAGCAAGAACCAAGTGCTTGTACTCTCCCTCAAGTCCATGCAACTTCCCAGAACACAACAACCTCCCCTTAAGCCAGTCCACAACAAGCAACAACCACACTGCTTCATACAAACAGAACACAGAGAATTCTCCCCCTGTGCCAAACAAATAAACACTAGAAAATTCTTCCCATGTATCAGACAAATAGAGCAACAACATTACTACAGAGCTAAGCTAAGATACTCAGCTACATCTACAACTACTTCTCCCCCTTTTTATCCAAAAGAGACCAAAGAGACAAAATAAATATCTATCTAGTCATTAATCGAAAAACCAGAAGTTAAGGAGTTACAACATCAAATACAGACACAGCTGTAAGAATTCTGAGAAACAAACCAAAAGAAACATTCACCAAAAAGAAAACCAAACAAAAAAACCATAAAAAACAAGAGGGACCAAAGCCAACAGAGCTACTCAGTAGATCTTGAGTTTGCAGCTTCTTCAGCAGCACCAGAATCAGAATTGCCACTTTCATCATCATTGTTAGTAGATCTCTCACTAGAGGTGTGGGCTTCAGCTTCTTCTTCATGGCTAACATTAGCATGTTCAACATTTTCACCCTCAGCCTGCTCCAAGCTTTCAATCAAGGCTTCCAAAGATTGTTTTCTAGCTGTGGCTACCCTAATCCCTTCTCCTAGCTCTTTGCATGTTTCCTTAAGCTCGGTAATTGCTCCAACTTTTGAGGCTGGCCTCTTCATGGCAAATGTCATGATAATATCCTCGACATGACTGCCTTCAAAGAGTTTGTAGTGCATAGACAGAACTGGTTTTCTCCTACTAGGTAAATCATTTGAGCATAGAATACCAGGATGTTGGTTCAAGATAAACCCACAGATCATAGAGGGAAAAGCAATTGGCAACTTAACTGCATTAGTAGTTGCATGCTTGATGATTTGATCAAACATAAATTTACCATAGTCAAATTTCACTTTTGTCCCAACAACAAAAATAAACCTCCCAAGAGTATTAGCAATGGTGGAGATATGGTTGGTAGGGACCCAGTTAGAAACTCTTATTTTATGCAGGATATCATACTTGATAGTCAACTTCCCAGCAGGAAGATGCTTTTTGAAAGGCCAAACTTTCACCTGCTTAGCTATAGTCTCTCTACAGACTTGATTGTCTGTAACCTCTAATTCTCTTGCACCCTCAACAAAGGTAGAACCAACCTGGGTTTTCAGCAAGGTTCATCAATTGCTAGAGCTAAGGATATGCAACTTAGCTTCCGTAGCGGAGGGTTCATTCATGGCAATGAACAACACTTAGCTGCTATGCTAGAGGATGATGAAGAGGAAGACTGCACCAATTTTGTGACGCATGGAAAGGCTTGCGACAATTAGACTGCTGTTGACATTCATGTTATTTTGCATCAATCTAAGTAATTGCTTTTACTTGTTTTAAAAAATCCTTCTCCTATGCCTAAGGGAGAAGTGAACATTATTGGGCATTTTCAAATTTGATCATCAATAAAATTAACTCTATTCATCCACATCTTTGATGTCTCGTTTTTACTTTTTGTTTTATTCTGAAAATGGTAATCACAAAAAACATAAATAAACAATATAATTGTCCATATGCATAATATTTGGTCACAAATTCACTTCTCCAAAATCAAAATATCAAATCATTATGCAGGTTGGTTTCTAACCCCATTGAATACAATGATCCTCCTCCTTCTCCAAATTTTGAATTCCCTGTGTTTGAGGATGAGGAGGAAAGTGATGAAGAAGTGAGTGATGAATTGTCTCGTCTTCTTAAACATGATGAAAAAGCCATTCATCCGTTCGAAGATCAGATTGAGTTAGTCAACTTGGGTTCTGAGGATGATGTGAAGGAAGTTAAGATTGGGTCTCGATTGTGTCCAGATGCGAAGAAGGGGTTGGTTGATCTTCTTCGAGAATATTCAGATGTGTTTGCTTGGTCCTATCAAGACATGTCTGGTTTGGATTTTGAGATTGTGGAGCATAGATTTCCGTTGAAGCCAGAATGCCCGCCAGTCAAGCAGAAGTTGAGAAGAACGCATCCTGATATGGCAGTGAAGATCAAAGAAGAAGTTCAGAAGCAGATTGATGCCGGTTTTCTTGTGACCACTGAATATCTGCAATGGGTGGCCAATATTGTGCCTATGCCTAAGAAAGATGGAAAAGTACGCATGTGTGTCGATTATAGAGATTTGAATAAAGCCAGTCCGAAAGATGATTTTCCTCTGCCACACATTGATATGTTGGTAGACAATACACCTAAATTCAAAGTCTTTTCGTTTATGGATGGATTTTCCAGATATAATCATATCAAGATGGTACCCAAAGATATGGAGAAAACCATATTCATTACACCTTGGGGAACATTCTATTATAGAGTGATGCCTTTCGGTTTAAAGAATACTGGTGCAACTTACCAAAGAGCAATGACCATTCTTTTTCATGATATGATGCATAAAGAGATTGAAGTTTATGTCGATGACATGATTGCTAAATCAATTGATGAAGAGGAACACGTTGAATATTTGTTGAAGCTATTCCAGCATTTGAGAAAGTATAAACTCCGCTTGAATCCCAATAAGTGTACTTTTGGTGTTCGTTCCGGTAAGTTGTTGGGCTTTATCGTCAGCAAGAAGGGTACTGAAGTTGATCCTGCTAAGGTCAAAGCAATACAAGAGATGCATGCGCCCAAAACTGAGAAGCAAGTCAGAGGTTTTCTCGGCCGCTTGAATTATATCTCAAGATTCATTTCACACATGACTGCCACATGTGTGCCTATATTCAAGCTTCTTCGGAAAGATCAATCTTGTGATTGGACCAAAGGTTGCCAGAAAGCTTTTGACAGTATCAAAGAATATCTGCTTGAGCCTCCGATTTTTGTCTCCGCCTGTGGAAGGAAGACCATTGATCATGTATTTGACTGTGCTTGAAGATAGTATGGGTTATGTTTTGGGTCAGCAAGATGAGACTGGAAGGAAAGAATTTGCAATTTACTACCTCAGCAAAAAGTTCACCGACTGTGAGACTCGGTATTCTATGCTAGAGAAGACTTGTTACGCATTGGCTTGGGCTGCTAAGCGTCTGCGTCAATATATGTTGAACCATACCACTTGGTTGATATCCAAAATGGATCCAATCAAGTATATATTTGAGAAGCCTGCTTTAACTGGGAGAGTTTCCCGTTGGCAGATGTTGTTATCAGAGTATGATATTGAATACCGATCTTATAAAGCAATCAAAGGTAGTGTCTTGGCTGACCATTTGGCCCACCAACCGATTGAAGATTATTAGTCAGTGCAGTATGACTTTCCCGATGAAGAGATTTTGTACTTGAAAATGAAAGATTGTGATGAACCATTGCTTGAAGAAGGGCTAGAACCTGGTTCCCGTTGGGGCATGGTATTTGATGGAGTTGTTAATCAATATGGTAATAGCATTAGGGCAGTGATTATTACTCCTCAAGGCACGCATTTTCCCTTTACAGCTAGATTGACTTTCAAGTGTACAAACAACATGGCAGAATATGAAGCTTGCATTATGGGGCTCGAAGAGGCCATTGATCTTAAAATCAAGCATTTAGATGTCTTTGGAGTTTCAGTTTTGGTTGTGAATCAAATCAAAGGTGAATGGGAGACGAATCAACCCGGTTTGATACCATATAGAGATTATGCGAGGAGGATTTCAACTTTCTTTACCAAGGTTGAATTTCATCATATCCCTTGAGATGAGAACCGGATGGCAGATGCTCTTGCAACGTTGGCATCAATGATTATAGTGAAGTATTGGAATGAAGATCCCAATTTGACTGTGACGCGTCTTGATAGGCCAACTCATGTGTTTGCTGTGGATGTGATTAAAGATGAGAAGCCGTGATATTATAACATCAAGTGTTTCCTCCAAAGTCAGATTTACCCGTCTAAGGCATCTGCGAAAGATAAGAAGACTTTAAGGAGATTAGCCGACAATTTCTACCTTAATGGAGATGTATTGTACAAGAGAAACTTCAATATGGTTTTGCTCAGATGCGTGGATAGACACGAAGCAGACCTGTTGATGGCTGAAGTCCATGAAGGTTCCTTTGGTACTCATTCCAATGGACATGCTATGGCAAAGAAGATGTTGCGAGCAGGATACTATTGGCTGACAATGGAATCTGATTGTTGCAAGTTTGTGAAGAAATGCCACAAGTGTCAAATATATGTAGATAAGATTCATGTTCCTCCGACACTGTTGAATGTTATTTCCTCCCCATGGCCCTTCTCCATGTGGGGAATTGATATGATTGGCATGATTGATCCTAAAGCTTCAAATGAATATCGTTTCATTTTGGTGGCAATTGATAACTTCACAAAATTGGTTGAAGCAGCATCGTACACAAATGTGACCATGCAAGTAGTTGTAAGGTTTATCAAGAATCAGATCATATACCGTTATGGTGTGCCAAGTAAGATCATTACTGATAATGGATCGAACTTGAATAATAATATGGTGGAAGCTCTTTGTAAAGACTTAAAGATTGCACATCATAATTCTTCTCCATATAGACCCAATATGAATGGGGTTGTTGAAGCTGCAAATAAGAACATCGAGAAGATTATTTAGAAAATGGTTGTAGCATATAAGGATTGGCATGAGATGCTCCCATTTGCTTTACACGAGTATCGTACATCCATCCGCACTTCAACAAGGGCAACCCATTTCTCACTCATTTATGGTATGGAAACAGTGCTCCCCGTAGAAGTTGAGATTCCGTCGTTGCATGTGCTCATGGAAGCCAAGTTGACTGAGGTTGAATGGTGTCAGGCCAGGTTTGATCAGCTGAATTTGATTGAAGAGAAGAGATTGACTGCCATGTGTCATGGTTAGTTATATCAGCAGAGGATGAAGAAAGCTTTTGATAAGAAGGTCAGACCTCGGTTATTTAGGAAAGGTGACCTTGTGCTCAAGAAGATTCTATCGTTTAAACCAGATTCTAGGGGAAAATGGACTCCTAATTATGAAGGCCCATGTGTTGTCAAAAGAGCCTTTTCAGGCGGTGCTTTGATTCTTACAACTATGGATGGTGAAGAGTTCACTCGTTCTGTGAACGCAAATGCAGTCAAGAAATACTTCGCCTAAAAAGAAAATAACAACTTGCTAAGTTGAAAACCCGAAAGGGTGGCTTAGGAAAAAATGAGCGTCTCGGTGGATTGAAAACCCGAAAGGGCGACCCAGGCAAAAATTAGAGACATAAAATAGAAATAATTTTCCCTATAAGTTGAGTACCCCACCCTGGGGCAACTTATGCAAAAATTAGGGATTATGGCAAGTAATTGCATCCTGCTGATCTTCAATTTTTGAGAAACTTTGTTGAGCACAAGGGTTGACGTCAATTCATCATCCCCAGTAGCGGCCAAAAGCATAACGAATATCAAGAGTTGATGGAAGGATTAGCGATCATTTGTATTCAATGTAACCCCTTTCCATGTAAATTACCATTTTCAACTTTGTAAAGATCTATGGAGTCTTGTCGTTTACAGACTACCATTCTATTAAATAAAGTTGAGCTTTTATCCAATTGTTCCACTCTTATTTACTTCAGCCAAATAGTTTAAATTTTATTATGATCATTTTTGAATTTAATTTTTTTTAGTCAAAATCATCGTCTTGAATATATAAAAGCAAGAATTTTAAAGCAATTAAAAAGAAATATCAACAACATTTCGAAAGTAGCAAGTCCTAAGTGTGGAGCATTAATGGTTCCCCTGAGCAGTTAACCCTTTAATTATCCCCAGCTGAGCTGGTTGATATTTTCCCCCTGTGGAGTTTGTGGATAATCCCCCAGTAAAGTTTATATATTCCTCAGCAGGGTTGATGTTGGTTTTAATCTCCAGCAGAGTGAGACTGATTTCCTCAGTAAACTGCATTGGTTCCTCCACCAGTCGCCATCCTGTTCGATCCCCAGTCAGAGTTTCCTCCTGGTTTTGGAGCAATTATTTGTGTTTATCCTCTGTACGGTTGTACCCCATTTGATATGGTGTTAACCTAGAATTTTCCGCAGATTCGATAACATTTCCTTTCCTCAGCAGATCTCCTCCTTCCCCAGCTTGGGTTGAGCCTTTGGGATGTTGATCTCTTTGCTCCGACAACTGTTCTCCTTTTTGTGGATTGACCAATTATTGTATCGATGATTCAAGTGTTTGCAACACCTTTGTATCCTTTGTGATCATTTTGTCAGCATAATCATCATATATACATATACATATACATATACACTCATATAATTTCATAATTGCATGATTATATCATCATACTGGTTGATTCGTTGTTTGAGACTCTTATTCTCTGTTATGGCGGTACTTTATCCCCATACAAAGCTGGCGTATGTCCTTCTTCAATTGTAGAGTGTCAGCCCCTTAAGCAGAAAGACTTTAACCTTTCTCCTTTCCCCACTGAGTTATTTCCTCGTGGAAGATTATTGTTTTAGTTTCCTCCCTAGTGGATTACTTAGATGGAATCACTCCCCTTGAGTTCTATCCTTATTGGGTTGAGTCTTGATTGACTGTTTCTTTCTAGTTCTTACCTAGATAGATACTTTGGGTCCCCCTAAGAGTTTATTACCCAGTAACTGGTAATATTCTTCCTAGTTTGCAGTTGTTACTTCTTGCCCAATACCCGACAAAGGTACCCCTGTATTTCCTATCAGTAGAGTCTCCAGTGGATTCATTCTTTTCCTGGAAGAATATCCTTGATATGTTCATCCTAACCGATGACGGATATTTTCTTTCCCTGTCTGAGTTTATCCTTGATATGTTCATCCTAACCGATGACGAATACTCTCATCCTTGGTATTCTACCCAGTAAAAAGGTAGTTGTAATCCCTATTTTGTTCCCCAGAGAGCTAATCCTTGATATGTTCATTCTAACCGATGACATATTTTCTTCTCTTTGCGGTCTTTTACCCAGTAATCGATAGTTGTAAATCCTGCTTTTCTTTCCCCTTTGTAGAGTCTATCCTTGATATGTTCATCCTAACTGATGACGAATTTTCTTTGTGATGGTATTCTATCTGTAGCACCTCAAATTTGCACCCTACCTTTTGTACATACATTCTCATATTAGGTCATAGCATAACATGGTCCACTGCATAACATTGCATTGTCCTTTGCCCAAGTGCAAGATCATCAGACAAAATTAGGTCAAACTGGTTAGGAGATCAGTCAGTCAAGCAAGCCAGTGCAATCTCCATTGAGACAAGGCCCTAGGGTTGGTCCAACATGTTCACATGACCTAGGGGTCCTTTTGAAGTGATTTGGTCAAGGTTTGATTGCTCAGAAGTCATCAGTCAGTGTGCAGTCCACCAGAAACCCTAGAAAGTCAACTGTTGGTCAACTGTGCATTTAATCAGAGATTTGATGGTGGGAATTGGTTTGAGAGGCCTCATTCATGTCCATATAGGCCTCATATGACATGTCAAGCATCATCATTGAAGAATTTGAAGCCAGACAAGAAATTTCCAAAAATAGAAAGTTGACCTGTAATTGGAATTTGCCAAAAATGGAAAGTCTTGATCCTCAAAATTACATCATGATACAAGCTTTAAATGAATTTTTGCCCAACATGAAAGTTGAAGATCTTGTTCTCCCATTTTCAAAAAGTCCAAGAACACTCAATTCCCATGTATGGTTGGTAAGTTATGATCAAATCATTTTCAGAAATTTTTGAACTTCAAAGTGGCATATCTTCCAAACCATTTGGCCAAATTGGGTGGGGTTTTTTGCTACAAGTCACATTTGATGCCCTCTTTCCAAATATGTCATCACAATTTACCAAAAACCCACCAATCAAAATGGCACTTTTTGAAGTGACTTGAATTATTTCAAGTGAGGTGAAAAAGTGATTTTGCAATTTAAGCCTTTCCAATATATTTTGCCAATTGAAATTGCTAAGAAATCATGTTTGGGGTGTGTACAAGGCCCATTTTCGCAGTTGTAACCACAGACCTTGCCATTTGAGTGAAAATTGACAAATTAACCAAAAACTTCATTTTACCAAATTCCAATTACCACACAACTTAATCAGGATTAAGAACCTTAAACAGCAAATATATACTTCATTTGGACTCTGAAAAGCCCTAGCCACTTTCACTCAAACAGACCAAATTGCATTTCTCTCTCAAATCCTCATTTTTGCACATTGGAACTTTTCTTGAAAAATCGCAAAAGAGCTCGTGATTCTGAGCTTGCTTCCATCATTTGCCAACCTTTGTCAACCTTTTGCAAGCACAAGGACCCAGCTGTAAAGCCTTTCAAGCAAATGTTTCAACAAGAGCTCATCCATGGCAGATCGTGTTTTGAGCTATTTCCGACATTGCTGAGCCAAATTCCCTCCTCCATTCATCTTTTGGAAGCTTGTAGTGCATCTGTTTCAGCCATTCACGACCAAACAACCACTACATCACAACTGTTCTTCAAATCAAGTAAGAATTCGACCTTAACCATTCACTAAACCATGCTATGCTTTGTATAGGTCTCACTTTGCTGGTCGTTCTGAAACTTAAATCGTGCAAAATGGTTGTTTATTGAGTGAGAAATTTGGTTTTAAAGATTGATGTTCATTTATGTTTTTACATGATTCATCCATGGTAGTTCGATTTAATGAATTTGGTTGTTGGATTATTGATGCATGATGTTTGCTGGTTCTAATGGTGTATTTGATTTCCAAAACTGTGACAAAAAGAATTTCACGATTTGTTGAACAAGATGAAGGTACTGTAGCATGAACGCATAAACCCTAGTGTATAACCCAGAATCGTGTTTCTGGAAATTCCTTTTGCATGTGCCCTGTTTCATTGCCCATGTAACCAATAGCCGAGTGACACGCCTCCTTCCCATGCGCTGCGTTTCACTAACATTTCCAAGTATTTACAAATATGCCACTGCCGTGCCACATTGCCCTATTAAATCATGTCATTTTTAATTTTTATTTCATTTGATACACCAAACTTCAAAAAATCATAGAGCATCCAATTTTGATCCAAAATTTATGGGATTTTTTGCCAAATGTTCATCATAATCTCTAGTTTTTTATCATATATTTTCCAGATTTTTGGCATGGATGGTTGTTTAATTGTGCTAGAGTTTTGTTCATGTGTCCATTTTTTTGTACACTTTGCCAAATCAATTGTGAAATGATGATACTTTATCCAATGACTTTCAAATTTTTTGTGATCAAACTAGACACATTCATGGTGATTTTGGTGTAGAGTTTGTGAATTTATCATTGCTGGTTTGAGATTTATGATTTTTTGAATTAGGGTGTGACAAATTGTGCCACACCATTGATGTCCAACTTCAGGATTTTGATTACCTTGCCTAATTAACTCAATTTGGTCTGATTTTTTGCATGAACATACTTATGGATGTCTAGTTTACATGTGAATTTTCTTGGAATTATTAATGGCATTTCCTAATTGTTTGGATTTTTCTCCCCTGTTTGACCAAAATGTTGACTTTTGTGACACTTGATGCCATATGCTTTGTGAAATTCTCATACATTATTGGATGGACTTGAAATTTGACATTGATTAGTAGACATCTTAAGGTTTATCATGGTTTTAATCCCATCCATTTCTCATATGTTGTCACTGATTTATGATTTATTGAAGTTGGTGCATGTTTGGTTGACTTCTTTGAGCATGTTTGAACTTGCCTTGCCTTTCTGATTTTCATTGACCAACTTCCCCTTCTCCAAATGAGCTGAAATTTGGTATGCTTACCGTGATATGGATTTTGTTTGATCATGATTTATTTGATGATTTTTGGAATTATTTATGATTGGTTTTGAGTTGAGTCTTGCTGTTGACTTCTATGAGCTTCCATATGCCATGCTTTGACCTAATTTGCTTATGAAAGGATGATGATGAATGATATGAACATGGAACCAATTGATTTTGTTTCTTGATTGTTTGAATATGATTTTGATTGAGTTCCACTTTCTGTTTTGACTTTCTCATCCCCTTTTTACCCTAGGCTTGTCCTAGTGGTCCTGTTGCTCATGTTTGAGTTCATTTTTTCAGGTTAAGAAGCAATTGCCCAAAGAAACTTATACAAGTTGAATGAGTTTGATTTGATTATCATGACTAACTTGTTTGTTTTGTAGCTTGCTTGGCTCATATGCTTGAGCCTTGTGCATTGCACAGTTAACTGATTGTGTAGACTGTTGATCCTTATCTCATTTTGCTTTAACTTTGAGTTGTGTATTGATTCTATTTGACTGGTTTCAGGTACCTTTAGTTGCTTTTAGTTCCTTGTGAACTTTGCTTTGCTTTGCTTAAGAGCAATTTGCATTGAGGTATATTTTCTTATCTTCATGTAGTATGGAAGACCTGGCCTGTTACTTGGCCAGGGAACTGTCTGAAGTCCTCCTTAAGAGGCAATGTTTGTGACTGTTTACATTTGTCCTTGTATAGAGTCAAAGACCTCCTAAGTGAAGAGGCAATTGGCAGAACCCAAGGGATATGCAATCTATCCCCTGCTATTCTGTGTGTCATCTATTTTGCTCACACCACTGTGTGATGCATTGCAGATACAAACCCAAGATCTTGTACAATTGTACAGTTGAGTCAGTTTTAAATGTGTAGAAGGGTTCCCACTTTCTGAACCCACACATTCTTGTCTTAAGCTCTCCCAGGCCAGGGATAAGAGCTGTGAAGTCTTATCTTCACTCACCTTTCATCTGCTTCACCTTAGCCCCTCAATGGCAAGGTTAAGAGCTAACACTACCCAGTTCCAGTGGTTTGTTTGTTGAGATTGATATGACCCCTCGACTAAAACCTAACCTTGATTGAGCCCATTGTTTGCATATAATGTGTGCTACTTGTGCTTGTGTGTTTGTTTGACTTGCCTCCTATGCAAGTTAGGTTTGCTTTAGCTTGCTTCCTGTGCAAGATAGGGTTGGTGTGGCTTGCTTCCTGTGCAAGTCATGTTTAGGATAGGCTTGCTTCCTGTGCAAGTTAGCTAGAAACCTTAACTTAGGGACGACTTTGCATGACAACATCTAGGCTCGAGTCGTAGTCTCCCTAGTGTTGTGTCTCCCTCTGTTATCTGGTTAGGCTAGTCCTGTGTCCCTCCGTAGGGGAACTATGTCGCCCTGATCCTCATACCAGATGAGGTACGTAGGCAGGAGATGAGCTGATCTCTCCGGGTGCCCTTTTTATTTTTGTTTGTGTGAGTTGTTTCTCCTTTTCTGGTTGGAGTCCGACGTAAGTCCAGCGATTGGCAGTTGGTTTCCTGTGCGTGTTTGTTGGTTCGGATGCTGATGTAAGTCCAGTGATTGGCATTCAGGCTCCACGTTTGCCTTTGTCTGTTTGTGTGCGTGTCAGCCGAGCTACGAATGCTCTGATTCTCCTTCGTCCAAAGGAGATACGTATGCATAGGATGCGACATCCTAGCGAGCATGTGTCGTTTCCCCAGTCCGAACTACTTCGACTCTGATGTCTATGCCTGATAGACTAAGTAGGCCCAGGATGCGATATCCTGCCGAGTCAGTTTCAGTTTCAGTCTGCTTTCTTGTATCTCTTTCAGCCAGTGTGTGTGTGTGTGGACAGCGTTTTTAGCAACCATTTTCCTTCCTATTGTGCGTGGATCCCGTCGAGTACGACGGATGCGTAGGGGTGCTAATACCTTCCCTTCGCATAACCGACTCCCGATCCCATTCTCTTTGGTCGCGAGACCATGCTTTTTCCAGGTTTACTCTGAGCGTTTCCTTTCCCTCTTTTGGGATAAATAACGCACGGTGGCGGCTCTGTTGTTCTTGTTCTCCCGCCGGTTTTTTGCGTAATGCGACACTATCCAGTAACTGATAGATGTAATTCCTATTTTGCTCCTCAATAGAGTCTATCCTTGATATGTTCATCCTAACTGGTGACGGGTTTTCTTTGTGATGGTATTCTATCCAGCATTCGATAGATATAATTCCTACTTTTTGCTCAGTTGGTTTATCCTTGATATGTTCATCTTAACCGATGACGGATATCCTCCTTGATATCCCCAGGCAAGTTTATCCTTGATATGCTCATCTTAACCGATGACGGATTTTCTTCCCTTCTGAGTCCATCCTTAATATGTTCACCCTAACCAGTGACAGGTATTCTCATCTTTGGTCTTCTACCCAGTAATTGGTAGTTGTAAATCCTATTTTTTTGGTTTTCCTCGGCAAGGCTATTCTTACGCAGTAACCGGTAATGAATACTCCCTCCTGGTAGTTCTCAGCGAGTCATCCTTGATATGTTCATCCTAACCGATGACGAGTGTCCTCTCTGTCAGATCTTTATTATCTTCTTACCAAGTAACAGGTAGTGGATAATAGATTTCTTCTCCTCCTGTGTTGAAGTTTATTCCTTCCCTAGTTGAGTTAAGTGCATATTTCCTTAGTGAAATCGTTTCTCCTACAAGATACAAGTATGGCAGTTTTACCCTGATCTACTCGTATCCCCTGTAGATATTTTGTTTCCCTGGCTGAGTCTTTCCATTTTTCATGGAATTCCTCTGAGTCTCCCAGCATATTTCCTTAGTGAAATCGCCGGTGATGTGCTGGATAGGTTCTGAGCCATTGATATTGTTTAAATTGTTTTAATCTTGAGTGTTGGTTTTGAATGCCATTGGTGTGGCGCGCTGACTCGTGTGTTTGGTGGAACGCACGTTTTAGACCACTTGATTTGCCACCTCAATTAATGAGGGAGATCAAGTGGTCCACGTTTTTTTTGATTTTTTTATTTTCATTTTATTTCATTTGATTTTCATTAATTCATATTAATTTTAATATTGATCCAAAAAATATGAGAGTTTCACCAAAAAAATTTAAATAAATTCTTCTTTCATATTCTGAATTAAAATTATTTTTTTGATCATTATTAATATTTTTCATGATTTAATTGATTTTTTGGAATATTTTTAATTGTTTAAAAATACTTTTAAGTCTCCAAAAATTCTGAATTTTTTTCTCCAAGGTCCTTTGACCTTGTTTGACCTATGATAAATCTCATGACCATTTCTTTGGTGTTTTGATGAGATTTTAGGAATTTGATAAACCATTTTTAATTTAATGCATTATTTTTAGTATTTTTAAATTGAATAAATGCCAAATAATTGTGTTGAGCTATCTTGATGATTTGTATAAGTTTGACTTGTGTTGTTGGTCCTTAGTCAAGGTTGATTTGACTTTGCTAGGTTAAGATCATTGGATTTAGGGGATTGATGAAATGTATATTCCATCTCCCAAAATGAATGAATGATCTTAATTTGGTAAAAGTCCTCCTTTGATCAATTTGAGTTTTGATCTATTCCCCTCCCTCTTCATCTAATTCCCCTTCTTTATGCATCCATCTCATTTGGCCTATGATATCTTAAAGTCCTAAGGCTAGTTGATTGAAAAATCAACATAAGTATGGATGAGATTAGGCCACTTTTTTGCATATTCTTTTTGTGTGTGGTATGTTTCATGAGCATTGTCCATTATACTATGTCTCTAACATGCATTAACGCCAAAATTCTATTGCCCGACCTCAAATAGTTGTGACTTATACATAAGTCCAATTACGATTGCTTAACATAGCGCTAAATTTTTGACACAAAAAGGCATAGCATTCTAGTTAGTGAGATTGTAAGTCTCCCCTCTTTCATGGTATTGTGTGAAAACTTGGCCTTTTTCCTTCATTTGGAAGATGTCTTGGTTCAAGGATCCATGCTTGTGATAAGTGGGTTGAGTGTTCTCCAAAGAATGACTTAAAGCAAAAGCAAAAACAATACTAACTTCTAACTCATTAACAACTAACATTTGATTTCAAGCCATTTACTTTTAATGCACTTTAATTTTTAAGCTCTATTCATTTTCCATTATTCATACCATTCTAATTGTTTATATTAATGCCTTTTTCACTTTGTCCACTTGGACCATATTGTATGATATATCTTGTTTGTGTATACTTTGTTTGTTTGTGTGGTCTTTGACCATCAATGTACATGATAAGAAACAAAAACCCTAAAAAACTATTGTATGGACTATTGGTTTGATCTTGGGAAATTGGACTTTGAATCTAGGCAACATCCCTATGCAAAAAGGACTTGGCCAATGCCAACTTTCATGTAACCAAGTGCTTGCAATTTGGAACTTCATCTAATACATCATTGAAGTTCCATCTAAGTTCATCTGCAACATGATCATTATGAAGCTGTTATTTTGAATCCATGACTTGTGGAATTCATCTGTTACATGGGCACATTTGAAGAAGATCATAGAGTGGCTAAAGCTTGGATGTGGCTATCTTTATTTGATTCCTTGCTCTTCAAGTTAATATTATATGCATTGTTTGTTGCTTGATTCTAATATCCAAGGGAATTTGGGGTTTTTATATGGAATTCTTGCGTATTGGATTGCTACCCATCGGTCAGATCTTTTCAACTCTTAACTTTTAAATTTATGCTTAGGATTAGTCTCTTCATCTTCTCCCCATCTCTTTAATTTCAAAATCCCCCCTCCTTTTAAAAACTTCTTTGTTTGTACTTGTCTTTTTTAAAACTAAGACCCTTTGCAAATTAGAAACTTTGGCCTTATGCCATTGCATTTTTTAAACTTCTTTTCTTAAATCAAACTTGTAAATAAACTTAACTATACTTGACTTAAAATTTTCAAAATCCAAAAAGTACTAACTCATTCAAACCATTTTTTTAGGCCCTTGTGCCTTTCAAACTTAACTTTTGATTAAAAGCAATGCACCCACATTGAAATTTATATCACGAACTAAGAGGTTTTGATCCCTCATTTTTATGTTGATACGTAGGCACAAGTCCGAAGGTCTTGTCAAACACAAAAATATAATTAATGAATTATTTTATCATCCCCCCATTCTATTTATTTGTAAACATCACTTTGTACAAAATACATATGCACACAAGAAAGGGCTCCCTAGGAGTACCTAGAACACTTTGGGTGCTAACACCTTCCCTATGTGTAACCACCCCTTACCTGTAATCTCTGGCATTTTATTAGTTTTGATTTGAAAACTTCTTATTTTTAGGTTTTGTTCGTACTTTTTCCCTTTTCCCTTGGAAACAATAAAAGCGCGGTGGTGACTCTTGTTATTTGATATCTAGCTTATCCATAACTTGATGATCATGAATTTACCGCTACAATGAGTCATTTCCATAGTTGAGATGTAATTCTCCTATCCCCTTAGTAATTATGATAATTATTTTCCACATAAGAGAGATAGTGGCATACTTGTTGACCTTTACACAAGTTGGAGCCCTTCTCATGGTGATGTAAAGGTCCATTTTTTCGTACTTGTAGGTGAATAGTTGAGTGTTCTCCCAAAAATGACAATTGTCTTTCTATTTTTGATTAGTGACACAACTTACTTACATGTTATTGAATTAACTTTACTTTAATGTCATTTATCTTATGCTCTTTATTTTTGATATCATTTACTTCTTAATATTTACTTTATGTTTTTATTTTAGCATCTCATCTCATATTGTTTGTGTTTATCCTCTTTTTCCTTTGTCCACTTGGACTTCTTTTTATTTTAAAGACATTAATAAAGGAAAAACCCCCTAAGAAATTGGTTCTCTTGATTCATGGACTTGAGACTACTATCATTAGCATTATTGTGGAGCTATGGACTTAGAACTAGGATCTTGACCCTTGCTTTAGGAGTTTGTGATTTGAGACCTTGGGCTTCATCTGGTACCTTTGACTTTGGGTTTATTTTGAAGATTTGGCTTGGTTACTTTGGTTTCATTTGATACATGGATTATTCTTTGCTTATTTGGCTTGCTTGAGGCTTAATCCAAAGGAGAGAATTCTTGTTTGACTCGTGTCATAAAGCTTTCTATATCTTGGTTAGATCTTTCCTCCATAGCTTTTACTTTATGTTCTAGGATAGTCTCTTCATCTCCTCTCCTTCTTTGATTTTTAAAATCTGCTCCTCTTTTTCAAAAACCTTCTTGTTTTAAAACTTGAACCACTTTCTCAATAAACCTTGACTTTTGTCAAGTGATTTTAAAAATCTTTTCTTAGTAAATGTTAATACATCTTAAGCATATTCAAACCAATTTAAAAAGATTTAAAAAATAGATAACTCATTCAAACCATTTTTTGCCTTATGTGCACTCTTTCTTTTAAAACTTTTTCTCAAAGTTTAGACATGAGTCATTTCCATAGTTGAGATGTAATTCTCCTATCCCCTTAGTAATTATGATAATTATTTCCACATAAGAGAACTAGTGGCATACTTATTGATCTTTATCCAAGTTGGAGTCCTTCTCATGGCGATGTAAAGGTCCATTTTTCGTACTTGTAGGTGAATAGTTGTGTGTTCTCCCAAAAATGACAATTGTCTTTCTATTTTTGATTAATAACACAACTTACTAACATGTTATTGAATTAACTTTA
Source organism: Lathyrus oleraceus (assembly GCF_024323335.1). Taxonomy (NCBI): domain Eukaryota; kingdom Viridiplantae; phylum Streptophyta; class Magnoliopsida; order Fabales; family Fabaceae; genus Lathyrus; species Lathyrus oleraceus. The sequence continues at coordinate 309,430,571 of NC_066581.1, forward strand.
CTTTAATGTCATTTGTCTTATGCTCTTTATTTTTGATATCATTTACTTCTTGCTATTTACTTTATGTTTTTATTTTAGTATCTCATATCATATTGTTTGTGTTTATGCTCTTTATCCTTTATCCGTTTGGACTTATTTTTATTTTAAAGACATTAATAAAGTAAAAAAACCCTAAGGAATTGGTTCTCTTGATTCATGGACTTGAGGCTACTATCATTAGCATTGTTGTAGAGCTATGGACTTAGAACTAGGATCTTGATCCTTGCTTTGGGAGTTTGTGATTTGAGACCTTGAGATTCATCTAGTACCTTTGACTTTGGGTTTATTTTGAAGACTTGGCTTGGTTACTTTGGTTTCATCTGATACATGGATTATTCTTTGCTTATTTGGCTGGCTTGAGGCTTAATCCAAAGGAGGGAATTCTTGCTTGACTCATGTCATAAAGCTTTCTATCTCTTGGTTAGATCTTTCCTCCCTAGCTATTACTTTATGCTCTAGGATAGTCTCTTCATCTCCTCCCCTTCTTTGATTTTTAAAATCTTCTCCTCTTTTTTAAAAACCTTCTTGTTTTAAAACTTGAACCACTTTATCAATAAACCTTGACTTTTGTCAAGTGATTTTCAAAATCTTTTCTTAATAAATGTTAATACATCTTAAGCATATTGTCACAGTGAGAATTGAATATCAAGCTATTGTATTAACTTGAATCACAAAAATTGAATGTTTACCACCGAACTTTAATTTATCTAAGGGAAAGGGAAAAGATCGAATAAAACCCTAATTGTGCATTGTAAAAACAATGCAAAGAAATCTAAGGTTCGGGGGTTGGTTATACTATGGGAAGGTATTAAAATCCTAAGTATCTATAGTATCCTATAGGAACCTTTTAAAAGTATTTGTGTTATGTTATTTTTTTTTGCTATTGTTTGGAAATGTTTTATTGGGAAGGACCTAAAGGTTTTATTAAGTTTGCTCGCCAAAACTTCGCGGTCATGTGCCTACATATCCTTATAAGGATGGAATCAGAGCAACCATAGTTCACCTAACTAAGGGTGAAAGAACACTTGATAGTGATCAAGATTCCAAAGGGGGAAGTAATCTTTATAACAAACACACTTAAAAGAGTTACAAACTCTTACTTAAATCTAAGTTGGAAGTGAAAATGACTCTAACAAGGTCAAAGGGGAACTAGGGATTGTTAAACTACCTATGACATTAAGTCAATAAAGAGTTCTTTACCTTGGATTTGGGAAAAAAGATATACAAAATATAAGCAAGATGTTCAAGCATGATATCCACAAATATAAGAAAATGATAAGGAAATATGTTCAAGCATGACATGAAAGGTAAACAAATGGTAAAGAAAGATGTTCAAGCATGACATCCACAAATATAAGCAAATGATAAGGCCAAGTTCCACTTTGATACCCACGGCCACCAAGTCAGAAAAACTTGCGGTCACGCTTCCTACGATCCTCTCAAAAAATTCTGGTTGCACTATGTCGACGAACCAATATGCCAATTCTTATTCAGTTAATGGAGGTTCCACTTGAGACACAGTCTCTCTCCACCTTTGTGCATATTCTATGAAAGGATTCAGAATCTTTGGGGGACATGCTCAACAATTGCCTTCTATCAGGAGCTAGATCCATGTTGTACTTGTATTGTTTGATGAAAGTATCAGACGGATCTTGGAAACAACAGATGCGAGTCTGATCAAGGGTCAAGTACCATTTGGAAGAGGCACCTTTCAAACTATCTTGGAAACAATGGATCATAAGTTTGTCATTGTCCACATGAGCTGCCATCTTTCTATAGTACATGATGAGATGACTTTTGGTACAAGTAGCTCCTTCATATTAAAGTTGGGTGTCTTGAATTTTGCGGGGATCACCAATCCAGACATAAGGCACATTTCTCTGGCAGCAACACCAAAGATCTGATCACCTTCCATTACTTTCAACCTTTTATCAATAGTTTCAACATTTTGTCTCAGCTTTTCATGTCTTTCATCACCTTCTTCAGATATATCAGGTATATCATACACTTGTGATGATCATCGAAGTACGGTTGAACTCGAGTGTGCACGATAGTGGGTGTAAAAGTGGGAATCACTTGATTAACTTCAGCAGTTAGTGGAACTGTATGCTGAGTAGACTGTCCTTGAGGAGGAGGCACAAAACCATGAGGAAGACTAAAGGGAGGCCAAGTTACTAGAGTAGTAACTGCTGGCTAAGGATTAATCACCGGATTGATGATCTTAGAAACAATTGTGGGTTGAGTATCCATCTTTGCACATATTACTTGCAACATCTCCATGATTTGACATATATTCTCACGTAGATCTGTAATCTCTTCATTGAATCTTTCCATTTCTCGCTCTGCCATTCTACGTCCGACTTGAGCTCCAGTGTTGTACTGGTGTGAGGGACTCAGTGTGGAAACTGGAGAGGAGATGACGAGAATGAGTTTTTATTTTGAGAAAAAATGCAAGTGTGATGACATATGCATGAATGCAATGAAAATGCAAATTTTAAAAGTTTCAAGGAACTCAAGAGATCATTGCAAACATCAAAAGGCAAATAACAATGGCCAAAAGAAACTCATTTCATTAATCAAAGAGAGTTACAAAGTTTGAGTACACTTTCAAAATTTTTAAACAAAGCTAAATAAAAGTTAAACAAAGTCCTAAGGAGATTCCCATTGTAGCCTCAAGTTGAGCTTCTTAATTTTTTCTTCCATCTCAGCCTTCTCGAGCACAAGCTTGTCCTTGATCAACTTCCAAGGAGTATCTGACTGAACTCCAGAGGAAAATAAATCCTCTTGCACCTTCCTCTTCTTGTTGGAGAGCTCTTCTTTATTCTTCATCTTTAACTGCCTTTGAAGTTCTTCATCCTCATTGTTGATGACTTGATACTGGTTCTTCTAAATGTCCCTTTCTCGCTATGCTTGGGTCAAATAAATCTTCAACTTCTCTGCATCAGTCATAAAGATACATGTAAGTTCTTTGTCAGCTAAAGGCAAAGACTCTTGGCGAGGATAAGGCATTTTCAAGTTGATGGCACTATCTTGCAGCCGTTTAAGATAAGGTTCTAAGGAGACACAGTTTGTCTTCCCTAAAACTTTCTTTTCTAGTTTATGAACATGGTGCCAAGCTTGCACAATCTTCTCTTTAAGCGCTTTTCAATCTTCACCTTCCTTAAAGAACAAACCCTCTAAGTGAATATTCTTTGACTTATCTTTCATTGGATAACCGAGTTGACGACGAACTAGGATTGGGTTGTAAGTGATGCCTCATTTTGTACCAAGAAAAGGCTCATTATAAAACCCTCCATAATTATCAATGATACTAACTCCATCATAGTCACGACTATACCAAACAATATCTGAATGTGTGAGTGACATAGTCTTCTGTGATCACAAAAGACCATCCTTAAGATCCCAAAAAACATAAGACCTAGGCAAGTGAGAAATAAACCATTTGTACAACATAGGCACACAACATATAATCATTCATCCTCTATAAGAATTCCTTAGATGAACAAAATGATAGGCACCAACAAGCAAAGTAGGAACTGAATTTCCATTTAAGAAGATCTTGATGGCATCCATGGAAACAAAGTCATCAAAACTAGGAAAGAGGAATAATTCATAGATAAGTAGAGCAAAAATAGCCTCAAACGCATCCACACTCCTCATTCTAGCAAAATACCGAGCTTTGTTTATTAGAAAACTTAGCTGTCAAACCAAGCATTTTTCCTTTTGTGGTCATGTGATCCCTGATCTCTGACATCTTCAAGTGAGTAGCCTTTGCAATGTCTTGATCTTTGGGATCTTCCTCCAAACCAAAAAATGGAGCTTGACTAGAAATAGGCTCACCAAGCAAATGAGATTACTCTTCAAGTGTTGGCATAAGCTGATAGTCGGGGAAAGTGAAACAGTGATACACGGGATCATAAAACTGAATCAAAGTAGAAAGAAGTCCATATGGCATGTTGATCTTCAAAAGAGAGAGAAAATGTCCATATATTTTGCTGAAAGCCTCTGTGTCAACAACCAAAGATCCCAATATCCTTAGGTCTTCTAACTTAGGACTCTTGAAAGTGTACTTTTGAGTCTTTTTCCTTCCAAAATCCATGATAAACCTAATGTTTTCAACAAAAGTTCCTAAGTTCCTTGAAAACTTTGTCAGAAAAATGATGTTTATGATGCACAGATGCATAATGCACAAACACACAAATAAGAGTCACACACAAATATGGTTCAAAGGTTCGACGTCACGAGCATGAGGCCATGGGTCTAACCATCCCAAATAGGTATGTACTATGGGTTTATTTTATACTTGTACAATAGGTTCTACAAAGGTTCCCAAAAACCATTGACACATCTTTCAAATATTATCAACACACCATTACTCGGGAGTTAATAATATTCTCAAGAGAATCTCATTTGAGTGTAGTATCGCGTATCAACTATTTCGGATTTACACCCTCATAGTCATCACACTACATCCTAAAGGCCAAGTGGGGTAAAGGGGTTACTAAGATCCTCAGCTTATCAGGTTACCCAAATCAATATAGTATGTGTTTTCAAAATTTCTTGATCAACAATACTAATTGTAAAGGGAACCTCCATATGAGTGGTGGATTCTCAAGTCATCTTGTTCAGGATTAAACTACATATAAGCCTTCTTGACTATACCACAACTTATCTTATTTATGTACACTCAAGTCCGGGTTAAGACTTACCTCACCATACAATGGATTACCCAAAGTAAAGAATCCAAACAAACAAGGGAAACAACTAATATTAATAACATAAATATAATCAAAATAGGCTTAACCCTCTTACAACGCTATCCCCAGTGAAGTTGTCATTTCTATCGTTGTGAGAATCGGATATCAAGCTATTGTATTAACTTGAATCACAAAACATTGAATGTTTACCATCGAACTTTAATTTATCCAAGGAAAAGGGAAAAGATTGAATAAACCCTAATTGTGCAGTGTAAAAACAATGTGAAGAGATCTAAGGTTCAGGGGTTGGTTATACTAAGGGAAAGTATTAACATCCTAAGTATCTATAGTATCCTATAGGAACCTTTTGAAAGTATTTGTGTTATGTTATTGTTTATTTTCTATTGTTTGGAAATGTTTTATTAGGAAAGACCTAAAGGTTTTATTAAGTTTGCTTGCCAAAACTTCACGGTCATGTGCCTACGTATCCTTATAAGGATGGAATAAGAGCAACCGTATTTCACCTAACTAAGGGTGAAAGAACACTTGATAGTGATAAAGGTTACAAAGGGGGAGGTAATTGTTCATCACAAACACACTTACAAGAGTTACAGACTCTTACTTAAATCTAAGTTGAAAGTGAAAATGACTCTAACAAGGTCAAAGGGGAACTAAGGATTTATAAACTACCTATGATATTAAGTAAATAAAGAGTTCTTTCCCTTGGATTTGGGCAAAAAGATAAACAAAAGATAAGCAAGATGTTCAAGCATGACATCCACAAAGATAATAAAATGATAAAGAAATATATTCAAGCATGACATCAAAGGTAAACAAATGGTAAAGAAAATATGTTCAAGCATGACATCCACAAAGATAAGCAAATGATAAAGAAATATATTCAAGCATGACATCAAAGGTAAACAAATGGTAAAGAAAATATGTTCAAGCATGACATCCACAAAGATAAGTAAATGAAGAAGATGTTCAAGCATGACATCAACAAAGATAAGCACATGATAAATAATATGTTCAAGCATGGCATCAAAGGTAAACAAATGGTAAAGAAAGATGTTCAAGCATGACATCCACAAAGATAAGCAAATGAAGAAGATGTTCAAGCATGACATCAACAAAGATAAGTACATGATAAAGAAGGATGTTTGAGCATAACATCAACAAAGATAAATAAATGGTAAATAATATGTTTAAGGATGACACCAACAAGGAAAAACAAGGATGAAGAGGATGTTCAAGCATGACATCCACAAAGGTAAATACATGATAACTAAGATTTTCAAGCATGACATCTACAAAGATAAGCAAATGAAGAAGATATACACACATCACATCAACACAAAGATATGGAAGCATGATCATAAAAATATCAATCATGGTATGTAAACACATATGTACAACATGTGAACATGAACAAAGATACAACAACATCAATCAAAGATGTATAAAGTTAACATGAATATGAATGACATGGATATATCATCATGAAGAAATAAATATGAATGACATAACAATGCATGAACATGTATATGGATGTCATAATAAGTATGAATGAACATGTATATGCATGAAGTAAGACATGGTTTAGACATAACATCAAATTAATCATGAAAATAAGTTAAGGTATTCAAGACATGCATGTTAAGGTTAAATATGATCACAATTAAAGGTTCAACATCATACAAAAGGTTTGAACATGTAAGCATACAAGTCATACAAAGACATGTTATCACAAGTTTAAGGCATTTGCAAACACATAAACAAAGACAAAAACAAGGGCATACATGCACACATAGGTTCAACAAGACTTGAAAGAATGACATGTGAATCATGGACCAATGGCAAAGTAAGCATACAAAAAATCATGGCATATTAACAAAGTTCAAAGCACATAAACATGTAAATATACATTAAAGTAAGTCAACTCTAGGTCAAAAACCAAGAGGCACATATTAACAACATCAAACAAAGTTCATATATGATGCAAAATATTCATACAAGTCATGGTGATCAAGAAAAATTAAAGTATCAACTAAAGAAGGTCATTTGAAACCCTAAAAACATCCTAAAAAGGTACCAACTTTGGACAAGCATAAGTATGTGAACAATAAATCAATTATTGAGTTTCTTTTCACCATCAGAAAATAGATAAAAGTATGAACACATAGCAAAAATAGTGGCTAAAAAAGGCTTAGGGATCATCAAGTTATGAGCCTTTGAAGTTATGAAAAACAACAAAAATAAATAGGCCAAAAAATACAATGAATAAAATGGGTCTGGGAGGGGGATTCGAACCCCATACATTTTGCACACACAAAGCCTTAACATGCACGCTTCAATCACTAGGGTGGTGATACATCCACTAATTTATTTGCAAACAATTAAATAAGTAATAAATTAAGTTCCAAAAATTTGAAAATGGCGCTATCATCATCTTCTTCAACCTCACGACCACACTTCCATGGCTAAAACTCAACTTGCTCATTTCTCAACCAAATGCAATGAAGTAAACATGAAAGTTACTTGAAATTTAACAAGTAATTTAATGGTATAATTTAATTGAACTAAAACTCAAAGAATAAGAAACACAATCCTAAAAACCAGAAACTAAACCTAGATGTTCAGTCATGTCAAACTTCACATACACACATGATAAATTACAATTGACTTAGGGTCTACAATCATCACATCAAATGCTACATTTTTACTTTAGAAACCAAACATTAATGATTCATGTATGACTGACTTCCAAAGCAAGAAACACTTACCTATTGAAGCAAGGTCCAATGCTTCTTTCACTGATTCCAGAAGAAAACAAATGATCCCTTAAGAACCCTTTGATCCTTCCTGAAGCTGTAGGTGCCCTTGGTTTATTCTGAAATGGCTTGAACTGTTCTATCCCAATCAAAATGCAAGTCACTGATTTTTGAAATGGATGTGGTGTTTGGGGTGTTACAGTTGTGTTTTAATGGTTTGAACATCTTCTATTTGATGTTTAGAAGGTGTTTGCATGGTTGGTTTGAATAATTTTCAACATAAATGGAATTTGGAAGTTTGAGGTTTGAAAGTTGCAACAATGGAGTTTTTGATGCAATTCTTGGTGTTTTTGAGTTCTGAGGCTTGGCCCTCTATTTATAGAGGCTCTAAAGAGCTCAAGTAACTTTCAGAAATTGATCTTAGTTTAACTTAAATGCTGGTTTGTATGTTTGGTTTCATTTTGGACAAAAATGCATGTTTGCTTCATGATGAAAAAGTGGAGTGAATCAAGGATCTTGGCCATGCTTTTCTGAAGTCTAGGAGGTTGATTCTCTCTTTAAAGTTTAAGTGTGATAAGAGGAAATAATTTAGAGGCTCAATGAAAGAGTTGTTGGCAAAAGTGATCCTTTACGCAAATGGATATCAAGTTTTATGCAAAATGTTCCAAAAGTGGCACGGTGAAATGGATAAAGGCTAAATTCTTTGTGTAATGCACCAAAGACTTGTGTAAATTTCTAATTATGGTGAGATTTAGAAGTTAAATGGCCTGTAAAGAGAGATTATGTAGCTTAGGCTTGGGTTTTAGCTATGAAGCTTAACATGTAATGACCTATAATTCAGTTTTGGGAGGCCAACTTCATCTCTTTGAAACTCATAGCTCATGCATGAGAAAAAATATACTTGTACTTTTTGAAAAGCCCAAGACATGCTCTACAACTTTCATGTCTTTAGTTTTTGCTGAATCAAAGTAGATCATAATGAAAACTGACTCCAAAATTTATTACTTTTTAGGGATCAAAGCTGACTTGAAAATTATCTAATTGTTTCAACTTGAGACACCAACTTCATGGCCTCATAACTCAAAATCCTTGCACTTTTAGGGAATAAATCCTATAAGACAAAGTTGAATTATGGAACAAGAGCTTTTATTTGTGATTTGGAGCAAAGAAAATGGCTGTTTGGATTGAAAGTTATGGCTTTGGGAAATTTGCCACTTTTGACATGAAATTTGGATACTTAGTGAAATTTTCAATGTCTTCAAGATTGCCCTTTTTGCAAGTAACCTTAATTATCTTGATTTTTCTTGATCAAATTCATCGATTAAACATATCTTCATGAAATTTAACTTGAGAAGTTCATATTTGATCATAAATCTCAAAATTCAAAGGTTTGACTTTGCAGTGCATTGGTTATGTATCAAATGAATTTGATTTTCTTGATCTTCAATGAATTCAAACTCTTGAGCCAATTGAACATCATGTATGGGATCTAAGGATGTACTTGAGTGTGTTGAGTCATGTCTCGAGGCTTGAGATCATGTCTTGATCAAAACTCTCAGAGGAAATTGAATGTTGCTAAGAAACCCTAATTGGTGAGCCAGATGAAAGTGAAGCTTGATGAACTTGTGATTAGGTCACAATGCACTTACTTATTGATGGAGAGATATCTCTTGAGTGTATTAGAACTTTATTTATTTATGATCAATCCAAAACTTTGACTGATCAATCCTTTAAGCTCTTTGAGGGAAACCCTAATTCACAGATGAAACAAAACCAGACATATCTTGATCTTGAGGTTAGCTATGCATGAATGATGTCTAGGATGAAAATGATTATGAAATCTAGGGGTAAAATTTTGGGTGTAACACATATTCAAACCAATTTCAAAATAATTCAAAAAATACATAACTCATTCAAACAATTTTTTGCCCTCTGTGCACTCTTTCTTTTAAAACGTTTTTTCAAAGTTTAGACATGAGTGATTTCTATAGTTGAGATGTAATTCTCCTATCCCCATAGTATTTATGATAATTATTTTCCGCCTAAGAGAGCTAGTGGCATACTTGTTGATCTTTATCCAAGTTAAAGCCCTTCTCTGTGGTGATGTAAAGTTCTCATACTTGTGGGTAGTTAGTTGAGTGTTCTCCTAAAAATAACACAATGTCTTTTCATTAAAAATGAATAAAAACAAACATCTTTGTTATTTTTACCATGAACTATGAGGTTTTGATCCTCCATTGCACTTTGTTGGTACATAGGCATGAGGCTCAGGAAGTCTTGGTAAACACAAAAATTCTAAAAACATTTATCTTCTCATCTTCCCAATCTTTTGCAAACAACACCTTTTAAAGCCAAAATTTACATATTTTCAAAGAGGTTCCTATAGAATACTATAGATGTTTAGGATGCTAGTACCTTCCCTTTGCATAACCAACCCTCAGAACCTTATCTCTTTTTATTAGTTTTGTTTTAAAACTTCTTTGGGTTTTGTTCGTTCTTTTTCCATTTCCTTTGGAAATATTAAAAGCGCGGTGGCGACTCATGCTTTTTGAGTTAAGTTAATCAATAACTTAATCTCAAATTTTTTACCGCTACAGAAAAGTGGAGACTCTGCTAGGGAGTAGTCCTCAATGGGTTTAGCCTATTTTTGTTTATCTGTGTATATTATGTTTGTTGTTGTTTATTATTGTTTGTTCTGTATGGGTGCTTGATGATTTCTATGTGGTGAGATAAGTCCTATATCCGAACTTGAGTGCTTTTATGATAGGAGGGTGATATAGTCTTGTCTGGATTACATGTAGTTAATCCTTAATAAGCTGACTTAAGATCCCCCACTCAGTGGAGGCCCCTTTAGGATTACTGATGTCTTACGAATAGTCGTAATTGGCATTACTTTTTTCTACCTGGGAGCATGAGAAGCTGAAAACCTTAGAACCCTTAACTCATCTTGGCCTTTTGAGACATAGTGCGGTGGCTATTCAGGTGTAGACTTGAATTAGTTGTTACATGATACTACACTCTGACGAGTTTCTCTTGAGAATATTATTGGTTGTCGAGTAGTCATTTAAGCCGGTAATATCCAGAAGATGAAATTATGAATCTGGGAACTTTTTAGAACCTTATTTTATAGGTGATTATATCCTTAGTACATACCTTGTGGGTTGGTTCTTACCCTGGGCTCCATGCTCATGACTCCAAACCTTTGTACCTTTCTTGTGTGCCTTGTGTGATCATGTTTGTGGTTGTTGCATCATGCACACATTGCATTCATGATCATTTTTCTCAATTTTCAAGGAAGTTAGATATTCTCTTTTCAAAACATCACAAATATTTTGACCATGGATATTGGGAGAAGGAATACTTGAAAATACAGTTTCAGATGTCATGATCTTAAGGAATTGAGAAAGCTAGCATCTTTTGTGGATGATCCTTAGGATATCAGAGACCATTTTGGAAGAATTTTGTCTATTCTATCTACTAATGTTGAAGATTGTCTTCTTTGTAGTCTGGTTCAGTTCTATGATCCCGTCTACCGGTGCTTCACTTTCCCTGATTATCAGTTGTTGCCTACCTTGAAGGAGTATGCTTATCTTTTGGGTATACCAGTTTCTGATAGGGTTCCTTTTTGTGGTTTGGAAGGGATTATGGAGTCTCAAGTTATTGTTAGAGCTATTCACCTGAAGAAATCTGACGTAGATGCTAATCTCACTATCAAAGGAGGTATCATAGGGTTGACTTCAAAATTTATGATCGAGAGAGCCTTTGATTTTGCTAATGTTGATAGCATGGTGACCTTTGTTACTATTCTTGCCTTACTCATTTGTGGTTTGGTCTTGTTTCCCAACATTGACAATTTTGTTGATCTTAATGCTATTAGGATCTTTTTGGTTGGGAATCCTGTTCCAACTTTGCTTGGTGACACATATTTCTCCATTCATCATAGGACTTCTAAGGGAAACGAAAATATTGTATGTTGTGCGCCTTTGTTGTACAAGTGATTTATTTCGCACTTGCCGCTGTCTCTTATCTTAAAAGAAAACAAGAGTTGTTTAAGGTGGTCTCAAAGACTTATGTCTCTAACCAATGATGACATCACCTGGTATTCTTCTGTTTACAACAACGTCGAGATTATTGACAGTTCTGGGGAGTTCTCTATTGTGCCTCTTCTTAGCACACAAGGATGAATCCACTATAATCCGACTTTGGCAAGGCGTTGATCAGTGCATTTTGATGCACCTTATTCTACTATTGTACTTAGGCAATTCTATAATTTATTATATTATTTTTACTATTTTAGTTTATTTTTTATGTTTAAGTTTATTTTGGCTTTATTTTATTTTCATACCTTATTTTCAGCATAAACAAATTATTTGATACCTTGTCACTATGCAGATCATAACTTGAGTTATAGGAGTTGGATTTACACGTTCTAATATATGTTGGAAAGATAAGAGAAATAACTACAAGTTTCATGTTGAAGTAAAAAGTATATTTGGAGTGAAGGAGAGTCGAATAATTCGTTGAAGTTCCAGACTTAATTAAAATAGTTAGTTTGGGCCGACTTTTGTAATTTTTGGGTCGGATTCCATAAGGGCCCGAATTTCCCTTTTATTATATTAGGTCTTTCACTAATAAATTAATCCTATTATGAATTTTTATGATACAATATTATTTAGATGATTTCATGGAGAACTAAACCTCACAAGGTTGATCCGCTGTAATCGGTTTCTGCCAATACTTTGAGGTTTCTTAATTTTCAATCAAATGCCTTTTCCCTTTCAATATTTTGTTCTATGTATTGTATGATTTATTCAAATTATATAGAATATGTGTTTATTAATTTCGATTGATATATGTTCCATAATCGTGTTTTTTTTTAATTTGTGTGTGCTTAACCCGTTTGCTTAATTCAGAATCTGTTTGCTTAATTCAGAAATTAGGAACACATATGATATATTAGTATCAATGCGCTTGTTATTGTTACTATAATAAAAAATGCATTAGAATCCGCTTAGGGCATGAAAGTTATATTAACCAATGATAAGTTAGAAAACCAAAACAGTAGATCAACTTATTTCATAATCACTTTTTATAATCACTTTTCATAATCACTTATTCTCAATCTAATATAAAACCCCCTATTTCGTTTACTTATTTGGTTAATTTTGCCAAAAGTCCTTGTGATACGACTAAACGTGTCGCTTCCCTAACTATAGTCTTATTTACTCGTTTTTGACTCGTGTGCGACAACAAATCAAATTGGTGTCATTGTCGGGGACTCTTTGATAATATTAACTATTTTTAGAATCCTAGATTAGAGTCTTGTTAGCATTTTGTTTTGTTTTGTTTTATTGTTTGTTTGTTTGTTGATTTTTAGGGTTGCAGTATAATGATATAACTATCCCAACAGCCTATCAGGTGACTTTATAAGCTACTATTTTGAATTGCTCCAAATGTTTTCTAGAAAATTAGAAAAAATTCAAGAAATAGTACTCCCTTTGAAGAGACTTTTAAGGGATTTTGACCCTCAAAATCGCAAATTCTTTATTTTTCTATTTTATTTGATTTATTCTCTGTTTTTATATTCTCAGAAAAATCCCCCAAAAAAAAATAGATTCTTTATTTGATTTTTCGACAAATTTTCATAATTTTTAGATTTTATTTCAATCGTTTTTTTTCATTAAACTTTATTAGTAATTTTATTAGTCTGATTTGATAGTGATTTGTTATGTGTTGATTTTACTCTAATTTTGATTTTATTATTGATTTTATATCATATTTGATAGTGATTTTATTTGATTCTATATTGATTTGATTCTGATTTTGAATTTAATAATCATATCATGACTGATCAAAATAGAATCTTAAGAGAACTTGCTGTAGCTGATTCACTTTTTTGCTGATTTTCCTTCTTTGTCTGATTTTGATGATATTTATACTTGTGATTTTTCTACTGATACTCACTTATGTTCAGTTTGTGCTGAAATTGAAGGTGCTTTACAGGTTGATATTTCTTCTGATATTTCTTAAGAGATTTTTACTGATAAAGTTGATGTTTCAAATGTAAATATAGTTCCTGCTGCCAAAATTTTACCATCCATTGAGCAACCATCTACTTTAGAGCTAAAGTCACTCTCTGCATTTTTAGAATTTAATGAAAATTTTCCTCTAATAATTTCATTTAAATTTGAATCTGAATAGGAACAAAAGTTGTTACAAGTATTGAAGGAACATAAGAAGGCAATTGGATGAACCTGATATTCCTGGTATTAGTTCATCAATGTTATGAATCAGGTCTTACTTGAAGATGGAGAAAAAATAGTGAGGCAACCCCAAAAGAGGTTTAATCCCTTGATCTTGGATGTTGTGAAAAATGAGATCTATATTGTACAAGAGAAAAAAAAGAAGACCACTTTCATTTGTCCATTCGATACTTTCACCTATAGAAGAATGTTTTTTGACCCAGGAATAAAAAGTGAAGGCACTGATAAAAAATTCAAAGTCAATAAACACAACCTTAAACTACTCCATGAGAGCCCCACTTTGGAAGAAGATAATGTAAAAGAGATCTCTTTGAGAAATGTTGTTTATGCGGTCATCTATCCGCCTTGATTTCTCGGGTGTGTTATTTCCTATCTCTTTTCTCTCTTATTTTATACTTATGTTCTTTCATTGAGGACAATGTGTGTCTTAAGTGTGGGGAGAGAATCATTTACTTGTGTGTTTTATTATTTTTCATTTACTTACTTATTTTATTTTTAAAATGACATGTTTTTCTCTGGTTTTCGAGTTGCAATTGTGAGTATTTTCTCTATTCCCTTGATTAAAGACTTGTGGTATGATGTGATTGATTCTTTTTGCGCATTCTTAGTATGATATATAGGACTAAACTCTAAATTGTACATTATTTGTGATAGATCAATTAACCTTGTGAGATTTTGAGACTTTTAATGGATAATATTAAAAAATCTATCTCTTTCTTTCTTGTGTGTTTCACTCATGCTTGTTAGTCTCTAGAACTTGAATTGACTCTTCTTGAAACTTTTTATTTACTTATGCACATTGATATGATAAAGACAACTTATTTTTGTTTTGTTTATTTTTTAGCTAGTAGCCATAAAGCCAACCGTGAATAATATCATCCCTTGTTTGAAAACTCCATTGAGCCTATCATCCCATTGTTTGTTTAAACTCATTACAAGTCTGAAAGTGAAAAACAATGGTATCACCCATTCATAGGGTTGAAAGAGTCATGTTGGAGTTGTGCATGGTTGAATAATTATAATTGTGATATTTGATTAAAAAAAAGTTGGCAGAACAAAAGAAAAAAATTGAAAAAGAAAAAAATTGAAAAAAAATTAAAAAAGAAAAGAAGGATGTCATTACATATTCCTTCTGATCTGAAAAAGAATAAAAAGATAAAAGAGAAGAAATATAGCTCAAAAGTTATTGTTTGAAAGTTAACGAAATATTTTTAGTTCAACTCTCGTAGCTCTTTCAATTTTCTTTTGATCCTTTGAATTTTAGCTTAGTACCCCCTTATGATTTATCTCACTCGTACCCTGGCCAAGTTACAACCGAATAAAAGTTTTTTTGATCTTTGTGTGCATGTAATTCAATTATGGATGTTAGAATCTTTTCAAGCTTATGATAGTACTTTCTTTCATGATGTGCTTTGAGTGTAAATAATCAACCTAAACACTTGAGAGTTGAGTGAATTTTATTTTGTAAGGATCTTACTACTTTTGATGTACTCTTTGGTAATCTGTTTTTCATATTTGGTTTGAATGTCGCAAAAGAGTTATTTACTAATGTCATTTTCTTGAAGCTTAACTCTATAATTTAGTATATTTTTTTTTACTATTATAGTGTGTTTTTATATTTAAGTTTATTTTTGGCTTTATTTTATTTTCGTACTTTATTTTCAGCATAAATAGTTATTTGATACCTTGTCACTATGTAAATCGTAACTTGATATATATATATATGAGCTGGATTTACACATCCTAATATGCGTTGGAAATATAAGAGAAATAGCTACAAGTTTCATGTTGGAGTAAGAAGCAGATTCGGAGTGAAGGAGGATCGAATAATTTGTTGAAGTTCTAGACTTAATTAAAATAGTTAGTTTGGGCCGATTTTTATAATTTTCGGGTCAGATCCCATAAGGGCCCGAATTTCCCTTTTATTATATTATGTCTTTCACTGCTAAAGTAATCCTATTCTGAATTTTTATGATACAATATTACTGAGACAATTTCATGGAGAACTAAAGTTCAGAAGGTTGATATACTGTAATCGGTTTCCGCCAATACTTTGAGGTTTCTTAATTTTCAATCAAATGTATTTTCCCTTTCAATATTTTGTTCTATGTCTTGTATGATTTATTCAAATTATATATAATTTGTGTTGATTAATTTTGATTGGTATATGTTCCATAATCTCGTTTGCTTAATTCGCGTGTGCTTAACCCATTTGCTTAATTCAAAATATGTTTGTTTAATTCAGAAATTAGGAACACATATGATATATTAGTATCAATGCACATGTTATTGTTACTGTAATCGAAAATGGATTAGAATCTGCTTAGGGCATGAAAATTATATTAACAATGATAAGTTAGGAAACCAAAACAGTAGATCAACTTATTTCATAATCACTTTTTATAATCACTTTTCATAATCACTTTTTATAATCACTTATTCTCAATCGAATCTAAAACCCCCCTTTTTCATTTCCTTATTTGGTTAATTTTCCCAAGATTCTTTGCGATACAACTTGAGGTGTCGCTTCCCTAACTACAGTTTTATTTACTCGTTTTTGACTTGTGTTCGACAGCGGATCAACATCAACTTGGGTTCATTATGAAGGACAAACCTAATAATACTTTATTGGAAGGCTTATTTTTCCAAGAAAGGAAAGACACTCAAGGTTTGATAGCTAGGACGGTGCATGCTTGGCACAATAATCATAGGAAAGGAAAAAGTGAGCTTGGATTGAAGGATTGTGTAACTTTGGAGTCTTACACTAATTGGGTGAAGAGGAGGGCAAAAGAATTCAAGATGCCTTACGCTTATGAGAGGCCTGTGTCTTTAGTAGTGGTCAAAACACCCGTTATTCATATTAAAGGCATAGAGTAATTGTAAGAAGCTTTGGATAGGATGAAGCAAGAAAAGGATGCTTGGAAAGACAAGTTTCACGCTTCAAACCTCGAGAAGATAGAATTGTAGAAATAGTTGAAGAAAAAGGATGACTTGATAGAGTTGCTTGAGCAACGTGCTATGAAGAGGTCAAGGAACTAAGAGGATTTATTTTCCTTTAACATTTCATCATCCATACATCTTCCTACATCCAGTGTTTGGAAAGGCATTATAGATCAGCTCGTGGTGGAGAAGGATGCCATGAAGAGCAACTATGAAAGAGAGATCAAATGACTTCACAAGAAGTATCAACTTGGAGTTGGGTCATCACCGAATATGATTCCATAGACCAAACTTCTTTCCTTTTACATTTTAGGATTGTTGAGATTGTATTTTAGATTGTAATCCTTCCCATTATTAATAAAATGAGATTTTCAGTATTTCAAAATGTGTTATTACCTTATGATGTTTGCAATTTTCTTTATATCTTGAAGTTCCTTGAAAACTTTGCATTTGCATTTGCATATCAAACATCATGTTGCATCTTGGTCTTGCTTTGTGTGACTTTGTCAGGTGTCTTATTTCTTCCTTTTCTTGGTCTTTATTCAGACAAGCTGTCTCACCAGTATAACACTCGTGCTAATCACTAGAAGAAGATGGATCGTTTAGAGCAAGATAATCATGTACTCCGTGAAGAAGTGACTACTTTTAGGGATAGTTTGGAAAGGCTTTCTACTATGATGGAAGCTTTGGTGGCTGCTCAGAATCAGCCATCTCTTCCTTAGACTCCGCTTCAGAGGACTGTGATTTCTGAAATCACTTTCGCACCCATTTTTGTGGCTCTGGTCAGTGCTCTGCGGCACCAAATACTTTCTGGTTTCCCTTGGGGTATGCCTCATAACTTTGTGCTAGAAGGATATCAACCAACTGTTGAAGTTCCCATTGCTCAACCTATTATGTTTGTACCACCTCTCGTGGTCCAAGCTACTCCTTATATGGACAAACCTATTTTCCATACTGATCAGAGTTAAAGTGTTGGTGTCTATGAAAGGATGGATGAATTTCAAGATCAGTTTCAAGCAATGCAAAAAGATATTCAAGCTTTGAGGGGAAAATAATTGTTTGGAAAGAACGCTCATGATCTTTGCTTAGTTCCTAATGTAAATATCCCTCATAAGTTCAAAGTGCCAGATTTCGAGAAATATAAGGGTAACTCTTGTCCTTTGAGTCACTTGGTGATGTATGCTCGCAAGATGTCAACTCAAACTGATAACCATCAACTATTGATTCATTACTTTTAAGATAGTTTGGCTGGTGCTGCTTTGAAGTGGTACATGGGACTTGATAGCACCCAAATTTGTACTTTCAACGATCTAGGTGAAGCTTTTGTTCGTCAGTATAAGTATAATGTTGACATGGCGCTGTAACACCTCAAAATTTGCCCTCCTCTCTTGGGACTAGCTTAACATATTGCATTGCATTTCAGGTCATTAGGCATTGCATATTGCATATCATGTGGTTACATTGTGCAAATCATCCTCCTAAGTCTTGGTCAGAAGATAAGAGGTGGAGATGCGAGCCTAGGGTTTTATTGTCTGATCATTAGCCATATGAGGATTGGGCTATGAATTAGGGTTTTGATTCTCAAAGGGATTGGTCTTGATCTTGGTTGCAATGATACATCATCATCATCATGGTCTTGATATCATCCAAGAGATTCAGAGGTTTGATCAAGATACCTTGAGATTAGGGTTTTGACCACTGGTCAACCCTAATCAGTTGTATTGGGCCAATCAGGGCTTGGCAAGGAGATGGGGTCTACAATGGATATGGGGATCATTACATGATTGTATTGAGCTTATGGAGGCTAGGGTTTAATCCTTGAGCCATTTCATCAGAGGATTGTGGCTCAACTTGATCAGTGCATTGCCAAATTCATCTATCAACTGGAAAAGTCAACTGTGGTCAACTGTGCTTGATTTTATGGATTTGGAGGTGGGAGAGAGTTGGATACACTTCATTCATGTTGAAACAAGCTTCATTTGACATGTCAAAGCTCAAGAATGAAGAAAATAAAGTCAGGACAAAAATTGCCAAAAATGGAAAGTGACTTGTAATGGAAGTTTCCAAAAATGGAAAGTTTTTCATCACAAAATTACGTGTCAAAAAAAGCTTCAAATGAAAATTTGTTCAACATGAAAGTTGAAGATCTTCTTCTCACCTTTCCAAAAAGTCCAAGAACTTGAAATTCCCATGTATGGTTGGCAAGTTATGGTCCATTCATTTTCCAAAAATGCCTATAATCAAAGTGGCATAACTTTCACATGGAATGTCCAAAATGGTTGATCTTTTTATGAGCAAACTCCATTTCACATGTACTTTCATGGTGCATAATCAAAATTCATCAAAAATGGTCAATGCAAAAGGTCAATTTTCAAGTGTAACAATTAAAAACCAAGGGCAAAATGGTCCAAATCTCAAATTACATGGAATTTTGAAATGGGACTTTTTGCAACACTCTCCAAATGCCAAATAGAAGTTGTTTGAGCTGTCATGAGCTGTCATGGTGCAATATTTGGCAAGGGCATTTTTGGACTTGCACTTAAAAATCACATTATGCTAATTCTTCCAAATTTTGCTAATTGAGATTAGTACATTGGATTAAAGTGGAGTATAAGTTACTAATTGTAACAGAATGCTAATCACAATTGCACATTCCAAGAAATCTAACCACTTTTCCCTCCATTTTCTCTCAATTTCTCAAGAACTTCATAAAGCTTTTTTGATCCAAACTTCATCAAATCTTCACCAAATTGAACAATTCTTTTTGATTCGTGCTCCATGAACATCAATCTCCAACTGTTTTGGTGAATCCATGCAAGAAACCTCATAAATCGCGACTGTTCAAAGTAAGGTCAACAATGGCATCTTGAGAATTCTCACATTTGGAGCAACCTCGAGCCAAGGATCTTTCTTCAATCATCTTCCTATACCTCAATCATCATCTGTTTTTGGCTTTGGCGTGCAAAAGCATCAAGATCGACAACTGCCATTAACACAAGGTAAAAATTCGAATCTCATCATTGCTCAAACTATGCTAGGGTTTAGAAAGATCATTCAATGTAGAACATGCTGCAAGTTGTAGTTTATGATTTGGTTCACTGTGGAGAGAGATATATCGATTTGAAGTTTTGTGTTCCAATTTTAAAATGCTCGATCCCTTCGCCATGGTTAGAACTAGGAGAAACAAGTTGCATATCCTTAATCTACATGGAAATACGGTTCTATTGGTTATAAATTTGTTGATTTTGGTGAGGTTTCGTTGTTCATGCATTTCTGGTGATTTCTGGTGAAGAATGTTGAAGTTCTTGCAATTTTCTGGAAAAAGGCTCGTGTAGATCTTCTTTCCTTCGCCTCCGTTTTCAAATTACGTTTCCCGCCTTCTTTTAGCCAATAAGCGCGTGCCACTGAAAAAATGGGAGCGACGTCGTTTTGGCGTTTGTTCCAGAAATTACAAAATTGCCATTTTCTGTATTAATTTATTATTATTTCATTTTCTTTTTTCATTTGTTTTACATTTTTGATACATGATCT
Source organism: Lathyrus oleraceus (assembly GCF_024323335.1). Classification (NCBI taxonomy): domain Eukaryota; kingdom Viridiplantae; phylum Streptophyta; class Magnoliopsida; order Fabales; family Fabaceae; genus Lathyrus; species Lathyrus oleraceus. The sequence continues at coordinate 309,450,815 of NC_066581.1, forward strand.
TTATAAATTCATATCTCACTCAAAACGCATCCAAATTTTGTGAAATTTTTTGCATTGTTCTCATGATGATGTGTAGAATTTGATTATGATTTTTGTGGATTTTTTTGCACGTGTGGAAATTTAATTGGCCTAGGGTTTGTTGAATGTGTCACATTTATGTATGTTTTTCCAAATCCTTCATGAAATGATGATACCTGCAAAGAAATTCATGAAATTTTTTGTGCTTGTTCTGGACACTTGATGGTGATTTTCATGTAGAGTTTATGATTTTTGGATACTTGGTTGATTAGATATGATTTTTTGAATAGTGGTGTGACAATTTGTGTCACACCAAGCTAGGTCAACTTCATGATTTTATTTAAAATGCTTAGAGATGTTGATTTGAGCTGAAATTTTGTGTGGATGATCATTGATATATCGAGATTACATGAGAATTTTTGTGGAATTTTTGATGGAGTTTTCTAATTGATTGATAATTTTCTTCTCTGTATGCTCATTTGGTGATCTTGTGTGACACATGTTGGCATTTCATTTGTGAAATTCTCATATTGTATTGGATGAAGATGAAATTTGACATGAGCATTCTAGACACATTGTAGGACATCATGGTTTTGATCCCATTCATTTCTTAATAGTTGTCACTGTTTTATGATTTATGGAATTTGATGCTTGTGTTGATGCCTTGAATTGGCTTGTATAAATGTGTCTGGACTTTTTGATTTTCATTGACCTATTTTCTTTTGTCCAATTGAGCTGAAAATTGACATGCTATGCCTTGAGTGTGTCCTGTTTAGGTGTGAATTTTTGTGGAATTAATTGAATTGTTTTGGTATGCTTTTGATTGAGATAGTTCTGTTTGGTCTTTTGATGTTGCAAATTGCATGATTGATGTTAAATTGTGCATGAAATGATAATGGTGATTGATATAAGCATGGGACCAATTGCATTTGCTTTTAATTTGTTTGAATGTGATTTTGAATAAATTTCACTTGCTGTTTAGAATTTTTTATCTCCTTTGGACCCTAGGCTTGGCCTAGTGGTCTAGTTTCTCATGTTTGTTGTGGACTTTCAGGATGAAATGCACAATGCTTAAGGAGATTGCTTCAAGTCAATTTGGGTTGACTTATGAAGTGTTTTTGACTAACATTGACTTTGTATTGTAGGGTTTGATGCTTGAGCTTGAGCTTATAGCTTGCACTTGTGTGCATTAACTTGTGTTGCTTGTACAGATTAACTGATTAACTTTTGCTGTTTACTGTTGGTTTGTCTGAGTACTGATGATACTTGATTGATTTCAGGTACATTTAGTCGCTTACAATTCCTTGAGAACTTGCTTGCTGCTGCTTGGTTGTATAAACCAGTTGAGGTAGACTCTCTTGTCTCCATGTAGTCTGGAAGACCTGGCCTGTTACTTGGCCAGGCAACTGTCTGAAGTCCTCCTTAAGAGGCGATGTTTGTGGTTGTTTACTTTTGTGCCAAGCAGGTGAAGACCTCTATGAGGCAATTGGCGGATCATAGGGATATGCAATCTATCCCCCGCTATTCTGTTGAGTCGTCCCTCTGCTCACACCACTGTGTTGATGCATTGGGACATTAACCCAAGATCTTGTGCTGTTGCACAATCGAGTCAGAGTCTTGAGTGTAGAAGGGTCCCTCCATTCTGGACCCACGCTCCTTTGTCTGAAGCTCTCCCTGATCAGGGATAAGAGCTGTGAAGTCTAATCTTCACTCACCTTTCATCAGTTTCACCTTAGCCTCTCAATGGCAAGGTTAAGAGCTAACTCTACCTTGTACAGATGACTTGCCTCGGCAGTCCACCCTTGTTTGAGCCTCACTTGACTGGATATAGTGTGTGCTTTGTGAATATTTGTTTGAATTGTTTGTTTTATTGTGATTGATGCTTGCATGCTTGCTTTCTTCCTGGATAGGATTAGCTTGCTGTTGTGCAAGTAGGTAGAAACCACAACATAGGGCAATGATGCATGATAACACTAGGCTCGAGTACAGCTCCCTGGTAGTGTGTCTCCCCTTGGTTTCTGGCTAGAATTTCTTTCCCTTTCAGGGGAACTACGTCGCCCTGATCCTCATACCAGATGAGGTACGTAGGCAGGAGACCGCGCGAGGTCTCCCCGGGCACCCTTTTCTTTTTTGCGTGTGTTTTGTTTGGCAGCTATCAGGCTCGAGTTCCCGACTCCCTGTTAGTCTGTGTGTGCCGTTTCTTCTGACGTCTCAGCGTCTCTTCTGGCTTGCTTGATGACTTGTAGGCTCGAGTTCCCGACTCCCTACTAGTTTGCATGTTCTTCCTTTCCCCTTTCAGGGGAACTACATCGCCCTGATCCTCGTTCCAGACGAGGTATGTAGGTAGGAGACCGTGCGAGGTCTCTCCGGGCACTTTTTTTTCTTTTTGTGTGCGTTTGCTTGTTAATTCTCTTGTGTGTCAGGATATGGACGTAAGCCCAGCGATTGGCTGTACGTATCCTGATTGTGTTTGTTTGGTTCGGAAGCCGATGTAAGCCCAGCGATTGGCATTCGGGTTCCAGGTTTGCCTGTGTTTGTGTGTGTCTTGTTTGGCGTGCGTGAGCCGAACTACGGCAACTCTGATTCTCGTTCCAGACGAGATACGTAGGCATAGGATGCGACGTCCTATCGAGCTCCCTTCCTCTTAACCCCACCTGCGTTCCTTGTGTGTGTGTGTGTGATGTTTTAGCAACCTTTTCTTTTCTTTTAGAACGTGGATCCCGTCGAGTACGACGGACGTGAGGGGTGCTAATACCTTCCCCTCGCGTAACCGACTCCCTTACCCTTTCTCTTTGGTCGCGAGACCAAGCTTTTCCCAGGTTTACTTCGAGCGTTTCCTTTCCCTCTTTTGGGATAAATAACGCACGGTGGCGGCTCTGTGTTGTTTTTGTTTCAGCCCGCCGGTTGTTTTTTCACGGATGCGACAGCTGGCGACTCCACTGGGGATTATACAGATGTTGACCTGTGCTGGTCCATCTTCCCTAAGCGAGTCTCTCCTAGCGATCTAGGATAGTTTAGGTTGCTTGTGCCGCTTTATTTATTGCATTTATTATTCTGACTGTGTATATATTTGCATAAATATTTGCATGCATCATACTATCATGTTGTCGTCCTCTGTGCAGGTGGTTCCTCTGTTTGGGGTGGGTGTTCTGAGTGGGGCTAAAACCCAGGCCCGAGTGTACACCTAGGATTAGTGTGGTCTCATGTCGCCTCTTTCATGTTAGGTCAATATGTGCCTGGCGGCGTGATGTACCACAAGCCGGACGAGGTTCATTTGATAGTGCTTTCCTCTATGGAGTATCCACTTTGGTTAAGTTACTTCATCTGAACTGTTGACTCTGGTGACCGATCATTTCCCGGATCTTTGGTTTAGACGATCTCAGGAGAGCTACAATGGCACACCCAAAAGGGCAAACCCATTGAGTATCTCTGCCTGATTGTCGAGACTATTATCCGCCTTAGGATGACCTGATTAGAATTTACCTGTGAGGGGAGGGTGATTCTTACAGATGCATGTTCAGATGGTGACTTGGATGGTGACTTCTGGTTCCGTTGATCAGAGTCGTATTTATAAGTCGGATTTATGGCCGTTTATTTCTGAGACGCCGAAATGCTGTCCGAGTTATTTATCAGCGGGGATCCGTTTATTTCAGGATTCCCCGGGCCGATTCAGAGGTTGTCGGTATCTGTTCAGAGATTGTTTGGTGATGATGATGATGTACCTTTCAGTTCCGTTTATTTCGGAATCTCAAGTTGGATTTGTGGTTACAGTTTCCTTCAGATGGTTGTGATCGGTTTAGAGATCAGGGCTGTGATTCAGAGCAACAGATGATCAGAGGACTTGGAGGATGGCAGTGCATTGCATTCATACATCTGCATCATTCTCATTTTGCATTCATCTACATCGAACCTATGTCTAGCCATATGGGGAGAATTATTGATTGAGAATCTGGTTGAGAGACATCTTGATGTCAGAATGTTATTGTCAAAATTTTATCTGTCTCGGTGAAACCAGAATCGGAAGACAGAAGCTTCCTCGTATGGATAGACGTTGCATTCATGCATATTAACCTGTTTGCTGTTTTGCAGGTGTCGGGTTTTAACGTGCTTGATTGTTTCAGGAATCATTGCTCGAGCGCGCAGAGTTATACCCTTGCACTCAACACGTCCTTACAGATACTTCACCAGACGCAACACTCCAAGGCTGATGGATATCTCCGCCAAGAAAGACCGCTTCGGAGTGGGGTATCAGCCGAACAGAGGCTCGCTTGGACAAGGCAGAGGACGCCGTACGTCAGTCACGTTCACCAGTGCTGGAATGCTGGATCCGGATCACATCTGCATGTTGGGTGACGACGCTGATAGCGACTGTGACATGGACCGGTGGATAAAGCCGTGCGCACCAGGGATGGGAATCCAGAACTGGAAGGCTGAAAAGATCATCCGGGTCACTCTGCTCGAAGAGTAATATTTTATGTTTTCAGTTTTATTTGCATGAAAGCCATACGTGTTGCCCGACACGTACTGGTTCATTGTAAGGGTCACCTCATGTTTCATTCTGCAACATTTTGCATCATAATAAATGGATATTTTTCAGTCAAAAAGCGGTGTTCCCTGTTTTTCAGTTATTTTTGCAGTTTAAAAAACAAATAAAAATGGCAATGTTTGTTTTCATTTTCTTTCCTTGTGTTTTATCGCGTTCCGACTTCAAGACAATAATTCTCCGGATCTCGTTGATAACGATTTGGTTACACCTCATATGACTTCGACAATCCGAGCAATCAGGCTGAAGAAGAAGGCGAAGAAGATTGTGATCTGCTGGAATTAGCCAGGTTGTCAAAACAAGAGGAGAAGGTGATTCAGCCGCACGAGGAGCGGGTTGAGGTTGTTATTCCAAGCACCGCCGAGGTCATGAAGAAAAAAAATTGGGGCCGCTTCAGAGGCGAGTCAAGAGCTGATTGGTAGCCTTGTTAAAGGAACACGTCGATACCGTCATCTGGTCGTGTCAGGATATGCCAGGGTCGGATACCGATGTCGTTGCGCATAAGCTACCATGGAGAGAAGATTGTCCTCTAAAGAAGCAGAACGCCAGTGCCTGTATCAGAGAGCCATGGTGACTTTGTTTCATGATATGATTCATCATGAAGTTGAATGCTATGCTATGACATGATAGCAAAGTCCCAAACAGGAGAGGGGCATCTGGCAGATCTGGCCAAGCTGTTGGACCAGTTGAGATAATTCAAACTGAGGTTGAATTCGAGTAAATGCACTATCAGAGTGCGATCCGGTAGGATGTTGGGGTTCATTGTCAGAGAGGAATCGAGGTTGATCCTGCTAAAAAAAAAGAGAAAAAAAAGAAATGCCCGAACCGAACATAAAAGACAGGCTCGTGGTGTCTTAGATAGATTGAACTACATGTCATGGTTCACATCTCATCTAACAGCCACGGGTGAACTCGTATTCAGATGTTGAAAAAATCAAACGGTCAGGCGCAATAATGATTGCCAAGGGGCAGTGAAAAATAAAAGAATAAGTTGCAGGAGCCTCTGATTCTGATACTTCCTATGGAAGGAGCAATTATTAATTTGTACTTGACGGCCCTCGAGGGGTCTACGAGGTGTATTGGATCAGCATGACAAGTCTTGTCGAAAAGAGCATGCAATTTACCTTAGCAAAAAGTTTGCCGACTGTGAAACAGTACATTCACTGTTCGAGAAAACTTGATGTACTTTGGCATAGGCTGCTCGCCGACTGAGACAGTATGTGCTGGTTCATATCACTTTGTGGATTTCAAGATGGATCTTATCAAGTACATATCTGAGAAGCCAGCATTAACCGGACGGGTTGCGAAAGAGCAAAAGAATGTTGACTGATTTGGGATACTCTCGAAAAGCAATCAAGGGGTGTATTGTCTGATTACATCGCCCCGCAACCCATTGAGGATTATCAACCGATGAAGTTTGAATTCCCTGATGAGGACATCTCGAGGTGCTCAAATCGAAAGATTGAGAGTAACCGATCCCGGAGGAGGGGCCTGACCCTGAATCCGAACGGATTCTGATGTCTGATGGGGGAGGTTAAGGTGAATAAGCTTTTGTTGTCCGGATAACATTTGAATGCACCAGCAAGGGTGGCAGAATACGAAGCTTGTATCCTGGGTATGGTACCTCGGTGCATCTACTGGGGCAAAGCCTTTCTAAGCTGGTATATGGGATGGAAGCGGTGCTACCGGTTGAGGTTCAGATTCCCTCTTTGAGAGTCCTGATGGACGTGAAATTGCAAGAGGCTGAGTGAGTAAGGACCCGGTACGAAGAGTTAAGCCTGATTGAGGAAAGGAGGCTGGCAGCCATCTGTCATGGGCAGTTGTACCAGCAACGGATGAAGCGTGCTTTTGACAGAAAGGTACGACCTCGGGTATATCACGTGGGTGATATGGTGCTGAAAAGGATCCTTCCTCCTCAAAACGATCGAAGGGGCAAGTGGACACCCAGTCATGAATCCCCAGCATGGTCAAGAAGGTTTTCTCCGACAGAGCCTTGTTGCTGATGACCATGGATGGCGAAGATTTTCCATCCCCTGTGAATGCGGACGCAGTTAAAAAATACTTCGTGTAAAGAGACCCGCTGGACGAAAAGAATAAAATAGTCCAGGCAAAAATGGGCATCCCAGCGAACCAAAAAACAGAAAGAAAGGTTCGGGCAAAAATTAGGGATAAAATGAAAAATTGTACACCCGACAAGTCGAAAACCTGAAAAGGCGACTTGGGCAAAAATGGGTATCCCGGTGGACTGAAAACCCGAAAGGGCGGTCCAGGCAAAAGAGGGATTGAAACGAACAACTGCGTCTGGCATGATCGTTTGCGCTTTAGTTAAAGCATCATGGATAATACCCGGTAGGGATCAATCAGAAATGTCTTGTTCAGAAGGCAGAAAGCATGGAGAGTCTGAGGACATATGGGTGTAACCGAGTTGGAACTCGATGAGATCGCGGGTTTCACATTGCCATTAGGATAGATTTTTCCTTTTGTGCGCAATTACCTCTTTTCAGGAATTGCTTCCTTTGTATTGCTCAATTTGAGCCACACTTGTCCAATCAATAGAATGCATATTCAGTCAAATAATTTTGTTTTTGTTTTTCATTACCGTTTTGATTGCAAAAACATCCAGATATTTTTGATAAAGAATCTTGCATTTTAAGACATACAGGTCCCTTCCAATGCATGTTTATAAGATTGAAAGCTTGAAATCTTATTCGGAAGGTTGAGTGACCCCAAGTGTTGAAATCTTGACACGCCTGAGGCACGATTTTATCTAACGATCTGTTTTGCAGGAACTGTTAGATATTTTCACTCACTTGCAGGTTGTGATGTGGAAGTTATTGGCAAAGCAATCCCCGTGGGAGTCCAATCAGGGACGAATGTATGAAGGAATGGTGAAGAGACGTCGAGACGTACGACGATCCTTGATTTTAATCAAGAAGACTCTTCAAAATCGGAAGATTGGAAATTCTGTAGAAATTCCCCGCAGGGTCCAATCAGGGACAGGCAAGTGGGAGAACAGTGCAGAGACGTAGAGACGTCCGACGACCTTTGGAATTAATCAAGAAGACTCTTCAAAGTAGGAAAATTGAAAAGTCTGTACAATCCCCAGGAGTTCGCTCTCCGTCGAGCGCGGAGCGGTTGGGAATACAAGATGATGGAGCAGAAAAGTCCAGATGAGTCTGGGAGTTCTCAAAAGTGGAAAGCTGATATTGGGATTGGATATTGAATACCATGGTTCGACGGGTCGTCGGGTGTTCAGTACCAGAATTTCCTCATCTCCCCAAGCAGAATCAGAGGACCCAATCCCCAGCAGATCCAAGGTCTGTGGATCCCCTAGCTGAGTCGGGATGGTTATCCCCGGCAGGTTTAAAACGGTGTTTCCTCAGCAGCCAGGCCTGAAGGTTGCTATTCCCCGAGTGGAGCGGGTTTCAATGAAGTATATCTCCAGCAGTGTTCAACCTACCAGTGGATTGGATGAGTTTCCGTAGCAGACTGATATCTGCATCCCCAGCTGAGTGGATTCTATCCATGGATTGCATGGGTTGTCCCCAGCGGAGTGGCATTCGCTTCCCTAGCAGGGTCAGGATGGTTATCCCCAGCAGGTGTCAGATCGATGCTTCCCCAGTTGTCAGGCCTGGAGGTTGCTGTTTCCCCAGCAGAGCTATCTGTGAGCATTTCCCCAGTGAAGTTGACAGGTATCTGTGAGGGTTCTCCAAGCAGAGTCGGGATTGATATCCTCAGCAAGTCGAAGACTGTTGTATCCCCACAGAGTGTTGGTGGTTCTTATCCACAGCAGTTTCCCGAGCGGATTGGGTGCAAAGAAGGTTCTTCCCCAGCAAGGGTTACCTTTTCCCAGCAGCAGTGCTATTCCCCAGCAGGGTGGAATCGGAGATTGACGAGTTCCTCAGCAGAGTGTCTCGTGCTCCTCAGAAGAGTCCCTTAAGGGGGTTACTTTTTATGCATTCGTCATGTAGAGTAAGCATAGCATATTGCATAATAAATCGCGTAGCATTTCCATAATTATGGAGCATTACGCAGAAAAAGTCATGCATCATTGCAAGCATAGGCTAGTCTCAAGCTGTGGTTATTGTTGGAGAGGTGGTTTCGACCGAAGTTGGAAGATACTACTTTGATGGGTTTAACATCATGACGTTAGATCAGCAATATTCCCCAGTAGTGCGATGCTGGAGGAAACTTTTCCGTCGGACAGAGATAGAAATGTTACGCGATCAGCGCGACTCGAGCCGTGGTTACCGCTTGAGATTTGGTTTTGCCGGACAGTGAAGACGATACTCCGAGGAGTTCAGCATTGTGAGTTTGGAGCAACAGTATTTCCCAGTCATCAGTAAGTGTCTGGTCGAGCTTTCTTTGGTGTCGGTAAACATCATTATTCGATGTCCAGTAAACGTCGAGTTATTTCCCAGTCATTGTTTAATGTCTGGTCGATCATTGTTTGATGTCCTGTCAACATCCTTGTTTGATGTCCTGTCAACATCCTTGTTTGATGTCCTGTCAACATCCTTGTTTAATGTCTGGTCGATCATTGTTTGATGTCCTGTCAACATCCTTGTTTGATGTCCTGTCAACATCATTGTTTGATGCCTGTCAACATCATTGTTTGATGCCTGTCAACATCCTTGTTTGATGCCTGTCAACATCATTGTTCGATGTCCTGTCAACATCATTGTTTGATGCCTGTCAACATCATTGTTCGATGTCCTGTCAACATCATTGTTTGATGCCTGTAAACATCATTGTTTGATGTCCGGTAAACGTCGTGTTTCCTCCCAGTCATCAGTAAGTGTCTGGTCGAGCTTTCTTTGGTGTCAGGTAAACATCATTGTTCGATGTCCAGTAAACGTCGAGTTTCTTCCCAGTCATTAGTTAGTGTCTGGTTGAAGGGGTTATTCTGAGGAGTTCAGCATCATGACGTCAAATCAGTAGTGTTCCCCAGTAGTGCGATACTGGAGGAAATTTTTCCGTCGGACGGAGATGGAAATAAAATCAAAGGACGTTACGCGATCAGCGCGACAATCGGGGTTCAAATGGAGAAAGGGAAATGTTGAGGCATTTTCTGGAGATCGGGGTTCAAATGGAGAAAAGGAAATGTTGAGACATTTTCTGGAGAACGGGGTTCAAATGGAGATTGGAGTTGAAGATTATATCCGGGATGAGGTCCTCAGGATTATCTTCTGTTCATGTGTCACCTTAGACTTTGGCTGAGGCCAGTGGAAGTCGTTATGGGTGTCTTCTAAGGAAGAGATGCACATGTTACCTTCCTTTTGTGAAGGTGTACCCTCTGATATGTCGCCCTCAGAGTGGTTGGGTGTTATTTCCGACGTTGCCAGCGGAATTATCACGAGAAATTGGAGAGCGGGGTTCAAATGGAGAAAGGGAAGTGTTGAGGCATTTTCTGGAGATTGGGGTTCAAATGGAGAAAGGGAAATGTTGCGACATTTTCTGGAGAACGGGGTTCACATTGGCGATCGCGAGTAATCGTCAGGCGACTGGGGTTCAAACCGGAGAATGGGGTTCATTATTTTGGCAAACAGGAGAACGGGGTTCAAATGCAGTGATCTGGGATCATTTGCGCGAGAAAAATTTTGGGGTTCGAGAAAATGAAAAAGATAAAATAAGAAGATTTCGGGGTTCAAGAAAAGCATAAAAAAGAAAGAGATATAATCCCCAGCGGATGTGGTGTTCAGGCCATGGTTATCCCTGCGTTACCATTTATTTTGGTATCCGGGTCGACGTTGCTGTTTCGGTGATCAGGCCGACTTTCTCCGTTCCAGACGGATTTTTTCTTCGAGATTGCTTCTTTGCCGATTCTGGCAGGCATTGTTAATTATTTTCCCATCAGAGTGCAAATTGTTCGTCTGTTCTTGGTATTCAATCACTCTTCATCCTGATCATCTGAAAGCCGAGGCTGTTCATATCGACAGGTTCACAGTGGATTGAATAGGGGCAGCTGTAACACCTCAAAATTTGCCCTCCTCTCTTGGGACTAGCTTAACATATTGCATTGCATTTCAGGTCATTAGGCATTGCATATTGCATATCATGTGGTTACATTGTGCAAATCATCCTCCTAAGTCTTGGTCAGAAGATAAGAGGTGGAGATGCAAGCCTAAGGTTTTATTGACTGATCATTAGCCATCTGAGGATTGGGCTATGAATTAGGGTTTTGATTCTCAAAGGGATTGGTCTTGATCTTGGTTGCAATGATACATCATCATCATCATGGTCTTGATATCATCCAAGAGATTCAAAGGTTTGATCAAGATACCTTGAGATTAGGGTTTTGACCACTGGTCAACCCTAATCAGTTATATTGGGCCAATCAGGGCTTGGCAAGGAGATGGGGTCTACAATGGATATGGGGATCATTACATGATTGTATTGAGCTTATGGAGGCTATGGTTTCATCCTTGAGCCATTTCATTAGAGGATTGGGGCTCAACTTGATCAGTGCATTGCCAAATTCATCTATCAACTGGAAAAGTCAAATGTGGTCAACTGTGCTTGATTTTATGGATTTGGAGGTGGGAGAGAGTTGGATACACTTCATTCATGTTGAAACAAGCTTCATTTGACATGTCAAAGCTCAAGAATGAAGAAAATAAAGTCAGGACAAAAATTGCCAAAAATGGAAAGTGACTTGTAATGGAAGTTTCCAAAAATGGAAAGTTTTTCATCACAAAATTACGTGTCAAAACAAGCTTCAAATGAAAATTTGTTCAACATGAAAGTTGAAGATCTTGTTCTCACCTTTCCAAAAAGTCCAAGAACTTGAAATTCCCATGTATGGTTGGCAAGTTATGGTCCATTCATTTTCCAAAAATGCTTATAATCAAAGTGGCATAACTTTCACATGGAATGTCCAAAATGGTTGATCTTTTTATGAGAAAACTCCATTTCACATGTACTTTCATGGTGCATAATCAAAATTCATCAAAAATGGTCAATGCAAAAGGTCAATTTTCAAGTGTAACAATTAAAAACCAAGGGCAAAATGGTCCAAATCTCAAATTACATGGAATTTTGAAATGAGACTTTTTGCAACACTCTCCAAATGCCAAATAGAAGTTGTTTGAGCTGTCATGAGCTGTCATGGTGCAATATTTGGCAAGGGCATTTTTGGACTTGCACTTAAAAATCACATTATGCTAATTCTTCCAAATTTTGCTAATTGAGATTAGTACATTGGATTAAGGTGGAGTATAAGTTACTAATTGTAACAGAATGCTAATCACAATTGCACATTCCAAGAAATCTAACCACTTTTCCCTCCATTTTCTCTCAATTTCTCAAGAACTTCATAAAGCTTTTTTGATCCAAACTTCATCAAATCTTCACCAAATTGAACAATTCTTTTTGATTCGTGCTCCATGAACATCAATCTCCAACTGTTTTGGTGAATCCATGCAAGAAACCTCATAAATCGCGACTGTTCAAAGTAAGGTCAACAATGGCATCTTGAGAATTCTCACATTTGGAGCAACCTCGAGCCAAGGATCTTTCTTCAATCATCTTCCTATACCTCAATCATCATCTGTTTTTGGCTTTGGCGTGCAAAAGCATCAAGATCAACAACTGTCATTAACACAAGGTAAAAATTCGAATCTCATCATTGCTCAAACTATGCTAGGGTTTAGAAAGATCATTCAATGTAGAACATGCTGCAAGTTGTAGTTTATGATTTGGTTCACTGTGGAGAGAGATATATCGATTTGAAGTTTTGTGTTCCAATTTTAAAATGCTCGATCCCTTCGTCATGGTTAGAACTAGGAGAAAGAAGTTGCAGATCCTTAATCTACATGGAAAGACGGTTCTATTGGTTATAAATTTGTTGATTTTGGTGAGGTTTCGTTGTTCATGCATTTCTGGTGATTTCTGGTGAAGAATGTTGAAGTTCTTGCAATTTTCTGGAAAAAGGCTCGTGTAGATCTTCTTTCCTTCGCCTCCGTTTTCAAATTACGTTTCCCGCCTTCTTTTAGCCAATAAGCGCGTGCCACTGAAAAAATGGGAGCGACGTCGTTTTGGCGTTTGTTCCAGAAATTACAAAATTGCCATTTTCTGTATTAATTTATTATTATTTCATTTTCTTTTTTCATTTGTTTTACATTTTTGATACATGATCTTTATAAATTCATATCTCACTCAAAACTCATCCAAATTTTGTGAAATTTTTTGCATTGTTCTCATGATGATGTGTAGAATTTGATTATGATTTTTGTGGATTTTTTTGCACGTGTGGAAATTTAATTGGCCTAGGGTTTGTTGAATGTGTCACATTTATGTATGTTTTGCCAAATCCTTCATGAAATGATGATACCTGCAAAGAAATTCATGAAAATTTTTGTGCTTGTTCTGGACATCTTGATGGTGATTTTCATGTAGAGTTTATGATTTTTGGATACTTGGTTGATTAGATATGATTTTTTGAATAGAGGTGTGACAATTTGTGTCACACCAAGCTAGCTCAACTTCATGATTTTATTTAATATGCTTAGAGATGTTGATTTCAGCTAAAATTTGGTGTGGATGATCATTGATATGTCGAGATTACATGAGAATATTTCTGGAATTTTGATGGAGTTTTCTAATTGGTTGATAATTTTCTTCTCTGTATGCTCATTTGGTGATCTTGTGTGACACATGTTGGCATTTCATTTGTGAAATTCTCATATTGTATTGGATGAAGATGAAATTTGACATGAGCATTCTAGACACATTGTAGGACATCATGGTTTTGATCCCATTCATTTCTTAATAGTTGTCACTGTTTTATGATTTATGGAATTTGATGCTTGTGTTGATGCCTTGAATTGGCTTGTATAAATGTGTCTGGACTTTTTGATTTTCATTGACCTATTTTCTTTTGTCCAATTGAGCTGAAAATTGACATGCTATGCCTTGAATGTGTCCTGTTTAGGTGTGAATTTTTGTGGAATTAATTGAATTGTTTTGGTATGCTTTTGATTGAGATAGTTCTGTTTGGTCTTTTGATGTTGCAAATTGCATGATTGATGTTAAATTGTGCATGAAATGATAATGGTGATTGATATAAGCATGGGACCAATTGCATTTGCTTTTAATTTGTTTGAATGTGATTTTGATAAATTTCACTTGCTGTTTAGAGTTTTTTATCTCCTTTGGACCCTAGGCTTGGCCTAGTGGTCTAGTTTCTCATGTTTGTTGTGGACTTTCAGGATGAAATGCACAATGCTTAAGGAGATTGCTTCAAGTCAATTTGGGTTGACTTATGAAGTGTTTTTGACTAACATTGACTTTGTATTGTAGGGTTTGATGCTTGAGCTTGAGCTTATAGCTTGCACTTGTGTGCATTAACTTGTGTTGCTTGTACAGATTAACTGATTAACTTTTGTTGTTTACTGTTGGTTTGTCTGAGTACTGATGATACTTGATTGATTTCAGGTACATTTAGTCGCTTACAGTTCCTTGAGAACTTGCTTGCTGGTGCTTGGTTGTATAAACCAGTTGAGGTAGACTCTCTTGTCTCCATGTAGTCTGGAAGACCTGGCCTGTTACTTGGCCAGGCAACTGTCTGAAGTCCTCCTTAAGAGGCGATGTTTGTGGTTGTTTACTTTTGTGCCAAGCAGGTGAAGACCTCTATGAGGCAATTGGCGGATCATAGGGATATGCAATCTATCCCCCGCTATTCTGTTGAGTCGTCCCTCTGCTCACACCACTGTGTTGATGCATTGGGACATTAACCCAAGATCTTGTGCTGTTGCACAATCGAGTCAGAGTCTTGAGCATAGAAGGGTCCCTCCATTCTGGACCCACGCTCCTTTGTCTGAAGCTCTCCCTGACCAGGGATAAGAGCTGTGAAGTCTAATCTTCACTCACCTTTCATCAGCTTCACCTTAGCCTCTCAATGGCAAGGTTAAGAGCTAACTCTACCTTGTACAGATGACTTGCCTCGGCAGTCCACCCTTGTTTGAGCCTCACTTGACTGGATATAGTGTGTGCTTTATGAATATTTGTTTGAATTGTTTGTTTTATTGTGATTGATGCTTGCATGCTTGCTTTCTTCCTGGATAGGATTAGCTTGCTGTTGTGCAAGTAGGTAGAAACCACAACATAGGGCAATGATGCATGATAACACTAGGCTCGAGTACAGCTCCCTGGTAGTGTGTCTCCCCTTGGTTTCTGGCTAGAATTTCTTTCCCTTTCAGGGGAACTACGTCGCCCTGATCCTCATACCAGATGAGGTACGTAGGCAGGAGACCGCGCGAGGTCTCCCCGGGCACCCTTTTCTTTTTTGCGTGTGTTTTGTTTGGCAGCTATCAGGCTCGAGTTCCCGACTCCCTGTTAGTCTGTGTGTGCCGTTTCTTCTGACGTCTCAACGTCTCTTCTGGCTTGCTTGATGACTTGTAGGCTCGAGTTCCCGACTCCCTACTAGTTTGCATGTTCTTTCTTTCCCCTTTCAGGGGAACTACATCGCCCTGATCCTCGTTCCAGACGAGGTATGTAGGCAGGAGACCGTGCGAGGTCTCTCCGGGCACTTTTTTTTCTTTTTGTGTGTGTTTGCTTGTTAATTCTCTTGTGTGTCAGGATATGGACGTAAGCCCAGCGATTGGCTGTACGTATCCTGATTGTGTTTGTTTAGTTCGGAAGCCGATGTAAGCCCAGCGATTGGCATTCGGGTTCCAGGTTTGCCTGTGTTTGTGTGTGTCCTGTTTGGCGTGCGTGAGCCGAACTACGGCAGCTCTGATTCTCGTTCCAGACGAGATACGTAGGCATAGGATGCGACGTCCTATCGAGCTCCCTTCCTCTTAACCCCACCTGCGTTCCTTGTGTGTGTGTGTGATGTTTTAGCAACCTTTTCTTTTCTTTTAGAACGTGGATCCCGTCGAGTACGACAGACGTGAGGGGTGCTAATACCTTCCCCTCGCGTAACCGACTCCCTTACCCTTTCTCTTTGGTCGCGAGACCAAGCTTTTCCCAGGTTTACTTCGAGCGTTTCCTTTCCCTCTTTTGGGATAAATAACGCACGGTAGCGGCTCTGTGTTGTTTTTGTTTCAGCCCGCCGGTTGTTTTTTCGCGGATGCGACAGGCGTCGGACCGAGATCAACTCCGCGTTATATCCCAAAAGGATAAGGAAACTTTCAAAAAGTATGCGCAAAGATGGCGCAAGATTGTCGCACAAGTTAGTCATCCGTTATAATAGAAAGAGATGACAAAGATTTTCTTGAAGACTTTGAGTTCGTTTTGCTATGACATAATGGTTGCAAGTGCTCCCAGTGATTTTATTGAGATGGTAAACATGGGGATGAGACTAGAAGAAGGCATCCATGAGGGACGATTGGTGAAAGAGAGTGGTTCATCTGGAAGTTCCAAGAGATATGGGAATCGTTTTCCTAAAAAGGAGGAACATGATGCTAATGATATTTCGCAAGAAAATCATAGGAGATCTCTGAGAAACAATCAATGTCATCAACATGTGGCGTCAGTTACCCCGGTTATTAATCCTACTCCAGTTGTTCAAGTAGCACCAAATTATCAACCATGTTTTCAATAAAGTACTCATCAACAGAACCGTGTCCAAAGACAAGCGCAATTTGATCCAATTTCGATGCCCTACGCAGAATTATATCCTGCTTTGATACAAAAGAATTTGGTATAGACTAGGAATCCACCAGCTATTCCAAAGGAACTTCCATGGTGGTATAAATCTGATCATCACTGTGCATTCCATCAAGGTGCACCCGGTCATGACATTGAAAACTATCTTGCTTTGAAAGTTGAGGTGAAAAGACTAGCATACATCAGTATTTTGTCTTTTGAAGACTCTAGTCCTAATGTGCAAGCCAATATGTTGCCTAAACATGGTGGTACAACTGTGAATATGGTTGAGGGGTGTCTTGGAAAGTACCGTGTCTTTGATGTCAATCTGACTAGAAGATCCTTGGTCGAGATGCATGCAACTTTGTGCGAGCTAAGTTATTATGAGCACGATCATGTTTCTTGTTGTATCTGTTCAAGAAACTCTTGAGGGTGTGTTATGGTAAAGATAGATTTACAAGAGATACTAGATGAAAGTCTTATTCAGATTACCAGAGATAGGGATAAAGGTGAGCATTGTGTAAATGTCGTAGTTACCCATTTCAATATCCCCGAATCAGTTGTGATTGCCTACAATAGTTAAAAGTTGGTCGTTTCTCCTTTGGTTATTTGTATGGCGGGTCATACGCCCTATAAATATGATAAAGTTATTACTTACAAGTACAATTCTATAATGTTGGAAGATGGAAAAGAAGTCCCCATCCCTTCTCTTTCTTCTGTTATGAATATTGCTGATGTAAGCGGTGTAAACCGAAGTGGTCGAGTATTTGCTTTTATGCCCCCTAAAAGAATTGAAGATACTTTGGTGGGTAAGCAAGCTTAAGTGGGAACTCCTGTTATGCATTCTGGCCAGCCCAACGTTGTAAACCAAAAATTTGATCATGATGAAGTACTGAAGTTGATTAAGAGAAGTGAATATAATATGGTATATCAATTATTGCATACCTCATCCAAAATATTTGTCTTATCTTTGCTGATGAATTCAGAAGCTCACAAAGAGACTTTGCAGAAGGTCTTGGAGCAAGCCTATGTAGATCATGATGTAACAATTGGTCAGTTCGATGGCATTGTGGCCAACATTATTGCATGTAACAACCTGAGCTTTAGTGATGAAGAATTGTCTGAGCAAGGGAATAACCATAATTTGGCTTTGCACATTTCCATGAATTTCCAAGAAGACGCTCTGTCTAATGTGCTGGTTGACACTGGCTATTCTCTTAATATTATGCCAAAGTCTACTTTGTCCAAGATCTCTTATCAAGGTGCTCCGATGAGGTTTAGTGGAGTTGTTGTGAAAGCCTTTGACGGCTCAAGGAAAACTATGATTGGGGAAGTTGATCGCTCGTTAAAGATAGGTTCTTGCTCATTTTAGATTATGTTTCAAGTGATGGGCATTCATCCTTCCTATAGTTGTCTCCTGGGTCGTCTAAGGATTCACGAAGCTAGGGCAGTGACGTCAACTCCCCATCAGAAGTTAAAATTTATGAAAAACGAAAAGTTAGTAATTCTGGGTGGCGAATAGGCAATGTTGCTGAGTCATCTCTCTTCATTTTCATATATTGATGTTGACGAGGCTGTAGGAACTCCATTCCAAGCTATTTTTGTCGTTGATAATGTTGTTAAGAAGAATGTGGCATCCATGACTTCTTAGAAAGATGCTCAACAAATTGTGGAGAACGGTTAATCTGTCGGATGGGGTTAAGTTGTTGAACTTGCTGAAAACAAAAACAGAGTTGGTTTAGGCTTCTTGCCTGGTTCAACCCATAGAGATTTGAAGCATATTCAAGAAGTTTTTCATAGTGTTGGCTTCATCCATTCCGAAGATTAATTTGTTGCTGCAATCCTAGAAGATGATTAAGAACAAGAAGCGCCAAAAATTGTGACACACGGATTCATGTGCCAGAATTGGACTGTTGTTGACGTTCCCTCTATTGTTCACTTGTCAAACTAATATGTTTTTGTTATTTAAAAAAATCCTTTCACTATGCCCAAGGTGAAAGAGAATCTATGTGGGTTTTGTTTCAAGTTTTCTCATCATTAATAAAATGTTATTTTGTTTATCCATATTATGTTTTCTCTTTTTGCTTTTTCTGAAAAATGGTAACATAAAAAACCAAAATAATAATCACTTTTTATATCTGCATCATACTTGTGCGTTTATTTATTCATATTCTAAAATCAAGCATAAAATCACTTTGCAGATTAATTGTTAAACCCATTAAAAACAATGGCTTTATGCCCTCTCCCAACTTTGAATTACTTGTGTTTGAAATGGAAGAAAAGGATGTTGAAGAGATTCCTGATGATATTTCCCGTTTGCTTGAGCATGAGGAAAAGACCATTCAGGCTCATAAATAGCCATTGGAAGTGATTAATTTGGGTTTTGAAGAGAACAAGAAAGAAGTAAAGATTGGGGAACTACTTTGCCTAGATGTTAAGAAGAGGATGGTAGAGATTCTTAGAGAATATATGGATGTGTTCGCTTGGTCTTATCAAGATATTGCAGGTCTTGATACTGATATTGTGGAGCATAGATTACCACTGAAGTCAGAGTGTCCGCCAGTTAAACAGAAGTTTTGAAGAACTCATCCTGATATGGATGTTAAGATCAAAGAGGGAGAAGCAGATTGATGTTGGTTTCCTTGTCACTTCTGAGTATCCTCAATGGGTGGCCAACATTGTGCCTGTTCCAAAGAAGGATAGAAAAGTTCAGATGTGTGTTGATTATAGATATTTGAATAAAGCTATCCTAAATGATGTTTTTCCTCTACCACACATTGACATGTTGGTAGATAATACAACTAGGTTCAGTGTCTTTTCCATTATGGATGGTTTTTTCGGTTATAATTGAAGGAGAATTGCGGTCCAAAACGCAGCGGAAATTAAAATTTTCTCCTTTAGAGATCCTTACGAATGGTCATGATCAGTGATAGAATATTTACCTCTTATGACGATTGAAACCTTTGGTGCAGATCTCTTGTGATGATCAAAACCTTTGATGCAGATCCACGAAGAGATCACGAACGTTGAACGATGACAACGTCTCTACTCAGTCCACACGAACGGGTTCCTTCAATCTCAGTGCTAGCTGGTACGAATGAAGGCTTTGAGTGAGAGAGAGAGAGAGTGAGAGAAAACGAAAATAATACAACCGCTATGAATGCTTCTGCACAAGGGTTCTATTTATAGAACCACTTGTGTGGGCTTCAGGCTAAAAATCCCACTTAAGTGTATTTTAGCCCATATCTTATAATATGCCCAAAATCACTTAAGCCCATGGTACCTTACCATATTTCGTATTCTACTCAAGTACATCGTACCTTACGATGTTCTATAATTCACTTAAGGGCACCGTACCTTACGGTATTCCTTAGTTACTCTATCTCTCATCAATCCGTCCTTTGTGTGTGACCCTGTAGGTTTTCGTGACGTTGGCAATTATATTAAATCACACATTTAACATAATAAACAGTGAGCGGTATCTAGTAACACATCACTGCTACCCAAGACACGAAAATGTCATGTGATCTGACAAAACCTTCTGTGATAATACTTATGTGTATAATTACCCTTTTGCCCTTATGTCTATATTAAACACAAGGCATAGACCGTGTCATCCTTGTCCAGTTCAATATTGGGCCCATAGACATTTATCCTGTTATGCAGGATGGGCAAATTCCATCTAGGTCACTCATGTCCCTCAGCATGCTTCGTGGAGTACCCATCAACTGTCTTTATGGTTATCCAGTTACGGACAATGTTGGATCAACAATAAAGCACTCGACTCCACATCTAGGGTCCATAGTGGTTTCAGGTCGAAGAGTGGTATACACCATTATCACCATGAGAATAACTTATGACACTTTGCATAACTTTCTATGTAGTATTCTCATAGCGGGTCAATCCGGTATAAATATTACTCCTAATATTCATACCTATGTTTAAGAGTTGATAACTCTTTATCCATGATCCATGAGATGTGATCATCAGTCTACAAACATAATAGTCTTAATGCTTTAATGTTATCCCACTTCACACTAAAGCTCGACTACGGATACTTTAAGAATAGTGCCCTTATGTTTAATGTGTTCTCATGATTAAGTCACACTTAATACATTAAACGGACTATCTATTCCAGGGACTTTATTAATCAACCATAATAAAGAAAATGCCTTTTATTATTAATAAATAATTCGATACAAGTACCAAAAAGTATTGGCCTCTAGGGCTTACACCAACAATAATCAGATCAAGATGGCACCCGAGGACATGGGAAAGACAACATTTGTTACACCATGGGAAACATTCTGCTATAGAGTGATGCCTTTCAGTTTAAAGAATGTTGGTGCAACGTACCAAAGAGCCATGACTACTCTTTTCCATGACACGATGCACAAAGAGATAAAGGTCTATGTCGATGATATGATTTCTAAGTCGAAGACTAAAGAAGATCATGTTGAGTATTTGTTGAAGTTGTTTCTGCATTTGTGAAAGTTTAATCTCCGCTTGAATCCTAATAAGTGTACTTATGGTGTCCATTCAGGAAAGTTGTTAGGCTTCATTGTCAGCAAGAATGGTATTAAGGTACATCCTGATAAAGTCTGAGCTATTCAAGAAATTCCTACACCAAAGATAGAAAAACAAGTCAGAGGATTCCTCGGGCATCTGAATTACATCTCCAGGTTTATATCTCACATGACTGTCACATGTGGGCCAATCTTCAAGCTTCTCCATAAAGATCAAGATTGTGTTTATACAAAAGGCTTCCAGAAAGCTTTTGACAACATCAAGGAGTATCTGCTGGAACCTCCTTTATTGTCTCCTACAGTGGAAGGAAGACCATTGATCATGTACTTAACTGTGTTAGAAGAGTCCATGGGTTGTGTACTTGGACAACAATATGAAACTGGTAAAAAGGAGCATGTCATATACTATCCAAGCAAGAAGTTTACAAACCGTGAGTCTCGGTACTCCGTGCTTGAGAAGACTTGTTATGCTTTAGGCTCAGCTTCCAAACGTCTACGCAAATATATGATTAATCATACCACTTGGTTGTTATCCAAAATGGATCCAATCAAGTATATTTTGTAAAGCATGCTTTGATTGAGAGGATTTCTCGTTGACAGATGCTATTGTCTGAATATAATATTGAGTATCATACTTAGAAGTCAATTCAAGGAAGTATTCTTGCAGATCATTTGGCTCACCATCCAATTGATGATTATCAATCCATCAGGTTTTACTTTATTGATGAAGATGTTATGTACTTAAAAGATCAAGATTGTTATGAACCATTTCCTGAAGAAGGACCAGAGCCTGGATCCTGGTGGGGTTTAGTGTTTGATAGAGCTATTAATGCTTATGGTAATGGAATTGGGGAAATTATTATTACTCCTCAGGGTTCTCATATCCCTTTTACTACAAGATTGATGTTTGATTGTACGAACAACATGGCGGAGTATGAAGCTTGTATCACGGGTCTTGAAGACGCCATTGATTTGAGAATTAAGATCCTTGATGTATATGGAGATTCAACCTTGATGGTTAATCAGATTAAAGGAGAATCGGAGACTCGTCATCTTGGCTTGATTCCTTACAAAGATTATGCAATAAGGTTGTTGACTTTCTTCAACAAAGTTGAGTTTCATCATATACCTCATGAAGAGAATCAGATGGCAGATGCTTTGACTACTTTGTCTTTTATGTATAAAGTAAATCATTGGAATGACGTGCCTCAGATCAGAATTATGCGCCTTGATAGGCATGCTCATGTGTTTGCAGTAGAAGAAGTCAGAGATGATAAGCCTTGGTATCATGATATCAAGTGTTTCCTCCAAAGTCAGGAGTACCCGCTTGGGGAATCTAGCAAAGATAAGAAGACTGACTGGCAATTTATTTCTGAATGAAGATGTGTTGTATAAGAGAAAATTTGACATGGTCTTGCTCAGGTGCGTGGATAGACACGAAGAAAATATGTTAATGCAAGAAGTTCATGAAGGATCCTTTGGTACTCATGCCAATGGACATGCAATGGATAAAAAGATGTTAATGACAGGTTACTATTGGCTGACAATGGAATCTGATTGCTGTAAATATGTGAAGAAGTGACATAAATGTCAGATTTATGCTGATAAGATTCATGTGCCTCCGACTCTTCTCAATATTATTTCATCCCTATGACCTTTATCTATGTGGGGAATTGACATGATTTGTATGATTAAACCTAAAGCTTCGAACATACAGTGTTTCATTCTGGTAGCTATTGATTATTTCACCAAATGGGTTGAAGCAGCATCTATGCTAATGTGATTAAGTAGGTTGTGGTCCGATTTATCAAGAATCAGATTATTTTCCGATATGGTGTTCCAAGTAAGATCATCACCGATAATGGGCCGAACTTAAATAATAAGATGATGAAAAAGCTTTGTGAAGACTTCAAGATTGAACATCATAACTCTTCTCCTTAAAGAACCTAAGATTAATGGGGTTGTTGAAGCTACAAATAAGAATATTAAGAAGATTATCCAGAAAATGGTTATGACATATAAGGATTGGCATGAGGTTTTGCCTTTTGCTTTGCATGGGTATCGTACATCTGTCCGCACTTCAATATGGACGACCCCTTTCTCTCTTGTGTATGGCATGGAAGCAGTGCTCCCTGTAGAGGTTTAGATCCCATCAATACGAGTCTTGATGGAAGCCACATCATCTGAGGCTGAATGCTATCAAAGCATATATTATCAATTGAATTTTATTGAAGAGAAGAGGATGACAACTTTGTGTCATGGCCAATTATATCAAAAGACAATGAATCAAGCATTTGACAAGAAAGTTCGACCTTGCATATTTAGAGAAGGCCACCTCGTGCTCAAAAAGGTCTTGTCTTTCAACAATGATTCTAGGGGCAAGTGCACTCCTAATTATGAAGGCCCGTATGTTATTAAGATAGCCTTCTCTGGCGGTGCAATGACTCTTACGATTATGGATGCTGAGGAGCTCCCTCGTCCTGTGAATGCCGATGTAGTCAAGAAATACTTCGCCTATAAAAAAATAAAAGAACAACTCACTAAGTTGAAAACCCGAAAGGGTGGCTTACGCAAAAATGAGATTCTCGGTGGATTGAAAACCCAAAAGGGAGGTTCGGGAAAGAATTAGACATAAACAAAAAATAATCATCCCGGTAGATTGAGACCCGAGAGGGAAATCTAGGCAAAAGTTAGGGATTATGGCAAGTAACTGCATCAGGCCATACTTGATCATTTGAAGCAACAATGCCTATCAAGGATTTTCACTCAGTCATCCTCGACCGAAGTTCTAATCATATCGAAATTCAAAGTTGTTAAGGATAATAGTGGTAATTATATTTCAATGTAGCGTTTTCCATGTACTTACCATTTTTTAACTTTGTAATGATCCATGGAGTCACGTCATTTGCAGACTACCATTCTATCAATAAAATTTGAGCCTTTTACCCATTTGTTTATTGTTCATATCTTGTTTTAGTTTACAAAATTTCATTTATTATTGATAATAATTTTTGAAACAAAAAGATACATAAACAATCATGTTTTTGAAATTTACAAAAAAATATTTTTCTCAATTTGTGAATATAAAAGAGGAATGTCAACATTGATCTCAAGGATGGTAAGATATTGAAGTGCGGAACTCAGTGTTATCCTAAAGACATGATTTTCCTTATTATAGTATCCAGACTCATCAGTTCTCACATTAGAGATTACGGGAATGGTAGAATTCCCAATGAAATCACCAACATGTCTTTGTAACAGAGTTTGTTCGGATGTTTCTTATCCTCGACAAACCTTTCCCTCCCTTGGAACGAAGTTCAGGATTTTAGAAGATTAACTTTGGGTCTCAAAGCAGTATCTTTTTCTCTCTCTCCAGAAGGATTTAAGCATTGTATCAAGATTTAGCTCCTTTGACAACTTATGATCATTCATTGCATGGTTTTCTTCAGCTGAATCCCTAGCAAGATCTTCAGTAGCATCTCCACCTTGTTGAGATTAGCCGAGTGTCCGGTTGTACTGAGTTATCGATCTAACCATTTGTGCCTATTTTGTCAGCATATTCATACACATATTCAACCATATGCATAACATTGTCCAGTTACGGTAAAGCATCAAGCAAAAGTAAGTATTTTGTTTTATCGTCTCCACGGGGATTAGTGCGACATCAAAAACCGTGCAACGGTCTCTACATTTCTAAGCTTATGTTTGCAAGAGTTTGAAAGTAAAAATATGCGGAAAGTAAAACATATGCATAAGTAATTAAAGTAACGGAGAGAACTCGTCATGATGAATTTCATCCACCTATCTAATATGCAAATCTAGCAATCAGTTATACACAACCTAAAACACTTATCAATATCATCACCTATCGCTCACATCAATGTCCATCTCTGTAACACCGACGAGAGTTCTACTGTATTGCCTAATCGACGATCTCTCAGCCTATCAAGCAATATGGAGCATTAAGATTCGATACCCATGGTGAATGTTAGATCTAAATATATGTATAGAGTTTAATGTCTAATAGATGATTATCCTAAATCTAGATTCAAAGAGAATTTCTCAATAATAGTTCAAATCAATAGATAAATAAGTAAACAAGAATAACATCGATATAGATTCATAAAATAGATCTTATACAACTCCATGATTAATAAATATACATACGATCAAAGTAAACTTACATACAAACCCAATAATAGAGGTCCAAAGAGAAGAATGAAGATGAACAAGAATATCTCCACGTTTCAAATAGATTGATGCAAATCCCACTCCGAATCTTCAAGATTTCAACCCCTAATGTTGTTTCTAAGCTACTCTCCACACAAAAATGGTGCTGATGGAATTGGGGTTAAAAGTTCTCAAAACCATCCCTAAAAAATACGTGTACAAAAGAATATATAGGGGCTGAAAAAGTAAAATCGCACTAAGCCTAAGCAGAAATCGCTTAGCACGATCAGCAAAAATGAACTTTAACCGACTTGATTCGTGCTAAGCACGCTCCTATCACACTCATAGCGTGAATTTCTCAAATTCCCCATGACTGTTGTTTCTAAGCACGCTAGGACCGTTCTAAGCACAAGCAGGAAAACTTGGAATCTTCAAAAATGTTATTTTAGGTCTTGCTTGAAAGCATGTTTTTGCCTATGATTACAATGCTTCAATTACGCATGAAAACCTACAAAAAGAGATGAAAACTATCAAACTAAGCGATATTTACATGATAACGTAAACTATACAATATATTCGCAAAAGTTTAGGTTTATGCATGAAATTCAATTGAAACAAGTCAATAAGTGCCAATTATTCACACACACAATTATCACAATTTAGCACTTATCAAACTCTCCTCAACTTAGAACTTATTTGTCCTCAAACAAGAATCGATTACCCTAAAGAAAACAAAAGCAATCACCAAGCAATCATGACCAATATGTTTTTACAAATGGAAACAAATACATGGTTCATATTACAAAAGTACAAGCAAAGCAATGCTTACCACTATACTACAACGACACCATGACTATGAAACAAATTCTAAGCACAAAACACATATCAAAAACTCTAAAATAATACATTTTCAAAGATGAATCACACCTAACACACAACTTCATCAATGGATGAAGAACAAACATGAGGGACTTGACTCACACGTAACAATTTTGCTAACATCTTGATCAAATTATGTATTTATCCAAAACAATTCATATTGAAAGCATAAAACATAAATCACAAGGACTTCAAGGGTTGTAATGTGGCTTCGGTAACAAAGAAAGATCATTTCTAAAGGTAATTGAAACAAAAATCATGTCTAATCATATGGGAGGGATCACTTCTCACAATCTCAAGCATTCATAAATTTTATTCACCTTTCTCTTTGCTCAATTGTTACACCTTTTCACACAACTTATTAGCATAATTTATTTGCTTTTTTTTTCTTTTTTCTTTTTCAAGACTTTTTCTTTTTTCTTTTATTTTTCACTTTCCTTTTCTTTCTTTTTTTTCTTCAAATTTTTCTTTCTCTTTCTCAACCTCTTAGTAACAAACCTTTTCTCCCAAACTTGACTACAACCAAATATTGTAATGTGAATGCTCCCAAACTTTCTAAGGCAAGGGTAAAAATTCAAACCATAATTTATGGTTGAGGGTTCAAGAAAAAATCTCAGAATCCAATCTAAAATAAAAAATGAACTAATTAGTTATGTACAAGTTCCAAAAGTTGATATCAAAATGGATCCTGACATAAGGCTCAAAGGGGGTAAGAAAAGTCTCACTCATTCACAAGGTAGGTTACTTTTTGATCAAGTGGTTGTGCTCAAAACCAAACAAAAAGCCTTGATCATTTTAGTACTTTCATACAAATCAACATGAATGCAAGATTAAACATAATTCAAACGAGTTAAAATAAGAATTTTTAGTTGCCTGTGCATATAGTAAAAAATGGAAAGTTTCCTCACATTTGTCTATGATCTAAAGTGATTCAAACATGAACAAGTATTGCAAAAGAATGAATGACATGATATTTGTACAAAGCATATAATTTTCTTATTCATGTTTTGTTGTAGAAAGCATTAAAGGTGTACCTTGACAATGTAACTTGCTTTCAAACTTTTATCATTACCATGACATTTTCTTATTGATCCAATCAAACTTGAAACAATCACTCCATGTTTCCTCAAGCGAATCAAAGACAAGCTTCTTGGAAAAATACAAAACAATTTTCTAACAACTTAACAACTTTAAATTAAATTACTACTAAAAATAAAACAAAATAAGTTCAAAATGGATCAAAAGGTCTGGGTGAAAGTGGATAAGTGGCTGAGATATTTTTCCACGTGCAGGAGAGGGCGCGCCCTCTAGTCGTGCTAAGCGACATCAACAAAATAAGGTTTTTCAAAATTTCCAACTTTTTTTCAAGCTTTCCATCCACTCTCATTCTTTAATAAATATACTACTAAATGAAAATCTATTAAATAATTAAAAGGTTGGGCTGTCTCCCAACAAATGCTTGTTTTATGTTGTTAGCTCGATGTCTTTATTTATTAGACGCTCCTCCAAGTTGCCTCTTTTGTGTGGCTAGTTGTTCACTAACGGCTACCCCTAACCAACACTTGAGCAAACGTGAAGGGAAACAAAAAAATATATAAAGACTTGAACAAACTTGATGGAAAACAAGTAAATACAAACACTTAAACAAACATTATGAAAACAATATAAACAAATATGACAAACAAGTACAAAGCAAATATTTATACTGTCGTACCCCAAATTTTGACCACTATTTCTTTCTTGTTATTGACTTAGAATCTAGGTCATCGACATGCTCATGGCTCTTTATAAGATATTCGGTCAACCTCAATGACCTAAAAAGTCATAGGGGGACTATTTTGACTTTTTAGTCCCTCTTAGGGATTTATTTTAATTCATGGATTTAAAACGTAATAATTTGAGAATTTATGCTAGAGGGATATTACCATTGATAACTAGGACATTTTGTCTTATTAAAATACATTAATAAAAAATAATAATTATGGGTTTTTTTGTTTTAATAGCATGGATAAAATATATCATAATAACGTTATTAGTTAAATGGAAATAGATTAATATTAGTATTATTTTTATTTTTTACATATTACTATTAAGTTATATTATTGTTATTTAGGAATAACTAATATTGAGATTAATTAAGGTTAAATTAATTCTTTTTATTAATCAGATTATCATTAATTGATATATTATCAAATTAGGGTCATAATGGGATTATTAATATTATTATTAAGATTATTATTAGGATTATTATTATATACTCCCTAATACTATTTTATTTTGAATAAATAGAATGGTCTAGTTGGTTTCAAAAGGAGTACAAGAAGTTACAAAGGAGAAGGGACATAATACTTGAGTTTATATAATTACCCTTTTAATTTATTTTTTTAAATAAACTAATAATTGTATTTTTGAAAATAATTAAATGGGATAATTTTAGGTATAATATGGGATAAAGTTATAAGATAAAATTCTAGGATTTTAAGGGATAAAAATTTATGGGATAACTATGGGGTGATTTAGGGATAACTTTAGGATAATTTTTCTAACAATAGTTAGGGATAAATCTTTAGGTGTTTTAGGCATAAATAATTAGGGATAAGAGATATAATACTTGAGTTTATATAATTACCCTTTTAATTTATTTTTTAAAATAAATTAATAATTATATTTTTCTAAATAATTTAGTGGGATAAAATTCTATAACAATTTTTAGGGATAAAAATAAGGGATAAATCAAGGGACAAAAACAAGGGATAAATCAAGAGACAAACATCAGGGATATGATCTTTGAGATTATATAATTAAAATTTTAATATGTCTGTTAAAATAACTATATATATAATATCACTATGGGTTTACTTTCTTAAATCAAAATAATTATATATTTTTTTCAACCAATCAAAAGGGGTATGTTATATAAATATATAATATTTATTTTCATAAATAAATTAAGTATTATATTATATTTATTTATTTTTTAATCAATAATAGGGATAATCATGGGATAAGGAATATAATATTGAATTTATAACTAACCTTTTAATATTTTTATTAAATAAATATATAATATTATTTTTCTTAAATAAATTAATAATTATATTTTTGCAAATAATCAATTGAGATAAAATCAACCTAAACTCACCTCAAACTATAAGTCCTCAGCCCTAGTGCATTGAGACATTTTCCAAAATCAATTACTTCTCCGCCCCCGATGCGTGAGAACTTTCAAGGGATAAAAAATAATCAACCAACCAATATTTTTTAAGACGAACTACGAGGCTCTAATCCTTCAATAAATTTGAGGATACGTAGATATAGAGTTGTAAGACTCTAGCGAGTACAATAATCAAAAATATTTTTTTCTCAATTAATCAATTTTCTTTTAAATAGTAAAATAATTTTTAATAAATAGATAAATAATTAACCAATAATAATTATAAAACAAACATTCCTTAGAAACACACTAATCCTAGAATTAAAGGAGGATCCCATTGAGTACAATGGAGGTAAGGGGTCCCTAACACCTTTCCCTTACTTAACCGACTCCCGAACATAACATCTTACCCTTAGTTTATAGGTTTTATCATTATTTCCCTGTTCCTTAGGAACAAATAAAGGATGGTGGCGACTTTGTCATTTTTCCAACCGCGACAGCTGGCGACTTTGCTAGGGATTATCTTATACTTTCCTTAAAGAGAGTTTGTCCTAACTTTTGGTTTTATGGTTGTGTGTTATTTATTTGCTTGTTTATTTTCTGTTTATTTATTTATTTACTCTTTTTATTTTTTTTATATTGTTTTATTATATATTTCAATATCATATTATTATTCACATATCATATGGATGAGATTGTTACATGTGTGAATCTA
Source organism: Lathyrus oleraceus (assembly GCF_024323335.1). Taxonomy (NCBI): domain Eukaryota; kingdom Viridiplantae; phylum Streptophyta; class Magnoliopsida; order Fabales; family Fabaceae; genus Lathyrus; species Lathyrus oleraceus. The sequence goes on from NC_066581.1 coordinate 309,480,409, forward strand.
AAACCCAAGCTTGAGGAAAAAGTAATAAGTTTAAGTAAGGGATTGTCCTGTCTTGGCCACTTGGCTTCTCATCCCGTGGGATCTTTGATGACGATTCCGCCTAGAGTAAATCAATTCAAAGAGTTTGTCATAACAAGGCTAGCACTTTTTCATGATGAAACTTTGGATTTGATTCATGACTTTAGGGACCTCTTCTAAAACCCATTTAACTCATGGTGACCTTATGTTATCAACCTGCAAAGGTCGCTACTAAGGTCCCGCCTATATGAGACTTATCCCGAAGGATTGCTGTAGGAAGACTTGCTTCTTCTCATGGTAAAACAAGGGTATATTCCATGACTCTAGGGCTATCATCCTACAAAAACTTTATATCATACAAGTGAGGGGTTAGGTAGTCTAAACTTAGAACTGGTATGTCATAAGATGACCACCTTAGTTAGGTCATGCTTGTATTACTTTACCTATCCTTAAACATGTTTGGGTTTCCCCTTCCGATCATTATCCCTATCTATAAGGAGCCTTCTTAAACAAGGCATCCTTATATTTGGCATTTTTCTTAAACCCATATGTGGGTTCTATATCCATCACAATCCCTAAACCCGCATGGGTTCTCCTATATATCACTATCCTAATGTGACACTTGCGTTGCATCTAAAAAAACACTTTTAACATACCTTCAAAATTAAAAATTAAAAAAAGGAAAAAATATTTTTGCATACATACACATACATTTGCATATCATTTCCACTTTCGCCCTTATCCAACTATCATCCAGCTAACAGACTTCCTGATACTCATGAACAAACTCGAAGGACGTCTCAAGAAGTTATAAAGGAACTCAAGAAAGGCAAGTACCCTTGAAGAGAGAAGGTAACCCTTTGCCATTCTAGACATGGCCTACCCAATGCTTTAAATACAACGACCATGGATGATGACCTCTATAACAAGGTCTGCAACAATATCTACTTCAGCAACAACCTCATGCGCTTCATCAATCACAACAAATAAAGCTTGAAAGGAAACTGGATCTTACACCAATGTCTCATGACTTACTCAGAAGTTCCATAGTAAAGTTACAATCCCTTGGTCATTCTCCTCGTCCATATCCTCCCAATTATGAAGAGAATGCCCGGTGTGAATACAAAGTCCAAGACCGGATTGAAAACAAGCCGTTTACTCATGAAAAAGGAGTTCCATTGGTGAACAATCACCCCTTATCTTTATAAGTGGAAGAATATCAAAAAGCATCCCCTAAAGACAGTGGATCAACAATGAAGCTCACCCCTGGGATCAATAAACTTTATCAGTTCCAACTGTAATTTCTTTTTTGCTAAGTGTTTTTTTATTAAAAGTTATACTTTTGGGGAAATAATTTTAATAAAATGAGGATGCATGTTTTTGAAATCAATCCATTCATTTACACTCTCTTTCTTATGCCATCATGAAAATAAAAATAAAAATCAACTAAACCTTTTATTTTTAATTCTCACCTATTAACAAATTTATGAGGAGAATGATGTAACAAGCAACTGAATTTGCTTATGTATGCTTTAATAGTAAGACCGTCCTGACAATATAAGGTATTGTTTCATTTCCCTAAACATTGGAGAAATACGGAGATAATCCGTAGTCAACCCCTTCGAGCTAGAAATCGGTGTTTCTTTTTCTATTAATAAAACACCCTTAATCTTAACCAGGGACAGAGTAGTTCTTCAATTAAGTCAATGGTGCATTCTAATCTCAAGATAATTATCACATAGATAAGAGGTTCAAGCACATCTTATTCCTCGTATACATCATCTAACACCGAGGAAGCTGAGAAAGTACAAAGCTCACGATAGCTAACATGGCAGTCATACCTTTCGAAATCAAAAGCAAAAATCACAAGAGTTGTTTAAAAAAAGGCCCGCTAAGTAAAAAAAACTTGGAAGTTTGACTTAGGCAAAAGTTAAGGCGTCATGTTTAAAAAAGAAACCGCTAAGTCAAAAACTTAAAAGGAGTTGACTTAGGCAAAAGTTAGGGCATCCCGATGGACCACTAATTCAAAAGAATTGGTCCATGCAAAAATAGGGATTAAAAGGCAAAAAAGGAAAAAACGGAAATAGGCTTGTAAGAGAAAGTAGGTGACTTCCACCTCAAGAATCTCATCAGTACTTGAATCATTACATCCACCTCCATCATTGTCTATCAAAATTCTCTTGCAGACTAAATGCATTTTTTGAGTTAATTGAATTTAGGAATGAAGAACATAAAGGAGAAGAGGTGGGATAAAATTAAAATTTGAGCCTTATATCTTTTGTTTCATAAACCGTGAACCATACCACGTTATAACATTTAAAAGTCCTAATTGAAGCTAGGTTCATTATGAAAGCATACTCGGAAAAATCGTTGTTAAACTAATTCTGAATGTTTGTTACTAACCATCTTGTTCTATCACATCTTTATTTGTGCCAACCTCATAGACATATATCATCTGTATACGCCATATATGTTTTCCATAACAAACATGCATGAGCATAATGTTAGAATTACTTTTCAAAAAGAACATTTTTCTCACAAATCAATACTTAACACCAAGAAAATATCAACAATGGTCTGATCAGGGGCACACCACTTTGAGACATTCCTGACTAGGGGAAAGTCACCTAAGGATCCTTCCAATTAGGGGGAAAATCCTTATGATCCTAGGGGCATATCACCTAAAGATCCTACTGATTAGAGGTGAAACATTTCATTATTTGACACACATATGTCAAATAACATCCATGACCCTCATGATCAGAGGCATACCTTTCAAGACTCTTATACTGGGGCATACCAACTCAAGGGCATAGTGAGGCCAATCACTCCAAAAAGTCATATAATATGGGGCATACTTTTCAAAGATTCAAATACTGGGGCAATTCATATAAAGGTCATATCACAACATTGTGGGATCCAAGTTCCTTCTTAGGACACTCCTCAAGACCCTAATAATCAGGGACATACTTTTCAAGATTCATATACTGGGGCAATCCATATCAAAGTCGTACTACAACATGATGGGATCCAAGTTCCTTTTCAGGAAATACCCTCCAAAGCTCAATCAATCTAAGGCAGACCGCAACAAGGCTTGATCAAAAGAAACCGCTCCAAAAAAACAGTTCATTGGCGACATATCATTCCAAGGGTTGATTATTTAAGGACGAATCTCTCCAAGGCTAATACAACGATAAGTCGTTTTAAGCACATAGTAAAGATAAGCTTCTTCAAAACCCATATTAAGGAGAATCTCTTCAAATACCCATCAGACTAGGGCATCTATAGGGTATTGCATGGACATGCCCTTTAATACTTTCAAGAAGCATACAAGCTTTATCGTACATCAACAATAGTCAAGTTTGAAACGAGTATAAGGAAGCCATGCTAGCGTAATACCCTACCACCTTTCGACAAAATATCCTGGTTACACGAACAACCTCTCTAAGCCCTAACAGTCCACGACCCACCACAAGGGAACTTGTGGAAACATTCAAATCATTATCATGCATTAGTCATGCCGCTACATTATAGTGTCAAACCATGCATATCATCTCATTCATATAACACGTTCCCATATCATGAATCTAACATCTACAAAAGCCCAATCTTACTTGGCACCACACAAAAGCCCAATCTTACTTGGAACCTACATCCAAAAAGCCAACCTCAGTTGGCATTCACCCCAAAAGCCCAACTTTGATTGACATCTCACAAAAGCCCAACTGTACTTGGCACCCTATAAACAAACCCATCCTCATTAACAATTCCAAAACCCATCCTTCAAAAGTCATTTTCCGAAGGTCCCGCTTAACTTTTCACCGATAGAAAATAAGCCCTATTCTTAGAAAGAATATATCATCTGTGGGAAAATCATCAACGACATCTCATTCATGCATCATATCAGGTGTAACATATCCATAAATGTGGATAATTACGCCATGTAAACTCTAAACATGCATACATAACATAATATAACATAACATAACATAACATAACATAGGTTGAGACTCAGGACTCATCATAAGAGTATGGATCCATCCCCAGCTAAGTTGGCGATGGATCTCAGTCCAAGCTTCTCCCTAACTCTTTTCTCACTGTACACCCTAGTGAATCGGTCTTAAGGAAAATTCCCTAGCAAGTATCCTTGGAACTCTTTCTCCAAGTAGAAAATACTTAGCAGCATTGTCCCCGGTATGCCCTAATGGTATACAGTTCCTTCACCAAATCCTTTCAAGAATTTATTAGGACTTCCCCGACACTCACACTCCTTAGGGAACCTCGCCTTGAAGCCTATTCCCCCAGTAGACAATCATCTTACGTGACACCAGTCTTCCCCAGTAGAAATATCAAGTTCTTCTATCAATCTCATTTTTACTCCTTTTTTCTCAGAGAACTCCCCAACATAAATTCTTGCTCCAGTATTATCTATGATAATATGCTATTTATGGTTTTTACACCGTGGTCACTCACTTTGGTTTTTACGCCGTTGTCATCCAGACACTTTGTTTCTGACACTACTTATCAATTCATTTGTATGGTTTCTTACACCATTTGTCCTTTTAGTTTAAGGTTCTTCTACCATTATTATTTCTTTCGATTCTTATACCACTATCACTACTCTCAGGTTTTTACATCAATGATAATTTATTTAGCATTAATTCTTATACCAAGGACGATTGAATTCTCAATCCCCAGCTATCTTGGTACAATTCCCAAGCAAGAATGCTTATTGTCCTTCCCCAATAAGTAACCATATCCATAGAGCCTTTTCAATAAAGGACTTCCCCATCAAACTCACTCACTGTGAGTTGTCAAAGGAATCTATCAAGTAGTCGGTCATCCTGAATGATCAGTATCAACTATTGAGCGGGTATTTACCTCTCAAATCTCCAGCTTATTAACCAATCCCACACACGGGACACGTTCCATTTACTAGGTTTGTCAAGGGATTTTATAAAAGGAGTTTTATCAAAGGGGTTCAATCAAGGGGTTTTCATCAGAGTATTATCCACCAAGGATTCACTAGGATTTTACCAAGAAGTTTCAATAAAGTGTTATTATCAAAGGGTTTTATCATGGATTTATCAAAAGGTTTCACCAGAATTTTCTATCAAAGGGTTCCACCAGAATTTTATTAAGGAATTTTATCCAAAGGGTTTTTTCAAGGGATTTTAGCAAAAGGGTTTATCAGGAATGTCATCGAAATATTTCGTCAAGGGGTTCTGCCAGACTTTTAGCAAGGGGTTTCATCCAAAGTGATCAGGGTATTAGTAGACTACTACCCGATTCCCGTAAAATGACCGGATAATCATGGAAATTGTATGCAAGTTTCACCCAAAAGAGTTCAAATTGATCAGAAAGGGTTTCATTAAGAGGTTTCATCAAATGTTCCATTAAGGGTTTCATTAGGGATTTCATCAGATTTTTATCAAAAGAGGGTTTTATCAAAGGGTTCCATCAGAGTTTCACCGTGGGTTTCACCAAGGATTTTATCAGGGGTTTCATCAAAGGATTCTATCAAAAGGGATTATATTAGAAGTTTCATCAAGGGGTTTCACCAGATTTCTATCAAGGGGTTTCATCAAGAGATTTCATCAAAAGGGTTTTATTAAGGGTTTTATGTAGGGCTTCTATCTGAAGTTTCATCAAAGGGTTCCATCAAGGGGGTATACTTGAATTTTATCAAGGGGCCTCACCAGAGTATCACTAGAGCGGTCTCATCTAGAGTGATTATGATATCATTAAAATCCTACCTGACTCCAATAACATGATCATAGGAATCATATGAAAGTGTCACCCTGAGAGGTTGAAACTGATCAAAGGGATTTATTCGACGCGTTCCATCAGGGATTTGTCAAAAGGGTTTCATTAAGGTTTTATCATCATGGGTTCCATCAAAATTTGTATCATGGGTTTCATCAAGAGTTTTGCCAGGGTTTTTATTAAGAGTTTCATCAGGGGTTCTACCAGGGTTATCAAACAGCGATCGGAGAATCGTCTGAGTCCTGCCCGATTTTTGTGATTATGAGAATCGTATGCAAGGAGATATTATCAGGGATACATCAAAGTGGGATGTCAATAGAGCACCAAGGATTGGTCAATCCTTGCTCGGCTCTGGAGTCTATTAACCCCGCAATCAAAATAAGGGTTCTTCTTTGTATTTAACCATCTCTTCCCTGAGAAGATGAAGCTTCGCCATCATCATCATCTCAGTTTGAAGTAGATTAAATAGGGGCATCTGTCGTACCCCAAATTTTAACCACTATTTCTTTCTTGTTATTGACTTAGAATCTAGGTCATTGACATGCTCATGGATCTTTATAAGGCATCTGGTCAACCCCAATGACCTAAAAAGTCAAAGGGGGCCATTTTGACTTTTTAGTCCCTCTTAAGGATTTGTTTTAATTCAGGGATGTTGATTGGAACGTAATAATTTGGGGATTTATGATAGAGGGATATTACCATTGGTAACTAGGATATTTTATCTTATTAAAACACATTAGTAAAAAATAATAATTATGGGGATTATTTGTTTTAATAGCATGGATATAATATATCATAATAACGTTTTTAGTTAAATGATGATATATTAATATTAGTATTATTTTTATTTTTTACATATTAGTATTAAGTTATATTATTGTTATTTAGGAATAAACTAATATTGAGATTAATTAGGGCTAAATTAATTCTTTTTATTAATCAAATTATCATTAATTGATATATTATCAAATTAGGGTCATGATGGGGTTATTAGTATTATTACTAAGATTATTATTAGGATTATTATTATATACCCGCTAATGCTATTTTATTTCGAATAAATAGAATGATCTAGTTGGTTTTGAAAGGAGTACACGAAGTTACAAAGGGGAATATCATAAGTTTGAATAAATAGAATGTTGTTTTGATATTTTGTTTCTTGGGATTTAAGGTTAATTTATGGGATAAAATATTAGGGATAAAGGATATAACCCTTGGATTTATATAATTACACTTTTAATTTATTTTTGTAAATAAAATAATAATTATATTTTTACAAATAATTAAAGAGATTAATTGTTATACATTGTCAGTGTAAAAAAATTTACACTGTTAATACATCACAATCATCCGTTTGTGTTACTTTATATGTGATTTTAATAAAAGTGAAACGTCTCTAACAAATCAATGGTTGTAATTAACTAACAGTGTAAAATATTTTTACACTGTCAGTGCATTTCAATTATATTTATAAATAAATGGAATAATTTTAGGGATAATATGAGATAATTTTGGGATAATTTTTGGGACAATAAATAGGGATAAAATTTTAGGGTTTTAGGGATAAATAATTAGGGATAAGGGATACAACCCTTGAGTTTATATAATTACCCTTTTAATTTATTTTCGTAAATAAACTAATAATTATATTTTTGTAAATAATTAAATGGGATAATTTTAAGGATAATATGGGATAAAGTTATGAGATAAAATCCTAGAGTTTTAAGGGGTAAAAATTTATGGGATAACTATGAGGTGATTTAGAGATAACTTTAGGATAATTTTTGTGACAATAGTTAGAGATACATTTTTAGTGTTGTAAGGATAAATAATTAGGGATAAGGGATATAATACTTGGATTTATATAATTACCCTTTTAATTTATTTATTTAAATAAATTAATAATTATATTTTTACAAATAATTAAATTGGATAATTTTAGGGATAATATGTGATAAAGTTATGAGATAAAATCCTAGGGTTTTAAGGGATAAAAATTTATGGAATAACTATGGGGTGATTTAGGGATAGCTTTAGGATAATTTTTGTGACAATAGTTAGGGATACATTTTTAGGGTTTTAGGGATGAATAATTATGGATAAGGGATATAATACTTGAGTTTATATTTTTAATTAAGAATAAGAGATCTGAGATTTGAGTTTATATAATTAACCTTTTAATATCCCATATAAACTCAAATTTCAAATCCCTTATAAAATTAAGAATAAGGGATCTTATATTTGAGTTTATATAATTAACCTTTTAATATATTCATTAAATAAATACATAATATTATTTTTCTTAAATAAATTAACAATTATATTTTTGCAAATAATTAATTGGGATAAAATCAATCTAAACTCATCTCAAACTATAAGTCCTCAACCCTAGTGCATTGAGGCATTTTTCAAAATCAATTATTTCTCCGTCCCCGATGCGTAAGAACTTTCAAGGGATAAAAAACAACCAACCAACCAACATTTTTTAAGACGAACTACGGTGTTCTGATCCTTCAATAAATTTGAGGGTACGCAGACATAGAGTTGTAAGATTCTAGTGAGTACAATAATCAAAAACATTTTTTTCTCAATTAATCAATTTTCTTTTAAATAATAAAATAATTTTCAATAAATAGATAAATAATTAATCAATAATAATTAATAAAGCAAACATTCTTTAGAAAAACACTAACCCTGGAATTAAAGGAGGATCTCATTGAGTACAATGGAGGTAAGGAGTGCCTAACACCTTCCCCTTACTTAACCGACTCCCGAACCTAGCATCTTACCCTTAATTTATAGGTTTTATCATTATTTCCCTATTCCTTAGGAACGAATAAAGGATGGTGGCGACTCTGTCATTTTTCCAGCCGCGCCATATACAATACATATACAAGTTAATATACAAGTTTCTATACATTATACACAAATGTACAAAGCTTAAAAATGATAAAAACTATTGTGATGATTTCAATATCTAAACACCAATCCCTGAAAACGAAGTCATTTTGTTCGGTTGCGGTAAAGAAGCAAGCAAAAATAAGTATTTTATTTTATCATCTCAACAGGGATTAATGTGACATCAAAAGTCGTTAAATGGTCTCTACATTTCTAAGCTTATGTTTGTAAGAGTTTGAAAGTAAAAAGATGCGGAAAGTAAAACATACGCACAAGTAATTAAAGTAACAGAGAGAACTCATTAGAATGAATTTCATCCACCTATCTAATACATAAATCTATCAATCAGTTGTACACAACCTAAAACACTTATCAATATCATCACGTATCGCTCACATCAATGTCCATGTCTGCAACACCGATGAGAGTTCTACCGTATTGTCTAATCGACGATCTCTCAACTTATCAAACAATACAGAGCATTAAGATTCGATACCCACGGTGAATGTTAGATCTAAATCTATGTCTAGAGTTTAGCGTCTAACAAATGATTATCCTAGATCTAGATTCGAAGAGTATTTCTCAATAACAATTCAAATCAATAAATAAACAAGTAAACAAGGATAACATTGATATAAAATCATAAAATAGATAGTATACAACTCCATGATTAATAAATATACATACTATCAAAGTAAACTTACATACATACCCAACAATAGAGGTACAAGAATCTCTCAATGTGTCAAGTAGATTGATGCAAATCTCACTCATAATCTTCAAGATTGCAACCCCTAATATTGTTTCTAAGATACTCTCCACACAAAAATGGTGATGGTGGAATTGGGGTTAAAATTTCCCAAAACCATCCCTAAAAAATATGTGTACAAAAGAATATATAGGGGCTAAAAAAGTGGAATCGCGCTAAGCCCAAGCAGAGCTCTCTTAGCGCGATCAACAAAAATGAAATTAAACCGCCTTGATTCTCACTAAGCACACTCCTAGCGCGAATTTCTCAAATTCCCCCCAACTTTTGTTTCTAAGCATGCGGGACCGTGCTAAGCCCAAGTAGGAAAACTTGGAATCTTCAAAATTGTTATTTTAGGTCTTGTTTGAAACCATGTTTTTGCATATGATTCAAATGCTTAAATTATGCATGAAAAGCTACAAAAAAAAGATGAAAACTATCAAACTAAGTGACATTTACATGATAATGCAAATTATACAATATATCCACAAAAGTTTAGGTTTGTGCATGAAATTCAATTGAAACAAGTCAATAAGTGCCACTTATTCACACACACACACACACACACACACAGTTACCACAGTTTAGCACTTATCAAGAATCTTGGTGTTTATTTGTGCATCTTGCATTTCTTGGGGCTTTTCCCGCTCTCTGGTGTTTTTCTCCCCGCAGAGTATGTGCATTCTCTCTCTAATAGAGTGTCGACCTTAAGCAGAAATAACGTATCCCTTCTAATTCCCCATAGAGATTGATCCTCATGGAAGGTTTTGTTTCAGTTTTCCTTTCCAGCTCGTTATCTGGATGGAATTAATCCCCTTTTGAGTTTATTTCCTCATTGGACTGAGTCTTCTTTGACCGTTTCTCTCTAGTTTATTCTTGGGTTGAACTTTGGTCACTAGAGCTTATTACCTTTGTTAAGTTATCACTTGGCTGATAGTTAGATAATATTTCCTCTTACCTTCGGTTGGTTACCTTGTTAAGCTATCACTCAGCTAGTAGTTGGTAATATTTCCTTTTGAGCTTATTACCTTTGTTAAGCTATCACTTGGCTGATAGTTAGGTAATATTTCTCTTACGTTCGGTTGGTTACCTTGTTAAGCTATCACTTGGTTGATAGTTGGTAATATTTCCTTTTGAGCTTATTACCTTTGTTAAGCTATCACTTAGCTGATAGTTAGGTAATATTTCCGTTTACCTTCGATTGGTTACCTTGTTAAGCTATCAGTTGACTGGTAGTTGATAATCTTTCCTTTTGAGCTTATTACCTTTGTTAAGCTATCACTTGGCTAATAGTTAGGTAATATTTCTTTTTACCTCAAGTTGATCACCTTGTTAAGCTATCACTTGGCTGGTAGTTGGTAATCATGAAGGAGAATTGCCATCCAAGGCGCAGCGGAATTTTAAAATTTCTCCATTCAATGATCATTACGAATGGGCATGATCAGTGATAGAATCGTTACCTCTTGTGGCGATCACGAACGTTGAACGATGACAACGTCTCTACTCAGTCCACACGAACGGATTCCTTCAATCTCAGTGCTAGCTGCTACGAATGAAGGCTTTGATTGAGAGAGAGAGAAACGGAATGCAAGAGTGACAATGCTTCTACCCAAGGGTTCTATTTATAGAACCACTTGTGTGGGCTTCAAGCTAAAAAACCCACTTAAGTGTATTTTGGCCCATATCTTATAATATGCCCAAAATCACTTAAGCGTGTGGTACCTTACCATATTTCGTATTCCACTTAAGTGCACCGTACCTTACGGTGTTCCTTAGTTACTCTATTTCTCATCAATCCGTCCTTTGTGTGTGACCCTGTAGGTTTTCGCGACATTGGCAATTATATTAAATCACGCATTTAACATAATAAACAGTGAGCGGTATCTAGCAACACATCACTGCTACCCAAGACACGAAAATGTCATGTGATCTGACAAATCCTTCTGTGATAATAATTATGTGTATAATTACCCTTTTGCCCTTATGTCTATATTGAACACAAGGCATAGACCGTGTCATCCTTGTCCAGTTCAATATTAGGCCCATAGACATTTATCCTGTTACGCAGGATGGGCAAATTCCATCTAGGTCACTCATGTCCCTTAGCATGCTTCGTGGAGTACCCATTAACTGTCTGTATGGTTATCCAGTTACGGACAACGTTGGATCAACAATAAAGCACTCGACTCTACATCTAGGGTCCATAGTGGTTTCAGGTCGAAGAGTGGTATACACCATTATCACCATGAGAATAACTTATGACACTTTGCATAACATTCTATATAGTATTCTTATAGCGGGTCAATCCAGTATGAATATTACTCTTAATATTCATACCTATGTTTAAGACTTGATAACTCTTTATCCATGATCCATGAGACGTGATCATCAGTCTACAAACATAATAGTCTTCATGCTTTAATGTTATCCCACTTCACAATAAAGCTTGACTACGGATACTTTAAGAATAGTGTCCTTATGTTTAATGTGATCTCATGATTAAGTCATACTTGATACATTAAATGGACTATCTATTCCAGGGACTTTATTAAACAAACATAATAAAGAAAAATGCCTTCTATTATTAATAAATAATTCGATACAAGTACCAAAAGTATTGGCCTCTAGGGCTTACACCAACAATCTCCCACTAGCACTAGAGCCAATCATGCATATCCCTAATACCCATAGATCTAGTATGGCCATCATGCTTCTGCTACGCAAGAGGCTTTGTCAGTGGGTCAGCAATATTGTCGAGTGTAGGTACTCTACATATTTTCACATCTCCTCTATCTATTATCTCTCGAATGAGGTGATAACACCTAAGTATGTATTTGGATCGTTGGTGAGATCTAGGCTCCTTAGCTTGTGCGATAGCACCATTGTTATCACAATAGAGACCAATGGGATCCACAATGCTAGGAACTATGTCAAGTTCACTAATGAACTTTTTGATCCAAACAGCTTCCTTTGCTGCACTTGAGGCAGCAATATACTCGGCCTCGGTTGTAGAATCAACAACTGTATCTTGCTTTGAACTTTTCCAGCTCACAGCGCCATCGTTTAAACAAAACACGTAACCAGATTGTGATCTAAAGTCATCCTTATCTGTCTGGAAGCTAGCATCGGTGTATCCAAATACAGCCAACTCTTCCTGACCTCCATATATCAAGAATGAGTCCTTAGTCCTTCTCAAGTACTTAAGGATATTCTTGACAGCTACCCAATGGGCATCACCAGGATCAGATTGGTACCTACTCGTTGCACTTAAAGCATACGAGACATCTGGTCGAGTACATAACATGGCATACATGATAGATCCTATTGCAGATGCATATGGAATCTTATTCATGCGATCCCTTTCTTCCTCAGTTGAAGGGGATTGTGTTTTTGATAGACACAGGCATGTTGCATAGGTATGAATCCTTTCTTGGAATCATGCATATTAAAGCGTCTCAGCACTTTGTCTATGTACGTACTCTGACTTAGGCCAAGCAGTTTTTGTGATCTATCTCTATAGATTTTGATTCCTAATATATAGGCTGCTTCACCTAGGTCCTTCATAGAAAAGCATTTCCCCAACCAAGACTTTACTTATTGCAGGGCAGGGATATCGTTTCCAATGAGTAATATGTCATCTACATATAATACTAGGAAAACGATCATGCTCCCACTAACCTTCTTGTAGACACAAGGCTCATCTTCGTTCTGGATGAATCCATATTGTTTTATTGTTTCATCAAAACGAAGATTCCAGCTTCTAGAAGCTTGCTTCAATCCATAGATTGACCTTTGTAACTTACATATCTTTTGGGCTTCTTCTGGTATGTCAAATCCTTCAGGTTGTGTCATGTACACATCCTCATAAAGATTCCCATTAAGGAAAGTAGTTTTGACATCCATCTTCCATATTTCATAATCATGATATGCAGCGATAACAAGTAAAATCCGAACAGATTTAAGCATTGCAACTGGTGAAAAGGTTTCATCATAGTCAACCCCATGAATTTGTTTATATCCTTTTGCAACCAGTCTTACCTTATAGGTATGTACCTTACCATCCATGTCAGTCTTCTTTTTGAAGACCCACTTGCATCCTATAGGGTTGACTCCTACAGGAGGCTCTACCAAGGTCCAAACTTGGTTTGTGTACATGGAATCCATTTCAGATTTCATGGCTTCTAGCCACTTCTCAGGCTCGGGACCAGTTATGGCCTCTTGGTAGGTCACAGGCTCATCTTGATCCATGAGTAATACATCACCTTGATCTGTTATGAGATATCCATATCTCTCAGGTAGGTGACGTATCCTGCTTGACCTACGCTGGTCTTGTTCTACTTGAGCAGGTTGCTCTTCCATAACTACTTGTGTTTCCTGCTCTAATTCCTCAATAGGTGTATCGATGCTTTGTGATTCTTGAATTTCTTCAAGCTCTACTTTCCTCCCACTGATTCCTTTGGAAATAAAATCCTTTTCTAGGAAAACTCCAGTTCGAGCGACAAACACTTTTCCCTCAGAAGGATTGTAGAAGTAATACCCTCTTGTTTCTTTAGGATACCCCACAAATAAGCATTTGTCAGATTTGGGCTCAAGCTTAGTTGAAATTTGTCGTTTCACATAAACTTCGCAACCCCAAATCTTCATGTAAGACGTATGTGGTTTCTTACCACTCCATATCTCATATGGTGTCTTCTCAACCTTTTTGGATGGAACACGGTTAAGTGTGTAAGCTGCTGTCAATAGTGCATGTCCCCAAAAGGAGTTTGGTAGATCGGCGTGACTCATCATGGATCGAACCATGTCTAACAGGGTTCGATTTCTTCTCTCAGATACACCATTCTATTGGGATGTTCTAGGAGGAGTAAGTTGGGAAAGGATTCCACACTCTTTCAGATGGTCATCAAACTCTAGGCTTAAATACTCACCACCTCGATCTGATCGAAGAGTTTTAATATTCTTACCTAGTTGGTTTTGTACTTCATTCTTGAATTCCTTGAACTTTTCAAAGGACTCTGATTTGTGTTTCATTAAATACACATAACCATATCTACTGAAATCATCAGTAAATGTGATGAAGTATTGAAAACCTCCTCTGGCTGGTATGTTCAGTGGTCCACATACATCAGTATGTATGAGGGCCAAAAGATCATTAGCTCTTTCACCTTTTCCTGTGAATGGAGACTTTGTCATCTTTCCAATTAAACAAGATCTGCATGTCTCATATGATTCATAATCAAAAGAGTCCAACAGTCTACCTTTATGGAGTTTGGAAATGCGTTTCTCATTTATGTGGCCTAATCGACAATGCCAAAGGTAAGTTGGATTTAACTCATTAGGTTTCATCCTTTTAGTATTAATGTTATAAATAGGCATTTCAAGATCAAGGACATATAGTCCATTGTTCATTTGTGCAGAAGCATAAAATATATCATTCAAATAAATTGAGCAACAATTGTTCTTTATTATAAATGAAAAACCAAACTTGTACAAACAAGAAACGAAAATAATATTCCTGCTAATCGCAGGTACATAATAACAGTTCTCTAACTGAATTATTAAACCACTAGGTAAAGTCAATACATAAGTTCCTACGGCTAAAGCAGCAACCTTTGCTCCATTGCCAACTCGTAGGTCGACTTCACCTTTTGCCAAATCTCTACTCCTTTTTAGTCCCTGCACATTTGTACAAATGTGAGAACCGCATCCAGTATCTAATACCCATGATGCTGAAGTAGATAAATTAATTTCAATAACAAAAATACCTGAAGTTGAAGTCTCTACTCCATTCTTCTTATCTTCCAGGTACTTTGGGCAGTTTCTCTTCCAGTGTCCGGTCTTACCGCAATGGAAGCAGGTGCCTTCTTTTTCTATGCCTCCACTAGGCTTTAAAGCAGCAATGGTGGGTTTGGGTTTGGCAACTTCCTTGCCTTTCCCTTTATCACCCTGCTTAGTCGGCCTTTTGTTCTGTCTCTTTCCATTTTCGATCATCAGAATGGACTTCCCTTTTGACTTCAGATTCTGCTCAGCAGTTCTTAACATGGCGAGCAGTTCAGGAAGAGATTTGTCCATATCATTCATATTGAAATTTAGGACAAATTGACTGAATCTATCTGGCAACGATTGCAAGATCAAATCAGTCACAAGTTCCTTTCCGAGGGGAAAACCCAATTTCTCAAGGTTTTCCACATACCTAATCATCTTGAGCACATGGGGACCTACAGGGGCTCCCTCAGCTAACTTGCCTTGAAAAAGGGCTTTTGAAACTTCAAACCTCTCATGCCTCGCTTGCTCTTGATAGAGCATCTTCAAGTGTTCGATCATATCGAACGCTGCCATGTTCTCATGTTGCTTTTGCAATTCTGAGTTCATGGTAGCTAGCATGAGACAAGCAGTTTCAGTGGCATCATTGACATGCTTCTTATAAGCATCTCTTTCTGCCTTAGGTGTAGAACTAGGAGGTTCCTCTTCAGGAACAGGTTTCTCCAAGACATACAGCTTTTTATCATGTTTGAGGACAATCCTCAGGTTTCGGTGCCAATCCAGAAAATTTGTCCCAGACAATTTTTCTTTGTCAAGGATTGATCGCAAGATGTTGTTAGAGGTGTTTGTTGTCATGGTAATCTACATAAGAATTAATGAAAATATAAGTATCATTGACATATTTAATTAGGCCTTTAATTAAATATGCTCCCACTATTTTACTCAAAACAAATTACCCTCATCATTTGATTCGGAAAATCCCGTTGGAAGATTTTCTAGTGGGTCGAGATCCATATTTCACTTTGTTCTAAGTCCGCGTAGGCGGATTACACAAAACTAGGTTATTTAGGTAGGAACTCCTTCCAATTGTATCTAATACAACTCTCGAATATTTTAGTTGGGTGAATAACTCCTTATTCCAATCCATCACATGGATAATTCCCAACTCTTGCTTCTAAACATATATAATCTTATTATAATTTGTTTAGTCAAGTTTGACCCATTGTTTTAACAATTGGATATTACAATTATCCCATCGCACCTTACTAATATAGAACATGCACCTCGCGTAGGCGAAACCTACATTATCCGATACTAGTCTTGATGAGTGTTAAAACTTGGAAAGCATAAACTTAATATTTAATTGGAGGAAATTTGCAATTATTCTGATCTCACCGGCTTATTTATCATATAAATCGTCTCTCACATGCATCAACATACATACACATGCATCAACATACATACACATGCATCAACATACATATATAATGAAACAGTTATGGCCCCTAGCGCAATTGTTCTCCCAAGCCAATGAGAGAACCTAAGCTAACCTAATAACGATCTAAGCTTCTCCAAGCAAGATCTTCAAGGTTGTCCTCCTTTGGCACTGACTTCTTTGCTTTCTTCATAACATTACATTACATAAAGAAACTCGTTTTACATACGAGGGAGTGAGATGAGAAAAGAAGTTACATTGAGAGATTAAAAGAGAGGCACGGCACGCAGGTCGTATTTTAAAACCCAAAACAAAATAAAGGAAAACTAAGGCCATAACCGATCACCACAAGACAATAATAAACACATTATTATTATTATTATTATTAATTCTTTTATCTAATTAAAACCAAATTAAATCTCGACGACCGATCACATTATGCAGAGTTAGCCGAACGGGTGAATTTTGCCTTGCGTTAACCGGTTAATACTGTTTGAAAATCTGTTCATAATTTGTATTCTATTTTGCGTTAACCGGTTAACCAAATACATTAACCGGTTAACACTGTTGAAAAATTGTTAGAAAGCTGTATTCCATTTCGCGTTAACCGGTTAACCATATACGTTAACTGGTTAACACTGTTTGAAAATCTTTTAGAAAACAGTATTTAGTCTTGCATTAACCGGTTAACCATATGCGTTAACCGCTTAACACTGTACGAAAATTTGTTAGAAAGCACAACTCTTGTGCAGTCACAACCCCAATCGCATAACTCTCTGACAACACAACCCTTGTGTCGTCACTAACCCTGATGCACCAATTTCAGACCGTCAAACACATCTCGATTGTTGATTCAGTATGATTGATCAACACATCATTGCTTCACCATACTAATGTCGGATCAAGAAGCAAACGACCATTGATCACTCAAAGGAAAACAACCATTGAGTGTTTGAATGAACGAAACAAGAACACTATATCATATATAATGTATTTTGCATCAGGATTACTTATATCATATATATAATTTGATCGATCTCAATTTAATCTTTGATTCATTCTGTTTTAATCGTATTAATACAAAAAAAATAAACAGTTATCAGATTCATGGTTTCGTAAGTGGCTCTGATACCACTGAAGGAGAATTGACATCCAAGGCGCAGCGGAATTTTAAAATTTCTCCATTCAGTGATCCTTACGAATGGGCATGATCAGTGATAGAATCGTTACCTCTTGTGGCGATCACGAACGTTGAACGATGACAACGTCTCTACTCAGTCCACACGAACGGATTCCTTTAATCTCAGTGCTAGCTGCTACGAATGAAGGCTTTGATTGAGAGAGAGAGAAACGGAATGCAAGAGTGACAATGCTTCTACCCAAGGGTTCTATTTATAGAACCACTTGTGTGGGTTTCAAGCTAAAAAGCCCACTTAAGTGTATTTTGGCCCATATCTTATAATATGCCCAAAATCACTTAAGCGTGTGGTACCTTACCATATTTCGTATTCCACTTAAGTGCACCGTACCTTACGGTGTTCCTTAGTTACTCTATTTCTCATCATCCGTCCTTTGTGTGTGACCCTGTAGGTTTTCGCGACATTGACAATTATATTAAATCACGCATTTAACATAATAAACAGTGAGCGGTATCTAGCAACACATCACTGCTACCAAAGACACGAAAATGTCATGTGATCTGACAAATCCTTCTGTAATAATAATTATGTGTATAATTACCCTTTTGCCCTTATGTCTATATTGAACACAAGGCATAGACCGTGTCATCCTTGTCCAGTTCAATATTGGGCCTATAGACATTTATCCTGTTACGCAGGATGGGCAAATTTCATCTAGGTCACTCATGTCCCTTAGCATGCTTCGTGGAGTACCCATCAACTGTCTTTATGGTTATCCAGTTACGGACAATTGAAATTCTAGTTATCAGACTTTGGATGTCACACTGGTTGTTATGACATCCAATTCTGCACAGACAGGGATTATGCAGAACTTAACAGTAAGTGCAGTAAATAACACAAGTAATTGTTCACCCAGTTCAGTCCAACATGACCTACATCTGGGGGCTACCAAGCCAGGGAGGAAATCCACTATTAGTAGTATCAATTCAAAGCTAAACTCACCCGTTTACAACTTATCACTTAATCCCTACCCAATGCAATTTCAATCTTAATCTAAGATCAGAGTTCCTACTCACTCCCCCTCAATCACCTCAGTGATATTAAAAACACTTTGAAGTCACACTTCAAAAACAACTCTTGGTTATGCTTCACAGCTTAAACCAAGATACACAGCACTCACGCTTAAAAGCTTCGAGTGACACAACACTTACAACTCAATGAACACCCTATGCCAAAGCAATCATCTACTTGATAATGACTTGGCTTACAAGATACGTCTAATTCTAGACTCACAAAAATACAGCAGTGAAGTAAGATGGACACACTAAATCTTCACGCCTCAAAATCCCTGAAACTGAATGGAGGAATGCCTTCCTTTTTATATTGCAGCACCTGGGCTTTTGCACCTGTATTTTCCTGAATTTTAGGTCACATAAGTTCCCACAAATTCAATATTTAGGTTGCTAACAAATAGGCTATTTGTTAGGTTCATTGAATGTAGCTTGGTTGTTGATTTCCTGGATTTTCTCTAAGCTGTTGACTTCCTAAAGAATAGCCTGAGAAAGCTGTAACAGAAAACTGAACAACCTACAATTTAGCATATGCTGTCAGGAATGAATGTCACGACATTCAGCTTGACATCAAGGTCCATATGCTGAGTCTGTTTTTCCAGAAAACAGACTGTACAAATCTGCTGACCTGTACATGATCAAAATGACCATACTACAGTACCAGCTTACATTAGTAAATGTCAAAGTGTCCAACTTAACATTTACACAGTTGGCCTTAAGTTAGTTCTGTTATTCTCTTGAAGAACAAACTAAGTAAAATGCTGAAGTATAGCAGAACACCACTCTGCCCAATCTTCAGTAGCTGCTGTCAATGATGAATGTCACAACATCCAGTTTGACATTCAATCAGTAGGCCTTATGCCAGGTCTGGTTCTTCCTTGATAACCAGACTGCAAGCGAATACTACGTTCTAACAGAACTCCTGATGTTCTATTCCTTAGTATCTGTTGACAGGTATGAATGTCACAACGTCCAGTTTGACATTCAATAAATCCTGTGTTAGCTAGTCCTGCAGTAACTACAATGTAGTCACATATGCATGTCATGACATCAGTCAAGACATTTGTGTTTTACCATATAATGCAGCCAATTAAACACCTACAAACTCCCCCTTTGGCAAATTTTTGGCTAAAACACTTTGATCCCCATAACAGAGTTCATAGCAGCGGAAACACTCACCTAGCAGGAAATAATACTAGCTAAAAACACTCAGAGTGGCAGCACACTCACACACATGGAAGTTAAATAAAAACTTCACATAGCAGCACACACATATTAGAAGTTGCACCTAAACTTCAATATCTGCTGCAGGGGGGGGAGTCTTCAGATCTGTCATGAGAGTCTGTTGTAGAGACTTACTCTGTTTGTCAGGGGATTGATGGTTATTACTCCCCCTTTTTGTCACAAATGTTGCCAAAGCCAACAACATTATCAGAGCACAATGACAGAGTCCCAGACTTGGTTTTACTTCACAGTTTCAACCAAGTTAACATCCACTTGATCTTGCTTCACAGCTTCGATCAAGTGATCACCCACTTTTGCTTAACAGTAGGTACCACCATATCAGATGCCATGATTTTGTTTCTGACATCCAGAACCACTCCTGCATGAACAACATCCTTGAACTCCTGCAGGTACAGTGGCCTTCTCACTGTAGGGTGTCTCCTTACCCTCTTGTATCCACCCTTGTTGCAAGCAGCATAGCTATGATCTGTTGACCAATCATAGCCTAGTACAAATTGTTTAATAGGCAGAGATATTAAACAATTTATCCCAAACATCAGTGGTTGCTATAAGGTCTCAGAGAGACATATTCCCAGTTTGCTCCTTAAGTTTTCAAACTGAGTAGCATCCAGAGCCTTTGTAAATATGTCAGCCAGTTGAAGATCCGTGGCTACATGTTCCAAAGTGATCACCTTGTCTTCCACCAGATCTCTGATGAAGTGGTGCCTAATGTCAATATGTTTGGTCCTGCTGTGTTGGATGGGATTCTTGGAGATGTTGATGGCACTGAGATTATCACAGAACAATGTCATGACATTTTGAGTGACATTGTACTCAGTGAGCATTTGTTTCATCCAAACCAGTTGGGAGCAACTGCTTCCAGCAGCTATGTATTCAGCCTCTGCAGTGGACAGAGAGACACAGTTCTGCTTCTTGCTGAACCACGATATGAGGTTTTCTCCTAAGAAGAAACATCCACCTGATGTGCTTTTTCTGTCGTCAGCACTTCCAGCCCAATCAGCATCACAGTACCCAGATAGGATAGGCTCAGACCCATGTGAGTACAGCATCCCATAGTCACATGTCCCATTGATGTACTTGAGAATCCTTTTGACTTGATTCAAGTGACTCACCTTGGGCTCTGCTTGGTATCTGGCACATACTCCAACTGCATAAGAAATGTCAGGTCTACTTGCAGTTAGATACAGCAGACTACCTATCATGCTCCTGTACAGGCATTGATCAACACTAGGCCCTCCATCATCTTTGGTTAACTTCAGATGAGTAGGAGCTGGAGTCCTCTTGTGCCTGGCATGATCCATACCAAACTTCTTAACTATGTTCTTGGCATACTTGCTTTGGGAGAGAAACATAGAGTCCTCCATTTGGTTTACTTGCATTCCAAGGAAATAGGTCAGTTCTCCCACTAGACTCATTTCAAACTCAGACTGCATCTGGTGAACAAATTTTTTAACCATTTGTTCTGACATTCCACCAAAGACTATATCATAAACATAGATTTGAGCTATCATGATTTTGCCTTCTTCATCCTTCACAAACAAGGTTTTATCTATGCCACCCTTTCTGTATCCATTTGAGGTCAGAAATTCGGTTAACCTTTCATACCAAGCTCTGGGTGCTTGCTTCAACCCATACAAGGCTTTCTTCAACTTGTATACATGCTCAGGTTGGTTAGGATCACAGAACCCTTTGGGTTGTTCCACATAGACTTCTTCATTCAGGTAGCCATTCAAGAATGCACTCTTCACATCCATTTGGAATAGCTTAAACTTTAGGATGCAAGCTACCCCCAACAGCAATCTGATGGACTCAAGTCTAGCCATAGGAGCAAATGTCTCATCGAAGTCTACTCCTTCAACTTGAGTGTATCCTTGAGCTACTAGTCTTGCTTTATTTCTAGTAATTACTCCTTTCTCATCAGATTTGTTTTTGTAGATCCACTTGGTACCAATGATGTTGGACCCTTCAGGTCTTGGAACCAGCTCCCATACTTCATGCCTTGTGAACTGCTCGAGTTCCTCTTGCATGGCACTGATCCAGTATTCATCTGTCAGGGCTTCTTTCACATTCTTTGGTTCAACCTTGGAAACAAAGCAGGAATTTGAGTTTATTCCTCTTGACCTGGTGGTTACACCACTGGTGGGATCCCCTATGATGAGATCCTTAGGGTGGTCTTTCTGAATTCTGATAGATGGCACTTTGGTGGTTGCCTCTACTTCACATTCAGGAGGACGTTCCTGTACTTCTTCAGACTTGACTGGACTGTCAGTTTGACTGTCGAGGAATGTTTCAACATCCTCCATGACATCGGTTCCTTCCTCTTTATCATCCACAATGACATTTATGGACTCCATCAGGACATTGGTCCTGTAGTTGAGCACTCTATAGGCTCTGCTGTTAGTGGAGTATCCCAGAAATACGCCTTCATCACTTTTGGGATCTAGCTTCCTTCTCTGTTCACGATCTGTGAGGATGTAGCATTTACTTCCAAAAATATGAAAGTACTTCACAATGGGTTTTCTACCCTTCCATATTTCATACAGAGTGGAGGAGGTTCCTTTTCTCAAGGTGACTCTGTTGTGAACATAGCACGCGGTATTCATTGCTTCAGCCCAAAAGTGCATAGGGAGCTTCTTTGCATGAATCATTGCTCTGGCAGATTCTTGAATAGTTCTATTTTTTCTTTCAACTATTCCATTCTGCTGAGGAGTTATAGGTGAGGAGAACTCATGGCTTATTCCTTCAGACGAGCAGAACTCATCAAACTTGGAATTCTTGAATTCAGTACCATGATCACTTCTAATCCGGACCACACTACTGTCTTTTTCCCTTTGAAGTCTTAGGCACAGATCTTTGAAGACATCAAATGCATCTGACTTCTCTCTGATGAAGCTTATCCACGTGTATCTGGAATGGTCATCAACCACCACGTAGGCATACTTCTTCCCACCAAGACTTTCAACCTGCATAGGTCCCATTAGGTCCATGTGCAGCAGTTCCAGAACTCTGGAGGTTGTGGAATGTCCCAGCTTTGGGTGTGACATCTTGGTTTGCTTGCCCACTTGGCATTCTCCACAGACTCTTCCTTCATCAATCAGAAGCTTTGGCATTCCTCTGACTGCTTCCTTGGATATAATCTTCTTCATTCCCCGTAAGTGGAGATGTCTGAGTCTTCTATGCCACAGCTTCACCTCCTGTTCTTCCTTGGCTGAGGAGCATGTTGTGGAAAAGTTAGAGAGATCAGGTTCCCACAGGTAGCAGTTGTCTTTGGACCTGGTTCCTCTCATAACTTCCTGATTGTCACCATTTGTCACAATGCACAGCTCCTTAGTAAACTGAACATCAAAACCTTGATCACACAGCTGACTTATGCTTATAAGGTTTGCAGTTAGTCCTCTTACTAACAGCACATTGTTCAGTTTTGGCACTCCAGAACAGTCCAGTTTGCCCACACCTCTTATTTTTCCTTTGGCTCCATCACCAAAAGTCACATAGCTGGTGTTGTGAGGTTGAATGTCTACCAGTAGATTTTCCATACCAGTCATATGTCTTGAGCATCCACTGTCAAAGTACCAGTCTTCTCTGGAAGAGGCCCTTAGGGCAGTGTGTGCTATCCTAGCATACCATTGTTGCTTCTTAATGGGAACACATCGCTTACGTGTGTTATGCTTAGGTCTGACATGTGAGGCTCTGTTAGGGAAGCCATGAATCCAGTAGCAGAAGGCTTTTATATGCCCAAGCCTGCCACAGTGGTGACACCTCCAATTCTGGTATATTCTCTTCTGAAGATCATTCATCCTAGCTCCTCGATGTTGAGACATTGGCTTTGACATCTGCTTGAACTTCTGAACTCTAGCCTTTGGGCGTTTGTGTTCAGCTCTTTTTCCAAATCCTAGCCCAGATTTGGTTCCAGACTGCTGTCCCACCTTTAGTATTTCTTCCAAGGTGTCAGTTCCCTTATTCATCATTCTGATGGATTTGGTCATCTGGTTCAGTTTGGAGGTCAGCAGGGCTATCTCATCATTTAGCCCCTCTATGGCAGACATTTGTTTCTGTCTCTCATCTTCCAGTTCCTTGATGAGTTTCTTCTATTTTTCTCCTTGTGCACGCACACCTGCACTGGTGGTACACAGCTTCTTGTATGCTGCAGAAAGTTCATCAAATGTCAGCTCATCTGCACTTGTGTCATCTTCAGAGACACACACACTGGTTAGTGCAGTGACATGTTTGGCAGATTCTCCTTCAGATTCACTTTCAGAATCTCCTTCAGACCATGTGATAGCTAGCCCCTTACTTTGTAATTTGAGGTAAGTAGGGCATTCAGCTCTGACGTGTCCATACCCTTCACAGCCATGACACTGGATTCCCTTCCCATGGTTGAACTTCTCATCAGAAGTTGATCTTTTCCTAATGTCAGACGGGATGTTCTTGACATTAGGTCTACCTCTTTGATCAATCTTCTTCATGACCTTGTTGAATTGCCTCCCAAGCATGGCTAAGGCTTCTGATATACTTTCATCACCTCCTGTATATCCTTCTTCTGACTCCTCTTCAGCATTTGTTATAAAGGCTATGCTTTTCTTCTTCTCAGCATACTCACCTAAGCCCATTTCAAAGGTTTGGAGAGAACCAATGAGCTCATCTACCTTCATATTGCTGATGTCCTGAGCCTCCTCTATGGCAGTGACCTTCATAGCAAACCTCTTAGGCAAGGACCTGAGAATCTTTCTTACAAGTTTCTCTTCAGTCATTTTCTCACCTAGTCCACCAGAGGTGTTTGCAATTTCAAGAATATTCATGTGAAATTCATGAATAGTCTCTTCCTCTTTCATCCTCAGATTTTCAAACTTGGTTGTCAACATCTGAAGTTTGGACATCTTCACCTTGGAAGTACCTTCATGAGTTACCTTGAGGGTATCCCAAACTTCCTTAGCTAGTTCACAATGGTGCACTAGTCTGAAGATGTTCTTGCTGATTCCATTGAACAATGCATTCAAGGCCTTGGAATTTCCAAGAGCTAGTGCCTCTTGCTCCTTGTCCCACTCTTCTTCAGGAATCTGCACACTGACTCCATCTTCACCTGTCCTCATTGGATGTTCCCATCCTTTGTTGACAGCTCTCCAGACTTTGCTGTCTAGAGACTTTAAGAAGGCTATCATACGAGGCTTCCAGTCATCATAATTAGAGCCATCCAACATGGGTGGTCTATTTGAGTGTCCTAAATCCTTGTCCATGGTACTAGAAAGTAACTTCCCTAGATCTCACCCAGAACTTCACAGGCAGGGTGCCTGCTCTGATGCCAATTGAAATTCTAGTTATCAGACTTTGGATGTCACACTGGTTGTTATGACATCCAATTCTGCACAGACAGGGATTATGCAGAACTTAACAGTAAGTGCAGTAAATAACACAAGTAATTGTTCACCCAGTTCAGTCCAACATGACCTACATCTGGGGGCTACCAAGCCAGGGAGGAAATCCACTATTAGTAGTATCAATTCAAAGCTAAACTCACCCGTTTACAACTTATCACTTAATCCCTACCCAATGCAATTTCAATCTTAATCTAAGATCAGAGTTCCTACTCACTCCCCCTCAATCACCTCAGTGATATTAAAAACACTTTGAAGTCACACTTCAAAAACAACTCTTGGTTATGCTTCACAGCTTAAACCAAGATACACAGCACTCACGCTTAAAAGCTTCGAGTGACACAACACTTACAACTCAATGAACACCCTATGCCAAAGCAATCATCTACTTGATAATGACTTGGCTTACAAGATACGTCTAATTCTAGACTCACAAAAATACAGCAGTGAAGTAAGATGGACACACTAAATCTTCACGCCTCAAAATCCCTGAAACTGAATGGAGGAATGCCTTCCTTTTTATATTGCAGCACCTGGGCTTTTGCACCTGTATTTTCCTGAATTTTAGGTCACATAAGTTCCCACAAATTCAATATTTAGGTTGCTAACAAATAGGCTATTTGTTAGGTTCATTGAATGTAGCTTGGTTGTTGATTTCCTGGATTTTCTCTAAGCTGTTGACTTCCTAAAGAATAGCCTGAGAAAGCTGTAACAGAAAACTGAACAACCTACAATTTAGCATATGCTGTCAGGAATGAATGTCACGACATTCAGCTTGACATCAAGGTCCATATGCTGAGTCTGTTTTTCCAGAAAACAGACTGTACAAATCTGCTGACCTGTACATGATCAAAATGACCATACTACAGTACCAGCTTACATTAGTAAATGTCAAAGTGTCCAACTTAACATTTACACAGTTGGCCTTAAGTTAGTTCTGTTATTCTCTTGAAGAACAAACTAAGTAAAATGCTGAAGTATAGCAGAACACCACTCTGCCCAATCTTCAGTAGCTGCTGTCAATGATGAATGTCACAACATCCAGTTTGACATTCAATCAGTAGGCCTTATGCCAGGTCTGGTTCTTCCTTGATAACCAGACTGCAAGCGAATACTACGTTCTAACAGAACTCCTGATGTTCTATTCCTTAGTATCTGTTGACAGGTATGAATGTCACAACGTCCAGTTTGACATTCAATAAATCCTGTGTTAGCTAGTCCTGCAGTAACTACAATGTAGTCACATATGCATGTCATGACATCAGTCAAGACATTTGTGTTTTACCATATAATGCAGCCAATTAAACACCTACAACAATGTTGGATCAGCAATAAAGCACTCGACTCTACATCTAGGGTCCATAGTGGTTTCAGGTCGAAGAGTGGTATACACCATTATCACCATGAGAATAACTTATGACACTTTGCATAACATTCTATATATATTCTCATAGCGGGTCAATCAAGTATGAATATTACTCTTAATATTCATACATATGTTTAAGACTTGATAACTCTTTATCCATGATCCATGAGACGTGTTCATCAGTCTACAAACATAATAGTCTTCATGCTTTAATGTTATCCCACTTCACAATAAAGCTTGATTACGGATACTTTAAGAATAGTGTCCTTATGTTTAATGTGATCTCATGATTAAGTCATACTTGATACATTAAACGGACTATCTATTCCAGGGACTTTATTAAACAAACATAATAAAGAAAAATACCTTTTATTATTAATAAATAATTCGATACAAGTATCAAAAGTATTGGCCTCTAGGGCTTACACCAACAAATCATTCCTTTTGGGATTATTACCTTTTTTAAGCTATCACTTGGACGCTAGTTAGGTAATTTCTCCCTTAGAGGAGTTGGGCATTTCCTTTGATTGATCTTTTCCCCGACGGAGTCTTGCTATGATAAGTATCCCCCGTTGGGTCTTTGGTTCATTTGTTTTCTAACTATGTATTGGTTTCTTTCCAATATAATAGTTATTTCCGAGTTGAGTTGTTTCCTGATACTTAATTTCCTGGAGGACATCCCTTTGTCTCCAGCAGTTTCGTGTCGTGGTTTTGTCTGCACGTCTTTCCTTTTCCCATGTGGAACTTTTTTTGTCTCTAGCTGGGTCCCCCTTTGGAATATGTTATTCCTCTGTAGAGTTTCAGCCTCCTCATTTCTCCAGCAATTCTTTGTCTCTCGTGGAACTATATTCCCCACAGAGATCCTTGTCTGCATTCATATTACATCATAAGCATTTTTGCGGTATCTTAGGGCCAAAAATTGGGTCTTTTGTATTTAAGTCTCTTTAATCTCGTCGAGACGAAGATTTCAATCTTCATATCTCCGAATTGAAGAAAATTAAATATGGGCATCTATCATACCCTATTTTTTATGCTTGGAGGGTCATCAAAAGTTTGAAGACATTATAGGTCATTTGTGGACTTAGTGAAATTTGACATATTTTCAAGTGACTTTTTCTCAACTTTCAAGGATTATAACTTCTTCAATATTCAATAATTGAGGCTGATTGTTTTTTCACAATATCATTTGTGATGTCCTCTACAAGTTTTCTTCAAGGATCAAAGTCAAATTATGCTTGGAAGGCCATGGAATTATTTGAGACATTATAGGTCATTTTCAGCCATTTGGGACTTAAAATTTTTCAAGTTGCATTACCATATTTTTGTGCCAACTTCAACATGCCATAACTTTGTGCTCAAGCATCCAAATACAAACTTTCTTGACACATTGTGATCTCTGATTTGATGTCAACAAATTACAAGAAGAATGGTATCAAAAAGCCTTCTGAGTAAGATGCCCTATTGAGTTAAACACGGTGACTTGGAACTAAAGAAATCATCATGATTAGAGTTTTGAACTTCACTAATCCTCAATTGAAAGCAAATTTACCACGCGTTTTGGGCCTAAACATGTTTAAACAAGTATTCAGAAGTTAATTGACTCATAAAATGCATGATTTGGCTGAGTTTTGATGGTTTTGCAGTCACATTTTTCTCACTTCAGGAGCAAATTCGTTTTGCATGAATTGAACATCATTTGGGATGTATGAGATCACCAATCACTTCCATATAAATAAAGCAATATGTTTGCTTTATTCACAAGCTTTGGAGAGTCAGGAAACCTCTACTTCACTTTAAAACTTTTCTAGAAAATTGAGCTATCGTGTTTTGATTTCTAGCTTGTTTCAATCCAATTTCTTGATTCCATTAGCACCTTCAGTCTTCTCTGATGCTTTTGCAACAATTCCCAAGTTCTAAAACCTCCTGAAGTACCCTGACCAGATGGAGCTTCTTCAACTTCTGACAATCATTTGGACAAGGTAGTTCTAAAATCATTTAAACTCAAACAAGTTACCATAATGTAGTCCTTCACTCTCTGATGCTTTCTCGTAACTTATCCGGTGTTGATTGATTGTGTTCGTTATTTAATTTTATTTTTCGTGGATTGCTTGCTTCTAAAACTTCTCTGAAATTCTCCATGCTCAACTTAGATAAATGAGCTTTTAGCATGAAATCGAAATCGTGATAAGGAGACGATCACATTGGTGGTGGTATCATGTTCTTAATTTTCCAAACAATGAAACTCCGTTGAGGGATCTTCGAGGAAGATGGATGGAGTTATCTCAGATCATCTGAGTTAGTTGTAACATTGTCTATTTGAAATGTTTTAATTGGTCCATTTTGAATGTGATCTCATGTTTTATTCTGGCTAATTTCCATGTTGCACTCTAACCTGATGGTTGTTGGATCAACCACGTCAATTAATGAGGCCAGATCCAATGCCTCTTGTTTTTTTCTTCTGAGTTTTATTTATTTTTCTTTTTATTTTAAATTGCATTTTCTTTAAAGATTCGTAGAAAATTCATTTTTTACCGAAAAATCCCAAAATAATTTCTAAAATTTTCTTTTATTTCCCTTCATCTGATTTTTATTTTTTCATATTTTATTTTACTAATTTTCTATTTTTCTTGGATTTTCTGTTTTTTCCTTTGTTTTATTTGGTTTAAAAATACTTTTATGCATTTAAAAATTCTTGAAAATTTATTTTATGTTTGTTATTTTATCTCCAACATTCCATAATTTTCTTGGCCATTTATTTGGTGTTTTGAAGGGCTTTATGGATTTTATCTTTTATTTCCCTTTTAAAATTCATTTTAAAAATATTTTTAATGTATTTTATTTTATTTTATTGCATTTTTATGCTTGTGGACTTTTGTTGGCCTTGGATCTTAGTTTTCCTGATCATAAGTCTCATTAAACTCAATGGATCTTGGGTGTTGATGGGGTGAAAACCCTAATCTACCAAAAGGGATGATTAATTTTCATGATGATGACTTGATCAATCCTTTGATCCAATTTGTATTTGGTTTCTCTTGTCTTCTTCTCCTTCATCTCTTTCTTTCCCTTTTTTCTCTGGATCAATTGGATGGTTTGTGTCCATTTTGTTCATGATGTGTGAATTGGTATTTGATGAACTTTCATCATTTCAAATCTACCTCCTAATTTTTCATAGATCATTTAAGGTACTTTGGATTGATGCATAAGTTTGTCCTAAGTATCATGAAGTGTTGATTGATGTAATGGACCACTCTCCTAGCCTTTGTGCTTGATCCATTCTCATTTCTTTTTTTGTGTGGCATAACTTTAGGAGAATGATTCACATATAATTTCTCTAGCATGTATTAACACAAATGTTATTATTGACTGACCTCATATAGTAGTGACTTCTATATAAGTCTAATTACGATTGCTTAACATAGTGCTAAATTTGTCCCGAATCGAAAAGTAAGTCATTTTCATAAGTGAGATTGTAAGTCTCCTACTCCCCATGGTATTGTGTGGAAAATATTATTTCCTTTTCACCTAAGAGATCTAGTGGCATACTTGTTGATTTTATCCATGTTGGAGCCCTTCTCATGGTGATGTAAAGGTCCATTTTTTCACACTTGTGGGTGAATAGTTGAGTGTTCTCCCAAAAGTGACAATTGTCTTTCTATTTTTGATTAATAACACAACTTACTAACATGTTATTGTATTAACTTTACTTTAATGTCATATGCTCTTTATTTTTGTTGTTATTTAGTTCTTGCTATTTACTTTATGTTTTTATTTTAGCATCTCATCTCATATTGTTTGTGTTTATGCTCTTTTTCCTTTGTCTATTTGGACCTCTTTTTCTTTTAAAGACATTAATAAAGGAAAAACTCCTAAGAAATTGATTCTCTTGATTCATGGACTTAAGGCTACTATCATTAGCATTGTTGTAGAGCTATGGATTTAGAACTAGGATCTTGACCCTTGCCTTGGGAGTTTGTGATTTGAGACCTTGGGATTCATCTGATACCTTTGACTTTGAGTTTATTTTGAATACTTGGCTTGGTTACTTTGGTTTCATTTGATATATGGATTATTCTTTGCTTATTTGACTTGCTTGAGGCTTAATCTAAATAAGGGAATTCTTGCTTGACTCATGTCATAAAGCTTGCTATCTCTTTGTTAGATCTCTCCTCCCTAGCTTTTACTTTATGTTCTAGGATAGTGTCTTCATCTCCTCCCCTTCTTTGATTTTCAAAATCTTCTCCTCTTTTTCAAAAACCTTATTGTTTTCAAAGTTGAACCACTTTCTCAATAAACCTTGACTTTTGTCAATTGATTTTTAAAATATTTTCTTAATACATGTTAATACATCTTAAGAATATTCAAACCAATTTCAAAATCATTCAAACCATTTTTTCTATTTATGCACTCTTTCTTTTAAAACGTTTTCTCAAAGTTTAGACATGAGTCATTTAAATGGTTGAGATGTAATTCTCATATCCCCATAGTATTGATGATAATTCTTTTCCATCCAAGAGAGCTAGTGGCATACTTGTTGATCTTTATCCAAGTTGGATCCCTTCTTTATGGTGATGTAAAGTTCTCATACTTATGGGTGGCTAGTTAAGTGTTCTTCTAAAAATGACAAAATGTCTTTTCATTAAAAATGAATTAAAACAAACATCTTTGTTACTTTTACCACGAACTATGAGGTTTTGATCCTCCATTGCACTTTGTTGGTATGTAGGCATGAGGCTCAGGAAGTCTTGGCAAACACAAAAATTATAAAAACATTTCTCTTCCCATCTTCCCAATCTTTTCCAAACAACATCTTTTTAAATCCAAAATGTACAAATTTTCAAAGAGGTTCCTATTGAGTACTATAGATGTTTATGGTGCTAGTAACTTCCCTTTGCATAACCAACCCTTGTACCTTTATCTCTTTTTATTAGTTTTATTTTAAAACTTCTTTGGGTTTTGTTCGTTCTTTTTCCATTTCCTTTGGAAATAATAAAAGCGCGATGGTGACTCTTGGTTTGTGAGTTAAGTTAATCAATAGCTTAATCTCAATTTTTTTACCGCTACAATACCCTTTGATTTCTGCTTTACTATTTTCACCATATGCTCCGCCATAAATCAGGACTTTGTTCAGAGCCCCATTTATGTACCTTAGAATCCACTTCAATGCTTGCTAGTGAGCCTTTCTAGGATTAACCATGTACCTGCTTACAAGACTTACTACATATACTATGTCGGGTATAGTATGGACCATAACATACATCAAAGAACCTACTATGTTAGCATATGAGATGTTATTCATATAAGCTCTTTTGACCTCAGTACTGGGACATTGATCTGTACTCAGCTTCAATTGAGGGTTTGTCGGAGTCACAACATGCTTTGAATTCGACATACCAAACTTGTCGATAATCTTCGGTAGGTATGTCTCTTGAGATAAGCATACTTTCGACTACTTTTTGTGTCTTCAGATGTCAATCTCAAGAATCTTGGATGCAGCTCCCATATCCTTCATATCAAACTCCTTATTGAGTTCATCATTCACCTTCATTACATACTCGACATTGTTGCTTGCTGTGAGAATATCATCCATATAAAGCAACAAAATAACAAATGAATTTCTAGTTTAAAATATGAAGTAAACATAATGCTCGAACTGACTTCTAATAAAACCTATGTGTGCCATGAACTTGTCGAATAACCTATTCCACTGTCGAGGAGATAGTTTTAGTCCATATAAAGATCTATTCAGCTTGCACACATAATCTTCCTTTCCCTTTTCTGCATACCCTTCTGGTTGCCTCATCAGGATTGTTTCATCTAGATCTCCATACAAGAAAGCAGTCTTCACATCTATTTGTTTCAATTCTAGGTCAAACTGTGCCCCCATGGAAAGTAACATTCGAATGGACATGTGCTTTATAGCAGGAGAGAACACATCATTGAAGTCAACACCTTTTTTCTGAGTGAAACCCCTTGTGACCAATCTTGCCTTGTATCTCTTCAACGTCACTCATTCAATTCCTTCCTTAACTTTGAAAATCCACCTACATCTGACTAACCTGGCTCCAACAGGTTTCTTGATCAGTTCCCAAGTATGGTTATCATGAAGAGATTTCATCTCATCATCCATGGCGTTCAACCATTCAATCTTGTTTCGACACCTTATAACTTCTTCATAGTCTCTAGGTTCTTCATCTAGAACCTATCTTATATAGATTAAGGCATAAATTATGAGATTTATATACCTAAGTCTTTGAGGTGGCTTGATGACTCTTCTTGGCCTATCTCTTGCCAACAGGTAGTCATCGACATTTTCCTTAACTTCCTCAATATCTTTAGCATCTTGTGCTTCTTCTTTGACTTGATCTGGGATAAGTAATTCAGCATCTACATGCTCCACCTCAACAAGAATCTCTTCCAGTTCCAGCTCTTCTTTAGATGTTTGTGCACTTCGACTAACGTCATTAGTTTTCTTTAAATCCATCTCAGCTTCATTGAAAACTACATCTCGACTGATGATACACCTCTTGTGACCTGGCTCTAGGCACCATAACCTATAAGCTTTGACTCCTTCAGGGTATCCTATTAACATGCATCTCAGAGCTCTAGATTTGACCTTGTCTTACCTAATGTGAGCATAGGCTACACAACCAAATAATCTAAGTTTGTCGAGATCAGGTGGATGTATCGACCAAACTTCTTCAGGTGTCTTCATATCTAACACAGTTGAACGACATATGTTTATCAGATATGTTACTATTGAAACAACATCTGCCCAAAACACCTTATTTAACCCAACATTAGTCAACATGCATCTAACTCTTTCCAAAATGGTCCGATTAAACCTTTTAGCCAAACCATTTTTTTGGGGAGTACTTGCAGTAGTTATGTGCCTTACAATACCAGAGGTTGCATAAAAAATGTCGAACGCCTCATTGAAAAATTAAAGGTCGTTGTCGGTTCTCAACCTCTTGACCTTTCTGCCATTCTGATTTTCGACCAGAGTCTTCCAACTTTTGAAGTTCTCAAAAGTTTGATCCTTAGTCTTCTGGATGAATACCCATAACTTTTTGGAATAATCATTAACTATGCATAGAAAATACTTTGCTCCTGAATGTGATGAGCACCTTGCAGGCCTCCAAAGATCAACATGGATATAATCAAGGGATCCATTTGTTCTTTGTTTGCCTTTATTAAACTTCACTCTACAAGATTTTCCAAGTACACAGGGTTCACAAAACTTTAGCTTTTCCACTTTGTCTCCACCAAGTAGATTTTATTTCCCCAATTTGACCAGACTCCTTTCACTGACATGGACCAATCTCATACACTAAATTCTTGTATTCGAAAAAGGTTTCATGGATGCAACATCTGCACAACCACTGACAACTTCAGCCTCAAGGGTATACAAGCCTTGTTTCTTCACGCCTCTTAAGACTTCCTTCGACCCCTTCATGACTTTTATAATACTTTTCTCTCCTTGGAAAACATATAATTTCTTGTCGAATTCATAAAGAGAAATCAAATTTCTCTTTAAATCAGGTACATACCTAACTTCAGTCAACAACCTTATTGATTCATCATGGAACTTGAATCTCACAGATCCAACACCTGTAATCTTGCAAGCTTTATTATTTCCAAGCAATGCCGATCCACCATCTTGTTCACATAGTTCCTAAAACAAGTCTTTGTTTGAAGTCATGTTCCAAGTGCAGCCTAAATCCATAATCCGCTCTTTACTTGAGTCGCCACTTGAAACCGCAAGAACATCAAATGAGCCGAAATCATCTTGAATAATGGTTGTGTTTCCATTATCCTTACCTCCATGACATTTCAGGCGTTCAGGGCACACTTTTCTTGTATGACCCTCCTTTTTACAGTGATAACTTCGAATACCAGATGCATCACCACTATAACCCTGACACATCTCGAATGAATACAGAGCTTGCTTCAGATAAAGGCGATTGACCAACGATTTGGTCATGTATAAACTTCTGAGTTTCACCTATAACCTCGACGCCTTTGTCTCCTTCGAAACTTGTTGAAGAACTTTATCACCAAGGCTTAATAAGATGGCGTTGTGGGTTTTCTCTACCATAGTCATTTTTTCTCTTTCCATTAACGCAACATCCATGGCTTCGACTCCCTTCAACGCTTCTAAACAACCCTGCTCAACCAATAGGGCTTTCATTTTCAAGCGCCACAGACCAAAATTGTTCACTTCGATGAACTTTTCAATCTCATATTTTATTGACGACATCTTCTCCATGCTCACTGCACCAATTTATTATGAAAAAATGGTGGAATAACAAAGTATAATCGATTCCTTGATCGGCAAGAAACCCACAAGTGTAGAAAAGAGGGAAGCAAGAAGAACACAACGAATTTGGTTATAAACTGCTATTCTTTACTTTCTCTTGGGAATAAGATTACAAGTGTTACAAAGTAGAAAATAACCTCTCTCAGCCTAATTAGGATTTGTGTTATACAATAATGAGAGACTAGTATGTTATTTATAAGAAAACTAACATATTAAACTAATGAGATTTTACACACAAGCCCATTACACAAGCTAACTTAAAAAATTGGGCATAACAAACATACCCAATTCGACATGCTAACAATCCTAGCATACTTCTACTATAACATGTGAATAGACTTTGACGACATGCTACTGATCCTGTCAGATTATCGAACCAAGAAACTACCCGTTGACCATATTAGAGTTCAATCCAATATCTCACATGCTTCCTTGTGTATCTTTTTACTCATATCAGGTCTTATCATGCACAACAATGTATATTTTGTCACACAAAGGTCGTCCCTTTTTACCTTTTGTACTATTGGTTATTTATTTCTCATGTTTAAAATATCAACATTGATAGAGAATTATCTAAGTTATTCTCTAGAGAATAAACTTCATTGATGGTCATTATATGAACTAACTCAGCAAATGATGACAACTTGATATTCTAATCAAATATCAAACTATTACCTTTAAGGTTTAAGTTGACCAAAGAAGACTTATGATTACTTGAGTACTCATGTATAAATGATAGGATTGAAAACATGTACCAGTAGGTAACAAATCAAAGTCTTCATGACTCCCGCCCAAAGGATGCTTCAACATATGCATTATAAAGATGCTTAATCACCATCGAGTCAGATGGTATACTTTAGATTCATATTTATACCAATGATCATTTTTTTATAACTTCCTTACTCTTTTTAAAGATTAGATTACATTGAATATAATTAAAAGCCTTCTATCCAACTAACAAATGTTAGACACTTAAATTATTCTCTTACATTATGTTACCATCAAAACCAAATTAGGATTATTGTTATTCAAATCAAATTTTGTTTAACAATACCCCTCTTTTTTATGAGAAATTTAAAAAATTTAAACAAGTAACGTGCCAAAAAAATAAAAATAGAATAAAAATGAAATAAGATGACTCAAGAAATATAAACACACATAAAATTTCATCAATCATCCAAAGATATAAAACAACTCCCCGAGGGAATGATACATAAATTTAAAAAGGAAAGTTAAAGTAAAAGCTAAACCTGAGATGAAAACAACATGAGTTGATTCGTGTATATCCAAAGGGATATATAATATACATGAAATGTCCAAAACCTCCCTTGTTGAGATTGGGAATAAATGTAGATTATTTAGGTAATAAATATGAGAGGCAATAATGAGATCAAAGGACTTATCAGAGACATGAGTGACATTTCTTCCAATTTCTAAGGAACCCTAGTCAATTGAGCTTGAACAGGGTGAATAAAATTTAATGGTTTATTTATTTCTATCTATTGGAAACATAAGACTTGGAGGAGGTGCAATGGTTGGAGCAATAATTGAGCTTACCAACCTATAGATTGTTGGACTAACTTCACTACTTGAATAAAGAGTGTTGGGTTGGAAAGTTCCATAATCTCCTTGATGAGTAGGTTATTGTTGAACTCTCAATATATTAGAACAAAACCAAAAATTGCATATAATTTCTTAGTATGTAGGTGATGATGCTCCTCAGAATTAACCAAGCATATGTCACGATGAAGATGAAGGTAAGAAAAATAAATATAAGGGGTTTTTAATTGTGTTAACTGATTTAAATATTTTAGTTTGTTTCAAATGAAACTCAATTCAATCACAAGTGAGGAAATATAGGGATATAATGGAAGAAAGATTAAGCACAAAGAATTATCCTTGGAATCATAGTTTGTGGATCTTGCTTCCGCCAGTCGAGAATTTGAAAGGTTGAAGTTCCATTGGCTAAAGACAATGCTTCAAGGTGTTGATACATTGTGATAGTCAAGACACTTTAGTTAGAAAATACAACAAACTGTATAATTGAAAGTCTAGCACATAAGTATTATACATTCCTTTGTGAGAAAATTGATTAAGGGTGGAATCATTTCATCCATATATATATATATATATATATATATATATATATATATATATATATATATATATATATATATATATATATATATATATATATATATATATATATATAATGTAGCCGATCCATTTACTAAGCCACTGACAAGAGATTTAGTAAAGACTATCTCGAGAGGTATGAGATTGAAACTCCTTGAGTAAGAGTTCAAACAGAGATGTCAACTCAATCGAACATTAACCTTAATATTTTTAATGGGTAACAACAAGCCACTAACGGATACGCCTAACATGTTCCTCGGTTCCAATCACTTCTACCAAGATGTCACGGCGATCTTTTGGAACGAAGTTACCAACTTTGGCTTATTATATCAGTACATCCTATAACACATATAAAAGTTCAATGATCTTTACCAAATTTAATTATCTAAAATAAATAATATTGAAAAAAGTATCTCCTTACAATCTTTTTAGCCACTCCACGTGTAGCCTCTGATGTGAACTCACAATTTGGTATTTGACGTGCCCTCTTCCATTTCTCACGACGTGATGATGGAGATGGATTGCGATCTAGATTTCTAAAAGGATCTCCCAACTCTAGTTCCCTTTGTTTTCTTTTTTATTAATCATTTTTTTTCAAGTTGATCATATCTTACACGAGACAATTTATGTGGATAGATATTTTTAGCTCTATTCTCCTTTCCTTTTTGACTCTTAGACATGAATTCAACAGTGATGCGAGACTTTACAAAACCCCTCTCAAACCTTCTTATAAATAAATGAATACTTCACGCATGGAGGCTCTACATTATCTTTTGGATGTTTAATATATTCATTGATAAGATATGTCTTAAAGCCCCTCCAATGTTCATCAGCATATGCAAGCCATTTCTTTTTCAGTATGATATCCTCTGGAACAATAAACACTTATTACATTTACATAATATATTTGATCTTGGGGTTTTGGTGAATTAATCTTGGGGTCCGGATGGTGTGTTTGGAAGCTTGGGCTTCGACCCAAGAAATTTCGTTACCTTATTTCTAATCTACCCCTCCAATCAATTCATAACCCCCACCCCAATCTAATGTTCTTATTTAACCCTCCCATAATCCTCTTTAGTTTACTTAATTTATATTAGTCTATTTTTGTTGTTGTTAATTAATAATGCCACTGTTTTTTTTTGTTATGGTTAAAATTAGGATCGCCATTACATTTAGAACTAATTGATGATTAGGAACTAATATAGTTTTTGATTAATTAGGTAATTAGGATAAAAATTAGTATAATCATCATGTTGATTTGATTTTGTTTTTTTTCCAGAATGTATTTCAATATTAGTTTAACCTTGCCATGATTAGACTTTAGTCATTAGATTTTGGTTATTTCATTTTGTGGATTTTTGTTGAGATTAATATGATTAACATCTGATTTTACCATGATTAGACTTTAGGCTAAATTTTCATTCAATTGGACTATTGTATGATGATTGTCATGATCATGTTCATTAGATTCAATTCTTGAATTTAGATTGCGATTTTCCCTTTGATTAGTTTGATCCTAGTTCATGTTTAGGTAGATTTTAACCCTTAGAATTAATGTTCACTTTAATTATCCATCTAATCGACTCATTTGGTTTGTGATCTTATTGATAAATTAAAAATCCCATTTCAGTTTAGGTGATGAGTCTTGTACACTTAATTTCATTTTCCATGATCACATGATAGATCTTTGATTACTCTTCGTTGATTAATCCATTACCATTTGAATTGATTTAAACCATTGAGTATGCTTACATATTGTTGCATCATTCTCATCCATTTGACTTGATCCCATGCTAACCCATTTGTTGCTTTGTGTTTCCACATGCGACTTTGAGATTCAAGCACACTTCTAGCTAGCCATACTTCTAACCTATCCAATAGCCTTGTATTGTTTGGAGTACCATGCCACTTGTATGCTTTAGGCATGGTACATAGTTTAATAGTTTGTAACTTGTATTTTCTTTTCATTACCTTATGTTGTATGGTGTGTCCCCATTGTGGGTTGAATTTCTCCCCACCCCATGATCATGTAATAGCTTAGGTTTATCACTTTTTTAGTTAATTCACCATGCATGCTAACAACTAATATAAAAAACAAAATGATAAATAAAGCATTTCAAAAGAAACAAAAGGTACTTGATCCAATGTCAAGTTGTTTCCCAAATAAAACTCACATCATTACAACGTGAATACTTGATCCAACATCAAGTATTCCCCATCCATTCCATGATCCATAATCCATCTCTTCTCCATTCACTTTTCAATCCCATTCTATCTCTCACCTCTATTCTTTCACACACATTCTTTTCATAATAAACTCAAACACTTGATCCAACATCAAGTTCCTTTTTCTAAAACCATTTTCACAACAAACTGGAATGCAAAATGGGGTGTACGTGTTTGTACACAACATTCAAGTACTTAGGTTGTCGCCCGTACCTAGCCTGAGGACCCGACACTTGACTTTCCCCCTTAAAACATCTAATGATTCAAACAAGTTAGATCTAGGTGCTATGAGGGAGAAAAAGGGTAGTTAGGACTCTATTGTCCTCTTAACTCCCAAGTGCTATAAATATTAACCGTACTTAGTCAAGGGTCAGATACTTGTTTCCATCCAAGTTCCAATGATTAGACTTGTCAAACTCTTTTCATGATTCAAATCTCTTTTTTGGATGAAAAAGAGTGGTTAGGATAACATTGTCCTAACAACTCCCGAGTTCTTGAACTATTGACTGTATCTAGTCAAGGGTTTGATGTTTGTCTCCGCATATAAAATCAACCCCAACAAATCAAATTATCTTTTTGACTTAGTGCACATCTCTTCAGACCTTTCAAAAAGGACGTGTTACTTCTGTTCTACCGTGAACGATTCCTAAGCCTCCATGTGTGAGCAAGTAATGTTTAACTGCTAGAGTGTGATCCAAGCGTATCCACTTTATCGTAAACAAGCAAATACTTCCCGCTCCCATGACAGAGTATACAAGCAAGTGAACAATAACACACAAATGTTAATATTCTTCAGTAAAAACTATCAAACAAATGTTTCGTTTGTGAGCCAAACTACGGAGCTCTTATTTCCTTATTGCACGTATGAGGATACGTAGGCACAAGGGCCCAAATCCTTGGCGAGCACACTAACTTAAAACTTATTTTCTCTCCCATCTTATTCTTTTGTGTCATTCTGAGATCAAGCAACTTACAGATAAACAACATCCATACGCATTTTATACGAGCAAGTGGTTCCCATGGAGTACCATGGATGTGAGGGGTGCTAATACCTTTCCCTTGCATAACCGACTTCTGAATCCGCTCTTGGTTGCGAGACCATTCTTTCATTTGGGGTTTTATCGTTATTTTCCCTTTCCTTTGGAATAAATAAAATCCGGTGGCGACTCTGTATTTTTTACGGCGCGACAGTACCAACATAAAAATGAGGATCAAAACCCCGTAGTTCTTGGTAAAAATTTCAAAGAAGTTAGTGGATTAATTTTAACAAAGGTTTAAAAGAAAAGGGCAAAAAAGGCCAAAGACTTGAATGAGGTGGTTAGTTCTTTTCGTATTTTGAAATTAAAGTCAATATGGTTAAGTTCATTCACATATTTAATTAATAAAAAGTTTGAAAATT
This sequence comes from Lathyrus oleraceus, assembly GCF_024323335.1. Classification (NCBI taxonomy): domain Eukaryota; kingdom Viridiplantae; phylum Streptophyta; class Magnoliopsida; order Fabales; family Fabaceae; genus Lathyrus; species Lathyrus oleraceus. The sequence goes on from NC_066581.1 coordinate 309,521,304, forward strand.
CATTGGCATAAGGCCAAAGTTTCTAATGATTAAAACATGTCTAAGTTGAAAACACAAGCAAAATAGGTTTTGAAAAGAGAGAGAGATTTGAAATTAAAGAAGTGGGAGGAGATGAAGAGGCTACCCTAGACAAAAAATTAAAAGTTAAGAGTTGAAAATATCTGACTAATGGGAAGCAAACCACAAGACAAAAATGTCATATAGAAACCCATTTCCTTTGGACTTTTGAGCAGACAACAAGCATAAGCAATATCCAATCAATCAATATGAAGATTAGTGGCATCAAATAAAGATGGCTTATCCAAGCAAGCATTCCAATAGCTAGCAGTATTCAGTGTCTCCAAAGTGTATTAGATGAAATATTCCTTGGCAAACTCTTAGAAACAATCATTAGACATAAACAAAAATGACCAGTATAACAATCAAGTACAAAGACAAAGTGACAGATAAACCCCAAAGTAGAAATCCCAAGGCTTGCATCAGATGAAAGGCACTATCAAGGATGGTCCAGTCTCAAAATAATGGCATTGTCCAAGTCCTTTAAAGCATATGGAATGTTGCCTAATTCTAAGCCCAAGAGTTCAGATCAAGTCCAACAGTCCACCAAGATATATATTTTAGGGTTTTTGTTATTATTAAGTATTTTTAAGGTCTTAAGACCACAAACAGAACAAAATCACAAACACACAATATATACAATCACAAGGTATGGCTCAAGTGAGCAAAAAAGAAAATGGTTGAAACATAAACGAGTTGCATGAAATGTAAATGACAATGAATGATAAAGATACTGAAATTTAAATTGCATTAAGTAAATGACTTGAAAGTAAAAAAATGTTAATAAAATTTTAGTCAAATGTTAATGAAGAGTTCCATTGGTTTAAGTCATTCTTTGGAGAACACTCAACCATCCATTACAAGTATGAAGACATGAACCAAGACATCATCCATGAGAAGGGGTTCAACTTGGATAAATCAATAAGTATGCCACTAGCTCTCATGAATGAAAAAAAGGCCAAGTCTTCACACAATACCATGAAGAATGAGAGACTTACAATCTAACTTACTAGAATGATATGCCTTGCGGGATAAATTTAGCTCTATATTAAGCAATCATAATTGGACTTATGTAGAAGTCACAACTATCCGAGACCGGGCAATAAAGATATTGGTGCTAATGCATGTTAGAGACTTGGTACAAAGAACCAAGCTCCTAAAACATACCACACATACAAATAAATTTGGGATGGACCCATCTCAATCCAGCTCAAGTTGATTCATCTGACACAAGGTCATTGATGAATCAACTAGCATTTGGACATTAGAGAAATCATTGGTCAATGATGGGTTGGGGAAGAATATGGATGAATATGAAGAGGGGAGGGGAAATAGAAACCCAAATTGATCACAGGAGGAAATTCATCTGATCAATAATATTCATTTATCTTGGGGGGTGAAATGTACATTTCATCAAAATGTAAATTCATCTGGTCCACCATGAACTTTCACCAAAATGAAAAGCGTGTATACTATTTTAAAGAGAAAATCACCAGGAATCCGAATCTGACCTCAAAATTCTCCAATTCCGAGTATATTGAAAGATACATGGAATTGAAAATTGAGGAGTATGAATTGAGTTGCTTCGATTTGACCTCAAAGCAACTCAATCTTGTTGCATACATTGGTAGGACTTCAGCTGACCAAAAAAACCAAGTGAAATGATGGAGAATTGAAGGAGAATCAAAGAAGAGAAGTTTCAAAAAATTCACCTTCTATTTGCAGTGATGAAGCTCGATCTCGATCTCAATTTGCTTGGACTTGCTTCCTCTAGCTTGCAGGATATGATTTGGATGCAAAAGGGCTTTGAATTCTCGGAGTTTTAATTCCAAAACAAAATGGGTATCAAAACTCAATTTCAAGAGAAATCTTCAAAAATTCTATCAATGGAGGGTGGGAGTGTTTGGAGGTCAAAGCTTGGGGTAAGGGTCCTTGATTCTGAGCAGAGTGAGTTGCATCTATAGACTTTTCAATTGATTTTCACACACTTCCATTCAAATTCCGAAAATAGCAAATCTAGTGTGTATGTTCGCATGGGCGTGTGATAAGCCCAAAGAATGATTGAAAAAGGTCCAAAGTCGTGCATGAGTGATGTTGAAGCCTTGACATGAGACCATGCAATATGGAATTAAAATCGGTCATGAGAAACTTCCAAATGGGGTCATGCAATGAAACCATGTGCAAGTCCTTCAAAAATGTTCCAAATACCATCATCTCGGACTCTTTGGAAAGGTAACATGAAGGGGAATAATTATTCTATTGAAAACTTCTCCATTTGGAGCTTGGATCATGATGAATTTTGAGGTGGAAATTTGAGAAATCAAACATAGTTGAAAATTTCTAAGTATAAAGTCAAATGACCACTTTTTCGACCTTGAATAACATTTTCTATGAGCTTCAAATGAAAATGGTTCCTTCATCATTGTTGTAGATCTTTAAATACTCTTCAATTTGGTCACAAATTTGACACAATTTGAATCTTACATGGGGAAGTTATAGATTTTAGAAGTTGTGGAAAATTGCTTGTTCAATGATGATGACCCAAAATGACCTTAATGTTTCCTATTGGTACATGCCTTACAAGTTGAATTTGACTTTTCTCAAAGAATAAAAGTTGGATAACACATCTTTAATTTGATTATGAAACTTGGATGGACTTCATATCATAAAAATTGAGCAAGTTATGGTCCTTGGAAGTTGACCTCCTAACTAGGGCATAGACAAAATGACCTATAATCCTTCACCATAAAAAATGGCTTTCCAAGCAAAACTAGATCTTGATGCCAACATTAAAGTTGTTTGTAATTTCATAAAGAGTAACGTTTATCTTGGAATAATTTTATGACAAAATTTTTAGGAGATAGGGTCTAGGGTACCCTAGATTTGACTAGTTGACTTTCTCTGGTCAACCTCTTCGAACCAACTTGCAAACTTGAATTTATATTGATATTTGGGGCTCATGGAGGATCATATATTCTTATGATGAAATATAATTAAGTATACCTTGATATCTTTGACCAATTGATAAATAAACTTGTTGAGGAAGTCACACAAGATACCTAAATGAATTAGAGCTTCAAAGGCAAACAAACTTCAAATTCTTGATGAATTCTTGATCAAAATGATAAATGAAGAACATGGGGGTCCATATATGATGCTTAGAACCATTGTGAATGTTTTCTTGATTGATCTCTTGGATTGAGGGTCTCAAACCCTAGGTATGAGCTTGGTGGGGGCACAGATGGATGCACACACTACCTACAAAAAAAACGAAACTACACTAGATATATTTTTGGTATTTTGGTTAGTAAACCAGGAAAAACAAAGTATATACAATCAAAAGTGCTTGATGATCTCTCCCAATGCAAACCTAATGAATGAGGGATAGGGAGGATACCAAAATGTGATTCCAAAGTCAATGCAAATGATGAGATAACATGATGGATCTTAGGATCAAAGTTGGGGTCTTACAGAGGCTCTACATTATCTTTTGGATTTTTAATATATTCATCTGTAAGTTGTGTCTTAAATCCCCTCCAATGCTCACCAGCATATGCAAGCCATTTCTTTTTCAATATGTTATTCTATGGAACAATAAACACTTATTACATTTACATAATCTAGTTGATATTAATATTAAACCAAAAAATAAATGACCATATATATTTATAAAACAAATAAAAAAATCACAATAAATACCATAATATCGATCTATATGCTATCTTTCAAATCACCGTCAACCTCGTGCCAATTATCTCTCAAAATACTCACGTTGCTTCTACCTTATATAATTCCATGTAACCCTTAAAATCCTTAGCCTTTTCACCATAAGCCTTTATGGTTCATAGATCAAAATTAATCGGGGAGAGAACACCATTTTCGTGGGCTTTTTAACCTTGGTACACATCGTGACACCTCTAGTTTTTCTTTTACTTTTTGTATTAATAGAGGTTGTAGCAGATTTTGTATGAGAGGTACTTGTCGAATCACTCATGTCTGTGTAAATTAAGAAAAATAACGATATATAATAAATACATCAAAGAAACATCCCACAACACTGCATCGTAACTAGAATAAATATGTAGTAGAGAGATACCATATAATTATACTAATAGAAATATGCAATAGAGAGAGCCCTCCAAAAAAGAAACAAGCAAAAAATGGATACATCTTTCTTTTCTTAGTTCTTCTTCTCTCAAGCATTCAACCATTGAAATTAAACATCTTACATTGAGGTATACTCATCTTGTCCTCTAGTTTCTATTGACTATTAAACTACTCATCTTGTCCATGATGTATACTTTTATTTCAATATACATGGACATCATAAGTCCTATATTGTTTGCTTATGGAATGAGTGACAATATTTCCACAAGTTTGCTTAAACAAAAAAAGAAGTTTAAATATCATACTCATAGAGAAGAAATACAACAACTAAACTACAATTAGAATCATGATAAATAGAAACATACACAACATGTTATGAACATTTCAGTGATATTACATTTCTAACACATTATCAAACAACCTTTCAATGGTAACAACATTTCTAACATTTCAAACAACATTTTAGTGGTATTGTCATTTCTATGAACGGTTCTACGAATATTTCAGTGGTGAATTACGTACCTCAAATGTGATGACGAAACTTTAATGAGTTTTGAAAAAAGATGGTGTCGGAAGAGTTGTCATTGAAAATATATGATGTTCGAGTTGATGTTGGAAGAGTTTTGATGAAAAATTCCTAGGTTTTTTTTGAAGCGAATAATGATGAAGTTAGAGTATTTGTTGATAGGTAAATGAAAAGTTAAAGTCTAATTCTCTGAAGTATTCATGCAAAATAATAAATACATTGGTTTTTAGGCAAAACCAAGAAAATATATCAATTAAAAATAGAAAAAATAGAAAAGCCCTATATAACGGCATATTCTGGGAATTCATTTATAATAGTTATTACATTGGTTTTTAGATAAAATCGAGGTAATAGATTAATTAATAAATAAAAATAATTAAAAAAAAAAGATATTTTAAAATATTGATGCAAAAGATATTACCCCTCGATTGACCAATATAACTGAGGATAATACAAATTAAAAAAAAAAGGAAAGGCGTCATGTGACCCTAAACCAATTAAAAATAAATATAAAATATAAAATGCAGTAACTGTGATTCAAAACGAGTTCCCTCGTAGTTATATTTCCTCAATTTTAGTAATAATCGAGGATATAAGTTGTATATATTTTAAAAAAATGATGGTGCTACCATGACACATATTTCGGTTATTGGTGGTTCGAGGTGGAAGTTTTGTTATGAAATAAATTATTTGTAGTAGTGTTTGATTTGGATGTTTGTGCAATAATATGTAATAATGTTGACTATTGCATATTGAGGGTTGAGTTTTTCAAACTCTAAATGAAGTTCAATGAGAGAATATGTATCTTAAGAAAATATATACAATATGAACTTCACCTATGTGAATTTCGAGATGATGTTGTCTTAAAGTAAGAACTAAGTTTCTCTCACGAAAAATTCACGAAACATGAAAAGCACATGACCATAAATAGTGTTAGGCGAGAGATGTAGGCGAAGAACCATTAAAGAGTGTGTGTAAGGTAACGTCTGTCTAATCACAATGAATAGTAGGTTCAAAACATTGCTACCTAAAACTCCTATTAGACTTTGTGTTGTCCTTACTAAGGTTAAGTTCAAATCGAAAGATACTTAATTGTATTAACATTTTTTTTTGGAATTGATTTTGTCACTATTAGAACAAATGAGAGATTGTTGTAATTAATTACCATGGATGTGTTCCAAGATAACAAGAAAATATGAAAGTGAAATTTGTTTTTTGAAGTCAGAAATAGGCAACGCTTGTGAAGTGTTGTAGTCGGCAGTTTATTTTTAAATTTGGAAATAGATTACACTTGCGAAGTGTTATAGTAGACAATTTATTTTTTGAATCCGAAAATAGACAATGCATCGTGAAGTATTGCAGAATGCAGTTAGAAATATGCAACAATTATGAACTGTTGCAGTAGACGAAAAGTTATAGCACTAAGAAAAAAATGTTGTTGAAAGATTGTGTTTCATCCAGGGTCGCAATCTTGTAAAACAACACTACTTGGCCTATAAATTTATAATTTCATATTCATAAAAATAAATAATAAAAAATACATCTTCTTCACTACAAATTCCATATTTCATCTTCCCTACCTTCGAAATTTTATGGATCTTATGCAAACTCAAAATAACCTGAATTTTACTAGATATTCCTGCGCGTTGACTCTAAGACAATTTAAAAATACTTAAAATACTATAAAAAAGTGATTCATTCACAATTCTATTTTCAATCAATATAATTAAATTCAATTTCTAACACCATCATCAATTACTACTTTGCTCATCACAAATTTCCTCCACTCTACCACAAACTATCACTCTAACTACCATTACGGACTATCATTTTTGTAAGAATACTTTCATAAAACTACTTAAATTCTAAATAAACTCATAAAAAATGTCATCCATTTTCAAAACTGTCTACACTGATAAAAAAAAAATTCTTCCATCGACTCTTAATTATAAAAAAAAAACTTTAAAAGTGATATATTTTGTCATAAATTTAAATTAAATAAAACAATTTTCTTTAATCCATTTTTATTTATAATTAATAACAAATCAATTTTACTTATTTAAACCATTTATTCAAATTTGAAACCATCCTTATAATACCCATTATTTATCTCTCCATGTGTTCAGTTCATTACCTGATATTGACCAGACCATGCTAACACTGCAACAATTTTTTGCACAACCATTCTTTATATTTTTTCCTTTTGGTCCATCCTCTTCCACATTCATTCATGATGCAATAAAATGGGCCTACAAACCACAACATGATAAGAATCATCACAAAATAAAACGGGCCAATACAAGAAATTTCATCACAATTTGCACCTAAAAGTCCAAACTTTACATGTGCAACACTTTACCTAAACTACCTATAAAAATTAAATAACATCACATTCCAATGAATCAAATGAAAACTATGAATAGCCTTAACATTCAATTAGAGTCAAGCTTTCACTTCATGATACTATAAAAAGATATCAAACAATGTGAATTTTATTTCACAAGGTACATTTTTCCCTTCCTAAAAATTATATTATAAAAAAAAATCTTAACTTTTTTATTATATTTTTTCACCCCTTGATATGAACACTCTTTGGTCCCCCTCTAAAATAAAAACCACTCTTTCTCATACCGTTAGGATACCCTATAGTGTTGTACCTTTCTAAGGACATAGGAGGGGACCAATTGACCACTTTCAACCATATTTATTTACCTTCAAACTTTCATGTTCTAACCTTATGATTTTAGGAATGTGGCTTATCTATAATGTGTAATAATTTTGTTGTGATTATGTTCCCAATGCAAGTTTACAAGATTAGTAATCAACATTTATTTCCCTTGTTGATTGTTGTACAATTGTGTACCAATGTCATTCATTATGCAAGGCTTTATGGATATGAGTTTGTCAATTTCAAATTCTATATTTGGTGACTAGGTCACCTAGGCCTAGATATTTAATATTTACTTCACACACCCCCTCATATCATTTTCATATCTAGCAATCTATTAAGATAACACCAATTTCAAAATTGTATAGTATTTTTTTTTGAAGAATAACTCTATTTACTTTATCACTAAAAAGTGTAATTCTTTTTTTAGTAATATTGTTTTGACCAACTTTATAAAATATTATAATATGAGAATTTGTTATAGTTTTGTTATGTAAAAAGTGGCATCATATATAGATCAAACAATAGTGTAATATTTTATCTTTTTTTTTCAAATTCATCAATATATAATTTTTTTAAATAATATTTCTTATAGTTTTTTAAAACCTTCATCAACTTCCTGTAATTTAGTTATACTTAAACTTGTCTATTCTTTTTGTTACATAATTTATCATCAATAATTGTAGTAAGTTACAGAAGACTTTGACATTTGATTTATTAACAAACTAAAACCAAACGAGATTTGACATTTTGCAGCACAAGATCTAAATAAGTGAACTTTCCATTAAACATAATATTGGTTCACATCCATCAAATCAAACATTTAGCACTTGTATTATTATTATTAATTTTATTTTGAGATTTTAACATGGAGTAAAAATTAATTTTATTTAATTATTAAAAATAATTATTTTTTAATCCTCTCTCTTATTGGATGTTTTAAACACAAATCGAATCGGTCAATTGAATCAAGTAATTCGGGAATCAGATGGATCATCGATTTAGTCTGATTGTCATATCGAGTAACTTATTGAACCAGTAAGTACCAATCAAAACCAGAAAAAAAATCAGTAAATCGATGATTTTGGAAAATCAACGGGTTAAATGCTTGATTTCTTTTCTCAAACAAAATGATGTCGATTTTGATAACTTTTAAAAAAAAATCTAAACAGACTTTGTTCAAAATTTATTTGAAACAATTTTTCTCATTGAAATTGAATTTATTAGACATCTCCGATTATTTTACTATTCAATTTACGTTGCAATTAGATTTTATTTAAAATTTATTTGAATTTGTATTTTGTTGTGCGTGATGACTATGTTTTTTAAAAAAATATTATATTTTAAAATTTTGTAGCAGTTGTAATTTTTTTGAAGACCCAATCATCTAATTTGTTCGGTTTAATAAGTATATAATTTTATTATAGAAATTGGTTTTTTCAACCAAATTATCTGATTTAATTCGATTTAGCCATGTAATTCGATCAATGATTCAATGATTCGAACAATTAACTAGTGACCTAGTATCTTCATCGATTTAATGATCGATATAATTTTTAAAACGCCACTCTTATTCACCTTACACTCATTCTGAGTAAAAAAAAATCTGCATTCTCGTATTTAAGCATATTTGATTGAGATTGTACTGTTAAATTTAAAATAATTAATTGTAGAAAATTAAAGTTATTTTGTGTGAGTCACAAATCAAACATTTTTTGGTATGAATGTGTGAGTACTCTGACTCAGGGATTAAAATTCTAAAATTATATCTCTATCTTATAATGAATGATCTATTTAAAATAAAAATATATCATAAAATAAATGATTTATTTCAATTTACAATGCACATTTTTCAATTCTACCTTTTAATTAATATACTTTCACCATTCTCAATATTTAAAAAAGGATTATTGCTCTTCATAAACCCAATTAAGATCATTAAAATCCTTGAATGTGACTTTTTGGGGTTAAAAATATGATTTATTAAATCAACAAAGCACTAAGAAATGTACTATTATAAGCATACCAAAAACACACTCAACAAATTTTGTCAATTCCTCTGCAAAAAACGAATCTAAATCACATTTAAAAAAATTGATTCCTTTTGTTACCTAAAGAGACATGATACGTCAAGAGTTTTCCAAGAAAATGATGGACACATAGAGTGATAGTGCCAAACCAAGACACCTTCACTATACAACAACAAACCCATGTTCTAATTTCCATAACCATGAAAAAGAAACCATATCATCAGAAAAGAATGTAACAAAAAAAGTAGAGTAATCCAAATTTACACAATCTTTCTATTAGAAAGGGCCACTGAAATTTTTCCAAAAATTGAATACATGTAAGTGTGATCACAAGCTTCCAATTCTGAAAACTTCTCTTTCTCATCACAACAAGTTTTTAACCAAAATAATAACATTGTCATTGCTAGTAGCTCAATGTAATAATCCAATGGACTTTCAACAAAATAGTATCTATACCACTTGTAAAAGTCTGCTGCTTTTTACTTTACATCTGAACATGTAACCAATTGGTTTATCTGACTCACTTTTTTTCTTTCTTAGTGTTAGTGTCTGTTTTCATGTCACAACCACTTGCAAGGAAAACACTCCAAATATTGCAAAGGGCATATGCACTATTTTGGACTAATTGTTGCTCTACTTTTGGGTTACATTTATATAATCAACCTTGTTTTGTAACTATTTCAACTTTTAAACCACTTGTGTGATAATTCTCTAGTAAAAACAAACAAAGTTAAAGCTAGACTCTTTATTCGCCCAACAACATGTTTTGGCGAGCGCGAGCCTAACAGAGGGCGAGCTTAACCAATGTGATTCTGTTTTGTCACTTTTTGATTTAGGGTTGATAAGACGCACATGTCATGTCCTGATTTTTCACGAGTTTAAATAAAATTTTTGATCTGTCTTTCTATCCAACCCGTTTTCTTTTTTATAAAGTGGACTTAAAAAATATCTACTTTTCTGTTGATATATCTCTTCGGTACAAGATGACTTACGTGCACACGCTAACACAAATCAGACCAAACGATTTTAAAATTTGTTAGGATTAGGTAATTTTGTCATTAACTAATAGAAGGTGATTAACCACCTCAACCCTACTTAATTTCTTTTTTCTTTTTCTTAACCTTTTTCTTCTTTTGTGGACCCCAATAAACCCTACCTCCTATTCAAAAAGTCTCTTCTCTCCCCCTTTTCTTTTTATCTCACATATCAAAGAGTGCCAAATCAAAGACACTCATGGAGTTAACATGATCATATCCTTCACTCATCACATAGAAAACTAGAACTCACAATTTCTTCAACCTTCACAAACACACACACAAAAAAGAGACAAGTGAGAGAGAAAGAAAGAGAGGGACAAACATAACATAAACACTAGTGAGTAAGAGGTGATGGGAAATTACAGGTTCAAATTGTCTGATATGATGCCTAATGCTTGGTTTTACAAACTAAGAGACATGGAAAAAACAAGAAACCAAACACCAACATCTCAACAACATAGGAAGAAAAAACAATCTTCAACTTCAACAACCTCAAACACAACAAACTTATCATCATCATCATCATCAAAATCAAAGCAACCCTACCAAATCAATCCAAGAAAATCTTACTACTTCACAAGAGAGCTTAACCAAACAAGCAACAGAATCTACAACACTTCACCACTTTCACCTGAACCACCAAAACAAAGACCAAAAAGAAGAACACCAAAAGCTTCATCATCATCATCTTCACATGATTCTCCACTTGATAGCTCTGCAGAATCAGAATCCCCTGACCCAGAAATCAGAACAGACCGTGTTCTTCTTCCAACAAATGACATCATAATCGATGTTGACAACAATTCTCTTGTAGCAACAAGAAAAGACGATAAGCTAAAAGGGTATGATTCCTTATCAGAACTCATGAAACTTCCACCAATTGTTACCAAACCAGAGAATCTCAGTTACTTGCTCAACTATGCAAAGAAGAAAGAAACAAAACCCAGAAACAAAACTTCATCCAATGATGAACACAACGTTAAAGGGTCACTAAAAGTCAAGATTTTGAAGGAAGAACAGAGGAACACAAACACAAACACAAACACACCAAGTAGAAGATTTTCTGTTAGTTCACCAGGTGTGAAACTCAGGATCAATTCACCGAGAATTTCAAGCAAGAAAGTTCAAACACATGGCCGGAAAAGCTTGTCGTCCGGTGGTAATCGGAGAAGCCTTTCGGATAGTTTCGCAATTGTGAAGTCGTCGATGAATCCACAGAGAGATTTCAGAGAATCAATGGTGGAGATGATTGTTGAGAACAACATTAGAACATCAAAGGATTTGGAAGATCTTCTAGCTTGTTACCTTTCTTTGAATTCAGATGAGTATCATGAAGTTATTATCAAAGTGTTCAAGCAAATTTGGTTTGATTTGACTGATAATAAGTAGAACAAGATTATTTAAGTTTATGTTTCACACACAAAATTCATGTTCATAATCTTAGTGTGTGAGGAATATATCTTGGTTGTTTAATAGACTTTAGTGCTTAAATGTTTCCAATTATGTGGAAAAGTGAAATTGAATGATGAAACTAAGAGCATAATTTAATGTACAATGTTTGTAATGGAATTGAATTGTATACTTTTTTTTTTGGTTACTTGAAATAAAACTTAAGTGAATTGAGTTGTTTTATTGATTTACTCCCCGAATAAAAAGCCGGTCTCAACGCTTAAAGAACGTATGATTTAGCTTTAGACTAACTTAGTCGATTTAACGATTGAAATGTATTAGAAGTATCAAATATGTCCGACCTATCAAACATGTTTGTTTTGCTGTTTTTTTTGGGACGAGACAAAATTTTAGTCTCACACTCTTTAATATGTCTGGTCTGTCCCATCTAGTTTTCCTGACGCGGACATTAACAATTACTTTTTAGCAATTTAGTATTAAGAATGCAAAATCTGCACGTCCGCTCTCATTTTTTTTTTGCAGAATCAACTAAAATTTAGATCCACACTCTCAACTATATTATTCTCATCCTTACCCCTTTTTTCCGGGTTTGCCACCCTAAGTCCTTGCCGAATTTCCAAGCTCTAAAACAATGTAAGTTTTGTATTTTTAGAACTTGTTGACAAAAATAAATTCAAGATAGGGTCTTAACTACTAGTCCAATAAAAAATAAAAAAGTTAGAAGTGGGGAACAACATTAAATTGAATTTCTTAGGTCCAGAATTCAGATTGCATGTCACTATTATGACTGACATATAAACGTGTATAAATGGATTGTACACAATAAGGCTTCATTTGGACCATTTCATGTGTGTTTATAAAGTCTAAATAAAGATTGCTAATATAAGCCATTGTTGTCATCTTCTATAACAAAAACTTGGAGCACAAAACTTGTTTCTGAATTTCAGTACCCTTTTCCAGTCCCCTCATGGACCCAAACTTGTTTCAGAATAAGACATAACTGCTACAAAATTGCATGTATTGTTATTTGTTAATATTTTAAGAGACATTATTGGCTGCAATTTCTGACAATTTCTTCCATTTCAACTTTGTAATTTTTTTATGAAATTATTATTATTATTATTAAAATTGGAATTATTTTTAGTTTTAGTTTTTACATCTCAAAAGAAATATCACTTTTAAGTTTGAAGTACACATGCTCTTGATTTTGCGTCTTTCATTCAACAATTTAAAAGGATTCTATCGTAGCCAGAGCATGCAGCTTTTAAGTTATTGTATATTCATGGAGTATCTTAGAAAATTAAATAAAAGAGGAAAAAGCTAAATATGTAATACAAAAATTATCATTACACGTACTTTTTGTTTTTACATGTCTTTTACGCTACTTATTTAAGAGGAGAAATGTATAATCCTTTTGTTTTATTGAAATATAATATGCAAGTGTTGAAATATAATATGCAAGTGTTGGGGATTGAGGATTTTGGAAGGGATATTTTGTTTTTATTTTCTAAATTAGAAAAAAACTATAAAATATTTTTAAAATAAATTTAAATGTGATTTCGACAATTAGGAAGCTAACAAGCATGCATGTTTCACAAAAATCTGGAAAAAAAAATGGGACGGACAAAAAGGAGGGTTCAAATTTAAATATTTGACCATCCCCGCAAAAAAAAAAAACGGAGTTGAGCGAGATTGCAAGCATTGCACATTTTAAATTTAAATAAGAAAAAAAACTAGTTATGCCAACGTTGACAAAAACATGTAAAAAAACAGAGCGAGGCGGGAGTTGATACATTAGAAGGTGCGGACCTAAAACTTTGGTCTATCCTACGAAAAATACAGACAAAACATATATGTCTGACGGGTCGAGCCCGTTTTTTCAACCCTAATGATGGTAAATGTAGTGAGAGTTGTTCCCTTTCGACACTAGGAGACAAGTGTTGGGATGAAGTTGTTCAAAGGGGTTGTTAGTCGATGTAGGGTTTTAAACAGGGGATGTCCAAGAAGATAGCTTCTAGAGTTTTTGACTTAACGTATCTTTTTTTCACAATTAAGGACTCCACATAGTGAAATTCTTCTCCTGGTAAGGATGTGTCAACCGACTCACTTGGAGGAGACAATCATTTAGTTCGAAAAAGAGTTGTGATGAGCAATTGAAGACAACATGGTTGGTGGAGGTTGAAATTCTATTTGATCAACGATAAGATGTCACACATAATATTGAGACAATGTGTGAGACAATACGATATACAAGAAGCAAAAAACAAGTAAACAAATTAAATAACACAAATAATTGTTGATCCAATTCATGCAACATCCCCTGTGTCTGGAGAAGATAAACCTAATGAAAGAAAACTCACTAAGTCAGTAGTCATAGTACATGATGGTCTCATATGAACTCTCCTAGTTCAATGTCATTTTCCTAATACTACCCGTGAATTTTGATTCAAACCCCCTTGAATAAAAAACTCATCACTTTCATTCAAACACTCTCTCAAGTGTTTATTAAGATGGCAATTATATGTTGCATGATAAATCACAATAATAAACCAAATACTCGATCTTTCGGAAATAAGAAAGACACTTAAGAATAAAGTATTATTACAACACAAATACAAAGATTCAATAGATTGAGAAAACAACACACTAAAAGCTTCAATGATGTCTTCAAACAAGGAGAATCATCTACTAAAATAACAATCATAATCCAGCCGAAAAGCCTAGTAGGGTTTTGACAAAAACCACCTGAATCCCGAAATCATAAGTTCAATCTTCTTCATTAAAACCAAATATGAATCTTTTAAAAAATCAAATCCAATTAAATCTTTTTTAGACTTATTTAAGATTTAAACGAATCTTTACCAAATAAATTCAAATTAAAAAGCTTTGTCAAATAACACCCTTGTAATCACACTTCTGATTGGACTAAAATGGAAACAAATCTGGAACAAAACATTGAAGCGGTATTAAAATAGATGAAGCATGCACACTAGAGTAAAATAGAGACAAGATGCCTCACACTTAGTTAGGACATCTTGCTTAACATGTTGGCTACAAATTTTTTCCAATAAAATGTAATAACAAACTCCCATTTGGATGTTTCTTAGACAAATCAATAAAGTGAATATGTTAAGCACATTCTTATGCATATTCTTTCAAATTTATCTTCAAGCACATAAAGCAACATAACTAAGATGTTACGCACAATCTTCAAGATTATATCAGAAGCAGACATACACATCAGAGATCACATTGGATAACCAAAAACATAAATATAGCATAACAAAATAGAATGTGATATCTCTCTCCCTATTTGCCTCAAAATAAACAAAGGTGAGACACCATTGTCAGAGAAATAGAATAGACACATCAGGGCATACAACTTCAGCAAAAAAAAAAAATTCAGCCAAAACAGAAACATAAACAAATCTTAGAATAACCAATAAACCATAAAACAACCACACAGATCACCAAGATGAAGCATAGGAATCATCATCTGAAGCAATTTCATACTCATCCTTAGCACTGTAAGTGTGTAAGTACACCTAAGAGAGGGGGGGGGGATAAGGTATTTAAAAATTTATCTGTTTTTTTGTATGGTGATCTTTCTTTTCTTGCTTGATGTGATAAGTGATGAAAGAAGTAAATATGGAAAATAAAGAACATCGAGAATTATCTCGGTTCCCATCACAATCTGAGACTACTCTATGTTAGAACAAGATTTTGATTCTGCAATATATCTCTAAGTTTTGATGATAACAAAAAATGAAATAAATTGGTACCCTAATATTTTTATTAAATGTGCAGGTTTCTAAGATTAAAATGACTCTGAGGAAAACAAAGATATGACATCCGCACCAGTGCAGAAATAATGAACAAGCACAAAGAGAAATCAGATTTGGCTCCAAATATAATGCATCTGAGGAGAAATCACCTAAAGAATCTAACGATGTAGTCCAACTCTGATCTCTGAAGACCATTCAAGAGAATATCTGAAGACTCTGAAGACTCTGTAAGAGAACATCTGAAGACTAGTCTAGACAATATCTGAAGACTCTGTAAGAGAACATCTGAAGACTATTCTAGAAAATATCTGAAGACTCTGCAAGTAACCTTACGAAGACTCTGCAAGAGAACATCTGAAAACTATTCAAGAGAACATCTGAAGACTCTGCAAGAGAACACTTGAAGACTGCAAGATATTTGTACTCTATCTCAAAGACTCTGATCACGCTCACTCCGATACACGCTGAACATTATATCTGCTAACACCGGATCAAAAACTTACACTGGAAGTATTCCAATTTTAGCACAATTCCTTTTAAGGAAACTATGGATTATGTCCCAAGACTGTTATGGAAGGGAAAAGAAATTTAATACCTTTAACTCCCATAAGTGGCAAGAAATCTCCATTGATTTCCCTCAAACGGTATCATCTCTAAAAGCTATATAAAGGCCTCATCACAAGCTGCTAAAAGAACATCTCAATACACGACAACATTCTACTATTCTCACTATCATTGTTGTAAGGAATAATTTCATACAAGAGTTGTTGCTCAATATTGTGTGGTTGTGTTTCATAGTTCCTTAGAGCGTGTTTATTCTGCTTACCTAGAAGCATCTAAGTCAAACACTTGTAATTATCGAAACTGTTTGTAAATTCCTCAAGTGACTTGTTTAGGTTTGTATACTTGAGAGGGCTAAGAGGTTTTTAAACTCTTAGATGTTTTTGTAATATGTTGAGATTATTGGATTAAGTCCTTATTGAAGGGGAAATCACCTTGGCTGGGTGAACTGGAGTAACTTTGAATTTCAAGCGAACCAGGATAATCTCTCTGTGTTGTTAGCATTTATTTTGTGTGTGTGGTGTTGCAAAAGTTTTTAAATTATTGTGAAAACAATTCAAACCCCCATTGTTTTTCTCTATCTTCACTCTATTCCCTTTAACGTAGTAAGAGATTTCAATAACGTCAGAATTTTTGTACAAGTCTAAGCTAGACTTCTATACATTGGGTTCTAACCTAATCACCAAGAACAATCCTCTTGTGATTTACAACTTAAGAAAAGAAAACAATCATTCCTTTTCTTGCACCCTTGTTTCCAACAGTCCTGGATAACAAGTACAACAACCACACTACCTTATATCTAACAATCCTGTAAAAAATAAGATGTTTATACAGTAATGAATTTGAGTAGTAATAAGTTTGATAAACTAATTCCTGTAAGTAGGACATCTTCTCTTTCAAATATGAAAGTTCAATATCATAAACTCTCTAAGTGCTAAATGATGCTTTTAGAATGATATGAAAGTTTTTCAAAAATCATCTAAGTTTGGAACACGTGAATTGAAAATTATGCAGAGAGTTTTCGAAAAATATGATTGAAAGAGGTAACAGTAAAAATGAAATTTGAATTATATTTATAGAGTGAAAACAACTCTTGATAAAACATGACAATGGTTGGAGAATATTTCTTAAATATATTGAGTTTACAATTAGGAGATACCACGAAAAGGAGTGATTAAAGTAGTGAACATGATTCAACATTTTTCAAAACTTGTTCAGATGCAATCGATTGCACAAGCCTGTCAATCGATTACAAGGGCTAAAAATTTGAAAAATTACACTGCTGCAGTCGATTGTAGGAACATGTCAATCGATTGCAAGGGCCCAAATATTGTTTTTCATAATTCCATTCAATCAATTATAAGGATGCGACAATCGATTGCATGCTGAATTTTTTGAATTTTTTTTCGAAGTCCAAAACTTCATACATGCATCAAAAACTTATTTTCAACCAATGTTATTAAAACATTTAAAAAAAATATTTTAACAAAGTATAAAATGAATATTTTCAAATGCATGATCAATTAAATTGAGCACTTTAAGATTGCCTATGATAAGAATTTTCGTATACCTTGATTGATCATAAGCAATTTTTCATCTTCTTCTTTAATAATAATACTTGAGCTTTAAACCATTTCCTTCAACAAAACTTTTTGGAAGCTTATCTTCACAAGCACTAGATTCCTCTTCATCACTTGACATGTCTTCATCTTGCTCTATTGTCATAATATCTTTCATAACATCTGGAATAGTAGACTGAGATGAAGAAGCACCAGTAGCTTGAAAAATTTAACATTTAAATATGGCATTCACAAACATTTTTTCTCATAGTGGATGTAGCAATAATTTCCGACCGAGCTTTAGCCTCATGTATAAGAAACTTGAGAATGTGGCTTCTCACAAGCCCGGACATAGGTGTCATATCAAGCATATCTACATTAACCGTTAAATCAGATTAGTCAATACCAGGAACATTAGAAAGCACAATGTCAGGGACATATTTTCTAATAAATAGTTTATAATTGAAACTCAACAATCCAGGAAAAACACTAACTTCATCCTCAACGGTAATAATATAATCTTTTGACCAATTAGTTTACCATAAATTAAAAGGGGGAACCCAATTGGAAGTTTCACGACATAAGATTCAACATGCTAAGCCTCTTGTTTAAAGACATAATCATCAAAATTGAAAGATGTCATAATGCCTATATGATACAACAAACTAGCTAGACTAGGAGTAATACTTAATATGTGGGAGTAAGGAGTTGTGTTTGCAACACCAATCTTGTATAGAATTACATATTTCACTCTATGGTTTGAAGCAACCAACAAGTCTTTAGATGGCCAATCATCATGCACATTCCTCGTGACTTCTTTGGCAATAGTCTTCAGAGATGGGACACAGTCAGTTGTAACCAATATTCCTCTACCATGGTAATCATGTATAATTGTAGGCAAAAAGGAAAAGTAATGACCTTTTATAAGAACTTTCTTGTACTCACCACTCCCAACATTATTAGACCCTTTAGTCAGGTTAAAAATTAACTCTTCTACCAATTTTAGATAAAAGAGACCAATATAGACCACCATTTTCAAGACCTGAGCATAGTTGAGGAGTTCCATGATCTCATTGCATTTATTAGCATCTTCAGAAATTTCTCTTTTAGAAGCTATTCTTTGCTGGAAAACAGATTTCCACTTGGGAACACTCTCTTCAGAATAAAATGAGATGTAATCTAAAGGAACAACAAGAATATTTTAGGAAGATTCTTACCAATAACCGCTTGTTTCATTCTCTTTGCAATGAAACAGGTTCATACATAATGTCTTCCAAAATATCATCAACATCATCTTCAAGATACTTCTTCTCATGGAAAGCAACAACCTTCTTTATTTTTACTTCCTCACTTTTCTTCTCAACATTAAACAACTTTCTTCTTTTTCTCATTTGAATTCTTGTTCTTCTCAATCAATAAAGTAGACTTTTTCCTAGAGCTTTGCTCCTTCTTTTCTGTCACAACTTTCATTTTGTTCAAAGTAGATTTATCACCTTTCCTTTTTGATTTGACAATGGACAAGTCCCTTTCAATTGTCTTCTTAGGCCTTCTAGAAGTTTTTTTACACAACAACAACTTCTTAAACAAAATTATCAGCATCCTCATTCATTCACTAACTTCCTCAATTTCCTCAATGAAATTATCTTTGTCATTAACATCTTGACTGACATTGTCTTGGCCATCTTCATTGGAAATTTCATAAGATTCAACAACACCTTATGTATTGTCATTGACACTTTTCTCAGCATTATTCAGGTCATCTTCAGCAAAAACCTTTTCAGCTCCCATAATCACTTATAGATTGTCATTACATCATTTGCAACTTCTCTACTCATAACCACATCATCCTTCCCAGTGACACCTTCAATGTCATTAAAATATTTGCTAACATCACCATCAACACCTTCATTTTCTTCTATACTACCTTATATTTCATCTTTTTCTTCATTTTCAGGGCTCTCATCTTTATTTATTTCTTCAAATACACTTCCAATCTCTTAATTTTCTTTCTCACTGTTATTGACATTCACAATGGCATTTATACCATCACCTTGAATGGATTCATTATCACTTTTTATGTCACCTCTATCTTTAATAACACCATCAAACACAATCTTACTAATATCTTAAATACCATTTTCACAAACAATTTTAGGGTCAACTTTAGTGGGGTCTCATTCATGGGTTTACTCAAACCAGTTTCAACATTCATAATTTTTTCAATAACATTCTCACTTGGAGGGTTATCACAAGCATTTAGGGCTTCAATAGTTAATTTTGTTAGACTCGTCATTTTCGACTTTATGCAGATATTCATTTTGATTAACAATATTGACTACCAGAACCCTGTTGAGGATAATGGGTTCAAAAGATTTACCTTGATATTATTTTGGATGTGCAACACTGATATGATTAATGTTGAGGGGAACTCCAACATGACGACTCTTAGTGTTGACTTTAACATGAGGATATGGAGTCTCTTCAGTTCCTTTGGTCGACTTTGAAGTTTCATGAGCACAAATCCCAACATCGGATATGTCAGACATTGAGAGGGGAGCGTGATCACCAATATTTTTCAACTTTTCACGTTTAAACTCCTTAGGCTTATCGAGAGGAGAAATACCTACGAGCTAACCATCGTACTTTTCTCCTATCGTGATGCCTTTCATTCACACACCATATATATTAGTAACAACTTCATCTCCTTTGAAGGTTTTCTTCTTTATATTCTTTATGATCTTCATGTCTTTTCCCGAGGTGTTCATACCTTGTTTGGTTCTAACCATGGTTGTAGAGAATATCAGAGCTTTAGGGGGTAGGGGAACGATTGAAGATAAAAATGGAACACATAAATAAAGATTAAGATAAATGTTTTCTTTTTGAATATTAAGGGATTTTGTCCCCGTGTTCGGATGAATGACACATGCAACATTCCTCTTGATACATGCGGGTTTGTGAGAAATGTATTGGGCTCAATTGGTGTTTATCCATACATACATTAATTTCTATAGTTCCATGACACACAAACCTAAGGATGATTTACGTTTTTTCAAACGGAATGGCATCTAGTTCCTTTGTGAGAAATATCAGCTAGTCGTTTTTCAATGGTAACATGTTCAAGGGAGATTTTCTGTTCTTCTACAAGTTCTCTAATAAAGTTATTTCGTATATCAATATGTTTTGTTCTGCTATGTTGAACATGTTTTTTTGGAAATATTGATAGTACTCATGTTGTCGCAGTATAATGTCATGATATCTTATGTCACATTATACTCTTTAAGCATTTGTTTCATCTACAAGTGTTGGGTGAAATTGTTCCCTGCAGTAATGTACTTTACCTTTGTAGTGGATAGAGAGTAATGCAACGTATCCCTATGTTTATTTTTTTTTCTAAACCAAGATATTATGTTGTTCCCTAGTAATAAACATTCACGAGAAGTACTTTTTCTATCCTTAACATTATCTGCCCAGTTAACATCACAACCTCTAACCACAAAAGAGTTGGTATCGAATGAGTATAAAAGGCTATAGTCAGATGTTCTGCTAATGTACTTAATAATTATCTTGACTTGAGTAAGATGATCGATCTTAGGATTGTCTTGATAGACCACCCACCCACCCACAAATAATGTAATGTCAAGATGGTTGATACTGAAATATAAGAGACTACCAATCATACTCCTATAGAAGCTTTGATCAACAATCACTTCTCGTTCTTCTTTAGAGAGCATGGCATGATTGACAACATGGTTTTGTTTGTGCCTTGCATTCTCCAACCCAAATTTATTCAATATATTTATAACACACTTGCTTTGAGATGTAAATGTTTAACCTTTCATTTCCTTCACTTGAAAACCAAGAAAATAGGTTAATTCACCTATCAAGCTCATATCGAATTCATATTGCATTTGTTGAACAAAATGTTCTACCATCTTTCTTGACATTCCACCCAAAAAAATTCATCAACATATGTATGAGTTATCATGAGCTTTATTTCACCCTTCTTCAAAAATAGAGTTTTATCAATTTCCTAACGAACATATTCGTGCATAACGAGAAATTTAGTTAGTCTCTCATACCAAGCTTTGGGAGCTTGTTTTAGCTCGATCATATTCCATTTATTCATGTGACTCATAATCAGAGAAAGTGGAATTATATATTTTTTTTCTATTTTCTAAGAAAATTTAGACATTTAGCCTGAATATGCCGAAAACCTTCACAATCATGTCACTGGATTCCCTTGCCATTGTTCAGTTTTCTCCATCTTTTCTTTTACGCTAAAAGTTTACACCTTTAGAATTATGTGGTTGATTATCTTTGCACTATGGCAAAAATGACTTTTAACAGCGCATCTTAGACAGCGCTTTTAAAAGAAAGCGCTGTCTAAGGTTAAAATTAAAATAAAGCGCTGAAAATGTTCCAAGAAAATACTAAAAGCGCTGTCTAAGGGGGGGTCTTAGACAGCGTTTTTCAAAAGCGCTGTCTAAGACCCCCCCTTAGACAGCGCTTTTAAATATAGACCTTAGACAGCGCTTTTGATAAAGCGCTGTCTAAAGTCTTTAAATTAAAAAAAATATTAAAACCAAAAGCGCTGTCTAAGGGGGGTTTAGAAAGCGCTTTTGGAAAGCGCTGTCTAAGGCATACCTTAGAAAGCGCTTTCCACAGAAGCGCTGTCTAAGGTCTAATTAAAATAAAATTTCAGGATTTTCGTTCTCAGTACGTATTTTTGTTTTCCCTCTTCTTCACTCACCTCTCAGACACCCAAAACACGTTTTTTCCTTCAACGTTCGAAAACCCTATTTTTTCCTCCGCCGTCACCCAAACAAGCGACCGCCGCCGTTTCCGCCACCGTTTCCGCCACCGCACGCACTCCTCATCTCAACAATCTCAACAATCTCAACCCTATTTCAACGTTCGAACTGGTATGGTTCAAGATACTTCTTTTTCTTTTTTATTGTTTTTCTTGTGTTTGTGTGTTTTTTCTGAGCATATATATAAAATGCATGTACTCAGGTGGCAAATCAATTTATAAAATGCAGTTTATTTTCTCAAATCAATTTACTCATCACTCAATCCGTTTATTTAGAGCTAATTAGGTTCAGTTTTATCATTAAAATTACATAAGCATACAAACTATGTAAAATTAGGTTCAGTTTTTCATCACAATATTGAACATATAAAATGCAATGTTAATGATAGTTGGTGATTTGGGAATGAGGGAATTTGTGTATGTATGTATATTGAGTTGTGTATGTATATGTGTATGCAATTTGATTTTCTTTATACTTGCTTGGTATGCATGATGAATTTTGAAATGCATTGCATGTTGGGGCTGTCATGACTAGGCTTGGATTTAGATGTTCAATATTGTTCAAACTTCATGTTTCCTTAGTGATTATACTTGAAGATTGAATAGGTAGTTTTTTTTCTTTTTAACTGTGAAAGTGTTATTCATCTCACTTTCATTCTAAAGGAACAAGATTTCTCCCATAAAATGATTGAACGAACTCTAATATAGTTATAGGTATAGTTATAGGTATATTGTAATAGAAAAAGTTTGATTCTTGTAATATAAAAAATGAAAGTGATGAGGTAATTAAAGTTGGTATATTGGCGTATCGGATACGTTATTGAAGTTTATATTAACATTGGTTATGTATAGGTTTTTGAAGTTTAAAATGAATTAAAGCTTATAATTGTTAGGATATTCAAAGATACTACCTTAGCTTATAATTGTATGGATTAATTGTTTACTTTAATAAGTAGGAAAACCATGGATAAAACATGGATATGTGCCGATCGAATGACCAAAGAGTACGAGAGTGGGGTTTTGGAATTCGTTAAGTATGCTGTTCAACACGCTGAAAACCCCAGACGAATGCATTGTCCTTGCTTGCGTTGTTGTTATATTGGTAAGGTTGACGCACATGGATTGAAATCGCATTTGCTGAGGCATGGAATTGATCAAAGTTATCAGTGCTGGATATTTCATGGTGAGAAAATTAACGAGAATGTTGAATCGAGTGGAAAAAGTAATACGACCTATGCTTCATACGACAAAGACACGGAAACATACGATTGTGATCGAGTTGAAGAGATTGTAGAAGCACTGGAAGAAGATCTTCATGATTGTCCTGAAATGTTTGAGAGGATGGTAAGCGATGCAGAGAAACCGTTGTACAACGGTTGCACTAAATTCTCAAGACTTTCTGCGGTATTAAAGTTGTACAACTTAAAGGCGGGCAATGGATGGTCGGATAAAAGTTTCACAGAGTTGTTGGCCCTTATGAGAGAAATGCTACCGGATGATAATGTTCTTCCTAATCGAACCTATGAGGCAAAAAAATGTTGTGCTCTATTGGCATGAGCTATGATAAGATACATGCTTGTCCTAACGATTGCATTTTGTTTCGTAACGAATATGCAATGTTAACTGAGTGCCCTAAATGCGGTTTGTCTCGATATAAGAAAAGATTATCTCCCGCAAAAGTCTTATGGTATTTTCCGATAATTCCGAGATTTAGGCGCATGTTTCGTAGTGAAACCGATGCAAGACATCTTACTTGGCATACAGATGAAAGAATTATTGATGGAAAGTATCGGCATCCGGCTGATTCACCACAGTGGTCGAAGATTGATAATGATTATCCTGAGTTTGGATCAGAAGCAAGAAACCTTCGATTGGCATTATCTACTGATGGAATGAACCCACATGGTCTTCAAAGTATCTCACATACCACATGGCCTGTGATTCTTATGATTTATAACCTACCTCCGTGGCTATGTATGAAGCGTAAGTACATGATGTTATCTCTGTTAATCTCTGGTCCTAAACAACCAGGGAATGACATAGACGTATACTTGACACCTCTGATCGAAGATTTAAAGATTTTGTGGGAGAACGGTGTGGAGGTTTATGATGGATATAGGAAAGAAAGTTTCAATTTGAGGGCGATGTTGTTTGGCACAATTAATGATTTTCCAGCATACGGGAATCTATCTGGGTATAGCATTAAAGGTCAACGTGCGTGTCCTGTTTGTGAAGACGGAACCGATACGATTCGATTAGAACTTTGCCAGAAGAATGTGTTTCTCGGTCATCGTAGATTCTTACATTCTAAACATCACTACCGTGGGTGGAGAAAAGCATTCAATGGAGACACCGAACATCGTAGAGCTCCACCCGCATTGTCAGGTGAACAAGTTTTTGAAAAGGTGAAAGATGTGCGTACTGAGTTTGGCAAGCCTTTTGCACATAAGATTGTGAAAGGTGGGTGGAAGAAAAGGTCGATATTTTTTGAATTGCCATATTGGAAGTCTTTGTACGTGAGACATTTTCTCGATGTTATGCATATTGAAAAAAACGTATTTGAAAGTGTTATCGGTACATTACTCAATATAAAAGGCAAGTCTAAGGATGGCCTTAAAGCAAGGGAGGACATGTTAAAAATGGGAATGAGAACTGAATTAGCACCCGTGAAGAAAGGAATACGAACATATCTACCACCTGCTGCTTTTACTTTATCTAGAAAGGAGAAAAAAAATTTGTGTAAGTCTCTGAGTGAAGTTAAGGTTCCAGAAGGATACTCATCTGATATCAGAAGACTTGTTGAAATGCACAAGGATGTACTCCGAAGGTTAAATCCGAACAGAAATGAAAATTGGATAGTTATAGAGCACAATCAAAGTTTCATACAATGGTTGAAGGATCATATTTATTTGAAGCGCTCTTCAGATCCTTCTTCGGTAACAGAAAGGTTGAGATGTTTGGCGTATGGTCCAAGTTTGCATGTGTTTTCTCATAGCGCATATTCAATTAATGGATACACATTTTATACCAAAGAACAAGATGATAAGAGTACTATGCAAAATAGTGGTGTCACCGTGCTAGCTGAAGCAATGCATATATCAAGTATGAAGGACTTAAACCCCAAATATGCAAATTTGTCATATTTTGGAGTTATTGAGCATATTTGGGTGTTTGATTACGAGAAGTTTCAGATTCCCATCTTTGGTTGCAAGTGGGTGAATAGTAGTGGCATACGAATGGATAAGTCTGGATTTTTGCAAGTTGATTTTACTAGGGTGGGGTACAAAGATGAACCTTTTATTCTAGCATCTCAAGCTAAACAAGTGTTCTATGTGAATGACCCGAAGAGTACAAAATGGTCTATAGTGCTTTTCTCTAACAAAGTGACTGATGATAGCGGTGTCGATCAATGTGATATTGATGTTGAGAATGAGTCATGCATTAGACGGAATGAGTTGAATAGAAATGATGAAGTTGAGGATCTTATACCGGATGAGTCATATATAAGAAACGATCATAATGAGGGAATTTGGATCAATTCATCCGTACGCATTGCTAAGAAACAAGTGATTAATATTCCAACAAAGAAAAGAAAGAGATGTTAGTGACTTAGGTAAATTATCCATGGTTTCTTTATGTTTTTTTTCATTTGTTTTGATTATAAGTTATATGTGGTAATGCATGATTTCATTATATTTTTGTATTCAATTGCTTTGATTATAAGTTATATCTGATAATGCATGATTTCTTTATTTTTTTGTTTTCAATTGTTTTGATTATAAGTTATATTTGATATTTGATGGTTTCCTTGGTTTATTACAGGTTAGACATGGCTGATGACCAACATGAGGAAGTTAGTAAAGTATCCGCGGAAGAAGAAATCCGAAGAGGCATCACAGTAATGCGAAGGGTGGTCCAAGGAAGATCTCGAGGCATCATACTAGATGTCTCTTGGAACAACCAGGGACAACTTATAGAACCTAATGGGCATACCTTAACTAGTTTCATCGGTGCACTAGTAAGGAATGAAATTCCCATTACATGTGATGATTGGAGAAATAAAGAGTTGAAAGAGTCCAAAGAAAAAATTTGGTGTGAGATAAAGGTACAATCATTTGGCCCTTAATTATACGGTATCAATTATGTTTTTTTCAATTACCGATACTAACTATCAATCTGTATGTTTTTCTTAGCGATGTTTTAACATCGAAGAAGAAAGAAGAGGGTTTTGCATGAAATTGGCCGGAAAGCTTCTTAGAGGGTTTCGGACATTTTTATCATCCAAGTTCCTTAAGGATGCGGATGGTAATTTTGTGGATGCGGAGCTTCCTAGAAAATATGAAAGTTTGATATCGGCTGAAGAATGGGAAGCTTTCAAATCCAAAAGACAAGACCCGACTTTTCAAAGAATAAGTGCTACGAATCGGGAAAGAGCATCAAGTCCCGCATATCCGTACCGAAAAGGACGTGTCGGATATGGACGCTTAGAACAATCCATGGTAAGTATTTATAAATTGCGAAAACAAATTTGTTCATCATATATTAGTTTTATCTGATCAAATTGTATGACTTAATGTGTAGCTGCAGAAGGAGGAAAGTTCAGAAACATCTCTTCCTGCACATGTTTTGTGGAAGGAAGCCCGTGTGGGCAAATCTGGAGTTCCACAAGAAGAAGTTTTAAACGTATACCAGAAATGTGTAAGTATAATATTTTTTCATTAATTGAATAACATTTTTATACACATATTTGACAAGTATACGGTATTCATCTGATTTTTCAGGAGGAGCTATCTCAGTCTCTATCTCCCGATGATACTAAGAGCATACTTAGTCGGGCATTAGATGTCCCTGAGTATTCTGGTCGGGTGAGGGGTAAGGGATTTGGAGTCACTCCGACCTCCCTCAGTGTTAGAAAAGGAAAGGCTCCTAGTAATCGGGAGCTTCATGCAAGATTGGAAGCCATGCAAGCTGAGCTTGATGCATTGAGGAGAGAAAGAGAGACTAGCGCCTCAACGGTATACAAAGATGCTTCGGACAAAAACAGTATCAACTGTACCTTTCAGCCGAACATTCCAGAGGTAATTACATATAATTGTCTTAAATTGAACTATTTGCTTAAATTATGTATTTGACATATATACACATTAACGATTTCTTGTTATTATTGGTTTTAGGGCATTTCCCATTGTCAGCTGTATTTGTCGTCACCATACTATCGGATGGTTGGCAAGGGAAAAGTGCATAACGTTAGCGGAGTATTACTCCACACTAGAGAGCTCCCTGCTGGATGTTTGAAGGTATCAGTTGATATTGCAGTTGACCCGAATGCAGCATTACCATATCCTAGCGATGATTCGGATGCAACAACGGTGCACGAAGCAGTAGGTTCGTTTGTTGCATGGCCGACAAACCTCATATGCGTAGGATATGAGGTATGCTTAAAACTTATGTTAACTTTAATGTGTATATTCAAAGTTTAAAATTTATGCTTAAAATTTTACTTACATATTTTCCTTGATTATGTTAAATAGACTCCCACAAAATCCAAATCAAGAAAAGAGGTAATATACAATTATATGACATATATTCATGGAAGTTGTTACATTCTTAATTTGATCTAACTATTTATATGACATGTAGGTTCAAGAAAATGAGGTTAGCAATGCCTCCGCACAACAAATAAAGGAGGTTAGGAACGCCTCCGCACGGGTAAAAAGTTCTGGTGCTAAGAAGACCGTAGCTAGGAAAAAACCTACCACCAAGTATAGGTCGTGCCTCAGGACATTTATAGAGATGACCGATATACCGACCGGAGGTGTTCGGACTATACATATGGAGGAAGGGATTTTCGGCTTTGCTCACGACCAAATGATTGGTAATGAAGACTTCATGCAAGTTTTTGGTCATGAAGAAATCGGCGTCAACGTTGTCAATACATATATTAGGTAAATCCGGTCTACTTTGTTTTATTAATTAAACAACTTATGTTAATGATGTTTACTTTATGTTAATCCGGTTTACTTTATGTTTCAAAAGAGGTGTTAATGATGTTTTTATATTAGGTTTTTGTATGACAAAATGATGCGCCCCAATGATTTGGACGAGTCATTCGGATTCTTAGCACCCGCGAGCATCAACTTAGGTTTAATCTTAAATAGACCGGATACCGTGACGGAGTACGTTCTTCGGATCCTCAATGACAATAAAGATGCAGAGAAGTTGTTTTTTATACCGTTTAATACCGGGTTAGCATTTCATTCTAAATTCATCTATTATAATTATTTTCCAAGTTACCATCTAACATTTGCCTAATCATTACAGTGGACATTGGTTGTTGCTCGCAATCAATCCTATCCGAGAAATTGTGTATTATCTTGACTCGTTAGGAAATGATTGGACAACATACCCGGATATGAAGTTCCTAATTGACACGTAAGTGAGAATGTTCAAAATTTTTCTTAGTTTATGTGAATTGTTCTAATTGCTTCATTTTTATTTTATTAGCATCCTACAAGCTTTTCGGGCCCAACGAGATATCCAAACCTCAAGGAGGGGCGCCAACCGCATTACATGGATTAAAGTGGCGGTATATTTTTAATTACCACATTTTTTATTATATTAGTGATGACACTTGATAAAACTTAGGATTTATAATCCATATTTTTTTTTCATGTAGTGTCCTCAACAACGTAATCAAATAGATTGCGGGTATTTCGTGTTGAGGTTTATGCGGGATACTCTTGCTTTGGGCCGATTAGTGATTCCCACCGATGTATGTATTTCTAACTTATGAGTTATTTTTATATTTACACATATCTCATATAATTAAATAGTTGGAATTAATTCAAAATATGTTATATTATTATGTAGTACTTTGAGGAATTCAAGTGTGCATTTTATACAAAGGATCAAGTGGACGAAATCAAAGAGGAGTGGTGTCAATTCATGATAGAGCTCAAAGTTTTTTCATAAATTTGTGTAATTTTGTAGTATATTTGTAGTATATGTAATGACTTGTAAATGTGTACATAAATTTGTAGTATATGTAATGACTTGTAAATGTGTACATAAATTTGTATATATTTTGATACATTTAAGGCAAAATTGGTTTGAATTGGTATATATATATTTGTTAGCCAAAAATTGGTAGAAAAAAGGCCAAAATGGCATGTATAAAATGTGATAACTGTCTGTCAAAATCTGGTTGAAAACAGGTAGAAATTCTGGTTTATAAACCTGGAAAAAATGTGGTTTAAAACAAAAGCTACAAAAATTTTCGTATACATTAGACAGCGCTTTTGGAAAAAGCGCTGTCTAAGGGGGGTCTTAGAAAGCGCTTTAGGCAAAAGCACTGTCTAAGGGGGGGGGGGGGGGGGGGGGGGGGGGGGGGGGGGAGACAGCGCTTTATGAAAAGCGCTGTCTAAGCCCCCCCCTTAGACAGCGCTTTTGCCTAAAGCGCTGTCTAAGGTATACCTAAAAAAATTAAAATAGGGGGGGCTTAGACAGCGCTTTTTGAAAAGCGCTGTCTAAGCCCCCCCCCCCCCTTAGACAGCGCTTTTGCCTAAAGCGCTGTCTAAGGTATACCTAAAAAAATTAAAATAGGGGGGGCTTAGACAGCGCTTTAGGACAAAGCGCTGTCTAAGGGGGGGGCCTTAGACAGCGCTTTTAAGATTTCAAAAAGCGCTGTCTAAACCTTTAGCAGCGGAGGTTTAGACAGCGCTTTAAAGCGCTGTCTAAGGCTAAAAAAAGCGCTGTCTAAGGTCTTGTTTGGCGTAGTGTTGACATTTGTAGAACATTATTCCTGGACCTTTTATCATGTTTTCTCATGACCTTGCTAAAGCTCTTAGCTAGAACAAAAATGGACTCAATCATATTTTTATTAGCATCACATTCTACTTGGTCATCACAACCTTTTATCCACCTTGAATACCACCCTGATGATAGTTTGCCATTACAATATTTTTATGAGTATTTGCAATAAATTAAATGAAATTTCAAGTTAAAAATGAGCTACATGTGAAGAAGAATGAAGAAAATGAAGAAGTCAAAGAAACAGAGCAAAACCTAGAAATCAGACGAAATTATGAAGAAATTATCATTTTTTAGCATAATTTACATCTTGACACATGTCTAGTAAATTGATCATATATGGAATTCCGTAACTCGTTTTGAGACGGTTTTTTTCTTTAAAGTGCAGCTAAAAGGAATATTTAGCTTCTAAAATAATCATGTGTGTGATGGAAAGTATCGCATGTGCGATGCAGCATGTTCAAAAATCATGTGCGTGATGGAAAAATCATGCGAACGATGGGCCTATTTTATGGGCTTTTCTGACGTGTTTTGACTGCTTTAAAAGGGGAAGTTTGGTACTTTTTCAGGGGTTCTGAATTGGTACACGTGAAAGAAGGGTTTTAAGCACTAGAATTCTTATTGGGAGAGCATTTAAAGCCATTGGAGGCCAATTCTTCAAGGGATTTCTTATGTATTCTTTCTGCACGTTGAATTTCATCAAGGCAATGCTTGTGCAACATTAAATTTAGTTTTTTATTTAGGTTTTTTTTTGTTTTAATTTGTAAATATATTACTTTTGTTTCTTCTTAATTTTTTTTTGTTTAAATTTTTTATCTAAGTGCAATGCTACTAAGGTATTCTTTTTTTTTTGTATGCGAGGTCAAGACAGTCATGCAAGATGACCTCTATGCTACCTTGGCAAAGTTTGAAGCTTATTTATAGGAGCTTGCAGCAGAAACGCACATTTTGGAAAATGCCCGAAATTATTCAGAGCCAGAACCTTACATCAACACTGATCATTCATGGGAAGATAATTCATCATCTTAACTTGAAGAAACCCTAATTCAGTTTATAAAGATGACCCAACTCAATTTTGAGAAACTCAACATGCATCAAAAGACTATGCTAAGTAACATGGAAACATCCTTCGAGAAGTTAGAAATGTAACTTGGTCAAATATCTAGCCAATTAGCATTAAAATTGAGATCTAGTGGGGGTTTCTATGAAAATATATTAGATAGTCATAGAGACACGAAATTTGAAAGAGAGGTCAAACAAGAATGTGACATATTTCATGAAGGAAGAGTTGAAGAAACCTTGACTCAGTTCATAAAGATTACTCAAATCAATTTTTGAAAAATCAACATGCAGAAAGAAACCTTGCAAAGGGACATGGAAGTATCCTTCGAGAACTTTGCTATGCAACTTGGTCTAGTATCTAGCTAATTAGCATTAAAACTAAGCTTTAGTGGCGAGTTAGATGGAAAAAATTTAGATAGTACCAGAGATAAGGAAATTGAAAGAGAATTCAAACAGGAATGTGAGGTCATCAATGACGGAGGAATTTAAAAAGAGAAAGAAGAAAAAAAATGCATACCATCTAATAAAGAAATAAAAGCAAGAATAGAAGAAGAAGAGGTGGAAATTATATGTGGGAAAAGAAAAAGAATTCAATATGAATATTATATAGTTTGGGATGAAGCTCCAAATTCAAAAATTCATTTAGACATAGATGTCTAACTACAAGATCTTCAACAAAAGAATAATCCTAAACCTAACAGCAAGGTTGATACAAGAGGAGAAATAAATGAAGTATTGGATGAGATTTATGCCTTGTGCGATACTCTCAAGCCAAAGAGAATATGGACGAAAAATATTCACTTTCTGAAAGTAATGGAACTCCCACCAAACAAAAGAAAGAAGAAGGATAATGTGTTTTTCGTATCATATATGCCACCCTAACACAATAATCGAAAGGTCAAGCTTATGACCTTAAAGAAGTTCTTAATAGGAGACAATCCATCAGATAAGTTTTTATTTCATTTTTGCAAAATTTAAATTTCTGTTTATTTAAATTAATTGTTTTTGTTTTGTAGCATGTCACACTTAGGAGCAGTAGAACAAAGGCGTGAGAAAGGGATTAAAATAAGAAAGAAAGACAAAAAAATCTCTCTAATCCTATTTTTTTTCTAATCTCTTTGCACTTTCTAGTGTTGTTGTTGTTGATTCAGGAAATGGGTCCAAAGAAAAACCACTCCTCTCGAGCATCATCATCAATTAGACTGGGGCATAATGGACCAAACAGAACCAAGACTTCAGCAACACCATGCAAGACGTGCAAGACTTTTTCCATTCCATTGACATGTTAATTTGGAGTTTCCTGAATTTGTATTAACTTATGAGATTCCTTTTTACGTCCAACAAGTCAATATCTCAAGTCAATCTAGAGTATTAGCTATAATACTTGGTCCCCATTTGCACCAATAAATTTATGTTTGTCTTTAATAAACAAGTTTGTTGTTGTTGTTTCTTTCAGATTTACAAAGTTATAATTTTAGTAGTGAACAGATGAACCATAAGCATCATCAAAATAAATATGATCATCAGGAAAGTTTCTTGCGTATTTAGAGTTGAGGAAGAAAGGAACAACCAACGACCTTGTA
This sequence comes from Lathyrus oleraceus, assembly GCF_024323335.1. Taxonomy (NCBI): domain Eukaryota; kingdom Viridiplantae; phylum Streptophyta; class Magnoliopsida; order Fabales; family Fabaceae; genus Lathyrus; species Lathyrus oleraceus. The sequence goes on from NC_066581.1 coordinate 309,554,308, forward strand.
CTTATTCTCCAAATACCTTAACTAGTAAGGTTTGAGCCAAATATTCCATTGTTTATTTTTCCTTCTTATGAGAGTATCCGTACAATTGCTATTTTCTAGAATTTGCATTATTTATGATTTAATCTATTGGTTTGATAAATACACATTGAAGCACTTGTTTATGGTAAACTCAGAGCATTTTCAAACTAACTCGTATATCATGTTTATATCCTCTGCTAACCACTTTGAGTCTAAGCCATTTCTTTCGGTGGCATAGCCATAATAATTAGCCAATTGACTTGAAAGATTAAATATTTCCACCATCTCTTTGAAGTTAGGTATAAAATTTAGTTCCTTGGTCATATGCAAAAGAATAAGTTTGGGGTTGCTCTCGGAAGTGAGCAAACTTTAAGTTTGGGGTTGGTGTACTAGAGATTTTGGTCAAAAATTCAAAAATAAAAATGAGAAAAATCAAGAAGTCAAAGAAACCTATTCTTTAAAAAAGAGAAAAACAATGTTTAGGACCATACAATGTTAATCCCTAGAACCAAAGTAATTAATCAAGAGTTGATATGAAAAGGAATATGATAAAATAAAGAAAACTAGGTACCTAACTCCAAAGGTTTAAGCCTACTATCCTAAATTATCCTACCCTGACATAAGTCCCATTACAACCTTGAAAGACCTCCAAAAGTGTGTCTTTAGATGAATTTCATTGGTTTTATTAGAAATTTTACAAACTTATGGTAAAATACTTATATACATTTATGGTGTGATTACCCTGTCAATTCGAGTGAAAAATTAGTGAGGTGAGAGACAGATTGAGTACTTGTTGTGTTGGAAGAACTTTTCCAAATTTGCTCGATTGAAGTTGGGAACTGGAATAATAATCAGGTAACATAACTGTTAATGTTATTTCATTACTATTGCAATTCATTTTTCTGTTTGAAATGTGCAATTATAGGCGAGTTACTTGAGGACAAGCAACATATTAAGTTTGAGGTTGTGATGACAGTTTGTTATTACATGATTTTTATGAGTATCTATGATGAATTTAATGAAATTTCAAGTTAAAGATGAGTTAAATATGAAGAAGTATTTAGAAAATGAAGAAGTCGAAGAAACAAAATAAAAACGAGAAATCAGGAAGAAATTACGAAGAAATGAGCATTTTTAAGCACAATTTACATCTTGGCGTTTGTCCAGTAAATTGATCATATATGGAGTTCCGTAACTCGTTTTGAGATGGTTTTTATTTTACAAAATGAAGCTAAAATGAATATATAGCTTATGGTGTAATCAAACGCGTGATGGAAAGTATCACACGTGAGATACAGCATGTTCAAAAATCATGTGCGCGATGGAAAAACATGCGCGTAATGGGGTTGTTTTCTCGACTTTTCTGACGTGTTTTGACTGCTTTAAAGGGGGAAGTTTGGTACTTTTTTAAGGGTTTTGAATTTGTACACGTGTAAGAAGGGTTTGTAGCATTATAAGTCATATTGGGAGAGCATTTAAAGCTATTGGAGGACAATTCTTCAAGGGATTTCTTAAGCATTATTTCTTATTTGATTTTGGTATTGTAATTTGCACTATGAGTAGCTAATTCTCTTTAGGTTAGGTTGTGTTTGATGAACCTATTTTGATATTGTTAGGACATATGTTTGATTTGATGTTACATGAATAATTTGATCTATAATTCTATTCAATCGCACCTTGTTCTTAATGCTTTTTATGTGAGATACTCTTTTAATCTGATATTAGGCACATAGGGAATGCTGGCCCTTAGTCTATATGTTGGACCTGGGGAAATTATTGTGCTTATGCTGGTGGACCGGGGATAGAAAACTCCGAGTAGTAGCTTAGGAATTAACAATCTATTGCATTGTCGAATCTTGCTTACGCTAGTGGACTAGGGATAGAAAACTCTGAGTATAGATTAGTGAGATATACACTAAGGGATTGGGTATATCAGTTTTGTTAATTTTCCATGGGATTATAGTGACGATACCATTCATGTAATGCATCGAACATCAACAATAGAGAAATAGGGGAGTATGTATACAACCTGACTTCTTTTGCATTACTATCAACACACTTTATTTTCGTTTCACATTTAAACCCTGACCTCCCCCCCCCCCCCCCCCCCCCCCCCCCCCCAATTTAATATTTTCTACGTATTGCACAATATTGTCTTGTTAAATAGCAGTCCCTGTGGATTCAATAGTTTTTATTACTGTGATATTATCACTACACTTGCCGATAAGTCATCACATACCATTATTTTATTTGTTGGGATTTGTCATCTATTGCCATCTCAGACGTGAGTAAGGATCCAATAAATTTATCAAATTTCATTCTGGAAACATTTTAGCTTCTTAAATGGATATAACCATCATGTAAAACCTATTGGGCTGAGATCTCAAGAATTTTCTTATAACATTTTCTTTATACATCTTTTCACCAAGAGTAAATGAGTTGTTAGCAATGTCACGGAGTCAAAAATTGAATTCAGAGATAGTTTCATCCTCTCACATCTTCATGTTTTCAAATTTTGTTGTAAGAAGTTTAAGTATTAACATACAAACTTTGGATGTACCTTCATGACCAACTTCAAGAGTCTCCAAATCCTCATTAGCACTAGTCCAAGTATTTATGATCTGAAAGATATCCTTATAAACTCCATTATATTTGGACTTAAGAGCAAGAAAAGTTCCAAGCATTTTTATTCTTCAACAACTAACCAATCCTTTTTAGGCTTCACCATTTTTATGGTATCTTCAGCTATGATCTTTAGAGGTGTTCATCCTTTTATGTTTGCTTTGTTGTCCATTGACTTAAGAAATGCAACCATGCGAGCCTTCCAATAGTAATAATTTGTACCTTCAAGAATTGGTGGTTGATTATCAGATCCTACTTCTTTTGAATTGTCTATCTTGAGTAGAACATAGAGAAAACCCTAGACCCCACCTAACTAGAACACGGTGCCTTCTCTATTGGAAAGATGACATACAATGTTGAGATAATGTGTGAGATAATATGATATAAAAGAAGCAGAGAACAAGTACACTAATTAAATAACACAAATAATTATTAACCCAGTTCGATGTAATGTCACCTATGTCTGGAAAGCATCAATCGAATGAAAGGAAATTCACTAAATCAGTAGTCAATAGTACACGATGGTCTCATCTTAACTCTCTCAGTTTAGTTCCCTATTCCTAATACTACCAATGAATTTTGACTCAGGATCCCCCTGAATCTAAGATTGGTCACTTTCTCTCAGACACTCTCCAAAGTGTTTACAAGATAACAATTATATATGGCTTGCTAAGTCACAATTACACACCAAATACTTATCCTTCTAAAATAAGAAAGACACTCAAGAATAAAATATTACAACACAAATAAAAAGACTCAATATAAAGAGAAAACGATGCACTAAAAGCTTTAATTAGTGTATTTAAACAAGGAGGATTGTCTCTTTAAATAACAACTATAATTCATCCAAAAAACATAATAGGGTTTTGAAAAACACCAACCGAATCCATAAATCGCAAGTTCAATTTTTTTCATTAAAACCAAATTTGAATATTTTAAAACATCAAAAAATTAAATATTTTTCAGACAAATTTAAGATTTAACATAATCATTAGCAAACAGACTGAGATTTAAAATATTCTCCAAATAACTCACTTTTAATCACGCTTCTTATTAAATTTTAGGAAACAAATCTGTAACAAAACGCTGAAGCTGTATTCAAACAGACAGAGCATGCGTGCCAGAGTCACACAGAGACATGATGTCAGACACTTATTCAAGACATTTTTCTTAACATGTTGTCTACAGAAGTTTACCAATTAAATGTTAGAAAAAATGTCATTTCTTTAGGAATCTTTGATGAAGGGTGACTTCTTTAATGATTAGGTTTCGGAAGTTGCTTTGTACTTGGCAGTGGAGGCTTCCTCATATGCTTTATGGATTTTAGAGTCCAAACTTATGTGTTATAAGATCATATATTGAGAGACGGTAAGATATATAGTATGGATTTTAATTTTGAAAAAACTTCAGATGGTCTTAGTAGTACGATTTTCACTTTTGACATTAGCAAATTTACTAGCAAGTACATCGTTCCTTTAAAGCCTAACATGATTTGGAAAGTTTTTTTTTTGTAAAAATGTTCAGGAATAGAAGTAAAGTTTGACATGAAAGCAAAGCAAAAAAAGTGATATTTGGGTATTTGCAAGCAACGCATGCTCAAGATTTTCTTTTAACTATTCCCTATTAATGAGTTAGGTTAACACATGTCATCAGTCATACCACACTATACTTAGATATCACCTCAAGATTCAGTTATTTCCTGTTAATGGGATTTTCCCTATTTGTTGTAAGGTGTTCTTAGGAACCTTTGAAGAGCATGCAATTCATTATTAGGAGCATGTATGCTTCAAGTATCCACGTGACTTTGTTAGGGATGTCATTGTTGATATATTTAGGAAAAATGGAGTATATGTGAAGAAAGAAGCACATGTGAACTTCTTGACAGAACCGCATGAGGAAAGATTAACACTTTTAGCCTAACATATATTCTAGTATACGAGTAGGCAGGAGGAAAACACAGAAGTGTGGATCTAACTAGGTTTTCCCACTTGTGGGGATTGGGGACTAGAGACTTTAATGTGGGATAGGAAACCCCCAAACTTCTTCAAGAAAGTGGTTAAACATGAGAAATGATGTTTTCACAATCAACATATTTTTATACCATTTATATTTAAACCTTTGGCTTCCTTCCACCAGAGATGGTGAATCTTTTACAAAAGGTTCAAAGTATCACACATAGTTAGAGATGTCAATAGGTGAGGGGCAGGGGCGAGGGGTACACCCCCATTCCAATACCTACCCTCGAATATATTCCCTAACCACGTCTCGGATCCCCACCACTAGAGAATTTTGTCTGCCACCCCCTTCTGTGCAGATCCCCATGAATCCCCGTTGTTCCCGCTGAGATCCATAAACATAATTTTATTATTATTTTAAGCCAAATTAATAGTTAATTTTTTTAAAAATTAACCACAAGAAATTAAGAAATTAATCCTCTACGATAAATATACTAATTTGATAATATTTAATCTATACCAATGAGAGTCATCACCACCAAATTTTCAGACTTCAAAAATAAAGTGAATCATTTAAACCTCTCTCTTTTAGTAACAATACATATATGTTATAAACGTTTTATGAAACAAATTATATGAAATGACAAATAAGCCTACATATAAATTGAAATTTATATATTGATTAAGGATATTATGATGCTTTAGGTAGGGGAAGAGACTATGCGGGGCGGGGCATATGTTAGTCGTCCCCATTCTCGAAGTGCCTTTGGAGGGAATTAATTCCCTACCCCCGTCCTCACGAGGTAAAACTCTTCAAATTTGGGGTCCTAAATAGGGAAACCCCTACGGGGATTCCCATTAGCGGATGCAAGTTGATATAAACGTATAACAATGTTGTATCTTATAGGTTTATATATGTATTTTAAAGATAATTGGAGTAGATGTCCAAAAATAGTTAGTGGCGTAAATTGTCGCACGTTTTTCTTCCATTTTTGGATAATGATTACACTATTAATAGATGAATTTGTGTATTAGGTTGTCTTGATGATAAATATGTGATTGAAATGTTATACATGATTTATCATGTAATGTTATACATTTATACTTAGTAGATTGTCTATAGAGGTCATTTCTAAGTTATTCGAAAAAAGAGTGAAGAAAGTACTTGATAATTTAATCTCGATCACTCAGGCAAACTTTATTTGAGAGAGAGAGAGAGAGAGAGGGAGATTCTAACGAAATCACTTTTAAGAATGTATCTCATTTTGAAATTTTTTGTTAGCATTTTTGGAGAGTGTAAGACCCTAATTTTGACTCTAAGATCCCTCATGCTATCTCATCATATGCATTAGCTTTGGGATCACACCTTGGCATCCTCCTTACTCCTCATTCATTGGGTTTGAATTGGGAGAGGTCACCAAACACATTTGATTGTATCATACTTTGTTTTTCATTATTTACTAACCAAAATACCAAAAAATATGTCCATGTATAATTTACTTCTTTTGTAGGTAGTGTATGTGTCCACCCATGCTCCATCAAGCTCACATCTAGGGTTTGAAACCCTAAATGCAAGGAGAATAATCAAGAGATGGTTCAAATTGACTCTCAACATCATATACGGATCCCTATGATCTTCACATATCATTTTGATCAAGAATTCATCAAGAGTTTGAAGCTTGCTTGCCTTGGAAGCCCTAATTTATCTGGGTATCTTGTATGACTTCCTCAGCAAGTTTCTTCACCATTTGATAAAATATTTCAAGGGATACTTAATATTACACCATGTTATACATATATGATCCTCCATGAGTCCAAAAGATCAACAGAACTTCAAGTTTGCAAGTTGGTTCGTGGTGGTTGACCAGAGAAAGTCAACTGGTCAAAACTGGGGTTCCCTAGATCCTATCTCCTACGTTTTTTGTTATATGAAAATGATTCCAAGATAAACGTTACTACTTATGACATTACAAACAACTTTCATGTTTAATTCAAGAGTTATTTTTTCTTGGAAAGTCATTTTTTATGGTGAAAGATTATATGTCATTTTGTATGAACCCTAGTTAGAATGTCAACTTCCAAGGATCATAACTTGCTCAATTTTTATGAGATGAAATCCATTAAAGTTTCATGATACAATTAAATATGTCCTCTTAAACTTTTATTCTTGTAAGAAATTCAAATTCAACTTTCAAGTGCATATGCCAAGAGGAAACATTATAGGTCATTTTGGGCCATTACCGTTGAACAAGTGATTTTCCTTAACTTCTAAAATGCATAACACCTTCATGACAAATCCAAATGAGGTCAAATTTGTGACCCAATTTAAGAGGCTTGAAAGAGATACAACTTTGATGAAGGAACTCTTTCCATTTGAAACCCATAGCAAAAGTTATTTAAGGTGGAAGAAGTCAACAGTTGACTTGGTACTTAGAAAATTTTCAAATATGTTTGATTTTCCAAATTCCACCTCAAAATTCATCATGATCCAAGCTTCAAATGGAAAAGTGTTCAACATGAAATTTGTTCCCCTGGATCTCACCTTTCCAAAAAGTCCAAGATAATCTCATTTGGGCAAGAATAGGAGGACTTGCGCATGGGTTCCTTTCAAGGGTTCATTTGGATGAGATTGCATGAACATATTACAATCTCCATTGCATGATCACATGACATGATTTCAGCATTGCACATGAGGGATTTTGGACCTGATCACATCATTTGATGGGCCTACCGCACGCCCATGCAAGCATGTAAGAGAATTGCTATTTTTGGTCAATTTTGGAAGTGTGTGGAAATCAAATGCATTGCCTATAAATAAGACCCTCATGGCTCAGAATTAACGACACCTTGCCCAAGCTTTGAACCTGCAATCCAAACCCTCACCATTAGAGGTTAATCTTGAAGGTTTTCATTTGAAAATCGAGCTTCAAATCTCCTTCTGTTTTGAGATTGAAACTCCAAGAGTCCTATCTTTTCCTTGATCTAATTCAACTCCTACAAGCTTTTGAAGTCAAGCCAAGGCCAATTGGAAGTAAGATCAAGCAAGTTTGTAACTCACTCGAAGGTAATTTTCCATAATTTTCATCTCTTCGATTCTCTCTCAATTCTTCACCATTCTTTGTGATTTTTGGTTGGCTAAAGTGCTACCAATGTTGGAAACAAGATTGAGTTGCTTTGAGGTAAAATCGAAACAACTCAGTTCATGATCCTCAAAATTCAAATCCCTGTATCTTTCTATATACTTGGAATTGGAGAAAATTGAGGCCAAATTCGTGATCCTGGGCATTTTCTCTTTAAAATAGTATTCTTGTTTTTCATTTTTCATTGAGATGAAGTTGGACCAGTCTGATGGAGGTCACCAGAGAAGATGACCGGAGCCCTAGCTCCTGTGGTGTGTTATCACGCTTCCTGGCCATCTAATCATGTTTAAACGTTCTAATCTGGACCGTTGCATTTGATTATCACGCATACATTGCATTGACTGAAGTCCACCATGTGGAGCGCGCGCGTGACCATCAGATCTGCCATCTCAATTATTGAGGGAGATCTGATGACCCTTGTTTTTTTTTCTATTTTTATTTTAATTTCTGATTTTATGTTTAATCCTTTTATTTTGTTTAATTCATAATAATTTCATTCTTAATCCAAAAAATATAGAACTTTCACCAAAAATCTTTAAATATTGTTCTCTTTCATATTTTAAATTAAAATCATTTTTTGATTAACTTTGATATTTTTCATGAATTAGATGTTTTTGTGAATATTTTTAATTTTTTAAAAATACTTCCGACTTTTGAAAAATCATGAATTTTTTTGTCTAAGGTCCTTTGACCTTGTTTGACCTAGGATAAATCCCTTGGCCATTTATTTGGTGTTTTGAAGGGATTTTAGGACCAAATTAAAATGTATTTTAATTCATTTTCAAATTGATTTTTAATTGATTAAATGTGTAAAAATTATGTTGAGCCATTTTTATGGTCTTGTGATGTTTGACTATTTGTTTGGGCCTTGGTCAAGGTTGATTTGACTTTTGTTAGATCAAAACCATTGGATTTAGGGGATTGACGAAATGTACATTTCATCTCCCAAAATGAATGAATAGTTTTAATTTGATAAAAGTCCTTCCTTGGTCAATTTGTGTTTCTATCTTCCCCTCCCTCTTCATCTTTATTCCCATTCTTTCCCATTCCCTCAATTGACTAATGAAAGCTCTAATGTTTTAAGGCTAATTGGGTCATCAATGACCTTGTGTCAGATGAACCAATACAAGTATGACCGAGATAGGTCCCTCCCTCTTGATCTTTTTTTTAGTGTGTGGTATGTTTTAGGAGTTGGGTTTTTCATACCAAATCTCTAACGTGCATTAACATCTAAATTTTTATTGCTCGACCTCAGATAGTTGTGACTTCTACATAAGTCCAATTACAATTGCTTAACATAACGCTAAATTTGACCCTAAATGGCATAACATTCTAGTAAGTGAGATTGTAAATCTCCCATTCTTCATGGTATTGTGTGGAAACTTGATCTTTTTTCCTTTCATGAGAGCTAGTGGTATACTTGTTGAATTATCCAAGTTGGAGCCCTTCTCATGGAAGATGTCTTAGTTTAAGGATTCATACTTGTGAATGGATGGTTGAGTGTTCTCCAAAGAATGACTTAATAAATTAAAAAATGCCACTAACATTTGACTAACTCTTGTTAATATTACTTTACTTTCAAGTCATTTACTTTATGCAATTTAAATTGCAGTCATTTATCATTCATTCCCATTTTTTCATTTAAATTATTTATGTTTAGGTCATTTTCCCTTTTGCTCATTTGAGCCATATCTTGTTATTGTATATATTTGTTTGTGCATTTTGATTTTGTTTATGGTCTTAGAACCTTAAAATTCTTAATAACAGCAAAAACCCTAAAAACATCTGGTGGACTGTTGATCTTGATCTGAACTACTGGACTTACGATTAGGCAACATTCCCTGTGCAAAAGGACTTGGCCAATGCCAACATTCTGAGATTGAGCTATTGTGAACTGAGCCTTCATCTGATGCAAGCCTTGAGTTCTGTTTGAATTCATCTGCTACTCTGTCTTTGTGCTTATTTGTTATTTTGACCTTGTGTCCAATGCTTTGCTCTAAGTTGATCAAGGAGTTTTTCATTTGATACATGAGAAGACAAAGAAGACTGCTAGCTATGGGAATTGCTTTCATAGATGTGGCTATCTTTATTTGATGCCTTGATCTTTTTAATGTCTGGATATTGCTAATATCTTATTGATTATTGCTTGATTCAAAGTCCAAAGGGAAAATGGGTTTTCTATATGACATTCTTGTCTGTTGGATTGCATCCCATTGGTCATATCTTTTCAACTCTCAACTTTTAATTTTTATGCTTAGGATAACCTCTTCATCTCCTCCCACTTCTTAAATTTCAAAATATCTCCCCCTTTTCAAAAACCTTCTTCGCTTGTGATTTTAAACTTAGACTTTATTTTAATGATTAGAAACTTTTGCCTTATGCCAATGACTTTTCAAACATTTTCTTAAATCAAACTTGTAAATAAACTTAACCGTATTGACTTAAAATTTCAAAAGACAAAAAGAACTAATAACCCCATTCAAACTTTTGGCCCTTTTGTACATATTTCTTATTAAACTATTGTTAAAAGCAATTCACCAACTTTGAAATTCTTACCACGAACTACGAGGTTTTGTTCCCTCATTTTTATGTTGGTACGTAGGCACAAGTCCGAAGGTCTTGTCAAACAAAAAAATATAATCAATGGATTCTTTTCTCATCCCCCCACACTCTATTTTTTTTCAAACATCTTTTATACCAAACACATATGCACACATAAAAAAGGGCTCCCTAGGAGTACCTAGGACACTTTGGGTGCTAACACCTTCCCTCTGTGTAACTTCTTTTCTTTGGGTTTTGTTCGTACTTCCCCTTTTCCTTTGGAAAGAATAAAAGCACTGTGGTGACTCTGGTTTTATTGGCGTTAAGCTTATCCATAGCTTGATGGTCATGAATTTACCGCTACAGAAATTAAATGGAGACTCTGCTGGGGAAAATTACTCAGTGGGTTTTGCCTACTTTTTTATATGTATATATTTGTATATTTGATGTTTGTATATATGTTTGTGTGATATAATATATCTATTGTGCTTAGTGATCTCTGAGTGGTGAGATAAGTTCTAACCCAAACTTGAGTGCAATTAAGATAGGAGGATGGTATAGTCATGTTCAACTTGTGTGGAGTAGTCCTTAACAAGTTGGCTTGAGACCCATCTACTCAGTGTTAATCCTTTTGGAGTTACTAATGTCGCACAAGTTATTTGTGGTTAGGCATTACTTTCTCTGATTTGGGGTCCGAGAAGCTGAGGACCGTAGAACATTTAACCCAACTTGGCCTATTTAGGACGTAGTGCAGAGGCTGTTCAGGTGTAGACCTGATAACAGTTGTTACGCGATACTACACTCCTACGAGTTTCTCTTGAAAATATTATGGGTTGATAAGCCAGTCATCCTAACCTATGATATTCGATAGATGGGATTAAGACTCTGGGAACATTTTTAAAAGATGATCTACAGGTTTTTATCCTTAGTACACTCCTTTGGGATGGTTCTTAACCTGACTCCATGCTCGTGACTTGCAACAAACCCTTTGATTCTTGGTTGATCCGATCAAGTCTTGTTAATATTAATGGAACTTGGGTGTTGATAAGGTGAAAACCATAATCCACCAAAATGGATGATTGATCTTGAAGATGACTTGATCCATCCCTTGACCTTTGCTTGTGTTTGACTTGTGTGTGATCCCTTGTGTGTGATTGTTGCATCCATGCATACATGCGCATCATAACATTTACACAGAAAAATAAATTTCAAGGAATTGAGGTCTTATTTGCAAATATTTTCAGACCATGGATTGTAGACGAAGGAACACTAAGAAGTACAGTTTCAGATGTCCTGATTTGAAAGAGCTAAGGAAGTCGTCATCCTTTGTACTAGATCCCTTGGACTTCAAGCAATGTCATGGGAAGCTTTTGTCTGTGTTATCTGCTAATGTGGTTGAAGGACTTCTGAGTGTCTTGGTTCAGTTTTATGATCCTCTCTATCAGTGCTTCACTTTTCTTGATTATTAGCTTGTACCTACGTTAGAGGAGTATGCCCATCTCTTGGGAATACCAGTATCTGACAAGGTATCTTTTAGTGGATTGGAGGAGATTCCCAAATCTCATATCATTGTTGAAGCTCTTCATCTGAAGAAATCTGACATTGATGCTCATTAGGTGAAGAAATGAGGTATTCTTGGGTTGACTTCTGAGTTCCTCATTGGTAAAGCTACTGTATTTGCTCAAGCCGGTAGTATGGATGCTTTTGAAGCCATCTTTGTATTGCTCATCTATGGTCTAGCTTTGCTCCCTAACATTGACAGTTTTGTTGATGTTAACGCCATTAAAATCTTCTTGATTGGGAATCCTGTTCCTACTCTGTTGGATGACATGTACTTCTCCTTGCATTTGAGGAATTCTAAAGGTGATGGGAATATGTGTGTTGTGTTCCTCTTCTGTACAAGTGGTTTATTTCGCACTTTCCTCAGACACTTGCTTTCTTGGAGAACCAGCAATGTCTACGGTGGTTTTAGAGACTTATGGCTCTCATTAATGATGATATTGTTTGGTATGATTCTGCATTGAGTAGCGTGGATATTATTGATAGTTATGGTGAATTCTCTAATGTGCCTCTCATTAGTACACAAAGAGGAATCAACTACAACCCTGCTTTGGCTCGTCGTCAACTTGGGTTCCCCATGAGAGATAAACCTAATGACACTCAGTTAGAAGGTCTTTTCTATCAAGAGGGTAAAGATCCCCAACATTTGAAGAAAAGGATGATACATGTGTGGCATAATGTGCATAGGAAAGGAAGATCCGAGCTTGGTCCGTGCAACTGTGTAGCTTTGGAAGATTACACTACTTGGGTGAAGAAGAGAGCTTTGGAGCTGAAGATGTCGTATGCTTGTGAAAGACCTATGTCTTTGGTTGTGGATGAGCCATCAACTCTTCCTAACCAAGATGTAGAGAAGTTGGAAGATGCACTCACCAAGATGAAGCAAGAAAAAGACTTGTGGGAAGATCGGTTCCATGCTTTGAACCGAAACCATGAAGAGTTGCAGCTTGAGTCGAAAGATAAAGATGCGCTTATTGAGATTCTTGAAGATCGAGAAGTGAAGAGATAGAGAGAACAAGAGGGCTTACCCTCCTCTAGCATGCCTCAGCCTTCCGGTGCTTGGAAGAAGATTGTTGATCAACTTGTCCTTGAGAAGGCTCAGATGAAGACATCCTTTGAGTCCGAGATTCGACGCATTCGAAGGAAGTATGCACCCACAGCCAGATCATCTGATATAGTTGCTAAGGGGACCTTAGGATGATAGTTTCCTTTTCTCTTGTATTTGTATTTTGGTTTCTGAAATTGTACTAAGTGTAATCCTTCCAAATTTTATGAATAAAAGTAGATTATTATGGTCAATCAAATTGTTATTATATATATATATATATATATATATATATATATATATATATATATATATATATATATATATTGCAAATAGAACTTCATATGTTCCTTGAAATTAAATAATCAAAAATATTGCATTTCATGCATCATTTGCATATCAGGTTTTCTTCCGCCAGATGTCTTATCAGTTATTCTTATGTGCTTCAGCCAAGCTGACTCACCACTACAATACTCGTGCTAATCAACCAAGGATCATGGAATATCTAGAGAAAGAGAATAGAGAGATGAAGGACGAGATTTACAGGCTAACGGCTATGATGAAATCTGTCATTACTGCACATAACCAATCATCACCAACTCCCGCAACTCCTCCCCAGAGGACTGACATTTCTGAGGTTGCTACCTCAACTGTTCCTGTTGCTTCCAGTCAACCCGGTCCTTCCATGCTGCTGGATTCCCTTGGGGGATGCCATCGAACTTTATGCCAGAGGGGTATGCGCCCATATTTGTTTCTCTGCCGACATCTAGCCCGGTCATGTCAGTTCCACCACCTGTTGTTCACACTCTTCCTCGTGTTGAGGACACTATCTATAACTCTGAGTCTGAGGGTCCAGATGTGTATGAGGATATGGATGAAAAGAAAGATCAGTTCCTCGAGCTGCGTTGAAGACTTTAAGAGGAAAGGATTTGTTTGGGAAGAGTGATGTTGAGCTCTATATGGTCCCCAATGTTAAGATCCTGATGAAGTTCAAGGTCCCCGACTTTGAAAAGTATAAAGGGAATACTTGTCCTCTAATATATCTTGTGATGTATGCTAGAAAGAGGTCTACTCAAACTGATAATGATTAGTTGCTGATTCACTATTTCCAAGACAGTTTGACTGGAGCCGCTTTAAGGTGGTATATGGGTCTGGACAGTGCAAGCATCCATACTTTCAACAACTTGGGCGAGGCCTTTGTCAAGCAGTACAAATACAACATGGATATGGAGCCCGATAGAGACCAACTGAGGTCTATGTCTCAGAAAGATAAGGAGACATTCAAAGAATATGCCCAGAGATGGAGGGAGTTGGATACACAGATTAGTCCACCTCTTGAGGAGAAAGAGATGGCGAAGATCTTCTTGAAGATGCTGAGATCGTTTTATTACGAGCGTATGATTGAAAGTGCCCCCGATGACTTTACCGAAATGGTAAATATGGGGATGAGGCTAGAAGAAGGAGTTCGTAAAGGACGTCTATCTAAGGAATAAGCATCGTCTAGCAAGAAGTATGGTGGGAGTTTCTCTAAAAGGAAGGTGGGAGAAACTAATTCAGTATCTATGGGGAGGTAGAGGAGGCCTAATGTCGGAAAGAGTTCCCAACATCGTCAACATTAACATCAAGTTTCATCAGTGATTCCTGTATTTTCCAACAATTCCAACAATCAACCAATTCCGATTCAGCAACAACAACGTCAACAACAACCGCAACAAAGAACCAACAACAACAACAATAATAATAACCAACAAAGCTTTGAGAGGAAGAAGGTCTCCTTTGACCCCATTCCTATGTCGTATGCAGAATCGTACATGTCCTTAGTTCTCAAGAACCTCATCCAACCAAGAAATCATCCACAGATTCCTGAGCCACTTCCATGGTGGTTCAAACCATACCTTCACTGTGCCTTTCACCCGGGAGCCCCTGGCCATGACATAGAGAACTGTTATCCACTGAAGTATGAAGTCCAAAAGCTTGTAAAGAGTGGAATGGTGTCATTTGAGGACAAAGCGTCTAATGTGAAAGCCAATCCTTTGCCTACTCATGGTAATGCTTCTGTCAATATGGTAGATGGTTGTCCTGGTGAGTTCAATGTTTATGATGTTCACCATATCATACAATCTTTGGTGGCAATTCATAAAGACATCTGTTTGGTTAGTGAATGTGAGCATGACCATGATGGTTGTGTGATTTGCAGTATGAACCCTCGTGGATGTGTTATTGTCAAGAGGAATATTCAAAATTTGATGGATGAAGGACTCATTCAGATTTTCCAGTCCTGTCATTTGGAAGATAATGTAAATGTAATTGTACCAGTATTCAAGACCTCTGAGCGGGTAGTTATCCAGTTTGATAGTAGCAGCAACAATAATGTTAATAGATCGGTATCTTCGTTGGTTATACGGTTAGCGGGCCATGTTCCGTATGAATCCTATAAAGTTGTGCCCTATCAATACAATGCCACAATGGTTGAGAATGGTCAAGAAGTTCCTCTACCAGTTTCAGACTCCGTGGTGAATATTGCTGGTATTGCAAAGGTGACCCGTAGTGGTCGTGTGTTCGGTCCGGTATTTCTGAAAAAAGTAGAAGATGTTTCAGTAAGTAAGAAGGAATAGATTCTAGTGGTGAATCCAGTTTGTACTTCAGTGTGTCAGTCTGGTGAATCCAGCAAACTGAAGACTAACGATGATGATGAAGTTTTGAAATTGATCAAAAGAAGTGAGTTCAATGTGGTAGAGCAGTTGCTCCAAACTCCGTCAAAGATCTCCATGCTGTCACTATTGATGAATACTGAAGCGCACAGAGAAGCACTGCAGAAAGTGCTAGAACAGGCTTACGTTGAGCATGATGTAATTGTGAATTAGTTTGACCATATTGTTACCAACATCACTTCCTGTAATAATCTAAGTTTTTGTGATGAATGAATTCCTGAGGAAGGCCGAAATCACAATTTGGCGTTGCATATTTCAATGAATTGTAAGGAGGACGCTATATCCAATGTGTTGGTAGACACTGGTTCGTCTTTGAATATGTTGCCGAAATCAACTTTGTCAAGACTTTCGTATCAAGGCACCCCAATGAGATACAATGGCGTGATTGTCAAAGCGTTCGACGATTCTTGTAAGACCGTCATTGGTGAAGTGGACCTTCCAGTGAATATAGGTCCGAGTGATTTCCAAATTAATTTCCAGGTAATGGATATCCACCCGGCCTATAGCCGTTTGTTGGGAAGGCCATGGATTCATGAAGTAGGAGTTGTGACGTCTATTCTACACCAGAAGCTGAAATTTGTGAAGAACGACAAGCTTATCATTGTTGGTGAAGAGAAAGCATTATTAGTAAGCCATCTGTCATCTTTTACTTATGTTGAAGCCGGGGAGGAGGTTGGAACGTCGTTCCAAGACTTGTCTATTACTGAGAAGAAGAAAACTGGGGCGCCCATGTTTTCTTTAAAAGATGCACAAAAGGCTATTGAGGCTGGCAACATTGATTAATGGGGTCGTATGATAGAGATTGCAGAGAACACGAATATGGCTGGATTGGGATTTCAACCAGGGTCGTTCAACACTAGATTTGAAGTTATGCAACCAAGTTTCCACGGTGGAGGGTTCATTCATGGGAATGATCAACACTCAATTGCCTTGATTGAAGACAGTGATGATGAAGACGAAGCTTGCGCCAACTTTGTGACGCATGGCCAGACTTGCAACAATTGGGTTGCTATTGATGTTCCTACTGTTGTTCATTGCTCTAAGTAATTTGTTTTCATTCTTTTAAGAAAAATCCTTCTTTTATGACTAAGGGGGAAGTGAACATTGTTGGGCACTTTTATTGTTATCATCAATAAAAGACAATTTTATTCATCCATATATATGGTGTTTTATTTTTACTTTTTGCTTTTCTGAAAATGGTAATCACAAAAAACATAAATAAATAATAATCTTCCATCTGCATAATATTTGGTCGCACTCCACTTCTCTAAAATCAAAATATCAAATCATTATGCAGGTTGGTTCTCAAACCCATTGAATACAATGATCCTACTCCCTCTCTAAACTTTGATTTCCCTGTGTTTGAATCTGAGGAAGAGATTGATGATGAAGAAGTATTTGATGAATTGTCTCGTTTACTTGAGCACGAGGAAAAAGTTATTCAGACATTTGAAGAGAAGATTGAACTAGTTAACTTGGGTTCCGAGGATGATGTAAAGGAAGTCAAGATTGGGTCTCAACTATGTCCAGAAGCTAAGAAGGGGTTGATTGATCTTCTTCAAGAATATTCTGATGTGTTTTCTTGGTCTTATCAAGACATGCCTGGGTTGGATTTTGAGATTGTGGAGCATAGATTTCCGTTGAAGCCAAAATTCCCGCCGGTCAAGCAAAAGTTAAGAAGGACTTATCCTAATATGGCAGTTAAGATCAAAGAGGAAGTGCAGAAATAAATCGATGCTAGTTTTCTTGTAACCTCCGAGTATCCGCAGTGGCTGGCCAATATTGTGCCTGTTCCCAAAAAAGATGGAAAAGTCTGCATGTGTGTTGATTATAGAGATTTGAACAAAGCTAGTCTGAAAGATTATTTCCCTCTGCCACACATTGACATGTTGGTAGATAATATAGCTAAATTCAAAGTCTTTTCATTTATGGATTGATTTTCGGATTATAATCAAATCAAGATGGCACCGAAGAAGACCACATTCATTACACCCTGGGTAACATTTTGTTATAGAGTGATACCTTTCGGTTTAAAGAATGCTGGTGCAAAATACCAGAGAGCTATGACCATTCTTTTTCATGATATGATGCATAAAGAGATTGAACTTTATGTTGATGATATGATCCAAATAAAGTGATGAAGAAGAACATGTTGAACATTTGTTGAAGCTATTCCAGCGTTTGAGAAAGTACAAAATCCGCTTGAATCCCAATAAGTGTACTTTTGGTGTTCGTTCTGGTAAGTTGTTGGGCTTTATTATCAGCGAGAAGGGTATTGAAGTTGATCCCACCAAGGTCAAAGCAATACAAGAAATGCCTGCACCCAAAATTGAGGAGCAAGTCAGAGGTTTTCTCGGCCGCTTGAATTATATCTCAAGATTTATATCGCATATGACTGCCACATGTGCGCCTATTTTCAAGCTTCTTTGGAAAGATCAGTCTTGTGATTGGACCGAAGATTGCCATAAAGCTTTTGACAGTATCAAAGAATATCTGTTTGAGCCTCCGATTTTGTCTCCGCCTGTTGAAGGAAGACCGTTGATCATGTATCTGACCGTGCTTGATGGGAGTATGGGTTGTGTTCTTGGTCAGCATGATGAATCTAGAAAGAAAGAATATGCAATTTACTATCTTAGTAAGAAATTCACCGACTGTGAGACTCAGTATTCTATGCTTGAGAAAACATGTTGCGCATTTGCTTGGGCTGCTAAGCGTTTGCGCCAGTATATGTTGAATCATACTACTTGGTTGATATCCAAAACGGATCCAATCAAGTACATTTTTGAGAAGTCTGCTTTAACTGGGAGAATTTCCCGTTAGTAGATGTGGTTATCCGAGTATGATATCGAATACTGATCTCAAAAAGCTATTAAAGGTAGTGACTTGGCTGACCATTTGGCTCACCAACCAATTGAAGATTATCAGTCAATATAATATGATTTTCCTGATGAAGAGATTTTGTACCTAAAGATGAAAGATTGTGATGAACCATTGCTTGAAAAAGGGCCATAACCTGGTTCCCGTTGGGGCATGGTATTTGTGGAGCTGTTAATTCGTACGGTAATGGAATTGGTGCAATGATTATTACTCCTCAAGGCAATTATTTTCTGTTTACAACTAGATTTACTTTCAAGTGTACAAACAACATGGCTGAGTATGAAGCTTGCATTATGGGGCTTGAAGAGGCTATTGATCTCAGAATAAAATATCTAGATATCTATGGAGATTCAGATTTGGTTGTGAATCAGATCAAAGGTGAATGGGAGACGAATCAACCCGGTTTGATACCATATAGAGATTATGTGAGGAGGATTTCAACTTTCTTATGCATTTTATTACATTTTGATTCCCTTATTCTGATCCCCTACTATGGTGATATTATTTCCCCATGCAGGTTTGGTGTGTCTATCCTCCTTCAATTGTAGAGTGTCAGCCCCCTTTAGGCAGAAAGAGTTTAACCTTTCTCATTCCCCGCTGAGTTATTTCCTCGTGGATGATCATTATTTAAGTTTCCTCCATAGTTAATTATCTAGATGGAATCACTCCCCTTGAGTTATATCCTCATTGGGTTGAGTCTTTGTTTGACTGTTTCTTTCTAGTTACTACCTAGATAGATATTTTTGGTCCCTTGAGAGTCCATTACCCAGTAACTGGTCATATTATTCTCGATTTTTGAGTACTTTACTTTTACCCAATACCCGGTAAAAGTAACCTACTTCCTTTGTTATCCCCAGCGGATTTGTTTTAACGTCTCCCCTAGGTAGTCTATCCTTGATATGTTCATCCTAACTGGTGACGGATATTCTTCCTTTTACGGTTTTCTACCCAGTAAAAAGGTAGTTGTAATCCCTACTTTTATTCCTCAGAGAGTTAATCCTTGATATGTTCATCTTAACAGATGACGGATTTTCTCCTCTTTGTGGTGTTTTGCACAGTAATCGGTAGATGTAAATCCTACTCCCCCCCCCCCGATTCTATCCTTGATGTGTTCATCCTAACTGGTGACAGATATTCTCTCTTTGGTATTATATCCAGTAACTGATAGATATAATTCCTATTTCCTCCCCGGCAGTCTATCCTTGATATGTTCATCTTAACCAATGACGGATATTTTTCCTTTGAGTTTATCCTTGATATGTTCACTTTAACCGGTGACAAATATTCTCTCTTTGGTCTTCTACCCAGTAACCGATAGTTGTAAATCCTATTTGATCATTTTTTCCCGCAGGCTATTCTTACCCAGTAACCGGTAATGAATACACCTCTTTTCCCTCAGCGAATCATCCTTGATATGTTTACCCTAATCGGTAACGGATGCCTCTCTGTCAGAGTATATTATCTTCCTACCCAGTAACCGGTAATAGATGATATATTTTTGGTACTCCTGTGTTGAAGTTTATTCTTCCCCAGTTGAGTTTGATTCAGGTATTTCAGCTTTGTTTTGATCTACCCGTTTCCCCTGTAGATTTCCCTTATCCCCAACCGGGTCTTTCCATTGATTTATTTTCATGGAAATTCCCCTCGTGTCTCTAGTAATTTTCAAAGCGTAGCCTGGCCTACACACATCTTTTATTCCCCAAAGTCTCTGTCTCCCCAGTGAGTCTTCCTTATGGAACACATTATGCTCCTATGGACTTTCAGTCTCTCTGAATGCTTTTCCTTTGTGGCAATGTATTCCCCACAAAGATTATTTTAACATTCCATATCATATGCATCATTAGGTCTCTTAGGGACCAAAATTTGTTTCTAGATGTTGTTGTTTAAGTCCATTCTACTGAGTTGATACAAAGATTTTAACCTTCACATCCTCAGTTAGAATGTCCTTAAATAGGGGCAGCAGTAAAACCCCAATTTTGACCCTAAGATCCCTCATGCTATCTCATCATATGCATTAGCTTTGGGATCACATATTGGCATCCTCCTTACT
This sequence comes from Lathyrus oleraceus, assembly GCF_024323335.1. Lineage (NCBI taxonomy): Eukaryota > Viridiplantae > Streptophyta > Magnoliopsida > Fabales > Fabaceae > Lathyrus > Lathyrus oleraceus. Next base: position 309,574,824 of record NC_066581.1, read on the forward strand.
CCTCATTCATTGAGTTTGCATTGTGAGAGGCCACCAAGCACATTTGATTGTATCATACTTTGTTTTTCATTATTTACTAATCAAAGTACCAAAAAATATGTCTATGTATAGTTTACTTCTTTTGTAGGTAGTGTATGTGTCCACCCATGCTCCATCAAACTCACATCTAGGGTTTGAAACCCTCAATGCAAGGAGACTAATCAAGATATGGTTCACATTGACTCTATGCATCATATATGGATCCCTATTATATTCACATATCATTTTGATCAAGAATTCATCAAGAGTTTGAAGCTTGTTTGCCTTGGAAGCCCTAATTCATCTAGGTATCTTGTGTGACTTCCTCAGCAAGTTTCTTCACCATTTGATCAAATATTTGAAAGTATACTTCATATTACATCATACTATACATATATGATCCTCCATTAGTCCAATAGATCAAGAGAACTTCAAGTTTGCAAGTTGGTTCATGGTGGTTGACTAAAGAAAGTCAACTGGTTAAAACTGGGGTTCCCTAGACCCTATCTCCTACGATTTTTGTCATATGAAAATGATTACAAGATAAAAGTTACTCTGTATGATATTCCAAAAAAAAATCATGTTGAAGTCAAGATCTAGTTTTACTTGGAAAGTAAATTTTATGGTGAAAGATTATAGGTCATTTTGTCTGAACCCTAGTTAGAAGGTCAAGTTCCAAGGACCATAACTTTCTCAATTTGTATAAGATGAAATCCATTAAAGTTTCATGATCAAATTAAAGATGCCCTCTTCAAATTTTATTCTTGGAAGAAATTCAAATTCAACTTTCAATTGCATGTGCCAAGAAGAAACATTATAGGTCATTTTGGGCAATTACCATTGAACAAGTGATTTTCCTCAACTTATAAAATGCATAACTCCTTCATGTCAAATCTAAATGAGGTTAAATTTGTGACCAAATTGAATAGGTTTTAAAGAGATACAACTTTGATGAAGGAACATTTTCCATTTGAAACCCAATTCAAAAGTTATTCAAGGTGGAAGAAGTGAACATTTGACTTGGTACTTAGAAAATTTTCAAATATGTTTGATTTTCCAAACTTCCACCTCAAAATTCATCATGATCCAAGCTTCAAATGGAAAAGTGTTCAACATGAAAGTTATTCCCCTTGATCTCACCTTTCCAAAAATTCGAAGATCATCTCATTTGGATAAGAATTGGAGGACTTGCGCATGGGTTACTTTCAAGGGTTCATTTGGATGAAATTTCATGAACCCATTTCAATCTCCATTGCATGATCACATGACATGATTTCAGCATTGCACATGAGGGATTTTGGATCTGATTACATCATTTGATGGGCCTATTACACGTCCATGCAAGCATGCAAGAGAATTGCTATTTTTGGTCAATTTTGGAAGTATGTGGAAATCAAATGCATTGCCTATAAATAAGACCCTCATGGCTCAGAATTAAGGACACCTTGCCCAAGCTTTGAACCTGCAATCCAAACCCTCACCATTAGAGGATAATCTTGAAGGTTTTCATTTGAAAATCGAGCTTCAAATCTCCTTCTGTTTTGAGATTGAAATTCCAAGAGTCCTAGCCTTTCCTTGGTCCAATTAAACTCCTACAAGCTTCTGAAGTCAAGCCTAGGCCAATTGGAAGCAAGATCAAGCAAGTTTGAAGCTCACTCGAAGGTAATTTTCCAGATTTTCATCTCTTCGATTGTCTCTCAATTTTTCACCATTCTTTGTGATTTTTGGTTGGCTGAAGTCCTACCAATGTAGGCAACAATATTCAATTGCTTTGATGTCAAATCAAAGAAACTCAGTTCATGATCCTCAAAATTCAAATCCAGGTATCTTTCTATATACTTGGAATTGGAGAAAATTGAGGCCAGATTCATGATCCTGAGCATTTTCTCTTTGAAATAGTGTCCTTGTTTTTCATTTTTCATTGAGATGAAGTTGGACCAGTCCGGTGGAGGTCACCGGAGAAGATGACTAAAGCCCTAGCTCCGGTGGTGTGTTGTCACGCTCCTTGGCCATCTGATCATGTTTAAACGTTCTAATCTGGACCGTTGCATTTGATTACCACGCGTACATTGCATTGACTGAAGTCCACCATATGGAGGGCGCGCGTGGCCATTAGATCTGCCACCTCAATTAATGAGGGAGATCTGATGGCCCTTGTTTTTTCTATTTTTATTTTAATTTCTGATTTTATGTTTAATCCTTTTATTTTGTTTAATTCAAAATAATTTCATTTTTGATCCAAAAAATCTAGGACTTTCACCAAAAATCTTTAAATATTTTTCTCTTTCATATTCTGAATTAAAATTATTTTTTGGATTAATTTTGATATTTTTCATGAATTAAATGTTTTTGTGCATATTTTTAATTGTTTAAAAATACTTCTGTCTTTTCAAAAATTATGAATTTTTTTGTCAAGGTCCTTTGACCTTGTTTGACCTAGGATAAATCCCTTGGCCATTTATTTGGTGTTTTGAAGGGATTTTAGGTTTTGACCAAACTAAAATGTATTTTAATTCATTTTTAAATTGATTTTTAATTGATTAAATGTGTAAAAATTATGTTGAGCCATTCTTATGGTCTTGTGATGTTTGACTATTTGTTTGGGCCTTGGTCAAGGTTGATTTGACTTTTGTTGGATCAAAACCATTGGATATAGTGGATTGATGAAATGTACATTTCATCTCCCAAAATGAATGAATAGTTTTGATTTGATAAAAGTCCTCCCTTGGTCAATTTGTGTTTCTATCTTCCCCTCCATCTTCATCTTTATTCCCATTCTTTCCCATTCCCTCATTTGACCAATGAAATCTCTAATGTCTTAAGGCTAATTTGTTCATCAATGACCTTGTGTCAGATGAACCAATACAAGTATGACTGAGATAGGTCCATCCCTCTTGATTTTTTTAGTGTGTGGTATGTTTTAGGAGTTGGGTTCTTCATACCAAATCTCTAACACGCATTAACAACTAAATTTTTATTGTCCGGCCTCAGATAGTTGTGACTTATACATAAGTCCAATTACGATTACTTAACATAGAGCTAAATTTGACCCTAAATGACATATCATTCTAGTAAGTGAGATTGTAAGTCTCCCATTCTTCATGGTATTGTGTGGAAACTTGACATTTTTTCCTTTCATGAGAGCTAGTGGCATACTTGTTGAATTATCCAAGTTGGAGTCCTTCTCATGGAAGATGCCTTAGTGTGAGGATTCATACTTGTGAATGGATGGTTGAGTGTTTTCCAAAGAATGACTTAATCAATTAAAAAAATCCACTAACATTTGACTAACTCTTGTTAATATTGCTTTACTTTCAAGTCATTTACTTTATGCAATTTAAACTTCAATCATTTATCATTCATTGCCATTTACATTTTATTTAAATTGTTTATGTTTATGTCATTTTCACTTTTGCTCATTTGAGTCATATCTTGTGATTGTATATATTTGTTTGTACATTTTGATTTTGTTTGTGGTCTTAGGACCTTAAAATACTTAATAACAACAAAAACCCTAAAAAAACATCCGGTGGACTGTTGATCTTGATCTGAACTATTGGACTTAGGATTAGGCAACATTCCCTGTGCAAAAGGACTTGGCCAATGCCAACATTCTAAGACTGAGCTATTGTGAACTGATCCTTCATCTGATGCAAGCCTTGAGTTCTATTTGAATTCATCTACTACTCTGTCTTTGTGCTTATTTGTTATTTTGACCTTGTGTCTGATGCTTTGCTCTAAGTTGATCAAGGAGTTTTTCATCTGACACATGAGAAGACAAAGAAGACTGCTAGCTATGGGAATTGCTTGCTTGGATGTGACTATCTTTATTTGATGCCTTGATCTTCTTAATGTCTGGATATTGCTAATAGCTTGTTGATTATTGTTTGATTCAAAGTCCAAAGGGAAAGTGAGTTTTCTATATGACATTCTTGTTTGTTAGATTGCATCCCATTGGTCAGATCTTTTCAACTCTCAACTTTTAATTTTTATGCTTAGGATAACCTTTTCATCTCCTCCCAGTTATTAAATTTCAAAATCTCTCCCCCTTTTCAAAAACCTTATTTTCTTGTGATTTTAAACTGAGACTTTATTTTAATGATTAGAAACTTTGGCCTTATGGCAATGACTTTTCAAACTTTTTCTTAAATTAAACTTGTAAATAAACTTAACCATATTGACTTAAAAATTCAAAAGACAAAAAGAACTAATAACCCCATTTAAACTTTTGAGCCTTTTGTGCCTATTTCTTATTAAACTTTTGTTAAAAGCAATTTACCAACTTTGAAATTCTTACCACGAACTACGAGGTTTTGATTCCTCATTTTTATGTTGGTACGTAGGCACAAGTCTGAAGGTCTTGTCAAACACAAATATATAATCAATGAATTCTTTTCTCATCCCCCGCACTCTATTTTTTTTCCAAACATCTTTTATACCAAACACATATGCACACATAAAAAAGGGCTTCCTAGGAGTACCTAGGATACCTTGGGTGTTAACACCTTCCCTCTGTGTAACCAGTGTAACACCCTTCTAAAATACCCCAAAAGTTTAATTAAAATAACAACATATATCAATCAGAGTAAATATGCAATTAAGGGTGTCACACAATTACTTCACACCATTCACCATGATAACTGTCATGCTCTTTTATTAATTCAAAACATAAAGCAATTGCACAATACGCAGCGGATAGAGATTAAATCAATCATGCAAAACATGTAGCATATTACATGTAAACTGGTTCACAACCAACAATAAAACATTTAAAACATCCCATCCCGATGTTACATCTACCAGAGCATGACCCACTAAGGAACTACACTAGACTTCAAGCACTAGCTCCTACTCAATCACTGCTCGTTACCTGAAAAATAGTTGTAAGGGTGAGTTCCCCAATCGATATAATAAGCATTATAAAATATCATGCAATGTTAAGTAATTTAACACATTTCATCACCCTAATCATAATACACATTCAGTAACGGCATATCAACTCAAACATCATACTCAACACCAACATAAAGCACACGTATAATCTCAATTCATACTCAACACCAACACAAAACACACGTATAATATTGGAATACATCCATTCATATTATACGCCATACATACATTATGCAATGAGACTCCATGCATGCGGTACCGACTATTCGTGAACATATAGTTCAACTTCACCGACCAAATCCAGGTACGGCTACCAAGCTCACTAGTCCCACTCATTTGAGACCTAGTGACTCACATCACCAATTCCTCACCATGGGAATTAGCTACCACCCCAAGGGCTATGCTATGCACGCTAATCACCTAGCATGCAAACATCAACAACAGTCCAAAATGACTAACATCACTAATTCCTCACCATGGGAATTAGCTACCACCATAAAGGCCACATTATGCTATGCCAAATCATTTAGTCATGCAACATCAACAATCATCCACAATGGACATATGCTCACACTCTAAGCCATAAACAGTCCATCCACCATTGCATACATAATAGATACATTCACAACATTATGCATACCATCATACATCATCAACATATTTACCACATAATCATATCATGTCATACCACATAATCAATCACAGTATTAGCACACTCTACTAATACCTATACTACTCAAAACAACGGGAAATGATCCCTACTCTATCATACATCAGCTAAATTACATTACTCAGCTGAACAACCAAAAACTGCACAACAACAGCACAGAAAAATCACAATCCTGCCCATACGCGTACTGCCTAGTCCCATACGCGTATGGCCCAATTATCAGCCAATCCCATACGCGTACCACCCATCTCATACGTGTATGCTACGCGTACCACTTCCCCATACGCGTACCAACAGAGACCAACCCACGTTCAAAACATCATCTTCCTCATCCATACGCGTATTGCCTAGTGCCATACGCGTACCAGACCATCTCATACGCGTATTGCCTAGTGCCATACGCGTATGACCAGAACCAAAATTTCAGATCTGCAATGGGTTTTCTCTGCTACGAGATTCCCCCAAATCCAACCTTCCACAGTCTAATTTTACACAATAATCGTTCATATCACCTAACACGAATCATACCCTATTCGATTTCACAAATGCTAACATTATTTCATCTGATTCTTACGAATTTCTCCAATTAAAACCCATATTTCGTTCATCCAATATTTCACAATTTTTAGCATACATCATTCTAATCAGAGTCAAAACAATGGTTTATCACTACCCATTACATGTTAACCCATAATACCCATTAAACGACAATAAACCCCCCTTACCTGAGTTAATCCGGCGAATCTTTAAGCTTCAAGCTTTTCTCTTCTCCAACCTTCTTCCTCTTGCTCTGTCTCTTTGCCCTTTTTCTCTTTTCAGCCGCTTCTCTGCTTTTCACGTGAAACCCTTTCTTTACCAAATGGGACTCTTTTTTCTTATTTCCAACTTATATATATTTTCCAATAATTATTATTCCAATAATAATAATAATAATAATCCAATAATTCCAATTATTTAATTAAATTAATAAATATAATATTAATTTAAATTAAATAATTATCTTATTTTTATCGGGGTGTTACAACTCTCCCCCACTAAAAGAGTTTTCGTCCTCGAAAACATACCTCAAGCGAATAACTCCGGATAAGACTCCTTCATCTGACTCTCAAGTTCCCAAGTCACATTGCCACCTGCTGGTCCTCCCCAAGCTACCTTTACCAAAGCAATCTCTTTACCCCGCAACTGCTTCAACTCTCGATCCTCGATCCTCATAGGTGATGTTTCAACAGTCAGGTTATCTCTCACCTGTACATCATCTATTTGGACTACATGCGACGGATCAGGAATGTACCTCCTCAACTGAGACACATGAAAAACCTCATGCAAATTCGCAAGTGACGGCGGTAAAGCGATACGATAGGCTACCTCCCCTATCCTCTCCAAAATCTGATAAGGACCAATAAATCGAGGTGTCAACTTCTTCGACTTCAAAGCTCGACCAACCCCAGTTATCGGAGTAACACGAAGAAACACATGATCTCCCTCTTGAAACTCAAGTGACTTCCTCCTCTTGTCGTGATAACTCTTCTGACGACTCTGAGCAATCCTCATCTTCTCCTGAATCATCTTAATCTTTTCCGTAGTTTGTTGAACAATCTCCGGTCCAACCACCGCACTCTCACCGGGCTCATACCAACATAAAGGTGTCTGACATCTCCTACCATACAAAGCTTCAAACGGTGCCATACCAATGCTCGAATGAAAACTATTGTTGTAGGTAAACTCAATCAAAGGTAAATAACAATCCCAAGCACCTCCCTTTTCTAAAACACAAGCCCTCAAAAGATCCTTCAGTGACTGAATCGTCCTCTCAGTCTGACCATCAGTCTGCGGATGATATGCAGAACTCAATCTCAGCTTAGTTCCCAAAGCCCTTTGCAAACCTTCCCAGAACTTCGATGTAAATCTAGGATCTCGGTCCGAAACAATACTCGACGGAATACCATGCAAACTTACAATTTTCTCAATATACAACTCAGCTAATCTCTCTAACGGATAATCCATTCTGATCGGAATGAAATGAGCCGATTTTGTCAATCTGTCAACAATCACCCAAATAGCTTCAAAATTCTTAATTGTCCTCGGTAAACCAGAAACAAAATCCATACTGATACTATCCCACTTCCACTCTGGAATAGCCAACGGTTGCATTAGCCCAGACGGCTTCTGATGCTCAATCTTTGACTTCTGACAAGTCAAACAGGAATAAACAAAACTCGCAATTTCTCTTTTCATTCCCGGCCACCAAAATAACTTTTTCAAATCATGATACATCTTCGTAGCTCCAGGATGAATACTCAGGCCACTACGATGTCCTTCCTCAAGGATACTCTTCTTAAGTTCGGTAACATCCGGAATACACACCCGATTACCAAATTCCAAAACACTATTCTCATCAACTCTGAATTCACCATCTTGACCTTGATTCACTAGAGTCAACTTATCAACCAAAAGCACATCGGATTTCTGACCCTCTCTAATCTCATCCAGAATACCACTCGTCAACTTCAACATTCCCAATTTAACACTATTGTGAGTACTCTCACACACCAAACTCAAGTCTCTAAACTGCTCAATTAAATCCAATCCCTTAACCATTAACATAGACATATGCAATGATTTCCGACTCAATGCATCAGCCACTACGTTTGCTTTACCCGGATGGTAATTCAAACCAAAGTCATAATCCTTCAGAAACTCTAACCATCTCCTCTGTCTCATATTCAGCTCTTTCTGATCAAACAAATACTTTAAACTTTTATGGTCACTGAAAACCTCAAATCTTGACCCATAAAAGTAATGCCTCCACAACTTCAGAACAAAACCACAGCTGCCAACTCTAAATCGTGTGTCGGATAGTTCCTCTCATGAACCCTCAGCTGTCTCGAAGCATAAGCTATAACCTGCTTATTCTGCATCAACACACCACCCAAACCCAACAATGAAGCATCACAGTAAACCTCAAATAGTTCTGACGGACTCGGTAATATCAGAATAGGAGCAGTAGTTAACCTTCTCTTTAACTCTTGGAAACTTTCTTCACATTTTGAGTCCCAAACAAACGCTTGCCCCTTTCTAGTCAACATCGTCAACGGTAACGCCAACTTAGAAAATCCCTCAATGAACTTCCTATAATAACCAGCCAAACCAAGGAAACTTTGAATCTCAGCAACAGACTTCGGAGCTTCCCACTGAGATACCGCTTCTATCTTAGAAGGATCAACAGCAACACCACCTCTTGAAATCACATGACCAAGAAAACTAACTTCTTCTAACCAACAACACCGGTGCACCCCACGGTGACGCACTCGGACGAATAAATTTCTTATCCAACAGATCTTCCAACTGACTCTTCAATTCAGTTAACTCAACAGCAGACATACGGTACGGAGCCATCGACACCGGCCTAGTACCAGGTACCAAATCAATCGAGAACTCAACTTCACGCTCTGGCGGTAATTCATTCACTTCTTCAGGAAACACATCAGGAAAATCACACACCACGGCTAGATCACAAATCGCCAGTTTATCTTTAGCCTCCAAGGTCGCTAACAGCATAAACAACTCTGCTCCATCTACTACTGCCTCATTCACCTGCCTTGCTGATAGAAACAAACTCTTTTCTTCCTCAATCTCAGGAAGATCACAGTCTTATCAAAACAGTTGATATAGACTCGGTTAAACACCAACCAGTTCATACCCAGGATAACATCAATCTGCACTAGTGGAAGACACACAAGGTCCATCCCAAAGTCTCTACCAAAAATACTCAAAGGACAATTTAAACAAACTGAAGTAGTAGTCACTGAACCCTTCGCAGGAGTATCAATCACCATACTACCATGCATCTCAGATATCTCTAATTCAAGTTTCACAGCATAATTCAAAGATATAAAGGAATGAGTCGCACCTGTGTCAATAATAGCTACAAGAGGAAAGCCATTAATATAACACGTACCTCGGATCAAATGATCATCTACATAAGTCTCAGAACCCGGTAAAGCAAAGACCTTGCCTCCCGACTGATTCTCTTTCTTCGGCTTAGGACACTGTGGACTGATATGACCCACCTCTCCACAGTTGAAACAAGTCACAGTCTTCAACCGGCCTCTGCAGCCAAGTGACCACCTTTGCCACATTTGAAACACTTCCTCGCAGCACTGGTACACTCATGGACATGATGTCCAGCCTGACCACATCTGTAACACTTAGCAGGGGCACTAGAGTCTCCCCCACTAGGCCTCTTCATCCCACTCTGTCTCTGAAAACCTTTGCCAACTGCATACGGTTTTCCATGGTCATTCTGATTCTTGCCTTTCCTATCAACCCTCTGCTGATAGCTTTCCGCTCTGGCCTTGGTATCCTGTTCAAACATTCTGCAACAGTCGACCAAATTAGAAAACACTCTAATCCGCTGATACCCAATAGCCTGCTTGATCTCGGGACGTAACCCGTTCTCAAACCTCACGCATTTTGAAAATTCTCCAGTAGCCTCATCATAGGGAGTGTAATACTTCGACAGCTCTGTGAACTTAGCAGCATACTCAGTAACAGACCGGTTGCCTTGCTTCAATTCTAAGAACTCTATCTCTCTCCTTCCTCTGACATCCTCTGGAAGGTACTTCCTCAGAAATCTCTCTCTGAACACCGCCCAAGTGACCTCAGCACTCCCGGCAGCTTCCAACTCAGTGCGGGTAGCAACCCACCAATCATCTGCTTCCTCTGACAGCATATGCGTACCGAACCTGACCTTCTGGTTATCGGCACACTCAGTCACTCGGAAGATCCTCTCGATCTCCTTCAACCACTTCTGAGCACCATCTGGATCGTATGTTCCCTTGAACATTGGAGGATTGTTCTTCTGGAACTCACTCAGTTGACGAGCAGCTCCCATTCCCACAACATTCGGATTTCCCCCAAGTACTCCAGCTAGCATACCCAGAGCCTCAGCAATCGCAGCATCGTCTCTACTTCTTCCAGCCATCTCTATTCTGAGAACCCAACAAGATAAAACAATAAGTACTAATAGGGTTATACAACACCTATCCCGTACAGGGGAAACAAAATAATTACGACTCGACTCGACCGACTATGCTCTGATACCACTAATGTAACACCCTTCTACAATACCCTAAAAGTTTAATTAAAATAACAACATATATCAATCAGAGTAAATATGCAATTAAGGGTGTCACACAATTACTTCACACCATTCACCATGATAACTGTCATGCTCTTTTATTAATTCAAAACATAAAGCAATTGCACAATACGCAGCGGATAGAGATTAAATCAATCATGCAAAACATGTAGCATATTACATGTAAACTGGTTCACAACCAACAATAAAACATTTAAAACATCCCATCCCGATGTTACATCTACCAGAGCATGACCCACTAAGGAACTACACTAGACTTCAAGCACTAGCTCCTACTCAATCACTGCTCGTTACCTGAAAAATAGTTGTAAGGGTGAGTTCCTCAATCGATATAATAAGCATTATAAAATATCATGCAATGTTAAGTAATTTAACACATTTCATCACCCTAATCATAATACACATTCAGTAACGGCATATCAACTCAAACATCATACTCAACACCAACATAAAGCACACGTATAATCTCAATTCATACTCAACACCAACACAAAACACACGTATAATATTGGAATACATCCATTCATATTATACGCCATACATACATTATGCAATGAGACTCCATGCATGCGGTACCGACTATTCGTGAACATATAGTTCAACTTCACCGACCAAATCCAGGTACGGCTACCAAGCTCACTAGTCCCACTCATTTGAGACCTAGTGACTCACATCACCAATTCCTCACCATGGGAATTAGCTACCACCCCAAGGGCTATGCTATGCACGCTAATCACCTAGCATGCAAACATCAACAACAGTCCAAAATGACTAACATCACTAATTCCTCACCATGGGAATTAGCTACCACCATAAAGGCCACATTATGCTATGCCAAATCATTTAGTCATGCAACATCAACAATCATCCACAATGGACATATGCTCACACTCTAAGCCATAAACAGTCCATCCACCATTGCATACATAATAGATACATTCACAACATTATGCATACCATCATACATCATCAACATATTTACCACATAATCATATCATGTCATACCACATAATCAATCACAGTATTAGCACACTCTACTAATACCTATACTACTCAAAACAACGGGAAATGATCCCTACTCTATCATACATCAGCTAAATTACATTACTCAGCTGAACAACCAAAAACTGCACAACAACAGCACAGAAAAATCACAATCCTGCCCATACGCGTACTGCCTAGTCCCATACGCGTATGGCCCAATTATCAGCCAATCCCATACGCGTACCACCCATCTCATACGCGTATGCTACGCGTACCACTTCCCCATACGCGTACCAACAGAGACCAACCCACGTTCAAAACATCATCTTCCTCATCCATACGCGTATTGCCTAGTGCCATACGCGTACCAGACCATCTCATACGCGTATTGCCTAGTGCCATACGCGTATGACCAGAACCAAAATTTCAGATCTGCAATGGGTTTTCTCTGCTACGAGATTCCCCCAAATCCAACCTTCCACAGTCCAATTTTACACAATAATCGTTCATATCACCTAACACGAATCATACCCTATTCGATTTCACAAATGCTAACATTATTTCATCTGATTCTTACGAATTTCTCCAATTAAAACCCATATTTCGTTCATCCAATATTTCACAATTTTCAGCATACATCATTCTAATCAGAGTCAAAACAATGGTTTATCACTACCCATTACATGTTAACCCATAATACCCATTAAACGACGATAAACCCCCCTTACCTGAGTTAATCCGGCGAATCTTTAAGCTTTAAGCTTTTCTCTTCTCCAACCTTCTTCCTCTTGCTCTGTCTCTTTGCCCTTTTTCTCTTTTCAGCCGCTTCTCTGCTTTTCACGTGAAACCCTTTCTTTACCAAATGGGACTCTTTTTTCTTATTTCCAACTTATATATATTTTCCAATAATTATTATTCCAATAATAATAATAATAATAATCCAATAATTCCAATTATTTAATTAAATTAATAAATATAATATTAATTTAAATTAAATAATTATCTTATTTTTATCGGGGTGTTACAACCAGCCCCCTTACCTGTAATCTCTGGCATTTTATTAGTTTTGATTTGAAAACTTCGTATCTTTGGGTTTTGTTCGTACTTTTCCCATTTCCTTTGGAAACAATAAAAGTGCGGTGACGACTCTAGTTTTATTGACATCAAGCTTATCCATAGCTTGATGGTCATGAATTTACTGCTACAGAGAGCATGAAGTAAGAAAAACTATTTAGAGTTGTGATAAATACAAAAAACTTAGGATGAATCTAATTTTAACTTTATCAAGAATTTTAACTCAGGATTATACAAAAGGATGTCACAGGCTTTGTAAAAAGAAGTAACATTATATTTTTAATTATTGGTCATAAAATTTAATCATCATAAACTAATATTTTTAAAAGGATCATACAGACGAGATCATGTATTTTTAAAAGCTCAAGGCTAGTATTGGGTAATGGTAGTGTCACGAGAGATTTTATAATGGAAAGGGGGTTGAAGAAGAGGGGTCCTTTGACATATTTTTTCTTTTTTATTGTGTTGAAGACTTGACATATTAGATGAGGTGGACAATTGAGGTAGGGGCATACAAGAGTTATTTATTCTAAAAAAACCTAGATTTTTAAAATTCTTCAATATGCACAGAACATAATTCTAGCGGGTAAAGGAACTTGGAAGAATCTATGGAGTATTAAAAATATTTTGCAGTTTTTTGAATTGGTGTTCGGTCTAAAGGTGTTTTTTCTAAAAAGCAAATTATATGGAATAAATTTGGAAGAATCTATCTAGACGCAACTTCATATTTGTAGTCTTGTTATAACTATAACTTGTGTTTTTTATTCTTAGGCATCCTAGTGGAAACTAACTCTTAGATAGTTACATATCATATTCTTGTATTGGATTATTTTAAGAAGAAATTGTCTTGTAGGAAGGAACGTTACTCTTTATTTGGAGGTAGAGTTGTTCTCATCAATTCAATTATAAATAGTCTACTATTTTTTCTTCTTTTTTTATAAATATATGTATAAAGTGTTACTTCAATTGATACAAATTTGGAGAAAATTTCTTTGGGACGGTTAATAGGTGAATAGGAAGATAAAATGGGTGAGTTAAAAAAAAGTTTGTGGAATGGGATAATTTTACTGTGCCCTGGGAGTAATAGTTGAAAGGACATGAGCCACGTCAATTATAGTAGTGTTAGGCAAGCGCCCAACAACAAACCACAAGTCTCCCCAAATTAAACAGACTCTTAAGACGTGTATACCTAATCCACGCCGCCAAAAATGCGTAATTGTTTGACGTTGTATGCCTGGGCATAACCACCCAAACCAAGCCATGTTTCCTTCTGATCCGGCTGATGGGATACGTGGCACAAGCGGAATCGATTAGAGGGGAGAATTTGCCTTCCCCATGATTATAGGAAAAAACTAGTCTTCCCACTCCCCATATTGAATTGAAATAGGGGGAAACCGCTCCTCAGGGTCTTTGACCTAGCCTAAAGAATCCCTTATATATACCCCCGTTTCAGGAAGGGGAAGGGATCATGAGTTTCCTTAAAAAAAAAGAATATAAGAGCTCTCCACTATCCCTAGGTGGGTGAGCTTCTAACACATCATAAACCCTAAAATCTCATACAACCCTACACTAGTAGGGAGTTGTCCCTAAATGTTACATTGTTTTGGTTTCAATCTACAAATACAAAATTTTGACAAATCTAATTCATCATCATCACTGTTATTTTGGGAGAATAACAAATCTAGAATTTGTTGCATACACAAAGTTTAATGGTTTTACACGCCTATAATTTCTGATTTAACATTAAGAAAAGGTTAGATACATAACATAAAATTTCATAAAATTTTAGTTAAAAGATAAGATATTATATAAAATCACAAATTTTGGAACAAATTTTTGTCCGCACTTGTAATCTATCTCAAAGATATGTTGCACGCTTCCAATTGATTTTCATGTCAAATATTTTTCATTATCAATGATTGAGTTTCACAAGATAGCGTCCAATATATATAATGATGGTGTTCGCGTTCTGATTGGATGTAGAGAGTTTCTTGTGGATTGATGTGTTAACAATATCTTGAGTGTTATTGTATGAATGTAGGACATAGATTCGTTATAGGTTAACTGAGTAACTATACCCCTCAGCTCTTTTATAAAACCGAGGAAAAAAGTTATTTTTTTAGTTAAAAAATAAATTAAAATAGAGATTTTCCCCTCGGATTTATAGTGGAACCGAGGTAATATATTATTTACAAAAAAATGGTGAATGATACAAAATTAAAAGTAATATGTAATGTTTTCTTTTTCAATGTTTTTACCATTCACTATTTTCTTTGTGTGCTACAATATTCAAAACAAACTTTTCTAGATCTTGTATTGTGAAACAACAACATTCGTTGGAATTTACAATATGTTTAAAAATAAATGTCTCAATATTAACTGAGAAAAACAATAAATTATGAAATGTTTTCTTTAATTGACAACATATGAAGATTATTTTAAAATATAGTAATGACATTGAAAGATGTGGAAACAACACCAAGAAAAACAACATAATGTGAGATATATTGCAAGAGCAGAAAAAATGTTTTGTTCAAGGTTAGTGTTAGAAGAACAACATATAACACATAACCATGAAGATTTTTTCTGACTTACAATTCATCCCAAAGAATGATGTGTACGAGTTTGGAGGGGCTATAAATAAGTTAGGTTTAGGATAAAACTTAATTAACGAGTGCTTTAATAGTAAAATCTAATTATTAAAGAAATCGAATGAATAGATAATTTAATTTACAAATTAAAAATAAAATAAACAGAAAGACATCATTTTTAAAGAAATATAAACATAAACTACATTTGTTGTGAATCAAAACATGTCTTAGATCTTTTTTCATCTTGGTTATATTTAATAATCGAGAGAATAGATGGTTGTGTTTTATAAAAAATAAAACATGACATGTCCTAAAATTCTACATCAACTTTTTTTTGAATGAAGTAAAATTTTTATTATAAAATATATTATTAATAGTAATAAAAATGTTAAGAATAACAAATTAAACATATTATCGAGATACACATCTCTGATGAGAATATATTGTTTTCCACCTAGTTGTAGCTTAGTGATAAGTCCCTAAAATCATTGTTTCCATCTCTAATTTGACTAGCATCAACAAAGAAGGTAACATTAATGAGGCGGTAAGCATAAAATTTCCTTCAAACAAAACCTATAAAACAATGAAACAATATTTAAGAAGAAAAACATATAACTTAAGGCACAACATCATAGTTGAGACTTAAGAAGATTATGCCCCTAACTAAGAACTTGAAATTCAAATTGCCACTCATTACCGATTTGCGTTAGACCCTATGAAACTATGGAAGAAAAAAAAAGTTTGTCCAAAAGTTGTGTTTGATTTTCAAAAGCTAAAAGCTAAAGCTACTTCGTTTATTACAAAAGTTGGTTCAAAACCTTGTCGTCTGCAATAGGTTTACATGGACCTTGGAAGAGTGGGTTGAAACAGCATGCTATAAAATATAATATAAAATAAGATATTCAACTTTAGTATTTGTAATTTACTATATAGTGTAATAAATGTAATCTGTCTTTTGCATGATATTGACATAAATAAAAAATTAAAGTGTCCAACATCTTCTTTTTTACTACAAAAGTGTTGAGCTTCTTTAAATAAAAGTTTAATCCTCAAAATGATTTTTTATTTATTTATAATTTTTTTGAGCAAGATATAAGTGTAATTTGACACTTGAAAGGAAAGCCTTAATTGATATTGTTGTCTCTTTGAAGGACAGAGAAGAGGCTCTAGCTTGACAGACCGACCAAAAGATCCAATTACAGAATTAATTGAGTAAAAGTTATTTATTTACTATTCTTTTTTCTTGAAATTTTCGATGATTTTTTGGCAGTACCTACACCTAGCTTAAAGATCTTCCATGTCTATTGCTGTAAAATGTTTTGGATATTTGTTCTTTAATTTGCATATTTGTTTTATAAATTTATATGGAGGGACGATATAAAAAAATATTTTCTACAGTTTAAAATTTAAGATAAAATAGAAATTGAGTATTTTTTTGTTTAAGAAAATTTAACAAAATCTGTAGCATTAATGTCGGAATTAGTATGAATGTCGGAATTTGAACAAAGTGATAGTGTCACGTGTTTGATAATTGGTTTTGAAAATATTTCTAATTTTAGAATTTATGGTTGAAATTGGTGTTTTAAGACGGACCAAAATCAACCCAGTTACTAAGATACTAGGTCACTGAGTTATTGGTGTTGAAATTAGTGGATATTTAAAATATTTCAAAAAGGTTGACAAAATGTTCAAGATACAGTTGTAATTTTTTTACAAAGAAGATGATTTGTAAGACAATTGTACAAAATGATGGATCCCCCATAGTCATGATCCTCTTTCTGGAATAAACTTGACTATTGACATCACTTCTTCCTAAATGTTTTCCTCTAATACTTGTAATTTGTTAAAACGCTTAGAGTCATGTTTTTTTTCTTTCTAAGAAGGATCTTTTCATTAAGAAGAAGAAAACGAAACAAAGACAAGAGACAGGGAGTCCTCGTTAGGGAAGCCTCCTAACCAAGTTTCTCTCAATAGAATTTTCCTAAATCAACTAAATTATGGGCATTAACATTTAGTTGTCCGGACAAATATGTGAGGGAAACAACATTAAAACTATCAAATAAATGTTGGAAGTCCATAATAATTTATAGAGAATTTCTATCAATTTTGATGAATAAGATTGTTATCAACCATGCAATGACAGTGAAAAGAAAAGAACGATTGAGAAAGAAAAAAGAGAAACGTTTGAGAATAAGAATATTTTCTGTAGAGTTTTCTTTCTACCCACAACCTGTGGAAAACTTCTTTATTTACTTTGCAACTGCAAAATTCTGTGAATACAATGTTATGAGTTCTTTCTTCTCTTCATACAAGAATAAGAGTTATTTTCTCTATTTATAGATTTAGGTTAATTTACTCCTTAAGCCAAAGCCCAAAATAGTTAACACTACTAAAAATAGGCCTAAGTCGAAATTCTGTATGAAGTAACATATATCGACACTTCGACACATTAATACAAATCGACACACTAGGTGATTCAACACTTCCTTGCTTATGTCGAGGAACCTACTTCGACACAAGGAATTACAATTCAACACACCACCTAATTCATTGTGTCTAAGCTATCTACATTCATCATAGCTCTTAGTCTTCTGAACACTTCAACCTGCACTCCCTTCGCCATGATGTCTGCAATCTGATTCTTAGTTCTGCAGTGTTCCAAATTCATCTTCCCATCTGCTACATGCTCTCAAAGATAATGGAACCTCATTTCGATGTGCTTGCTTCGACCATGAGCTATCAGATTCTTTGCCAGATTGATAGCTGATATGATATCGATCTTCATGGTAATTGCTCCATGACTCTTCGCTGTTATCTCTTCGACCATATTCACCATCCAAGTTGCTTGACATGCACAAAGGAAAACAACTATGTATTCTGCTTCGCACAACGATAATGCCACTAATGGCTCCTTTCTCGAACTCCAAGCGACTGGTCCACTACCTAACATAAAAACATAGCCAGCTGTGGATTTTCGATCCTCAGCATCACTACACCAACTTGAATCGGTGTATCCCACTAGTTTGCATTCTTTTCCTTCATCAGCTACAGGAAACAAAATTCCATAGTCGAGAGTTCCTTTCAGATACCTTAGTATCCTCATCGCCGCTGCTAGATGTGATACCTTTGGCTTCTGCATGAATCTACTCACCATACCTACATTGTATGCTAAGTCAGACCTTGTTAACGAAGGTATCGATGTGACCCAATAAGTCTTCTATATTGGGTTGGGCCGACATCATCTTCATCTTAATCTTTTGACAGTTGTAATTTGGGCTCAGTTGGAGTGGAAGTTAGGTTGCAATATTGCATCTCAAATCTCTTGAGTATTTCACTTGCATACCTTCTTTGATGCATTATTAAACCTCCACCACTCTTGTAGAATTCGATGCCAAGGAAATATGAAATGTCACCCAGATCTGACATTTTGAATTCCTTGTTGAGATCACCTTTGAAGTCTTTAATCTCTTTCTTGCAGCTATCTGTTATCAACAAGTCATCGACATAGAGACATAGTATAAGCAATTCACTCTTGCTTCTTCTTACATACACTCCATGTTCAGTTTTCCACTTTATAAATTCCTTCTCTCTTAGAAAGACATCTATCTTCTTGTTCAAAGATCTTGGTGCTTGTTTAATCCGTAAAGGGCTTTATGCAGCCTGTACACCTTTCTTTCTTCGCCTTATTTCACAAACTCAGTTGGTTGTGCAACATAAACTTCTTCTTCTAAGGGGCTATTCATGAATTCACATTTCACATCCATCTGACACATCTGCCAGTTGTTCATGTTTTCTAACCAACATGGTTGTTTCGATCCTAGCAACAAGTCCAGAAATTTCGTCAAAGTCGATTGCTTCTTTCTGAAGAAATCCTTTCGCCACAAGTCTCGCCTTGTGTGGAGTCACTTCTCCTTTGGGATTCAACTTCACCTTTTATACCCACTTCACATTGACTGCCTTCTTATCTTGGGGAAATTCGACAAGTGACCAAGTGTTGTTGACTTCGATTGACTTCAGCTCTTCGTTAATTTCTTTCACCCACTTCGAATCTTTCAATGCCTCAGTTGCATTGACCGGTTCAACATCTGCATAGAAAGCATAATGTACCATCTCACCTTCTTCATTCACCACATCAGCTGATGTAATCACATATTCTTACAACCTTGCAGGCATGTGTCTTGTTCTTTGAGGTTTGATTGAGTCTGCTTCACCTCTGACTTCTTGTCAAACTTTTCTTTCAACTTCACTAGCTGGTTCATCACATAAGATTCTCATTGAATCCTTCTTAACATTCTCAGTCCAATCCAATTCCTTAAGCTCATCTATGATCACATCCCTGCTGATCACCACTTGCTTATTCACTGGGTCGAACAACTTGTATCCTCTAGTCGAATGATATCCTATTAGGATCATCTGACTCGACTTGTCATCAAGTTTTCTTCTCAACTGATCTGGCACATGTCTATGTGATATAGATCCAAACACCTTCAAATTACTTAAGTTAGGCTTGACACCAGAGCAACATTCTTCTGGCGTGATTCCTTTTAGCTTCTTTGTCGGACATCTGTTTAGGATATATGTTGTAGTTGACACAGCTTCTTCCCATAATTCTTTGGGTAAATGCTTTCTTTTTAACATACTTCTCACCATATTCATGATGGTTCTATTATTCTTTTATGCGACTCCATTCTACTATGGAGTTTAGGGTGGTACCACCGCATGGAAAATCCCTTCTTTCACACATAATGCATCGAAGTCTTTCAATACATATTCTCTACCACCACCAGTCCTCAGAATCTTGATCTTTCGACCGCTTTGTCTTTCGACCATAGATTTATACTTGGCAAATACCTCGATCACTTCACTTTTCTTCTTGATCAGGTAAGTCCATAGTTTTTGACTGAAATCATCTATGAATGTAACAAAGTATCCATTACCTCCAATCAAATCCACCTGGATAGGACCACATACATCTGAGTATATGACTTCAAGAATTTCCTTCGACCTGCTTCCTGCATCTTTACTGAAGTTGCTCTTGTGCTGCTTCGCTTGCACACATTCTTCACACACTTTGTTTGGAAAGTCAATTTCGGGTAATCCTAAAACAATATTTATTCTCTTCAAGTCTCTGATGTCTTTGAAATTGAGATGGCCAAGTCTATAATTCCATATCCATTCATCTCTGCTGGATGCTGTTGCGAGGCACTTATGCTCCATCACATTAAGCTCAATCTTGAAGGTTCTATTATGAGACATTGTAGCCTTCAAGATCAACCTTCCATTTGAGTCAAGAACTCTCATCATCTTGTCTTTGATCGACACCTTGTAGTTCTTTTCGACTAACCTCCCTATGGTGAGAAAATTTCTCTTCATGCTTGGTATGTACAACACATTTGAATTTACTAACCTCTTGCCATCTTTCCTCATAATCAGAACATCACCAACACCTTCAGCTGCTAGAGTATTTTCATTTGCAAATTTCACCATGTTTTTCATTGAGGGCTTTATGTTGACAAACCAATCTTTCGTTCCAGACATATGTGATGAGCATCCTGAGTCCAAGTACCATTGGTCCTTGAATTTCTCTTCATCTCTCATTATAACCATCAACAACATCTCTTCTTCTTCTTCATGTTTCGCTACCTTTGCATAAGTTTCTTGATTCTTCTATTTTTATGGACAATCACTAGAATAGTGACCATGCTTCTAACAATTATAACACTGAATGTGACTATTGTCTGGCTTTCGACCACCATCCCTTCCTCTACCTGCAACACCATCTTTTTGGTTGCCTTGGTTCCAGGGTTTTCTTTGATTCAACCAATTTCCTTCTTGCTTAGTTCGACCAGTCGAATTGTTGTAGCCTTCACTGCCTTTGTTTCCATTCCAGCTTCCTTTGCATTTCCTTTCTTTTGCTGATTGCGCCTACAAAGCCACATCACTCTTTGACTTTCCTGCAACTCTTTCATTCATTCTTTATTCATGAGACTCAAGCGTCCCTTAAAGCTCTTACTTTTTCAGTTTTGACAAATCTTTCGACTCTTCTACAGCTACTACCACATGGTCAAACTTTGGAGCCAACGACCTCAAGATCTTTCCAACAATAGATCTTGATGTCAACACTTCTCCACATACCTTGATTTGATTCACCAGTTTCGTAACCTTAGTGAAGAAATTAGTTATGCTTTCATTGTCTTCCATCTGAAGCAATTCATACGTCCTTTTGTGAGTTTGTAACATCACCTCTTTCACCTTCTCCGCGCCTGCAAACGACTTCTCCAGAATTTCCCATGCTTCTTTCGCTTACTCTACATCACAAACCTTTTCAAAATTATCTGAGTCAACACATTAATGTATTATAAAGAAAGTTTTATAATATTTCTTTTTCAATTCTTTATGTGTAGCCCTTTCTTGATCCTTCGTGTTTTCTGCAAGCGTTGTTACTCCTTCCTTCAAAATATCCCAAAGATCTTGATAACAGAATACAACTTTCATCTGCTTGCACCAATTCTTATAATTATCGTTCTTGAGAATCGTAATATTCGCTAGAAAATGCCCATTTGGATGATTCATTTCCACCGTGATTTTCTTACACAAATTGCTCAAGTCAGGAGCTCTTGATACCAAATGTTGGAAATCCACCACAACCTATTGAGAATTCATATCAATATTTATGAACAATATTGTTATCAACCACACAATGATAGTGAAAAGAAAAGAACGATTGAGAAATAAAGAAAAGAAATGTTTGAGAAGAATATTTTTTGCAGAGTTTTCTCTCTGTCCAAAACCTGTGGAAAACTTCTTTATTCACTTTGCAACTGCAAAATTCTGTGAATAAAATGTTATGAGTCCTTTCTTTTATTCATACAATAATAAGAGTTACTCCCTCTATTTATAGATTTAGTTTAGCTTACTCCCTAAGCAAAAGCTCAAAACTATAAAAGTCCAAAATAGTTAACATTACTAAAAATAGGCCTAAGTCGAAATCCTGTGTGAAGCAACAGGCTTTGACACTTTGACACACTAATACAACTCAACACACTAGATGATTTGACACTTCCTTGCTTCTGTTGAGCAACTTGCTTCGACACAAGGAATTAGAATTCAACAGTAAAATCCTACGGTCATCATCACTATGGTCAATAGCAGCAACAAAGTGAACCAAGTTAATACAATCCACGATGTTAATTGTGCTTGAATGAGAATTTTGTAAAGCTTTAGGTCCCGTGCCAGGAGAAGGCTCCATCTGATCTCTAAAAGCTCCCCAACAAACGGCTCCACAAAGATAAACTCTTTTCTACTAGCTGCAATAATCACCTTCTTGATATTATTCCTTATGACACTCCCAAAGGAAACAAAGTTTTCTGAAAAACTTCAGCATCCACCTGCACAATATACACATATTTGGGAACAACCTCAAAATACTTAACATACATTATCATCTTTTGACATAGAGTTCCATATTCTATTTGTTAAATTCTAGCACAAAGTCAAGCGTCTCTTCCGCCACTAGAACATGGTAACATGCTTTTTTTGGTAAACAACCTCATTTCGAGCATTTTGTATCTTCCATAATAAGGTACACACCAACTGAGAGTTAAAACACTCTATATATTTAAGACAATTCAACAAAGAATCATTTATGTCCAAAGCCTTAGGAGTTTTATATCCCAGAATAGAGGAGAAAAAAATTTGTTTTGCAAAATCACATTGGAGGAACAAGTGATACACAAACTCCAACCCATAGTGACAAAAAATACATAGGGTATCTAACATGATTCCATGTTTAGATAGGTTCACCTTGGTGGGGAGAGTATTCTTAGAAAGTCTCGGTAAGAAGCTTTGAATTTTGGTATGGATCGGGGAGTTCCAAATTTTCTTCCAGAGTTTTTAATGAAAGGTGCTAGAAGGTCCAAGATTCTTGGACAAATTTTCATTGATGCATATATGATATACTAATCTGACTGAATACTCAACATTTTTTTCACCGTTCCAAATTAGTTTGTCTTCTGGCATCCCGAGGGAAATGAGGATACTAATTATTTGTCTAGCTTCATTGTGGTTTAAATAGGCTTGGACCAAGTCACTTTTCCAGATGCCTAAATCCTAAACCCTAAACCCTAAACCCTAGACTCACGCATTGGACTAAAAGGCTTGAAATCAGCATTCTCTGGGAGCCAGTTATCCAACCAAATTCTAACCTTTTCACCATTCTCAATTCTCCATCGCATACCTTGAGATATCAAATCTTTTTCATTAAGAATGCTTCTCCATGCATAACTTGGTGAATTGTTTACAATAGATCCCCTAGGATAATACCTTCCTTTAAAAACTCTCCCCAACAGAGCCTCAAATAATGCTCTTTATAACACCCCATATTTATTAAATTATTTCATTTTAATTTAATTATAATTTTGTGTATTAATTTAATTATTATGTGTGTGTACTTAAATAAATATGAGCGAGAGTGGGGGTGTATGGTCTTATTATACGATGTGGAGAGTAATTAGAGGAAGAGAGAATAACTAGAATTATTTTATTAATTAAAAATAATGATTTGGTTATATCATTGAAATAAACTAAATAGAATAAAAAGAAAACAGAAGTTGTAGACATGTTGAGGGTAAGATGGGGATTAGAGAGAAAATTAAGGGCAAAGTAGGAATATCATAATTAAAATATTAGGTTTTTAGAGTAAAAAGAGAATTAGAAGGGGGAGTTTGACACTACATAGAGAAAAGGTGAAAAAAGGCATGAGGAGGAAGCATGTTAGGGCATAAAAGAGCACCCATCGAAGAAGTTTGAAAGAAATTGCAAGACAAATTTAAGGTAAGGGGGTAGAATAGCTTTTAACAAAAAGAGCTTATGCATGAGAGATAAGGTAGAGAAGTCCTTAGCCTCCAATAGGGATTGTGTAAATTATGTTTTGTTGTGTTGTTGTTGTATGATTTTTTTGTGCTCTATTGAGTGATCTGTGTGCATTCTTGTATTTTGATTTGATACATATGTTGATATCTTTGATAAGAAAAAATTAATATGATAACCCGGATGATGCCATGTTCTTGAATACCTTGTATAAGGTTAAGAATAACTATTTATTTTTGGGATTTCTGCTATGCCTTGTAATTTTGCGATGATTCGTGTTTGTGTCCTTTGGGGTGATTTTTCCGAATAATAACTGAATCATGGTATATACCTGTTTGAAGTCTAATAGGTGTGTTTTTGAAGGTGGTTAGAACTCAAATATGCGACATAGGCAAGTTTTGAAATATATTCAATAGGGAGGAAAGTGTGGAAAATCGTAGGTAGATGAGGGGGTTGACCGCCTTATTTTAGGTATAACTTGAGTTTCGGGACTCAGATTGAGGTACATTTTGAAGTGTCAGAAAGATAACGTGATAATCCTTCTTTTGAAGTAGAGAAATTCGATCTAGAGGCGCTACAAAAGTAGCAGTTTGCTAGTTTGTATACATGAGGCATAGTCAATTTCAGTCATGCGTTTGTCATCATGTTTCAGGCATAACTTGAGTTTTGTAAGTCTTTTTAGGATGTTGTCAATTGCTTTGGAAAGAGGGTTTAATAATATTCCAAACTGGAGAATTTTATAATTTTATCATGAGTATATAATGTTTCGTGCTATTTTAAAGCCGAACATTTTGTTTTAGAGTTTATGCAGAAATTATTGCGATAGGGATGAATTGAAACGAATAGAACTGAAATTTCGTAACTCTGTTGGAGGTACGGTTAAATGAATTTGAAAGAGGGTTTAAATATATTTTAGAATGGAGATTTTCATAATTTTATCATAAGCCTTTAATTTTTCGTGTTATTATGAAGTTAGACAATTTTAGAGTTAAGTATAGAGTTTTGAACAATTTTGAATATGGTGACATTTTATTAACTTTTTAAAGAGTATAAAAGTTCTATTTTATTTGGTTAGAGATGTTATAGAATCATCAGAATTTCTTTTGAGTTGTTTAGAATTGGATATCAGAGTATAGGATACACTTGAGTTGAACTTGAAACACTGTTGACATTATAATGTTACCTTTTGAGTAATATTTTTATGTGTTTAAGATTGTTAAGGAAAAAGAGTTAAAATATAGTTGTTGAGTAATTAATAATAATATTTTAAATTTGAGTTGAAGATATTTATTATTTAGAGTCGTCGATAGAGTTCTTAGAACAACCAATTGAGTTCATAAGAGTTACCTTTATGGACAAAAGTTGACAGTAGAGCATTTTTGAACACCATAGAGTTATTTTAGAGTTGCAAAAGTTGTTGTAGAATTGTTTAGAGTTCCTTGGGAACTATGTTAAGTATAATTATATATTGAAATAACTTTTTATGAGTTAAAAGTATAAAATAAATTAATAAAAATACTCTAGTGAGATGTTTTGAACTCATAAAAATGTTATTTTTAATTCTTTTGACTTTTCGAAACCGTTGACTACCGCTGGGTAGTGCTAGGGGCTTTTTGACGTAACTTAAATGATTACAACTAATTTTTAATTAATTTTATTAATTTTATAGGAGATGGTTATGCATAGACGGGTTGATGATGTTGTGTCAGATCACAATGCTTTCTCTTGAATACTTGTTGACTTTATGAGTATGTTGTGGTGTATCGTTGAGTTAAAAGTGAGTTACATATATGTGAATTAATTATTTTATTGAGTTGAATTATTATATGTGTTGGATTTTGTGTTGCTATGCCGAGTATTGTGTGAGTTGTTGTGGTAATCTAGAAGAGGGGATTATGTGAGTTTGTCAATGCATGTATATTAGGATCAGAAGACGGGTCTTAACACATTGAATTTTGTTAACATGTTCATACATTCATGTTAAGTTATGTCAAGAGGCATGTTCGCTAGTTCAGAAGAGGGGATAAGTGGTTTGTTCCAATCTCAAAAGAGTGGGCTCAAAGGTTGAGAAGAGGGGACCCGGTTTCAGAGAGAACCAAATGTTGAGTTGGTATCACATGTATATGCATAGAGTTGTATAGATGAGTTGCATTTCTTAATGAGTCATATGTACATTTGTTGAGATATATTTGTTGAGTTGTGATTGATTTGGTGAGTTAGATGTAGGAATGTAATTGATATACCGTGATTAAGATTGTGTAGAATATGTTATGTGTTTAATATCCTATCTAGCAGTATATGCTTGTTATTATTAATTGTGATTTTTCACCCTTTTTGTTTAAGTGTTGTCTTTAATAATGCTTCCCAAGAAAGATGGCATTAAACTTATTGATTCCTCGAAATCCCATGCCTCCCAATCCTTTAGCAAGAGCTAATTGTCCCAACTCAGCCAATGTACTTTTCGCTCACCATTCTTTAAACCCCGCTAGAATTTGGCTAATATTGATTCAATTTCTTGGCAGCATGTCTCTGGGAGTTTTTAGCAACTCATTATGTATGTTGGAATTGTTGGTGTAAGCCCTAGAGGCCAATACTTTTGGTATTTGTATCGAATTATTTATTAATAATAAAAGGATTTTTCTTTATTATGTTTGTTTAATAAAGTCCCTAGAATAGCTAGTCCATTTAATGTATCTAGTGTGACTTAATCATGAGATCACATTAAACATAAGGACACTATTCTTAAAGTATCCATAGTCGAGCTTTATTGTGAAGTGGGATAACATTAAAGCATTAAGACTATTATGTATATAAACTGATGATCACATCTCATGGATCATGGATAAGGAGTTATCAAGTCTTAAACATAGGTATGAATATTAAGAGTAATATTTATACTGGATTGACCCGCTATGAGAATACTATATAGAATGTTATGCAAAGTATCATAAGTTATTCTCATGGTGATAATGGTGTATCCCACCCTTCGACCTGAAACCACTATGGACCCTAAATGTAGAGTCGAGTGCCTTATTGCTGATCAAACATTGCCCGTAACTGGATGACCATAAAGACAATTGATGGGTACTCCATGAAGTATGCTAAGGGACATGAGTGACCTAGATGGAATTTGCCCATCCTGCGTAACAGGATAAATATTTATGGGGCCAATATTGAACTGGACAAGGATGACACGGTCTATGCCTTGTGTTCGACATAGACATAAGGGAAAAAGGGTAATTGTACATATAAGTATTATCACAAAAGGATTTGTCAGATCACATGACATTTTCATGTCTTGGGTAGCAGTGATGTGTTGCTAGATACCGCTCACTATTTATTATGTTAAATACGTGATTTAATATAATTGCCAATGCCGCGAAAACCTACAGGGTCACACACAAAAGGACGGATTGATGAGAGATAGAGTAACTAAGGAATACCATAATGTACGGTGCACTTAAGTGAATTGTAGAACATCGTAAGGTACGGTGTACTTAAGTAGAATACGAAATATGGTAAGGTACCACGCGCTTAAGTGATTTTGGCATATTATCAGATATGGGCCATATACACTTGAGTTGGCTTTTTAGCTTTCATCCCACACAAGTGGTTCTATAAATAGAACCCTTGTGTAGAAGCATTTGTATAGTTGCAATTTCATTTCTCTCTCTCTCTCTCTCTCTCTCTCACTCAAAGCCTTCATTCATAGCAGCTGTAAGACCCCAATTTTGTCCCTAAGATCCCTCATGGCATCATAACATTGCATTTGCATAGCCTCAAGGATCATTGAGCATCTTGGTTCCTCTTGCCTTTGGGTGGGACTCCTTGTGAGTGGTTTGAGATCACCAAGCATGCTTGCGTTGTATATCATTGCTTTTCTTATTTTGTTTACTAACCAAAAGCATAAAAATATGTGTCGCATCCGCGAAAAACAATCGGCGGGAAAAAGCAAACAAACAGAACCGCTGTCGCAACCTGAAAAATACAGTGCGAAAAAAAAACAACTGGCGAAAGAAAAAGACAGAAGAGTCGCCACCGTGCGTTATTTATCCCAAGGGAGGGAAAGGAAACGCTCGAAGTAAACCTGAAGAAAAGGAAAGGACAAGACGGGGTCTCGCAACCAAATCTTGGGTTCGGGAGTCGGTTATGCGAAGGGAAGGTATTAGCACCCCTACGCATCCGTAGTACTCTACGGGATCCACTTTTGTAGTTTTCGTCTAAAGGGTGTGGGTTTATCTTGTGCTGTTTGCCACAAAAAAAAAGGGTTAAATGAAAATGACTCGCGCGGATGTCGCATCCACTGCATACGTATCTCATCTGAATATGAGAATCAGAGTCTTCGTAGCTCGGCTGACCTATGGGTTGGGGGATGTGTGCTCGCTAAGACATCGCGTCTTATGCCTACGTATCTCATCTGGCCTGAGAATCAGAGCAAAACGTAGTTCGGCTAACTACAGGGTTATGGATTGGGTTTTGGGCGAACGACGTCACTACGCAATCTACCGGATGCTCGACCTTTGGAGACTTACTCGCCTGTAGTAGAAGGAGTTAACGTGTTGCTTTGGGTTTTAGGGTTTGGGATGCTCGAGGGCAAAAAGGCAGTCCTTGACGAAGGAACCGCGCTACCTGCAGGGATATGAATACAAAACACAAAACATGTATCTCAAAGTAAAATGCCACCAAGGGGCTCAAACGTTGCCTCCTATCGAGGTCTTCCAGCTAGGAAAGCAGTAAAATGCGGGAAAAATGTAAAAGTACCACGCGGATAAAGATCCGAAGTAACAACAATTAGAGGAATGGGAAACCCTGAGATCCTTCCAAGCTAATGCCATCAAAGAAAAGTGAGTCAGTACAGGTAATCGGAATGAACCTCCAAGGGTTATCCCACAAATAAAGTGGGAAACCACGCAAGTTATCCCTGCAAAAGTCATGTGAGCCCTCACAAAAATTCAACAAAAGGGTTAGTGAAACACCATAAGCATTTTTTTCATGATCAACAGTATGGTTTCAGAAAAACTCAAACCCTGTGGCATACACTCAAAAATTAAACGGTTAAACATTCAAGGCATTGTTTATACATTCATATACATATTAAACCCATGGGCAAAGGTAATGGGAATAATGACAAACCTGATTGGAGAGTTTGATTGAAATTGAGTTGCACCCGTGAGGTTTACAAAATAATCTTCAGGGTTTATGTGAGGCAGAGGTGATTCTGTGTAGTTGAGTTCCCTTCGGGGTTTGGAGGCTGCTCTGAACTCCGTTAGGTCTTCTCTCACTATCTTTTTCCTCAGGGTTTTGTTCCAAGGAAACCTCAGAGTATTTTGCTTCTCTTCCTTCTTCTCCTCTTCTGTGTGGCTTTTGTTTCAATGAAACTCTAGTATTTATAGGCTAATATTGGTAGCTTAGTGGGCTTTTGAGAAAGGTCCAAGTCCAAAAATTTTTATTATATTTTATTTATTTATTTTATTATTTTTATTTATTTATTTTTTTGTAAAAAATTATTATTATTATTATTTATTTTTTTGTAATTTTTTTTTTCGTTTTTTTTTTTTTTTTTAGATCTAATTCTGATTGACATGATGAAACGCAATATGAAATGCTAAATGAATGCATGAATGAGGAGGGCAAATTTTGGGGTGTTACAGCTGCCCCTATTCAATCATCAGCTAAACCGGGTAGGATGAAAGCGAACAGCTTATCAGACAAACGGGGTGAGCTGTGATTGAATACCAAAGATAGGCCGAAAATTTGCGCTCCGAGAACACCACAAAAACACGAAAATACACCGCGCTGTTTATTTTTCTTCCGATCCTCTGGCTTAATCTGGAGTGTCGATCCTCTGGCTGAACCTATACTCAATTTAATCCTCTGGTTGGATATTACTTTTGATCCTCGGGCTGGATACGAATTTGATCTTCTGGCTAGATCTTCTTCGATCTTCTGGCTAGATCTCCTCCGTTTCGATTCTCTGGCTGAATCTATTTCCTTTGATTCTCTGGCTGAATCCATTTTCGGTCTTCGGGCTAGACCTGACTTTGATCTTCTGGCTAGATCTGGAGTGTCGATCCTCTGGCTGAATCTGAACTTAATTTGATTCTCTGGCTGAATCTACCTCGATCTTCTGGCTAGATCTGAATTGTTTCGATTCTCTGGCTGAATCTATTTCGATCTTCTGGCTAGATCTGAATTGTTTTGATGATAAATTCCCATCATTAGGATCCCGCATCTGAGGCATGCGCTGGTTGACCCTCTTTTGAAATCTACACCCAACCTTCATATTAGATATGCAGCTTCGAGAATATTCCACTTTTGGGCTTCGTACATATTCTTCGGGCTAGAACATATTGTAACGACTCCCCAATTAGACTTGCTGGGGAAATAAAGCTTGTAGGCGACTTCACTGGGGAATCTTCAAAATGACCCTCAGGCTGGACCACTAGAACACGATTCTCAGGCTGAATCTTCGAAATGGACCCTCAGGCTGGATCACTGGAACACGATTCTCAGGCTGAATCTTTAAAATGACCCTCAGGCTGGATCACTGGAAAACGATTCTCAGGTTGAATCTTCAAAATGACCCTCAGGCTGGATCACTGGAAAACGATTCTCAGGCTGAATCTTCAAAACGACCCTCAGGCTGGATCACTCACGCTTGATCCTCTGGCTGGATCTCATGACCTTGGTTGTAAAGTAATTCTTCAGTCTGCTTGGAAGAACCTGTTTATCAGCTTATGTGTATGCTTGATATGATATGCATGCGAATGCAAATGCTATGCATGGTGTAAAAAGAAATCTGCTTGGGGAAGCAAACTCCGGTAGGGAACAGATCGCTGTATCAATCCTTGAATGCTCTGTGGGGAATGATCCGTCTGCCGGGACCAATGAGCCACCAAAAATAAGTTGGTTGCTTGAAAAGTTGACCTTGCGGGGGGAGTATCAACTATGGAAGCTTTGTTCGGCGAGGCTCTGTGAGGAGAGTCTGTGGGGAAAACACTTCCTGGGGAAATGTCGTAGGAAACGACCTTTGCTGGGTATATGAACTTGCTAATCGTCCTCAAGCTGGGGATTAGAACAAATCTGTTAGAAATAATCTGCTGGGGATGAGATGAACACTGGGAACACCACCCTTTTGTCCGTTGGGCATGCAACCACTCCGCTGTTGCTAGGAAGATACATTCTGACACCGTCAACTCCGCTGGGGATAGACAGTCTGGATACTGTCAACTCTACTAGGGATAGACAGTCTGGATATTGTCAACTCTACTGGGGATAGACAGTCTGGATACTGTCAACTCTACTGGGGATAGACAGTCTGGATACTGTCAACTCTGTTGGGGAACATGCTCTGCTGAGGAGAGACTTTGTCAACCGCCTGGGGATGAGGATTCATGACTTGGCATCCGGTTCCTGTGACCTGCAACCAAAAATACATGTATGCCTCGGGGGAATTACTCGGTTTGAATTCACCGTTCGGGATTAAGCACATTCAAAGCAATTTTTAAATGTTTTCCTGTGCAAATCATCTGCAAAAGCCACCATTATGTTCATATGCAATATGTTTTATCAAAAATTCGGACATTTTTGCAAACAAACTGATAAATGAAAAATAAAGAGGCTCTTTAATTGAATTATTCGACTCTTACTGGGGAGAAAATTTGTGCCAGGAATAGGCGAGGGTATCAGGAAGCTGATCCCTGAAAAGAGGTGATCGCTATAAAAAGAGAACTATCCTAATGGCAATGTGGAAACGGGGTCCCACTGAGTTTCGACTCTGCTATGACTCGTATGTCCTCAAGACGCTCTGCTCATCTTGCTTTCTGAAGTGGATGATTAGTCGATCTTTAACCTTCGAAGATTGCCGGATTGAATGAAACGGTGATATAACACTGATGAACTCAGATCATAGTCATTCGCTTATTCCCTAACTTTTGCGTGGACCGCCCTTTTGGGTTTTCAATCCACCGGGATACCCTTTTTTTGTCTTGAGCCGCCCTTTCGGGTTTTCGACTCACCGGGTGTACATTTGTTTTATTTTTATATCCCTAATTTTTGCCCGAACCTCTTTATTCTCTTTTTTTGGTTCGTCGGAATGCCCTTTTTTTGCCTGGACTATTCTTTTTATCGTCCAGCGGGTCTATTTTATGCGAAGTATTTTTTAACTGCGTCTGAGTTGACAGGGGACGGGAATCCTTCGCCATCCATGGTTGTTAGCATCAAAGCTCCGCCATAGAAAATCCTTTTAACCACGTACGGACCCTCATAGTTCGGTGTCCATTTGCCCCTGTGATCTGTGTTGGGAGGAAGAATTCTTTTGAGTACCAATTCACCGACTCGATACTCCCGAGGGCGCACTTTCTGACCAAATGCTTTCTTCCTTCGTCTCTGACCGAGATACATCAATTCTGGGTACGTAGTTCCAGCATAGCACCATTTCCCGTTGGTTTGATTGATGACCAAAGCTGAATCTCCGTATACATCCAGGGTTTTAATCTGTATATTGACGGCTTCCTCAAGTCTTAGGATACAAGCTTCGTATTTGGCTTCATTGTTGGTGCAGGGAAAAGTTATTCTGGCACCAAATGGCATATGAACCCCCTTCCGGTGTGATCAACACTATACCAACTCCGCGACCATTGACGTGGACCGCCCCATCAAACATCATAACCCATTGGGATTCAGGGTCAGGCCCCTCCTCCGGGAGTGGTTCCTCTCAATCTTTCGATTTGAGAAACATGATGTCCTCATCAGGAAAGTCAAACCTCATAGGTTGGTAATCATCAATCGGTTGCTCTGCAAGATAGTCTGACAAGACACTTCCCTTGATGGCTTTTTGTGAAGTGTATTGGATGTCATACTCTGTCAGTATCATTTGTCACCTAGTAACCTTCCCGGTAAGTGATGGCTTTTCAAAAATATACTTGACTGGATCCATTTTTGATATCAATAGAGTCGTGTGAGTCAACATATACTGTCTTAGTCGGCGAGCCGCCCATGCCAAAGCGTAGCAAGTTTTCTCGAGCAATGAGTATCTTTGTTCACAGTCGGTAAACTTTTGCTAAGGTAGTATATTGCATGCTCTTTTCGACCTGACTCGTCATGCTGACCGAGCACACAACCCATTGACCTTTCTAACACAGTCAAGTACATGATCAACGGTTTTTTTCTCTCGGCCTGTAGACTGGCCT
This sequence comes from Lathyrus oleraceus, assembly GCF_024323335.1. Lineage (NCBI taxonomy): Eukaryota > Viridiplantae > Streptophyta > Magnoliopsida > Fabales > Fabaceae > Lathyrus > Lathyrus oleraceus. Next base: position 309,608,274 of record NC_066581.1, read on the forward strand.
CGATCTTGATTTCTTTCTTGTCGTCTTCGGTACCGATGTTGACGGTCTCAATCACCTCCTGATAAGGTGTAATAGCTCGGTCCTCCTGTTTCAACAATCTGGCTAACCCTTCAGGCAATTCACAAACTTCCTCAACCCCTTCTTCGGCTTGATAGATAGGATTGTCGAAGTCATACTTGGCCATAGCAGTGCCGTTAGCAGTGAGATCCGAGTGGTCGGCTCTGCATGATGGAGGATCATGCTTTACCTTAGAATGAGAGAGATTTTTTTTGAAAGAAAGGAAAAACGAAAAAAGAAACATTGCCATTTTTTTTGTAAAAAGTAAAAAAACTGAAAGAAAGAGAACACAAAATTGTTTGCAAAAGCCGTCCTTTATTGATGATAAAAATAATTGCGAAATGTAAGTAAATGGATGGCCCTACAAATGAGCCGTTACACCTTGGGCAAAGTGTAAGACTTTATTATGCATGTAATAAAGGAAAACAATAAAAATCACTCTTTCAGTAGAGTAACCCAGACGGTTTTTTCAGACGACCAATTGTCGAACTTTTCTCCCGGGACACACGGGCGAATCCAGCTATCTAAGTCACAGTCGCTGTCAGCCTTGTCTTCATCTGCAGCATTGACGATGTGGGGAGAAACCAAACCCCCGCTGGAGAAAGTACCCGTTTCATTCTTCTGAGATCCCGGAGCATACTCCAATCCAAACTTGTCTTCTTTGATGACTGGCTCCACAAATTTGCCCCAACCTTGGGCATTACCAGCTTTAACCACTTCGACAGCTTGCTTGTATGAAGAGATAGAAGTCCCGACCTTCTCAAACTCAGGTGAAAAGACAGCTTCGGGCGCGACCTCATTGATGTTTGTAGTTTCGAAGCCCTGACACAGCATCTCATGCATCTCGCCATCCATCTCTACATACTTAAATGTAGACAGGTGGCTAACAAAAATATCCTCTTCACCACATACAGTGACGATCTGACCTTCTAGTTCATATTTGAGCTTCTGGTGGAGGGTAGAAGTAACAGCACCGACAACATGAATCCAAGGCCGACCTAGCAGACAGCTGTAGGCAGACTGGATATCCATCACATAAAAGGTGCTCTTGAACACCTGCGGTCCAATCTTAACTGGCACCTCAACTTCGCCAAAGACAGATCTCTTAGAGCCATCAAAAGCCCTCACAACTAAGTTACTTGGCCTCAGGATGATGCCATCGCAATCCAACTTCATTAAGGCTTTCTTTGGAAGAACATTCAGAGAAGAGCCTGTATCAACCAAAACATGGGAAAGCACCACCCCTTTGCACTCCATTGTGATATGCAAGGCTTTGTTGTGATTCCTGCCCTCAGGTGTCAGGTCATTATCGGTGAAACCTAGCCCCCGGCTAGCGTTTACATTGGAAACTACCGACTCCAGCTGGTTAACAGTTATCTCCGGTGGAACATAGGCCATATTCAGTACTTTCAACAAGGCTGCTCTGTGCGCCTCAGAGCACAGAAATAGTGAGAGAATGGAGATCTTTGAGGGTGTCTGATTTAGCTGGTCGACTACCTTGTAGTCACTTTTCTTGATAATCCTCATAAACGCATCCACTTCCTTCTCGAATGCGGTCTTAGGAGGATCTTCCTCAGTAGTAACCTCTTCGGTGGATACCTGTTTCCCTTTAGCCTTGGCAGCTGCCTCGGCTTCAGTATTCGCGCGTAATGTTGATGGTGCAAATAGGCGTCCACTATGAGTGAAGCCACCAACTCCTCCGACATTGTCTACAGCGGAGCTACCGATGTCAATGTCTTCTTCGTTAACTTTCTGCCCCTGGCAGTAGATATCAGCCCCATAGTGCCACGGGGTAGCACTGTCTTTCTCATACGGAACAGGTCCTGGTACCGTGATGGTGATTGGACCAACCAAAGTCGGTTGAGGGCTGTCAGGGTAAATTGTGACTGGTGCTGAACTTTCGATGTTCACCGCTGCTGGTTCTGTACTTTCTGGGAAATATATTATTGTCGGAGCGAGTCTCTCGGGAACATATATTTCTTCAGGAGTGAAATAAAACGTCACTGTCGACACATCATTCTTTACTGGACGGGCCTGATCGAACTGAAGACAACCTTCATCTATCAGTTGCTGAATACCCCTTCTCAAACTGTCACATCCGTTCTCGGCAGCTTGACAATTTCTGCACTCTTCCCCACAGCCCGGAAAATCTATCCTTTCAGAAGTCGGTCTTTAACCACCGATAACGAAGTCTTCACCTTAGTCACATCAGAAACCAAATTCAAAGTTTCCCCACTATCAACAGCATTAATCCTCTGCCCGCCGTGAGCCGGCATCGGGTTCTGGATAACATTAGGCACCGGAGCAAAATTGATAGCCTGGGTATCTCTCAGATCTTGTACCTTTAACTGGAGAGCCTTGCAATTATCTGTAGTATGGCCAGGTGCGTTGGAGTGAAAAGCACATCTGGCGTTGACATCATAACCTCTAGGCAAATTATTGGGATCGATTGGTGGGGCCAGAGTTCTCAACGTAACCAGATTCATGTCAATCAGCTTGGGAAGTAATACTGAATAAGGCATTGGGATTGGCTCGATGACCCGGTCCGTCTGCCTTGGACGTTGTTGATAATGTTTCTGCTGACCCGGATTACCTCCTTGTTGTTGATTGTTGTACCTGGGTTGTTGTTGCGGATGATATTGCAGTTGAGGAACAGGTGTTGGAATGGTGACTGCGGCCCCTTGATCTTGGTAATAATTAGGGCGTCCTTTACTCCTGCCTCTGCCGGCATACACAACGCTTGCCTCGCCTTCTTTTCTTCGCTGACCGTTACCAGCAAACGGTCTCTTGGGACCTGATGGGTTGGAAACACTATTGTCTTGAATTCGGCCCATCTTCAACAGACTCTCGATTCTTTCTCCAGCAATTACTATCTCTGCAAAGCTGATTGACGGGCAAGCGGCCAATCTCTCAATATAATTGCCTTGAAGAGTGTTCATGAACATGTCCGCCATCTCCCTTTCAGACATAGGGGGTTGGACGGACGCAACAATCTGTCTCCAACGCTGAGCATACTCTCTAAAAGTTTCCTTGGCAGTCTGAGACATACCTTGCAACAAGGTCCGATTTGGAGCCATGTCCAAGTTGTATTGATATTGCTTGACAAAAGCCTCTGCCAAGTCTTTCCAGCTCTTGATGGTAGTACGAGACAAATGAGAATACCATTCACGAGAAGCTCCAGTTAGACTGTCTTCAAAATAGTACATCCACAGCTTTTCATCTTCCGTGTGAGCTCCCAACCTTCCCAAATAAGATTGGAGATGAGTGCGTGGGCAAGAAGCCCCGTTGTATTTCTCAAAAGTAGGGGGTTTGAACTTGTGAGGAATCCTTACTCCCTGAACCAGACCAAGATTTGTGACATCAAAACCTAAGGAATTTTGAGACTCCAAAGATTTGAGCTTCTCAGCAAGCTCATCCATACGGCGAGTGGTCTCGAGGGCTTCGTCGTGCAAAGAAAATTGATCATACTGACAATCTTCAGTAACGGGGTGCCCGTTAATCCGAATTCCTTGATTCACATTGTACCTTCCGCCAATACCATTTCCAACATTCCCTGTGTTGCCAACATTACCCGGGTTTCCATCAGCATTTGCGTTACCCGCGTTACCAGTGTTCACAGGGTTATCAGCGTTCCCAGGGTTTCCCTTAGCATTTAGTATCTCCACCTCCGGATCGTGTCTCGGTTGCTCAACCAATTCCCTCAGCTTTTCCTGACCTGCTGCCATACCAGTCATCAATGTCATGAACTGATCCATCCTTTCACGCATATCAGCCAGCTCTTTCTGTACTTGGTCCATCGCTAGTCGTGGACGGTTTTCCTTTGTCGGGTATCTGTGAACTTGCTTGGGACCAATAACTGCCTGATACAGGGAACAAACATTAGACACTGCGGTGACACCTGCAAAACAGACAAGGGTTAATATGCATGGTATGCGATGCACTGCTTGTTCAGTTTTAAGGCACCCCCGTTTTGAAAGGGAATACCCTGCAAATGAATAAGCATGAGATGTTGGATGCAAATATGCAGATGATATTATGCAATGCAAAGGCATGTCAATCAGAATTGATGGACCCGCTTGAACATCTGTCAGGTTGCACTGTCTGGAGAGAAATTAAGAGCACACCAAACAAAGGTCATGGGATGGATCATGTTATCCTTAATATCAACCACCCATTTTGGTGGATTATGGTTTACACCTTATCAACACCCGAGTTTCATTGATATTAAGGATACCTGATCGGATTAACCATGAATCAAGGGTTTGTTGCAAGTCACGAGCATGGAGTTTAGGTTAAGAACCACCCAAAAGGAATGTACTAAGGTTTAAACCTGCCAAACATGTTCTACAAAAGGTTCCTATAGTCATAATCCCATCTTTCAGATATTATCAGAGGAACGACTACTCGTATTCCAACAATATTCTCAAGAGAGACTCTTATGAGTGTAGTATCGCGTAACAATCGTATCAAATCTTACATTTGAACGACTTTCGCACTACGTCCTACGAATAGGCCAAGATGGGTTTGGTAAACTAAGGTCCTTGGCTTCTTAGGTCTATATTGGAACAAGTAATGTCTAACCACAACTTACTTATGTGACATTATTGATCTCAACATGACCTCCACCAAGTGAATGGGCTTGCAAGTCAACTCGCTAAGGAATACTCCACACAAGTTGACAGGACTATGCCATTCTCCTATCTTAAGTGCATTCGAGTTCGGGTATAGAACTCATCTCACAAAGATCACCAAGCAGCCAGCCAACAGAAACAGCAATGATATATACACAATGCAATAAGGTAAAGCAGGTAAATAAATAACTGCACAAAAGCATGAACACCCAATAAACAAACAAACTACAAAAGCTAGGAGGGATTCGCTTAGGGCAGATGGACCAGCAAGAGGTCAACTTTGTTGTCCCTAGCAGAGTCGCCAGCTGTCGCAACCTGAAAAATACAGTGCGCGAAAAAACAACCGGCGAAAGAAAAAGACAGAAGAGTCGCCACCGTGCGTTATTCATCCCAAAGGAGGGAAAGGAAACGCTCGAAGTAAACCTGAAAAAAGGAAAGGACAAGACGGGGTCTCGCAACCAAATCTTGGGTTCGGGAGTCGGTTATGCGAAGGGAAGGTATTAGCACCCCTACGCATCCGTAGTACTCTACGGGATCCACATTTGTAGTTTTCGTCTAAAGGGTGTGGGTTTATCTTGTGCTGTTTGCCACAAAAAAAAAGGGTTAAATGAAAATGACTCGCGCGGATGTCGCATCCACTGCATACGTATCTCATCTGAATATGAGAATCAGAGTCTTCGTAGCTTGGCTGACCTATGGGTTGGGGGATGTGTGCTCGCTAAGACATCGCGTCTTATGCCTACGTATCTCATCTGGCTTGAGAATCAGAGCAAAACGTAGTTCGGCTAACTACGGGGTTATGGATTGGGTTTTGGACGAACGATGTCACTACGCAATCTACCGGATGCTCGACCTTTGGAGACTTACTCGCCTGTAGTAGAAGGAGTTAACGTGTTGCTTTGGGTTTTAGGGTTTGGGATGCTCGAGGGAAAAAAGGCAGTCCTTGACGAAGGAACCGCGCTACCTGCAGGGATATGAATACAAAACACAAAACATGTATCTCAAAGTAAAATGCCACCAAGGGGCTCAAACGTTGCCTCCTATCGAGGTCTTCCAGCTAGGAAAGCAGTAAAATGCGGGAAAAATGTAAAAGTACCACGCGGATAAAGATCCGAAGTAACAGCAATTAGAGGAATGGGAAACCCTGAGATCCTTCTAAGCTAATGCCATCAAAGAAAAGTGAGTCAGTACAGGTAATCGGAATGAACCTCCAGGGGTTATCCCACAAATAAAGTGGGAAACCACGCAAGTTATCCCTGCAAAAGTCATGTGAGCCCTCACAAAAATTCAACAAAAGGGTTAGTGAAACACCATAAGCATTTTTTTCATGATCAACAGTATGGTTTCAGAAAAACTCAAACCCTGTGGCATACACTCAAAAATTAAACGGTTAAACATTCAAGGCATTGTTTATACATTCATATACATATTAAACCCATGGGCAAAGGTAATGGGAATAATGGCAAACCTGATTGGAAAGCTTGATTGAAATTGAGTTGCACCCGTGAGGTTTACAAAACAATCTTCAGGGTTTATGTGAGGCAGAGGTGATTCTGTGTAGTTGAGTTCCCTTCGGGGTTTGGAGGCTGCTCTGAACTCCGTTAGGTCTTCTCTCACTATCTTTTTCCTCAGGGTTTTGTTCCAAGGAAACCTCAGAGTATTTTGCTTCTCTTCCTTCTTCTCCTCTTCTGTGTGGCTTTTGTTTCAATGAAACTCTAGTATTTATAGGCTAATATTGGTAGCTTAGTGGGCTTTTGAGAAAGGTCTAAGTCCAAAAAATTTTATTATATTTTATTTATTTATTTATTTTTTTGTAAAAAATTATTATTATTATTATTATTTTTTTTGTAAATTTTTTTTTTCTTCTTTTTTTTCGTTTTTATTTTTCGCTTTTTTTTTTTTTTTTTTTTTTTTTAGATCTAATTCTGATTGACATGATGAAATGCAATATGAAATGCAATATGAAATGCTAAATGAATGCATGAATGAGGAGGGCAAATTTTGGGGTGTTACAGCCGCCACCGTGCGTTATTTATCCCAAAAGAGGGAAAGGAAACGCTCGAAGTAAACCTGGAAAGGAAATGGTCTTACGACCGGAGATTGCAAGGATCGGGAGTCGGTTACGCAAGGGGAAGGTATTAGCACCCCCTCACGTCCGTCGTACTCGACGGGATCCACGCTCAGAAGAATAGAAGAAAGGTTGCTAAAGACTGCTCAAACACTGCACACACGCTGGAAACAAACATAGATGAAACGGAAGAAGGGGACTCGGCAGGATATTGCATCCTGGGCCTACGTAGTCTGTTAGACACGGACATCAGAGTCGACGTAGTTCGGGGATATGGGAAACATGCTCGCTAGGATGTCGCATCCTATGCATACGTATCTTCTCTGACCGGAGAAGAATCAGAGCACTCGTAGCTCGGCTAACGCACGCAAAACAAAACACAAACAGGAAACCGACTGCCAATCGATGGACTTACGTCAGACTCCAACAAGCAAACAAGACACAGGAAACCAACTGCCAATCGCTGGACTTATGTCAGACTCCAAACACACACAAAGGGGGTTGAAAAAGAAAAGGGCGCCCGGAGAGATCAGCTCATCTCCTGCCTACGTACCTCATCTGGTATGAGGATCAGGGCGACGTAGTTCCCCTTAACAGGGAAAGAACTTCTATCCTAACCAGAGATTGGGAAATGACAAACTAGAAGGGAGCCTGACTCGAGCCTAATAGTTATCATGTAATCCACAATGGCCCTAGGTTGAGGTTTCTATCCTAACTTGCACAGGAAGCAAGCTATCCTAAACAGCACAATCAAACAAATACAAGCACAATAAAGCAAGCACACACACTGTATGCAAACAATTGGGCTCATACAAGGCTAGGCTGCAGAAACAAGCCAACTGGAATGGGGTGTTTTTAGCTCTTAACCCTAACATTGAGAGTTAGGGTGAAGCAGATGAAATGGGAAGTGAGGGTAAGACCTCACAACTCTTATCCCTGGCCTGGGAGAGCTTGAATCAAATAGAAAGTGTGGGAGTCCAGAATGTAGGAACTCTTCCCCACAAATGACTGACACAACAAGATTTTGGGTTCTTTTTCACAATGTATCAACACATGGTGTGAGCAAAGTGAATGACACAACTGAATAGCAGGGGATGGATTGCACATCCCTTTTATCTGCCAATTGCCTCTTAAGAGGACTTTACCTGCTTGGCACAAAATTAAACATCCACAAACATTGCCTCTTAAGGAGGGCTTCAGACAGCTGCCTGCCAAAGTAACATGACAGGTCTTCCAGACTACATGAAGATCAAGGGATTATACCTCAGTGGTATGCCAACCACAAGCAATAGCAAAGCAAAGTTCAAATGAACTTAAAGCAACTTAGGTACCTCTTGAAGAACAATTCCTTGTTTTGCGCGATTCAAAGCTCCAGATGCTTCTAATCCACTCCAGAATACTTGATATGATGTTTGATGATGAATTGGAAGCTTGGAAACTTGTAGATCTAGCTTAATTTTGAACTTCCATATTTGAGTTCTTGAACTTCAATCACTTGATTCTTGCACGAATTCCACGAACCAACACTTGATTCACACTATAATCAACTCACTGATCATGAATCTCCAACAAAAAAACAAGTGCTATGTTCAAGAAATTTGAATTTTGGTTTGAAGAAAGTTTTGGAGGGAGAGAGAATTTTGGATCTAGAAATGTGAATTGTGATTAACCTCCTTCAATTCTGTTATGATTAGAGTATTTATATGCTTTCTTAATCACCTTGCTAATCCATGTTTAGTTTGGTTAATGAAAATAAGGTGTTTTGCAAAAATCTCAAAATGCATGGTGCATGTACTAATTGCACGTGAACAGTACCTTTCCCTTCATCAAAGTCACTTAAAATGATCTTTTAAACACAATGGCAATGGTAGAAAGTCCATACAATGCACCATTTTTTAATTTTGCAATTTCCCTCCAAAAAAGGCATGGATATGCAAGTGATCATGTAATGAGATTTTATGTAATGTGATGCATGATTTGAAAATTAGAGGTCAAGAGAAGAATATTGCAAAAAGAACCACTCAATTTGAAGCTTTGGTTCAAAAGTTATGCTCATTTGAAGTTCCATGTGTACTTGGCAATGATTGGATCATATCTCCTCAACCATTCATTATAAATTCATGATCTTGGACTTTTTGGAAATGGGAGAGAGAGGTCTTCAACTTTCATGTTGGACAAAATTTCATTTGAAGCTTCCTTGATGTTGGAAAGTTGAGTTGAAGTTGGATCAAAATCTTGCCATTTTGGGAAACTTTCAATTATAGGTCACTTTCCATTTTTGGAAAGTTTTGACTTGACCTCAAATTCTTCAACCTTGATCTTTGGCATGATGAATAATCATTGTTTGGACATGAATGAGATGTTGAAACTCATTTCTCCACCTCCTAGCCCTCAGTTCTTGCACAGTTGACTTTTATGGTTGACATATTACTTGAACATGCACAGATGATTTTGAGCCTCAACCACTTGATGAAATGGCACCAAAATGAACCCTAATTTGTACAAGCTCAATAAAATCAATACGAGGATCTCCATCTCAATAAAGACCTCATCTCCTTGAGAATCCCTGACTGGTAGAATTCCATTGATTAGGGTTGACCAGAGGTCAAAACCCTAATCCCAAGGAACATGATCAGGCACAATGAACCCCTTGAGGATGATAAGACCATGATGATGATGTACCATTACCAATAAGATAATGCTCAAACTCCTTGAGGGACCAAGAAACCCTAATTGAAGCACAAACCTCAGATGATTGATCAATTCAACAAGACCCTCATGCTTGAATCTCTCGACCTCTCTATCTTCTGAGAAAGACTTTGGAGGATGACTTGTGTATTCTCACATGATATGCAAAGATGCAATGACTAATGCCCTAAAAGTGAAATGTAATATGTTAAACTAGTCCCAAGAGAGGAGGGAAAATTTTGAGGTGTTACAGCTGCCCCTATTCAATCCACTGTGAACCTGTCGATATGAATAGCCTTGGCTTTCAGATGATCAAGGTGAAGAGTGATTGAATACCAAGAACAGACGAACAATTTGCGCTCTGATGGGAAATAATTAACACTGCCTGTCAGAATCGGCAAAGAAATGATCTCAAAAGAAGAAAAATCCGTCTGGTACGGAGACAGTCGGCCTGAACACCGAAACAGAATGTTGACCTGGATACCAAAATAAACGGTAACACAGGAATAACTTTGGCCTGAACGCCGCATCCGCTGGGGATTATTATTATTATTATTTCTTTTACTTTTTCTTGAACCCCGAAACTTTCTGATTGATTTCCTCTTTTTCATTTTTCTTGAACCCCGAACAAATATTTTCTTTCGCGTGAATGATCCAGGATCACCGCAGTTGAACCCCGACACCTTCATAGTAGTCTTGTTTGCCAAAAAATGAACCCCGCTCTCCAACTGAACCCCAGTCGCCTGACGATAACTCGTGATCACCATTGTGAACCCCGTTCTCCAGAAAACACCCCGTGTCTCCCTTTCTCCATTTGGACCCCGCTCTCCAGAAAATGCCCAGCATCTCCTCCTCTTCATTTGAACCCCTTTCTCCATTTTCTTGTGATAATTCCGCTGGCAACGTCGGAAATAACACCAAAACACCACTCTGATGGCGACATATCAGAGGGTACACCTTCACGAAAGGAAGGTAACATGTGCATCTCTTCCTCAGAAGACACCCATAACGACCTCTGTTGGCCTCAGCCAAAGTCTAAGGTGACACATGATCAGAAGACGCTCCTGAGGACCTCATCCCGGATATAATCTTCAACTCCAATCTCTATTTGAACCCCATTCTCCAGAAAATGCCGCAACACTTCCCTCTCTCCAGTTGAAACGTATTTTCGTGCTGATCGCGTAACGTTCTTTGATTTTATTTCCATCTCCGTCCGACGGAAAATTTTCCACCAATATCGCACTACTGGGGAATATTGTTGCTCCAACTTCATGATGCTAAACTCCTCAGAGTAACATCTTCACCATCCGGCGAAACCAATTCCCAAACGGTAACCACGGCTTGAGTAACTGATGCTTGCAATGCTGATGTTGATCCTCCAACCAGCGAAACCACTTCTCAAACGGTAACCACGGCTTGAGACTAGCTTATGCTCGCAACTATGATGCATGATTTTTTTTCAGCGTCATGCTCCATAACTATGGAAATGCTACGCAATTAGGTATGCAATATGCCATGCTTATCTAAATGATGAATGCATAAAAAGTATCCCCCTCAAGGGACTCTTCTGTGGAGCTCGAGGCACTCTTCTGAGGAACTCATTAACGCTTCCATATCCACTGTAACACCCTTCTAAAATACCCCAAATATTTAATTAAATAACAATATATCAATCAGAGTAAATATGCAATTAAGGGTGTCACACAATCATTTCACACCATTCATCAAAGTAGCTTGTCGTGCTCATTTATTTATCAAATAAAACATTTGCAAAATACGCAGCGGATAGAGATCAAATCGATCATGCAAATCATGTAACACATTACATGTAAAATGGTTCACAACCAACAATAAACATTTAAAACATCCCATCCCGATGTTACATCTACCAGAGCATGACCCACTAAGGAACTACACTAGACTCCAAGCACTAGCTCCTCCTCAATCACTGCTCGTTACCTGAAAAATAGTTGTAAGGGTGAGTTCCTCAATCGATATAATAAGCATTATAAAATATCATGCAATGTTAAGTAATTTAACACATTTCATCACCCTAATCATATCACACATGCAGTAACGACACATCAACTCAAATATCATACTCAATGCCAACACAATTCATACTCAATGCCAACACAAACACACGCATAATATTGGAATACATCCATTCATATTATACGTCATACATACATTATGCAATGAGACTCCATGCATGCGGTACCGACTATTCGTGAACATATAGTTCAACTTCACCGACCAAATCCAGGTACGGCTACCAAGCTCACTAGTCCCACTCATTTGAGACCTAGTGACTCACATCATTAATTCCTCACCATGGGAATTAGCTACCACCCCAAGGGCCATGCTATGCACGCTAATCACCTAGCATGCAAACATCAACAACAGTCCAAAATGACTAACATCACTAATTCCTCACCATGGGAATTAGCTACCACCATAAAGGCCACATTATGCTATGCCAAATCACCTAGCATGCAACCTCAACAACAATCCACAATGGACCTATGCTCACACTCTAAGCCATAAAACAGTCCATCCACAATTACATACATAACATATACATTCACAACATTATGCATATTTTCACACATCATCATCATATTTATCACCTAATCATGTTATGTCATGCCAAATAATTCAGTCACAGTATTAGCACACTCTACTAATACCTATCCTACTCAAAACAACGGGAAATAATCCCTACTATATCACACACCGATACAGGTCAATCACCAATTATGTTCACAACATTAAAATACCAATTTTCCCACTTTTCAACAGTGTTAACCGGTTAACGCCCTGGGTTAACCGGTTAACGCAGACCAAAACACGCTTCCTGGCAAAACTTAACAGTGTTAACCGGTTAACGCCCTGGGTTAACCGGTTAACGCAAACAGAACAACAATTTTCACAAATCACAACAGTGTTAACCGGTTAACGCCCTGGGTTAACCGGTTAACGCAAGCAAAACAGCAATACTTCACAATTCCTAACAGTGTTAACCGGTTAACACCCTGGGTTAACCGGTTAACGCAAGACAGAAAGCTGTTCCTGCGCTAACACGAAGCAGAATGCAGAATTCTCCGCATTTTCCGCCGTTGGAGGACTTCCGGACCTCCGATTTCAATTCCGTAAAAAGCTACACTTTCGGGAAATCAAGACTCATCCAATTACAGAGTCAATTACAGTTTTAACACAACTTATCCAACACCATTTTTCAGCATTCAACATCCCAATTAGGGTCAAATCAATGGCTTATCACTACCCATTACATGTTAACCCATAATACCCATTAAACGACGATAAACCCCCCTTACCTGAGTTAATCCGGCGAATCTTTAAGCTTCAAGCTTTTCTCTTCTCCAACCTTCTTCCTCTTGCTCTGCCTCTTTGCCCTTTTCCTCTTTTCAGCCGCTTCTCTGCTTTCACGTGAAAACTCTTTTTACCAAAATGGAACTCTTTTTCTTATTTCCAACTTATATATATATTTTCCAATAATTATTATTCCAATAATAATAATAATAATAATATTCCAATAATTCCAATTATTCAATTAAATTAATAAATATAATATTAACTTAAATTAAATAATTATCTTATTTTTATCGGGGTGTTACAACTCTCCCCCACTAAAAGAGTTTTCGTCCTCGAAAACATACCTCAAGCGAATAACTCCGGATAAGACTCCTTCATCTGACTCTCAAGTTCCCAAGTCACATTGCCACCTGCTGGTCCTCCCCAAGCTACCTTTACCAAAGCAATCTCTTTACCCCGCAACTGCTTCAACTCTCGATCCTCGATCCTCATAGGTGATGTTTCAACAGTCAGGTTATCTCTCACCTGTACATCATCTACTTGGACCACATGCGACGGATCAGGAATGTACCTCCTCAACTGAGACACATGAAAAACCTCATGCAAATTCGCAAGTGACGGCGGTAAAGCGATACGATAGGCTACCTCCCCTATCCTCTCCAAAATCTGATAAGGACCAATAAATCGAGGTGTCAACTTCTTCGACTTCAAAGCTCGACCAACCCCAGTTATCGGAGTAACACGAAGAAACACATGATCTCCCTCTTGGAACTCAAGTGACTTCCTCCTCTTGTCGTGATAACTCTTCTGACGACTCTGAGCAATCCTCATCTTCTCCTGAATCATCTTAATCTTTTCCGTAGTCTGTTGAACAATCTCCGGTCCAACCACAACACTCTCACCAGACTCATACCAACATAAAGGCGTCTGACATCTCCTACCATACAAAGCTTCAAACGGTGCCATACCAATGCTCGAATGAAAACTATTGTTGTAGGTAAACTCAATCAAAGGTAAGTAACAATCCCAAGCACCTCCCTTTTCCAAAACACAAGCTCTCAAAAGATCTTCTAGTGACTGAATCGTCCTCTCAGTCTGACCATCAGTCTGCGGATGATATGCAGAACTCAATCTCAGCTTAGTTCCCAAAGCCCTCTGCAAACCTTCCCAGAACTTCGATGTAAATCTAGGATCTCTGTCCGAAACAATACTCGACGGAATACCATGCAAACTTACAATTTTCTCAATATACAACTCAGCTAATCTCTCTAACGGATAATCCATTCTGATCGGAATGAAATGAGCCGATTTTGTCAATCTGTCAACAATCACCCAAATAGCTTCAAAATTCTTAATCGTCCTCGGTAAACCCGAAACAAAATCCATACTGATACTATCCCACTTCCACTCTGGAATAGCCAACGGTTGCATTAGCCCAGACGGCTTCTGATGCTCAATCTTCGACTTCTGACAAGTCAAACAAAAATAAACAAAACTCGCAATGTCTATTTTCATTCCCGGCCACCAAAATAGCTTTTTCAAATCATGATACATCTTCGTAGCCCCAGGATGAATACTCAGGCCACTACGATGTCCTTCCTCAAGAATACTCTTCTTAAGCTCGGTAACATCCGGAATACACACCCGATTACCAAATTTCAAAACACCATTCTTATCAACTCTGAATTCACCACCTTGACCTTGATTCACTAGAGTCAACTTATCAACCAAAAGCACATCGGATTTCTGACCCTCTCTGATCTCATCCAGAATACCACTCGTTAACTTCAACATTCCCAGTTTAACACTATTGTGAGTACTCTCACACACCAAACTCAAGTCTCTAAACTGCTCAATTAAATCCAATTCCTTAACCATTAACATAGACATATGCAATGATTTCCGACTCAATGCATCAGCCACTACGTTTGCTTTACCCGGATGGTAATTCAAACCAAAGTCATAATCCTTCAGAAACTCTAACCATCTCCTCTGTCTCATATTCAGCTCTTTCTGATCAAACAAATACTTTAAACTTTTATGGTCACTGAAAACCTCAAATCTTGACCCGTACAAGTAATGCCTCCATAACTTCAGAACAAATACCACGGCTGCCAACTCTAAATCGTGTGTCGGATAGTTCCTCTCATGAACCCTCAGTTGTCTCGAAGCATAAGCTATAACCTGCTTGTTCTGCATCAACACACCACCCAAACCCAACAATGAAGCATCACAGTAAACCTCAAATGATTCCGACGAACTCGGTAATATCAGAATAGGAGCAGTAGTCAACCTTCTCTTTAACTCTTGGAAACCTTCTTCACATTTTGAGTCCCAAACAAACGCTTGCCCCTTTCTAGTCAACATCGTCAACGGTAACGCCAACTTAGAAAATCCCTCGATGAACTTCCTATAATATCCTGCAAGTCCAAGAAAACTCCTTATCTCAGAAACTGACTTCGGAGCTTCCCACTTAGATACCGCTTCTATCTTAGAAGGATCAACAGCAACACCACCTCTTGAAATCACATGACCAAGAAAACTAACCTCTTCTAACCAAAATTCACACTTAGACAGTTTAGCAAATAACTTCTTTTCTCGTAGAACTCTTAAAACCACTCTCAAATGCTCAGCATGCTCTTCTTCAGATTTCGAATACACAAAAATATCGTCAATAAACACCACAACAAACTGATCTAGGTACGGATGGAAAATCCTATTCATATACTCCATAAATACTCCAGGCGCATTAGTCACACCAAAAGGCATTACAGAATACTCATAATGTCCATACCTTGTTCTGAAAGCAGTCTTCTGAATATCCTCAGCTTTCACACGTATCTGATGATAACCCGATCTCAAATCTATTTTGCTGAACACACTCGCACCAACCAACTGATCCATCAAATCATCAATTCTCGGCAAAGGATACCGATTCTTGATTGTCACTTTATTCAGTTGCCTGTAGTCCACACACAACCTCATAGTACCTTCTTTCTTCTTAACCAATAACACTGGTGCACCCCACGGTGACACACTCGGACGAATAAATTTCTTATCCAACAGATCTTCCAACTGACTCTTCAATTCAGTTAACTCAACAGCAGACATACGGTACGGAGCCATCGATATCGGCCTAGTACCCGGTACCAAATCAATCGAGAACTCAACTTCACGCTCTGGCGGTAATTCATTCACTTCTTCAGGAAACACATCAGGAAAATCACACACCACGGCTAGATCGCAAATCACCAGTTTATCTTTAGCCTCCAAAGTCGCTAACAGCATAAACAACTCTGCCCCATCTACTACTGCCTCATTCACCTGCCTTGCTGATAGAAACAAACTCTTTCCTTCCTCATTCTCAGGAAAAATCACAGTCTTATCAAAACAGTTGATATGAACTCGGTTAAACACCAACCAGTTCATACCCAAGATAACATCAATCTGCACTAGTGGAAGACACACAAGGTCCATTCCAAAGTCTCTACCAAAAATACTCAAAGGGCAATTTAAACAAACTGAAGTAGTAGTCACTGAACCCTTCGCAGGAGTATCAATCACCATACTTCCAAGCATCTCAGATATCTCTAACTTAAGTTTCACAGCACAATCCAAAGATATAAAGGAATGAGTCGCACCTGTGTCAATAATAGCTACAAGAGGGAAGCCATTAATATAACACGTACCTCGGATCAAAGGATCATCTACAGAAGTCTCCGAGCCCGATAAAGCAAAGACCTTGCCTCCCGACTGGTTCTCTTTCTTCGGCTTAGGACACTGTGGGCTAATATGACCCACCTCTCCACAGTTGAAACAAGTCATAGTCTTCAACCGGCACTCTGCAGCCAAGTGACCACCTTTGCCACATTTGAAACACTTCTTCTCAGCACTGGTACACTCATGGAAATGATGTCCAGCCTGACCACATCTGTAACACTTAGCAGGGGCACTGGAGTCTCCCCCACTAGGCCTCTTCATCCCACTCTGTCGCTGGAAACCTTTGCCAGCTGCATACGGTTTCCCACGATCATTCTGATTCTTGCCTTTCCTATCAACCCTCTGCTGATAGCTTTCCGCTCTGGCTTTGGTATCCTGTTCAAAAATCCTGCAACAGTCAACCAAATCAGAAAACACTCTAATCCGCTGATATCCAATAGCCTGCTTGATCTCGGGACGTAACCCGTTCTCAAACTTCACACATTTTGAGAATTCCCCAGTAGCCTCATCATAGGGAGTGTAATACTTCGACAGCTCTGTGAACTTAGCAGCATACTCAGTAACAGACCGATTGCCCTGCTTCAATTCTAAGAACTCTATCTCTTTCTTTCCTCTGACATCCTCTAGAAAGTACTTCCTCAGGAATCTCTCTCTGAACACAGCCCAAGTGATCTCAGCATTCCCAACAGATTCCAACTCAGTGCGGGTAGCAACCCACCAATCATCTGCTTCCTCTGACAGCATATGCGTACCGAACCTGACCTTCTGGTTATCGGCACACTCAGTCACTCGGAAGATCCTCTCGATCTCCTTCAACCACTTCTGAGCACCATCTGGATCGTATGCTCCCTTGAACATTGGAGGATTGTTCTTCTGGAACTCACTCAGTTGACGAGCAGCTCCCATTCCCACAACATTCGGATTCCCTCCAAGTACTCCAGCTAGCATACCCAGAGCCTCAACAATCGCAGCATCGTCTCTACCTCTTCCAGCCATCTCTATTCTGAAAACCCAAACAAGCTAAAACAATAAGTACTGATAGGGTTACACAACACCTATCCCGTACAGGGAAAACAGAATAATTACGACTCGACTCGACCGACTATGCTCTGATACCACTAATGTAACACCCTTCTAAAATACCCCAAATATTTAATTAAATAACAATATATCAATCAGAGTAAATATGCAATTAAGGGTGTCACACAATCATTTCACACCATTCATCAAAGTAGCTTGTCATGCTCATTTATTTATCAAATAAAACATTTGCATAATACGCAGCGGATAGAGATCAAATCGATCATGCAAATCATGTAACACATTACATGTAAAATGGTTCACAACCAACAATAAACATTTAAAACATCCCATCCCGATGTTACATCTACCAGAGCATGACCCACTAAGGAACTACACTAGACTCCAAGCACTAGCTCCTCCTCAATCACTGCTCGTTACCTGAAAAATAGTTGTAAGGGTGAGTTCCTCAATCGATATAATAAGCATTATAAAATATCATGCAATGTTAAGTAATTTAACACATTTCATCACCCTAATCATATCACACATGCAGTAACGACACATCAACTCAAATATCATACTCAATGCCAACACAATTCATACTCAATGCCAACACAAACACACGCATAATATTGGAATACATCCATTCATATTATACGTCATACATACATTATGCAATGAGACTCCATGCATGCGGTACCGACTATTCGTGAACATATAGTTCAACTTCACCGACCAAATCCAGGTACGGCTACCAAGCTCACTAGTCCCACTCATTTGAGACCTAGTGACTCACATCATTAATTCCTCACCATGGGAATTAGCTACCACCCCAAGGGCCATGCTATGCACGCTAATCACCTAGCATGCAAACATCAACAACAGTCCAAAATGACTAACATCACTAATTCCTCACCATGGGAATTAGCTACCACCATAAAGGCCACATTATGCTATGCCAAATCACCTAGCATGCAACCTCAACAACAATCCACAATGGACCTATGCTCACACTCTAAGCCATAAAACAGTCCATCCAGAATTACATACATAACATATACATTCACAACATTATGCATATTTTCACACATCATCATCATATTTATCACCTAATCATGTTATGTCATGCCAAATAATTCAGTCACAGTATTAGCACACTCTACTAATACCTATCCTACTCAAAACAACGGGAAATAATCCCTACTATATCACACACCGATACAGGTCAATCACCAATTATGTTCACAACATTAAAATACCAATTTTCCCACTTTTCAACAGTGTTAACCGGTTAACGCCCTGGGTTAACCGGTTAACGCAGACCAAAACACGCTTCCTGGCAAAACTTAACAGTGTTAACCGGTTAACGCCCTGGGTTAACCGGTTAACGCAAACAGAACAACAATTTTCACAAATCACAACAGTGTTAACCGGTTAACGCCCTGGGTTAACCGGTTAACGCAAGCAAAACAGCAATACTTCACAATTCCTAACAGTGTTAACCGGTTAACACCCTGGGTTAACCGGTTAACGCAAGACAGAAAGCTGTTCCTGCGCTAACACGAAGCAGAATGCAGAATTCTCCGCATTTTCCGCCGTTGGAGGACTTCCGGACCTCCGATTTCAATTCCGTAAAAAGCTACACTTTTGGGAAATCAAGACTCATCCAATTACAGAGTCAATTACAGCTTTAACACAACTTATCCAACACCATTTTTCAGCATTCAACATCCCAATTAGGGTCAAATCAATGGCTTATCACTACCCATTACATGTTAACCCATAATACCCATTAAACGACGATAAACCCCCCTTACCTGAGTTAATCCGGCGAATCTTTAAGCTTCAAGCTTTTCTCTTCTCCAACCTTCTTCCTCTTGCTCTGCCTCTTTGCCCTTTTCCTCTTTTCAGCCGCTTCTCTGCTTTCACGTGAAAACTCTTTTTACCAAAATGGAACTCTTTTTCTTATTTCCAACTTATATATATATTTTCCAATAATTATTATTCCAATAATAATAATAATAATAATATTCCAATAATTCCAATTATTCAATTAAATTAATAAATATAATATTAACTTAAATTAAATAATTATCTTATTTTTATCGGGGTGTTACATCCACCCTGCTGGGGAATAGCACTGCCGCTGGGGAAAGGACCACCCTCACCGGGGATGACCTCCACTGAACCCGATCCGCTTGGGGACTTCACTGGGGAAGCAACCACCAACGCACTCTGTGGGGAAAACAACAATCTTCAACTTGCTAGGGATACAACAATCCCGACTCTGCTTGGGGAATCCACCAATAGACACCTCCACTGGGGAAATAGCAACCTTCAGGCCTGGCTGCTGAGGAAACACCGATCTCAAACCCGCTGGGGATATAACCATCCCGACCCTGCTAGGGAAGACACAGACCTTGAATCTGCTGAGGAGGTAACAATCCCAACTCTGTCTGGGGAAACAAGGAAAGTCTGGAACAGAACACCCGTCGATTCGTCGAACCCTTGTATTCTCACCTTCTCCGTACTTCACGGGGATCAATCTCCTTAGATTCATGCAAACAGTCTTTTAGACTTTGAAGAGTCTTCTTGATTAATATCCAGGATCGTCGTCATCCCTCGTCGTCTTTTCACCATTCTTCAACTCCTTGTCCCTGATTGGACTCCACGGGGATCTTTTGTCAAAAACTTCACATCACAACCTGCAAGTGAGTGAAAATACCTAACATCACCTGCAAAAGAGATTGTTATATAAAAACATGCCCCAGGCGTGCCAAGATTTCAACACCTGGGTCAGTCTACCTTCCGAATAAGATTTCAAGCTTTCAATCTTATAAGCATGCATTGGAAGGGATCTCCATGTTTTAAAATGCAAAGATTCTTTATCAAATTAACTGGATGTTCTTGCAATCAAAGCGGTAATGACGAAAAAAACAAAATTACTTGACTGAATATGCATTTTATTGATTGAAAAGGTGGCTCATGAATGAGCAATACAAAGGAAACAATCCCTGAAAAGAGGTAATTGCGCACAAAAGGAAAAATCTATCCTAATGGCAATGAGAAACCATGATCTCATCGAGTTCCAACTCAGTTACACCCCATATGTCCTCAGACTCTCCTTGCTTTCTGCCTTCTGAACAAGACGCTTCAGACCGATCCCTGTCGGGGATTATCCATGTCATATCCAAAGTATAAACGATCATGCCAGACGCAGTTGTTCGTTTCAATCCCTCTTTTGCCTGGACCGCCCTTTCGGGTTTTCAGTCCACCGGGATACCCTTTTTTGCCCAAGTCGCCTTTTCAGGTTTTCGACTTGCCGGGTGTACAGGTTTTTCCTTTTTATCCCTAATTTTTGCCCGAACCTTTTCATCATTTTTTCTTGGTTCGCCGGGATGCCCATTTTTGCCTGGACCATTTTATTCTTTTCGTCCAGCGGGTCTCTTTATACGAAGTATTTTTTAACCGCGTCCGCATTCACAGGGGATGGAAAATCCTCGCCATCCATGGTCGTCAACAACAAGGCTCCGCCAGAGAAAACCTTCTTGACCACGAATTGACCTTCATAGTTGGGTGTCCACTTGCCCCTTCGATCGTTTTGAGGAGGAAGGATCCTTTTCAACACCATGTCTCCCACGTGATATACTTGAGATCGCACCTTTCGGTCAAAAGCGCGCTTCATTCTCTGCTGGTACAACTGCCCATGACAGATGGCCGCCAACCTCTTTTCCTCAATCAGGCTCAATTCTTCATACCGAGTCCTTACCCATTCAGCCCCTTGCAATTTCACGTCCATCAGGACCCTCAAAGAGTGAATCTGAACCTCAACTGGTAGCACGACCTCCATTCCATACACAAGCGAGAAAGGCGTTGCCCCAGTAGACGTGCGCACCGAGGTTCGGTACCCATGCAATGCAAACGGCAACATCTCGTGCCAATCCTTATAGGTCACGACCATCTTCTGCACAATCTTCTTAATATTCTTATTAGCTGCCTCAACCGCCCCATTCATCTTTGGACGATAAGGAGAAGAATTGTGATGCTCGATTTTGAATTCCCGGCACAGTTCTGCCATCATCTTATTATTCAAATTAGAACCATTATCAGTAATGATTCTCTCGGGAACCCCATATCTGCAAATGATGTCTCTCTTCAGGAATCTGGCAACGACCTGTTTCGTCACGTTTGCATAAGAGGCTGCTTCCACCCACTTGGTGAAGTAATCAATAGCCACTGATATGAACCGGTGCCCATTCGAAGCCGTAGGCTCAATCTTCCCGATCATATCAATGCCCCACATTGCAAACGGCCATGGAGATGACATCAAACTCAACGGATTTGGAGGCACGTGCACCTTATCAGCATAAGTCTGGCATTTATGACACTTTCGCACGAAATTAAAACACTAGGCCTCCATTGTCATCCAATAATAACCAGCTCGTAACAGCTTTTTCACCATTGCATTCCCACTGGCATGGGTACCAAACGACCCCCCGTGAACCTCTTTCATCAATTGGCTTGCTTCTTTGTCATCAACACATCTGAGCAAAACCCAATCGAAATTCCGTTTGT
The DNA here is from genome assembly GCF_024323335.1 of Lathyrus oleraceus. NCBI lineage: Eukaryota > Viridiplantae > Streptophyta > Magnoliopsida > Fabales > Fabaceae > Lathyrus > Lathyrus oleraceus. The sequence continues at coordinate 309,630,372 of NC_066581.1, forward strand.
ACAAAACCCCATCCTTATTCAGATAGAACACCATGGCCAACCTCCTCAGAGTCTTTCGGTCCTTCTTGGATGATGCTCCCTCAGGATACTCTTGGGTTTCCAGATAGCGCTTGATATCGTAATACCACGGCTTCTCATCATTAGGCGCTGTGTCAACAGCAAACACATAAGCCGGTCTATCCAGACGCCCCACCTCAACACTTGGGAACTGATTCCACCACTGCACCTTAATCAAGGCAGCCAGAGTAGCCAAAGCATCTGCCAACGGATTCTCTTCTCTCGGCACATGATGCAATTTCACCTTGGTGAAGAACGTCAACAGTCTCCTCGTATAGTCCCGGTATGGAATCAAATGAGATTGATGCGTATACCATTTTCCGTTAACCTGATTCACAACCAAAGCTGAATCTCCATATATGACAAGGTTCTTGATCCTCAAATCAATCGCCTCTTCAATACCCAATATGCAAGCTTCGTATTCAACCACGTTGTTGGTGCACTCAAATGTTAGCCGGGCAGCAAAAGGAATATGGGATCCTTTCGGCGTAACCAAAACAGCACCAACACCGCTACCATTCACGTTAACGGCCCCATCAAACATCAGAGTCCATTCGGATTCAGGGTCAGGCCCCTCCTCCGGGATTGGTTCCTCACAATCTTTCGATTTGAGAAACATGATGTCCTCATCAGGGAACTCAAACTTCATCAGTTGATAATCCTCAATGGGTTGCTGGGCGAGGTAATCAGACAATACACTCCCCTTGATTGCTTTCTGAGAGGTATACTAAATATCATATTCAGTCAAAATCATCTGCCATCTCGCAACCCGTTCGGTCAATGCTGGCTTCTCGAAAATATACTTGATCGGATCCATCTTGGAAATCAACAAAGTGGTATGAACCAGCATATACTGTCTCAGTCGGCGAGCAGCCCAGACCAAACCACAACAAGTTTTCTCGAGCAGTGAATATCTTGTTTCACAATCGGTAAACTTTTTGCTAAGGTAGTATATGGCATACTCTTTTCGACCAGACTCGTCATGCTGCCCCAATACACACCCCATAGACCCCTCGAGGACCGTCAAGTACAGGATTAACGGTCGTCCCTCCACAGGAGGCATCAGAATCAGAGCCTCCTACAAATACTCTTTTATTTTTTCAGATGCCGCTTGGCAATCATTATTCCACCTGACCGTTTGATCTTTTCTCAATAACTTGAATATTGGTTCACACGTGGCTGTTAGATGAGATATGAACCGTGAAATGTAGTTCAATCTACCTAAGAAACCACGAACCTCTTTCTCTGTTCTCGGTTCAGGCATTTCTCTTATTGCTTTTACTTTAGCAGGATCAGCCTCGATTCCTCTTTCGCTTACTATAAACCCCAGCAATTTACCGGACCGCACTCCGAAAGTGCACTTATTCGGATTCAACCTCAGTCTGAATTGTCTCAACCGGTCAAACAACTTGGCCAGATCCACCAAATGCCCCTCTTCTTTTTGGGACTTTGCTATCATATCATCAACATAGCATTCGATTTCATGATGAATCATATCATGAAACAAAGTCACCATGGCCCTCTGATAAGTAGCACCGGCGTTCTTGAGACCAAATGGCATCACCTTATAGCAAAAAGTGCCCCATGGTGTGATGAACGTTGTTTTCTCCATATCATCTGGCGACATTTTGATTTGATTATAGCCAGAAAAGACATCCATGAAGGAAAACACCGAGAACTGAGCTGTATTGTCTACCAACACATCAATGTGAGGTAATGGGAAATCATCCTTCGGACTAGCTCTGTTCAGATCCCGGTAGTCCACACACATTCTCACCTTCCCATCTTTCTTTGGCACCGGCACAATGTTTGCGACCCAAGGCGGATAATTAGTGACGGCGAGGAAACCAACATCCAACTGCTTCTGAACCTCCTCTTTAATTTTCATGGCCATCTCAGGTCGAGTTCTGCGCAACTTCTGCTTCACTGGAGGACAATCTGCTCTCAACGGTAGCTTATGCACAACGATATCGGTATCCAACCCTGGCATATCCTGATAAGACCAGGCGAAGATATCAACATACTCTTTCAACAAGGCTACCATTCTACTCTTGACACTTTCCTCCAAAGCAGCCCCAACTTTCACTTCCTTCCTGACCTCCTCGGTACCCAGATTCACAACCTCAACTTGCTCCTCGTGCGGCTGAATCACCTTCTCCTCTTGTTTCAACAACCTGGCTAATTCCTCCGGCAGTTCACAATCATCTTCGCCTTCTTCTTCGGCATGATAGATCGGATTGTCGAAGTCATATGAGGGTGTAACAGGATTGTTATCAATGAGATCCGGAGAAAGATCGCATCTGCATGAATGTTGATTCATGCATTGCTTTAGAACCGGAGCGAAACAATTTAAAAAGGAAAATGAAAACATTGCCATTTTTATTTTTGTTTTTATTAAACTGCAAAAATAAATGAAAAACAGGGAACACCGCTTTTAATTGAAAAACATCCTTTTATTTATGATGCTAAAATTGCAAAATGAAACATGAGGTGGCCCTTACAATGAACCATTACGTTTCGGGCAAAACGTAAGGCTTCCATGCAGATAAAATTGAAAAACAGAAAATATTACTCTTCAAGTAGAGTGACAGTGATGATCTTTTCAGCCTTCCAGTTCTGGACTTCCATTCCTGGTACGCACGACTTTATCCATTGATCAAGCTCACAGTCACTGTCAACTTCTTCACCCACCATACAGATGTGATATGGATTCAGCATTCCAGCACTGGTGAATATGAATGGCGGACGACGTCCTCTGCCCTGTCCAGACGAGCCTCGGCCCGGCTGATAACCAACCCCGAATCGGTCTTTCTTGGCGGCGATGTCCATCATCTTCCCCCAACCCGGAGCTTCTCCATTCTTCACCACCTCAGCAGCCTGTTTATACGAAGAAATGGACGGTTTCTCCTCTTCTTTGGCAAAAAGAGCATTCTCCACCTTGACGGTTTCGAATGCTTGGCTTGGTGTTTCAACAATTTCACCGTCCATCTTCACATATTTGAACGATGATAGGTGGCTGACGAAGATGTCTTCTTCCCCACAAACCGTGACGACCTGCCCGTCCCAGATGTACTTCAGTTTCTGGTGCAAAGTCGAAGTCACTGCCCCAGCAGCATGAATCCAGGGTCTACCCAATAGGCAACTGTATGCTGGCTGAATATCCATGACATAGGATACAAACTTGAACACCTCAGGCCCGATCTTCACGGGGAGCTTCACTTCCCCAAACACAGCCCGCTTAGAACCATCGAAGGCTCTCACCACCAGGTCTGTAGGCCTCAGCACTAAACCATCACAATCCAGCTTTGCCAGGGCTTTCTTTGGCAACATATTTAATGATGAGCCGGTATCAACCAACACGTGCGAGAGCACGGCTCCTTTACACTCCATAGCAATGTGTAAAGCCCGATTATGGTTCCGCCCATCCACAATTAGATCAAGGTCGGTGAAACCCAACCCATGGCTGGCATTGACACTTGATACCACCGTCTCCAACTGATTGATTGTTATCTCCTGGGGAACATAGGCCCTCTTCAGTATCTTCAGCAAAGCCTCCCTATGCCCCTCGGAGCTCAACAACAATGACATGATTGAAATCTTGGATGGAGTCTGCTGCAAGTGGTCAACAAGCTTATACTCTGACTTCTTGATGATTCTCAAAAATTCTTCAGCTTCATCATCAAGTTCTTTCTCCGACCCACCAGGCGCCGGTGTCACCACAGGAGTACCCTCGCTTACCACCTGCTTTCCTCTTGCCCTAGCTAAAGCCTCAGCCTTTTCTTTCTTTTCTTTTTTCCTTCCCCACTTCTCAAAGCGTCAGGTGCAAACAACCTTCCACTGCGAGTGAAACCACTGGGTCCGGCATTATCCACCTTTGAAATGGTAGTTTCATCCGCAGTCTGATCATCTAACTTCTCCCCATTGCAATAAACCTCTCCACCATAATGCCATGGTACAACATTATCTTTGTCATAAGGAATTGGCCCAGGTACCGTGATAGTAACTGGAGCCGCATCTGCCAGCGCTGACAAATCAACCGGGTCGAAGTAAATGGTTATGGTGGAGACATCTTCCTTCCCCGAATCAATCTTTTCAAATCTGAGGCTTCCCTCATCCATCATCTTCTGGACAACCTCCCTCAAGAAAACACACCCATTGATAGCAACAGTGCACGCAGCACAACAATCATCACAACCCAGGAAGACCCCACTCTTCAACAATTGTCTTTTGACCTCAGCCAACGGAGTCTTCAACTGGTCTATACTCATCAGCCCAACTGTTCTTCCACCCTCTGAAATTGCATTCACCCCCATTTGACCATGCGCGAGCATGGGATTAGCATTCACATTTGGAGATGGAGCAAAATTGATTGCCTTGGAATCCACCAAATCCTGGACCACATGCTTAAAAGCTTTACAATTTTCTACATTGTGTCTAGGGGCACCAGAGTGGAATTCGCACTTGGCGTTCTCATCGTAGTTAGGAGGCCTCTGATCAGGTCTCAAAGGAGCCAAAGTCCTCAACTGAACCAACCCCAAGTCCTTTAACTTTTTCAATAAGAATGAGTAGGTTACAGGTGGTCTATCAAATTGACGATCATTCATTCGCCCTCTCACCTGATACCCGGCCCTCTGCGGTCTCTGTTGAAATGGCTGTCGTTGCTGTTGTGGTTGTTGTTGTTGTGCAGGTTGATTGTCAGCAGGAATTGTTACCGCAGCAATGTGCTGGTAGTAACGATCCCTACTCTGTCCCCTCTGGGCGATTCAAAGCTCCAGATGCTTCTAATCCACTCCAGAATACTTGATATGATGTTTGATGATGAATTGGAAGCTTGGAAACTTGTAGATCTAGCTTAATTTTGAACTTCCATATTTGAGTTCTTGAACTTCAACCACTTGATTCTTGCACGAATTCCACTAACCAACACTTGATTCTCACTATAATCAACTCACTGATCATGAATCTCCAACAAAAAACAAGTGCTATGTTCAAGAAATTTGAATTTTGGTTTGAAGAAAGTTTTGGAGGAAGAGAGAATTTTGGATCTAGAAATGTGAATTATGATTAACCTCCTTCAATTCTGTTATGATTAGAGTATTTATATGCTTTCTTAATCACCTTGCTAATCCATGTTTAGTTTGGTTAATGAAAATAAGGTGTTTTGAAAAAAATCTCAAAATGCATGGTGCATGTACTAATTGCACGTGAATAGTACCTTTCCCTTCATCAAAGTCACTTAAAATGATCTTTTAAACACAATGGCAATGGTAGAAAGTCCATACAATGCACCATTTTTGAATTTTGCAATTTCCCACCAAAAAAGGCATGGATATGCAAGTGATCATGTAATGAGATTTTATGTAATGTGATGCATGATTTGAAAATTAGAGGTCAAGAGAAGAATATTGCAAAAAGAACCACTCAATTTGGAGCTTTGGTTCAAAAGTTATGCTCATTTGAAGTTCCATGTGTACTTGGCAATGATTGGATCATATCTCCTCAACCATTCATTAGAAATTCATGATCTTGGACTTTTTGGAAATGGGAGAGAGAGGTCTTCAACTTTCATGTTGGACAAAATTTCATTTGAAGCTTCCTTGATGTTGGAAAGTTGAGTTGAAGTTGGATCAAAATCTTGCCATTTTGGGAAACTTTCAATTATAGGTCACTTTCCATTTTTGGAAAGTTTTGACTTGACCTCAAATTCTTCAACCTTGATCTTTGGCATGATGAATAAGCATTGTTTGGACATGAATGAGATGTTGAAACTCATTTCTCCACCTCCTAGCCCTCAGTTCTTGCACAGTTGACTTTTATGATTGACAGATGACTTGAACATGCACAAATGATTTTGAGCCTCAACCACTTGATGAAATGACACCAAAATGAACCCTAATTTATACAAGCTCAATAAAATCAATACGAGGATATCCATCTCAATAAAGACCTCATCTCCTTGAGAATCCCTGACTGGTAGAGTGCCATTGATTAGGGTTGACCAGAGGTTAAAACCCTAATCCCAAGGAACATGATCAGGCACAATGAACCCCTTAAGGATGATAAGACCATGATGATGATGTACCATTACCAATACGATAATGCTCAAACTCCTTGAGGGACCAAGAAACCCTAATTGAAGCACAAACCTCAGATGATTGATCAATTCAACAAGACCCTCATGCTTGAATCTCTCAACCTCTCTATCTTCTGAGAAAGACTTTGGAGGATGACTTGTGTATTCTCACATGATATGCAAAGATGCAATGACTAATGCCCTAAAATTGAAATGCAATATGTTAAACTAGTCCCAAGAGAGGAGGGAAAATTTTGAGGTGTTACAATATGTCACTAACATCTTTTGTTTGTAGCTTGAGCAATCACAAGGTCAAAAGCTTCTAGAAGGTCATTGGTACAAAGACATGGTCAAGAGGAGATGAAAGCAAGCATGGTAATGGTTCCCAAAGCTCTCATCCATCAAATATGCCCCCTAATGTCTCAATTTATCATGTTTGAACAAAGCAAGTCAAAGGATTTGAGGTTTGTTCCCCAGAGAAGCCCTAATTCATCTATGCACCACAATGCCTTGCTCATGAAGCAACCTTAGCCCATGGTCAAATAAAATCAAGGGAAGTTCTTTAATTCATTATTTCATGTATATTTGAACTTATTTGAGTGTCCTCAATCATCAATTCATCAAGATATGAGGCATGGACTTGAGAAGTTGATCAGTCAATTCATCTAACTATTTTGAAATGCACTGAGACCTAACTTTTTATGTGTTGGTCAAATGGAGATGGTTCCAAAAGAAAAAATGTTCTTAAGAAAAATATGAACAACCTTAATGTTCATCAAAAATTGATTTGAAGCTTGGAAGACCATCTTCCATTCCAATACATTATAGGTCATTTTGACTGAAACCCTAATTTTAGGTCAACTTCCCAAGGACATAACTCATTAATTTTTTATGATTTTGAGGTGGGATAAAATGCATTGGAAAGATTAAGATGTCTACTTAAAATGTTAAGTTGAACAAAATTTCAAAATATCAAAGAAAATACATGTGATAATGCAAGAAATTATAGGTCCTTTTTGACCAAATGCATTAAAAGTCAAAAAAGTCCAACTTCAAGTGCCCATAACTCTTTCATCAAAAATCCAAATGATGCAAAATTTAATTCCATTTTGATTTTCTTGAAAAGATCTACAACTTTGATGTTGGAGGTTTTTCCATTTGGATCTTGCATCATCAAAACAAAGGGGCTTGAAAATTGGCCAATTTTAGAAACCTTGCATTGACATGTTTTGCACATCACACTTTAAACTCAAATTTCATAAATTTCCGCACTCCAAATGAATTTTTGCCCAACATAACAATTGTTCCTTACACCAAGACCTTTCCAACCATTACTCATATGCTTATGTTTGGATTTTGCATGAGTGACTTTCGAAGAGCTGAATATTTATGACCAATTGTGAAATTCACATTGAATCTTGAAATACAAGCTATTGCAAGGCAAATTACACGTCCAAATCAATTCATTGTGCTATCAGCTTGCAAATCCACCAGCTTTTGGGCCTCACATGCGCCTGTACAGGCCCATGCATGGAGGATCCAAAGCTTCATGCACGCGAGTTTCTTCTCATTTGGCATCAGCTCCAGCTATAAATACCTTGCCATACTCATTCAAAAGGGACGCCAATTTCAACCTGAAATGCTGCAGAAATCTTCCCCCAACCATCACTAAAGAAGCAATTGCATTTTCTTCAAATTTTTTCAGATATAGAATTCAGCTTCATCTGGTTGTATTCTTAGATCTAGTGCTTCTAGACCTTCACCATACACTTCATTGAATTTCTGTTTCGATAGAGCAACCAAGGTTTCAAGCTCAAATCACCAGAACTCAAGCTTACATTCCAACTGGTATTTTCTTCGATTCTCCTAATCCTTTGACCTATTGGCTGTGATTTTGTGTTGGCTAAAGTCCTCTCAATAGAGGCATCATGTTTATGCTTTTAATTTTTGCAATTCATTGAGTTCATGATGAACACCAGAATTTTCAACTTCTAATTTCTCAAATCATAGAGATCTAGAATGAAAATGGATGGTATAGAGATGATGTACATCATCCCAGCTTTCTATTGATGTATAGATCGCATATTTTGGTTGCCTTTTGAGTTTCTGCATTTTGGCCGGAATCTTGGAGCTCACCGGAGAAGACGGTGGCTCCGGTGGCTTCATCATCTCCAGATCAAACCCTGGCCATTGGATCTATTTCCCAGATTTAATCTCGTCCCTTGCTTGTTATGACTTGTAATTCTTTCTCATGTGCACGCATTGACTTGGATCCATGGTAGGCACGCGCTTCCTGACCTCTTGATTTGCCAGCTCAATTAATAAGCTTAGATCAGACGGTCCACGCTTTTTCTATTCTCTATTTTCTGTTTTATTTTCATTTTATTTTCTTTAATTCCAATTATTTTCAAAAATTAATATCTCTTTCATTTTTTATCCAAAAATTATGGGACCAATTGCATTATTTCCCAAATAAATTCTAGTTTCTATTTCTAATTTTTAATTTTTATTTATTTCATCATTTGATATTTTTTGTGAATTTTCTCTTTTCTGGTTATTTTTAATTCATTTTAAATAGTTTTTGATATTCAAAAAATGCAAAAATATTTTCCTAACCTATTTGAATGATGATGGATCTATGAAAAATATTCTCATCAATTTTTGAATTGATTTGAGATTTATTTGAGATTTTAGTTCAAATAGGTTATTTTTATTCATTTTTAAGTGATTAAAAATAGTTTCTGACTTTTAAAAATGCTGAAATTTTTTGTCAAACTTTGTTTGACCTTGTTGAACTTGGGATAAATTACTTGGACCTTCCAAGGTTGATTTGAAGTAATTTTGAAGTTTGACCTTTCCATTTATTTTTAATTCAAGTATATTTTTATATTAAAAAATGCCAAAAATATTTTATCCATTTCTTGACTTCCAATCTTCATCTCACTTCTGTTTTTGATTGTTTGACCTTGACTTCCAATGTCATTGGTCAACATGTGATGATTGGTACATGTTGATTCATTTAATGCATTTATATTTCTTTACCTTTGTCATTTTCCATTTCTCTCATTCATCTCCTTCTTCTTCTTCTTCTTATTCTTCTTCTTTCCTTTTTGATCAATGAGTTGAAGGTTGATAAGTTAGCATTGATTGTGGAGACTTAATCTTCCTTGATCCAAATCTAATTCATCTTGATCAATTGATCAAGTGAATGGCTTTGCATTAAGGATAGGTTGTTTCCTAAATCATGCAAATGGCTTAAACCAATACAAGATCAATTCTCTTCTTCTTTTTGGCATGGTAAGTTGTTGGGACTTGGTTCACTAATAAAGACTCCTAACTTGTCTTTGTTGCCTACATTATTATTGACCGGCCTCAGATAGTTGTGACTTCTACATAAGTCCAATTACGATTGCTTAACATAGCGCTGAATTTTGCCTTATGGCATACTAACCATTAACCACTAACAACTAACATTTACTTTATGCAATTTACTTTTTATGCAATTTATAATTCTTGCACATATTATCCATTTGCTTTTTCCTTTGCTAATTGGAGCACATGTTTATGTTAATGCCATTTGCCTTTTGCCCACTTGGGTATATAATTGTGAATATATCTTATGTGCTTGTGTTTGTCTGTTTGTTGTGAATCACGTGCCAAGAAGTGGACAATATGGACTTAGAATTTAGGACCTTACCCAAGCAAATGGAATTTGAAGAGCAACTAGGCATTGGGCCTTTAGAGTGCTATAAAAGTCAAAGAGCAACTAGGCATTGGGCATTTAGAGTGCTATAAAAATTGAAGAGAACTTTGGAAAGGACCATATTCTAAACTCCCTCTTGTCCATTCTTTGTTTGTTTATAGAACTTTTTGATGTGTGTTTTTCTTGTGCTAGGGGATTCCAACCTTGAGTAACTTTGAGGAACCATTACCATGAGCATCCACAGTGAGAGATACAAAAGCCATTGGAGGATTCTTAGAAGCATGATCTGTGTGTTTGATTGCTTGAAATATTTGCTTGTGATTGCTTATTCCAAAGGATGGGAGCTACTTGGATCATCAATATGATCTCAAGAGAGGAACTCCTAGTGTGGTTCATTTCTTTCCCTTTACCTTTTTGCTTTGCTTAGGACTTAGCCATTCTTCTTCTTCTCTCCACTCTAACCCAAGCCAAAGCTTTTTGTGCAAACATTTCACTTGTTTTCAACATTAGAAACCTAAGCCTTATGCTTTTGATTTTCAAACCTCCTTTTCGTAACACTTATTTTGAATTGAACTTCTAAGTCAACTTTGGCCATTTTTGTAAATACTTTTCATTAGTAAATATAACACATTCAAATACTTTTTGTGGTTCCAATGGCCACTTTCTTAATCAAATTTTCCATAACCTTTAGCTATTAGGTTTGAGTTATCTTTGTGGTAGATGTAATACTCACCTATATCCTTAGTGATGGACAATGAGTCTTCCATGCTTATTATAGGGTTAAACCCTCACTAGCATGTTGAAGCTATCCTCACATGGTGGATTTGTGGTCTGGTTGAGTTTTCTCCCTTTGATAACAAAAGACCTTAAGGCTTTTGGACCAATCAATTCACCAACTCATTTTGAGATTTTTACCCCGAACTACGAGGTTTTGATCCTAATATTTTTATAAGATGGTACGTAGGCAATGGGTTCATCCATTCAAACACAAAAATGTAAATAAACTTGTATCTTCTTTTCTCATCCCTTCAATCATGTTTGCACAAATAAATTTTTACAAAATACCAACCTTACAACAAGTGTGAAAAGGGCTCCCTAGGAGTACCTAGGATGTTTTGGGTGCCTAACACCTTCCCATTGCATAACCAACCCCCTTACCCAGATCTCTGTTTCTTTTACTAGTTTTTGTTAAAACTTTTAGGTTTTTGTTCACTTTCTAACCATTCCTTTGGATAAATAGAAGTGCGGTGGCGACTCGACTTGTATGATTTACCTTAGATTTAGTCAATATCTTTAATGGTAACGAATAACCCGCTACAGAAGCTAACACTGAGATTGAAGAAATTTGTTCGTGTGGACTGAGTAGAGGCGTTGTCATCATTCAACGTTCATGATCGCTCAGTAGATCTGCATCAAAGGTTACAATCACCGCAAGAGGTAACGATTCTATCACTGATAATGCCCATTCGTAAGGATCACTAAATGAGAAATTTTAAATTCCGCTGTGTTTTGGATCGCTCTTCTCCTTCAGGAATTGCTTATGCAACTACTTTGATTAGAACTTCTTTCCCCGCTCTAAGAAAAACTTCTCTTTCCACCCTTTGATTTTTTTCCACACCCTTTCAATGACTAAGGCAAAAGTTTATTTTTTTGATCTTCCAAACACAACGGGTAAACCTAGATACTTGGCATGGATCGTCATTGTCTTTACTCCCATCCTATTACAGATAAACTCTTTATCTCCCTCATGCACATTTTGACTGAGTGGCGCTTCTGATTTGTCCAAGTTCACCATTTGGCCGAAGGATTCCTTATACTTTATGAGAATTTCCATGACACAATTATCTTTTCTTTGGTATTATCTCCAACAAACAATAGTCTATCATCGACAAAGAAGAGGTGGGAGATCACATGGGCCTTTCTTGCAACCTGAATTAGATGTATCTTCTTGTCTTGAGCCTCCTGCCTCAGCATACCTGAAAGAACATCAACGCACAAAAGGAATAAATAAGGTAAGGGGAGATCGCCTTGGCAAAGCCCCATCTCATGAAGAAAACCCTTATTGGGTTGACCATTGATAAGAACATGATATGAGAAAGAGGAGACACGACGCCTAATGAGGCTGACAATAGGCTTAGGGAATCCCATCAAAGTCAAGACCTCAACAACAAAATCACATTCAAGCTTGTGATACGTCTTCAACATATCAAGTTTCAGATCCATTACGCCTTTTTTCTCTTTGGTCTTCTTTTTCATCCAATGAAATCATTCCATGGAAATAAGGGCTTTATCTGTGATTAGTCTCCCCTTCACGAATGCACTTTTCTCTTTATCAATCACTTCGGGGAGGATGTGCTTTAATCTGTTTGTTATCGTCTTTGTTAGAGATTTCATCACCATGTTATAAAGACTTATTGGTCAAAAATATTTTGGAGTTGAGGGGTTTTTGCATTTTGGAATGAGGGAAATAATATGTATTATTATCCTAGCTAGATCTTTACTGTTGGTAAGGATATCTAGAACTATCTTGAACACTTCAGGACCCACTATATTCCAGTACTTTTGGAAGAAAAGTGCAGGCAATCCGTCCGGTTGAGGAACTTTAAGAAGGCGTATCTGAAAAATCGCTTCATGCACTTCTTGGTTGGTGAGTTAACCTTCATGCCATCTGATTTGGATGGGTTTTAGTTTTCCCCTAAAAGCTGCACAAGTTTCTCATATATTAATAGGGGATGAAGAAGAAAATATCTCAGCAAAACAATTGACCAACAACCTTTCACAATGCTCCTTGCCTCTCCACTAGTGCCACATTTGATCTTTCAGTTATTTATGGAATTTGTTCTTGTTCTTTGGTCAGCTTTGCCATGAAATAATTTTGTATTTTGACCTTCTAGATCCATGTATTATCTCTTCGACTATCAGCTTTGGTCAGCTTCCTAATGCTTCAACCACACTGCTATACTCTTTTGCCTCTATATTATCTCTTCGGTTTGCAGTGTTATGTTGACCTTCTAGAGCCTTGTACGTTTTAATCTCCTATGGGTTCGTAAACCATCTCTCGTCCTCTTTGAGCATAGTTTTGATTCTCCTTATTCATGTGTTACTGAACTTAGCTCGTACTCCTTGAAATAATCTTCAAGGCCTTGCATAACTTTCAACTTGTTTTCCCCTCTATTAAATTGGTCATTCCATAACTTTTCCACAATATTTCCACACATCGGATCGTTTGACCAGGCTACTTAGAATCTGAAGACGTGACATTGTTTTTATCTTAGTTACACCTGTATCCACCTGCAAGTTAATTCTCATTGTAGCGTGATATGAGCCAAATCATTGAAGGTAAATAACTTTAATTAGAGCAAACATGTTTATGAAACCATCAATTACTAGACTCCTGTCGAGACGACATTGAATGTTCTCATTATCCTGCATCACATTTGACCAAGTAAAGGGGTACCCTTCAAAGCCAAGTCAATTAAACCACACAACTCTACAGTTTGGCGACCCCAAGACAATTGACTAATAGATCTCTTATGTCCTCCACACTTTTCATTATATTGCAGCACGTCTTTCAAGTCTCTAATGCAAATGAATATATCACCACCTTTCATGAATACATCTTGAATAAGCATCCACGTCTTCCTCTTATTTTTCTCCTCCGTGTGTCCGTAGATTCCATTAAAGTGCCACACTTGGTTGTCATACTCATCCTCTACTGAACTTGCAATATGACTAAGAAAGAAGGAGAGTATGTTTATTTTCGTTCACTCCTTCAACAACATAGAAATACCTCTAGCACTATCTCTTCCCCCTGTGCAACCAACAACATAGAAGTAGTCAAAACCTCTCTTGTACTTGACTTTTTGAAATTCTGCAGCTTTGAGACATGTTTTCACAAAAAGAAACCATGTCAGGGTTTTCTAAACGAATAAGCATCATTAAGGTTCGAATTGCACGGGGACTCCGCAACCCCATGCAATTTCAACTTAATATTTTTATTGGGGAGGGCGGTGTTGGCTTTCCAACACCATTCTGGTTCTGTGTAGTTTTATTCCATTTGTGTTTCGATCTGCTTCCTCTTCTTCTCGCTCATTCCATGATCCTTAACACTTCTTTTAGTTATCATAACATCCACTAGCTTCCTTTTATTGCTTTCTACTTCCACCAATTTTATGTTGTTCGCCTCTACCTCCCTATTCACCTTCCTTCTGGTCCACTTCCTCCTATTGATAGTTGATATTTATGCAAATTTTCCAAGATCATTTTTTGGTATTTGATAGCTCTACTTCTCCCAATGACTCTACCACTGGTTCTATTTCTAGGATGTTGCATTGTAGTGTCTTCTCCTTTGTCTTCGTGCCCCCTATACATGTGGATCACCATCTTTGTCATTCCTTTATTCCTTATCCACCTTATCTCCATCTTTTTCTTTACCTTTTGTTTCACATATGCTCTAATTTGAAGATAGATTAAAGAGGCTTTTACTGCAGGTAGTTGGGCTTGAATCCTTCTTTTTATGTTCCTCCAAAGATCTAGGCAACAAGGATGCCCTGAGCCATATCCTAAAAGAGAGATCTTGTTCATCCAGGTCCTCATACCCTTCTTCACTTAGGTCTCCCAGCGCTTCGTAATCCTTCAGTTGATGCCCTATTCTTCCACATGCAAAACAAAAAGTCGACAATATTTCGTACTTAAAGTGAACCCTTAAGCTCTTGTCTTTGAATCTTACTACCATCCCTCTTTTTAAAGGTTATTTTAGATCTATTATAACCTTTATACAGAGGAACCTTCCGTTCCGGTGAGCTTCTTTTTGATCCATTTCCTCAAAATTTTCGAAGATCCCTCCTATCTTCCTCGCCATTGTTTCAGATCTAAGCATAAACGACAACTCATAGGTTCTAACCCAGAAAACTCCATAATGCATGTCCAGATCCGATGGTTGTTCTTCTCCTAGCACCCAATCAAGAACAAGTAGGTTTCTGTCAATACTCCATGACCCATTTTGAAGTACACTCTCAAAATCTCTATTTGTAGAGAAACGAAACAAGAAGAGATCCTTACTCAGCTCTTGTGTTTCTATCAGGTTCTTTAGTTTCCATGCACCTACAATCGTGTTTATGAATACTCTAGTGTTGAAACTGTTGTCGGTCCAGAGCTTCCCTGTAAGAGTTCGCTGGAACACCTCATCGCCGATGATTTCATCCACTGTTGTCGTAACCCCTTCATCTTCCACCTTGTATAATGGAATGTATTTCCATTTGTCCATGGCCCCAGAAAGAACCAATGATAATGAAAAGGAAAAAAACACTAACAACAGAGCCTAAGACTGTAACATCCCTTTTTCTACCCCAAAGTACTTAACATATAATCAGAGTAAATAAGCACGCATATAAACAAAAGGGCGTCACATCAACGTTTTCAAAAACTAAGAGGTTTAAAAAACCAACATCATTCATCATCAATATACAATACACCTGGTTATTTAAAATAACACATTTCAATTATCATGACTATTCAAGCATATGCGTTCGCAACGGAAAATAATGAATACTCATGTATTTCATCAAATGATCCATGTCCCATACCATGATCAACTCTCAATCATCTTTTCAAAATAAACGGAAACCATAATCAGAATATTTGGCACTATGGCCTCTCAACAGCAATTGCAAATAAGCAGGTTCCCAAGTAATAACATAATACTTATCCAAATAGGATACGAGTTCAATACTACTAATCTACCCAGTGTTACATGACCAGAGCATTAACTCATTACCTAGTCTTCAAACTAAAATACGGGAACTCTCCAGCTAATCTCGAGCGAGCTACCATCCACTTACTTGAGCGCTACTACTCCTGAGTATCTGCGCGATACCCATGTAAAGGTAACATTCAAACAGAAAGGGTGAGAATTCAAATCATTATGAAGGAGTAAAATCAAGCACAATGATTAAATCAACAATTAAAGGAATTCATCACACTTCATATAACCATGTAAATAATATTCATCAACATCTATTTCACATGTATCAAACACACATAAAAACTCAAGGAGTACAATATTAAAATCCAATATGATATTCTCAAATATACACATAACTACAATTATCACATAATCACATATGTTATCAAGTTATATATCCAAACATCATCAAATTCAATTACCATATCTCATACACACATCACAATCACAACAATGCAAACATTCCACTATCACATGACTCTAATATGACTCAATGCAAGACATGTGACTCTATGCATGTGGTACCATAATGTGAACCCAACGTTTCACCGCTTTCCGATTCAATATCTAGAATCCAAGCCACCACGTCCTTTTCCAATTAAGGATCAACGTCTGCTATGCCTATTTCCAATTAAGGATCAACGTCTATTTACCACGCCTATTTCCAATTAAGGATCAAAGTCTGCTATGCCTATTTCCAATTAAGGATCAACGTCTATTTACCACGCCTATTTCCAATTAAGGATCAACGTCTGCTACGCCTATTTCCAATTAAAGATCAATGTCTAATACCATGTGAACCCACAGTTTCACCTCTTCCACAATGAAGCCGACCATGCCATGAATGAATGTACAAATACCAATACATATGCAATTAAGATCATCTCTACCATCTTAACATTCCACATATCACCATAATTCAACTCTATGAATCATACACCAATGGTACATATACACATTCATAACAATATATCATTCACAATCCACCAATGGTACATATACACATTCATAACATTATATCATTCACAATCCACCAATGGTACATAAACACATTCATAACAATATATCATTCACAATCCACCAATGGTACATATACACATTCATAACAATATATCATTCACAATCCATCAATGGTACATATACACATTCATAACAATGTATCTTTCACAATCCACCAATGGTACATACACACATTCATAACAATATATCATTCACAATCCACCAATGGTACATATACACATTCATAACAATATATCATTCACAATCCACCAATGGTACATATACACATTCATAACAAATACACCATTCACATAATATATATTAGACTCACCTTTCTAATGCTTTAAACCCCAACCTAAAATGATTCACGATTCGAATGTTATGAATAAAACCGTGCACGAAGGCGTTACTAAAAACTTGTTGTTTTCTAAATTTTCCAACATAATTTTCATATTCTTCAACCCCAAAAACATCCATGAAATAATCTCCAAAATTATTTTATGCCTGAAACAAAGTTATAACCTTCTATTTCAGCTATCCAATGCTTCAAACGACATTCAATTTGGACTTACGAATCAAAAGTTATGACCAAAATGATTTCAACAATAAAACATAAAAAAGGGCCGCGATTGTGACGGACAACATGCAGAATTTTCTGCGTTTTTCATCGTTGGAGGACTTCCGGACCTCTGATTTCGATTCCGTAAAAAGACAAACGTTCAGAAAATTATGACTCATACAATACTCTAAGTATATAACATTAATTTACAATTTTAACACAATCAAATCACCACAAATCGAGAATACTCATCAACCTAACAATTTCAAACAATCATACAAAATTAGGGATTTTAACCTAAACATACATCTACCCATTGACCCAATCATACTAACCCATAATAATAAGGATTCCCCCCTTACCTCTTCAATTTGATGGAAACCCTAGCTCTTCTCTTTACTTTTCCTCTCCTCTTTCTCTATTGCCTTCAATGATCAAATGAATCCTAATTCTCACTCTTCTCACCTCTTACTATTTATATTAGTATTCTATTTGGGCTTAAGTCATTATACTTCTAATTTAATTAGTAGGCCCAATATGACCTAATATTTAAATATCTCTATTTAATTCAAATAAATTAAACTAACACCATATATCCAGCAAGTTAATTAATTCAATTTTTTATGATATCTCCTATCAACTAAATAATTAATTAACACTCCACATAAGTAATAATAGTATAATAAATAAATATTAAAATTGGGTTGTTACAATTCTCCCCCATTTAAAAGATTTTCGTCCTAAAAAATTCACCTCAAACGAACAACTCCGGACACGATTCCCTCGTCTTATCCTCGAGTTCCCAAGTCATATTGCCATTGGTGACTCCGCCCCATATCACTTTCACCAAAGCAATTTCCTTACCACGAAGCTTCTTCACTTCTCGATCTTCTCTAATCTCGTCAAGAATGCCACACGTAAGCTTCAACATACCAAGCTTAACACACTAAGACGTCGCTTCACAAACCAATCTTCCTTAGAACCAACCTCAGGAAAATAACCGTCTTCTCGAAACAGTTGATATACACCCGATTAAATTCTAACCAATTCATACCCAAAATCACATCAAGTTATTCTAAGGGAAGACAACTAAATCAATTCCAAAATCCCTACCAAAGATACTCAACGGACAATTCAGACACACATAGGAAGTGGAAATAGAACCCATAGCAGGTGTATCAATAACCGTACTTCTATGTATCTCAGATAATTTAAGATTCAATCTCTAAGCATAATCCAAAGAAATGAAAGAATGTGTTGCACTGGTATCAATAATGGCAGTCAAAGGTGTACCATTTATAAAGCACGTACCTTGGATTAGCCTATCATCGGTAGTGGCCTCCGTGCCAGACAATGCAAACACCTTTCCCCTCGCTTGCTACTTCTTTGGCTTATCACATTTGGTACTAATGTGAACTTTCTCCCCACAATTGTAACAAGTCACGCTCGAACCAACTCCACAATGGTTTGCTTTGTGACCACTCTTGCCACACTTGAAACACGTCAAAGGATCCTTACTACAATCAACAACACGATGACCTTCAACACCACAGTTGAAACACGTAAGTGGAGTAGAAGATCCTCCCCCACTTGGCTTCTTTCCAAAACCAGATTTTTTCCTCTTGTCATCATAGGGTTTCCCACGATCCTGGTCTTTCCCTTTTAAACTCTTGTTGAAAGAAGCATTTTCCCTACTATCCTCATCACAAATCCGACTCTTGTTAACCAACTCTGCAAAACAAGTAATATGTTGGTAACCAATGGCCTTCTTGATATCATGTCTCAAGCCATTCAGAAACATAAAACATTAAGATCTCTCAGCATTAGCAGTATTGTAATGAGGACAATACTTGATAAGCTCCTGAAATCTAGCAGGATACTCAGCAACAGTACCATTTCCTTGCTTCAATTCATGGAACTCCACCTCTTTCTTCCCACCAAAATCTTCTAGAAAATAGTTCTCCAAGAAGACATCACGGAACAGAGCCCAAGTAACCTCAATCGTGTACTCTTCAAACCTCTGAAGAGTGTTATTCCACCAATCTTCAGCTTCCTTCTCAAGCATATGAGTACCGAACTGCACTTTCTGACCATCAGTACAGTTCATGACTCTAAAGATCTTCTCAATTGCCTTCAGCCAAGCTTGAGCTTCATCAGGTTCATGCCCACCCTCAAAGACAGGAGGATTGTTCCGTTGGAATCTCCCCAAAGCACGGAACTCATCATCATCTCCATTTCGGTTACCAGCATTCGCTTGAGGGATCTGACCCATGGATTCAGCCAACATCCTCAGTGCCTTAACAATGGCATCATCATTCCTGCCTGCAACCATCGTCCTGAACAGTCCGAACAATCAGACAACGAGTATCGATCGTGTCAGATACACAATCAAATACAACGGGATGGAAAACCCTGACGACTATTGACCAACTGGTCAACCAGACTCTGATACCACTAATGTAACGCCCCTTTTTCTACCCCAAAATACTTAACATATAATCAGAGTAAATAAGCACGCATATAAACAAAAGGGCGTCACATCGACGTTTTCAAAAACTAAGAGCTTTCAAAAACCAACATCATTCATCATCAATATACAATACACCTGGTTATTTAAAATAACACATTTCAATTACCATGAATATTCAAGCATATGCGTTCGCAGCGGAAAATAATGAACACTCATGCATTTCGTCAAATGATCCATGTCCCATACCATGATCAACTCTCAATCATCTTTTCAAAATAAACGGAAACCATAATCAGAATATTTGGCACTATGGCCTCTCAACAACAATTGCAAATAAGCAGGTTCGCAAGTAATAACATAATACTTATCCAAATAGGATACGAGTTCAATACTACTAATCTACCCAGTGTTACATGACCAGAGCATTGACTCATTACCTAGTCTTCAAACTAAAATACGGGAACTTTCTAGCTAATCTCGAGCGAGCTACCGTCCACTTGCTTCAGCGTTACTACTCCTGAGTATCTGCGCGATACCCATGTAAAGGTAACATTCAAACAGAAAGGTTGAGAATTCAAATGATTATGAAGGAGTAAAATCCAGCACAATGATTAAATCAACAATTAAAGGAATTCATCACACTTCATATAACCATGTAAATAATATTCATCAACATCTATTTCACATGTTTCAAACACACATAAAAACTCAAGGAGTACAATATTAAAATCCAATATCATATTCTCAAATATACACATAACTACAATTATCACATAATCACATATGTTGTCAAGTTATGTATCCAAACATCATCAAATTCAATTACCATATCTCATACACACATCACAATCACAACAATGCAAACATTCAACTATGACATGACTCTAATGTGACTCAATGCAAGACGTGTGACTCTATGCATATGGTACCATAATGTGAACCCAACGTTTCACCGCTTTCCAATTCAATATCTAGAATCCAAGCCACCACGTCTATTTCCAATCAAGGATCAACGTCTGCTACGCCTATTTCCAATTAAGGATCAACGTCTATTTACCACGCCTATTTCCAATTAAGGATCAACGTCTGTTACGCCTATTTCCAATTAAGGATCAACGTCTATTTACCACGCCTATTTCCAATTAAGGATCAACGTCTGCTACGCCTATTTCCAATTAAGGATCAACGTCTAATACCATATGAACCCACTGTTTCACCGCTTCCACAATGAAGCCGACCATGCCATGAATGAATTTACAAATACCAATACATATGCAATTAAGATCATCTCTACCATCTTAACATTCCACATATCACCATAATTCAACTCTATGAATCATACACCAATGGTACATATACACATTCATAATAATATATCATTCACAATCCACCAATGGTACATATAGACATTCATAACAATATATCATTCACAATCCACAAAAGGTACATAAACACATTTATAACAATGTATCATTCCCAATCCACCAATGGTTCATATACACATTCATAACAATATATCATTCACAATCCACCAATGGTACATATACACATTCATAACGATGTATCATTCACAATCCACTAATGGTACATACACACATTTATAACAATATATCATTCACAATCCACCAATGATACATATACACATTCATAATAATATATCATTCACAATCCACCAATGGTACATATACACATTCATAACAAATACACCATTCAGATAATATATATTAGAGTCACCTTTCTAATGCTTTAAACCCCAACCCAAAATGATTCACGAGTCGAAAGTTATGAAAAAAACCGTGCACGAAGGCGTTACTAAAAAATTGTTGTTTTCTAAATTTTCCAACATAATTTTCATCTTCTTCAACCCCAAAAACGTCCATGAAATAATCTCGAAAATTATTTTATTCATGAAACAAAGTTATAGCCTTCTGGTTCGGATATCCAACGCTTCAAACGGCACTCAATTTGGACTTACGGATCAAAAGTTATGACCAAAACGATTTCGACAATAAAACATAAAAAAGGGCCGCGATTGTGACGGACAGCATGCAGAATTTTCTGCGTTATTCATTGTTGGAGGACTTCCGGACCTCCGATTTCGATTCCGTAAAAAGCCAAACATTCAGAAAATTATGACTCATACAATACTCTGAGTATATAACATTAATTTACAGTTTTAACACAGTCAAATCACCACAAATCGAGAATACTCATCAACCTAACAATTTCAAACAACCATACAAAATTAGGGATTTTAACCTAAACATACATCTACCCATTGACCCAATCATACTAACCCATAATAATAAGGATTCCCCCCTTACCTCTTCAATTTGATGGAAACCCCAGCTTTTCTCTTTACTTTTCCTCTCCTCTTTCTCTATTGCCTTCAATGATCAAATGAATCCTAATTCTCACTCTTCTCACCTCTTACTATTTATATTAGTATTCTATTTGGGCTTAAGTCATTATACTTCTAATTTAATTAATAGGCCCAATAAGACCTAATATTTAAATATCTCTATTTAATTTAAATAAATTAAACTAACACCATATATCCACCAAGTTAATTAATTCAATTATTCATGATATCTCCTATCAACTAAATAATTAATTAACACTCCACATAAGTAATAATAGTATAATAAATAAATACTAAAATTGGGTTGTTACAACTCTCCCCCACTTAAAAGATTTTCGTCCTAAAAAATTCACCTCAAACGAACAACTCCGGACACGATTCCCTCGTCTTATCCTCGAGTTCCCAAGTAATATTGCCATTGGTGACTCCGCCCCACATCACTTTCACCAAAGCAATTTCCTTACCACGAAGCTTCTTCACTTCTCGATCTTCTCTAATCTCGTCAAGAATGCCACACGTAAGCTTCAACATACCAAGCTTAACACACTAAGAAGTCGCTTCACAAACCAATCTTCCTTAGCACCAACCTCAGGAAAATAACTGTCTTCTCGAAACAGTTGATATACACCCGATTAAATTCTAACCAATTCATACCCAAAATCATATCAAGTTATTCTAAAGGAAGACAACTAAATCAATTCCAAAATCCCTACCAAAGATACTCAACGGACAATTCAGACACACATAGGAAGTAGAAACAGAACCCATAGCAGGTGTATCAATAACCGTACTTCTACGTATCTCAGATAATATAAGATTCAATCTCTAAGCACAATCCAAAGAAATGAAAGAATGTGTTGCACTGGTATCGATAATGGCAGTCAAAGGTGTACCATTAATAAAGCACGTACCCTGGATTAGCCTATCATCGGTAATGGCCTCCGCGCCAGACAATGCAAACACCTTTCCCCTCGCTTGCTCCTTCTTTGGGTTATCACATTTGGTACTAATGTGACCTTTCTCCCCACAATTGTAACAAGTCACGCTCGAACCAACTCCATAATGGTTTGCTTTGTGACCACTCTTGCCACACTTGAAAGACGTCGCAGGATCCTTACTACAATCAACAACACGATGACCTTCAACGCCACAGTTGAAACACGTAAGTGGAGTAGAAGATCCTCCACCACTTGGCTTCTTGCCAAAACCAGATTGTTTCCTCTTGTCATCATACGGTTTCCCACGATCCTGGTCTTTCCCTTTCAAACTCTTGTAGAAAGAAGCACTTTCCCTACTATCCTCATCATAAATCCGACTCTTGTTAACCAACTCCGCAAAACGAGTAATCTGTTGGTAACCAATGGCCTTCTTGATATCATGTCTCAAGCCCTTCACCAACTTAAAACATTTAGATCTCTCAGCATTAGCAGTATTGTAATGAGGACAATACTTGATAAGCTCCTGAAATCTAGCAGCATACTCAGCAACAGTACCATTTCCTTGCTTCAATCCAAGGAACTCCACCTCTTTCTTCCCACGAAAATCTTCTGGAAAATAGTTCTCCAAGAAGACATCACGGAACAGAGCCCAAGTAACCTCAATGCTGTCTTCTTCAAACCTCTGAAGAGTGTTATTCCACCAATCTTCAGCTTCCTTCTCAAGCATATGAGTACCAAACTGCACTTTCTGAGCATCAGTACAGCTCGTGACTCTGAAGATCTTGTCAATTGCCTTCAGCCAAGCATGAGCTTTATCAGGTTTATGCCCACCCTCAAAGACAGGAGGATTGTTCCGCTGGAATCTCCCCAAAGCACGGAACTCATCATCATCTCCATTTTGGTTACCAGCATTCGCTTGAGGGATCTGACCCATGGATTTAGCCAACATCCTCAGCGCCTCAGCAATGGCATCATCATTCCTGCCTACAACCATCGTCCTGAACAGTCCAAACAATCAGACAACTAGTATCGATCGTGTCAGATACACAATCAAATACAACGGGATGGAAAACCCTAACGACTATTGACCAACTGGTCAACCAGGCTCTGATACCACTAATGTAATACCCCTTTTTCTACCCCAAAATACTTAACATATAATCAGAGTAAATAAGCACGCATATAAACAAAAGGGCGTCACATCGACGTTTTCAAAAACTAAGAGCTTTCAAAAACCAACATCATTCATCATCAATATATAATACACCTGGTTATTTAAAATAACACATTTCAATTATCATGAATATTCAAGCATATGCGTTCGCAGCGGAAAATAATGAATACTCATGCATTTCATCAAATGATCCATGTCCCATACCATGATCAACTCTCAATCATCTTTTCAAAAAAAAACGGAAACCATAATCAGAATATTTGGCACTATGGCCTCTCAAAAGCAATTGCAAATAAGCAGGTTCGCAAGTAATAACATAATACTTATCCAAATAGGATACGAGTTCAATACTACTAATCTACCCAATGTTACATGACCAGAGCATTGACTCATTACCTAGTCTTCAAACTAAAATACGGGAACTCTCCAGCTAATCTCGAGCGAACTACCGTCCACTTACTTCAGCGCTACTACTCCTGAGTATCTGCGCGATACCCATGTAAAGGTAACATTCAAACAGAAAGGGTGAGAATTCAAATCATTATGAAGGAGTAAAATCAAGCACAATGATTAAATCAATAATTAAAGGAATTCATCACTGTCATACGGTGAACTGACTTGGGGTGTTTTGTTTTTTATCGCAATGTCGTGGATAGCAAGAGTCGCCACCGACTTTTCTTTTATCCAATAAGGAAAGGTGGAAAAGAACAGGAAAGACCTCAATAGATTTTGGGTTCGGGAGGTACATTATACAAAGGGAAGGTGTTAGCACCCTTTGTATCCATGGTTATCCATGGGCTCTTAATTGCTGGATCACTTATATTTTTGTCTGAAAAGTGTTCGTGAATTGTTTAAAAAAAATGTTTCGAAAAGAGAGTTTAACTTTCTAATGATTCTCGTATGAATGTATACAAAGTATTTATCTCGTTTGATTTTGAAAACGGTTTAGAAAAATGTAACTTGGTAATGATTCTAGTATGAATGTATACCAAGTGGTGATTTTCTAGGATTTGCAAAGTGTGAGGGGTGGGAAATGTTTTAGGTTATGATCCAGCAATTGAGAGTTATACCTTCCTAAGGTCGTTATGAACGTTTCCTATCCTTATGAGGGTAAAACTGTCCTTACTATTGAGAAGTAAGTAATTTTACCCTTTGGATGTTTAAGGGTCATCGTAGGGTCATCGATAGGTCATTGAAGGCAACAATTGTAAGGATACCTTAGCATTCGAAGGGACGATCATCATTTAACCGTAGGCTACACCGAAGGGTCATCGAGGGACGAAATCATATATTCGAAGGCAACATCCGAGGGACTATGATTTATTTTATGATGATTTAATCGAAGAGCCATTGCTAAGTGTATCCCCACATTCGCGGGACATGACCGTGGTACCGTAATATCGTAAGGCAAAAAAAGAGAGGTCCAAGATCACATATTTAGAGGCCGTATTTTACAATCGATTAGGTAATTAGGATGAATCTCCACATTAAAATCAATACATTAAAATTAATACATTAAAATTAATACATTAAAATTAATACATTAAAATTAATTAAGCAATTTAGGGTGGATCTTCATAAGGGTATCCCACAAATAAAGTGGAAGGCCTAAACAACACTCTTTTCCTGGGATATGTGAACCTTTATAAAATTCAGCAAACGGGTTAGAATACCAATCAGGGTGCAATCGAGGATTACACCGCAAAAGAAAACACAGCAGCATGAATGTCAGGCAAAACAATGCATGATTAACATAGAATAGATCAGGTTACGCATAGGACATAACAAATATCAACGGCTGTCCCGTTCGCCTCTGCCTCGCCTAGCGAGGGCCTAGCGAATGCTCGCTACATGCTCGCTTAGCGATGTGCTAGCGAGCGGCTGCGGGTTTTGAATTTCAGAACAGTATGATCTCAGCATGCTGCATGCCTTATTGCATTCAATTACAGAAAAAATATGGTCAAACACTCAGGATATCCAGGCGTACTGGAATTCACATGCAAAGTCTAATTACATATCCAAAAATTCAATCATGATGCATTATGTATTTAGAGATTTACAAATTGGAAGCATAAAACAATAATGATACACAAACCTGTTTGCAATGGAGTGGTAATGCTGAATTGGCAAGTCACTTTTGGTATCGGGTTGAGTTGGACGGCGGCAACGGCGGTGCGGATGAGCGGCCGTCAGGGTTTCTTCACTCCGACTTCTCTGAGCTAGGGTTTCTATGCCAGGGTTTCCGTCCTTTTTCGTCCTCCCCTTTTCGTTCTGGAGTTGGGGTATTTATAATACTCCTTTGATGACCTAATGGGCTCAGAATGAAGCCCGAAATTTTCTGTTGTCTGTCAGTTTCGCTAGGCGAACGTGTAGCGAACGTTCGCTAGGCGAGCGTGTAGCGAACGTGTAGCGAACAGGCCAGTTTGGGCCATTTTCTGGATTGGGCCATTCGTGAGCTGGGCCTTTGTTCCTTTAAGATCAGTGTCATAAAAATGAGTCGGAATGCCCTGAAAAATGTCTTAAAATATTAATGGGCAAATTTTGGGGTATGACAGCTGCCCCTGTTCGATATTCTTGAACCGAGAGAGTCAGAATGGTATGTACGCCATTCGTGGTCTGGAGGTGGAAGATTATTGAACACTTAGAATGCCCCAAAAATTTGCACTTGTCAAGTAGTTAGTCTTGATGGAGATGGGCTTAAAGATGCCATCTAGGAAGTTTGATGATGAGAGCTTCAGAGTACGTCGTACGTTAGAAGATATCTAAAGTCATGGGTGTCACTGGGTCATACGCTAGACCGTATAGTGAGTCATTCATTAGACCGTCGACTTCACTAGGGAGTTAGAATGGGTCATACGCCGCTGGGGATAACAGATCAGAATGGATCATACGCTAGATCGTATCTGAGTTGCAGAATGGGCCGTCTGTTAGGCTGTATCTGACGAAAAGTAGTCGTACGCTAGACTACACCTCGGGATGTACCGTCCGCTAGGTAGTATCTGAGGAATGAAGATCCGAATGGGTCGTACGCTAGACCGTATTGTTGGAGGAGTAATATGTTGTGCCGAATCAAAACGAGATAAGAATCCGAATGAGTCATACACTGCTGGGGATAAAGGATCAGAATGGATCGTACGATAGATCGTATCTGAGTTGCGGAATGAGCCGTCCGTTAGGCTGTATCGTTACTAGGGGTGAAGGATCAGAATGGATCGTATGCTAGATCATATCTGAGTTGTAGACTGAGCCGTCCGTTAGGCTGTACCTGGTGATGAAGGGGGTAGTCATACGCCAGACTACACTTCAGAATGTACCGTATGCTAGGTAGCATTTGAGGGGATGAACATCCAAGCGGGTCGTAAGCTAGACCGTCTCTGAGTAGCAGAACGAGCCGTCCGTTAGGCTGCATCTGATGATAAAGGGGGTAGTCATACGCCAGACTACACTTCAGAATGTACCGTACGCTAGGTAGCATTTGAGGCCTTGAAGGTCCAACTGGGTCGTATGCTAGACCGTATTGGAGTTGTTGAAGGTCGGAACGGATCGTACGTTAGATCGCATCTGAGTTGAAAGAGTCATATGTAGAGCTGAATCAGAATGAACCGTACGCTAGGCTATATCTGATAGTATTTGTATATGTTGTATTTGCAATAAATGTCTGGGATGGGCTTATAGATGCCATCACTAGGAGGACGTCAGGATGAATGTTGACATGGAGTGTATCTGAAAGATGTATTTGAATCTGAACGTAATCGATGAAGATGTCCGTCTGAATGGCTCTCTATTTTGACTGTATCAGGAAGATAATTAACCTGAAAAATAAAGTTAGCTTCATGCCATGTCATGATGCATGAGATGTTTTATGCTTTCGAAAATAACTGCGAACGATGTATGCATGCGTTTGCTGTGAAATGATGTAATGAATGAATTATGCGTCCGAAAAGAAATGCGAACATTGCATGCATGTGTATGATATGGAATGATGTAATGAATGCACTATGCGTCTGAAACGTTCTTCCAGGGGACTCTACTGGGGAAATAAATCCCAGTCTTCTGGTCGGAGATATTTGTATTGATGACCCTTTCTTAGCTGAGGATACTTGATTTCTGTCTGTCCGGCGATGCCAACCTCTTCTGGGAAATAGCTGATTCTTGTTGGGGAATAGAATTAGCGACGGATTCATTGGAAAGCATGGTTAGACCTTCTCCTCGATCCTGAAGTCTTGTAGTAATCGCTATTTCTATTTTAGGCATGCATTTTTGTAAACATTGATCATATTCAAATGCATAAATCAATTCAAATTAAATCAATGGACGTTTATGCAAGCAAAGCAGAGGAAGTAAGACAACAACATTTTTTCGAAATAAAATTGTATTGATTTTGAAAGAGGACCTATAAATAGGCAATTTGAGTACAAGGAGACAGAAATCCTAGTAAGAGGAAATTGTCAGGAAAACAAAGAGAAAGCTATGCCGAAAACGTCCTATTGACTTTAATTCCACTACTGCCATTATGTCTTCAAGCCTCTCATCTCCTGCTGTCGGATAGAAGTGATTAGCTTGTTCAGTCCTTTGAACTTGGATGAAGCTGTCTGAGAACGGGACATAGTCATACGCTTTAATCCCTAATTTTTGCCTGGACCGCCTTTTCAGGTTTTCAATCCACCAGGATACCCCTTTTTGCCCAAGCCGCCTTTTCAGGTTTTCGACTTGCCGGATGCACATTTTTTATGTTTATCCCTAATTTTTGCCCGAACCTTTTTGGTTCGCCGGGATGCCCTTACTTTTGCCTAGGTACGTCGACCTAGCAGGTCTCTTTTATACGTAGTATTTTTTGACTATGTCTGCGTTCACGGGATGCGGGAAGTCTTCGCCGTCCATTGTAGCTAGTATCATGGCTCCACCAGAGAATACCTTCTTAACTACAAACAGCCCTTCGTACGTGGGAATCCATTTGCCTCTGGGATCACCTTGTGGTAGAGTGATGCGCTTTACCACCAAGTCGCCAATTTGATACACCTGTCTCTTGACTCTTTTGTTAAATGCCTGGGTCATGCGCTTCTGATATATCTGTCCATGACAAACAGCCGCAAGTCTCTTCTCATCAATCAAGTTTATCTGATCGAGTCGAGTCTGAATCCATTCCTCTTCATCTAAGCCCGCCTCTTTCATGATTCTTAGAGAGGGAATCTGGACTTCCACTGGTAAAACGGCTTCCATTCCGTAGACTAAAGAGAAAGGAGTTGCTCCTGTCGAAGTGCGTACTGAAGTGCGATAACCGTGAAGAGAAAACGGTAACATCTCATGCCAGTCTTTGTACGTCACCGTCATCTTTTGTATGATCTTCTTGATATTCTTATTAGCAGCCTCCACGGCACCGTTCATCTTTGGCCGGTACGGAGAAGAGTTATGGTGTTTTATTTTGAACTGCGTGCAGAGTTCAGTAATCATCTTGTTGTTCAAATTAGTACCATTGTCAGTAATAATTCTTTCAGGGATGCCATATCGACAAATGAGATTATTCTTGATGAATCGTGCCACCACATTCTTGGTGACAGAAGCGAATGAGGCGGCCTCTACCCACTTTGTAAAGTAATCAATAGCAACAAGGATGAAACGATGCCCGTTAGAAGCAGTAGGTTTAATCTCTCCAATCATATCAATGCACCACATTGCAAAGGGTTAAGGTGCTGTCAACACGTTCAATGGAGCAGGAGGCACATGTACTTTATCTGCATATATCTGGCACTTGTGACAGGTTCTGGAGTGATGATGGCAATCAGCTTCCATGGTAGACCAATAATACCCTGATCTCAGAATCTTCTTGGCCATCGTATGCCCACTAGAATGAGTCCCAAAAATACCGTCATGCATGTCTTCCATAATCTTTTCTGCTTCCTTTTTATCCACACAACGAAGCAAAGTCGAATCATGATTACGTTTGTATAATATTCCATTACTCAGAAAGAACTTAGCGGAGAACTTCCTCAGGAATTTTTTGTCATTGATGGATGCCCCTTCAGGGTATTCCTGAGCTTCTAAATATCTTTTTACTTCGTGGAACCAAGGTTTTTCCCGTACTCCCTCAGTGTTAAGTTCATAACAGTATGCCGGTTCATCTAGTCGCTCAATGGTGATCCTGGGAGCTTCATTGTCCCATCTGACTCTGAACATAGATGACATGGTAGCTAATGCGTCGGCCAACTGATTCTCTTCTCGTGGGATATGTTCGAATGTAATCTCTTCAAAGTATGGGATTAATGTCATCACCCGTTCTCGGTAAGGGATGAGATTCGGATGCTTAGTATCCCATTCTCCTTTGATCTGACTGATTACTAATGCTGAGTCTCTGTACACACTCAAATACTTGACCCGCCGGTCTATAGCAGCCTTGAGTCCCAAAATACATGCTTCATACTCAGCCATATTATTGGTACAATGAAAACATAGTCTAGCAGTGAAAGGCGTATGGTAACCCTCGAGAGAAATGATTACCACACCAACACCATTGCCCAATGCATTAGAAGACCCATCGAAAACCATAGTCCATCGGGATCCTAGTTCGGGTCCTTCATCCGGTCCAGGTTCTTCATAATCAGTAACAAGCATGACATCCTCATCTGGGAACTCAAAATTCATAGATTGGTAATCATCCACTGCTTGATGAGCCAAATGATCGGCTAGCACGCTTCCTTTGATTGCTTTCTGGGTAGTATACTGGATGTCGTACTCTGTTAGAATCATCTGCCATCTTGCTATTCTTCCGGAGAGAGCGGGTTTCTCAAATATGTATTTGATAGGATCCATCTTAGAAATCAATAAAGTGGTATGATTCAACATGTATTGTCTTAGTCGGCGAGCAACCCAGGCCAAAGCACAGCAAGTTCTCTCGAGCAGTGAGTATCTTGTTTCACAGTCGGTAAACTTTTTGCTAAGGTAGTATATGGCATGCTCTTTTCGACCAGACTCGTCATGTTGCCCCAACACACACCCCATTGAATTTTCTAACACGGTCAAATACATGATTAGAGGTCTTCCTTCAACCGGTGGCATCAGGATCGGAGGTTCCTGGAGATACTTCTTGATTTTGTCAAAAGCTTCTTGACATTCCTCATTCCATATCATCTCTTGATTTTTCCTCAGTAGCTTGAAGAGGGGTTTGCAGGTGGCGGTCAAATGGGAGATAAATCGGGCAATGTAATTCAAGCGTCCCAAGAAACCTTTGACTTCTTTATCTGTACTGGGAACTGGCATTTCTTGAATAGCTCTCACCTTGGCTGGGTCAACCTCAATCCCTTTACCACTGACAATAAAGCCCAAGAGTTTGCCGGATCTTACTCCAAAGGTGCATTTGTTCGGGTTCAACCTCAACTTGTATTTCTTCAACCTCTCGAACAGTTTGTATAAATGATCGAGATGTTCCTCCTCAGTATGAGATCTGGCTATCATGTCATCCACATATACTTCTATTTCATGATGGATCATATCATGGAACAAAACCACCATAGCACGCTGGTACGTTGCCCCTGCATTCTTTAAACCAAATGGCATTACTTTATAACAGAACGTGCCCCATTGCGTTACAAACGTAGTTTTCTCCATGTCCTCAGGCGCCATCTTAATCTGATTATATCCTGAGAAGCCGTCCATGAATGAGAATACCTTGTGTTGAGCGGTGTTATCTACCAGAACATCGATGTGCGGGAGTGGAAAGTCATCTTTGGGACTCGCTTTATTCAAATCTCGGTAATCTACGCATATTCGTACCTTACCATCCTTCTTTGGTACCGGTACCATATTAGCAACCCATTGAGGATAAGAAGTAACAGCCAGAAAACCTGCATCAAATTGTTTCATAACCTCGGCTTTGATTTTCTCAGACATTTCAGGACGCATGCGGCGAACCTTTTGCTTAACAGGACGACAATCTTCCTTCGTTGGCAAACGATGCACTACTATATCAGTATCCAATCCGGGCATGTCTTCATAAGACCAGGCAAAGATCTCTACATAGTCATGTAACATCTGAATCAATCTTTCTTTGACACTGTTTTCCAAGCCTGCTCCTATTTTGACTTCTCTCTTGTCCACTTCAGTACCCAGGTTTAGAGTTTCGATTGACTCTTCATGCGGCTGTATAGTCTTTTCTTCTTGCAATACCAGTCTGGCATGTTCTCCAGGTACTTCACAATCTTCCTCACTTCCATCCTCGGCTTGGTAGATCGGATTTTCAAAGTCATAATGAACAGTAGCGGAACTATTATCAACAGGATCCAGAGTGGGTATGGATCTGCAATTCGTTACGTGAGTGTGTGTAAGAAAACATAGCTTATTTGGAAGATGACAGAAAAGACAAAGAGCGCAATATTTGAATGAAAAAAGTCCATTGATTTATTGAATATGAATATGCTTATGAAAATGACAAAACCCTTAACAAATTAGCTATTGTGCCCCGGGCATAGACACAACGCTTGGAGAAGTTCAATTGTAAAAAAAAACAAAAATTTGCAACACCAAAATAGACAATAACAATTACTCCTGACTAAAGGAAATCGGGATAGTGTCTTCAGCCTTCCAATTATTGAGTCCGTCACCAATTGTTGGGAAAATCCAGCTATCCAGGTCGCAATCGCTGTCAGCATCTTCTACAGCATTAATTTGACTCTTGGCTACCTTCTCAGAGATAAACCCCAGGCCAAATTTTTCATACTTGTACGGTACGTCGATCAATTGACCCCAGCCAGTACGACCACCATCTTCAACCACGGCTTGAGCGTCCCTCAGAGAAATCATAGCAGGAGGAGCACGAATAACCTTGGGTACACAGGAAGTTGGCTTAAGGACAGGATTGGTCGGAGGAACTACTTCAAATGACTGACAAGGAGTCTCAATGAATTCACCATCCATCTCGACGTATCTGAAGGCATGCACACTACTGACAATGTACTCTTCTTCTCCACACACGGTGACAATTTTGCCCTCTGTGGGATACCTCAGCTTTTGATGGAGAGACGAAGCTACAACACCTGACCCATGAATCCAAGGGCGTCCCAGTAAGCAGGAATAGGCAGGACGAATGTTCATTACATGGAAGGTAGTGTTGAAGACTTGAGGTCCTATCTTGATAGGAAGGACTACTTCGCCATGGACAACACTCTTCGCACCATCGTAAGCACGTACCACAATGTCACTAGGTTTCAGTTCAAAGCTTTTACAATCCAGCTTATCCAGCACAGCTGTCGGCAGCACATTCAAGGAAGAGCCATTATCGATCAACACATGAGACAAAGTGATTCCCCTACACTCAATGGAGATATGCAGGGCTTTATTGTGATTCTTTCCTGCTGGTGTCAGATCAGCGTCGGAAAAGCCTAGGCCATTGTCAACAGCCAAGTGAGCAACATAATGTTCGAACTGATCGACAGATGTCTCCTGAGGTACATGAGCGGTCTTCAAGAATTTTATCAATGCATTGGCATGAGGTTCAGAAGATAACAGCAAGGATAACATCGAGATCTTAGACGGGGTATGCCCCAACTGTTCTACAACATCAAAATCACTCTTGCGAATGATTTTCAGCACTTCTTCCATTTCTTGTTTGGCAACATCTTCGGGAGTAACTTCGACCGGTGTCTCTGACTGAGAAGGATTGACTGGTTCCTTTCCTCGAGTTTCAAGGACAGGAGGTGAGATTTCTGGAGAGAAGATCCTTCCGCTTCGAGTGATTTTACTAGTCCCAACAATGCCACTAGTGTTAGCAGCATTATCCACTTGCTTCACGCCATGGACGTAAACATCACCGCCATAATTCCACGGAATAGCTTTGCTTGAGGAATACGGGATCGGGCCAGGTGCAGTGATGATTAGGGGAGCAACCCTGGGCTCAGCAGTAACCTTCACAGGCGCCCTGGTAGCGGTAATCTTCATTGGAACTTTGGACCTAGCAATCACAGATATTTCTTCAATAGGGTTTTCCGCCTTAGGAATCCTTTCGAAGAGAACTGTACGATCGTCCATCAGCCGTTGAATACCATTCTTCAATTCCCAACAATCATCTGGTTGGAATATACAGAGATTGCAACCTTCAGCACAACCTGGAAATAAACCAGCTTGCAATAAATTCCTCTTTATGATCGGGAGAGGAGATGTTAAGTCTGCCACATTGGAAATGTGAGAATCGTCATCCATAGCATTAACAGTCTTGTCATGGTTAGGCATAGGAGCAGTGATGACATTAGGAGTCTCCGGAGGCTCAAACTCAATTTCTCCAGCTTCGATCATATCCTGAATCTTATTCTTCAATGACCAGCAATCGTTTGTATCATGCCCGGGGCTATCGGAGTGATATGCACACCTGGCATTGGGATTATAACGAGAAGAGGTAGTGTTGGGATTTGTAGGAGGATCTCTAAGGGTGATCAAATTTGCCTTTAGCATTCCCTGCAGTGCCTGTGCCAAGGTCATATTGATCCTGGTGAACTGCCTTCTTGGTCTGTCTTGTTTGGGCTGGAAGCTTTGAGATGGTGGTGCTGCAATCGTAACTGCTCCGATGTCATGGTCACGGTTTTTCTTGTTACGACCCTTTTGACCGTACACAGCATTTGATTCGTTCCTCCCCTGATAGGACCTTTTGGTGCTTGCAGAGGCAGCCGCCTGTATCTTTCCACTTCGGATGCCGCTTTCAACACGTTCACCTGTCAATATGAGTTCAGTGAAACCTGATGAAGAACTTCCCAGTAGATGGCTGTAGAATGGGCCGGTCAGTGTGCCCATGAACATATCCACCAATTCTCTGTCAGTCATAGGGGGTTTGACTCTGCCAGCCAAATCTCTCCACTTTTGAGCATATTCTTTAAAGCTTTCTTTAGATCCCATAGTCATATTCTGCAGCTGTAGCCGGGTAGGCGCTAGCTCAGAGTTATACTGGTACTGTTTATAGAAAGCTGTTGCTAAATCAGTCCAAGTGCGGATGTCAGAGCTCTCGAGCTGATAATACCATTCCAACTGTGTGCCAGACAGACTCTCTTGGAAGAAATGGATCCATAGCTTCCTGTCAGTGGTATGCGGCTGAATCTTTCTCACATAAGCTCTCAGATGCATCTGAGGACAGGATGCACCATCGTACTTAGTGAAAGTGGGGATTTTGAATTTGCGAGGAATGGTCACATCGGAGACCAGACCCAAACTTTCGAAATCCAGACCGGGCGCCTTCTGACCCTCCATGGCTAGCATACGTTCTTCCAGCAACTTGTACTTATCATCTCTTGGAGAGTACTGTTCATTTTCATAATCTTCATCGTCATCCTCAGGGTTGGAGAAATCAGCATTCTCTTCCTCTGAATCATTCTCCGCCCCCTCTTCTGGACCATTCGGGATTCCAAACTTGACTCCTATGGCCTGTCCTTTACGCCTTCTTCCCGGGTTAATGAAACTCACAGCTTTCTTGTCTTTCTTCTTTTCGAGCAAAAGAGCCTTCAGTTCCTCCTGCCCTTTGGATAAGCTTAGCATCATCTCCTTGAATTGAGCATTCTGAGTCTGGAGATCTTTGACAGTTTGTTCGAGATCCATTTTTCTGTTTGTAATGAAGACCGTGAGAACATTGAACTTGTAGAATACCTGTTATGCAGTGTTATGTTATGCTATGCAATGTATGAAATGTTTTCAAGGACTTTTGGAATTTAACTTTGCGTAAATCACCAACAAGAGAGACATGTTTATTGCTGATTTCTTTGACCAATGTTCATTACAAAAGGAATAATAATAAAAATACAATGAAAGCTCAAGTCTCCCAGGGGCGGCTTCTTTTTGGGCGAAGATATGCATTGAGTCTTCGTTCCTCATTAAGCTGACTGGTAAGTTCTAGCACTTTCTTCCTTTCTGCGACGAACTGAGTCTCGAAAGTATCCCTTTCTTCTCTCAACTGGATCCAGGATCTCTTTAGTTCCTCAACATTGGTAGGCATATCTGGATAAGGAATGATCTGAGGAGCACCTCCTTCAGCTTCAGGTTCGACAATCTGAGGTCCGATTGCAAGATATGGCATGACAAGTTCACGAGCTCTGGCGCGTACCCATCTGAGATAAGGTTCCATAGGAATAGAATTTTTCTGTCCTAACGTACCTCTCTTCACCATGCCCCAAGCTCGTACAAATCTTTGACGGAGGCCTTGGGAATCGTTGTCATAGTCGAACATGATGCCTTCGATGATCATTTCATGTGGACCATCTCTTCGAGCACAACCAAACTGTCGCAGAGCTGAAACAGGATTATAAGTAATACCTCATCTTATTCCTAGGAGTGGTACATTAGGGAACTCACCACAACGGTCAATGATGGTAACATTTTCCTTGAACTGAGGACACCAACAGATGTCTGGGTGGGAGAGCGACATTATCCTTTGAGACCATTTCAAATTCTGCTCGTTCTTCAAGACCGATTGAGGAAGGTGCGAAATAAACCACCTAGACAATAAAGGTATACAGCACATGAGAGTCCCTTGCTTCTTCATGGTACGAGTGTGGAGGGAATGCAAAATGTCTCCCAGCAAGGTAGGTACAGGGTTGTGAGTGAGAAATATCTTAATAGCATTCATGTCTATGAATTGGTCTGGATTAGGGAATAACACCAAGCCATAGATTAGCAACGCCAGGATGTCTTCGAAAGCACGGACATTCATAACTTTTAAGAATTCTCGGGCCTTATTTGTCAGGAATTTGGCAAGTAAACCCTTAACTCCACTCCTTGTTACCCAATTAGCTTCAATGTCGGACTTCGTCATGTGTAAAGCTGCGGCAACTTCTTCAGACTTCGGAACCTTTTCTAAATCACTGAAAGGTATTTGATCAAGGATAGGTATCCCAAGCAGTCTGGAGAATTCTTCCAGTGTAGGTACCAACTGATAATCTGGGAATGTGAAGCAATGATGTTTAGGGTCGAAGAACTGGAATAAAACTCTCATCATATCTTCTTTGAACCCAGTGGTAACTAAATTGAGAAGAGAACCATGTCTCTTGATGAACTGGGCATGATCGGAAAGTTCTGACACTAAGTTCTTGAGTTGAGGAGAGATTGCTACAAGATTAATCCGGATGGTCTTCCTGGGAGCCATAGCTTTACAAAACAGAGCAAAGTTAAATCCCTAAGTCCTTGAAATGGTTAGTACAATGTTATGATGTCATGATGTTATGATGTTATGATGTTATGATGTTATGAGGTTAAATAAATAACAAGCACAAGCAAGTCACACAACCATCATTCCTAGGTTTTAAGGCTTGCATGAGTTCCATAGGTAAGTACCCTCCCCACTGAAGTTTAGTTGGTTCAACCTGTCCTAGAATAGTAACCGGGTTCTAGAAGGATCTCAAATCACCGACCTTCCTTTAAGTCCACTTCAGTGCAACACCAAGTGGTTGACCGAAGCTTTCCTAAAGTCCAATCTCAAAGAGTGTAGTATCGAGTCTCAACCAACCCCAGTCGGAACCGAAGTCAGTTATCTCACTACTTTCTAATGGCCAGGATGAGTCAATTAGGGTTCTAAAGGTCTGGTTAATGCTTTAATGACACCACGCGGAAGCCAAATTTTTCCTCAAGTGAACATGAGGAACATCAGGACATCCAAAGTGTCACATTAACCGTAGCCATCATTTTA
The DNA here is from genome assembly GCF_024323335.1 of Lathyrus oleraceus. Classification (NCBI taxonomy): domain Eukaryota; kingdom Viridiplantae; phylum Streptophyta; class Magnoliopsida; order Fabales; family Fabaceae; genus Lathyrus; species Lathyrus oleraceus. The sequence goes on from NC_066581.1 coordinate 309,668,098, forward strand.
ACCATTCCAGTATACGCCGGATAGTCGCGATGATCTATTGCTACTTACCTAAGGTACACTAGATCCGGGTGTAGGATCTTTCACTCAAGAATACCCAAGCAATCCTTTAAAAGTAATTCAGACAATTTGGAATAAGTGATCTTGTTTTTAAGGTAACCTCTCTTTTTAAAGTGCTCCCCAGCAGAGTCGCCAGTTTTGTCATACGGTGAACTGACTTGGGGTGTTTTGCTTTTTATCGCAATGTCGCGGATAGCAAGAGTCGCCACCGACTTTTCTTTTATCCAATAAGGAAAGGTGGAAAAGAACAGGAAAGACCTCAATAGATTTTGGGTTCGGGAGGTACATTATACAAAGGGAAGGTGTTAGCACCCTTTGTATCCATGGTTATCCATGGGCTCTTAATTGCTGGATCACTTATATTTTTGTCTGAAAAGTGTTCGTGAATTGTTTAAAAAAAATGTTTCAAAAAGAGAGTTTAACTTTCTAATGATTCTCGTATGAATGTATACAAAGTATTTATCTCGTTTGATTTTGAAAACGGTTTAGAAAAATGTAACTTGATAATGATTCTAGTATGAATGTATACCAAGTGGTGATTTTCTAGGATTTGCAAAGTGTGAGGGGTGGGAAATGTTTTAGGTTATGATCCAGCAATTGAGAGTTATACCTTCCTAAGGTCGTTATGAACGTTTCCTATCCTTATGAGGGTAAAACTGTCCTTACTATTGAGAAGTAAGTAATTTTACCCTTTGGATGTTTAAGGGTCATCGTAGGGTCATCGATAGGTCATTGAAGGCAACAATTGTAAGGATACCTTAGCATTCGAAGGGACGATCATCATTTAACCGTAGGCTACACCGAAGGGTCATCGAGGGAAGAAATCATATATTCGAAGGCAACATCCGAGGGACTATGATTTATTTTATGATGATTTAATCGAAGAGCCATTGCTAAGTGTATCCCCACATTCGCGGGACATGACCGTGGTACCGTAATATCGTAAGGCAAAAAAAGAGAGGTCCAAGATCACATATTTAGAGGCCGTATTTTACAATCGATTAGGTAATTAGGATGAATCTCCACATTAAAATCAATACATTAAAATTAATACATTAAAATTAATACATTAAAATTAATTAAGCAATTTAGGGTGGATCTTCATAAGGGTATCCCACAAATAAAGTGGAAGGCCTAAACAACACTCTTTTCCTGGGATATGTGAACCTTTATAAAATTCAGCAAACGGGTTAGAATACCAATCAGGGTGCAATCGAGGATTACACCGCAAAAGAAAACACAACAGCATGAATGTCAGGCAAAACAGTGCATGATTAACATAGAATAGATCAGGTTACGCATAGGACATAACAAATATCAACGGCTGTCCCGTTCGCCTCTGCCTCGCCTAGCGAGGGCCTAGCGAATGCTCGCTACATGCTCGCTTAGCGATGTGCTAGCGAGCGGCTGCGGGTTTTGAATTTCAGAACAGTATGATCTCAGCATGCTGCATGCCTTATTGCATTCAATTACAGAAAAAATATGGTCAAACACTCAGGATATCCAGGCGTACTGGAATTCACATGCAAAGTCTAATTACATATCCAAAAATTCAATCATGATGCATTATGTATTTAGAGATTTACAAATTGGAAGCATAAAACAATAATGATACACAAACCTGTTTGCAATGGAGTGGTAATGCTGAATTGGCAAGTCACTTTTGGTATCGGGTTGAGTTGGACGGCGGCAACGGCGGTGCGGATGAGCGGCCGTCAGGGTTTCTTCACTCCGACTTCTCTGAGCTAGGGTTTCTATGCCAGGGTTTCCGTCCTTTTTCGTCTTCCCCTTTTCGTTCTGGAGTTGGGGTATTTATAATACTCCTTTGATGACCTAATGGGCCTAGAATGAAGCCCGAAATTTTCTGTTGTCTGTCAGTTTCGCTAGGCGAGCGTGTAGCGAACGTGTAGCGAACGTTCGCTAGGCGAGCGTGTAGCGAATTTGTAGCGAACGTTCGCTAGACGAGCGTGTAGCGAACGTATAGCGAACAGGCCAGTTTGGGCCATTTTCTGGATTGGGCCATTCGTGAGCTGGGCCTTTGTTCCTTTAAGATCAGTGTCATAAAAATGAGTCGGAATGCCCTGAAAAATGTCTTAAAATATTAATGGGCAAATTTTGGGGTATGACAATTACATTTCATATAACCATGTAAATAATACTCATCAACATCTATTTCACATGTTTCTAACACACATAAAAACTCAAGGAGTACAATATTAAAATCCAATATCATATTCTCAGATATACACATAACTACAATTATCACATAATCACATATGTTGTCAAGTTATGTATCCAAACATCATCAAATTCAATTACCATATCTCATACACACATCACAATCACAACAATGCAAACATTCAACTATCACATGACTCTAATGTGACTCAATGCAAGACATGTGACTCTATGCATGTGGTACCATAATGTGAACCCAACGTTTCACCGCTTTCCGATTCAATATCTAGAATCCAAGCCACCACGTCTATTTCCAATTAAGGATCAACGTCTGCTACGCCTATTTTCAATTAAGGATCAACATCTATTTACCACGCCTATTTCCAATTAAGGATCAACATCTGCTATGCCTATTTCCAATTAAGGATCAACGTCTATTTACCACGCTTATTTCCAATTAAGGATCAACGTCTGCTATGCCTATTTCCAATTAAGGATCAACGTCTAATACCATGTGAACCCACAGTTTCACAGCTTCCACAATGAAGCCGACCATGCCATGAATGAATATACAAATACCAATACATATGCAATTAAGATCATCTCTACCATCTTAACATTCCACATATCACCATAATTTAACTCTATGAATCATACACCAATGGTACATATACACATTCATAACAATATATCATTCACAAACCACCAATGGCTCATATACACATTCATAACAATATATCATTCACAATCCACCAATGGTACATAAACACATTCATAATAATATATCATTCACAATTCACCAATGGTACATATACACATTCATAACAATATATCATTCACAATCCACCAATGGTACATATACACATTCATAACGATGTATCATTCACAATCCACCAATGGTACATACACACATTCATAACAATATATCATTCACAATCCGCCAATGGTACATATACACATTCATAACAATATATCATTCACAATCCACCAATGTTACATATACACATTCATAACAAATACACCATTCACATAATATATATTAGAGTCACCTTTCTAATGCTTTAAACCCGAACCCAAAATGATTCACGAGTCGAAAGTTATGAAAAAAACCGTGCACGAAGGCGTCACTAAAATATTGTTGTTTTCTAAATTTTCCAACATAATTTTCATATTCTTCAACCCCAAAAACGTCCATGAAATAATCTCGAAAATTATTTTATTCATGAAACAAAGTTATAGCCTTCTGGTTCAGATATCCAACGCTTCAAATGACACTCAATTTGGACTTACGGATCAAAAGTTATGACCAAAACGATTTCGACAATAAAACATAAAAAGGGCCGCGATTGTGACGGACAACATGCAGAATTTTCTGCGTTTTTCATTGTTGGAGGACTTCTGGACCTCCGATTTCGATTCTATAAAAAGCCAAACATTCAGAAAATTATGACTCATACAATACTCTGAGTATATAACATTAATTTACAGTTTTAACACAGTCAAATCACCACAAATCGAGAATACTCGTCAACCTAACAATTTCAAACAACCATACAAAATTAGGGATTTTAACCTAAACATACATCTACCCATTGACCCAATCATACTAACCCATAATAATAAGGATTCCCCCCTTACCTCTTCAATTTGATGGAAACCCTAGCTTTTCTCTTTACTTTTCCTCTCCTCTTTCTCTATTGCCTTCAATGATCAAATGAATCCTAATTCTCACTCTTCTCACCTCTTAGTATTTATATTAATATTCTATTTGGGCTTAAGTCATTATACTTCTAATTTAATTAATAGGCCCAATAAGACCTAATATTTAAATATCTCTATTTAATTCAAATAAATTAAACTAACAACATATATCCACCAAGTTAATTAATTCAATTATTCATGATATCTCCTATCAACTAAATAATTAATTAACACTCCACTGAAGTAATAATAGTATAATAAATAAATACTAAAATTGGGTTGTTACAACTCTCCCCCACTTAAAAGATTTTCGTCCTAAAAAATTCACCTCAAACGAAAAACTCCGGACACGATTCCCTCGTCTTATCCTCGAGTTCCCAAGTAATATTGCCATTGGTGACTCCGCCCCACATCACTTTCACCAAAGCAATTTCCTTACCACGAAGCTTCTTCACTTCTCGATCTTCTCTAATCTCGTCAAGAATGCCACACGTAAGCTTCAACATACCAAGCTTAACACACTAAGAAGTCGCTTCACAGACCAATCTTCCTTAGCACCAACCTCAGGAAAATAACTGTCTTCTCGAAACAGTTGATATACACCCGTTTATTTCTAACCAATTCATACCCAAAATCACATCAAGTTATTCTAAAGGAAGACAACTAAATCAATTCCAAAATCCCTACCAAAGATACTCAACGGACAATTCAGACACACATAGGAAGTAGAAACAGAACCCATAGCAGGTGTATCAATAACCGTACTTCTACGTATCTCAGATAATATAAGATTCAATCTCTAAGCACAATGCAAAGAAATGAAAGAATGTGTTGCACTGGTATCAATAATGGCAGTCAAAGGTGTACCATTAATAAAGCACGTACCTTGGATTAGCCTATCATCGGTAGTAGCCTCCGCGCCAGACAATGCAAACACCTTTCCCCTCGCTTGCTCCTTCTTTGGCTTATCACATTTGGTACTAATGTGACCTTTCTCCCCACAATTGTAACAAGTCACGCTCGAACCAACTCCACAATGGTTTGCTTTGTGACCACTCTTGCCACACTTGAAAAACGTCACAGGATCCTTACTACAATCAACAACACGATGACCTTCAACGCCACAGTTGAAACACGTAAGTGGAGTAGAAGATCCTCCCCCACTTGGCTTCTTGCCAAAACCAGATTGTTTCCTCTTGTCATCATACGGTTTCCCACGATCCTGGTCTTTCCCTTTCAAACTCTTGTAGAAAGAAGCACTTTCCCTACTATCCTCATCATAAATCCGACTCTTGTTAATCAACTCCGCAAAACGAGTAATCTGTTGGTAAGCAATGGCCTTCTTGATATCATGTCTCAAGCCCTTCACCAACTTAAAACATTTAGATCTCTCAGCATTAGCAGTATTGTAATGAGGACAATACTTGATAAGCTCCTGAAATATAGCAGCATACTCAGCAACAATACCATTTCCTTGCTTCAATCCAAGGAACTCCACCTCTTTCTTCCCACGAAAATCTTCTGGAAAATAGTTCTCCAAGAAGACATCACGGAATAGAGCCCAAGTAACCTCAATGCTGTCTTCTTCAAACCTCTGAAGAGTGTTATTCCACCAATCTTCAGCTTCCTTCTCAAGCATATGAGTACCAAACTGCACTTTCTGAGCATCAGTACAGCTCATGACTCTGAAGATCTTCTCAATTGCCTTCAGCCAAGCTTGAGCTTTATCAGGTTCATACCCACTCTCAAAGACAGGAGGATTGTTCCGTTGGAATCTCCCCAAAGCACGGAAGTCATCATCATCTCCATTTCGGTTACCAGCATTCGCTTGAGGGATCTGACCCATGGATTCAGCCAACATCCTCAGCGCCTCAACAATGGCATCATCATTCCTGCCTGCAACCATCATCCTGAACAGTCCGAACAATCAGACAACGAGTATCGATCATGTCAGATACACAATCAAATACAACGGGATGGAAAACCCTAACGACTATTGACCAACTGGTCAACCAGGCTCTGATACCACTAATGTAACGCCCCTTTTTCTACCCCAAAATACTTAACATATAATCAGAGTAAATAAGCACGCATATAAACAAAAGGGCGTCACATCGATGTTTTCAAAAACTAAGAGCTTTCAAAAACCAACATCATTCATCATCAATATACAATACACCTGGTTATTTAAAATAACACATTTCAATTATCATGAATATTCAAGCATATGCGTTCGCAGCGGAAAATAATGAATACTCATGCATTTCATCAAATGATCCATGTCCCATACCATGATCAACTCTCAATCATCTTTTCAAAATAAACGGAAACCATAATCAGAATATTTGGCACTATGGCCTCTCAACAGCAATTGCAAATAAGCAGGTTCGCAAGTAATAACATAATACTTATCCAAATAGGATACGAGTTCAATACTACTAATCTACCCAGTGTTACATGACCAGAGCATTGACTCATTACCTAGTCTTCAAACTAAAATACGGGAACTCTCCATCTAATCTCGAGCGAGCTACCATCCACTTACTTCAGCGTTAGTACTCCTGAGTATCTGCGCGATACCCATGTAAAGGTAACATTCAAATAGAAAGGGTGAGAATTCAAATCATTATGAAGGAGTAAAATCCAGTATAATGATTAAATCAACCATTAAAGGAATTCATCACACTTCATATAACCATGTAAATAATATTCATCAACATCTATTTCACATGTTTCAAACACACATAAAAACTCAAGGAGTACAATATCAAAATCCAATATCATATTCTCAAATATACACATAACTACAATTATCACATAATCACATATGTTGTCAAGTTATGTATCCAAACATCATCAAATTCAATTACCATATCTCATACACACATCACAATCACAACAATGCAAACATTCAACTATCACATGACTCTAATGTGACTCAATGCAAGACATGTGACTCTATGCATGTGGTACCATAATGTGAACCCAACGTTTCACCGCTTTCCGATTCAATATCTAGAATCCAAGCCACCACGTCTATTTGAAATTAAGGATCAACGTCTGCTACGCCTATTTCTAATTAAGGATCAACGTCTATTTACCACGCCTATTTCTAATTAAGGATCAACGTCTGCTACGCCTATTTCCAATTAAGGATCAACGTCTATTTACCACTCCTATTTCCAATTAAGGATCAACGTCTACTACGCCTATTTCCAATTAAGGATCAAGGTCTAATACCATGTGAACCCACAGTTTCACCGCTTCCACAATGAAGCCGACCATGTCTTGAATGAATGTACAAATACCAATAAATATGCAATTAAGATCATCTCTACAATGTTAACATTCCACATATCACCATAATTCAACTCTATGAATCATACACCAATGGTACATATACACATTCATAACAATATATCATTCACAATCCACCCATGGTACATATACACATTCATAACAATATATCATTCACAATCCACAAATGGTAAATAAACACATTCATAACAATATGTCATTCACAATCCACCAATGGTACATATACACATTCATAACAATATATCATTCACAATCCACCAATAGTACATACACACATTCATAACAATATATCATTCACAATCCACCAATGATACATATACACATTCATAACAATATATCATTCACAATCCACCAATGGTACTTTACACATTCATAACAAATACACCATTCACATAATATATATTAGAGTCACCTTTCTAATGCTTTAAACCCCAACCCAAAATAATTCACGAGTCGAAAGTTATGAATAATACCGTGCACGAAGGCGTTACTAAAAAGTTGTTGTTTTCTAAATTTTCCAACAAAATTTTCATCTTCTTCAACCCCAAAAACGTCCATAAAATAATCTCCAAAATTATTTTGTTCCTGAAACATAGTTATAGCCTTCTGTTTCAGCTATCCAACGCTTCAAACGGCATTCAATTTGGACTTACGGAACAAAAGTTATGACCAAAACGATTTCGGCAATAAAACCAAAAAAAGGGCCGCGATTGTGACGGACAGCATGCATAATTTTCTGCGTTTTTCATCGTTGGAGGACTTCCGGACCTCCGATTTCGATTCCGTAAAAAGCCAAACGTTCAGAAAATTATGACTCATACAATACTCTGAGTATATAATATTAATTTACAGTTTTAACACAGTCAAATCACCACAAATCGAGAATACTCATCAACCTAACAATTTTAAACAACCATACAAATTTAGGGATTTTAACCTAAACATGCATCTACCCATTGACCCAATCATACTAACCCATAATAATAAGGATTCCCCCCTTACCTCTTCAATTTGATGGAAACCCTAGCTTTTCTCTTTACTTTTCCTCTCCTCCTTCTCTATTGCCTTCAATGATCAAATGAATCCTAATTCTCACTCTTCTCACCTCTTACTATTTATATTAGTATTCTATTTGGACTTAAGTCATTATACTTCTAATTTAATTAATAGGCCAAATAAGACCTAATATTTAAATATCTCTATTTAATTCAAATAAATTAAACTAACACCATATATCCACCAAGTTAATTAATTCAATTATTCATGATATCTCCTATCAACTAAATAATTAATTAACACTCCACATAAGTAATAATAGTATAATAAATAAATACTAAAATTGGGTTGTTACAACTCTCCCCCACTTAAAAGATTTTCGTCCTAAAAAATTCACCTCAAACGAACAACTCCGGACACGATTCCCTCGTCTTATCCTCGAGTTCCCAAGTAATATTGCCATTGGTGACTCCGCCCCACATCACTTTCACCAAAGCAATTTCCTTACCACGAAGCTTCTTCACTTCTCGATCTTCTCTAATCTCGTCAAGAATGCCACATGTAAGCTTCAACATACCAAGCTTAACACACTAAGAAGTCGCTTCACAGACCAATCTTCCTTAGCACCAACCTCAGGAAAATAACTGTCTTCTCGAAACAGTTGATATACACCCGATTAAATTCTAACCAATTCATACCCAAAATCACATCAAGTTATTCTAAAGGAAGACAACTAAATCAATTCCAAAATCCCTACCAAAGATAGTCAACGGACAATTCAGACACACATAGGAAGTAGAAACAGAACCCATAACAGGTGTATCAATAACCGTCCTTCTACGTATCTCAGATAATATAAGATTCAATCTCTAAGCACAATCCAAAGAAATGAAAGAATATGTTGCACTGGTATCAATAATGGCAGTCAAAGGTGTACCATTAATAAAGCACGTACCTTGGATTAGCCTATCATCGGTAGTAGCCTCCGCGCCAGACAATGCAAACACCTTTCCCCTCGCTTGCTCCTTCTTTGGCTTATCACATTTGGTACTAATGTGACCTTTCTCCCCACAATTGTAACAAGTCACGCTCAAACCAACTCCACAATGGTTTGCTTTGTGACCACTCTTGCCACACTTGAAAAACGTCGCAGGATCCTTACTACAATCAACAGCACGATGACCTTCAACGCCACAGTTGAAACACGTAAGTGGAGTAGAAGATCCTCCCCCACTTGGCTTCTTTCCAAAATCAGATTGTTTCCTCTTGTCATCATACGGTTTCCCACGATCCTGGTCTTTCCCTTTCAAACTCTTGTAGAAAGAAGCACTTTCCCTACTATCCTCATCATAAATCCGACTCTTGTTAACCAACTCCGCAAAACGAGTAATCTGTTGGTAACCAATGGCCTTCTTGATATCATGTCTCAAGCCATTCCCAAACTTCAAACATTTAGATCTCTCAGCATTAGTAGTATTGTAATGAGGACAATACTTGATAAGCTCCTGAAATCTAGCAGCATACTCAGCAACAGTACCATTTCCTTGCTTCAATCCAAGGAACTCCACCTCTTTCTTCCCACGAAAATCTTCTGGAAAATAGTTCTCCAAGAAGACATCACGGAACAGAGCCCAAGTAACCTCAATGCTGTCTTCTTCAAACCTCTGAAGAGTGTTATTCCACCAATCTTCAGCTTCCTTCTCAAGCATATGAGTACCAAACTGCACTTTCTGAGCATCAGTATAGATCATGACTCTGAAGATCTTCTCAATTGCCTTCAGCCAAGCTTGAGCTTTATCAGGTTCATGCCCACCCTCAAAGACAGGAGGATTGTTCCGCTGGAATCTCCCCTAAACACGGAACTCATCATCATCTCCATTTCGGTTACCAGCATTCGCTTGAGGGATCTGACCCATGGATTCAGCCAACATCCTCAGCGCCTCAGCAATGGCATCATCATTCCTGCCTGCAACCATCGTCCTGAACAGTCCGAACAAGCAGACAACCAGTATCGATCGTGTCAGATACACAATCAAATACAACGGGATGGAAAACCCTAACGACTATTGACCAACTGGTCAACCAGGCTCTGATACCACTAATGTAACACCCCTTTTTCTACCCCAAAATACTTAACATATAATCAGAGTAAATAAGCACGCATATAAACAAAAGGGCGTCACATCGACGTTTTCAAAAACTAAGAGCTTTCAAAAACCAACATCATTCATCATCAATATACAATACACCTGGTTATTTAAAATAACACATTTCAATTATCATGAATATTCAAGCATATGCGTTCGCAGTGGAAAATAATGAATACTCATGCATTTCATCAAATGATCCATGTCCCATACCATGATCAACTCTCAATAATCTTTTTAAAATAAACGGAAACCATAATCAGAATATTTGGCACCATGGCCTCTCAACAGCAATTGCAAATAAGCAGGTTCGCAAGTAATAACATAATACTTATCCAAATAGGATACGAGTTCAACACTACTAATCTACCCAATGTTACATGACCAGAGCATTGACTCATTACCTAGTCTTCAAACTAAAATACGGGAACTCTCCAGCTAATATCGAGCGAGCTACCGTCCACTTACTTCAGCGCTACTACTCCTGAGTATCTGCGCGATACCCATGTAAAGGTAACATTCAAACAGAAAGGGTGAGAATTCAAATCATTATGAAGGAGTAAAATCAAGCACAATAATTAAATCAACAATTAAAGGAATTCATCACATTTCATATAACCATGTAAATAATATTCATCAACATCTATTTCACATGTTTCAAACACACATAAAAACTCAAGGAGTACAATATTAAAATCCAATATCATATTCTCAAATATACACATAACTACAATTATCACATAATCACATATGTTGTCAAGTTATGTATCCAAACATCATCAAATTCAATTACCATATCTCATACACACATCACAATCACAACAATGCAAACATTCAACTATCACATGACTCTAATGTGACTCAATGCAAGACATGTGACTCTATGCATGTGGTACCATAATGTGAACCCATAGTTTCACTGCTTTCCGATTCAATATCTAGAATCCAAGCCACCACGTCTATTTCCAATTAAGGATCAACGTCTGCTACGCCTATTTCCAATTAAGGATCAACGTCTATTTACCACGCCTATTTCCAATTAAGGATCAACGTCTGCTACGCCTATTTCCAATTAAGAATCAACGTCTATTTACCACGCCTATTTCCAATTAAGGATCAACGTCTGCTACTCCTATTTCCAATTAAGGATCAACGTCTAATACCATGTGAACCCACAGTTTCACCGCTTCCACAATGAAGCCGACCATGCCATGAATGAAAGTACAAATACCAATACATATGCAATTAAGATAATATCTACCATCTTAACATTCCACATATCACCATAATTCAACTCTATGAATCATACACCAATGGTACATATACACATTCATAACAATATATCATTCACAATCCACCAATGGTACATAAACACATTCATAACAATATATCATTCACAATCCACCAATGGTACATATACACATTCATAACAATATATTATTCACAATCCACCAATGGTACATATACACATTCATAACAATGTATCATTCACAATCCACCAATGGTACATACAAACATTCATAACAATATATCATTCACAATCCACCAATCGTACATATACACATTCATAACAATATAGCATTCACAATCCACCAATGGTATATATACACATTCATAACAAATACACCATTCACATAATATATATTAGAGTGATCTTTCTAATGCTTTAAACCCCAACCCAAAATGATTCACGAGCCGAAAGTTATGAATAAAACCATGTACGAAGGCGTTACTAAAATATTGTTGTTTTCTAAATTTTCCAACATAATTTTCATCTTCTTCAACCCCAAAAACGTCCAAGAAATAATCTCCAAAGTTATTTTATTCCTGAAACAAAGTTATAGCCTTCTATTTCAGTTATCCAACGCTTCAAACGACACTCAATTTGGACTTACGGATCAAAACTTATGACCAAAACGATTTCGACAATAAAACATAAAAAAGGGTCGCGATTGTGACGGACAGCATGCAAAATTTTCTGCGTTTTTCATCGTTGGAGGACTTCCGGACCTCCGATTTCGATTACGTAAAAAGCCAAACGTTCAGAAAATTATGACTCATACAATACTCTAAGTATATAACATTAATTTACAGTTTTAACACAATCAAATCACCACAAATCGAGAATACTCATCAACCTAACAATTTCTAACAACCATACAAAATTAGGGATTTTAACCTAAACATACATCTACCCATTGACCCAATCATACTAACCCATAATAATAAGGATTCCCTCCTAACCTCTTCAATTTGATGGGAACCCTAGCTCTTCTCTTTACTTTTCCTCTTCTCTTTCTCTATTGCCTTCAATGATCAAATGAATCCTAATTCTCACTCTTCTCACCTCTTACTATTTATATTAGTATTCTATTTGGGCTTAAGTCATTATACTTCTAATTTAATTAATAGGCCCAATAAGACCTAATATTTAAATATCTCTATTTAATTCAAATAAATTAAACTAACACCATATATCCACCAAGTTAATTAATTCAATTATTCATGATATCTCCTATCAACTAAATAATTAATTAACACTCCACATAAGTAATAATAGTATAATAAATAAATACTAAAATTGGGTTGTTACAACTCTCCCCCACTTAAAAGATTTTCGTCCTCAAAAATTCACCTCAAACGAACAACTCCGGAAACGATTCCCTCGTCTTATCCTCGAGTTCCCAAGTAATATTGCCATTGGTGACTCCGCCCCATATCACTTTCACCGAAGCAATTTCCTTACCAGGAAGATTCTTCACTTCTCGATCTTCTCTAATCTCGTCAAGAATGCCACACGTAAGCTTCAACATACCAAGATTAACACACTAAGAGGTTGCGTCACAAACCAATCTTCCTTAGCACCAACCTTAGGAAAATAACCGTCTTCTCGAAACAGTTGATATACACCCGATTAAATTCAAACCAATTAATACCCTAAATCACATCAAGTTATTCTAAAGGAAGACAACTAAATCAAATCCAAAATCCCTACCAAAGATACTCAACGGAATATTCAGACACACATAGGAAGTAGAAACAGAACCCATAACAGGTGTATCAATAACCGTACTTCTACGTATCTCAGATAATATAAGATTCAATCTCTAAGCACAATCCAAAGAAATGAAAGAATGTGTTGCACTAGTATCAATAATGGCCGTCAAAGGTGTACCATTAATAAAGCACGTACCTTGGATTAGCCTATCATCGGTAGTGGCCTCCGCGCCAGACAATGCAAACACCTTTCCCCTTGCTTGCTCCTTCTTTGGCTTATCAAATTTGGTAATAATGTGACCTTTCTCCCCACAATTGTAACAAGTCACGCTCGAACCAACTCCATAATGGTTTGCTTTGTGACCACTCTTGCCACACTTGAAACACGTCGCATGATCCTTACTACAATCAACAACACGATGACCTTCAATGCCATAATTGAAACACGTAAGTGGAGTAGAAGATCCTCCCCCACTTGGCTTCTTGCCAAAACCAGATTGTTTCCTCTTGTCATCATACGGTTTCCCACGATCCTGGTCTTTCCCTTTGAAACTCTTATAGAAGGAAGCACTTTCCCTACTATCCTCATCATAAATCCGACTCTTGTTAACCAACTCCGCAAAACGAGTAATCTGTTGGTAACCAATGGCCTTCTTGATATCATGTCTCAAGCCATTCACAAACTTAAAACATTTAGATCTCTCAGCATTAGCAGTATTGTAATGAGGACAATACTTGATAAGCTCCTGAAATCTAGCAGCATACTCAGCAACAATACCATTTCCTTGCTTCAATTCAAGGAACTCCACCTTTTCTTCCCACGAAAATCCTCTGGAAAATAGTTCTCCAAGAAGACATCACGGAACAGAGCCCAAGTAACCTCAATGTTGTCTTCTTCAAACCTCTGAAGAGTGTTATTCCACCAATCTTCAGCTTCCTTCTCAAGCATATGAGTACCGAACTGCACTTTCAGAGCATCAGTATAGTTCATGACTCTGAAGATCTTCTCAATTGCCTTCAGCCAAGCTTGAGCTTTATCAGGTTCATGCCCACCCTCAAAGACATGAGGATTGTTCCGCTGGAATCTCCCTAAAGCACGGAACTCATCATCATCTCCATTTCGGTTACCAGCATTCGCTTGAGGGATCTGACCCATGGATTCAGCCAACATCCTCAGCGCCTCAGCAATGGCATCATCATTCCTGCCTGCAACCATCATCCTAAACAGTCTGGACAATCAGAAAACCAGTATCGATCGTGTCAGATACACAATCAAATACAACGGGTGGAAATCCCTAACGACTATAGACCAACTGGTCAACCAGGCTCTGATACCACTAATGTAACACCCCTTTTTCTACCCCAAAATACTTAACATATAATCAGAGTAAATAAGCACGCATATAAACAAAAGGGTGTCACATCAACGTTTTCAAAAACTAAGAGCTTTCAAAAACCAACATCATTCATTATCAATATACAATACACCTGGTTATTTAAAATAACACATTTCAATTATCATGAATTTTCAAGCATATGCGTTCGCAGTGGAAAATAATGAATACTCATGCATTTCATCAAATGATCCATGTCCCATACCATGATCAACTCTCAATCATCTTTTCAAAATAAACGGAAACCATAATCAGAATATTTGGCACTATGGCCTCTCAACAGCAATTGCAAATAAGCAGGTTTGGAAGTAATAACATAATACTTTTCCAAATAGGATACGAGTTCAATACTACTAATCTACCCAGTGTTACATGACCAGAGCATTGACTCATTACCTAGTCTTCAAACTAAAATACGGGAACTCTCCAGCTACTCTCGAGCGAGCTATCTTCCACTTACTTCAGCGCTACTACTCCTGAGTATCTGCGCGATACCCATGTAAAGGTAACATTCAAACAGAAAGGGTGAGAACTCAAATCATTATGAAGGAGTAAAATCAAGCACAATGATTAAATCAATAATTAAAGGAATTCATCACACTTCATATAACCATGTAAATAATATTCATCAACATCTATTTCACATGTTTCAAACACACATAAAAACTCAAGGAGTACAATATTAAAATCCAATATCATATTCTCAAATATACACATAACTACAATTATCACATAATCACATATGTTGTCAAGTTATGTATCCAAACATCATCAAATTCAATTACCATATCTCATACACACATCATAATCACAACAATGCAAACATTCAACTATCATATGACTCTAATGTGACTCAATGCAAGACATGTGACTCTATGCATGTGGTACCATAATGTGAAGCCAACGTTTCACCTATTTGCGATTCAATATCTAGAATCCAAGCCGCCACGTCTATTTCCAATTAAGGATCAACGTCTGCTATGCGTATTTTCAATTAAGGATCAACATCTAATTACCACGCCTATTTCCAATTAAGGATCAACGTCTGCTACGCCTATTTCCAATTAAGGATCAACGTCTATTTACCACGCCTATTTCCAATTAAGGATCAATGTCTGCTACGCCTATTTCCAATTAAGGATCAACGTCTAATAACATGTGAACCCACAGTTTCACCGCTTCCACAATGAAGCCGACCAAGCCATGAATGAATGTACAAATACCAATACATATGCAATTAAGATCATCCCTACCATCTTAACATTCCACATATCACCATAATTCAAATCTATGAATCATACACCAATGGCTCATATACACATTCATAACAATATATCATTCACAATCCACCAATGGTACATAAACACAATCATAACAATATATCATTCACAATCCACCAATGGTACATATACACATTCATAACAATATATCATTCACAATCCACCAATGGTACCTATACACATTCATAACAATATATCATTCGTAATCCACCAAATGGTACATATACACATTCATAACAATGTATCATTCACAATCCACCAATGGTACATACACACATTCATAACAATATATCATTCACAATCCACCAATGGTACATATACACATTCATAACAATATATCATTCACAATCCACCAATGGTACATATAGACATTCATAACAAATACACCATTAACATAATATATATTAGAGTCACCTTTCTAATGCTTTAAACCCTAACCCAAAATGATTCACGAGTCAAAAGTTATGAATAAAACCTTGCACGAAGGCGTTACTAAAAAGTTATTGTTTTCTAAATTTTGCAACATAATTTTCATCTTTTTCAACCCCAAAAACGTCCATTAAATAAACTCCAAAATTATTGTATTCCTGAAACAAAGTTATAGCCTTCTGTTTCAGCTATCCAACGCTTCAAACGACACTCAATTTGGACTTACGGATCAAAAGTTATGACCAAAACTATTTCGACAATAAAACATAAAAAAGGGCCGCGATTGTGACGGACAGCACGCAGAATTTTCTGCGTTTTTCATCGTTGGAGGACTTCCGGACCTCCGATTTCGATTCCGTAAAAAGTCAAACGCTCAGAAAATTATGACTCATACAATACTCTAAGTATATAACATTAATTTATATTTTTAACACAATCAAATCACCACAAATCGAGAATACTCATTAACCTAACAATTTCAAACAACCATACAAAATTAGCGATTTTAACCTAAACATACATCTACCCATTGACCCAATCATACTAACCCATAATAATAAGGATTCCCCCCTTACCTCTTCAATTTGATGGAAACCCTAGCTCTTCTCTTTACTTTTCCTCTCCTCTTTCTCTATTGCCTTCAATGATCAAATGAATCATAATTCCCACTCTTCTCACCTCTTACTATTTATATTAGTATTCTATTTGGGCTTAAGTCATTACACTTCTAATTTAATTAATAGGCCCAATAAGACCTAAAATTTAAATATCTCTATTTAATTCAAATAAATTAAACTAACACCATATATCCACCAAGTTAATTAATTCAATTATTCATGATATCTCCTATCAAGTAAATAGTTAACTAACACTCCACATAAGTAATAATAGTATAATAAATAAATACTAAAATTGGGTTGTAACAACTCTCTCCCACTTAAAAGATTTTCGTCCTCAAAAATTCACCTCAAACGAACAACTCCGGACACGATTTCCTCGTCTTATCCTCGAGTTCCCAAGTAATATTGCCATTGGTGACTCTGCCCCATATCACTTTCCCCAAAGCAATTTCCTTACCACGAAGCTTCTTCACTTCTCGATCTTCTCTAATCTCGTCAAGAATGCCACACGTAAGCTTCAACATACCAAGCTTAACACACTAAAACGTCTCTTCACAGACCAAACTTCCTTAGCACCAACCTCAGGAAAATAACCGTCTTCTCGAAACAGTTGATATACACCCGATTAAATTCTAACCAATGTGAGCAAATTCTTTACTTTGAATAAGTTTTGAATGATAGCAAATTGCGTGATCATTGTCTAATTGTTGGTTGTGCATTATTTCTCATGTTTCAATTGTGTTTTTAGCTTATACTATTATTTCGTGTCCATAGATAAAGATCCACATTGATACATCCCTTAAAAGAACTCATAAAAACTATTTTGTGTTAATATGTATCAATACATGTTCATATGCATCAATCCATAAATTTGTTGAAAACCACAAAACACTTTTACTTCAGTATGTATCGATCCATACGAGTCATGTATCGATACATGGCCAGTTAAAATACTCTATGTATCGATCCATACGAGTCTTGCATCAATACATGATTGGTTAAAATGCTCTATGTATCGATACATACGAGCTTTGCATCGATACATGCTTACACTAATTCTCTAAAATAAATCAAAGTTACAGTATGTATCGATGCATAACCTTTTGTATCAATACATAAGTCTGTTTTGTCTACTAACAGTTTCTGTTTTTCATATATAAGAAATATTGTGACAGCAGTGTAAAGGTACGAATTCTGAGAGGGAAAAACAGTTGAAACACCAATCAAAGTAGTGTGTAGCAGCAATTGTTTTGAGCAGTTAAAAACCTGAAAGAGACTTCATCTTCTCCATCTTCTCAATCTCTTTTCTTCAAGAACATCAACACATAATCATTCTTGTTCTTTGGATTAAAGGATCAACGAGATAACGTTCAGTGGTACGATCAAGGATCTAGCTGAGGTTTTCAGTGGAACGATCAAGGATCTAGCTGAGTTGAAGATTGAAGGGGGTTTCGAGGAAAAACCAACTGGTTTGTCCTTCAAGAACTGGAGTGTTCTTGCGGGTTTGTTAGTCACGTTTGCAGAACAGATTCAGCCGCAGCGTAGGGTTTGGAAATCGGGTGATTTCGCAAACAGGTCGTGGAACCGGTGAATTGTTTGCAATTTCTTGCAGGAAATTCTTGATCGAGCTCAGATCAAGTGAAGGCTTTATACAAGAAGAAGATCTTGGGATTTAGAATTATGTCTGTGTATTAAAACCTTGTATCAACGAATTCGGCATTATTGATAATTACAGTTCTCAATTTCATTTGAAATTGAGAGGGAGACGTACCCACACGCGAGGACGACGTGGGGAACTTCCTTACCAAATCTCTGCGTATCGTATTCTTTCCTTATCTCTCTTTACGTTTTCATCAGTTTTGTAATATCAGTTAGTGTGTTGTGGCTATACTTTTTGCGATACAATAGTGGCAAGAAAACTTCTTTAACTAAAGTCCACCATTGTTCATCATTGATCACATACACACCAACTGTTTGACAAAGCTGTTAGCTGAGTTTTATTCATTGGAAATAGAATTTAGTGATAAGTGCATTTGATTTAGTTAGATTCTGGTGTTAATAATCTCTGTCATTCTAATTCAAATCCAGCAATAAGTTCGCGTGTCTGGCTTGCTAGTAGCGGTTCAGAATAGACGGAAGTTGATTCGGGACTGAAATTTTCCGCCAAGTTTAATAACTCTGATAAAATTTTAAATCCGTTTATTTTCAAAGAGGTGATCTATTCTCCCCCCTCTCGATCACTAGCCACACCGTCTAACAAGTGGTATCAGAGCGCCGGTTCGCTGGTGCTCTGTGGCTGCCTGTAACGATATGGATTCTGAACCAAAGGGGGCGTATAATAGAGCGCCGATTTTCAACGGTGAAAATTACGGCTACTGGAAAGACTGCATGGGAGTTCATATAAATTCTGTGGATAGGCTAGTATGGGCTGCCATTGAAAATGGTCCTTTTCAAATTACCATGACAAATGCGGCTGGCGCCATAGTTCCTAAACCAGAAGCTGATTGGAATGAGAAAGATGAGAAAAAGTGGTCGTGTGATTGGAGAGCTCGAAATATGCTAATTTCAGCACTTGGTGTTGATGAGTATTATCGAGTATCCCATTGCACGACAGCTAAAGAAATGTGGGATGCTTTAGAAGTTTCCCATGAGGGTACTACTGAAGTAAAACAGTCCCGCATTAACACACTCAATCAAGAGTTTGAGCTCTTTCGCATGAAACAAGGAGAATCTATCTCCGACATGCAAAAGAGATTCACTCATCTCACTAATAGGTTGAATGCACTTGGAAAACCTGTTTCTAATGAAATAGCTACTAATAAAATTCTGAGGTGTCTTAGCAGGGAATGGCAACCTAAAGTAACAGCTATTAAGGAAGCCAACGATCTAACGACACTTTCGATTACAACTCTGTTTGGAAAGCTGGAAGAACATCAGCAAGCACTAGAAAGTCTTGAAAAGTTTGAGAACAAAAGTAAGAAGGAAAAGGAGAAGAAGAGAGACAAAGAGGGAGAGAAGAAGCCAATAGCTCTTGTGGCCTCTAGCTCTAAGTCCTCACGTAAAGAGCAAAGTGACAATGATTCAAGTAGTGACAAAGATTTGGATGATGAGGAAATGGGACTTTTTGTAAGGAGATATAATAAATTCATTCGAAAGAACGGAGTCAAGCACTCCGACAAAAATCTCATGAAGTTTCGAAGACAATCTACAGATTCAAAACAGGAAGAGAATAAGAAGAATAGAGGAAGAGGGTCTTGCTTTAATTGTGGTAAATCTGGACATTATAAAACAGACTGTCCTATGAAGTATAAGGATCAAGGAAAAGCTCCACCAAAAGGGAACAACAAACAAAGAAGAGCTTACGTTGCATGGGAAAGTGACAGTGATTCATCAAGCACACAAAGTTCAAGTGATAGTGATGAAACCGCAAATCTGTGCCTTATGGCTCACACCAAAAATCTGTCCTACCACAAGAACAAAATCAATGATAAAAAGGTAAAACAAGCCTACTATAATAACTTCTCTTCTATGACTTTTTGTGAACTGAAAATAGCTTTTGAAAAACTGCATAACGAAGCTGTAGATGCTTTTAAAAGATTATCTTCCGATAAACAAATCTTTTCATTTCTGGAAGGTAAAGTATACAAAGCTGAAAAAGATTTAGAATCGTTAAAAGCTAGTATTGCAGAAAATTCAAAAGATATTGACATTGATGGATGTAGTAAAGTTAGGTATTGTGACGCTTGTCATATTTGGCAAAGAGAGGTAAACACTCTCAAGGTCAAATTAGAAAAAGCATTACAACCTAAGGTTACTTATGCCGTTGACTCTAGGTTGTTTAAGAAGTCATTAAATCCACCATATGCAAAATACTCTTTTATTCTAAAGGATTTAATGAACAAGAATAAACAAACACATCATCATGGTTTATGTCATTATTGTTGTCGTGCTGGCCATACCATTGAGAAATGCAAGTTTAGGAGATTTCTTGTTCCTAAAGGTATTTATCAATGGAAGCCAAAAGGCAACAATGTTAGCACTTACCCACATGGACCCAATGAAAATTGGGTACCAACTTCTCTCTTTTGATATTGTAGGATGAGTGCCTTGCTTCCGTAGATAGGAGATGGTTTCTTGACAGCGGTTGCTCAAGGCACATGACCGGTGACATATCGCTTTTCATAGACTTCAAAGCAAAGAAGAAGGGATATGTTACTTATGGAGACAATAACAAAGGAGCTATACTTGGCAAAGGTAGTGTAGGTAATCCCTCTACCACTACTATTTTTGATGTCCATTTAGTAGAGGGGCTTAAACACAATTTGTTAAGCATAAGTCAATTGTGTGACAAGGGCTATAAAGTTTCTTTCACAAAAACTTGCTGCATAATTGAACATGCTGAACAGAATATTGTGTTTAAGGGAGTAAGAGTAAATAATATATATATGATTGACCTGTTTGATGTATCTTTAACAAGTACTAAATGTCTAGTCACCTTGAATGATGATTCTTGGCTTTGGCATAGACGTTTAGCGCATGTTAATTTCGATTTGCTTAATAAGGTTGTATCTAAGGATCTAGTAGTCGGTCTTCCAAAAATAAAATTTTCAAAAGACCGCCTATGTGACGCGTGCCAAATGGGAAAGCAAACGAGGGTCTCTTTTAAATCTAAAAATATAATTTCAACTTCACGACCCCTTGAGCTTCTCCATATGGATCTCTTTGGACCTTCTAGGACAAAGAGCTTAGGTGGAAATTATTATGGTTTTGTAATAGTTGATGACTACTCTAGATTTACTTGGACCATATTCCTTCATAGCAAAGATGAAACTTTTTCTGCTTTTAAGAATTTTGCAAATCTGTCCCAAAACAAAATGAATTCCAAAATAGTTACAATTCGTAGCGATCATGGTGGTGAATTTCAAAACTATCACTTTGAGAAGTACTGTGACAAGTATGGTATTGAGCATAACTTTTCAGCTCCTCGAACTCCACAACAAAATGGCGTTGTGGAGCGTAAAAATCGTGTTTTAGAGGAGTTGGCAAGAACAATGCTAAATGAGGGTGGATTACCAAAATACTTTTGGGCTGATGGAGTTAGCACAACTTGTTATGTTTTAAACAGGATCTTAATTCGTCCTATTTTAAATAAAACCCCTTATGAGATTTTAAAAGGAAGAAAGCCAAACTTGTCACATCTTCACGTATTCGGTTGTAAGTGTTTTGTTTTGAATAATGGTAAGGAAAATATTGGAAAGTTTGATGCAAAAGCGGATGAAGGTATCTTTCTTGGATACTCACATTCAAGTAAAGCATATAGAGTATATAATAAGCGTTTACTTACTGTTGAAGAATCTGTCCATGTTTCTTTTGACGAGTCTTATCCGAAAAGTGTCGAAAAAGGTATTTCTTTTGATGACACAGGTGTATCTACAGAAGACATACTCAAGGAAGCGGTTAAGGAAACTGATCAGTCCAGAACAGTTGCCCATGAGAAGGAGGAAGATACTAGTCATGAAGAAGATGAGGAAGAAAGGACAGCTGAAGTGAATGACCTTCCACCAGCTTGGAAATCTTCAAAAGACCATCCTATCGACAACATCTTGGGAGATATCTCAAAGGGAGTAATGACTCGTTCTAAGATAAGTAATTTTTGTTCTCACTTCGCGTTTGTTTCATAAGTAGAACCTAAAAATGCCAAAGAGGCCTTGATTGATGAATTTTGGCTAATGGCCATGCAAGAAGAGCTTAATCAATTTAAAAGAAATGACGTTTGGGAACTTGTCCCTCGTCCGCGAGATCATCATATCATAGGTACTAAATGGGTTTTTAGAAATAAGCTTGATGAAAACGGAGTGATAACTAGGAACAAGGCACGTTTAGTAGCACAAGGGTATAACTAAGAGGAGGGCATAGACTATGAGGAAACTTATGCTCCAGTTGCTCGCCTTGAAGCTATACGTCTCTTGCTTGCCTATGCGTGTTCTAACAATTTTAAGCTTTACCAAATGGACGTAAAGAGTGCTTTTCTATATGGTGTCATAAATGAAGAGGTATATGTCTCACAACCTTATGGCTTTGAAAATGCTGAAAATCCAGATTATGTTTACAAATTAAAACGAGCTTTGTATGGTCTTAAACAAGCCCCTCGGGTTTGGTATGAAAGGCTTAGCAAATTTCTAATTGATCATGGATATTCTAGAGGTAAAGTGGATAATACTCTCTTTATTAAACACAAGGGAAAGCACATCCTTTTAGTTCAAGTTTATGTAGACGATATAATTTTTGGTTCAACTAACATACACTTGGTCGAAGAATTTTCTAAGGTTATGCAGGGTGAATTTGAGATGAGTCTCATGGGGGAGCTGAATTACTTCCTAGGACTGCAGATAAAGCAACTTGATAAGGGTACAACAGTATGTCAAACAAAATACTGCAGAGAACTACTCAAGCGCTTTGGAATGAATGACTCAAAATCAATTGACACCCCTATGCCTACCAATGGAAATCTAGATAAGGATGAGCATGGTAAGTGTGTAGATGTCAAAAAGTTCAGAGGTATGATTGGATCTTTTCTGTATCTTTCTGCGTCTAGACCTGACATCATGTTTAGTGTTTGTATGTATGCACGATATCAATCAAATCCTAAGGAATCACACCTGAAAGTTGTTAAGCGCATATTTAGATATCTTCATGGAACACCTAAATATGGGCTTTGGTATTCCAAAGGAAGTGATTATAGCTTAGTAGGTTACTCCGATTCTGATTTTGCTGGCTACAAATCAGATAGGAAAAGCACGAGTGGTACATGTCACCTGTTTTCAAACTCCTTGGTAAGTTGGCATAGCAAAAAGCAGGTATCTGTGGCTTTGTCAACTGCAGAGGCTGAATACGTTACCGCCGGTAGTTGTTGCACTCAGATTTTGTGGCTAAAGCAACAACTACAAGACTTTAACATTCGACTCAAACGTATTCCAATAAAATGTGACAACACTAGTGCCATCAACCTTACTAAAAATCCTGTTTTACACTCACGCACTAAACACATAGAGATTAGACATCACTTTCTTCGCGACCATGTTGAAAAAGAAGACATTATATTTGAGCATGTTAATTCTAAAAATCAGCTTGCTGACATTTTCACTAAACCTTTGGCAACGGAACCGTTCTTCAACATTCGTCGTGAATTAGGGATTTTAGATCTCTCTTCGTTATTGTCTTAAGCATGTTTATTCTTATCTATATTATGCCTCACCTTGGTTGATGAGATTTGTTTTAGATTTCATTTATACCTCACAAGATTACATCAACAGAGGTAATATCACTCCTTTCCATATTTCTTTTACAACTATGTGATTGTGTATGTTAGAACAAAATTCTTCACTCTCGTTTATGTGAATTTCTTTGCATATATTGTTTGCACACTAAAATCTGATTTGTGAATCATACTTGGGCATAATTATCATGACATACTTCATAATGCATATCCATACTGCATAAAATTAATTAAAATTTGGTGTAGCATCAGTATGTATCGACACGAACATGTATGTATCGATTCATGTCCTTCTCATTTCAAATCTGTCAAAATTGGTTCAGTATGTTTCGATCCACCCGTCGTTTGTATCGATACATAGACCCTTTAAAAACAAAAATGCGTGACATGGATCGATCCATGCCCATATGCATCGACACATACTGATTCTTATTTGGATTAAATGCATTTTTTCTCACTCATGGATCGACACATCAGCAACTCTTATCATATCTCTTCACAAACTTAGTATCAACAGCTACCATACCTCCCAAAACCTGCGGCTAACCCTAATTTCCTTCATCATCATTCCTTCCAAAACCCTAAATTCATCTTACTTTCCCTCAATCTTTCATCATCATGCCTCCAAGAACCATTCCGGTTAGAGCAAAGGGAAAGAGAAAGGAACCAGTTGGGACTTCCCAGCAGTTACCAGAAATTCCTCCAAATGCCTTGGATTTGCTTCATCCCGCAATTGCTACTGAGTTTGAGGATTCTTTTAAGACAAGGTTAGTTATGAAACCCCATGTCTTCGATAAACATGATGCTTTTCGTCTGCATCTCAATGATGAGCTTGAACTGCTTAATGCACAAAAACTCGGTTCTTTTTTTACTACAAAGGATGATTACCATGAGGATTTTACCCGTGCATTTTATGCTGGCTTACAATCTGGTAGAGGATATATATTTAAGTGTTCTATCGGTGTCAGAACCTATACTTTTGAAGCTGCTGATTGGGAAACAGTGTTTCAAATTCCGCTTCCGTCGCTTAATTTCAAGACCTGGCATGACCTGCATTTTGATACTGATTTTAATCTGAGGGAGTTTACTCTTTCTATCTTAAAACTGGACAGACCGTTGGGTGAGGATGAACATGTTACGTCAGGTATGATTAAGAAAATTCCACGTATACTTCATTGGATCATCTCGCACATTATGCGTCCAGCAAACAGTGGACATTCTAGGTTAGACAGGGCAAGCATTCATCTACTGTATATTCTTCAGAATAAGGTCGCATTGAATTGGGAAAATTACTTTGTGAAGCGCCTCTTTTTCGTGCGTAACAGTGCCAAGAATGTGGCTCTTGGTTATGCGTCTCAAATCATGAAGATTCTTAAGTTCTGGAATGTTGCAATCCCTCTTGTTCCTCTCATATCACCATCTGCTGCTCAAGAGTTTGACTCTTCCACTTTATCTGATATGGGATATCGGTGGGACAAGGATCGTCAATGTTTCTATTTCTTTGAAAGGAAATCTAAGACAAGGATCTATAACTTTGATGTGCCTTCTGAACGGATTCATGTAGTTGAAGACCAACCTGATGAAGAAATGCATGATGTGAATGAAGCAGATGAGCCTGCAGCTGATAACAATGCTGGTTGGGGTGATTGGGTGCCACAAAGGTTGAACCTACGGTTCCTCCGTTCTTCGGCAGTGCTTCATCTTCAACATCCACTGCGCACCTCACTCAAATGCTTCAACAAATGGAGATTGCCAACCAAGAACGTCATGAAGAGGAACGGTCTTGGCATGTACAACAAAATGAGTGGCATAAGGAGCATCGTGAGTGGCATGATGAGCATACACGGATGTACCATAACCAACACTCTTGGCACCTAGACTTGGTTAAGTGGCACCAAGTCTTCTACAATGAAATGTCTGGCTTTATGGACGATTGCCGTGCCAATCCTGGTATTATGGACAGATTTAGAAGTGTTGAAGTTCAGGACCGGTTTAGGCACTACACCTTCATGGGCCAAAATCCAGATGCAATGCCTCCTCCTCCACCTCCACCAAGCTTCAGAGATCCTGATAGAGATGATGAGGAGTCCTGTGGTGGCTACAATCCATATTAAACCATCATCATTTCATTTCACTGCATTTCATTGCATGCTGCTTAAGTTTTTTTCCTTTTTCAGATTTGTTGCACATTATATGTTTTAGCTTATGTAATTCTTAAACACGTTTTACTAGTTAATTTTTTTTTACTTTTGCTTACTTCAGGTGTTATTGCCCCTATTTGTCATTCTTTGTGAGTGATTCTTTACTTTGTAAGCTTCATTCTGTGTGATTGTTTGCTTATTTATCATTTTTGCTGTGTCCTGCTACATGTTGCCTTGATAAAACTGTTTTTTTCTTCTTTTTGATGTTGACAAAGGGGGAGAAATGCAGATGTTGACAGACATGCACAAACTCAGGGGGAGTATCACACATCTTGCTAAATATTTGCCATCATCAAAAAGGGGGAGTTTGTGAGCAAATTCTTTACTTTGAATAAGTTTTGAATGATAGCAAATTGTGTGATCATTGTCTAATTGTTGGTTGTGCATTATTTTGCATGTTTCAATTGTGTTTTTAGCTGATACTATTGTTTCGTGTCCATACATAAAGATCCACATTGATACATCCCTTAAAAGAACTCATAAAAACTATTTTGTGTTAATATGTATCAATACATGTTCATATGCATCGATCCATAAATTTGTTGAAAACCATAAAACACTTTTACTTCAGTATGTATCGATCCATACGAGTCATGTATCGATACATCGCCAGTTAAAATACTCTATGTATCGATCCATACGAGTCTTGCATCAATACATGATTGGTTAAAATGCTCTATGTATCGATACATACGAGCTTTGCATCGATACATGCTTACACTAATTCTCTAAAATAAATCAAAGTTACAGTATGTATCGATGCATAACCTTTTGTATCAATACATAAGTCTGTTTTGTCTACTAACAGTTTCTGTTTTTCATATATAAGAAATATTGTGACAGCAGTGTAAAGGTACGAATTCTGAGAGGGAAAAACAGTTGAAACACCAATCAAAGGAGTGTGTAGCAGCAATTATTTTGAGCAGTTAGAATCCTGAAAGAGACTTCATCTTCTCCATCTTCTCAATCTCTTTTCTTCAAGAACATCAACACATAATCATTCTTGTTCTTTGGATTAAAGGATCAACAAGATAACGTTCAGTGGTACGATCAAGGATCTAGCTGAGTTGAAGATTGAAGGGGGTTTCGAGGAAAAACCAACTGGTTTGTCCTTCAAGAACTGGAGTGTTCTTGCGGGTTTGTTAGTCACGTTTGCAGAACAGATTCAGCCGCAGCGTAGGGTTTGGAAATCGGGTGATTTCGCAAACAGGTCGTGGAACCGGTGAATTGTTTGCAATTTCTTGCAGGAAATTCTTGATCGAGCTCAAATCAAGTGAAGGCTTTATACAAGAAGAAGATCTTGGGATTTAGAATTCTGTTTGTGTATTAAAACCTTGTATCAACGAATTCGGCATTATTGATAATTACAGTTCTCAATTTCATTTGAAATTGAGAGGGAGACGTACCCACACGCGAGGACGACGTGGGGAACTTCCTTACCAAATCTCTGCGTATCGTATTCTTTCCTTATCTCTCTTTACGTTTTCATCAGTTTTGTAATATCAGTTAGTGTGTTGTGGCTGTACTTTTTGCGATACAATAGTGGCAAGAAAACTTCTTTAACTAAAGTCCACCATTGTTCATCATTGATCACATACACACCAACTGTTTGACAAAGTTGTTAGCTGAGTTTTATTCATTGGAAATAGAATTTAGTGATAAGTGCATTTGATTTAGTTAGATTCTGGTGTTAATAATCTCTGTCATTCTAATTCAAATCCAGCAATAAATTCGCGTGTCCGGCTTGCTAGTAGCGGTTCATAATAGACGGAAGTCGATTCGGGACCGAAATTTTCCGCCAAGTTTAATAACTCTGATAAAATTTTAAATCCGTTTATTTTCAAAGAGGTGATCTATTCACCCCCCCTCTCGATCACTAGCCACACCATCTAACAACCAATTCATACCCAAAATCACATCAAGTTATTCTAAAGGAAGACAACTAAATCAATTCCAAAATCCCTACCAAAGACACTCAACGGACAATTCAGACACACATAGGAAGTAGAAACAGAACCCATAGTAGGTGTATCAATAACCGTACTTCTACGTATCTCAGATAATACAAGATTCAATCTCTAAGCACCATCTAAAGAAATGAAAGAATGTGTTGCACTGGTATCAATAATGGCAGTCAAAGGTGTACCATTAATAAAGCACACACCTTGGATTAGCCTATCATCGGTAGTGGCCTCCGCGCCAGACAATGCAAACACCTTTCCCCTCACTTGCTCCTTCTTTGGCTTATCACATTTGGTACTAATGTGACCTTTCTCCCCACAATTGTAAGAAGTCACGCTTGAACCAACTCCACAATGGTTTGCTTGTGACCACTCTTGCCACACTTGAAACACGTCGCAGGATCCTTACTACAATCAACAACAGGATGACCTTCAACACCACAGTTGAAACACGTAAGTGGAGTAGAAGATCCTCCCCCACTTGGCTTCTTGCCAAAACCAGATTGTTTCCTCTTGTCATCATATGGTTTCCCACGATCCTGGTCTTTCCCTTTCAAACTCTTGTAGAAAGAAGCACTTTCCCTACTATCCTCATCATAAATTCGACTCTTGTTAACCAACTCCGCAAAACGAGTAATCTGTTGGTAACCAATGGCCTTCTTGATATCATGTCTCAAGCCATTCACAAACTTAAAACATTTAGATCTCTCAGCATTAGCAGTATTGTAATGAGGACAATACTTGATAAGCTCCTGAAATCTAGCAGCATACTCAGCAACAGTACCATTTCCTTGCTTCAATTCAAGGAACTCCACCTCTTTCTTCCCACGAAAATCTTCTGGAAAATAGTTCTCCAAGAAGGAATCACGGAACAGAGCCCAAGTAACCTCAATGTTGTCTTCTTCAAACCTCTGAAGAGTGTTATTCCACCAATCTTCAGCTTCCTTCTCAAGCATATGAGTACCGAACTACACTTTCTGAGCATCAGTACAGTTCATGGCTCTTAAGATCTTCTCAATTGCCTCCCCAAGCTTGAGCTTTATGAGGTTCATGCCCACCCTCAAAGACAGGAGGATTGTTCCGCTGGAATCTCCCTAAAGCACGAAACTCATCATCATTTCCATTTCGGTTACCAGCATTCGCTTGAGGGATCTGACCCATGGATTCAGCCAACATCCTCAGCGCCTCAGCAATGGCATCATCATTCCTGCCTGCAACCATCGTCCTGAACAGTCCGAACAATCAGACAACCAGTATCGATCGTGTCAGATACACAATCAAATACAATGGGATAGAAAACCCTAACGACTATTGACCAACTGGTCAACCAGGCTCTGATACCACTAATGTAACACCCCTTTTTCTACCCTAAAATACCTAGCATATAATCACAGTAAATAAGCACGCATATAAACTAAAGGGCGTCACATCGACGTTTTCAAAAACTAAGAGCTTTCAAAAACCAACATCATTCATCATCAATATACAATACACCTGGTTATTTAAAATAACACATTTCAATTATCATGAATATTCAAGCATATGCATTCGCAGCGGAAAATAATGAATACTCATGCATTTCATCAAATGATCCATGTCCCATACTATGATCAAGTCTCAATCATCTTTTCAAAATAAACGGAAACCATAATCAGAATATTTGGCACTATGGCCTCTCAACAGCAATTGCAAATAAGCAGGTTCGCAAGTAATAACATAATACTTATCCAAATAAGATACGAGTTCAATACTACTAATCTACCCAGTGTTACATGACCAGAGCATTGACTCATTACCTAGTCTTCAAACTAAAATACGGGAACTCTCCAGCTAATCTCGAGCGAGCTACCGTCCACTTACTTCAGCGCTACTACTCCTGAGTATCTGCGCGATACCCATGTAAAGGTAACATTCAAACAGAAAGGGTGAGAATTCAAATCATTATGAAGGAGTAAAATCAAGCACAATGATTAAATCAACCATTAAAGGAATTCATCACACTTCATATAACCATGTAAATAATATTCATCAACATCTATTTCACATGTTTCAAACACACATAAAAACTCAAGGAGTACAATATTAAAATCCAATATCATATTCTCAAATATACACATAACTACAATTATCACATAATCACATATGTTGTCAAGTTATGTATCCAAACATCATCAAATTCAATTATCATATCTCATACACACATCACAATCACAACAATGCAAACTTTCAACTATCACATGACTCTAATGTGACTCAATGCAAGACATGTGACTCTATGCATGTGGTACCATAATGTGAACCCAACGTTTCACCGCTTTCCGATTCAATATCTAGAATCCAAGCCACCACGTCTATTTCCAATTAAGGATCAACGTCTGCTACGCCTATTTCCAATTAAGGATCAACGTCTATTTACCACGCCTATTTCCAATTAAGGATCAATGTCTGCTACGCCTATTTCCAATTAAGGATCAACGTCTATTTACCACGCCTATTTCCAATTAAGGATCAACGTCTATTTACCACGCCTATTTCCAATTAAGGATCAACGTCTAATACCATGTGAACCCACAGTTTCACCGCTTTCGCAATGAAGCCGACCATGCCATGAATGAATGTACAAATACCAATACAAATGCAATTAAGATCATCTCTACCATCTTAACATTCCACATATCACCATAATTCAACTCTATGAATCATACACCAATGGTACATATACACATTCATAACAATATATCATTCACAATCCACCAATGGTACATATACACATTCATAACAATATATCATTAACAATCCACCAATGATACATAAACACATTCATAACAATATATCATTCACAATCCACCAATGGTATATATACACATTCATAACAATATATCATTCACAATCCACCAATGGTACATATACACATTCGTAACAATGTATCATTCACAATCCACCAATGGTACATACAAACATTCATAACAATATATCATTCACAATCCACCAATCGTACATATACACATTCATAACAATATAGCATTCACAATCCACCAATGGTATATATACACATTCATAACAAATACACCATTCACATAATATATTTTAGAGTCATCTTTCTAATGCTTTAAACCCCAGCCCAAAATGATTCACGAGTCGAAAGTTATGAATAAAACCGTGCACGAAGGCGTTACTAAAAAGTTGTTGTTTTCTAAATTTTCCAACATAATTTTCATTTTCTTTAACCCCAAAAACGTCCATGAAATAATCTCCAAAATTATTTTATTCCTGAAATAAAGTTATATCCTTCTGTTTCAGCTATCCAACGCTTCAAACGACACTCAATTTGGACTTACAGATAAAAAGTTATGACCAAAACGATTTCGACAATAAAACATAAAAAAGGGCCACGATTGTGACGGACAGCATGCAGAATTTTCTGCGTTTTTCATCGTTGGAGGACTTCCGGACCTCCGATTTCGATTCCGTAAAAAGTCAAACATTCAGAAAATTATGAGTCATACAATACTCTAAGTATATAACATTAATTTACAGTTTTAACACAATCAAATCACCACAAATCGAGAATACTCATCAACCTAACAATTTCAAACCACCATACAAAATTAGGGATTTTAACCTAAACATACATCTACCCATTGACCCAATCATACTAACCAATAATAATAAGGATTCTCCCCTTACCTCTTCAATTTGATGGAAAACCTAGCTCTTCTCTTTACTTTTCCTCTCCTCTTTCTCTATTGCCTTCAATGATCAAATGAATCCTAATTCTCACTCTTCTCACCTCTTACTATTTATATTAGTATTTTATTTGGGCTTAAGTCATTATACTTCTAATTTAATTAATAGGCCCAATAAGACCTAATATTTAAATATCTCTATTTAATTCAAATAAATTAAACTAAAACCATATATCCACCAAGTTAATTAATTCAATTATTCATGATATCTCCTATCAACTAAATAATTAATTAACACTCCACATAAGTAATAATAGTATAATAAATAAATACTAAAATTGGGTTGTTACATAGACCAACTATAGAACAAAAGAAGACCAAATAATTTTTTTGGGGAAAGCTCAAAAAAATAATCTAAGGAGAATGCGCTGCCCAAAACCCTAAGTAGAAAGGATTGGGTGGGATGAAAACATGATAAATTTTAGAGAGAGGTCACACACACTCTCTCCCTCTCTCTAGAAACACTTTCTCTAATGCAAATATAAGTAGAAAAGTATTCATAAGAAAGAGGGCAAATTTGTTGGGTGACACTTTTGAAATTTATTTGCTTTAGTCAAATTGTTTCTCAAGATAAACTGGAATAAAAAAAGTTAATAGCTGAACTTCCAGAAGTCACTTATGATTTCATGATTTGTAATCATAAAATTAAATATCTTAAAGATAAAGAGATAAGTATAGAGAGATTAATGAAGTTGCATGTCTCGACTACCTTAAGGGTTATGGTTTTGTTGCACTTCTTTTAAGCTTTTGGTCTTTAGTTTTATTTCATTGAGTCTCCCCGTCAATTGTGCATTTTCGGGTTGAGTTTTAGATCCATATTATAGCATGCATGAATCAAACTGTTTGATTATACTATAAGTGATATGCTTTAAGTCACTTTGTTGAGTTTTTTGATCAAGAACTATATTTGAAACTGGTTCAAGTCATGATATTAGTATAATCTCAAAATCTCATTAAAATTGCAAAAAATAAGATTCTAGGTGTGTGATTAGAATCACACATCCCATGCTTGAATCAAATGAAATAGAAAATTAAGGAAATGTTTGAAGATATCATGATTCAAATCACAACTTGTACTTGATTCGAATCATATAACCTCTTGATTTGAATCACAACTTTACTTAACTCGAATCATACAATACATAATTTGTATGGCTTACTACTATCTTATTTGATTCGAATCACACGCTTTCATGACTCGAATCATGACTCAAATCATGAATCTAATCATACATATGGTTTCCCATATGTTTCAGATCTTAATTCAAATCATTTTGCTTCTTGACTCAAATCATACTTCCTGCTTATGAATCAAACCAAACATCACTTTTGACTCATTTTTGTGCCAAATCTCCAGCACCTATACAAATTATTTTCTCTCAAAATCTTCACAATGTTAGAAAATATACACTTCCAGTATTGATTTGAGAAATCACACACCATTTGTTCTTTCGTATTTTTTAAAGAGTTTTGAATCTTTCTTGAACACTTTCAAACGATTTCTTTCATCTTATACCTTATTATTTCTTCATTGTTAAGGAGACTCATTTTTGAATTTAACGTTTCTTTGAAAATTTGGTTAAGATTTCAGAGGTTCGTGAGGTGTGTGGTGTTGTGGCTAGTTTCGAAAATTCCAGTGGAAAAGAAGGAGTTTTTCTCTCCAAGTTCATCTTGGTAGTGGTATGTGGAAGCCTAACTACAAAGTGGAAGTTCTTCGCAATCTCAAAGAGACCGACACTTAAGATATTGGTGGGATCGAGTAAAGATTGTTGTAGAACAAAAACTTGAGAACAGTTTGTTGGGGATGAAATATTAAAGGCAATTTCACGTGAAGAATTTGTAAATAGTTCGGTTCGTAGGCTGTGTACAAGTCAAAGATCCAGAAAGAATATTTTTATATTTTAAGCTTAATTTGGATATTGTGATTGTACAAAACTCTTTTTATTTTTTTGTAAATATTATTGGAAGACAACCAAATTTTCAATGGGCAACCATTTGAGACTAGGGTAGCTGAAAAGAAAGGACGAAGACGTTGAACTAGTATTAATCTCGTTATACACTTCTCTCTCTCTCTCTCTCTCTCTCTCTCTCTCTCTGTCTCCCCCTCCCTCCTTTTTTAATTTCGTACACATTACATGATTAGGTTGTTCTTTATTTCTTTCTAGAACTGCATGCCATTAGAATTTCTTTTGTTAGTGATTTAATTGTAAAAGCGTAGTTTTGGTTAGAATTAGAACTTCAATTTTGTTTTGATGTAGATTAAAGTTAAAACTATGATTGTAGAATCCAAATAGTGTTGGTATTGTGAAATCACACGTATCATGTAACTTTGATAATCATTCAATACACTCATTCGGTTGTATATTTGGTTGAATTTGTGTGTTAATCTTGACTGTGTTGTGAACTTCTTAAGTCATTAGATATCAACTCCAATCTATAAGCATAATCTCTTTTACACTAAAGTTTTCTTTTGCCACGAAAAAATGTTTTGTTTTAAAGCTCTGATAAAAAAATTTCAAACTATTTTCAATGAAAGTTTTTAATGGGACGATATACTCACCCCCTATAGACAATTGAATACTCCATATTCTCGCCCAACAATTAGTATCAGAGTCTGGTTTTTTGATCAGGTCTAAGCGTCTCAATTTTGAGAATATGGGTGATGGTGATCCGAAGAGAGTGTATAATAGAGCACCACTTTTCAAAGACGAGAATTATGCTTATTGGAAGAAAAATATGTACGTACACTTAATGTCAGTTGACAAGTATCTATGGGTAGAAATTACTAGCATGCCTTTCATTCCCCAAAACAAAGTCGATAATTCTGTTAAACTCCCACAAGATTGGATCAATGATGAAACAAAAAAGGCATCATATGATTTAGAGGCTAGAAATATACTTCTCTTCATGTTAATCACTATTGTGTATTACTCTATATCACATCATAAGAGTGCGCAAACAACATGGAATGATCTTCAAGTCCTTTATGAGGGAAGTGAAGAAGTTAAGAATTCTAAAATCAAAATGTTAACAAAGGAGTATAAACTTTTCCATATGGAAGGAAGTGAATAAGTGGAATCCATGAAGACCCATTTTCTCCATTCAATCAACAAGTTATATAACTTGGGAAAGTATTTTTTGAATAAAGATTGTGCTAACAAAACTTTAATATCTATGTATAGGGAATGGAAACCAAAGGTTATGGCCATCAAAGAATCAAATGATCTTAATGATTTAGATATCACAAAATTGTTTGAAAAGCTGTCCGAACATGAGAATAAACTGAAATGGCTTGTTGCAAGTGAAGTAAAGTCGAAAAAGAAAGAGAAGGTCAAAGAAGAAAAGTAGTAGTTTTCATTGAAAACTTTGTTGTCAATGAAAAAGAAAACAATACGACGAAGGTGATAGTTCTGACAAAGACTCTTCTAAAGAAGAAGAGACAATGGTGTTTTTCAAGCGCTACAATTGATATATGAGGAAACATAAGCTCAAGCATTCAGGAAAAATAGGATTAATTTCAAAAATTCTCATATGCGCAAGAAGGAACATAAGAAAAGGAAAAAGATGTTACATTCTATAAATGCGGAAAGTCATATCATTACTGAACAACATGTCCGAGTCTTAACAAACGTCAAAAGAAAAAGTATAATGAATTTTAAAAGATGAGTTGTGTTTAGTGTGGCTGAGTTGTGTTTATACAAGATGAGTTGTGTTTAGTGCCAAATGTGAAGATCCTGGTGAAGTTCAAAGTGCCTGACTTTGAAAAGTATAAAGGGAACATATGTCCGCTCAGTCATCTAGTGATGTATGCTCGCAAGATGTCTATCCAGACTGATAACGATCAACTGTTGATTCACTACTTCCAAGAATGTTTGACCGATGTTGCGCTCCGTTGGTATATGGGGTTGGACAGTGCAAGCATTCATACCTTCAACGACTTGGGAAAGGCTTTTGTCAAACAGTATAAGTACGACGTGGCTATGGCACCTGATATAGACCAACTGAGGTCTATGTCTCAGAAGGATAAGGAGACATTTAAAGAGTACGCGTAAAGATGGAGGGAATTAACTGCTCAGATCACTCCTCCATTGGAGGAAAAAGAGATGACAAAGATCTTTCTGAAGACCCTGAGTTCATTTTATTATGAACATATGATTGCTAGTGCCCCCAGTGACTTTACCAAAATGGTAAACATGGGGATGAGGCTTGAGGAAGGAGTCTGAGAAGGAGGATTGTCAAAATATGAAGCATCGTCAAGTAAGAGGTATGGCAGTAGTTTTAGGAAGAAGAAGGACAACGAAGCTAATGTAGTAATCAATGGGAGGCAGATGAGGCCTCAGATCAGGAGGAGTCAACCATCCCGTCAACATCATCATCAAGTATCTTCAGTCATTCCAGTATTCTTTAATAATCAATCAACACCAGTTCAACAACAACAACATCAACCGCAACTACCGCAACAACGAACAAACACCTACACCAACAACAATACCAACAAAAATCATCACCAACAAAACTTCGAGAGGAAGAAGGTCTCTTTCGACCCGATTCCTATGTCTTATGCAGAGTTGTACCCATATTTGGTTCTCAAGAACCTAATCCAACCAAGAAACGCGCCGCAGATTCCAGAACCACTTCCTTGGTGGTACAAACCTGAACTCCGTTGTGCGTTTCATCAAGGGGTACCCGGACATGATATAGAGAACTGTTATCCACTCAAGTATAAGGTTCAAAAGTTGATGAAGAGTGGAATGGTGTCCTTTGAGGACTGAGCACCAAATGTGAAAGCAAATCCATTGCCCGCCCATGGAAATTCTTCTGTGAATATGGTGGATGGTTGTCTTGGCGAGTTTAAGGTTTTTGATGTTTGTTTTATCCAAAGGTCCTTGGTGCGGATGCATACGGACATTTGTTTAGTGAGTGATTGTGAGCATGACCATGATGGTTGTGCTGTTTGCGGTATTAATTCAAGGGGTTGCGAAGTTGTAAAAAGGGACATCCAATGACCGATGGATGAAGGCATGATTCAAATTGTTCAATCCTGTCATGTAGATGATGATGTAAATGTCATAGTGCCCATTTTCAAGCAACCAGAAAGATTGGTAATTTAATACGACAGCAACAACAGTAATAATGTCAACAATAGATCAGTATCGTTGTTGGATATACGGTTAGCGTGTCTAGTCCCGAATTCATCTGATAAAGTTGTTCCGTATAAGTATAATGCTACAATGATGAAGGATGGTCAAGAGGTACCGTTGCCTACGACCAGCTCTTTAGTAAGCATTACTGATGTTACCAAGATGACCCGTAGTAGTCGTGTGTTTGGGCCGGTGTTCCCAAAGGATAAAGAAGAATCAGTTGTTAGTAAGGATATGG
The DNA here is from genome assembly GCF_024323335.1 of Lathyrus oleraceus. Taxonomy (NCBI): domain Eukaryota; kingdom Viridiplantae; phylum Streptophyta; class Magnoliopsida; order Fabales; family Fabaceae; genus Lathyrus; species Lathyrus oleraceus. The sequence continues at coordinate 309,705,778 of NC_066581.1, forward strand.
AAGTGCCTGTTGTAGATCCGGTTAATGCTTCAAAGGGTAAGTCTGGTGAATCCAGCAATTTGAAGGCTAATGATGATGATGAGGTACTTCGCTTGATTAAGAGGAGTGAGTTTAATATGGTGGAGCAGCTGCTTCAAACCCCCTCAAAGATCTCAATGTTGTCTCTGCTCATGAACTCAAAAGCGCACAAAGAAGCACTACAGAGGGTTCTAGAGCAAGCGTTTGTAGAACATGATGTTACAGTGGATCAATTCGATCATATTGTGGCTAACTTCACTTCCTGCAACAATCTCAGCTTTTGTGATAAAGAACTCCTTGAGGAGGGAAGAAATCATAACTTGGCTTTGCATATCTCAATAAATTGCAAATAGGATGCTTTGTCTAATGTGCTAGTTGACACCGGGTCTTCATTAAATGTGTTGCCAAAGTCAACTCTGTCAAAGCTATCATACCAAGGAACGCATATGAGGTATAGCAGTGTAATCATCAAAACTTTTAACGGTTCGCGCAAAACAGTTATTGGTGAAATGGACCTTCCAGTTAAGACAGGTCCGGGTGATTTTCAAATTACTTTTCAAGTAATGGATATCCACCAGGCCTACAGTTGCTTGTTGGGAAGGCCATGGATCCATGAGGCATGAGCTGTTACCTCCACTTTACATCAGAAACTCAAATTTGTGAAGAATGGAAAACTTGTAATCGTTGGTGGGAAGAAGGCGTTGTTGGTTAGCCACCTATCATCTTTCTCTTATATTGAAGCTGAGGATAAGGTTGGAACTCCGTTCCAAGCCTTATCTATTGCTGCTGAAAAGAGAGTTGGGGCACCTATGTCCTCGTTGAGAGATGAAAAGAAGATTGTAGAAGAAGGCAATGTTGATCAGTTGGGGCGCATGGTAGAGGTCTCCGACAATAAAGGTAGAATCGGTTTGGGTTTTCAACGAGGTTCATCAACTGCAAGGTCCGAAGATATGCAACTTAGCATCTGTAGCGGAGGGTTCATTCATGGAAATGAACAACACTTAGTTGTTGTGCTATAAGATGACGAAGAGGAAGACTGCACCAATTTTGTGACGCATGGAAAGGCCTTCAACAATTGGACTGTTGTTGATATTCCTATTATTTTGTATCAATCTAAGTAATTACTTTTATATGTTTTTAAAAAATCCTTCTACTATGCCTAAGGGAGAAGTGAACACTGTTTGGGCATTTTCAAATTGATCATTAATAAAATTAATTCTATTCATCCACATCTATGATGTTTGGTCACAAATCCACTTCTCTAAAATCAAAATATCAAATCATTATACAGGTTGGTTTCTAACCCCATTGAATACAATGATCATTCTCCTTATCCAAATTTTGAATTCCCTGTGTTTGAGACCTAGGAGGAAAGTGATGAATTATCTCGTCTTCTTGAGCAAGATGAAAAGACCATTCAGCTTTCGAAGAGAAGATTGAGTTAGTCAACTTGGGTTCCGAGGATGATGTGAAGGAAGTCAAGATTGGGTCTCGACTGTGTTCAGATGTCAAGAAGGGGTTGATTGATCTTCTTCGAGAGTATCCAGATGTGTTTGCTTGGTCCTATCAAGACATGCCTGGGTTGGATTCTGAGATTGTGGAGCATAGATTGCCGTTGAAGCCAGAATGCCCGCCAGTCAAGAAAAAATTGAGAAGAACGCATCCTGATATGGTTATGAAGATCAAAGAAGAAGTGCAAAAGCAGATTGACGCTAGTTTCCTTGTGACCACTGAGTATCCGCAATGGGTGGCGAATATTGTGATTGTGCCGAAGAAAGATGGAAAATTCCGCATGTGTGTTAATTACAGAGATTTGTATAAATCCAGTCCGAAAGATGATTTCCCTCTGCCACACATTGATATGTAGGTAGACAATATTGCTAAATTCAAAGTCTTTTTGTTTATGGATAGATTTTTTGGATATAATCAGATCAAGATGGCACCCGAAGATATCGAGAAGACCACATTCATTACACCCTGGGGAACATTCTGCTATAGAGTGATGCCTTTCGGTTTAAAGAATGCTGGTGCAACTTACCAAAGAGAAATGACTACTCTTTTTCATGATATGATGGATAAAGAGATTGAAGTTTATGTCGTTGACATGATTGCTAAATCAATTGATAAAGAGGAACATGTTGAGCATTTGTTGAAGCAATTCCAGCGTTTGAGGAAGTATAAACTCCGCTTGAATCCCAATAAATGTACCTTTGGTGTTCGTTTTGGTAAGTTGTTGGGCTTTATTGTCAGCGAGAAGGGTATTGAAGTTGATCCTGCCAATGTCAAAGCAATTCAAGAGATGCATGTGCCCAAAACTGAGAAGCAAGTCTGAGGTTTTCTCGGCCGCTTGAATTATATTTCTAGATTTATTTCACACATGACTGCCATATGTGCACCTATATTCAAGCTTCTTTTGAAAGACCAGTCTTGTGATTGGACCGAAGATTGCCAAAAAGCTTTTGACAGTATGAAGGAATATCTGCTTGAACCTCCAATTTTGTCTCCGCCTGTTGAAGGAAGATCGTTGATCATGTATTTGAATGTGCTTGATGAAAGTATGGGTTGTGTTCTTGGTCAGCAAGATGAGATTGGAAAGAAAGAATTTTCAATTTACTACCTCCGTAAGAAGTTCACCGACTGTGAGACTCGGTATTCTATGCTTGAGAAGACTTGTTGCGCATTAGCTTGGGCTGCTAAGCGTCTACGTCAGTATATGCTGAATCATATCACTTGGAGAATTTCCCGTTGGAAGATGTTATTATCAAAGTATGATATCGAATACCGATATCAGAAAGCAATCACATGTAGTATCTTGGCTGACCATCTGGCTCACCAACCGATTGAAGATTACCAGTCAGTACAATATGATTTTCCCGATGAAGAGATCTTGTACTTGAAAATGAAAGATTGTGATGAACCATTGCTTGAAGAAGGGCCAGAACCTGGTTCCCGTTGGGGCATGGTATTTGATGGAGCTGTTAATCAAAATGGTAATGGCATTATGGCAGTGATCATTACTCCTCAAGGCACGCATTTTCCATTTACAGCTAGATTGACTTTCAAGTGTACAAACAATATGGCAGAATATGAAGCTTGCATTATGGGGCTCAAAGAGGCTATTGATCTCAAAATCAAGCATTTAGTTGTCTTTAGAGATTCGGCTTTGGTTGTGAATCATATCAAAGGTGAATGGGAGACAAATCAACCCGGTTTAATACCATACAGAGATTATGCAAGGAGGATTCCAAGTTTCTTTACAAAAGTTGAGTTTCATCATATCCCTCGAGATGAAAACCGGATGGCAGATGCTCTTGCAACGTTGGCGTCAATGATTGTAGTGAAGTATTGGAATGAAGTCCCTGATTTGACTGTAATGTGTCTTGATAGGCCAACACACATGTTTGTTGTTGAAGAAGTCAAAGATGAGAAGCAGTGGTATTACTGTAGCGGGAAATTCATGATCATCAAGCTGTTGACAAGCTAGAGATCAATTAATAAGAGTCGCCACCATGATTTTATTGTTTCCAAGGGAAAAGGGAAAAAATGCGAACAAAACCTAAATAGTAAGAAGTTTTCAAATAAAAACTAATAAAAGTCAGAGATCGCAGGTAAGGGGGTTGGTTACACAGAGGGAAGGTGTTAGTACCCAAAGTGTCCTAGGTACTCCTAGGGAGCCCTTTTTGTGTGCATATGTATTTTATACAAAGTGATGTTTACAAACAAATAGAATGGGGGGATGAGAAAAGAATTCGTTAATTATATTTTTGTGTTTGACAAGACCTTCGGTCTTGTGCCTACGTACCAACATAAAAAATGAGGGATCAAAACCTCATAGTTTGTGCTAGAAATTTCAAAGTGAGTATGTTGGTTTTAACAAAAATTAAACTTGAAATGCACAAAGGCATGAAAATGGTTTGAATGAGTTAGTTCTTTTTGGCTTTTTGAAAGTTTAAGTCAAGTATGATTAAGTTCATTTACAAGTTTGATTTAAGAAAATAAGTTTGAAAATGCAATGGCATAAGGCCAAAGTTTCTACCTTTTTTTGAAAGTGGTCAAAGTTTTAGAACAAAAATAGTTCACACAAAGAAGGTTTGGAAAATGAAGGGAAAGATTTTGAAATTAAAGAAATGGGGAGAAGATGAAGAGACTACCCTAGATACAAGAAATTTAAAAGTTTAAAGTTGAAAAGATCTAACCAAATGGGAGCAATCCAATAGACAAGTATGTCAATAGAAACCCAGAATTCTCTCGGACTTTTTAGAATCAAGCAACACACAAATACACAATTATCTCAATCTTGAAGAGAAAAGGCATCAAATAAAGATGGCCTCATCCAAGCTTATCCACTTCAAAGATATTCTTCCAAATAGCCTATGTAGCATATGAATTCCACAAGTCACAGGTTCGACATAACAACTTAACAAGGATCAATGTTGCAGATGAATCTGGAGAGATCTTGAATGATGTATTAGATGAATTCAAACTTGCAAATTCTTGGTTCTTCAACAAATTGGCATTGGCCAAGTCCATTAGCAAAGGAATGTTGCCTAAGTTCTAAGTCCAATTGGGGAGATCAAAACAATAGTCCACTCAAAGTCATTTAGGGTTTTTGTTATTATTATGTGCATTAATGGTCAAAGACCAAACAAACAAGCAAACAAAATAATATCACACAATATGGTCCAAGTGGACAAAGTGAAGATTGCATAAACATAAACAATTAGAATGATATGTACAATGACAAATGATAATAGAACAATAAAAGTAAATTGCATTAAAAGTAAAAGCTTGAAAGTAAAAGTTAATGGTTAGTAAGTTAATAGTTAGTTTTGTTTTGCTTTTTGATTTCAAGACATTCTTTGGAGAACACTCAACCCCATTGCCACAAGCATGGATCCTTGAACCAAAACATCTTCCAAAGAAAGGAAAGAAGGCCAAGTTTCCACACAATACCATGGAAGAGGGGAGACTTACAATCTCACTAACTAGAATACTTATGCCTTTTATGTCACAAATTTAGCGCTATGTTAAGCAATCGTAATTGGACTTATGTAGAAGTCACAACTATTTGAGGTCAGGCAATAAACTTTTGGTGTTAATGCATGTTGGAGACATAGTATTAAGAACTATACTCATTAAACATACCACACACAAAAATATGCAAAAGGTGTGGCCTAATCTCATCCATACTCATGTTAATTTTTCAATCAACTAGCATTAGGATTTTGAGATGTCATTGGCCAATGAAAATGAATGGATGGAGAAGGGGAATTAGATGAAGAGGGAATGGGATGAATAAGATCACAAAATGGTCAAAGGAGGACTTTTACCAAATTAATATTATTCATTCATTTTGGGAGATGGAATGTATATTCCATCAATCCCCTAAATCCAATAATATTAAATTGACAAAGTCAAATCAACCTTGACCAAGGCCCAACAACAAATGAGAAACTCAAATAAGTCAATCCAAATGGTCAACACAATTAAAATGGCTTTTATTAAATTAAAAATATTAAAATAATGCATTAAATTCAAATATGTTTTGTCCAAATCCTAAAATCACATCCAAACACCAAATAAATGGCCATGTGATTTATCATAGGACAAACAAGGTCAAAGGACCTTGGATAAAAAATTTCATAATTTTTGGACACTTAAAAATATTTTTAAACAATTAAAAACAAATGAAAAATCAATTAATTCATGAAAAATATTAATAATGATCCAAAACATAATTTTAATTTAGAATATGAAAGAGAAAAATATTTGAAAATTTTCAATGAAAGTCCCATATTTTTGGATCAATATTAGATTTATTATGAATTATTGAAAAAATGGAATTAAATGAAAAATCAGAAAATGCAAAAATACGTGGACCATCAGATCTCCCTCATTAATTGAGGTGGCAGATCTGATGATCCACAACGCGCGTTCCACCAATGCACGAGTCCACTGTGCTGTAAACCTGGTAATCACAATGCACAGCTATGATTAGAACACAAGAATTGGATCACACAGTCTAAACCTCAAACACATCATCATCGGAGCCAGAGCTTCGGTTGTCTTCTCCGGCGAGCTTCGCCGGACTGATCATCATCAACCATCACCAAAATTTCAAACAGAGACATGATTTTGAAGAGAAAACATCACTGAGCACGAATATCACCTCCATTTACTCCAATTCCAACTATATTGAGAGATATGTGGAATTGAAAAATGAGGTTCATGATCTGAGTTGCTTCGATTTAGCACCAAAACAACTCAAACACCTTGCCTACATTGGTAGGACTTTAGGCAACACAATAATCAAGAGAATTGAGCAAGAAACAAGGAGAATCGAAGAGATCAATTTTTCTGCAAAATACCTTCAATGGAGGTCTGAGCTTCCTAGATCTTGATCTGAATCGTGCTTTGCTTCACTCCAATTGCTTGTAGAAGAGGAAAGGAATGGCTAAGAATCAAAGGACTCCTGGAGAATTGATTTTCAAAACAGTGGAGATTCAAGCTCAAATTCAACAGAATTTCTCAGGTTTATCCTCTTGGTATGAAGGGTTTTCTGTAGGGAATCAAAGCTTGCACAGTGTGTATGTTGATTCTGAGTAATTGAGCTTTAATTTATAGAGAATTCAAGTGTTAATTGCACACTCCTTCAAGTTTCCAAAATTGGCAAACTGATGTAAGAAAGCTACATGGGCGCGCATAGGCCCATCAAATGATTGTTCAAAAGTCCATAATGATGTTCAGATGCATTGGATGTGGATTGGATTGCAAGGCAATTGAGCATTGTTGTTTGAAGTTTGATCCATGACACATGATACCTGCCTGCTTAAGCCATGTGAAACCTATGCATTTCTCATCTAAAATGCATGAATTTTAGCTCTTTGGAAAGGTGAGATTAAGAGGAACAAGTTTGATGTTGAACACTTTTTTATTTGGAGCTTGGAACTTGTAGATATTTGAGGTGGAAGTTTGGAAAAATTTGACATATTGAAAATTTTCTAAGTGTCAAGCCATATGTCTCAATATTCCACCTTGCTTAACTTTGTATGGGAGCTTCAAATGAGAAACGTGTCTTCATAAAAGTTGTAGCTCTCTCAAATACTTTCAAAGTGGTCACCAATTTCATGTCATTTAGATTTGAAATGATAAAGTTATGCATTTTTGAAGTTTGGCAAAATCACTTGATCAATGGTATAGGTCAAAAGTGACCTATAATGTAGCCTCATATCACATGTGCAAATAAGTTGAATTAGCTCACACTCCAAACATAAAAGTTGAAGTAGACACATTGAGTTTGATTGTGAAACTTAGAAATCTTTCATCTTATAAAAATTGAGCAAGTTATGGCCTTGGGAAGTTGACTTTCAAATTAGGGTTTAGACAAAATGACCTATAATGTTTCAACATAGAAAATGATTTTCCAAGAAAAAATAGCTCTAGGTATCAACTTGAAAGTTGTTTATAATATCATTTAGAGTAAGTGTTCTCTTGGAATAATTTTCATATGGTGAAAACTATAGGAGATAGGGTCTAGGGAGACCCAGTTTTGATCAAATGAATTCATCTGGCCAACCACCATCAACCAACTTGCTGACTTCCAATTCTATTGACTTTCTTGGCTCATGGTAGGTAATATATGCATAAGATGATGAATTTTGAAGTGTCCCTTGAGAAATTTGATCAATTGGTAAGATAGCTTGTTGGAGAAGTTACTCAAGATACCTAGTCAAACAAGGGTTTCTAAGGCAAATCACCCTCAAACTCTTGAAGAAAACTTGATCAATATAAAATGTAGAGAACACTAGGACTCATATATGATTTTCATAACCATTCTTGAATCAATTCTTGGTTGTGCTCTTTGTTCATGAGGGTCTCACACCCTAGATGTGATCTTGATGAATCAATGAGATCATGCCCTACCTACAAAAAGAGTTAGATAGATGCAAAGACATATTTTTGGTATTTTGGTTAGTGAAATGATAAAATACAAGTATGATATAATCACAAAGATGCTTGGTGATCTCTCCTAAAACAAACTCAATGAAGGAGGGGTAAGGAGGATGCCAAGGTATGATCCCAATGCTAATGCTAGTGATGAAATGCATGAGGGATCTTAGGGTCAAAATTGGGATCTTACAATTATGACATCAAATGTTTCCTCCAAAGTCATATTTACCCATCTGGGGCATCATTGAAAGATAATAAGACTTTGAGAAGATTAGCCAGCAATTTATACTTGAATGGTGATATACTCTACAAGAGAAACTTCGACATGGTTTTGCTCAGATGCGTGGATAGACACGAAGCAGACTTGTTGATGACTAAAGTGCATGAAGGTTCCTTTGGTACTCATTCTAATGGACATGGAATGGCGAAGAAGATGTTGCGAACAGGTTACTATTGGCTGACAATGGAATCTGAGTGTTGCAAGTTTGTGAAGAAATGCCACAAGTGTCAAATATATGCAGATAAGATTCATGTTCCTCCGACACTATTGAATGTTATTTCTTCCCCATGACCCTTCTCCATGTGGGGAATTGATATGATTGGGATGATTGAGCCCAAAGCTTCGAATGGACATCGTTTCATTTTAGTGGCTGTTGATTACTTCACAAAATGGGTTGAAGCGGCATCGTATGCAAATGTAACCAAGCAGGTTGTTGTAAGGTTTATCAAGAATCAGATCATATGCTGTTATGGTGTGCCAAGTAAGATCATTACTGATAATGGGTCGAACTTGAATAATAATATGGTGGAAGCTCTTTGCAAAGACTTCAAGATCGCACATCATAATTCTTCTCCCTACAGACCTAAGATGAATGGGGCTGTTGAAGCTGCGAACAAGAACATCAAGAAGATTATTCAGAAGATGGTTGTGACATACAAAGATTGTCATGAGATGCTCCCATTTTCTTTGCATGGGTATCGTACATCCATCCGCACTTCAACAGGGGCAACCCCTTTCTCTCTTGTATATGGCATGGAAATAGTGCTCCCCATAGAAGTTGAGATTCCCTCATTACGTGTGCTCATGGAAGCGAAGTTGAATGAGGCTGAATGGTGTCAGACCAGGTTTGATCAGCTGAATTTGATAGAAGAGAAAAGATTAACTGCCATGTGTCATGGCCAGTTATATCAGCAAAGGATGAAGAAAGCTTTTGATAAGAAGGTCAGACCTCGTGTGTTCAGAGAAGGTGACCTTGTGCTCAAGAAGATTCTATCTTTCAAACCAGATTCTAGGGGAAAATGGACTCCTAACTATGAAGGCCCATATGTTGTTAAGAGAGCCTTTTCAGGTGGTGCTTTGATTCTTACAACTATGGATGGGGAAGAGTTCACTCGTCCTGTGAATGTAGATGCAGTCAAGAAATACTTTGCCTAAATAGAAAAGTGCAACTTGCTAAGTTGAAAACCCGAAAGGGCGGCTTAGGCAAAAATGAGCGTCTCGGTGGATTGAAAACCTGAAAGGGCGATCCAGGCAAAAATTAGAGACATAAAAATATAATAATTTCCCGATAAGTTGATTACCCCGCCTTGGGACAACTTATGCAAAAATTAGGGATTATGGAAAGTAATTGCAGTCTGCTGATCATCGAGTGTTGGAAATACTTTGTTGAGCACAAAGGTTGATGTCGAGTCATCGTCCCCAGCAGCGGTCAAGAGCATAACGGACATCAAAAGTTGGTAGAAGGATTAAGGATCATTTCTATTCAATGTAACCCTTTTCCATATAAATTACCATTTTCAACTTTGTAAAAATCTATGGAGTCTTGTCATTTACAGACTACCATTCTATTAAATAAAGTTGAGCTTTTATCCAATTATTTCTACTCTTATTAACTTCAGCCAATAGTTTTAAATTTTATTATGATCATTTTTGAAATTGAAATCTTTAATTAAAATCATTTTTCTTAAATATATAAAATCAAGTATTTTTCAAAGTAATTAAAAAGAAGTATAAACAACATTTCAAAGAGCAACGAGTCTTAAGTGTGAAGCATTAAGGGTTCCCGAAGCAGTTAACCCTTCGAGTATCCTTAGCCGAGTTTGTTGACCCGGTTCCCCCTGCGGAATGTCTGATCCTTAGTGGAGTTTTGTTTCTTTTCCAGATGAGTTTGTTGATTCAGTACCCTGCGGTGTGTTATTTCCCCGACAGAATTTCTGCTTCCCCCGACTGAATCTGTGTATTCCTCATCAGTTTTGATCCTCAGTAGAGTAATTAGACTCCCCAGTAGATCGTGTTGGTTTCTCCACCAGTCGCCATCCGACTTGCTCCCAGTCAGAGTTTTCTCCTAGTTTCTGAGCAGCTCCTTGTGTTTATCGTCTGTATGGTTGTCTCCCATTTTGATATGGTGTTGACCTAAAATTCCCTGCAGTTTTGATAAAATTTCCTCTCCTTGATGGATCTCCTCCTTCCTCAGCTAGAGTTGAGCCTTTGGGTCGTCGATCTCTCTCTCTCTCTATTTTCCAGCAGTTGTCTCCCTCTTGTTATGGATTGATCGAGGATTATATCGATGATTCAAATTCTTTGCAACACCATTATATCCTTTGTGATCGTTTTGTCAGCATAATCATCATATATACATATACACTCATATAATTTCATAATTTCATAATTGCATCATCATATTTGATTGATTTATTTGAGATTCTTATTCTCTGTTATGGCGGTACTTTATCCCCATACAAATTCGGTGTCTGTCCTCCCTCAATTGTAGAATGTACGCCCCTTAGGCAGAAAGACTTTAACCTTTCTCCTTTTCCCCACTGAGTTATTTCCTCGTGGATGATTATTACTTCAGCTTCCTCCCTAGTTGATTATCTGGATGGAATTGCTCCCCTTGAGTTATATCCTCATTGGGTTGAGTCTTGATTGACCATTTCTTTCTAGCTCTTGCCTAGATAAGATGCTTCGAGTCTCCTAAGAGCTTATCACCCAGTAATTGGTAATATTCTTCTTAGTTTGCAAATAAATAGAAGGCTTATGAGCTCATTTGAATCACACCTTGCGTGCCAGCTTTGCCCCCAATTCAAACCCTCTCATTCTAAAGGAAAACCTGAGAAATTTCAATTTGAAATTTGAGTTTGAATCTCAATTGTTGGAGATTTAAGAACTCCAGGATTCACAGCCTTGCAACCTCTCCAATCACTTCCTGCAAGCTTCTTAAGTGTGATTAGATCGTGTTTGAAGCAAGCAACATCAAGTTCTGAACAACATTGAGAGTAATTTTCGGAAAACTTCATCTCTTTGATTCTCACTCAATTCTAATCAATTCTCTTGGATATTTGGTTGTCTGAAGTCCTACCAATATAGGCAAGAAGATTGAGTTGCTTAGAGGTCAAATCGAAGCAACTCAGTTGACACACCTCAAAATTCAACTCCTCATATCTTTTTATATATTTAGAGTTAGTTGGAACTGAGGTCACATTCGTGCTCTATGCCATTTTTTCTTTCAGATCATGTCCTCCTTTTTTATTTTGGTGATGGTTGAGGGTGGACTAGTCCGGTGAGGTCCACCGGAGAAGAAGACCGGAGTTACAGCTCCGGTGGTGCGTTGGCACGTCTCCCAGCCATAGGATCCATTCAATTTGTTTTAATCCTGAACGCTCATTGTGATTACCATCCCTGCAGTGCGCTGACTCGTGTGTTTGGTGGAACGCGCGTTTCAGGCCATTTGATCTGCCACCTCAATTAATGAGGGAGATTAAGTGGCTCACGTTTTTTTGATTTTTTGATTTTAGTTTTTATTCCGTTGATTTTCATAATTCATATTAATTTTAATATTGATCCAAAAAATATGAGAGTTTCACCAAAAAATTTCAAAAAATTTCCTCTTTCATATTTTGAATTAAAATTATTTTTTGGATTATTATTAATATTTTTCATGATTTAATTGATTTTGTGATTATTTTTAATTATTCAAAAATACTTTTAAGTCTTTAAAAGTTCTGAAATTTTTCCTCCAAGGTCGTTTGACCTTGACCTATGATAAATCTCATGGCCATTTCTTTGGTGTTTTGATGAGGTTTTAAGTCTTTAAATGTATTATTTTAGTATTTTTAATTTGAATAAATGCCAATTATTTGTGTTGACCTATTGTGATGACTTATATAAGTTTGACTCTTGTTGTTGGGCCTTGGTCAAGGTTGATTTGACTTTGTCAAGTTAATATCATTGGATTTAAGGGATTTATGGAATGTACATTCCATCTCCCAAAATGAATGGATGATATTAATTTGGTAAAAGTCCTCCTTTGACCAATTTGAGTTTTGATCCATTCCCTTCCCTCTTCATCTAATTCCCTTTCTTTATGCATTCATCTCATTTGGCATATGATATCTCTAAGTCCTAAGGCTAGTTGATTGCAAAATCAACATAAGTATGGATGAGATTAGGCCACACCTTTTGCATATTCTTTTTTTGTTTGGTATGTTTCATGAGCATAGTCCATTATACTATGTCTCTAACATGCATTAACACCAAAATTCTATTGCCCGACCTTAAATAGTTGTGACTTCTACATAAGTCCAATTACGATTGCTTAACATAACGCTAAATTTGTGACACAAAAAGGTATAACATTCTAGTTAGTGAGATTGTAAGTCTCCCCTCTTTCATGGTATTGTGTGGAAACTTGGCCTTTTTTCCTTCCTTTGGAATATGTCTTGGTTCAAGGTTCCATGCTTGTGATAAGTGGGTTGGGTGTTCTCCAAAGAATGCCTTCAAACATAAAGCAAAAGCAAAACAATACTAACTTCTAACTCATTAACAACTAACTTTTAATTTCAAGCCACTTACTTTAATGTCATTTAGTTTTAGTCTTTATTCATTTACCATTATTCATAACATTCTAATTGTTTATGTTAATGCGATTTTCACTTTGTCCACTTGGACCATATTGTGTGATCTTTTCCATTTTGTGTATACTTTGTTTGTTTATGTGGTCTTTGACCATTAATGTACATAATAACAACAAAAATCCTAAAAAACTTTTGTGTGGACTGTTGACTTGATCTTGGACAAATGGATTTAGAACTTAGGTAACATCCTTATGCTAAAGGACTTGGCCAATGCCAACTTTCTATGAAACCAAGTGCTTGCAATTTGAAACTTTATCTGATACATCTTTGAAGATCCCTTTGAGTTCATCTGTAACATAATCATTGTGAAGCTGTTATTTTGAACCCGTGACTTGTTAGTTCATCTGTTACATGGGCTATCTTGAAGAAGATCATGGAGTGGCTAAAGCTTGGATGTGGCTATCTTTATTTTATGCCTTACTCTTCAAGATTGATATAATTGTGCATTTGTGTGTTGCTTGATTCTAAATATCCAAGGGAATTTGGGTTTCTATTGACATTCTTGTTTATTGGATTGCTACCCATTGGTCAAATCTTTTCAACCCTTAACTTTTAATTTTGTGCATAGGATTAGTCTCTTCATCTCCTCCCTATTTCTTTAGTTTCAAAATCTCTCCCTCATTTCTAAAATTTTCTTTGTTTGAACTAGTTTTGTTCTAAACTTGGACCACTTTGCAAAAGATAGAATCTTTGGCCTTATGCCATTGAATTTTCAAACTTCCTTTTCTTAATCAAACTTGTAAATAGATTTAATTATACTTTACTTAAACTTTCAAAAAGCCAAAAAAGAACTAACTCATTCAAACCATTTTTGGCCCTTTGTGCCTTTCAAACTTAATTTTTGTTAAAAGCAATGCATCCACTTTGAAATTTGTATCACGAACTACGAGGTTTTGATCCCTCATTTTTATGTTGGTACGTAGGCACAAGTCCGAAGGTCTTGTCAAACACAAAAATATAATTAATAAATTCTTTTCTCATCCCCTCACTCTATTTGTTTGTAAACATCATTTTTGTACAAAACAAATATGCACACAAAAAAGGGCTCCCTAGGAGTATCTAGGACACTTTGGATGCTAACACCTTCCCTCTGTGTAACCAATCCCATTACCTGTAATCTCTGACATTTTATTAGTTTTGATTTGAAAACTTCTTACTTTTGGGTTTTGTTCGTACTTTTTCCCTTTTTCCTTGGAAACAATAAAAGCGTGATGGCGAATCTTGTTATTTGATCTCTTGCTTATTCATAGCTTGATGATCATGAATTTACTGTTACAATATTCTCAAGAGAAGCTCATCTGAGTGTAGTATCGTGTATCAATTAATTCAGGTTTACACCTTCATAGTCACCACACTACTAAAGTCATCAGCATCTCATGCTCCCAGGTTAAAGATAGAAAATGTCTTCACGATTGCTCGTTCAACAAATACCATCTATAAAGAGGCCTGCACTGATTGGGGGATTCTCAAGTTAGCTTGTTCGGGATTACTCCACCCAAGCCAACTTGACTATACCACCCTCCTATCTCACTATGCACTCAAGTTCGGGTTAGGACTTATCTTAACACAAAGATCACCCAATCAAATATAAACAAACAAATAATAAAACATAGATGACAACAAAATAGGTGTAACCCTCTTGGGAAGTATCCCTAGTGAAGTCGCCATTTCTGTCACAGTGAGAATCGGAGACCAAGCTATTAGATTAACTTGACTCGTAAAATATTGATATCACCACCGAACTTTTATTTTTCCAAAGGAATGGGAAAAGATTCAAAATAAACCCAAAATAAAAATGCATAGAAAATAGTAAAACTATGAGCAAAGCAAGTAGAGATCGAAGGTACGGGGGTTGGTTATGCAAAGGGAAGGTATTAGCACCCTAAACATCTATAGTACTCTATAGGAACCTTTTAATTTTATCTATGTTTTTAAGAGTTGTTTTCATTTTTTGATGGGATCATAAAAGGGGTAAAATAAATGTTTTGGAAAGTTTTGCTTGACTAAAGGTAAGTCAAAGTTTGAGTTGAGATGCTTCATGTGTACTAAAGAATTTGTAATTGAAAGATCCAATGACTAAAATTAAGTCAAGGGTTGTGTTTGAAATTCTTCATGTGTACTAAACCATTTTCAAGTGTAGTTGAAAGATCCATTGACTAAAGGTAAGTCAAGGTTTGAATGGGTGTTTTAGTTTTAAAAAGGGGTAGGGTTAATGCATGAATGGACAAATAAAGTCAACAAATAAACATACAGTATGTGACTAAGAAGTCAACATAAGATCCTTTCCCTTGGATTTAGGTACATAAAGATACATAAATTGGTAAGCCATGAACAAGCTACTTACATGTTTTTGAATTATGATGATCATAAACAAGACATAACAAAGGTTTACGTAACACCACAAGAGATAGCACATGAACATGTATGAGATACATATTCAATCATCATGGGAGTTTATAAAGGAAATACTTGGATGAAGTGATAAACAATTACAAGATATGGATATAACATCACAAATGGGGATAGAGTTACAAGACATGATTTAAACAATTGTAAATTACTCAACACAAGGGTATCAAACCACATAATACAAGTATCATAATCAAGATATATGGTTGTCAAGTCAAGTTGTGACAAAAGAAAGATATTCAAAACATGGATCATATGAACATGGTATGGATAAAGTAAAATCCTAAGTGGATCACTATGCATACAAGTTAAACAAGAGTCAAGAGCATGTTAGGGACAAGTTTAGACATAAACCCTAATCATGGCATGAATAATAAACAAGCAAGTGGAAACCCTAATCATCTCCTAACCATTCATTCAAACATGTTTTAAAGGTTAATCAATTGACACATTGTATGAAGATAATCAAGTTCAAACATGTTAATGATAAAAATCAACACTTGAAAGAGTGTTCTATAATCATACAAACATTCAACAACAAGAGATGAACCAAAGGATTTGATTAGGATCCCTAAAAAAAACACAAAAAAAAGAACATGTTTTCCGTCAAATCAAAAGTGGTGAAATAAATAATATTTTTGGAATTTTTTGGTGTTATCATAAAATAGACATTCTCATGAACACATGGCAAAAAGAATGGGTCAAAAAGGTTAAGGGATCATGAAGTTATGGGTTTTTGAAGTTATTAAGAAAAATGAACATTTAACAAGTGAGAAAAAATAAAAATTACACTGGCTAGGTTCGAACTCACGTCCTTGGGGTCCATTTACTGTTTGAAAAAATAAAAAAACAAAGTGGGTGAGGGGGATTCAAACCCCAGAACTTTTGGTTAGAAGTAACTTTGGACACGCAGTTCTACCATTGTGGTGGCTATACATCCGTTAATTAAAATGCAAACATTTGTATATATTATATAACACGTTTTCTTTGACTTTTTTCAATGCTAACTCAACATCATCTTCAACCTCCTTCTCCCATTTATTTTTTCCAATCTTCCATCAATCATATCTCTCTCATTTCTCAACCATTTTTCATGAAATAAAGATCAAAATTGCTTAGAAAAATGCAAGGAACACAATGGTATGATAGGTTTTAGCTAATACTCAAAGATGAAGATGCACGGAGGCAAAAACTAGAACTGAAACTTTAGCTTTCATGCAACTTAAATTCACATAAGCAACAATATAAATGACATATAATCTAATGATCCTTCTTAACATAATAAATGGTACATGTTTGCTTCAGAAATTAAAATGAAATGGCGTATGTATGATGAGTTCCAAAGTGAAAGAATATACCTATTGGAGCAAGGCCCAATGCCTCTTCAACACTACTTCCAGCTACTGTTTGAGGCTTCTCCTAATGCTTATGAGTTCCCATAAGATGATTGGAATCTTTGGTTTGCATAATGCACAAGTCAAATGAGAGAATGGAGGTTATGGTTGAAAAGCTCTAAAGAATGGAGTTATTATTGGAAAGCTTGGTGTATGGATAGATAAGGCTTTGTCCTCTATTTATAGAGATCCTTGAGGGTTCAAGAAACCTCAAATATCATAAAATAATTGTGGCTTGTACTGGTTTGCTTGCTTGGTTGGTTCTTGCACAAAACACCAAGTGGGAAGCATGGCAAAAGCATGGGGGCATGTAGTGTTTTATTGAGCATTGTCTGAAGTGTAGGAGTTGAATTGAGGTTTAGAGTTGGAATGTATCAGAGCCAAAGCCATTTGGGAGCTCAATGGTACTTAATGTTGGGTTAAATCCACTTTACACAAATGGAAGTGTAACCTTTATGCCAAAAATGGAATGATTCATTGTGTAATGGCTTGGCTGCTTGGAAAATGGCTCAAAATTGTGTGTGATCTTATGATTAGAGTGATATTTAGAATCAATAAGTATATGTACTTGTGTATTTGTTTTGATTTGTAATATACTTTGGCTTGGAATTTTACTTATGAACCATTCCATGAGGCTGTCTTCCCAAATTCGATTCTCTTAGCTTAAGCATGGGAATTTCTTGATCTTGGACATTTTGGAAAAATGGAATCATGACCTACAACTTTAATGTTGATAACTTTGCTTCAATCAGTTTAGATCTTGGTGAAACATTGGCATTAAGTTGGTCACTTGACTAGGCCAGCATGCTGAAAATTTCACCAAGTGTTTTACCACTTGACAAACAAATGAATCATCCACTTCATGGCTCCATATCTCCTTATTAGTGAATTTTTTGAGGTTTCATCACCTAGGACAATGTTGAAGTATGAAGAAAGGTCTTTAATATTATCATTGGAGAAAATAAAATGGTGGCTTGGATCACAAGTTATGGCCTTGGAAAGTTGGGTACTTGTACATGATTTTTAGGGACTTTGTAAAAATTTCAAATTCTCCATCTTTGCCCTTTTTGCAAGTAACCTTGACTTTATTGACTAAACTTGATCAAATGACTTTAATGATCATATTTTCATAATCCTTGACTTGAAATTTCCATAGTTGACCAAAAATCTTAAAAGTCAAATTTTGACTTTAAGCATCTACTGACGTTTTCATCAATTGTGTTCAAACTTTCATCTGTTTATGAACCTAACCTCTTGAGCCATTTGAATTGTATGAGTTGGTTATAAGGTCACAATTGAATACCTTGGATCATGACTCAAGCCATAGAATCATGCTTTGGTCAAAGAGCCAACATAAAGCCGACTTTGACAAAAACCTTAATTTTGAGTGTCAGATGAATTGTGGCTTGATGAACTTGAATTGAGGTGAATAAAAACTTTGATTGTTGATGGAGGGATACTCTTGATCACCTTTATATATCTATGATCCAACTAAGCCTTGATTGATCCATCCCTTGAACTTCTTGATGCCAAAACCCTACTTGCAAACAATGCAAAGCAAGACATATATTTTTTTTGTATTTTTGTGGGGCTAGCAAAGCATAAGGATATAAACAAAAGTATTTGATGACATTGATGTTATGCAAATGATAAAAATGATAAGATATCTTAGGGGTGAAAATTAGGGTATTATAGGGTGGTAATACCTTCCCCTTGCGTAATCGATTCCATTACCCGTCTCTTGGTTGGGAGCCCACTAGATTCATCCTTTTGTAGGTTTACTCAGTGATTCCTTTCCCTATCTTAGGATAAATATCATTGGTGGAAACTCTATTTTGTGTGCGCATTTTTTCGAGATGCGATAGTTGGCGACTCTACTTGGGAGTTCCTAAATAAGTCAGTCATAGCTCTTATTTGTTTTTTCTATTGGGTGTTTTTTATTTATGTTTTACTTGCTTATTGTGTTCATTGCATTTCATTGGTTTCTATATTCTAGATATTATTGTTGTGCTGGTTGCTGGATCTTCTGTTTGCAGGATGGGTGGGATGTTACTATGAGATAAAAGGCCCACTACCAAGGCCAGTGACACATAGGTTATAGTGGATAGTCATGTTAACTCTCGTGGCACCTGACACATAAGAGTTTGTATGACATACCACACCCAGATGAGGTTCTAATAGGAATACTCTTGTCTTGCATGCCTTATGCACTAGACAAAGTGTTATCATGAGAACCGTCGACTCTGGTTGCCATTTAGAAGCTTGTTCTGTTCTGATTAGAATCCACCTATGAGGTGGGGTGGGAGTTACAAAACAAACCTTCATCGTACCCGGTTTTCTCATAATCACGTTGAACTTTTGAACTTGGGGCATTCAGTTATTATCAAGCACAACAACTAGCCATTTATATGGAAAACATATTTACATTCATAAGCATTGTTATATTCATTCTCTTAACACACATGTATTTGTATTTCCAGGTGTTTTTAAATTCTTGATTCTCGTTATTTAAGTTTACTATAAAGATGGATACTGGTAGAGATGGGCATGTTTCTTATAAGTTTCCTGAGGTTAATTTGGACTCCCTTCTCGAGATGGACGAGAGATCCCCTTCTGGAAATCTGGAAGTTTTCAAAAGAGACTATGGGAAGATGGTAGAGTACCTCAAAGCTCCTCTAAACAAACATCAACACAATGCACTTCATACTCTACTGCAGTTATATGATCCTCCTTTGCGATGCTTCACTTTCCCAGATTATCAGTTGGCGCCAACCTTGTAAGAGTATTGATGCATTCTAGGAATTCACATCAAGCTTCAAGTTCCCTTTCACGTGTCTATAGAGGTTTTCGATTCTAAACGTATTGTTGCTACCCTTTATTTGGGTAAACCTGTGATGGATGTGAATCTCAAGACAAAAGGAGGACTCTCTCGTTTTCATTTAAGTTTTCTTTTAGAAACTTTGGATGCTTTGGCTAAGGAGGAGAATTGGAAGGTTTTCAATGCTATTTTAGCTTGCAGTATTTATGGCATTGTTTTGTTTCCCAACATGGTTGATTTTATCGATATGAATGCCATTCGTATCTTCATGATGGGGAACCCAGTACCAACACTTTTGGGGGATGTTTATCATTCTATTCATTCTAGAAATCACAAGAGGAAAGGTAGCTTAGTGTGGTGTTGTGCTCCCCTTTTGTATCATTGGTTCTGAAGCCATCTCCCATACAAAGGAGCATTTATGGATAACAAAGCAACAATGAAGTGGTCCAAAAGGTTAATGGGGCTTATTTGCAATGATTTGATGTGGTATAACTTAAGATTGGATAGGGTGGATAAATCTGAAGTGATTATGAGTTGTGGAGAGTTTCCTAATGTACCTCTCATGTGCGTTAGGGGAGGTATAAACTATAATCATATACTTTCTTAGAGACGATTGGGCTAGGCTTTAAAAGCCACCCAGATTTCGTGCCTAGAGAATACTTCAATAAAACTTTGCTTTTGAATAAGAAGTTGAAGCGGGAAAAAGAGGAGTTGAGCATGCAAGTCTTTGTCTTTAGGAAAGAGAGGATGGATTTGGCTCATAAACTTAAAGAAAGAGATGAATTGCTTGGTAAATATGGTCTTGTTGTGGATGGAAGGATGAGAAAGAAGCCAAAAGCCGACAGAAATGGAGGGGATACTTCTAAAGTTATTGAAGGACAAAGGAGAGCCCTTGAAGAGGTTGAAGAAGAAATCAAGCAAAAGCACCGAGACTATGAATCTCTCAAAGTCTCCAAAGCCAAAATTGAGAGGACTTACAACGGCAAGATTAGAGGATTGGAGAGAGAACTTCAGGTTAAGAGTGTCCAATTCAAATAGGACAATACCTAGAGGCTAGGAGTGGAAATTCAACTCAAGGGATCCATATTCATTTGGAGAAAGCTGTGGAGGAGGTTGCAAAACTCAAAGCTTAGTTGAAAGAAAAAGGTGATTCTCCCCTGCAAATTCAACTTCCAGAGTGCAACGAATGTGAGAAGTTGATTGATCAATGTCGGTATCTGGACGACATGTTTTTTTGAAAAGATGTGGTTATCCAAAATCTTGTCCAGAAGCGCAATCAAGAAGATACAAAGAAACTGTTCAAAGAGTCCAAAACCTGGAGCCTAAAGTATCTCAAAAGTGGAGGACCTCTGACCTATGTGGATTAGGAAGATTGAAGTATTTTACCATGTAGTGGCCACCATCAAGATTATTGATGGGGCCCTTTGATTTTCACTTTTGTTTTGATTATCTGTTTGTTTCTCTTGTAAGAACTATTTATGTTGCTTTGGATTGTCAGCTTAATGAATTTGATGTTAGGCATATCTAGTGCTCGTTATCTATCTTCCATTTTCTTCTGCTTATATAACTTGAATCAAAATTTTAGAACCCTGGAAATACACAAACATGTCATTACATGCATTACATTCATTCATGCACTCATACTGCATTCATAACAGGTTTTCTGGCCGGACCTCTCATATTGATTCTGCTTTTCTTAGCAGAGATTGCAAATTCAATCCTTCACTGTTACGCCACAAGAAGCAACCAAAGACGTCAGATGGATCAATTTCATGCTAACATAGATGAAATGAGGAACCAGATGGATGCTAGGATGGCACAGTTGTGGAGGCCATTACTGATGTGACTCGTAATCAAGAAGAACTGAGGGATCTTGTTAAGAGACCTCATGTTGAGAATGGGCGACCTGAGCTGATGTTTGAAGATGTTTCTGTGGGGCAATCTTGTCCCAATGTTGGTATGAATTTTGTTGGACCAAGTTTTAATGATCCACGTACTAATGATTATCATGTCCATAACCAAGGTCTGCATGGAAATTTTCTACCACCTCCACCACCATAGTACAATCATGGAGGACCGTGGCTCATTTGTTGGGGATATGTTAGGACATCTCAATGCACATGGAAACCCTCAAGTACAATAGTTGGAAGTAGATCGTAACGAAGATATGTATTCAATGCATAACAGTGACATGAATGCTCATGCTGATGATAGAAAGTACCGTCTATTGGAGGAAAGATTGAAAGTTGTAGAGGGACAAGATGTTTTAGGAATGGACACTACTGACCTGGGACTGGTGCTAGGGGTAAAGGTTCCACCTAAATTCAAGGTTCCTGTCTTCGACAAGTATACTGATACAACTTGTCCAAAGACGCATGTTAGAGCTTATTACAGCAAGATAGCCTAGCCGGGGCATCTTTGGAATGGTATATGCACTTGGAGAGAACGTACATTAGAAACTGGAGAGATTTAGTGGAAGCATTTGTGAAGCACTACCAATACAATATTGATATGGCACCAAATAAGACCCAATTACAAAGTCTGACTCAGGGCCAGAATGAATCATTCAAGGAATATGCTCAGAAATGGCGTGAGCTAGCTGCTAGGGTTCAACCTCCCTTAATGGAGAGAGAACTAGTTGACATGTTCATGGGTACCTTACAAGGTCCTTACTATGACAAAATGGTGGGAAACACTTCTAATGGTTTTTCCGAATTGGTAATGGCTAGTAATTCTACAAGTGGGGCTGTTAAGAAGCCGTTAAGTGGATACCCTAAGAAAAAAGAGGGTGAATCAAGAGTTGCTTATGCTCAAAGGGGAAAAGGAAGACAATCATACCAATCATAACATCAACAACACTATCAACATCAACAACAACAAGTGAATGATGTGGCCATTCCGGTCATCACAACTCCTCAACGACAATAACCACAGTACCAACAACAACAAACTACTCCCCGTCATAATTATAACTAGGCAAGACAACCCATAATCGAGAAAGTATTTGATCCACTCCCGATGACTTATTATCAAGTGCTTCAACATTTATTGCAACTGCAATTGGTTAATCTGAGGGGCTTGCCACCTTCTCCTGAAAGGCTCCCTACAAGTTATAATCCTAATGCGCAATGCGAGTTTCATTCTAGCGGCATAGGCCATGATGTGGAGAATTGTTGGGATCTTAAGTACAAAGTGCAAGAATTGTTGGATACTAAGGCCATTTAGTTCACTCCGGACAATGGACTTAATGTTATTAGAAATTGATGCCAGCTCATGTCGGACCTACTGTCAATGTTGTGGAAGATGGTGAGAACTTGAATTTGATAATGGATGCGAACCTGTTGTCTACTTTGTTGCCGTGTATTAAAAGTTACCTGATCAAGAACGGTGTTTTTCCTGGGTGCTTCCCAGATTGTTGTGAGTGCCAGAGTCAGCCCGAGGGTTGTGCTAATATGAAGATTGGGATTCAAAATTTGATTGATGAAGGTGTTTTACAGTGTGACAAAATGGTGAGAGATGAGAAAGTTGAAGAAAAAGATGTGGCCATAATTTCTATTCCGTATACTCCTGTGAATATTCAAGCGCCTGATAGGCCTACTCCCTTGACAATCACGTTTACTGGTCCTATTCCTTACTCCAGCGAGAATGTTGTGCCTTGGAGTTATGGGTCATATGTTTATTACCATGGAATGAAGTAAGAAGGGAAGCTTTCGGGAGACAAACCAAGTGAAGACGCAAGTTTAAACGGTGAGAATTTTGTCGGTATGGGATGAATTACCAGAAGTGGTAGGATATATTCTCCACAAAATGCTCAACATAATGTTGATGCCTTGGCGAAAGCTAAGGGTAAACAAGTAGTGGGTGATAACTCAGAATCTGTGTCATCTAATTCTCCAAATGCTATGCCTAGAACTTCTTTGTCTCAAGAAGTTGAAGAGTTATTGATATTAATCAGAAAAGTGACTACAAAGTGATAGATCATCTGAGTCAGACACCGTCTAAAATTTTAATCTTGTCCTTATTGTTGTGTTTCGGAGCTCATAGGAATGCCCTGATGAAACTGTTGAGTTCTGCTTTTGTGCCGCAAAACATCATTGTCAACTAGTTAGAAAGGGTTATGGCCAATATTTCAGCTGACAACGGTTTGGGTTTTACGAACTTTGATCTCCTTTCTGAAGGACGCAATCATGATAAAGCTCTGCACATTTCTATGGAATGAAAAGGAACTACATTATCCCGTGTGTTGGTGCACACCGGATCATCCTTGAATGTGCTACCTGTAAGACCCTAATTTTGACCCTAAGATCCCTCATGATATCTCATCATTTGCATTGGCTTTGGGATCACACCTTGGCATCCTCCATACCTCTCATTCAATGGGTTTGCATTGGGAGAGATCACCAAGCATATTTGATTGTATCATACTTTGTTTTATTTTGTTTACTAACCAAAACATCAAAAATATGTCTCTATATAGCTTTGTTTCTTTTATAGGTAGTGTGTGCATCCACCTATGCCCTATCAAGCTCACAACTAGGGTTTGAGACCCTCGTAGGAAGATATCAGTCAAGGAATGGTCCATATTTGTTATAAACATGATATATGGATCCCCATATTAATTATTTGTCATTTTGATCAAGAATTCATCAAGAGTTTGAAGCTTGTTTGCCTTGGAAGCCCTAATTCATATAGGTATCTTCTGTGACTTCCTCAACAAGTTTCTTCAAAAATTGGTCAAACATATCAAGGTATACTTAATTATACATCATCTTTTGCATATACGATCTTCCATGAGTCCCAAATATCGAGAACTTCAAGTTTGGAAGTTGGTTCAAAGAGGTTGACCAGAGAAAGTCAACTAGTCAAAACTGGGGTTCCCTAGACCCTCTCTCCTATACGTTTTGTAATATGAAAATGAATGATTCCAAGAGTAAAATTACTTTTTATGACATTCCAAACAACTTTAATGTTGGCATCAAGAGCTAATTTTGCTTGGAAAGTCATTTTTTATGGTGAAAAATTATAGGTCATTTTGTATGTGCCCTAGTTAGGAGGTCAACTTCCAAAAACCATACCTTGCTCAATTGTTGTGATATAAAGGCCATCCAAGTTTCATGATCAATTTAAATATGTATTCTCCAACTTTTATTCTTTTAGAAAT
Source organism: Lathyrus oleraceus (assembly GCF_024323335.1). Lineage (NCBI taxonomy): Eukaryota > Viridiplantae > Streptophyta > Magnoliopsida > Fabales > Fabaceae > Lathyrus > Lathyrus oleraceus. Next base: position 309,730,442 of record NC_066581.1, read on the forward strand.
GCCAAATTCAACTTGCAAGGGCATCTTCCAAGAGGAAACATTATAGGTCATTTTGGGCCATCACCATTGAATAAGCATTTTTCCTCAACTTCTAAAATTCATAACTCCCTCATGCCAAATCCAAATGATGTAAAATTTGAGACCAAATTGAATATAAATGAAATATCCACAACTTTGATGAAGAATCCATTTCCATTTGAAGTTCATAGCAAACATTATTTAAGGTGGAAGAAGTGGTCATTTGACTTTGTACTTAGAAAATTTTCAACTATGTTTGATTTCTCCAACTTTCACCTCAAAATTCATCATGATCCAAGCTCCAAATGGAAAGGTGTTCAACACAAAACTTGTTCCTCTTGATGTCACCTTTCCAAGTCATCCAAGATCACTTCATTTGGACAAGAATCGAGGGATTTTCGCTTGGTTCCTTTGTTGGGTTTGTTATGGCCAATTTTTGAACTCAAATGATCATTTATTTTTGCATGCTTACATGTGATGATTTCAGTACATAGTATGCACGAATTGGAAGTGGATTTCATCCTTGTTTGGGCCTACTTCAATTCCCGTGCACCCACGCACAACATTGCTATTTTTGAAACTTTTTGGGAAGGTGCAAAACTAAATCCATGAGCTTATAAATAAAAGTGCATTGCTTTAGAAATCACACACACACATTGCCCAAGCCTTGCCAAGTAATCCCAAAACCCTACACCATAGAATACCTTAAGGATTTCTTTGAAATCAAGTTTGAATTTCACCTTCTATTTTGAGATTCAAACTCCAAGGTTTCATTGCCATTTTCATCTCAATTGGTCACTGCAAGCAAGAGGAGGAAAAACCAAGTGAATTCAGATCAAGATCAAGCCAAATCACTGCTACCCGAAGGTGAATTTTCTCAAAATTCTCTTCTTCGATCCTCCCTCATTTTTCAACTATTTTGATTGATTATTCGTTGTCTGAAGACCTACCAATATAGGCAACAAAATTGAGTTGCTTTGAGGCTAAATCGAAGCAACCCAAATCATGCACCTCAAACTTCAAGTCCATATATCTTTCAATATACTTGGAATTGGGTGAAATTGAGGCCAAATTCGAGGTTTTGAGCATTTTTTCTTTCAAATAGTGTGCAAACTTTTCATTTACTTGATGGTTGGTGGTGGACCAGTCCGGTGAGGTCCATCGGAGAAGATGACCGGAGCCATGGTTCCGGTGGTGTGTTGGCATGTTCTGAACCATCTGATCATGAGTCCACATTTTAATCCCAACCCTCCTTTTAAAATAGCCTCCCTATGACGCGTTGACTAAGGTGTATGGTGGGAAGCGCATGCTTGGCTATTAGATCTGCCAACTCAATTAATGAGGGAGATATGATGGCCCTCATTTTTTCTAATTTCTTTTTTAATTCTAATTTTTCATTTAATCCCTTTATTTTATTTAATTAATAGAAATTTCATTTTTAATTCAAAAAATATGGGACTTTCACCAAAAATCTCTAAATATTTTCCTCTTCCATATTTTAAATTAAAATAATTTTTTGGATTAATTTTGATATTTTTCATAAATTAAATGTTTTTTTGACTTATTTTAAATATTTTTAAAATACTTATGACTTTTCAAAAATTATGAAATTTTTGTCTAAGGTCCTTTGACCTTGTTTGACCTAGGATAAATCCCTTGGCCATTTATTTGGTGTTTTGAAGAGATTTGAGGTTTTATCCATTTTAAAATGAATTTCAATTCATTTTTAATTTGATTTTTAATTGAATAATTATTTAAAAATTATGTTGAGCCATTTTTATGGTCTTGTGATGTTTGACTTTCTGTTTGGCCTTGGTCATGGTTGATTTGACTTTTGTTTGATCAATACCATTGGATTTAGGGGATTGATGAAATGTACATTTCATCTCCCAGAATGAATGGATAGTATTGATCAGATAAAATTCCTCCTATGATCAATTTCGGTTTCTATTTCCCCTTCCCTCTTTATCTTCATCCCTATTCTTTCCCAATCCATCATTGACCAATAATTTCTCTAATGTCTAAATGCTAGTTGATTTATCAATGAGCTTGTGTCAGATGAATCAACATGGGTCTGACTGAGATAGGTCTTTCCTATTTCTTTTAGTGTGTTATATGTTTTAGGAGTTTGGTTCTTTGTACCAAATCTCTAACATGCATTAACACCTACATCTTATTGCCCGACCTCAGATAGTTGTGACTTCGACATAAGTCCAATTACAATTGCTTAACATAGAGCTAAATTTGTCCTACAAGGCATAACATTCTAGTAAGTGAGGTTGTAAGTCTCCCATTCTTCATGGCATTGTGTGGAAACTTGACCTTTTTTCATTCATAAGAGCTAGTGGCATACTTTTTGATTTATCCAAGTTGGAGCCCTTCTCATGGATGATGTCTTGGTTCATGGATTCATACTTGTGAATGAATGGTTGAGTGTTCTCTAAAGAATGACTTAACCAATTAAAATTCTTCATTAACATTTGACTAACCATTGACTAACTTTTTGTTTATGTTGCTTTATTTTCATGTCATTTACTTAATGCAATTTAAATTTCAGTATCTTTATCCTTCATTGCCATTTACATTTCATGCAACTTGTTTATGTTTCAAGTCCTTTTCACTTTTCTCATTTGAGCCATATCTTGTGGTTGTATATATTGTATGTTTGTCTTTGTCTTTGTTTATGGTCTTAGGACCTTAAAACACATAATAACAATAAAAACTCTAAAAAAACATCTTGGTGGACTGTTGGACTTGATCCGAACTTTTGGACTTAGAACTAGGCAACATTCCCTACAGTAAAGGACTTGGCCAATACCATCATTTAAAATTGAGTTATCTTTGCATATGCCTTTCATTTGATGCAAGACCTTGAGTGCCCTTGATTCATTTGTCACTCTGTCTCTGTACTTAATTGTTATATTATTATTATTGTTAATATCTGATGATTATTCTGAGTTGATCAAGGAATATTTCATCTGATGCATTATAAGACATTGAAGATTGCTAGCTATTGGAGTGTTTACTTGGATATTATGGCTATCTTTATTTGATTCCTTGGTCTTCATATGGTTTTCTTGGATATTTCTTATGCTTGTTGCTTTCTAAAGTCCAAGGGAAAATGGGTTTCTATATGACATTGTTGTTTGTTGGATTGCATCCCATTGGTCAAATCTTTTCAACTCTTAACTTTTAATTTTTGTCTAGGATAGTCCTTTCAACTCCTCCCACTTCTTAAATTTCAATATCTATCCCTATTTTCCAAAACTTTCTTTGTTTGTGGTTTTCCACCTAGACTTGTCTTAATGATAAGAAACTTTGGTCTTATGCCATTGAACTTTCAAACCTTTTCTTAAATCAAACTTGTGAGTAAACTTAACCATATTGACTTAAATTTCAAAAAGACAAAAAGAATTAAAAACCCCATTCAAATCTTTGGCCTTTCATTCCTTCTGATTTAAACCTCTGTTAAAATCAATTCACCAACTTCTTTGAAATTTTTACTACAAACTATGAGGCTTTGATCCCTCATTTTTATGTTGGTACGTAGGCATAAGATCGAAGGTCTTGTCAAACACAAAATATAATTAATGAATTCTTTTCTCATCGTCACACTCTATATTTTTTCCAAAAATCATTTAGACCAAAAATATATGCACACAAAAAAGGTCTCCCTAGGAGTACCTAAGACACTTTGGGTGCTAACACCTTCCATCTGTGTAACCAACCCCCTTACCTGTAATCTCTGACATTTTATTATTTTGATTTGAAAACTTATTATTCTTTGGGTTTTGTTCGTGCTTTTCCCTTTTCCTTTGGCAACAATAAAAGTACGGTGGCGACTCTGGTTTTCCTGACATCAAGTTTATCCATAGCTTAATGGTCATGAATTTACAGCTACAGACATTAAGTGGCGACTCTACTAGGGAGTAGTCCTCAGTGGGTTTAACATACTTTTTATGTGAATATATTTGTGTATTTTATGTTTATTTGTATATATTGTTTGTGTGATATACTCTGTCTGTTATGGTTGGTGATCTCTATGTGGTGAGATAAGTTCTAACCCGAACTTGAGTGCAATCTAATATATGAGGGTGGTATAGTCCTGTTGGCTTTGAAGGAGTAGTCCTGAATAAGTTGACATGAGATCCCCCACTCAGTGGAGACCTCTTTGGAGTTACTGATGTCACACGAGTAAGTCATGATAGGCATTACTTTCTCTAATTTGAGGGTTTGAGAAGTTGAGGACCATAGAACATATAACTCAACTTGGCCTATTTAGGACATAGTGTAGATACTGTTAAAGTGTAGATTTGATAACAGTTGTTGGGCGATACTACACTCAGACGAGTTTCTCTTAAGAATACTATGGGTTGATGAGTCAATAATCTAAACCTATAGTATCCGATAGATGGGATCAATACTCTGGGAACTTTTTAGAACATGATCTACATGTTTTTATCCTAGTACACTCCTTTAGGATGGTTCTTAACCTAACTCCATGCTCATGATCACAACAAACCCTTTGATTCTCGGTTGATTCGATCAGTCTCATCAATATCAATGGAACTTGGGTGTTGATAAGGTAAAAACCATAATCCACCAAAATGGATGATTGATCTTGATGATGAATTAATCCATCCCTTGACCTTTGTTTGTGTTTTACTTGTGTGTGATTGTTGTGTTCATGCATACATGTGCATCATAATATTCATCGCAGAAAATAAATTTCAAGGAAACTAAGGTCTTGTTTGCAGATATTTTTAGACCATGGATTGTGGATGAAAGAACACTAAGAAGTACAATTTCAGATGTCCTGATTTGAAAGAGCTAAGGAAGTTGTCATCCTTTGTATTATATCCCTTGGACTCCAAGCAACATCATGGGAAACTCTTGTCTGTATTATCTACTGATGTGGTTGAAGGACTTTTGAGTGTTTTGGTGCAGTTTTATGACCCTCTCTATCACTGCTTCACTTTTCCCGATTATCAGCTCATGTCCATGTTGGAGGAGTATGCCCATCTCTTGGGTATTCCTGTATCTGACAAGATGCCTTTTAGTGGATTAAAGGAGATTCCCAGATCTAATGTCATAGGTGAAGCTCTTCATCTGAAGAAATATGAGATTGATGCTCATTTGGTGAAGAAAGGAGGTATTCTTCGGTTGACTTCTGAATTTCTCATTGGTATAACTACTATTTTTGCTCAAGTCGGTAGCATGGATGCTTTTGAAGCTATATTGATATTTCTCATCTATGGTTTAGCTTTGTTCCCTAACATTGACGGTTTTGTTGATGTTAACGCCATTAGAATTTTTTTGATTGGGAATCCTATTCCGACTCTGTTTGGTGACATGTATTTCTTTTTGCATTTTAGGAATTCTAAAAGTGGTGGAACTATTATGTGATGCACTTCTCTTCTATACATGTGGTTTATTTTACACTTGCCTCAGACGTCTTCTTTCATGGAGAACAAACAATGTCTACGGTAGTCTCAGAGACTTATGTCTCTCACAAATGATGATATTGTTTGGTATGATTCTGCATTGGGTATCTTGGACATTATTGATAGTTATGGTGAGTTCTCTAATGTGCCTCTCATTGGTACACAAGGAGGAATCAACTACAACCCATCATTATCCCGTCGTCAACTTAGGTTCCCCTTGATAGATAAACCCAATAACATATAATGTTCTATCAAGAGGGTAAAGATCCCCAACTTTTGAAGAATAGAATGTTGCTTGCTTGGCACAATATGCATAGTAAAGGATGATCCAAGTTTGGTCCATGCAACTGTGTAGCTTTGGAAGCTTACACCATTTGGGTGAAGAAGAGAGCTTTGGAGCTCAAGATGTCATACACCCGCGAAAGACCTATGTCTATGGTTGTGGATGACCATCAACTCTCCCTAACCAATATGTAGAGAAGTTGGACGACACACTTGCCAAGATGAAGCAAGAGAATGACATGTGGGAAAAGCGGTTCCATGCTTTAAATAGAAAGCATGAGGAGTTTCAACTTGGGTCGAAAGACAATGATGCACTTATTGAGATTCTTGAAGAGCATGTAGTGAAGGGACAGAGAGAGCCAGGGGATTTATTTTCCTCTAGTATGCCTCAACCTTCTTGTTCCTGGAAGAAGATTGTTGATCAGCTCGTCCTCGAGAAAGCTCAGATAAAGACATCCTTTGAGTCATAGATTCGACGCATCCGAAGGAAGTATGCTCCATAGCCAGATCATCTGATATGGTTGCTAGGGATCTTTAGGATGATAGGTTCCTTTTCTCTTGTATTTGTATTTTGGTTTATGAAGTTGTACTCAATGTAATCCTTCCAAATTTGATGAATAAAAATATATTTTTTGGTCAATTGAATTATTACTATTGTTATTTCTAATTGAAAATATTCGTAAATCAGACTTCCTATGTTCCTTGGAATTAAAAACAATAAAAAACATTGCACTTCATGCATCATTTGTGTAACAGGTTTCTTTAGCCAGACGTCTTATCAGTTCTTCTTCTGTGTCTCAACCAAGCTGACTCATCACTATAACACCCGAGCTAATCGACTGAAAAGAATGAAGCACCTTGAACAAGAGAATAGAGAGTCGAAGGACGAAATACCGGAGTCAGTGCCTTGATGGAGTATGTGATAGATGCTCAGAACCAATCGTCTCCGCCTCCTGCAACTGCTCCTCCTTAGAGGACTGTCATTTCAGAGATTTCTTCATCACCTATGCCTGTCATTGCTAGCCAGTTTGTTCCTGCCATGCCTGCTGGATTCCCGTGGGGGATGCCACCAAATTTTGTGCTTGAAGGGTACGCGCCAACATTTGCTTTTCTGCTAGTATCTAGCCCGATCCTGTCTATGCCTCCTCCTATTGTTCATACTCTTCCTCGTGTCGAGGACACCATTTACCACTCTGAGTCGTCTGAAGGCCCAAATGTTTATGAGATGATGGATGAGATGAAGGATCAGTTTCTTGAAATGCGTAAGGAATTGAAGACCCTAAGAGGAAAGGATTTATTTGGTAAGAGTGCTTCCAAGCTGTGCTTAGTTCCCAATGTCAAAATTTTGGTGAAGTTCAAAGTCCCAGACTTTGAAAAATACAAAGGGAATACTTGTCCGTTGAGTCATCTTGTCATGTATGCTAGAAAGATGTCTACTCAGATTGATAATGATCAGCTGCTTATTCACTACTTTTAAGATAGTCTGATTAGAGCCGCTCTCAAATGGTATATGGGACTGGACAGTGCTAGTGTATGTACTTTTAATGACTTGGGCGAGGCCTTTGTCAAGCAATATAAGTACAATGTTGATATGGCGACAAATAGGGATCAATTGAGGTTGATGTCTCAAAAGGACAAGGAGACATTCATAAAATATGCTCAAAGATGGAGGGAGTTAGTTTCTTAGATTAGTCCACCTCTAGAGGAGAAAGAGATGACTAAGATATTCTTGAAGATGCTAACTTCATTTTACTATGAATGTATGATTGCAAGTGCCCCTAATCATTTTACTGAGATGGTAATCATAGGGATGAGATTTGAAGAAGGAGTATGTGAAGGACGATTATCCAAAGATGAAGCATCGACAAGCAAGAAGTATGGTGGTAGCTTCTTCAAAAATAAGGAAGGAGAAACTAACACAGTATTAGCAGGGAGGCAAAGGAGGCCTCATGTGAGGAAACGTTCCCAGTATCGTTAACATCAACATCAAGTATCATCAGTAATTCCAGTCTTTTCCAACAATTCAACCAATCAATTAGTTCTAATTCAACAACAACATCAACAAAGACCGCAACAACAAACCAATTACAACAACAACACTCATAAGAACTTCGAGAGGAAGAAGGTGTCATTTGACCCTATTCCTATGACTTATGCAGAGTTGTATCCGTCCTTGGTAGTCAAGAATTTGGTCCAACCCAGGAATCCTCCACAAATTCCTATGCCACTTCCATGGTGGTTCAAACCCGATCTTCATTGTGCTTTTCACTAGGGAGCTCCTAGTCATGACATTAAAAACTATTATCCCCTGAAGTATGAAGTTCAAAATCTAATCAAAAGTTGTATGATGTCCTTTGAGGGCAGTGCTCTGAATGTCAAAGCCAATTTGTTGTCTCCTCATGGCAACACCTCTGTAAATATGGTGGACGGTTATCTCGGTGAATTCAGAGTTTATGAAGTCCGTTACATCCGACGATCGCTGGTGACAATTCATAAGGATATATGCTTGGTTAGTGAATGTGAACATGACCATGACGGTTGTGTAATTTGGAAGGTGAATCCTCGAGGGTGTGTAATTGTCAAGAAAGATATTTAAAGGTTGATGGATGAAAGTCTTATTCAAATCAAGCAATCCCAGAATTAGGGAAATGATGTGAATATGAGAGTACCTGCAGTTAATCCAATTAGTGCTCGCGGATGTAGTGAAGGTGACTCGTAGTGGTCGTGTGTTCCAAAGTTGTGGAAGATGTGTCTGTGGGTAAGAAGGCAGAGATTCCTGCAGTTAATCCAATTAGTGCTCCAGCCTATCAGTCTAGTGAATCTAGTAAGTTGAAGATTAATGATGATGATGAGGTGTTGCACCTGATTAAGAGAAGTGAATTTAATGTTGTGGAGCATTTGCTTCAAACGTCGTCAAAAAATTTCGTGCTTTCATTACTGATGAATTCTGAGGCACACAGGGAAACTTTGCAGAGGGTATCAGAACAAGCCTATGTGGAACACGATGTTAATGTGGATCAGTTTAACCACATTGTTGCCAACATCACTTCTTATAACAACCTGAGCTTTTGTGATGAAGAACTTCCCGAGGAAGGTAGGAATCACAATCTGGCGCTACATATTTCAATGAATTGCAAGGAGGACACTCTGTCCAACGTGTTGGTTGACAATGTGTCATCATTGAATTTGTTTCCCAAGTCAACTCTGGCAATACTTTCTTATCAAGGCACCCCGATGAGGTATAATGGCGTAGTTGTTAAAGCGTTTGATGGTTCTCGAAAAACCATCATCGGAAAAGTGGACCTTCCAATTAAAATAGGTCCGAGTGATTTTCAAGTTACTTCTCAAGTAATGGATATTCACTCGGCCTACAACTGTTTGTTGGGAAGGACCTTGGATCCATGAAGTTGGCGATGTGACGTCTACTCTGCACCAAAAACTGAAATTTGTAAAGAACGATAAGCTTGTCGTTGTGGGTGGAGAGAAAGTATTGTTGGTAAGCCATTTGTCATCCTTTACTTATGTAGATGCTAAGGAGGAAGTTGGAACGCTGTTCCAAGCTTTGTCCGTTGCTGATGAATTAAAGTAGGCCGAGGCACCCATATCTTCTTTAAAGGATGCCAAAGAGGTTATTCAGGCTGGTAGCGCCGACGGATGAGGTCGCATGGTGGAAGTCATTGAGAATAAGAATAAAGCAGGAATGGGATCTCAACCATGGCCATTCAATGCCAATGTCAAGGTTATGCAACCAGTTTTCTGTAGTGGAGGGTTCATTCATGAGAATGATCAACATTAGCTGCCATTATTGAAGATGGTGATGAAGACGAAGTTTGTGACAACTTTGTAACGCACGACCAGACTTGCAACAATTGGATCGTTGTGGATGTTCCTGTTGTTATGCATCGTTTGAAGTAATTTGTTTTTTATTATTTTGAGAAAAATCCTTCTTATATGCCTAAGGGAGAAGTGATACATTATTGGGCATTTTCCTTATTATCATCAATAAAGTACAATTTTATTCATCCACATCTATAATGTTTTATTTTTACTTTTACTTTTTCTGAAAATGGGAATCACAAAAAAACATAAATAAATAATGATCTTTCCATCTACATAATCATAATATTTGTTTGCACTCCACTTCTCTAAAAACAAAATATCAAATAATTATGCAGGTTGGTTTCCAAACCCATTGAAGATAATAATCCTAATCCCTCTCCAAACTTTGATTTCCCTGTGTTTGCAGCTGAGGAAGAGAATGATGATGAAGAAATGTATGATGAGTTATCCCGGTTTCTTGAGCACGAGGAAAAATCCATTTAGCCATTTGAAGAGCATATTGAATTAGTCAACTTGGGTTCCGAGGATGATGTGAAGGAAGTCAAGATTGGGTCTTAACTATGTTCAGAAGTTAAGAAGGGGTTGATTGATCTTCTTCATGAGTATTCTGATGTGTTTGCTTGGTCCTATCAAGATATGCCTGATTTAGATTCTGAGATTATGGAGCATAGATTGCCTTTGAAGCCAGGATGCCTGCCAATCAAGAAGAAATTGAGAAGAACTCATCCTAATATGGCAGTAAAGATTAAGGAGGAAGTGCAGAAGAAGATTGATGTTAGATTCCTTATTACCTCCGAGTATCCTCTATGGGTGACCAATATTGTTCATGTTCCTAAGAAGGACCGAAAAGTCTATATGTGTGTTGATTATATAGATTTGAACAAATCTAGTCCGAAAGATGATTTTCCTCTGCCACACATTAATATGTTGGTAGGAAATACAACTAAATTCAAAGTCTTTTCATTTATGGATGAATTTTCCGGTTATAATCAAATCAAGATGACACCCGAAGATATGGATAAGACCATGTTCATTACACTTTGGGGGAACATTCTATTATAGAGTGATGCCTTTTGGTTTAAAGAATGCTAGTGCAACGTACTAGAGAGCTATGAACACTCTTTTTCATGATATGATGCATAAAGAGATTGAAGTCTATATTAATGATATGATTGCTAAATCAAGTGATGAAGTAGAACATCTTGAGAATTTGTTGAAGTTATTCCAGCATTTGAGGAAATATAAACTCCGCTTGAATCCCAATAAGTGTACTTTTGGTGTTCATTCTAGTAAGTTATTAGGCTTTATTATCAGCGAGAAGGGTATTGAAGTTGATCCTGCCAAGATCAAAGCAATACAAGAGATGCCTGCGCCTAACACTGAGAAGAAATTCAGAGGTTTTCTCGGCCGCTTGAACTATATCTCAAGATTTATATCACATATGACAGCCACATGTGCGCCTATATTCAAGCTTCTTCGGAAAGATCAATCTTATGATTAGACCGAAGATTGCCAGAAAGCTTTTGATAGTATCAAAGATTATCTGCTCAAGCCTCTAATTCTGTCTCCACCTGTCGAAGGAAGACTTTATCATGTATTTGGTTGTGCTGGATGATATATGGATTGTGTTCTTGGTCATCAAGATGAATCTGGGAAGAAAGAATATGCAATATACTACCTCAGTAAGAAATTCACCGACTGTGAGACTTGGTATTCTATACTTGAAAAGACATGTTGCGCATTGGCCTGGGCTGTTAAGCATCTGCGCCAGTATATGATGAATCATACTACTCATTTGATATCCAAAATGGATCCAATCAAGTACATTTTTTAGAAGCCTCCTTTAACTAGGAGGATCGCCCGTTGGCAGATGTTGTTATCTGAGTATGATATTGACTACCGAGTTCAGAAAGCTATTAAAGGTAGTGTCTTGGCTGACCATTTGGCTCACCAGCCTATTGAAGATTCCAGTCACTGTAGTATGATTTTCCTGACGAAGAGATTTTGTACTTGAAGATGAAAGATTATAATGAACCATTGCTTGAAGAAGATCCAGAAACTGATTCCCGTTGGGGCATGGTATTTGATGGAGCTGTTAATTTGTATGGTAATGGCATTGGGGCAGTGATTATTACTCCTCAAGGCACTCATTTTCCATTTACAGCTAGATTGATCTTCAAGTGTACAAATAATATGGTTGAGTATGAAGCTTGCATTATGGCGCTTGAAGAGGCCATTGATCCTAGAATTAAATATCTTGACTATAAGACCCCAATTTTTACCCTAAGATCCCTCATGCTATCTCATCATTTGCCTTGGCTTTGGGATCACACCTTGGAATCCTCCTTACCCCTCATCCATTGGGTTTGCATTGGGAGATATCACCAAGCACATTCGATTTAATCATACTTTTTTTTCATTATTTAGTAACCAAAATACCAAAAATATGTCTATGTATAGCTTTGTTTCTTTTATAGGTAGTGTGTGCATCTCCAATGCCTCATCAAGCTCACAATTATAGTTTGAGACCCTCAATGCAAGGATATCAATCAATATATGGTTAAAATTGGTTCTAGACATCATATATGGGTCCCCATGATCTTTATTTATCATTTTGATCAAGAATTCATCAAGAGTTTGAAGCTTGTTTGCCTTGGAAGCCTTAATTCATCTAGGTATCTTTTGTGACTTCCTCAACAAGTTTCTTGAACATTTGATCAAATATATCAAGGGATACTTCATTATACATCATCTTATGCCTATATGATTCTCCATGAGTTCAAAAGATCAAGAGAACTTCAAGTTTTTAAGTTGGTTTAAGGTGGTTGACTAGAGTAAGTCAACTGGTCAAAACTGGGGTTCACTAGAGCCTATCTACTACAATTTTTGTCATATGAAAATTATTCCAAGATTAACTTTATTCCTTATGACATTCCAAACAACTTTTATGTTGGCATCAAGAGCTAGTTTTGCTTGGAAAGTCATTTTTATGGTGAAAGATTATAGGTCATTTTGTTTGTGCCCTAGTTAATAGGTCAACTTACAAGGACCATAAAATGCTCAATTTTTATTAGATGAAGGACATCCAAGTTCCATTATCAATTTAAATATTTCCTCTCCAACTTTTATTCTTCGAGAAACTTCAAATTCAACTTGCAAGGGCATGTGCCAAGAGGAAACATTACAGGTCATTTTGGGTCATTACCATTGAACAAGAGATTTTCCTCAAATTCTAAAAAACATAACTCCTTAATGACAAATCCAAATGAGGTCCAATTTATGACCAAATTTAAGAGGTTTGAAATAGCTACAACTTTGGTAAAGTAATATTTTCCATTTGAAGCCAATAGAAAAAGTTATTCAAGGTGGAAGAAGTGAACATTTGACTTGGTACTTAGAAAATTTTCAATTATGTTTGATTTTCCAAAGTTCCACCTTAAAATTAATCACAATCCAAGCTTCAAATGGAAACGTGTTCAACATGAAAGTTGTCCCCCTTGATCTCACCTTTCGAAAAAGTCCAAAATCACTTAATTTGGCCAAGGTTTAAAAGACTTGCGCATGTCTTTTATTCAAGGTTCCATTTGGATGAATCTCATTACACTTTTCAAATCGAAATGCATGGCTTCATGTCACACTTTCAGCATCACTCATGATCATCTTTGGACCTTTTGACATCCCTTCATGGGCCTATCACACACCTATGCAAGCATGCACATGAGAATTGCTATTTTTGGCATTTGAATGAAAGTGTGTGGAAATCAATTGCCAAGCCTATAAATACATTGCCTAATGCTCACAATGGTACACCTTGCCCAAGCTTTGCTCATGCAACCTTCCCTTCACCATTAGAGGATAAACTTGAAGGTTTTCAATTGAAAATTGAGTTTCAATTTCATTTTTGTTTTGAAGTTGAAACTCCAAGAATCCAAGCCCTTCTTTGATCTAATTCACTTCCTGCAAGCTCTTGAAGTCAAGCCAAAGCCAATTGGAAGCAAGATCAAGCAAGATTCAAGCTACTTGAAGGTGATTTTTCAAAAACTTTCTATCTTTGATTCTCTCTCAATTATTCACCATTCTGTTTGATTTTTGGTTGAATGAAGTCCTACCAATGTAGGCAACAAGATTGACTTGCTTTGAGGTTAAATCGAAGCAACTCAGTTCATGATCCTCAAAATTCAAATCCCTGTATCTTTTAATATACTTGGAATTAGAGAAAATTAAGGCAAAATTCAAGCTCTTGAGAATTTTTAATTTTAAATAGTGTCCTTGTTTTTCATTTTTCATTAAGTTGAGGGTGGACCACTCTGGTGAGGCCCACCAGAGAAGATGATCGGAGTTAGGGCTCCGGTGGTGAGTTGGCTTTCTCTCATCCATCTGATCTTGGTCCAAGGATCTAATCTCAGCCTTTGATTTGCATTACCATAATTCCCACGCGTTGACTAGAGACCATCGTGGATAAAACACACATGGCCATCAGATCTGCCACCTCAATTAATGAGGGAGATCTGATGGCCCTTGTTTTTTTGAATTTCTTTTTATTTTCTGATTTTTCATTTAATCCCTTTATTTTGTTTAATTCATATAAATTTCATTTTTAATCCAAAAAATATGGGACTTTTACCAAAAATCTTTAAATATTTTTCTCTTCCACCCCGGAGAAGATGACCGGAGTTATGTCTCCGGTGGTGAGTTGGCTTCCTCTCATCCATCTGATCTTGGTCCAAGGATCTAATCTCAACCTTTGGTTTGCATTACCATAATTCCCACGCGTTGACTAGAGACCATCGTGGATAGCACACACATGGCCATCAGATCTTCCACCTCAATTAATAAGGGAGTTCTGATGGCCCTTGTTTTTTTGAATTTCTTTTTATTTTCTGATTTTTCATTTAATCCCTTTATTTTGTTTAATTCATAGAAATTTCATTTTTAATCCAAAAAATATGGGACTTTCACCAAAAATCTTTAAATATTTTTCTCTTCCATATTCTGAATTAAAAGTATTTTTTGGAATAATTTTGATATTTTTCATGAATTAAATGTTTTTGTGCATATTTTTTATTGTTTAAAAATACTTCTGACTTTTTAAAATTTGTGAAATTTTTTGTCTAAGGTCCTTTAACCTTGTTTGACCTAGTGTAATACCCCAATTTTGGCCCTAATATCCCTCATGCAATTTCATCATAAGCATTAGCATTGGGATCATACCTTGGCATCCTCCTTACCCCTCTTTCATTGGGTTTGTTTTGGGAGAGATCACCAAGCACTTTGTGATTGTATCATACTTGTATATTATCATTTTACTAACCAAAATACAAAAATATGCCTTTGCATTTGCCTAACTCTTTCGTAGGTAGGGCATGATCTCCATTGATCTATCAAGTTAATATCTAGGGTTTAAGACCCTCATGACAAAGAGCACAACCATGAATTGATACAAGAATGGTTATGGGCATCATATATGAGTTCCAATGATTTCTACATGTTATATTGATCAAGCTTTCTTCAAGAGTTTGAGGGTGATTTGACTTGGAAACCCTAGTTTGATTGGGTATCTTGAGTAACTTCTCCAATAAGCTATCTCACCAATTGGTAAAAATTATCAAGGGAAACTTAAAAATTCATCATATTATGCATATATGGTCTACCATGAGCCTATAAAGTCAAGAGAATTGAAGGTTATCAAGTTGGTTGATGGTGGTTGGCCAGATGAATTCATCTGATCAAAACTGGGACTCCCTAGACCCCATCTCCTACAATTTTCACCATATGAAAATTATTCCAAGAGAAACTTTACTCTAAATGACATTACAAACAATGTTTATGTTGAGACCTTGAGCTATTTTTGCTTGGAAAATCATTTTCTATGTTGAAACATTATAGGTTATTTTGTCCAAACCCTAATTTGAAAGTCAACTTCCCAAGGCCATAACTTGCTCAATTTTTATGAGATGAAATATTTCCAAGTTGCAAAATCAAATTCAAGATGTCTACTTAAAATTTTATGTTTGGAGTAAGAGCTAATTCAACTTTTATGAGCATGTGATATGAGGCTACATTATGGGTCACTTTTGACCTATACCATTGAACAAGTGATTTTTCCAAACTTCAAAAATGAATAACTCTATCATTTCAAATCCAAATGACATGAAATTGGTGACCATTTTGAAGGTATTTAAAATATCTACAACTTTGATGAATACATTTTGCTCATTTGAAGCTCACATAAAAAGTTAAGCAAGGTGGAATATTGAGATATATGACTTGACACTTAGAAAAAATTTCAACATGTTGAAATTTCCAAACTTCCACCTCAAAATTAATCATGATACAAGCTTCAATTGGAAAAGTGTTGAACATGAAAGTTATTCCTCTCGATCTATCCTTTCCAAAAAGCCCAAGTTCATCCATTTTGGACAAGAATTGCTAGGGCTGCACATGGCATGAACATGGTATCATCATTTGGCAAAGATCAAAATTCAAATCTTCACACACACTTACCTTGCAATCCAAATTGATTTCAGACTCTCTGACACTCATTTGTGGACCTAAAGCAATAATCTCATGGGCATGTACACGCCCATGCACCCATGCATCATCAATTGCCAATTTTGGAAAGTGATTTGGAAGGTGCAAATATCATGAGCTACAACTATAAATAGAGACCTATAACATCAGAGTTACAGACACTTTCGCGCCAACTTTGATCCTAAACCCCTAACCCTTCCATTTGAGAGGATAATCCTGAGAATTTCATCTTGAAATTGAGTTTGAATCTCACTGTTTTGAGATTCAAAACACCAGGGATCCAAGACCTTTTGTGCAGTTCATTCTACTTCTGCAAGCATTCTGAGTGAGATCAAGCACGAGCCAAGGAAAGAGCAGTTGAATCCAAACCTACATTGAAGGTATTTTCCATAAAATTTCATCTCTTCGATTCTCTCTCAATCTTGATCAATTCTCTTAATTCTTTGGTTGTCTAAAGTCCTACCAATGTAGGCAAGCAGATTGAGTTGCTTACAGGTCAAATCGAAGCAACTCAGTTGACATACCTCAAAATTCAACTCCTCATATCTTTCTATATGTGAGGAGTTAGTTAAAATTGAGGTGATATTCGTGATCTACACCATTTTCCCTTTCAGATCATGTCCTCCTTTTTCATTTATGATAAGGTGATGAATGGACAAGTCCAGCCAAGGTCGCCTAAGAAGACACCTGCGGTTTGCTTCTGCAATGATGTGGCACGGTCCAGAGCCATTAGATTGATTCAAATTGTTTTAATAAGGGACATTGCTTGTAATGACCAAGTGTGTGGTGCGCTGACTAGCGTGTACCATGGAACGCGCGTTTCTTACCACTTAATTTGTCACCTCAATTAATGAGGCAGATCAAGTGGTCCACGTTTTTTTGATTTTTTTATTTTAATTTTTATTCCTTTGATTTTCATTAATTCATATTAATTTTAATATTGATCCAAAAAATATGAGAGTTTCACCAAAAAAATTCAAATATTTTCCTCTTTCATATTCTAAATTAAAATTATTTTTTTGGATCATTATTAATATTTTTCATGATTTAATTGTTTTTTCATTTGATTTTAATTATTTAAAAATACTTTTAAGTCTTTTAAAATTCTGAAATTTTTTCTCCAAGATCCTTTGACCTTGTTTGACCTATGATAAATCTCATGGCCATTTATTTGGTGTTTTGATGAGGTTTTAGGAATTTGACAAAACATATTTAATTTAAATGTATTATTTTACTATTTTTTAATTAGAATAAATGCCAAATAATTTTATTGACCAATTGTGATGACTTGTTGGTGTTTGACTCGTGTTGTTGGGCCTTGGTCAAGGTTGATTTGACTTTGTCAAATTAATATCATTGGATTTAGGGGATTGATGGAATGTACATTCCATCTCCCAAAATGAATGAATGATATTAATTTGGTAAAAGTCCTCCTTTGATCAATTTGAGATTTTATCTTTTCCCTTCTCTCTTCATCTCATTCCCCTTCTTTATGCATTCATCTCATTTGGCCTACGATATCTCAAAGTCCTAAAGCTAGTTGATTGAAAAATTAACATGAGTATGGATGATATTAGGCCACACCTTTTGCATATTCTTTTTGTGTGTGGTATGTTTCATGAGCATAGTCCATTATACTATGTCTCTAACTTGTATTAACACCAAAATTCTATTGCCCGACCTCAAATAGTTGTGACTTCTACATAAGTCCAATTACGATTGCTTAACATAACGCTAAATTTGTGACATAAAAGGCATAGCATTCTAGTTAGTGAGATTATAAGTCTCCCCTCTTTCATGGTATTGTATGGATACTTGGCCTTTTTTCCTTACTTTGGAAGATGTCTTGGTTCAAGGATCCATGTTTGTGATAAGTGGGTTGAGTGTTCTCCAAAGAATGACTTAAAATGAAATGAAAAAGCAAAACAATAATAACTTCTAACCTATTAACTACTAACTTTTAATTTCAAGCCCTTTACTTTAATTTCATTTAATTCTAGCTTTTATACATTTGCCATTGTTCATATCATTCTAATTGTTTATGTTAATCCAATTTTCACTTTGTCCATTTGGACCATATTGTGTGATATATTTTGTTTGTGTATACTTTGTTTGTTTGTGTGGTCTTTGACCATTAATGTACATAATAACAACAAAAACCGTAAAAAAAACTTTTGTGTGGACTGTTGACTTGATCTTGGATAAATGGACTTATAATTTAGGCAACATTCCTATGCTAAAGGACTTGGCCAATGCCAACTTATTGAGAAACCAAGTGCTTGCAATTTGAAACTTCATCTGGTACATCATTCAAGATCTCTCTAAGTTCATCTACAACATGATCATTGTGAAGCTGTAATTTTGAACCTGTGACTTGTGGAATTCATCTGTTACAAGGGCTACCTTGAAGAAGATCATGGAATGGATAAGATTGGATGTGGCCATCTTTATTTGATGCCTTTCTCTTCAAGATGATATAATTGTTCATTTGTGTGTTGCTTGATTCTAAATGTCCAAGGGAATTCTGGGTTTCTATTGACATTCTTGTCTATTAGATTGTTACCCACTTGGTCAGATCTTTTCAACTCTAAACTTTTAATTTTGTACATAGGATTAGTCTCTTCATCTTCTCCCCATTTATTTAATTTCAAAACATCTCCCTCCTTTTTCAAAACCTTCTTTGATTGAACTTATTTTGTTCTAAACTTTGACCACTTTGGCAAAAAAGATAGAAACTTTGGCCTTATGCCATCACATTTTCAAACTTCTTTTCTAAATCAAACTTGTAAATAAACTTAACTATACTTGACTTAAGCTTTCAAAAAAGCCGAAAAGAACTAACTCATTCAAACCATTTTTAGGCCTTTGTGCCTTTCAAACTTAATTTCTGTTAAAAGCAATGCATCCACTTTGAAATTTGTATCATGAACTACGAGGTTTTGACCCCTCATTCTTATGTTGGTACATAGGCACAAGACTGAAGGTTCTGCCAAACACAAAAATATAATTAATGAATTCTTTTCTCATCCCCCCATTCTATTTGTTTGTAAACATCACGTTGTACAAAATACATATGCACACAAAAAGGGCTCCCTAGGAGTACCTAGGACATTTTGGGTGCTAACACCTTCCCTCTGTGTAACCAACCCCCTTACCTATAATCTCTGACATTTTATTAGTTTTGATTCGAAAACTTCTTACTTTCGGGATTTGTTCGTACTTTTTCCCTTTTCCCTTGGAAACAATAAAAGTGCGGCGGCGACTCTTGTTATTTGATCTCTAGCTTATCCATAGCTCGATGATCATGAATTTACCGCTACAGAAATTAAGTGGCGACTCTGCTGGGGAGTAGTCTCCATTGGGTTTAGCCTACTTTTTGTGTGAAAATATTTATATATATATGTGATGTTTGTATATATGTACGTGTGATATAATCTGCTTGTTATGCTTGGTGATCTCTGGGTGGTGAGATAAGTTCTAACCCGAACTTGAGTGCAACTAAGATAGGAGGATGGTATAGTCATGTTCGACTTGTGTGGAGTAGTTCTTAACAAGTTGGCTTGAGATCCATTTGCTCAGTCGAGACACTTTTGGATATGGAAATGTCACACAAGTATTTGTGGTTAGGCATTACTATCTCTAATTTGGGCCCGAGAAGCTGAGGACCGTAGAACATTTACCCCCTCTTGGCCTATTTAGGACGTAGTGTGGAAACTGTTCAAGTGTAGACTTAATAATAGTTGTTATGCGATACTACACTCAGACGAGTTTCTCTTGAGAATATTTTGGGTCGATGAGTCAGTCATCTTAACCTGTAATATCCGATAGATGGAATTAAGACTCTGGGAACTTTTTAAAACATGATCTACAGGCTTTTATCCTTAGTTCACTCCTTTGGGTTGGTTCTTACCCAGACTCCATGCTCGTGACCTGCAATAAACCCTTGATTCTTGGTTGATCCAATCAAGTCTTGTCAATATCAATGGAACTTGGGTGTTGATAAGGTGTAAACCTTAATCCACCAAAATGGATGATTGATCTTGACAATGACTTGATTCATCCGTTGACCTTTGTTGGCCTTGCGTGTGATCCCTTATTTGTGATTGTTGCATTCATGCATTCATGCGCATCATAACATTCATCACCTGAAAATTTCAAGGAACTAAGGTATTATTTGCAAATATTTTCAGACCATGGATTGTGGACGAAGGAACTCTAAGAAGTACAGTTTCAGATGTCCCGACTTGAAAGCGTTAAGAAAGCTAGGATCTTTTATATTAGATCCCTTGGACTTCAAAAACCGCCATGGGAAGCTTCTTTCTATCTTGTCTGCTGATGTGGTTGAAGGACTCTTGAGTGTACTAGTGCAGTTCTATGATCCTCTCTACCGTTGTTTCACTTTCGCAAATTTTTAGCTTATGCCTACCTTGGAGGAGTATTCTCATCTATTGGGGATACCTATTTCTAGTAGAGTAACTTTTAGTGGATTGGAGGAGATTCCCCGATCTAGTATTATTGCTGAAGCTCTTCACTTGAAGAAGTCTGAGATAGAGGCTCATTGGGTGAAGAAATGAGGGTTATTTGGGTTGCCATCTGATTTCCTCATCAAGGAAGCTACTGCTTTTGCTCAAGTTGATAGTGTGAACGCTTTTGAAGCTATCTTTGTGTTGCTCATTTATGGATTATCTTTGTTCCCTAACATTGACGACTTTGTTGATGTTAACACCATTAGACTTTTCTTGATTGAGAATCCTGTGCCTACTTTGTTGGGTGATATGTATTTCTCTTTGCATCTAAGGAATTCTAAGGGTGGGGGAACGATTTTCTGTTGCATTCCTATTTTGTATAAGTGGTTTATTTCGCACTTGCCTCAAGAACCTGCTTTTGTGGAGAACAAACAATGTCTAAGGTGGTCTCATAGACTTATGTCTCTCACTAATGATGATATAGTTTGGTATGATCCGTCTTTGAGCAGTTTGGAGATTATTGATAGTTGTGGTGAATTCTCTAATGTGCCTCTCATTGGTACACAAGGAGGAATTAACTACAACCTTGCTTTGGCTCGTCGTCAACTTGGGTTCCCCTTGAGAGACAAGCGTAATAACACTTTGTTAGAAGGTATTTTCTATCAAGAGGGTAAAGATCCCCAACATTTGAAGTAGAAGATTATGCATGCTTGGTATAATGTGCATAGGAAAGGAAGATCCGAGCTTGGTCCGCGTAATTGTGTAGCTTTGGAAGCTTACACTCTTTGGGTGAAGAAGAGAGCTTTGGAGTTAAAGATGCCTTATCCTTGTGAAAGACCTATGTCTATGGTTGTGGTTGAGCCATTAACTCTCCCTAACCAAGATGTAGAAGAGTTGGAATACGTGTTCATTAGGATGAAGCAAGAGAAGGACATGTGGGAAGGGAATTTTCGTGCTTTGAGCAAGAAGCAAGAAAAGTTTTAGTTGGAGTCTAAGGACAAAGACGCACTTATTGAGCTAGTTGAAGACCGAGTGACGAAGAGACAGAGAGAGCCAGAGGTTTCATCTTCTAGCATGCCTCAGCCTTCTGTTGCTTGGAAGAAGATTGTTGATCAGCTTGTCCTCGAGAAGACTCAGATGAAATCTTCTTTTGAGACCGAGATCCTTCGCATTCGAAGGAAGTACGCGCCTACAGCCAAATCTTCTAACATTGTTGTTAGGGATCCTTAGGATGACTAGTCTCCTTTTCTCTTGTATTTTTATTTTGGTTTCTGAAATTGTACTCAGTGTAATCCGTCCAATTTATATAAATTAAAAGAGATTTTTGGTCATATCAAATTGTTGCGATTATTATTTAAATATATATATTTGCAAATGATATAGTAAGTTCCTTGAAAATAAAAATAATCAAGCATTGCATCTCATGCATCATTTGCATAAGCAGGTTTTCGCCAGATGTCTGATTAGTGTTTCTTCTATGCTTTAGCCAAGCTGACTCACCGGTACAATACCCGAGCTAATCATCTGAGAATCATGGAGCACCTAGAGCAAGAGAACAGAGAGCTGAAGGACGAGATCGCCCGCCTGACTGCCATAATGGAGTCAGTTCTTGCTGCTCAGAATCAATCTTCTCCAACGCCTGCAACTCCTCCTACGAGGACTGTTATTTCAGAGGTGGCTACCTCTACCATGCCTGCTGTTGCCGCCCATTTCGCGCCAACTATGTCTGCCGGATTCCTATGGGGAATTCTGTCCAACTTCGTGCCCGAAGGCTTTGCGCCTACCTTTGCTTCCATGCCGACATCTAGCCCAGTCATGTCTGTTCCACCTCCCGTTGTGCACACTTTTCCTCGCGTAGAGGACACCATTTATCACTCCGAGCCGTCTGAGGGTCCGGATGTCTATGAGAAAATGGATGAAATGAAAGATCAATTTCTTGAGTTGCGCAAGGAATTGAAGAAGCTGAGAGGTAAAGATCTATTTGGAAAGAGTGCTGTTGAGTTGTGTTTGGTGCCCAACGTCAAGATCCCGGTGAAGTTAAAAGTGCCTGACTTTGAAAAGTATAAGGGGAACTCTTGTCCGCTAAGTCATCTTGTGATGTATGCTTGCAAGATGTCTACTCAGACCGACAATGATCAATTGCTTATTCACTACTTCCAAGATAGTCTGACCGATGCTGTGCTTCGTTGGTACATGTGATTGGACAGTGCCAGCATTCTCATTTTCAATGACTTAGGGGAAGCTTTTGTCAAGCAGTATAAGTATAATATGGACATGGCTCCATATAGAGACCAGCTGAGGTCTATGTCTCATAAGGACAAAGAGACATTCAAAGAGTATGCACAACAATGGAGGGAGTTGGCTTCCCAGATCACTCCTCCTTTGGAGAAAAATGAAACAACAAAGATCTTCTTGAAAACACTGAGTTCATTTTAGTATGAACGAATGATTGCTAGTTCCCCGAGTGACTTTACCGAAATGTTAAACATGGGGATGAGGCTTGAGGAAGGAGTCTGAGAGGGACGTTTGTCAAGAGATGAGGCATCAACAAGCAAGAGGTATGGTAGCAATTTCGGTAAGAAGAAAGACAATGAGGCAAATGCAATAAGCAGTGGGAGGCAGAGGAGACCTCAGATCAGAAGGAATCCAACATCCCATCAACATCATCATCGTCAAGTATCTTCCGTTATCCTGGTATTTTCTAATCAACAAACAACACCAGTTCAACAATAACAACATCAACAACAACAACCGCAACAACGAACAAACACCTACAACAACAACAATACCAACAACAATCATCAGCAACAAAACTTTGAAAGGAAGAAGGTCTCTTTTGACCTGATTCCTATGTCTTACGCAGAGCTTTATCCGTCCTTGGTTCTCAAGAACTTGATCTAACCAAGAAACCCGCCAAAGATTCCAGAACCATTTCCTTGGTGGTATAAACCTGAGCTCCGTTGTGATTTTCATCAAGGAGCACCCTACCATGATATTGATAATTGTTATCCACTTAAGTATGAGGTTCAGAAGATGATGAAGAGTGTTATGGTGTCCTTCGAGGACCGTGCGCCGAATGTGAAAGTAAACTCGTTGCCCGCTCATGGGAACTCTTCTGTGAATATAGTGGATGGTTGTCCTGGGGAATTTAAAGTTTTTGATGTGCGTTTTATCAGGAGGTCCTTAGGGCAAATGCATAAGGATGTTTGTTTGGTATGTAAGTGTGAGCACGGCCATGATGGTTGTGCTGTTTGTATTGTTAACCAGAGGGGTTGCGAAGTTGTGAAAAAGGACATCCAACGACTGATGGATGAAGGCATGATCTAAATTGTTCAATCCCATCATGTAGATGACGATG
This sequence comes from Lathyrus oleraceus, assembly GCF_024323335.1. Lineage (NCBI taxonomy): Eukaryota > Viridiplantae > Streptophyta > Magnoliopsida > Fabales > Fabaceae > Lathyrus > Lathyrus oleraceus. Next base: position 309,754,381 of record NC_066581.1, read on the forward strand.
TCAATGTCATAGTGCCTTTTTCAAGCAACCATAGAAGTTGGTGATTCAGTATGACTCTAGTAACAGCAACAGTCAAAGATCAGTATCGTCGTTGGTAATACGGTTAGCGGGCCCAGTCCCGTATTCATATGATAAAGTTGTGCCGTATCAGTATAATGCTACAATGATGAAGGATGGTCAAGAGGTCCCGTTACCTACGACTAGTTCATTGGTGAGCATTGCTGATGTTACTAAGGTGACCCGCAGTGGTCGAGTGTTTGGGTCGGTGTTCCCAAAGGATAAAGAAGAAGTAGTTGTAAGTAAGAAAGTGGAAGTGCCTGTTGAAAACCCAGTTGGCTGTTCAAAAGATAAGTCTGGTGAATCCAGCAACTTGAAACCCAATGATGATGATGAGGTACTTCGGTTAATTAAAAGAAACGAGTTTAATGTGGTAGAGCAGCTGCTCCAAACCCCCTCGAAGATATCAGTGTTGTCTCTGGTCATGAATTCCGAAGCGCATAGAGAAGCACTGCAGAGAGTTCTAGAACAAACTTTTGTAGAACATGATGTTACAGTGGATCAATTTAATCATATTGTGGCTAACATCACTTCTTCCAATAATCTTAGCTTCTATGATGAAGAACTCCCTGAGGAGGGAAGGGATCATAATTTGTCTTTGCACATCTCGATGAATTCCAAAGAGGATACTTTGTCAAATGTGCTTGTTGACACCGATTCATCACTAAATATTCTTCTGAAGTCAACTTTGTCAAAGTTATCTTACCAAGGAGCGCCCACGAGGTATAGCGGTGTAATTGTCAAAGATTTTTATGGTTCGCGTAAAACGGTTATTGGTGAAGTGGACCTTCCAGTTAAAATAGGTCCAAGTGATTTTCAAATTACTTTACAAGTAATGGATATCCACCCGGCCTACAGTTTCTTGTTGGGAAGGGCATGGATCCATGAGGCAGGAGCTGTTACCTCCACTTTGCACCAAAAACTCAAATTTGTGAAGAATGGCAAGCTAGTGATTGTTGGTGGAGAGAAGGCACCGTTGGTTAGCCATTTGTCATCTTTCTCTTATGTGGAAGCTGAGGATGAGGTTGGAACTCTGTTCTAAGCCTTATCTATTGCTGCTGAAAAGAGAGTTAGGGCTAGGCATGGCAATGGAGCGGGTCAGGGACGATTTTTACCTTCCTCAAACCCAAACCCGAATCCCCAAACAATCCCCGTTCCCCGCCCCAAACCCAAACCCAAACCCAGTCAAAGCGGGTTTTCCCCGTCAACTTTGGGGCAGGTTCGGGTGGGTACCCGCGGGTACGGGTTATGTTTCCATGCCTAGTTGGGGCACCTATGTCCTCATTGAAAGATGCTTAGAAGATTTTGGAAGAAGACAATATTGATCAGTGGGGGCGCATGGTAGAGGTCTCCGACAACAAAGGCAGAACCGGTTTGGGGTTCCAGAAAGGTTCATCAACTGCAAGGTCTGAAAATATGCAACTTAGCTTCCGTAGCAGAGGGTTCATTCATGGCAATGAACAACACTTAGCTTCCTTAGCGGAGGGTTCATTCATGGCAATGAACAACACTTAGTTGTTGTGCTAGAGGATGACGAAGAGGAAGATTGCACTAATTTTGTAACGCATGGAAAGGCTTGCAACAATTGGACTGCTGTTGATATTCCTGTTATTTTGCAACAATTGGCTTGCAACAATTGGACTGCTTTTATATGTTTTAAAATCATTCTCCTATGCCTAAGGGAGAAGTGAACATTATTTAGGCATTTTCAAATTGATCATCAATAAAATTAGTTATATTCAACCACATCTATGATGTTTGTTTTTACTTTTTGCTTTACTCTGAAAATGGTAATCACAAAAAACATAAATAAACAATATAATTGTCCATCTTCATAATATTTGGTCACAAATTCACTTCTTTAAAATCAAAATATCAAATCATTATGCAGGTTGGTTCCTAACCCCATTGAATACAATGATCCTTCTCCTTCTCCAAATTTTGAATTCCCTATGTTTGAGGCCGAGGAGGAAAGTGATGTAGAAGTGAGTGATGAATTATCTCGTCTTCTTGAGCAAGATGAAAAAACCATTCAGCCGTTCGAAGAACAAGTCGAGTTAGTCAATTTGGGTTCCGAGGATGATGTGAAGGAAGTCAAGATTGGGTCTCGACTGTGCCCAGAAGTCAAGAAGGGGTTGATTGATCTTCTTCGAGAGTATTCAGATGTGTTTTCTTGGTCCTATCAAGACATGCCTGGTTTGGATTCAGAGATCGTGGAGCATAGATTGCCGTTGAAGCCAGAATGCCCGCCAGTCAAGCAGAAGTTGAGAAAAACGCATCCTGATATGGCTGTGAAGATCAAAGAGGAAGTGCAGCAGCAGATTGATGCCGGTTTCCTTGTAACCGCTGAATATCCGTAATGGGTGGCCAATGTTGTGCCTGTGTTGAAGAAAGATGGAAAAGTACACATGTGTGTTGACTATAGAGATTTGAATAAAGCCAATTAGAAAGATGATTTTCCTCTGCCACACATTGATATGTTGGTAGACAATACTGCTAAATTCAAAGTCTTTTCGTTTATGGATGGATTTTCCGAATATAACCAGATCAAGATGGCACCCGAAGATATGGAGAAGACCACATTCATTACACCCTAGGGAAGATTCTATTATAGAGTGATGCCTTTCGTTCTAAAGAATGCTGGTGCAACTTACCAAAGAGCAATGAATACTCTTTTTCATGATATGATGCATAAAGAGATTAAAGTATATGTCGATGACATGATTGCTAAACCTATTGATGAAGAGGAACATCTTGAGCATTTGTTGAAGCTATTCCAGCGTTTGAGGAAATATAAACTCCGCTTGAATCCCAATAATTGCACTTTTGGTGTTCGTTCTAGTAAGTTGTTGGGCTTTATTGTCAACGAGAAGGGTATTGAAGTTGATCCTGCCAAGGTCAATGCAATACAAGAGATGTCTGCGCCCAAAACTGATAAGCAAGTCAGAGGTTTTCTCGGCCGCTTAAATTATATTTCCAGATTCATTTCCCACATGACTGCCACATGTGCGCCTATATTCAAGCTTCTTCATAAAGATCAATCTTGTGATTGGACCGAAGACTGCCAGAAAGCTTTTGACACTATCAAAGAATATCTGCTTGAGCCTCCGATTTTGTCTCCACCTGTTGAAGGACGACCGTTGATCATGTATCTGACTGTGCTTGATGAGAGTATGGGTTGTGTTCTTGGTCAGCAAGATGAGACTGGAAAGAAAGAGTTTGCAATTTAATACCTCAGTAAGAAATTCATCGACTGTGAAACTCGGTATTCTATGCTTGAATCATACCACTTGGTTGATATCCAAAATGGACCCAATCAAGTATATTTTTGAGAATCCTGCCTTAACTGGGAGGATTGCCCATTGGAAGATGTTGTTATCAGAGTATGATATCGAATACCAATCTCAGAAAGAAATTAAAGGTAGTATCTTGGCTGACCATTTGGCTCACCAACCGATTGAAGATTATCAGTCAGTGTAGTATGATTTTCCGGATGAATAGATTTTGTACTTGAAAATGAAAGATTGCGATGAACCATTGCTTGAAGAAGGGCCAGAACCTGGTTCCCGTTGGGGCATGGTATCTGATAGAGCTGTTAATCAATATGGAAATGGAATTGGGGCAGTGATTATTACTCCTCAAGGCACGCATCTACCATTTACAGCTAGATTGACTTTCAGGTGTACAAACAATATGGCAGAATATGAAGCTTGCATTATGGGGCTTGAAGAGGCCATGAATCTCATAATCAAGTATTTGGTTGTCTTCGGTGATTCGGCTTTGGTTGTGAATCAAATCAAAGGAGAATGGGAGAAAAATCAACCCGGTTTAATACCATATAGAGATTATGCGAAGAGGATTTCAACTTTCTTTACAAAGGTTGAGTTTCATGATATCCCTCGAGATGAAAACCGGATGGCAGATGCTCTTGCAACGTTGGCATCAATGATTGTAGTGAAGTACTGGAATGAAGTTCCCAATTTGTCTGTGATGCGTCTTGATAGGCCAGCTCATGTGTTTGTTGTTGAAGAGATCAAAGACAAGAAGCCATGGTATTACGACATCAAATGTTTCCTCCAAAGTCAGATTTACCCGCTTGGGGCATCTTTGAAAGAGAAGAAGAATTTGAGAAGATTAGCCGACAATTTCTACTTGAATGATGATATAATGTACAAGAGAAACTTCTACATGGTTTTGCTCAGATGCGTGGATAGACACGAAGCAGGCTTGTTGATGACTGAAGTGCATGAAGGTTCCTTCGGTACTCATTCCAATGAACATGCAATGGCGAAGAAAATGCTGCGAGCAGGTTACTATTAGCTGACAATGGAATCTGATTGTTGCAAATTTGTGAAGAAGTGCCACAAGTGTCAAATTTATGCTGATAAGATTCATGTTCCTCCGAAGCTTTTAAATGTTATCTCTTCCCCATGGCCCTTCTCCATGTGGGGAATTGATGTGATTGGGATGATTGAGCCCAAAGCTTTGAATGGACATCGTTTCATTTTGGTGGCAACTAACTATTTCATTGATACGTGCGTGACTGTATATAGAATATAGTCTATCGGGTACTTGACTGCAAGTGCACAATCCAGTTGTTTTAGTTTTAAAAGATATCGAGCCCACAGGGACCGATGGTTAAACTAATGCTACTGACGTCACTATGTTTAGCTAAGGGAATGATTTTTAGAAGTTTGGTTGCAGAAAATTAAACCTAAGGGAAGTTGAGTTTTAAGAAAGTATTAATAGAAGGATATCAGTATGCAACGCATTAATCGTCAGGGATTCGATAAGTCACTGGTGTATAATTTAAGTACCAAATATATTTCAGTAAAAAATAATTATTTAAAAGGTTTTATCTCACACTCTCGTGATTGTTGATTCGGACTATACCTTTAAGTCAAAATGTACGCTCTCGCTGTCCCATTTGAAGTTAAAAATACTTTTTGAAAATAGATAAGTTCTAATTGCTTTTAAAGTGCTCTCGCTGTTTTTAAAATCAATGCCTAGTTTTTACCATCCAGTTCGACCCTCACGCTCTCGCGATTTTCGGTTCTCATCTTAGTTAATTTCCCCCTCTCGTGGCAAAATCGTATTAAATAGCTTCTCATTTTTGTGACAAAGTTAATTAAATTTAAATTAAAAACCACAACCGAAAAGATTGTATGAGATAAGGAGTTTTTCACCGATTATTATTAAATCCCGTCTAATTAAATTGTTACATACCGATACCGATAGTTTAGCTAGACATGTTAAATAACGCAAACACAGACGAACATATACAGATTAACAATGCAACAAACATAATTATAATAACAGAGCAATAATAATAATAATTGAATAAAAACCTGGCAATTGGATAAATAGAGTATGTCGAATCTTGAAGTACTTGAGCAGTTCTCCACAGGTCGGTAGGATTTTCTGCTTCTTTGAAACAATTGCTTAATCTAAATCAAATAAATTGTAGTAGTTCCCTGGTGTAGGAAACTACTACTTTAGCTAACTGAAAAACGGGAAGGGAAAGGGAAAACAAAAACTCTAGACGGAACGGTAGCTGAATTGCGGTAGAGGAAACAATGTTGCTGAACGAAAATAATACTAGAAAGCTGAATTTTTGTAGAAAATAAATTGCAGAGCGAAATTAAGCGTCCCCTCGTTTCCAACATCTGTCCTTTTTATATCTCCTGGTAGGTCATGGCAGTTGAGAGAAACAAGGATGACTCGGTTGAGTGAGGAATCCACGAGAAAATGGTTTTGTTGCGGGAATTTAGGCACGTTTGCTCGCTTCTGTTTACTGTTTCAAGGCGTTGATTCTGGCAATGTGACGTTCGTCATGGGCCTGTGAAGGTCGTCATGGGTCTGTGACGGTCGTCACAGGCTGGGCGTGCCGGTCGTTACACGCTTTGTGACGGTCGTCACATCAATAATTTTTGTGTTGTGCTGCTTTCTCTTCTGCTTCTTCTTCCTTTTCTTCCTTTTCTACACTTTGCTCATTTATGCATGGGGATTGAAATACCTGCAAAAATAACTCGAATACTTGCGGAATAATCGGAATATAAACGAAAGTGGTACGATCTTTAAGTGTAAATCAAGGCAAATATACGATGTATTTTCGCGTTATCAAACTCCTCTAAACTTGAATCTTTGCTTGTCCTCAAGCAAATAAAATTTGAAAACACTAGTTAAACACGAATACATTTCCAATTCGTACGTGGTTGTTAGGTACTTTGTTAAGATGGCAGATACTCAAGTAAAACACTAAAGATACAGTGACGACACAAGCAATAAGCATTAACGTAGATCTCTCCTTTGTACAAGCCAGTTTGAATCATGCTATTATAGCTCAACCTAGTGTCTCTCGTTCCTATTTCACCCGGTTTCATTCTAGCGCAATCACATTAAGCCCTTTGCCTTCGCACGCACTCAGTGAAGTAGCCGGTTAGTGACTTTGATCCTTTTCTTAGCACGAGGTCTAGTACACTAGTGCGGTACCCCTTTATGTATCCCCTTTTGAAGGTTGTGGGGGATCGAACCATAGTTTGCCCTACCGAGTCCAGTACCGGGTACCTCTGAACCAACTAGCCGGGTTTTTCAGTTCCTTCTTTTTTTGTATATCTTACAACCGTTTGTATGGTTCATTTATCAATTTATCGATAGCAAAAGTATGAAAGATTTTCTTAATTCGTAGGCATCAATCACTTATATTCATCGGCTCTTCACATGGTTTGTGCTTGAGACGGTGGTGACTGCTAGTATAAACTACTAGGGGTTACTCTAGAATGGAGACTTAAGGTATCAGTATAATGGGTATTCAAACTGATCTCGCAGAAGTGAGGGATCTAAGGTGTCGGGACGGTATCAATCTTGTTAGATTTTTCTCAGTTTCCTAACAGAACCTCTATAAGACAACCTATATACTCGTAGGGTATGCATTTAATCTTAAGGTCAAAAATTTTGTTATGTCAAATTAGGTATAAATGAATGAACGATGGTAACGATTTAATGAAGACAAACAATTTTGTTTTTGTTGTGGCTAAAAATAGAAACAAGTAAAAGAAAGATAAGGATTTCCTCCCACATTTAAACAAAGCATTATCCTCAATGCGACAATATAAAGAAAAAAAGGGAAGAAACAAGAAGATCACTACTCGTCGTCACGATGTTGGCCTCTGCGTGCTCTGGCTCTTGCTCGTGCACACTCACTTCTTCCTCGTTGGGTAGGATCTAATCCCACATGCTGAGTGTAATCTTGGATGGCATCAACGCGATGTGTTAGGGCACTCATCTCTTCTGAAAGTTCCGCCATCCCCTGGTCGTGCCAGTTTGCATAATCGTGTTGATCCCTCTGTATCTGCTGGATTGTTTGCATCATTTCTTTCTGGCGCTCCTCCATCCTCTGGTTGTGTCGCAACATCTCAACGTAGATGTTTTGCATGGTGGCGGGTCGTCGCTCATTTCTTCGCTGGCCTCGGGAAGATGTCTCCGTAGTGTACTCAAGAGGTGGTTGTGGCATGCCTCGGTCAAGTTCCTCCTCGACTTCATCTGCTCAATTATTAGGATCTCCTTCATTTTCCTCTGGGGCGTTCAGATCAAAAATCCAATTTTCCATATTCTGCGGGTCTGTACGGTTCCTGTTTGGCATGATGATCCTTGAACTATCTTGTTTCTAACCACAGGATGATACTTCCCGTCGTCTCTAGCTTTGATGAGGTATGAAGAACAACAATAGTCGATGTCGAGGAACTCGGATGGCAAGGCTGGCAACTCGGCGAGCCTATCCCCCAGATTCAGGCCTAGTGCTATGGAGGTGATGATTCCCCCAAAACAGAACGCTTGGCTGCCTCTCATGCATGCAGCCTGTATGTTCGCCAATAGGAATGGGGTGGCATTGAACGCGATCGGGGTGAACACATAGTGAAGAAAGAAGAGTTCCTTGGAGTTTACCTTCTGATTGTTGACTCTTCTGAAAACCATGTGCCCTAGGACTCGGTGGAAATCTCTTATAGCTGGGTTGTGGATGTAAGTTGTGTTGAGCGTATCCCAGGTTGTGGCGTTCATGTTGGTAAGGCTATGCCATACTCCAAATTGTATTTCTGACCATCCGTCGGGGATACAGCAGTGAACTTCCTCCCCATGTCAGAAGCCAAGCATTCGCGCTATTTGAGTTTGGTTCAGCGAATACTCGGTACCGAACATTCTGAATATGGAGACTCCTGTGAGAAGCTGAGTTGTGCCAGGGGGGGGGGTAATGTAGGAGAAAGAACTTAGGAATTCCACGGTCATCATCTCGTAAGTTGGTTGCGGTATGGTGCAAAGCTGTGTCAAGCTGGAGTTGGTCAGCATCTAACCTACGCCATCTAAAAGTCCCAGCTCCGTCAGACATTCGTTATCAACATACCTCGTAGCTTGGACTAAAGGTTGATAGAATTTAAGGTAGTTGTCTCTTTGTCGCTCGCCGGCTTCTCCATTTCTGAATACGATAGTTAAGAGGTCGGGAGCAGCTCTCTCTTGACGGGCCATTAGTGTGGTTTATGAAAATATAGGTGTTGGTGGGAGAGATGGGTTTCGTGAGTTATAAGGTACTCACACGCTTCTCGCTTAAAAGGATGTAATGAAATGGTTAATAGACAGAAGAGTGGTGTGAGTGGGAGAGCAGGATGATTTGAGGAGGAAGAAGAGAGGAAGTGCGCCTAATTTTATAGGCGCGCCCTCTGGTTTCGTGACGGTCGTCACAGGTGGATTACGGTCGTCACGCATAACATTTGCGTAATGGTCATCTATGTGTAACAGTCATCTACATGATGTGTGACGGGCGTGGTGGATCCGTGACGGGCATGTCATGCCTGTGTGGTGGGCGTCACACTACATGTGACGGTCGTCACATGCACGTTCACAAATGTTTCATTAAATGTAGCAGTAGTATAATAAAATGACTGGAAAATTGAATTTATTGAAGAAGCATAAATAAATAACAATGTTATTAAATTAAAAGATTAAAATTAAATGTACTATTAAAATAAATAATAACAATAAAAGTGCTAAATAAGAGCAATAAATGAAAGCAATAAAATGTGCTCCCTCCCCACACCAAAACTTAGTAATGTCCTCATTGCTTAATGTGAGTAGGAGAGGTCAGCGGTCAGTGAAATCAGCCACGGTTCTGTCCCAATGCAGCTACAACCTGGTTCAAGTGATCAAACTATTCGACAGTGACATCCATTAGGCCTAAGACATCAAGGCGCATGAGCTTTATTTCTTCTTTCATAGTGGTAATGTCAGTATGGAAATCATCAAGACGGATAAGAAGTATGGCAAGAGTTTCTGCATAGGATGGAAGTTCCGGTTCATCTATGTTATAGTAGTTTGGAGGGGTTTCAGGGTTAGATTCATCAACCGGGATAGGGTCATCTAAATACTCATATATAGGCGGTGTCTCAGGAGGTGAAGGTTGATCAATTGGGTGTTCATCTAAATCATAAAGCCAGTTATTTTGGTTATGAACACTTATTCTCTCATAGTTAGGCAGGGTAAATAGTCGGACAACTCGTTATTAATTATGTAATCAAAAGTATCCGGCCGAAGGTTTCCTATGATTCTACGGTCAAAGCAAAATTCAATGTCCAACGGTCAGATGTGTCCAAACGGTACATGCTCGTAAAGTAGACGTCTAAGTCCAATGGCATCAGCTAACATGGTTACTAGGCCGCCTATTATGATTGGGGTGCGATTGTTCTTTGCAAGGTGAATGAATCTCTCCATCATAAATGTCACAACATTGACATGTCGACCTTGGTCGACACAGAGTAAGATGAAAAGTTCATCTCGTGACACTATGGTGTTGTTCGCTTCCTTTCCAAATAGGGTGTGGGCTAGTATTTTATGGACGTAGCGGATAGCAGGGTTGTGGATCATTTATGAGTGCATCTCGTTTGGGTAAGGTGGTAGTATCCAGTTAAGCTACCCCAAAAGTAACATAGGTCAATGTCATCGATTAATTCCTCCTAGCGGGTAGTGAGAACAAATGGGCCACTAGGAAATCCTAGAAAGTTAGCAAGGTCTCTACGGTTATAAGTGAAGTTCATGCTAAACAGTCTAAAGGAAATCAACCCTTTATTGAGTCCGTAACCATGCTCGGGGTTGTAAACTAGGGAGCTAAGGAATTCTAGGGTGAGTTCACGGTAGGTGACAAACCTTCTCTTAATAGAAACATTCTCCCATCCTAAATGGTTAAACATAAACAAGATGTTGTCTCGGATACCTAACCTATCCATGGTAGGTCCATCATAATATATGGATAAATCCATATCCTTCTGAGCTAAATAATCATAGCGCCTTCTCTGAACTCTGCCTTTGAAAATTGTGTCTATTGGTTGCATGATGAAAGTTAGTGACTAACTAGTTATAAATTCGCCTGTTAATCAGTATCCAATGTTTCTAAGTTAGTAACTAGAAGCAACAAGTATTACTGCATAGAATCAAGGAAAGGGGAGCAAAAATACAGATGAAAGTCAAAGAAGGAAAATACTTAGTAACAAAGATAACAAATAAAAGAAAAGGCGGCTTGTCTCCCACTAAGCACTTTGTTTAACGTCGTAAGTTCGACAATAACGTCGTGATGTACAAGTTTTGGGGTTGAGCAGGCAGTTCTATAAGTCTTAGACTGTTTGAATAATCTCTGTTGTCAATATTATGGTAATGTTTCAATCTCTGCCCGTTTACCGTGACTGGTTCACTATTCCGACCTTTGATTTCTATTTCACCGCTCTTAAGGACTTTTGTTATTTCGAAAGGGCCTGACCACCTAGATTTAAGTTTTCCCAGAAAAAGCTTAAGTCTCGAATTAAATAGTAGTACTATGTCGCCGTCATTAAACTATTTCCTAGATATACGTTTGTCGTGCCATTTTTTGGTTCGCTCTTTATATATCCTGGCATTCTCATAGGCGTCTAGTCGAAGTTCTTCCAATTCGTGAATGTCCAAAATACGTTTCTCACCTGCGGAAGTATAATTTATATTTAGGGTCTTAATTGCCCAGTAAGCTTTGTGTTCTAATTCCACAGGGAGATGACATGATTTATTCTAGACTAATTTAAAGGGTGTGGTCTCTATTGGGGTTTTGTAAGCTGTCATGTAGGCCCACAGAGCTTCATTTAGTTTAGATGACCAGTCTTTTCTTGATATTCCGATAGTCTTTTCTAGAATCTGTTTGATCTCTCGATTCGGAACTTCGACTTGTCCACTGGTTTGTGGGTGATAAGGTGTTGCTACACGGTGTCGGACTCCATACTTCAGAAGAAGTTTTCCAAAGATACTTGATATGAAATCGGAGCCACCGTCACTAACGACTAGTTTTGGCACACCGAATCTAGGAAAGATGATGTTCTTGAACAACTTAATCACTACTCGTGTGTCATTTGTCGGAGAAGCTACAACCTCGATCCATTTTGAAACATAATCGACAACAACGAGTATGTACTTATTACCAAAAGAAGTTGAGAATGGTCCCATGAAGTCAATCCCCCACACATCGAAGACTTCCACTTCTAAGATTCCTGTTTCTGGCATTTCATCGTGTCTTGAGATGTTACCAGTGTGTTGGCACTGGTCGCAGGTTATAACCTCATTATGGACATATTTCCATAGAGTAGGCCAAAAGAGGCCCGATTGTAGGATCTTAGTACAGGTTTTTGAAGTACTTGCGTGCCCACCATAGGGAGCGGAATGGCAATGAGAGATTACGTCGTCTATTTCATCCTCAGGAACACATCGATGGAAAATACCGTCGGTACCTCTTTTGAAAAGAAGAGATTCATCCTAGTAGTATTGTTTTAGATCATGAAAGAATTTCTTCTTTTGTTGGTAAGATAGGTCCGGTGGAAGTACTCCAACAGTTAGGTAGTTGACAAAATCAGCATACCATGGCAGAGTTGCATTTGTATGAATTTCTTCCACGGATTCTTCTATTTCGGTATCATTTATTGTTAGTTCAGACATGTCACTTTCCATTTGGGATATAAGTCGTTCGTAAGGGAAATCATCATTGATTGGAATTTGTTCAGGTTTATTCCCTTCGATTCGTGATAAGTGGCCTGCTACTACGTTTTTAGTACCCTTCTTATCTTTTATCTCTAAGTCAAATTCTTGTAAGAGTAGGATCCATTTTAAAAGTCTTGGTTTGGCATCCTTTTTACTTAGCAGATATCTAATAGCTATGTGGTCAGTATAGATAATGATTTTCGCCCCTACTAAGTAGGAACGGAATTTGTCCAAGGCGAACACAACGATTAAAAGTTCCTTTTCAGTGGTGGCGTAGTTCATTTGGGCTGGATCTAGTGTTCTACTTGCGTAGTAGATATCATGAAGTTTCTTATCCTTTCTTTGTCCTAGTACTGCGCCTACGGCGTAATCACTCGCATCACACATGATTTCGAAAGGTAATCTCTAGTTAGGTGGTTGCATTATAGGTGCGGTGATTAAAGATGTTTTTAATTGCTTGAATGTTGTTAAACATTTTTCGTCAAAGATAAAATCAACGTCTTTCATTACTAAACCCGTAAGTGGCTTGGTAATTTTCGAGAAATCTTTGATAAAACGTCGGTAGAAACCGGCATGTCCTAAAAAGCTTCGTATTTCTCGTACGGTTTTCGGAGGTTGAAGATTCTCTATGATTTCGATCTTAGCTTTGTCTACTTCAATTCCTTTATCAGATACTACGTGACCTAACACGATTCCTTGTTGGACCATGAAATGGCATTTCTCCCTTTTCAAAACGAGATTCACCTTTACGCATCTTTCAAGTACCATTTCAAGGTTTGATAGACATCCTTCGAAGCTCTGCCCACAAACAGAAAAGTCGTCCATAAAGACTTCCATAATGTCGTCTATAAAATCAGCGAAGATTGACATCATGCATCTTTGGAATGTTGCGGGAGCGTTGCATAATCCAAATGGCATTCGTCGGTAAGCAAATGTACCATAAGGGCACATGAAGGTTATCTTTTATTGGTCGTCAGGATGGATTGGAATTTGAAAGAATCCTGAATAACTGTCTAGATAGCGGAAGTGGGAATGCTTAGCCAATTGTTCAAGCATTTGGTCAATGAAAGGCAGAGGAAAATTATCCTTCCGAGTGGCTTTGTTTATTTTTGTATAATCGATGCACATTCTACTTCCGATCATAACTCTTTGTGCTATAGATTCGCCCTTCTCATTCTTAACAACTGTAACACCCCCTTTCTTGGGTACTACATGAATGGGGCTAACCCATTGACTATCGGAGACCGGGTATATGATTCCAGCATCTAGTAACTTCTTTACTTCATCCTTGACTACCGTACTTAAGATTGGGTTAATCTTTCTCTGGTGTTCTCTAGAGGTTTTACAATCTTCCTCCAGCATAAGACGATGCATACAGATAGAAGGACTTATCGCTTTTAGGTCGGCGATGTTGTATCCTAACGCAGTTGGATATTTTCTTAAGACATCTAGTAATTTTTCAGTTTCCATCTGTCCCAAGTCAGCGTTGACTATTACTGGTCTTTGGAGTTCAGTGTCTAGGAATTTGTATCTTAGGTTCTTTGGTAGTGCTTTTAATTCCAAGTCAGGTTTCTTTGGGCATGGCATATGGTTGGGCATAAGTGCTAAGCATTCGCTTAGACTGTCATTTTGGTATGGTTCATGCCAATTATCGTCTTCAAAGATTGGAGGGATTTGGATTTTCATTATATGTTAGTATGTGGTTTCTTGCATCTCCATCTCTCTCACGCACTCGTCTATGACATCAAGTAGATAACAGGTATCATCTATAGCTGGCGCTTGTAAGAATTGTGTTAAGATGAATTCAACCTTTTCCTCTCCAACGTCAAATGTTAGCTTACCTCTCTTTACGTCTATTATGGCTCCGGCGGTAGCTAAGAATGGCCTTCCTAATATAATAGGTGTACTGGCATCTTCTTTGATGTGCATGATTATGAAGTCTATAGGAATGTAAAATTGTCCTACACGTACGGGGACATTCTCTAGTATACCGACAGGATATTTGATTGAGCGGTCATCTAATTGAACAAACATCTTGGTTGGTCTTAGTTCTCCCATATTGAGCCTTTTACAAATGGTTAAGGGAATTACACTAATGATGGCTCCTAGATCGCACAGAGCTTTGTCTATGATGAATTTTCCAATGACATAGGGTATGGAAAAACTACCTGGGTCTTTTAGTTTGGGAGGCATGTCATTTTGGATTATTGTGCTACACTCAGCAATAAGTGTAACTGTTTCGTTATCCTTGATCTTTTTCTTATTGGATAGGATCTCCTTAAGAAATTTGGCATATGAGGGCATTTGTGTGATGGCTTCTGTAAAGGGAATTGTAATGTTTAGTTGCTTCAGAAGTTCAACAAATTTCCTAAATTTCCCTGCAGTTTTAGAACTTGCGAGTCTTTGAGGATACAGAATGGGTGGTTTATAAGGTGGTGGAGGCACATAAGGTTTCTTTTTCTCTTAGGCCTCTCAGGTATTATCTTCATTTCCCTTCGGTTCACTTACCTGCTCAGTTGTGGTTTTGTTTGGTTTTTGGTACATGGTAGGATTTTGGAGTCTTGGATCTACGGGTCCGTATATTTCTTTTCCACTCCTCAGTATAACGGCATTTGTATGTCCTTTTGGATTAGGTTGCGGCTGTCCAGGAAATGGTCCAGCGGAAGCGGAAGTAGATGCTTGTTGTTGAGCCACTTGTGAAATCTGTGTTTCAAGCATTTTGTTGTGGGTGGCTAAGGCGTCTACTTTGCTAGCTAGTTGTTTAAGTTGCTCGCTAGTATGTATGTTTTGGTTCAAGAAGTCTTTGTTTGTCTAAGCTTGGGTAGCTATGAAGCTTTCCATCATTAATTCAAGGTTTGACTTCCTAGGCATGTTAGGAGCATTATTAGTTGGCTTTTGATATCCAGGCGGAACAGCGGGTGCTTGGCCAGGTGCATACAGGGCATTGTTATTCTTATACGAAATGTTAGGATGGTTTTTCTAACCTGGGTTATAGGTATTCGAATAAGGAATTCCTTGTGGGACTCCTGCCAATATCTGACATTCTGGTGCAATGTGTCCAGGGGTTCCACATAACTCACAGTTTGGAGTCACGTCAGCCACGGTGGCTGCGGGTGGTATGGTCAAGTTGTCTAATTTTTGAACAAAGGCATCTACTTTAGCATGGACATGGTCAAGGCTACTGATTTCGTACATTCCACTTTTTGTTTGGGACTTTTCTACTAGAGTTCTTTCACCTCCCCATTGGCAATGGTTTTGGGCCATGTTTTCAATGAGTTGATAGGCTTTGTTGTATGGCTTGTCCATAAGTGCACCGCCTGCGGCATCGTCTACTGTCAATCTTGTGTTATACAGAAGCCCATTGTAAAATGTGTGAATGATCACCTAGTCTTTGAGACTGTGATGTGGACATATCCTCATCATGTCTTTGTATCTCTCACATGCGTCGTAGAGAGATTCTACATTTTTTTATTGAAATCCGTTGATTTGAGCTCTCAGCATAGCAGTTTTGCTCGACGGAAAATATCGGGATAAGAAAACGTTCTTCAGTTTTTCCCATCTTGTAACTGAGTTGGATGGCAAGGATTGCAACCAAGCCCAAGCTCTATCTCTTCTTGAGAAAGGAAAGAGGCATAGTCTTATCGCATCTTGAGATACACCATTCTCCTTCACAGTGTCTGCGTACTGCACAAACTTGGTCAAATGTTCATTAGGGTCGTCCGTAGGATTTCCAGCAAATTGATGTTGTTGGACGACTGATAATAATGAGGGTTTCAGCTCGAAATCATTCCGATTGATAGCCGGGACAACAATGTTGTTGTGAGGTTCTTGGGACGGGGTGGCATAGAACTTAAGAGGACGATTTTGTGGTCCTACTTCAGCCATGGTTGGTTTTTCGTCTGGTTCAGCAGTAGGAAAGAAGATATCAGGAATATCGTACCTTTGTTGGTACTCTAGTATTCGGCGTCTTATATATAAGAGACGCTCTAATTCAGCGATTGGCGGTGCTAAGTTATCGCCTTGTGAGCAAGTACTTGGCATACGATCGGGGGAAATAAGGGAAAGGAGATTAGTTTTTGGTTTTTATTTTTACCTTAGTCTATACCGTGCAAAGAAAGAATCGCACTATTTGACTAAATTAGGTCCCCGACAACGGTGCGAAGAACTTGATACATGCGTGACTGTATATAGAATATAGTTTATCGGGTACTTGACTCCAAGTGCACAGTCCAGTCGTTTTAGTTTTAAAAGATATCGAACCCACAGGGACCGATGGTCAAACTAATGCTACTGACGTCACTATGTTTAGCTAAGGGAATGAGTTTTAGAAGTTTGGTTGCAGAAAATTAAACCTAAGGGAAGTTGTGTTTTAAGAAAGTATTAATATGAGGATATCAGTATGCAACGCATTAATCGTCAGGGATTCGATAAGTCACCGGTGTATAATTTAAGTACCAAATATCTTTCAATAGAAAATACTTATTTAAAAGGCTTTATCTCACACTCTCGTGATTGTTGATTCAGACTATACCTTTAAGTCAGAATGTACACTCTCGCTGTCCCATTTGAAGTTAAAAATACTTTTTGAAAATAGATAAGTTCTAATTGCTTTTAAAGTGCTCTCGCTGTTTTTAAGATCAATGCCTAGTTTTTACTATCCAGTTCGACCCTCACGCTCTCGCGATTGTTGGTTCTCACCTTAGTTAATTTCCCACTCCCGTGGCAAAATCGTATTAAATAACTTCTCACTTTTGTGACAAAGTTAATTAAATTTAAATTAAAAACCACAGCCGAAAAGATTGTATGAGATAAGGAGTTTTTCACTGATTATTATTAAATCCCGTCTAATTAAATTGTTACATACCGATACCGGTAGTTTAGCCATACATGTTAAATAACGCAAACACATAAGAACATAAACAGATTAACAGTGCAGCAAACATAATTATAAAAACAGAGCAATAATAATAATAATTGAATAAAAACCTGACAATTGGATAAATAGAGTACGTCGAATCTTGAAGTACTTGAGCAGTCTTCCACAGGTCGGTAGGATTCTGCTTCTTCGAAACAATTGCTTAATCTAAATCAAATAAATTGTAGTATTTCCCCAGTGTAGGAAACTACTACTTTGGCTAATTGAAAAACGGGAAGGGAAAGGGAAAACGGAAACTCTAGACGGAACAATAGCTGAATTGCGGTAGAGGAAACAATGTTGCTGAAGGAAAATAATACTAGAAAGCTGAATTGCTGTAGAAAATAAATTACAGAGCAAAATTAAGCATCCCCTCGTTTCCAACATCTGTCCTTTTTATATCTCCTAGTAGGTCATGGCAGTTGAGAGAAACAAGGATGACTCGGTTGAGTGAGGAATCCAAGGGAAAATGGTCTTGTTGCGGGAATTTAGGCACGTTTGCTCGCTTCTGTTGACTGTTTCAAGGCGTTGATTCTGGCCGTGTGACGTTCGTCATAGGTTTGTGACGGTCGTCATGGGCATGTGACGGTCGTCACAGGCTGGGCGTGCCGGTCGTTACACGCTTTCTGACGGTCGTCACATCAATAATTTTTGTGTTCTGCTGCTTTTTGTTTTTCTGCTACTTTCTCTTCTGTTTCTTCTTCTTTTTCTTCCTTTTCTACACTTTGCTCATTTATGCATGGGGATTGAAATACTTGCAAAAATAACTCGAATACTTGCGGAATAATCAGAATATAAACGAAAGTGGTACGATCTTTGAGTGTAAATCAAGGAAAATATACGATGTATTTTCGCGTTATCATTCACAAAGTGGGTCGAAGCGGCATCATATGCAAATGTAACCAAGCAAGTTATTGTAAGGTTTATCAAGAATCAGATTATATGCCATTATGGTGTGCTAAGAAAGATCATTACCGATAATGGATCGAACTTGAATAACAATATGATGGAAGCTCTTTGTAAAGACTTCAAGATTGAACATCATAATTCTTCTCCCTACATACCCAAGATGAATGGGGCTGTTGAAGCTGCGAACAAGAACATCAAGAAGATCATTCAAAAGATGGTTGTCACATACAAGGATTGGCATGAGATGCTCCCATTTGCTTTGCATGGGTATCGTACATCCATCCTCACTTCAACAGGGGCAACCCCTTTTTCTCTTGTATATGGTATGGAAGCAGTGCTTCCCATAGAGGTTGAGATTCCTTCATTGTGTGTGCTTATGGAAGCCAATTTGACTGAAGTTGAATGGTATCAGACCAGGTATGACCAGTTAAATTTGATTGAAGAGAAAAGATTAACTGCCATGTGTCATGGTCAGTTGTATTAGCAAAGGATGAAGAAAGCTTTTGATAAGAAGGTCAGACCTCGTGTGTTCAGAGAAGGTGACCTTGTGCTCAAGAAGATTTTATCGTTTAAACTAGATTCCAGAGGGAAATGGACTCCTAATTATGAAGGCCTGTAGCGGGAAATTCATGATCATCAAGCTATTAACAAGCTAGAGATCAAATAACAAGAGTCGCCACCGTGCTTTTATTGTTTCCAAGGGAAAAGGGAAAAAGTACGAACAAAACTCAAAAGTAAGAAGTTTTCAAATCAAAACTAATAAAAAGTCAGATATCACAGGTAAGGGGGTTGGTTACATAGAGGGAAGGTGTTAGCACCCAAAGTGTCCTAGGTACTCCTAGGGAGCCCTTTTTGTGTGCATATGTACTTGGTATAAAGTGATGTTTACAAACAAATAGAATGGGGGGATGAGGAAAGAATTCATTAATTATATTTTTGTGTTTGACAAGTCCTTCGGACCTATGCCTACGTACCAACATAAAAATGAGGGATCAAAACCTCGTAGTTCGTGATACAAGTTTCAAAGTAGATGCATTACTTTTAACAAAAATTAAGTTTGAAAGGCACCAAGGCCTAAAATGGTTTGAATGAGTTAGTTCTTTTTGGCTTTTTTGAAAGTTTAAGTCAAGTATAGTTAAGTTTATTTACAAGTTTGATTTAAGAAAAGAAGTTTAAAAATGCAATGGCATAAGGCCAAAGTTTCTATCTTTTTTGCAAAAGTGGTCAAAGTTTAGAATAAAAGTAGTTCACACAAAGAAGATTTTGAAAAAATGGAGGGAGAGATTTTGAAATTAAAGAAATGGGGAGAAGATGAAGAGACTATCCTATGCACAAAATTAAAAGTTTAGAGTTGAAAAGATTTGACCAAATGGGTAGCAATCCAATAGGCAAGAATGTCAATAGAAACCCAGAATTCCCTTGGACTTTTAGAATCAAGCAACACACAAATGCACAATTATATTATCTTGAAGAGCAAGGCATCAAATAAAGATGGACACATCCAAGCTTATCCATTCCATGATCTTCTCTAAAATAGCCCATGTAACAGATGAATTCCACAAGTCACAGGTTCAAAATAACAGCTTCACAATGATCATGTTGCAGATGAACATAGAGAGGTCTTAAAAGATGTATAAGATGAATCTCAAATTGCAAGCTCTTGGTTTCTCAACAAGTTGGCATTAGCCAAGTCCTTTAGAATAGGAAGGTTGCCTAGATTCTAAGTCCATTTGTCCAAGATTAAGCCAACATTCCACTCAAAAGTTTTTTAGGGTTTTTGTTATTATTATGTACATTAATGGTCAATGACCACACAAACAAGAAAAGTATACACCAACAAAATATATCACACAATATGGTCCAAATGGACAAAGTGAAAATTGCACTAACATAAACAATTAGAATGATATGAACAACGACAAATGAAATAGAGTGCTGAAAGTAAATTTCATTAAAGTAAAGGCTTGAAATTAAAAGTTAGTAGTTAATTGGTTAGAAGTTAGTATTATTTTGCTTTTGCTTTTTCATTTCAAGACATTCTTTGGAGAACACTCAACCCACTTATCACAAGCATGAATCCTTGAACCAAAACATCTTCCAAAGGAAGGAAAGAAGGCCAAGTTTCCACACAATACCATGAAAGAGGGGAGACTTACAATCTCACTAACTAGAATGCTTATGCCTTTTATGTCACAAATTTAGCGTTATGTTAAGCAATCGTAATTGGACTTATGTAAAAGTCGCAACTATTTGAGGTCGGGCAATAGAATTTTTGTGTTAATGCATGTTAGAGACATAGTATAATGGACTATGGTCATGAAACATACCACACACAAAAAGAATATGCAAAAGGTGTGGCCTAATCTCATCCATACTCATGTTAATTTTCAATCAACTAGCATTAGGACTTTGAGATGTCATAAGCCAAATGGAATGAATGAATGGAGAAAGGGAATAAGATGAAGTGGGAGGGGAATGGATCAAAACACAAATTGGTCAAAGGAGGAATTTTACCAAATTAATATCATCCATTCATTTTGGGAGATGGAATGTATATACCGTCAATCCCCGAAATCAATGATATTAATTTGACAAAGTCAAATTAACCTTGACCAAGGTCCAACAACAAGAGCCAAACATAAACAAGTCCTCACAATTGGTCAACAAATTTATTTGGCATTTATTCAAATTAAAAATACTAAAATAGTGCATTCAAATTAAATATGGTTTGTCCAATTCCTAAAATCTCATCAAAACACTAAAGAAATGGCCATGAGATTTATCATAGGTCAAACAAGGTCAAAGGACCTGGGAGAGAAAATTTCATAATTTTTGGACATTTAAATATATTTTGAACAATAAAAAACAAATGCAAAATCAATTAATTCATGAAAATATTAATAATGATCCAAAAAATAATTTTAATTCAGAATATGAAAGAGAAAAATATTTGAATTTTTTTGGTAAAAGTCCCATATTTTTTGGATCAATATTGAATTTAATATGAATTATTGAAAATAATGCAATTAAAATGAAAATTAAAATATCAGAAAAAACGTGGGCCACTTGATCTCCCTCATTAGTTGAGGTGGCAGATCAAGTGGCCAGAAACGCGCTATCCACGATGGACATGAGTCACCGTGCCATAACATTGGTATTTAAAAGGGACGATCGTGATTAAAACAAATGAGATGGATCCTATGGCTGTGAGAGACGCCAACACATCGCCGGAGCTGTAGCTCTGGTCTTCTTCTCCGGTGGACCTCATCGGACATGCCCACCATCAACCATCACCAAAATTAAAAACAAGGACATGATTTCAAAGTAAAAATGACACTGAGCTCGAATCTGGCCTCAATTCACTCTAACTCCAAGTATATTGAGAGATACATGGAGTTGAAATTTGAGGTACATGAACTGAGTTGCTTCGATTTGGCCTCAAAGAAACTCAATCTTCTTGCCTACATTGGTATGACTTCAGACAACCAAAGAATCAATAGAAATGAGCAAGAATTTGAGAGAATCAAAGAGATAAAAATTTCTAGAAAATACCTTCAATGGAGGTCTAGATTTAACTGATCTTGATCTTTCTTGTGCTTGATCTCACTCCACTTGCTTGTAGAAGAAGGATTGAATGCTTACAAGGCTGTGGATTCCTGAAGATTTGAATTTCAAAATAGTGGAAATTCAACCTCAAATTCAAATGAATTTCTCAGGTTTATCCTTTGCAAAGTGAGGGTTAGAGATGGGGGATCAAAGCTGGCGCCTATATGTGTTCATTGCTGAGCATATGAGGCTCTATTTATAGCTGAAACCATTGATATTTGCACACTTGAAATCACTTTCTAAATTTGGTCATTGATGATGCATGGGTGCATGGGCACACATAGGCCCATAAAATCATTACCATAAGTCCACAAATGAATGTTAGACAGTCTGAATTCAGCTTGGATTGCAAGGCAAGTGTGGATTTGGATTTGAAGTTTGATCCTTGCCAAGTGATGTCATCATGTTCATGCCATGCGCAGCCTATGCATTACTTGTCCAAAATGAATGAGTTTAAGCTCTTTAGAAAGGTGAGATCAAGAGGAACAACTTTCATGTTCAACATATTTTCATTTGGAGCTTGGAACTTGAAGAAATTTGAGGTGGAAGTTTGGAAATTTTTGACATATCAAGCCATATGTCTCAATATTCCACCTTGCTTAACTTTTTATATGAGCTTCAAATGTTAAACATGTATTCATTAAAGTTGTAGCTCTTTAAAAGACCTTAAAAATTGTCACCAATTTCATGTCATTTGGATTTGAAATGATAGAGTTATGCATTTTTGAAGTTTGGAAAAATCACTTAATCAATGGTATAGGTCAAAAGTGACCTATAATGTAACCTTATATCACATTCTCAAAAAAGTTGAATTAGATCCCACTATACACATAAAAGCTGAAGTATACACATTGAATTTGATTGTGCAACTTGGAAATATTTCATCTCATAAAAATTGAGCAAGTTATGGCCTTGGGAAGTTGACTTTCAAATTAGGGTTTAGACAAAATGACCTATAATGTTTCAACATAGAAAATGATTTTCCAAGCAAAAATAACTCTAGGTCTCAACACGAAAGTTGTTTGTAATGTCATTTAGAGTATTGTTTCTCTTGGAATCATTTTCATATGGTGAAAATTGTAGGAGATAGGGTCTAGGGAGACCCAGTTTTGATCAGATGAGTCCATCTGGCCAACCACCATCAACCAACTTGCTAACTTCCAATTATCTTGACTTTCTTGGCTCATGGTAGATCATATATGCATAAGATGATAAATTTTTAAGTGCCCCTTAATAAATTTGATCAATATAACATGTAGAGAACATTGGGACTCATATATGATGCTCAACTTTATAAGAGTAGAATTTTTTTGGATAAAAGCTCAACTTTATTTCATAGAATGGTAGTCTATAAATGACAAGACTCCATAGATTTTACAAAGTTGAAAATGGTAATTTACATAGAAAGGGGTTACATTGAATACAAAGGATCCTTAATCCCTCTACCAACTCTTGATATCCACTGTGCTCTTGACCGCTACTGCGGTGATGAATCGATGTCAACCCTTGTGCTCAAACAAGTCTTCAAAATCACTGAAGATCAGCAGAATGCAGTTACTTGCCATAATCCCTAACTTTTGCATAAGTTGCCCCAAGGTTGGGTACTCAACTTATCGGGAAATTCTTTCTGTTTTATGTCTCTAATTTTTGCCTGGATCGCCCTTTCTCCCTTTCGGGTTTTCAACTTAGCGAGTTGCTCTTTTCTTGTTAGGCGAAGTATTTCTTGACTGCATCTGCATTCAAAAGACGAGTGAACTTTCACCATCCATTGTTGTAAGAATCAATGTGCCGCCTGAAAAGGCTCTCTTAACAGCATATGGGCCTTCATAATTAGGAGTCCATTTTCCTTTAGGATCTGGTTTGAACGATAAAATCTTCTTGAGCACAAGGTCATCTTCTCTGATACACGAGGTCTGACCTTCTTATCAAAAGCTTTCTTGATCCTTTGTTGATATAATTGACCATGATACATGGAAATTAATCTCTTTTCTTCTATCAAATTCAGCTGATCAAACCTTGTCTGACACCATTCAGCCTCAGTCAACTTGGCTTCCATAAGCACACACAATGTAGGAATCTCAACCTCTACGGGGAGCACTGCTTCCATACCATATACAAGAGAGAGAGGAGTTGCCCCTGTTGAAGTGTGGATGGATGTACGATACCCATACAAAGCAAAAGGGAGCATCTCATACCGATCCTTATACGTGACAACCATTTTCTGAATAATCTTCTTAATGTTCTTGTTGGCAGCTTCAACAACCCCATTCATCTTAGGTCTGTACGGAGAAGAATTATGACGTGCAATCTTGAAGTCTTTGCAAAGAGCTTCCACCATATTACTATTCAAGTTCGATCCATTGTCAGTAATGATCTTACTTGGCACATCATAACAGCATATGATCTGATTCATGATAAACCTTACAATAACTTGCTTGGTTACATTTGCATACGATGCCGCTTCAACCCATTTGGTGAAGTAATCAATTGCCACCAAAATGAAACGATGTCCATTTGAAGCTTTGGGCTCAATCATCCCAATCATATCAATCCCCCACATGGAGAATGGCCATGGGGAAGAGATAACATTCAATATTGTCGGAGGAACATGAATCTTATCAGCATAAATTTGACACTTGTGGCATTTCTTCACAAATTTGCAACAGTCAGATTCCACAGTCAGCCAATAGTAACCAGCTCGCAACATCTTCCTTTCCATCGCATGTCCATTGGAATGAGTACCAAAGGAACCTTCACGCACTTCGGTCATCAACAAGTCTGCTTCGTGTCTATCCACGCATCTGAGCAAAACCATGTCGAAGTTTCTCTTGTACAGTATATCACCATTCAAGTAGAAATTACCGGCTAATCTTCTCAAAGTCTTCTTATATTTCAAAGATGCCCCAGGCGGGTAGATCTGACTTTGGAGGAAACATTTGATGTCATAATACCACGGCTTCTCGTCTTTGATCTCTTCAACAACAAACACATGAGCTGGCCTATCAAGACGCATCACAGATAAATTGGGAACTTCATCCCAATACTTCACTACAATAATTGACGCCAACGTTGCAAGAGCATCTGCCATCCGGTTCTCATCTCGAGGGATATGATGAAATTCAAACTTTGTAAAGAAAGTTGAAATCCTTCTCGCATAATCTCTATGTGGTACTAAACCGGGTTGAGTTGTCTCTCATTCTCCTTTGATTTGATTCACAACCAAAGTCGAATCACCGAAGACATCCAAATACCTAATTCTGAGATTCGAGGCCTCTTCAAGCCCCATAATGCAAGCTTCATACTCTGCCATGTTGTTTGTACATATGAAAGTTAATCTAGCTGTAAATGGCAGATGTGTGCCTTTAGGAGTAATAATCATTGCCCCAATGCCATTTCCATATTGATTAACGGCTCCATCAAATACCATGCCCCAATGGGAACCAGGTTCTGGCCCTTCTTCAAGCAATGGTTCATCACAATCTTTCATTTTCATGTACAAAATCTCTATATCAGGGAAATCATACTGCACTGACTGGTAATCTTCAATTGGTTGGTGAGCCAAATGGTCAGCCAAGATAATACATTTGATCGCTTTTTGAGATTGGTATTCGATATCATACTCTGATAACAAAATCTGCCAACGGGAAATTCTCCCAGTAAAAGCAGGCTTCTCGAAAATATATTTGATTATATCCATTTTGGATATCAACCAAGTGGTATGATTGAACATATTCTGGCGCAGACGCTTAGCAGCCCAAGCCAATGCGCAATAAGTTTTCTCAAGCATAGAATGCCGAGTCTCACAGTCGGTGAACTTCTTACTGAGGTAGTAAATTTCAAATTCTTTCTTTCCAGTCTCATATTGTTGACCAAGAACAGAACCCATACTATCTTAGAGCACAGTCAAATACATGATCAACGGTCTTCCTTCAACAAGTGGAGACAAAATCGGAGCTTCAAGCAAATATTCCTTGATACTGTCAAAAGCTTTCTGGCAGTCTTCGGTCCAATCACAAGACTGATCTTTCCGAAGAAGCTAGAATATAGGTGCACATGTGATAGTCATGTGGGAAATGAATCTGGAAATATAATTCAAGCGACCGAGAAAACCTTTGACTTGCTTCTCAGTTTTGGGCGCAGGCATTTCTTGTATTTCTTTGACCTTGGCAGAATCAACTTCAATACCCTTCTCGCTGGAAATAAAGCCCAACAACTTACCAGAACGAACACCAAAAGTACACTTATGGGGATTCAAGCGGAGTTTATACTTCCTCAAACGCTGGAATAACTTCAACAAATGCTCAACATGTTCCTCTTCATCAATTGATTTAGAAATCATGTCATCGACATATACTTCAATCTCTTTATGCATCATATCATGAAAAAGAGTAGTCATTGCTCTTTGGTAAGTTGCACCAGCATTCTTTAAATCGATAGGCATCACTCTATAACAGAATTTTACCTAGGGTGTAATGAATGTGGTCTTCTCCATATCTTCGGGTGCCATCTTGATCTGATTATATCAGGAAAATCCATTCATAAACGAAAAGACTTTGAATTTAGCAGTATTGTCTACCAACATATCAATGTGCAGCAGAGGGAAATCATCTTTCGGACTGGCTTTATTCAAATCTCTATAATCAACACACATGCGGACTTTTCCATCTTTCTTCGGCACTGGCACAATATTGGCCACCCATTGTGGATACTCAGTGGTTATAAGGAAACCAGCATCAATCTACTTCTACATTTCCTCTTTGATCATTACAGCCATATCAGGATGCGTTCTTCTCAACTTCTGCTTGACTGGCGGGCATTCTGGCTTCAACGGAAATCTATGCTCCACAATCTCAGGATCCAAACCAGGCATGTCTTGATAAGACCAAGCAAACACATATGAATACTCTCGAAGAAGATCAATCAACCCCTTCTTAGCATCTACACACAGTCGAGACCCAATCTTGACTTCCTTCACATCATCTTCGGAACCCAAGTTTACTAGCTCAATCTGCTCTTCAAACGGCTGAATAATCTTTTCATCTTGCTCAAGAAGACGAGATAATTCATCACTCACTTCCATATCACTTTCCTCCTCGGCCTCAAACACAGGGAACTCAAAATTTGGAGAAGGATAAGGATCATTGTATTCAATGGGGTTAGGAACCAACCTGCATAATGATTTGATATTTTGATTTTAGAGAAGGAATTTGTGACCAAATATTATGCATGTGGACAATTATATTGTTTATTTATGTTTTTTGTGATTACCATTTTCAAAATAAAGCAAAAATAAATAAAAATAAACATCAAAGATGTGGATGAATAGAATTAATTTTATTAATGATCAATTTAAAATGCCCAAACAATGTTCACTTCTCCCTTAGGCATAGGATAAGGATTTTAAAATATATAAGTAATTACTTAGATCGATACAAAATAACAGGAATATCAACGACAATCCAATTGTTGAATGTCTTTCCATGCGTTACAAAGTTGGTGCAGTCTTCCTCTTCGCTATCCTCTAGCACAACAACTAAGTGTTGTTCATTGCCATGAATGAACCCTCCGCTACGGAAGCTAAGTTGCATATCTTCAGATCTTGCAATTGATGAGCCTTTTTGGAACCCCAAACCGGTTCTTCCTTTGTTGTCGGAGACCTCTACCATGTGCCCCAATGATCAACAACACCTTCTTCCACAATCTTTTTGGCATCTTTTAACGAGGACATAGGTGCCCCAACTCTCTTCTCAGCAGCAATAGATAAGGCTTGGAATGGGGTTCCAACCTCATCCTCAGCTTCAACATACGAGAAATATGACAAATGGCTAACCAACAACGCCTTCTCTCCTCCAACAATCACAAGCTTGCCATTCTTGACAAATTTCAATTTCTGATGCAGAGTGGAGGTAACAGCCCCTGCCTCATGAATCCATGGCCTTCCCAATAAACAAATGTAGGTCGGGTGGATATCCATTACTTGAAAATTAATCTGAAAATCACTCGGACCTATCTTGACTGGAAGGTCCACTTCACCAATTATTGTTTTGCGTGAACCATCAAAGGCTTTGACGATTACACCGCTATACCTCATAGGCGCTCCTTGGTAAGATAACTTTGACAAAGTCGACTTCGGAAGCACATTGAGTGACGAACCGGTGTCAACAAGCACATTTGATAAAACATCTTCCTTACAGTTCATTGAAATATGCAAACCCGGGTTATGATTTCATCCCTCCTCAGGGAGTTCTTCATCGCAGAAGCTCAAATTATTGCATGAAGTGATGTTAGCCACGATGTCATCAAACTGATCCATAGTAACATCGTGCGTTACATATACTTGTTTAAGAACTCTCTGTAGTGCTTCTCTGTGTGCTTCAGAATTCATCAGCAGAGACAACACTGAGATTTTTGAGGGGGTCTGGAGCAGCTGCTCAACCATATTAGACTCGCTCCTTTTTATCAATCAGAGTACCTCACCATCATCATTGGCTTTCAAGTTGCTGGATTCACCAGACTTATCTTTTGAACAACCAACTGGATCTACATTAGGTACCTCCGCCTTCTTACCAACAATCGTTTCCTCTTTACTTTCTGGGAACACCGACCCAAACACCCGACCACTGCGGGTCACCTTCATTACATCAGCAATGCCCACTACTGAACTAATCGTAGGTAACGAGACCTCTTAACCATTCTTTATCATTGTAGCATTGAACTGGTATGGTACAACATTATCAGATGAATACGTGACTAGGCCCGCTAACCGTATTACCAACGGCGATACTGATCTTTGACTGACATTCTTATTATTACTGCTATCATATTGAATTATCAACCGCTCTTGTTGCTTGAAAACGGGCACTATGACATTGACGTCGTCATCTACATGATGAGATTGAACAATTTGAATCATGCCTTCATCCATCAAATGTTGGATGTCCCTTTTCACCACATCACACCCTTTTGGGTTCATACTAGAAACAACACAACCATCATGGTCATGTTCACAGTCACTCACCAAACAGATATCCTTGTGCATCTGCACCAAGGATCTTCAGATAAATCGGACGTCAAAAACCTTGAATTCTCCAAGACAACTGTCCACCATATTCACTGAAGAGTTCCCATGAGCGGGCAAAGGGTTTGCTTTCACATTTGGCGTGCGGTCCTCAAAGGACACCATACCACTCTTCATAAGCTTTTGAACCTCATACTTCAATGGATAGCAGTTTTCAATATCGTGTCTGGGTGCTCCTTCATGAAAAGCACAACGAAGTTCAGGTATATACCACCAGGGAAGTGGTTCTGGGATCTGCGGTGGGTTCCTCGGTTGAATTAAGTTCGTGAGAACTAGCGAGGGATACAACTCTGCATACGACATAGGAATCGGGTCAAAAGAGACCTTCTTCCTCTCAAAGTTCTGCTGATGATGATCGTTGTTGGTATTGTTATTGTTATAGGTGTTCGTTCTTTGTTGCGTTTGTTGTTGTTGATGTTGATGTTGTTGTTGTTGTATTGGTGTTGCTTGTGATTAGAAAATACCGGAATTACTGATGACACTTCGTGATGATGATGTTGACGGGGTGGTGGATTTCTTCTGATCTGAGGCCTCCTCTGCCTCCCACTGATTACTACGTTGGTCTCACTATCCTTCTTCTTACCAAAGTTGCTACCATATCTCTTGCTTGTTGACGCCTCATCTCTTGACAACCGTCCCTCACGGACTCCTTCCTCAAGTCTCATCCCCATATATACCACTTTGGTAAAATCACTGGGGGCACTAGCGATCATGCGTTCATAATAAAATGAACTCAGGGTTTTCAAGAAGATCTTTGTCATTTCTTTCTCCTCCAAAGGAGGAGTGATCTGGGCAGCCAACTCCCTCCATCTTTGCGCGTACTCTTTAAATGTCTCTTTGTCCTTCTTAGACATAGACCTCAACTGGTCTCTATCCGGCGCCATGTTTAAATTATACTTGTATTGCTTCACAAAAGCCTCTCCCAAGTCATTGAAAGTGTGAATGCTTGCACTATCCAACCCCATGTACCAACGGAGTGCAACACCAGTTAGGCTATCTTAGAAGTATTGAATAAGCAATTGATTATTGTCGGTCTGAGTGGACATCTTGCGGGCATACATCACAAGATGACTGAGAGGACAAGAGTTCCCCTTATACTTTTCAAAGTCAGGCACTTTGAACTTCATCGGGATCTTGACATTGGGCACTAAACACAACTCAACAACACTCTTCCCAAACAGATCTTTACCTCTCAGCGTTTTCAATTCCTTGTGTAGCTCAAGAAATTGATCCTTCATCTCGTCCATCTTCTCATAAACATTCGGACCTTCAGACGGCTTGGAATGATAGATGGTATCCTCTACGCGAGGCAAAGTGTGCACAACGGGAGGTAGCACGGACATGACCAGGCTAGATGCCGACATGGAAGCAAATGTAGGCACAAAGCCTTCAGGCACAAAGTTGGGCGGCATTCCCCACGAGAATCTGGCAAGCATATTCGGCGCGAAGTGGGCGGTAGCAGCAGGCATGCTAGAGGTAGTCACCTCTGAAGTAACAGTCCTCGCAGGAGGAGTTGCAGGTGTTGGAGAAGCTTGGTTCTGAGCAGCAAGAACTGACTCCATCATGGCAGTCAGGCGGGTGATCTCGTCCTTCAATTCTCCGTTCTCTTGCTCCAAATGTTCCACGATTTTATGATGATTGGCTCAGGTATTGTACCGGTGAGTCAGCTTGGCGAGCGCGTCTTCCAACTCCTCTACATCTTGGTCAGGGAGAGTTAATGGCTCAACCACAATCATAGACATAGGTCTTTCACAAGGATAAGGCATCTTCAACTCCATAGCTCTCTTCTTCACCCAAAGTGTGTAAGCTTCCAAAGCAACACAATTGCGCGGACCAAGCTCGGATCTTCCTTTCCTATGCACATTATGCCAAGCATGCACAATCTTCTGCTTCAAATGTTGGGAATCTTTACCCTTTTGATAGAAAAGACCTTCTAACGACATGTTATTAGGTTTGTCTCTCAAGGGGAACCAAAGTTGACGACGAGCCAAAGCAGGGTTGTAGTTAATTCCCCCTTGTGTACAAATGAGAGGCACATTAGAGAATTCACCATAACTATCAATAATCTCCAAACTGCTTAAAGACGGATCATACCAAACTATATCATCATTAATGATAGACATAAGTCTCTGAGACCACCTTAGACATTGTTTGTTCTCCACAAAAGCAGGTGTCTGAGGCAAGTGCAAAATAAACCACTTGTACAGAAGAGGAATGCAACAGACAATCATTCCACCACCCTTAGAATTCCTTAGATTCAAAGAGAAATACATACCACCCAACAAAGTAGGCATAGGATTCCCAATCAAGAAAAGTGTAATGGTGTTTACATCAACAAAACCTTCAATGTTAGGGAACAAAGATAATCCATAGATGAGCAACACAAAGATAGCTTCAAAAGCGTCCATACTACCAGCTTGAGCAAAGGTAGTAGCTTCCTTGATGAGGAAAACAAATGGAAACCCAAATAACCCTCATTTCTTCACCCAATGAGCCTTTATCTCAGACTTCTTCAAGTGAAGAGCTTCAACAATAATGGTAGATCGGGGAATCTCCTCCAATCCACTAAAAGAATTCTACTAGAAATAGGTATCCCAAAAGATGAGAATACTCCTTCAATGTAGGCACAAGCTTAAAATCTGGGAAAGTGAAACAATGATAGAGAGGATCATAGAACTGCACTAGTACACTCAAAAGTCCTTCAACCACATCAGCAGACAAAATAGACATAAGCTTCTCATGACGTTGTTTGAAGTCTAAGAGATCAAATACAAAAGATGCAAGCTTCCTTAACTCTTTCAAGTCGGGACATATGAAACTGTACTTCTTATTGTTCCTTCGTCCATAATCCATGGTCTGAAAATATTTGCAAATGACACCTTAGTTCCTTGAAATTTTCGTGTGATAAATGTTATGATGTGCATGAATGCATGAATGCAACAATCACAAATAAGGGATCACACACAAGGCAAACAAAGGTCAAGGGATGAATCAAGTCATTGTCAAGATCAATCATTCATTTTGGTGGATTATGGCTTTCACATTATCAACATCCAAGTTCCATTGATATTGACAAGACTTGATTGGATCAACCAAGAATCAAGGGTTTGTTGCAAGTCACGAGCATGGAGTCTGGGTAAGAACCATCCCATAAAAGTGAACTAAGGATAAAAACCTGTAGATCATGTTCTAAAAATTTCCCAGAGTCTTAATTCCATCTATCATATATTAAAGGTTAAGATGACTGACTCATCGGCCCATAATATTCTCAAGAGAAACTCGTCTGAGTGTAGTATCGCGTAACAACTGTTATCAACTCTACACTTGAATAGCTTCCGCACTACGTCCTAAATAGGACAAGATGGGTTAAATGTTGTAAGGTCCTCAACTTCTCAGACCCAATTATAGATAGTAATTCCTAACCATAAATACTTGTGTGACATTTCCAAATCTAAAGGAGTCTCCACTGAGCTGATGGATCTCAAGCCAACTTGTTAAGGACTACTCCACACAAGTCGAACATGACTATACCATCCTCCTATCTTAATTGCACTCAAGTTCGGGTTAGAACTTATCTCACCACTCAGAGATCACCAAGCACAACAAGCGGATTATATCACACATAGATATATACAAATATCACATATATACAAATATATTCACATAAAAAGTAGGCTAAACCCACTGGAGACTACTCCCTAGCAAAGTCTCCACTTAATTTCTCTAGCGGGAAATTCATGATCATCAAGCTATTGATAAGCTAGAGATCAAATAACAAGAGTCGCCACCGCGCATTTATTATTTCCAAGGGAAAAAGGAAAAAGTACGAACAAAACCCAAAAGTAAGAAGTTTTCAAATCAAAACTAATAAAAAGTCAGATATCATAGGTAAGGGGGTTGGTTACACAGAGGGAAGGTGTTAGCACCCAAAGTGTCCTAGGTACTCCTAGGGAGCCCTTTTTGTATGCATATGTATTTGGTATAAAGTGATGTTTACAAACAAATAAAATGGGGGATGAGGAAAGAATTCATTAATTATATTTTTGTGTTTGACAAGTCCTTCAACATAAAAATGAGGGATCAAAACCTCGTAGTTTGTGATACAAATTTCAAAGTGGATGCATTACTTTTAACAAAAATTAAGTTTGAAAGGCACAAAGGCCTAAAATGGTTTGAATGAGTTAGTTCTTATTGGCTTTTTTTGAAAGTTTAAGTCAAGTATAGTGAAGTTTATTTACAAGTTTGATTTAAGAAAAGAAGTTTAAAAATGCAATGGCATAAGGCCAAAGTTTCTATCTTTTTTGCAAAAGTGGTCAAAGTTAAGAACAAAAGTAGTTCACACAAAGAAGATTTTTACAAAATGAAGGGAGAGATTTTGAAATTAAAGAAATGGGGAGAAGATGAAGAGACTATCCTATGCATAAAATTAAAAGTTTAGAGTTGAAAAGATTTGACCAAATGGGTAGCAATTCAATAGACAAGAATGTCAATAAAAACCCAGAATTCCCTTGGACTTTTAGAATCAAGCAACACACAAATGCACAATTATATTATCTTGAAGAGCAAATAAAGATGGCCACATCCAAGCTTATCCCTTCCATGATCTTCTCCAAAATAGCCCATGTAACAGATGAATTCCACAAGTCACAGGTTCAAAATAACAGCTTCACAATGATCATGTTGCAGATGAACTTACAGAGGTCTTCAAAGATGTATATGATGAATCTCAAATTGCAAGCTCTTAGTTTCTCAACAAGTTGGCATTGGCCAAGTTCTTTAGCATAGGAAGGTTGCCTAGATTCTAAGTCCATTTGTCCAAGATCAAGCCAACAGTCCACTCAAAAGTTTTTTTAGGGTTTTTGTTATTATTATGTACATTAATGGTCAATGACCACACAAACAAGCAAAGTATACACCAACAAAATATATCACACAATATGGTGCAAATGGACAAAGTGAAAATTGCGTTAACATAAACAATTAGAATGATATGAACAATGTCAAATGAAATAGAGTGCTGAAAGTAAATTTAATTAAAATAAAGGCTTGAAATTAAAAGTTAGTAGTTAATTGGTTAGAAGTTAGTATTGTTTTGCTTTTGCTTTTTCATTTCAAGATATTCTTTGGAGAACACTCAACCCACTTATCACAAGCATGAATCCTTGAACCAAAACATCTTCCAAAGGAAGGAAAGAAGGCCAAGTTTCCACACAATACCATGAAAGAGGGGAGACTTACAATCTCACTAACAAGAATGCTTATGCCTTTTATGTCACAAATTTAGCGATATGTTAAGCAATCGTAATTGGACTTATGTAGAAGTCATAACTATTTGAGGTCGGGCAATAGAATTTTGGTGTTAATGCATGTTAGAGACATAATATGATGGACTACGCTCATGAAACATACCACACACAAAAAGAATATGCAAAAGGTGTGGCCTAATCTCATCCATACTCATGTTAATTTTCAATCAACTAGCATTAGGACTTTGAGATGTCATAGGCCAAATGGAATGAATGAATGAAGAAAGGGAATAAGATGAAGGGGGAGGGGAATGGATCAAAACACAAATTGGTCAAAGGAGGACTTTTACCAAATTAATATCATTCATTCATTTTGGGAGATGGAATGTATATTCCATCAATCCCCTAAATCCAATGATATTAATTTGACAAAGTCAAATCAACCTTGACCAAGGCCCAACAATAAGATTCAAACATAAACAAGTCATCACAATTGGTCAACAAATTTATTTGACATTTATTCAAATTAAAAATACTAAAATAGTGCATTTAAATTAAATATGGTTTGTCCAATTCCTAAAATCTCATCAAAACACCAAAGAAATGACCATGAGATTTATCATAGGTCAAACAAGGTCAAAGGACCTGGGAGAAAAAATTTCATAATTTTTGGACATTTAAAAATATTTTTAAACAATTAAAAATAAATGCAAAATCAATTAATTCATGAAAAATATTAATAATGATCCAAAAAATAATTTTAATTTATAATTGAAAGAGAAATTTTTTTGAATTTTTTTGGTGAAAGTCCCATATTTTTTTATCAATATTGAATTTAATATGAATTATTGAAAATAATGCAATTAAAATGAAAATTAAAATATCAGAAAAAACGTGGACCACATGATCTCCCTCATTAATTGAGGTGGCAGATCAAGTGGCCAGAAACACGCTATCCACGATGGACATGAGTCAGTGCATCATAACATTGGTATTTAAAAGGGACGATCGTGATTAAAACAAATGAGATGGATCATATGGCTATGAGAGATGCCATT
Source organism: Lathyrus oleraceus (assembly GCF_024323335.1). Taxonomy (NCBI): domain Eukaryota; kingdom Viridiplantae; phylum Streptophyta; class Magnoliopsida; order Fabales; family Fabaceae; genus Lathyrus; species Lathyrus oleraceus. The sequence continues at coordinate 309,789,286 of NC_066581.1, forward strand.
AGAGATATTGACTAAATCCAAGGTAAACCATACAAGTCGAGTCGCCACCGCACTTCTATTTATCCAAAGGAATGGTTAGAAAGCGAACAAAAACCTAAACATTTTATCGAATCAAAAACTAGTAAAAATGTCAGAGATCTGGGTAAGGGGGTTGGTTATGCAATGGGAAGGTTTTAAGCACCCAAAACATCATAGGTACTCCTAGGGAGCCCTTTTCACATTGGTTGTAAGGTTGGTATTTTGTGAAAATTTGTTTGTGCAAACATGATTGAAGAGATGAGAAGAGAATATACAAGTTTATTTACATTTTTGTGTTTGGATGGATAAATCCATTGCCTACGTACCATCTTAAAAAAGATTAGGATCAAAACCTCGTAGTTCGGGGTAAAAATCTCAAAAGATGAATTGGTGAATTGATTGGTCCAAAAGCCTTAAGGTCTTTTGTTATCCAAGGGAGAAAACTCAACCCAAAACCACAAATCCACCATGTGAGGATAGCTTCAACATGCTAGTGAGGGGTTAACCCTATAATAAGCATGGAAGACTTATTGTCCATCACTAAGGATGTAGGTGAGTATTACATCTACCTTAAGGATAACTCAAACCTAATATCTAAAGGTTATGAAAAGTTTTGATTAAGAAAGTGTCCATTGAAACCACAAAAAGACATTTGAATGGGTTATATTTACCAATGAAAAGTATTTATAAAATATGGTCAAAGTGGATTTAAAGATTCAATTCAAAATAAGTGTTATGGAAAGGAAGTTTGAAAATCAAAAGCATAAGGCTTAGGTTTCTAATGTTGAAAACAAGTGTTAAATGTTTGCACAAAATTTTTGGCTTGGGTTAGAGTGGAGGGAAGAAGAAGAATGACTAAAGTCCTAATCATACAAGAGATAAAGGAAAAGAGAACAAGACCACAAATGGAGTTCCTCTCTTGAGATCATACTGATGATCCAAGTAGCTCCCATCCTTTGGAATATGCAAGTAAAATAATAGTAAGCTCAAGCAATCAAAAATCAATTTAGCTCTTGGAAAGTTCCTCAATGGCTCTTAGATCTCTCTCTCTTGCAAGCTCATGGCAATGGTTCCTCACTTAGGCTCAATGTTGGAATACCTAGCACAAGAACACACACATTAAAAAGTTCCATAATGCAATCAAAGAATGGACAAGAGGGAGTTTTAGAGATTGGTCCTTTCAAAGTCCTCTTTAACATTTGTAGCATTCTAAAGCCCCAATGCCTAGTTGCTCTTTGACTTTCATAGCATTCTAAAGGCCCAATGCCTAGTTGCTCTTTGACTCCAAATTTGCATAGGGAAAGTCCTAAAGTCTAAGTCCATTTGTCCATTTCTTTTCATTTGGTCAACAACAATCAAAACAAAACACAAGCACAATAGTATATACACAATTATGTGCTCAAGTGAGCAAAAGGCAAATTGCATTAACATAAACATGTGCTCCAATGAGCAAATGAAAAAGCAAATGAATAATATGTACAAGAATAGTAAATTGCATAAATGTAAAGTGCAAAAGGTAAATGTTAATGGTTAATGGTTAGTAGTTAGTGTGCCATAAGGCAAATTTAGCGCTATGTTAAGCAATCATAATTGGACTTATGTAGAAGTCACAACTATCTGAGGTCGGTCATTAATAATGTAGGCAACAACACAAGTTAGAAGTCTAGATTAGTGAACCAAGTTCCAACTACTTGCCATGCCAAAAAGAAGAAGAGAAATGATCTTGTATTGGTTTAAGTTCTTTGCATGATTTAGGAGGCAATCTATCCTTAATGCAAAGCCATTCACTTGATCAATTGATTAAGATGAATTAGATTTGAATCAAGGAAGATTAAACCTCCCTAATCAATGCTAACTTATCAACCTTTAACTCATTGATCCAAAAGAAAAGAAGAAGAAGAAGAAGAAGAAGATGGATAATGGAAATGGAGAGAATAAAGTGCATTAAATGAAATGGAATATACCAATTAACAAGTGTTAACCAATGACATTGAGGATCATGGTCAAACTATCAAAAACAGAAGTGGGATGAAGATTGGAAGTCAAGAAATGAACAAAATATTTTTGGCATTTTTAATATTTGAAAATAAACTTGAATTAAAATATTAAAGAAAGGTCAAACTTCAAAATCACTTCAAATCAACTTTGAAAGGTCCAAGTGATTTATCCCAAGTTCAACAAGGTCAAACAAAGTTTGACAAAAAATTTCAGCATTTTTAAAAGTCAGAAACTATTTTTAATCAATTAAAAATGAATAAAAATAACCTAGTTGAACTAAAATCTCAAATAAATCTCAAATCAATTAAAAAATTGATGAGAATATTTTTCATAGATCCATCATCATTCAAATAGGTTGAGAAAATATTTTTGTATTTTTTGAATATCCAAAACTATTTAAAATAAATTAAAAATAACCAGAAAAGAGAAAATTCACAAAAAAATATCAAATTATAAAATAAAAAATATTAAAAATCATTTTTAGAAACTAGAATTAAAAAGAGAAATAATGCAATTGGTCACATATTTTTTGGGATTAAAATGAGAGAGTTGTGAATTTTTGAAGTTAAATGAAATAAAAGAAATAAAATCAGAAATTGGAAAATAGCAAAAATCAGGGAGCGTTGGATGAATTCATTAATTGACGTGGCAACATCCAATGGATCAGGAGCGCGCGCGTACCATAGTCATTAGTCAACTGAGAAACATGTTGAATTAAAAAAAGTCATAGCATTCAAGCGTGGAGATTAGATCTGGAGATTGCATCCAAAGGCTCACATTCAATCTGGCAATGAGACGGTGGCCAGCGCCTCCGTCTTCTCCGGTGAACTTCGGCGAAGGCCAAAAAATGCAGAGATGCAAATGTTCATCAAAATGGACGATCCAGGCACCGTTCGAAAGAGGAAGTGATGTACATCACTCCTATACCACTTACTTCCACTCTAGATTCCTATTAAGAGAGAAATTAGAGATGGAAGCTTGATGGTGTTCATCATGAACTTGCTCGATTTCAAAAATTTAACATACAACAATGATGCCTCTATAGGGAGGACTTCAGACAACACAATATCAAGTTCAATAGATCAAAGAACAAAGAGATTCAAAGCAAAAACCAGTTGATCCACACCTTTGAATTGTGAAGCTTTGAGTCCCTTTCGTTGGTTCCTTTTGCAAAACAGAACTTCAATGGATCAAATGATGAAGGTTTAGGAACTTTAGATCTGGAAATTCAACCAAATGCAATTGAATTTCAGATCTGAATTTTTGAAGAGAAATGAACTTAGTTCCTTTGGTATGGTTGGGGATTCACTCTTGCAGCATTTCAGGCGCCCTTAGGTTAGTTAATTATGAAGCATAACACATGTATTTATAGCTGGGAATGGCTGAGTGCATGAGTTTACTCGTGTGCATGGCAAATGGATTTTCCTTGCATGGGCTTGTGTGATCATGTGGAAGCCCCAATGAAGACTGGAATGACCTGTTGAGCTCATGTGAATTGCAAATGGACATGTACAAGAAGTGTAAATAGCTCATGCATGGCAATTTAAATTGAATTTCACAAAATGCACTTAATCTTCATGCCTTCGAAAATAATGCTTCCAAACTCCAAATGCTACCTCATGAGTAATGGTTAGAAAGCTTATTGCATAAGGAACAAATGATATGTTGAACAAAATTTTAATTGGGCCTTGTAAATTAGTGAATTTTGAATTTAAAGTGTTAGGTGCAAAACATGCATAAGTGAAGTTTCCAAATTTGGCCAATGTTCAAGCCCTTCTGTTTCAGTGATTAAAGCTCCAAATGATACAATCTTCAACATGAACGTTGTAGATCTTTTCAAGACAATTAATTTGGACTTAAATTTTGCATCATTTGGATTTTTGATAAAGAAGTTATGGGCACTTGAAGTTGGACTTTTTTCCATTTTAATGCATTTGGCCCAAAGTGACCTATAATGCTTTGCATTATCACATGTATTTATTTTGAGATTTTGAAATTTTGCTCAACATAACATTTGAAGTAGACACAATAAAATTGCCAATGAATTTGGTTCCACCTCAAAATCATAAAAAATGAATGAGTTATGTTCTTGGGAAGTTGACCTAAAATTAGGGTTTCAGTCAAAATGACCTATAATGTCTTGGAATGGATGATGATCTTCCAAGCTTCAAATCTAATGTTGATGAACATGAAAGTTGTTCATATTGTCCTTAAGAACATGTTTTCTCTTGGGATCATCTCCATTGGACCAACACATAAAAAGTTAGGTCTCAGTGCATTTCAAAATAGTCAGATGAATTGACTGATCAACTTCTCAAGTCCATGCCTCACATCTTGGTGAATTGATGATTGAGGATACTCAAATAAGTTCAAATATGAATGGAATAATGAATTAAAGAAATTCCACTGATTTTATTTGACCATGGGCTGAGGTTGCTTCATGAGCAAGGCACACTTGGTACACAGATGAATTAGGGCTCCTTGGGACACAAACCTCAAACCCTTTGATTTGCTTTGATCAAAATGATTAATTGAGATACTAGGGAGGAATATTTGATGGATGAGAGCTTTGGGAACCATTGCCATGCTTGCCTTCATCTTCTCTTGGCCAGATCTTTGCACAAAGGATCACCTATAAGCTTTTAGATCTTGTGACTGCTCAAGCTACAAACAAAAGATGTTAGTGACATATTTTTGTGCTTTTGGTTAGTAAACAAAATGAGAAAAGAAATAATATACAATTCAAGCATGCTTGGTGATCTCAAACCACTCACAAGAGGTACCACCCAAAGGCAAAGGGAACCCAGATGCTTATGATCCTTGAGGCTTTGCAAATGCAATGTTATGATGCCATGAGGGATCTTAGGGCCAAAATTGGAGTCTTACAGATGCCCCTATTTAAGGTCATTCTAGCCGGAGAAGTGAAGGTTAAAATCTTCGTCTCGACGAGGTAGAATGGGCTTAAATAATAACAAAGAGACGAATTTTGGTCCCTAAGAGACCTCATGATGCAGATGTATGTATGCAAACGGTAACACTCTATGGGGATATGTGTCCACAAAGAAAGAAATCAGGAATAATTGAAAATCCACTGGAGTAACACACTCATAAATGGGACAGAGACTCTAGGGAATTTACTGGGGAGTAAAGGGATAAAAATGCATGATTAGGTCACGACTTGAAACTTGCTGATAGACACGAAGGGAATCCATGAAATAAATCAATGGAAAAACTCGAGCTGACTCAGAGATGCACGTATTGGGGAATATACCAATATAACAAAAATTATCTGTAACGGATACTTCGGATAAAAATCCAGACTCAGACTGGGAGAATCCACTAAGGGACCTTGCTAGGGAAACAACCGAACAAGACTCCTCTAGGGAAGCAACGAGATGAGGTATTATCGGTTACTGGGTAATAAGCTCAAAGAGACATGTGATCTGAACACCGACATAAGGGTGAGAGAACAACATGCTCGGGAAGAATGAATATCTAAGACCGGTATAAAGGTGAGAGATATCAAATATCCGAAATCATCTAAGGATGACCTAGAAAGGTATACTTCAGCTCAAGAAAATCCGACTCCGCAAGAGACAAAAAGTCATAATAGGGAGCAGGGAGGAAGGAACACCAGAGATACCGGTTACTGGGCATATAATAGGTGACCAACCAAAGCGTGAATTGGGAAATATTACCAAGACACTCATCATCCAAAAGAGGGCTAAAAGCAAACTCAATTATAGGATGGACATTCGATTCCATAAAAGGGATACGAACCTTATTCGACTGGGGAAAAGCAAAAGACTTCGACCAAAGAGTGCATGAGATATACTATCTATTACCTTCAGAACGTAGATAACATACTCGAATGGAAGTTTATCCATAATCGGCTACTGGGTTAATAAAGGATAAATCGACCGAAAAGCAAGGGCATCGGGATACCGAAAACTAGGTATATAGTGATGACCAGTCCAGGGGGAGCAACAATCATTACCAACAAAGGGTAAATGAGAGATGACTTACTAGGGATACATTGACAAAGGCAACGATCCAGGAGACATATCACCGGTTACTGGGAGATATGCTCAAAAAGAAAGGGGTGAAGGAATATCAATACCGAATATTGGATAAAGATAACCGTCAAGGAGGGGATTACATCTACTGGATACTGGGTAGAAAACCACGGAAAAGTAACCGTTATCGGTTAGGATGACAGAAAGGTTAACTCTGCCAGGGGATAAAATAGGGTTTACAACTACCGGTATAAGGGTAGAAAACCAAAGAAAATGGGGCTTATAACTACCGGTATGAGGGTAGAAGGCCACAGACTCCGCAGGGGAAAAGATGGATAATTACTGGTTAATGAGAAACTATTCATCTAGACCACAGAGAAGTGCAGGAAGCAGACACAAGAGGCCAATCTAGGATCAAACTAGAGAGACACGATGAAACAAGACTTGTCCCTATGAGGATATAACTCAAAGGGGAATTCCATCCCAATATATGTGTTGGGAGGGAACATAAACAACTATCATCCACGAGGATATAACTTGGTGGGGACTATGAAGGAAAGGATAAACACTTTCTGCTTATGGGGCTGACTCTATATGGAGAGATCAATCACCAACATCTGCTTGGGGAAACATAATACCCTCAAACAAGGGATAACAACCAAAGATATATGGAAAATAATGCGACATGAGTATTTGAATGTTATCACTATGCATATATGCATGGTTTATGTATGATGAATGCTGACAAACAGACATTTCTAACACAAACAAGTCCAACGAACAATACACAACGTTCAATACTACATCTCAAGAGAGAAATCCAGGACAACAAAGATCTCTGCAGGGGAATGAGCATCATTCGTTCTAGTTGAAAATATGATCATGGCGACTTCACTGGAGAAACTATCAAAGGGGATGATGGATCCTCGTGGGGATAAAAACATCAACCAGAAGCTTCCAAGGGTCAACCAAATATTATCCCTACCCAGGGTCTCATCTGCTGAGGAGGAAAGGGAGATGCATATCTTCTGCTCGGGAGAGGAAACTGCAAAAAGGTTTCGGAGGAAGAGGATACAAACATGCCAGGAATATGAACAAATGTCTTACCCTGTCGAGAATCTTACCATCTTTGGGAGAGCACTGAGGACATCCCCAGTATCCCTTCATCATTGTGAATGTTCACTTTGCTTAAAAAAAATTATGAAAACTTCAAACAATGATATTTCTCAATTAAAACATGCAAAACATTTGTTGAATAGAAACAAATAAGAGTGTAAATAATTGGATAAAGGCTCAAAATTTATTTGACGGAATGGTAGTCTGCAAATGGCAAGACTCCATAGATCTTTACAAATTTGAAATTGGTGATATATATTGGAAAGGGCTACATTGAACATAATGACCATTTCTCCACCAATTCTGAATCCGATGTATTTGAAGCTTTGGTTGATGATGACTGAGCGGGAATCTCTGACGGATGACAGTTTGTAGAACAAATTCTTGTCAGGGTGCAGTTACTTGCCAAATCCCTATTTTTTGCCTAGATTTCCCCAGGGTGAGGTACTCAATCTAGCAGGATACATATATTCAAATTTTTTATGTCTCTAATTTTTGCCTGGATCGCCCTTTCGGGTTTTCAATCCACCGAGACGCTCATTTTTGCCTAAGCCGCCCTTTTGGGTTTTCAACTTAGCGAGCTATTTTTTGTTTTTTTTTTGTTTTTTTAGGCGAAGTATTTCTTGACTGCATCTGAATTCACAGGACGAGTGAAATCCTCCCCATCCATAGTTGTAAGTATCAATGCACCGCCTGAAAAGGTTCTCTTAACAACATATGGACCTTCATAGTTTGGAGTCCACTTGCCCCTGGAATCGGGAGCGAAAGACAAGATTTTCTTGAGCACGAGGTCACCTTCTCGGAATACACGAGGCTTGAACTTCTTATCAAAGGCTTTCTTCATCCTTTGTTGATATAACTGACCATGGCACATGGAAGTCAATCTCTTCTCTTCTATCAAATTCAGCTGGTCATAGCGACTCTGAACCCATTCAGCATCAGTCAACTTGGCTTCCATCAAAGCTCTCATTGATGGGATCTCCACCTCTACTGGGAGCACAGCCTTCATGCCGTAAACAAGAGAAAAAGGGGTTGCCCCTGTTGTAGTGCGAACAAATGTACGATATCCATGTAAAGCAAATGGCAGCATCTCATGCCAATCTTTGTACGTAACAACCATCTTCTGTATAATTTTCTTGATATTCTTATTAGCAGCTTCAACAGCCCCATTCATATTGGGTCTGTAAGGAGAAGAATTATGATGCGCAATCTTGGACTCACTACACAACTCTTTCATCATTTTGTTGTTCAAGTTTGATCCATTATCAGTAATGATCTTATTTGGCATACCATACCGGCATATGAGTTGATTCTTGATAAATTTCACGACCACCTGCCTAGTTACGTTTGCATATGATGCCGCTTCAACCCATTTGGTGAAGTAATCAATTGCTACGAGAATGAATATGTGACCATTGGACGCTTTCGGTTCTATCATACCAATCATGTCGATTCCCCACATGGAGAAAGGCCATGGTGATGAAATCACATTCAGAAGTGTCGGGGGAATATGAATCTTATCCGCGTAAATCTGACATTTGTGGCATTTCTTCACATATTTGCAGCAGTTAGACTCCATTGTCAGCCAATAGTAGCCTGCTCTTAACATCTTTTTAGCCATGGCATGTCCATTGGAATGAGTATTAAATGAACCCTCATGGACCTCAGTCATTAACAGGTCTGCTTCATGTCTATCCACGCATCTGAGCAGCACCATGTCAAAAATTCTCTTATAAAGCACATCACCATTGAGGTAGAAACTTCCTGACAATCTCCTCAAAGTCTTCCTATCTTTCACAGATGCCCCAGGCGGGTAAATCTGGCTCTAAAGTAAACACTTGATATCATAATACCACGGCTTATCATCTTTCACTTCTTCAACTACAAATACATGAGCTGGTCTATCCAAGCGCATCACAGTGATATTGGGGACTTCATTTCAAAGTCTGACTACAATCATCGAAGCAAGTGTAGCAAGAGCATCTGCCATCCAATTCTCATCTCGAGGAATATGATGGAAGTCAACCTCAGTAAAGAACGTTGAAAACCTCCTCGCATAATCCCTATATGGAATGAGGCCAGAATGATTCGTTTCCCATTCACCCTTAATCTGATTAACAACGAGGGCCGAATCACCATAGACGTCAAGATGCTTGATCCTAAGATCAATGCACTCCTCCAATCCCATAATACAAGCCTCATACTCAGCCATATTATTCGTGCATTTGAAAGTTAGCCTTACTGTAAAAGGAAAATGTGTGTCCTGAGGAGTAATAATCACTGCCCCAATACCATTTCTGTATTGATTTACAGCGCCATCAAACACCATGCTCCAACGGGAACCAGGCTCTGGCCCTTCATCGAGCGTAGGCTCATCGCAATCTTTCATTTTTAAATACAGAATCTCTTCATTTGGGAAGTCATACTGAACTGACTGATAATCTTCGATCGGCTGATGTGCCAAGTGGTCTGCCAAAATACTACCTTTAATGGCCTTTTGCGCCCGATACTCAATATCATATTCAGATAACAACATCTGCCAACGGGCAATCCTCCCAGTTAAAGTAGGCTTCTCGAAGAGATACTTGATTGGATCCATTTTGGATATCAACCAAGTCGTATGATTCAACATATACTGGCGTAAGCGCTTAGCAGCCCAAGCTAAAGCAGAACATGTCTTCTCAAGCATGGAGTATCGAGACTCGTAGTCTGTAAACTTCTTACTTAAGTAGTAGATGGCATAATCTTTCTTTCCTGATTCGTCCTGCTGACCAAGGAAATAACCCATTGAGTCTTCAAGAACAGTCAGATACATAATCAATGGTCTCCCTTCAACAGGCAGAGATAGAATCGGAGGTTCAGACAAATACTCTTTAATGTTGTCAAAAGCTTTTTAGAAATCCTCGGTCCAATCATGAGACTGATCTTTCCAGAGGAGCTTGAATATTGGTGCACATGTGGCAGTCATGTGGGATATGAATCTGGAAATATAGTTCAAGCGGCCAAGAAAACCTCAGACTTGCTTCTCAGTTTTGGGCGCAGGCATCTCTTGTATTGCCTTGACCTTTGCAGGATCAACCTCAATACCTCTTTCACTAACGATAAAGCCCAAAAGCTTGCCTGAACGGACTCCAAATGTACACTTGTTAGGATTCAGACGAAGCTTGTACTTCCTCAAATGCTGAAAAAGCTTCAACAGGTGCTCTACATGTTCAACTTCCGTTCTTGACTTAGCGATCATATCATCAACATATACCTCGATCTCCTTATGCATCATATCATGAAACAAGGTAGTCATGGCTCGTTGATACGTGGCTCCGGCGTTCTTCAAACCGAAAGGCATCACTCGATAACAGAATGTTCCCCAAGGTGTGATAAATGTTGTCTTCTCCATATCCTCGGGTGCCATTTTGATTTGATTATATCCAGAAAATCCATCCATAAATGAGAAGACCTTGAATTTAGCTGTATTATCTACCAACATATCAATGTGTGGTAGAGGAAAATCATCTTTCGGGCTAGCTTTATTCAAGTCTCTATAGTCCACACACATCCGGACTTTTCCATCTTTCTTAGGCACATGCACAATATTGGCCACCCATTGAGGAAATGTAGAAGTCACCAGAAACCCCGCATCAATTTGCTTTTGAACTTCCTCCTTGATTTTTACTGCCATATCGGGATGAGTTCTTTTGAGCTTCTGCTTCACAGGCAAGCACTCAGGCTTCAAAGGCAGGAAATGTTGCACGATATCTGTATCTAGACCAGGCATGTCTTCATATGACCAGGCAAAGACGTCGACGTACTCTCGTAGCAACTCAATCAAATCCTTCTTAACAGATTCTTCCAGGAGTGCCCCAATCTTTACTTCTCGCACACAATCTTTAAACCCCAAATTGACTGTTTCCAGATTCTCAAGATGCGGCTGAATGATCTTCTCTTCATGCTTAAGTAGAGAGGTAATCTCGTCAGGAATCTCTTCATCATCATCTTCTTCCGCCTCAAATACAGGGAATTCAAAGTTGGGAGATGGTGTTGGATCATTATGTTCAATGGGTTTGATTAACCTGCATAATGATTTTGGATATAAAAGAAACTTTAGAATTCAACCAAGGAAAATCATTATGCAGATGAAAAGATTGGTTTTATTCTTATTTTTAGGGTTTTATGTGATCACCAATTTCATGCAAAAGCAAAAAGGGAAAATAATTGGAGAAACAAACATTTAACATGAATTTATTGAATGAAAACATCATTGTATTTATGTGCCAACAATGTCATCACTTCTCCTTTTGGCATGGGAGAAGGGTTTTTAAACACAATGAACATTACTTTGACTTATGGATAACTGACGGAATTTCCACGGCGACCCAATTATTGCAGACCCCTCCAGGGATGATGAAATTGCCAGAATCCTCTTCATCTTCTTCCAAAATGGCAGCAGCCTCTTCGTCTTGACCAGTGTGGATGAAACCTCCACTCTTGAACAAACCTTGCATGTTGAAGACCCCAGAAGAAAAAGACTATGCCAGCCCGGGACTTGTTGTCTTCCAACTTGATCATTTGCCCCAAACCGGCAGTTGCACCATGCTCAATGGCCAACTTTGCATCTTTGTAGGAAGCAAATGAAGGAGTTCTCTTCTCAACAGGTTCAACAATAAATAAAGCTTGGAACGGAGTTCCAACTTCATCCTCAGCATCTATATAAGAGAAGGAATACAAATGGCTTACCAGGAGAGCCTTTTCTCCCCCTACCACCACCAGCTTCTTATTCTTTACAAATTTCAATTTCTGGTGTAGGGTGGATGTCACGGTGCCAGCCTCGTGAATCCATGGTCTGCCTAGGAGACAGCTATACGATGGGTGAATGTCCATAACCTGAAAGGTAATCTGGAAATCACTTGGTCCGATTTTGACTGGGAGATCAACCTCACCAATCACAGTTTTGCGAGACCCATCGAAAGCCTTCACAACTACTCCACTCTGCCTCATGGGAGGCCCTTGATATGATAATTTCGCGATAGTGGTCTTCGGAAATACATTCAATGATGACCCAGTGTCCACCAACACATTGGACATGGAATCGTCTTTGCAACTCATAGATATGTGTAATGCCAAGTTATGGTCTTTTCCCTCATCGGGGAGATCAGCGTCACAAAAGCTCAAATTGTTACAAGCAGTGATGTTTGCAACAATGCTGTCAAATTGTTCTACCGTGATGTCGTGATCCACATACGCCACATCCAATACCTTCTGCAGAGCCTCTCGGTGTGGTTCTGAATTCAATAGCAATGATAACACAGATATTTTGGATGGCGTTTGTAGAAGCTGATTTACAACGTTGTACTCGCTTCTTTTGATAAGCCTCAACATCTCATCACAATCTTCTCTCGTATTGCCACTCGGGCCAGCAGAAGCAGGAGTTCTCAATGTAGGGGAGGGCTTAGCCACAAGTGCCAGATTCGGAGCGCTCACAGCATTTCCAATTGGGTGTTCAACAAAACCAGTATCAACACTTCCTCGAGCATCAGCTTGAGGCTTCAACGGAGCCGAAAAAACACGACCGCTACGGGTCAAACCGTTGACGTCGGCAATATTAACGACAGAAGAAGAGGGCAGGGATGTAACACCCCGATAAAATATGATAATTATTTAAATTAAGTTAATAGTATATTTATTAATTTAATTAAATAATTGGATTATTATTGGAATATTATTTGGATTTATTATTATTGGAATAATAAAGTTGGAATATATATAAAGAGTTCCATTTGGTAAAAAGGGTTTTTCACGTGAAAACCAGAGAAGCGACAGAAAGTGAGAAAGAGGCAAGGAGGAAGAGCAAGAGAACGAGGGTTGAAGAAGGGAATAGCTTGAAGCTAAAGGATTTGCCGGATTAACTCAGGTAAGGGGGGTTTATCGTCGTTTAATGGGTATTATGGGTTAACATGTAATGGGTAGTAATAAGCCGTTGAATTGACCCTAATTGGGATGATGAGTGCTGAAAAATTGTGATGAATAAGTTATGTTAAAGGTGTAATTGAATCTATAATTGGGTGAGTTGTGATTTTCCGAACGTGTAGCTTTTTACGGAATTGGAATCGGAGGTCCGGAAGTCCTCCAACGGCGGAAAATGCGGAGAATTCTGCATTCTGCTTCGTGTTAGCGCAGGAACAGCTTTCTGTCTTGCGTTAACCGGTTAACCCAGGGTGTTAACCGGTTAACACTGTTATGAGTTGTGAAATATTGTTGTCTGTCTTGCGTTAACCGGTTAACCCAGGGTGTTAACCGGTTAACACTGTTAAAATGTGCCAGGAAGCGTGTTCTGTGTTGCGTTAACCGGTTAACCCAGGGCGTTAACCGGTTAACACTGTTTGAAAAGTAGAAAAACTGATATTTTAAATATTGTGAACAATTGATGATTGGCCTATATTGGTGTATGATATAAGAGGGATCAATTTCCCGTTGTTTTGAGCAGTGTAGGTATTAGTAGAGTGTGTTAATACTGTGATTGATTATGTGGCATGACATAATATGATTCTGTGATAATTGTATTGATGATGTATGATGGTGTGCATAATGTTGTGAATATATCTATTATGTATGCTATTGTGAATGGACTATTTATGGCTTAGAGTGTGAGCATATGTCCATTGTGGATTGTTGATGTTGCATGCTAGGTGATTTAGCGTGCATAGTATGGCCTTTATGGTGGTAGCTAATTCCCATGGTGAGGAATTAGTGATGAGTTATTGTGGATTGTTGTTGATGTTTGCATGCTAGGTGATTTAGTGTGCATAGCATAGCCCTTGGGGTGGTAGCTAATTCCCATGGTGAGGAATTAGTGATGTGAGTCACTAGGTCTCAAATGAGTGGGACTAGTGAGCTTGGTAGCCGTATCTGGATTTGATCGGTGAGGTTGAACTATGTGTTCACAAATAGTCGGTACCACATGCATGGAGTCTCATTGCATAATGTATGTATGGCGTATAATATGAATGGATGTATTCCAATATTATACGTGTGTTTTGTGTTGAGTAGAGTATGATTATGATTTTGAGTTGATGTTGCCGTTGCTGAATGTGTGATCTGATTTGGGTGATGAAATGTGTTAATTTACTTAGAATTACATGATATTTTATAATGCTTATTATATCTATTGAGGAACTCACCCTTACAACTATGTTTCAGGTAACGAGCAGTGATTGAGTAGAAGCTAGTGTTTGAAGCCTAGTGTAGTTCCTTAGTGGGTCATGCTCTGGTAGATGTAACATCGGGACGGGATGTTTTACCTTGATTTCATTTGGTTGTTGAATAATTTTACATGTAATATGTTACATGGTTTGCATGATTGATTAGATCTCTATCCGCTGCGAATTATGCAATGTTTTATTTTGATGAATAAATGAGCATGACAAGTTATTATGGTGAATGGTGTGAAGTGTCAAGTGTGACACCCTTAAATTGCATATCTACTCTGATTTATATTTTGTGTTTAATTAATTATTGGGGTATTTTAGAAGGGTGTTACATTAGTGGTATCAGAGCATAGTCGGTCGAGTCGAGTCGTAATTATTCTGTTTCCCTGTATGTGATAGGTGTTGTGTACTCCTATCAGTACTTATTGTTTTAGCTTGTTGGGTTCTCAGAATAGAGATGGCTGGAAGAGGTAGAGATGATGCTGCGATTGCTGAGGCTCTGGATATGCTAGCTGGAGTACTTGGAGGAAATCCGAATGTGGTGGGACTGGGAGCTGCTCGTCAACTGAGTGAGTTCCAGAAGAACAATCCTCCAATGTTCAAGGGAGCATACGATCCAGATGGTGCTCAGAAGTGGTTGAAGGAGATCGAGAGGATCTTCCGAGTGACTGAGTGTGCCGATAACCAGAAGGTCAGGTTCGGTACGCATATGCTGTCAGAGGAAGCAGATGATTGGTGGGTTGCTGCCCGCACTGAGTTGGAAGCTGCTGGGAATGCTGAGATCACTTGGGCGGTGTTCAGAGAGAGATTCCTGAGGAAGTACTTTCCAGAGGATGTCAGAGGAAAGAAAGAGATAGAGTTCTTGAAATTGAAGCAGGGCAATCAGTCTGTTACTGAGTATGCTGCTAAGTTCAAAGAGCTGTCGAAGTATTACACTCCCTATGATGAGGCTACTGGAGAATTTTCAAAATGTGTGAAGTTTGAGAACGGGTTACGTCCCGAGATCAAGCAGGCTATTGGGTATCAGCAGATCAGAGTGTTTTCTGACTTGGTTGACTGTTGCAGGATTTTTGAACAGGATACCAAGGCCAGAACGGAGAGCTATCAGCAGAGGGTTGATAGGAAAGGCAAGAATCAGAATGATCGTGGGAAGCCGTATGTAGCTGGCAAAGGTTTCCAGAGATAGAGTGGGATGAAGAGACCTAGTGGGGGAGACTCCAGTGCCCCTGCTAAGTGTTACAGATGTGGTCAGGCTGGACATCGTTTCCATGAGTGTACCAGTAATGAGAAGAAGTGTTTCAAGTGTGGCAAAGGTGGTCACTTGGCTGCAGAGTGCCGGTTGAAGACTATGACTTGTTTCAACTGTGGAGAGGTGGGTCATATCAGTCTGCAGTGTCCTAAGCCGAAGAAAGAGAACCAGTCGGGAGGCAAGGTCTTTGCTTTATCGGGTTCTGAGACTTCTGCAGATGATCGTTTGATCCGAGGTACGTGTTATATTAATGGCTTTCCTCTTGTAGCTATTATTGACACAGGTGCGACTCATTCCTTTATATCTTTGGATTGTGCTGTGAAACTTAAATTAGAGATATCTGAGATGCATGGGAGTATGGTGATTGATACTCCTGCGAAGGGTTCAGTGACTACTACTTCAGTTTGTTTAAATTGTCCTTTGAGTATTTTTGGTAGAGACTTTGGGATGGACCTCGTGTGTCTTCCACTAGTGCAGATTGATGTTATCCTGGGTATGAACTGGTTGGTGTTTAACCGAGTTTATATCAACTGTTTTGATAAGACTGTGATCTTTCCTGAGATTGAGGAAGGAAAGAGTTTGTTTCTATCGGCAAGGCAGGTGAATGAGGCAGTAGCAGATGGGGCAGAGTTGTTTATGCTGTTAGCGACTTTGGAGGCTAAAGATAAACTGGTGATTTGCGATCTAGCCGTGGTATGTGATTTTCCTGATGTGTTTCCTGAAGAAGTGAATGAATTACCGCCAGAGCGTGAAGTTGAGTTCTCGATTGATTTAGTACCTGGTACTAGGCCGATATCGATGGCTCCGTACCGTATGTCTGCTGTTGAGTTAACTGAATTGAAGAGTCAGTTGGAAGATTTGTTGGATAAGAAATTTATTCGTCCGAGTGTGTCACCGTGGGGCGCACCAGTGTTATTGGTTAAGAAGAAAGAAGGTACTATGAGGTTGTGTGTGGACTATAGGCAACTGAATAAAGTGACGATCAAGAATCGGTATCCTTTGCCGAGGATTGATGATTTGATGGATCAGTTGGTTGGTGCGAGTGTGTTCAGCAAAATAGATTTGAGATCGGGGTATCATCAGATACGTGTGAAAACTGAGGATATTCAGAAGACTGCTTTCAGAACCAGGTATGGACATTATGAGTATTCTGTAATGCCTTTTGGTGTGACTAATGCGCCTGGGGTATTTATGGAGTATATGAATAGGATTTTCCATCCGTACCTAGACAAGTTTGTTGTGGTGTTTATTGACGATATTTTGGTGTATTCGAAATCTGAAGAAGAGCATGCTGAACATTTGAGAGTGGTTTTAGGAGTTCTACGAGAAAAGAAGTTATTTGCTAAACTGTCTAAGTGTGAATTTTGGTTAGAAGAGGTTAGTTTTCTTGGTCATGTGATTTCAAGAGGTGGTGTTGCTGTTGATCCTTCTAAGGTAGAAGCGGTATCTAAGTGGGAAGCTCCGAAGTCAGTTTCCGAGATAAGGAGTTTTCTTGGACTTGCAGGTTATTATAGGAAATTCATTGAGGGATTTTCTAAGTTGGCGTTACCGTTGACGATGTTGACTAGAAAGGGGCAAGCGTTTGTTTGGGACTCAAAATGTGAAGAAGGTTTCCAAGAGTTAAAGAGAAGGTTAACTACTGCTCCTATTCTGATATTACCAAGTCCATGGGAACCATTTGAGGTTTACTGTGATGCTTCATTGTTGGGTTTGGGTGGTGTTTTGATGCAGAATAAGCAGGTTGTAGCTTATGCTTCGAGACAACTGAAGGTTCATGAGAGGAACTATCCGACACACGATTTAGAGTTGGCAACTGTGGTATTTGTTCTGAAGTTATGGAGGCATTACTTGTACGGGTCAAGATTAGAGGTTTTCAGTGACCATAAAAGTTTAAAGTATTTGTTTGATCAGAAAGAGCTGAATATGAGACAGAGGAGATGGTTAGAGTTTCTGAAGGATTATGACTTTGGTTTGAATTACCATCTGGGTAAAGCAAACGTAGTGGCTGATGCATTGAGTCGGAAATCATTGCATATGTCTATGTTAATGGTTAAGGAATTGGATTTAATTGAGCAGTTTAGAGACTTGAGTTTGGTGTGTGAGAGTACTCACAATAGTGTTAAATTGGGAATGTTGAAGTTAACGAGTGGTATTCTGGATGAGATTAGAGAGAGTCAGAAATCCGATGTGTTTTTGGTTGATAAGTTGGCTCTAGTGAATCAAGGTCAAGGTGGTGAATTCAGAGTTGATGAGAATGGTGTTTTGAATTTTGGTAATCGGGTGTGTATTCTGGATGTTACCGAACTTAAGAAGAGTATTCTTGAGGAAGGACATCGTAGTGGCCTGAGTATTCATCCTGGGGCTACGAAGATGTATCATGATTTGAAAAAGTTATTTTGGTGGCCGGGAATGAAAAGAGAAATTGCGAGTTTTGTTTATTCTTGTTTGACTTGTCAGAAGTCAAAGATTGAGCATCAGAAGCCGTCTGGGCTAATGCAACCGTTGGCTATTCCAGAGTGGAAGTGGGATAGTATCAGTATGGATTTTGTTTCTGGTTTACCGAGGACAATTAAGAATTTTGAAGCTATTTGGGTGATTATTGACAGATTGAAAAAATCGGCTCATTTCATTCCGATCAGAATGGATTATCCGTTAGAGAGATTAGCTGAGTTGTATATTGAGAAAATTGTAAGTTTGCATGGTATTCCGTCGAGTATTGTTTCGGACAGAGATCCTAGATTTACATCGAAGTTCTGGGAAGGTTTGCAGAGGGCTTTGGGAACTAAGCTGAGATTGAGTTCTGCATATCATCCGCAGACTGATGGTCAGACTAAGAGGACGATTCAGTCGCTGGAGGATCTTTTGAGGGCTTGTGTTTTGGAAAAGGGAGGTGCTTGGGATTGTTATTTACCTTTGATTGAGTTTACCTATAACAATAGTTTTCATTCGAGCATTGGTATGGCACCGTTTGAAGCTTTGTATGGTAGGAGATGTCGGACACCTTTATGTTGGTATGAGTCCGGTGAGAGTGTTGTGGTTGGACCGGAGATTGTTCAACAAACTACGGAAAAGATTAAGATGATTCAGGAGAAGATGAGGATTGCTCAGAGTCGTCAGAAGAGTTATCACGACAAGAGGAGGAAGTCACTTGAGTTTCAAGAGGGAGATCATGTGTTTCTTCGTGTTACTCCGATAACTGGGGTTGGTCGAGCTTTGAAGTCGAAGAAGTTGACACCTCGATTTATTGGTCCTTATCAGATTTTGGAGAGGATAGGGGAGGTAGCCTATCGTATCGCTTTACCGCCGTCACTTGCGAATTTGCATGAGGTTTTTCATGTGTCTCAGTTGAGGAGGTACATTCCTGATCCGTCGCATGTGGTCCAAGTAGATGATGTACAGGTGAGAGATAACCTGACTGTTGAAACATCACCTATAAGGATCGAGGATCGAGAGTTGAAGCAGTTGTGGGGTAAAGAGATTGCTTTAGTAAAGGTAGCTTGGGGAGGACCAGCAGGTGGCAATGTGACTTGGGAACTTGAGAATCAGATGAAGGAGTCTTATCCAGAGTTATTCGCTTGAGGTATGTTTTCGAGGACGAAAACTCTTTTAGTGGGGGAGAGTTGTAACACCCCGATAAAATATGATAATTATTTAAATTAAGTTAATAGTATATTTATTAATTTAATTAAATAATTGGATTATTATTGGAATATTATTTGGAATTATTATTATTGGAATAATAAAGTTGGAATATATATAAAGAGTTCCATTTGGTAAAAAGGGTTTTTCACGTGAAAACCAGATAAGCGACAGAAAGTGAGAAAGAGGCAAGGAGGAAGAGCAAGAGAACGAGGGTTGAAGAAGGGAAAAGCTTGAAGCTAAAGGATTTGTCGGATTAACTCAGGTAAGGGGGGTTTATCGTCGTTTAATGGGTATTATGGGTTAACATGTAATGGGTAGTAATAAGCCGTTGAATTGACCCTAATTGGGATGATGAGTGCTGAAAAATTGTGATGAATAAGTTATGTTAAAGCTGTAATTGAATCTATAATTGGGTGAGTTGTGATTTTCCGAACGTGTAGCTTTTTACGGAATTGGAATCGGAGGTCCGGAAGTCCTCCAACGGCGGAAAATGCGGAGAATTCTGCATTCTGCTTCGTGTTAGCGCAGGAACAGCTTTCTGTCTTGCGTTAACCGGTTAACCCAGGGTGTTAACCGGTTAACACTGTTATGAGTTGTGAAATATTGCTGTCTGTCTTGCGTTAACCGGTTAACCCAGGGTGTTAACCGGTTAACACTGTTAAAATGTGCCAGGAAGCGTGTTCTGTGTTGCGTTAACCGGTTAACCCAGGGCGTTAACCGGTTAACACTGTTTGAAAAGTAGAAAAACTGATATTTTAAATATTGTGAACAATTGATGATTGGCCTATATTGGTGTATGATATAAGAGGGATCAATTTCCCGTTGTTTTGAGCAGTGTAGGTATTAGTAGAGTGTGCTAATACTGTGATTGATTATGTGGCATGACATAATATGATTCTGTGATAATTGTATTGATGATGTATGATGGTGTGCATAATGTTGTGAATATATCTATTATGTATGCTATTGTGAATGGACTGTTTATGGCTTAGAGTGTGAGCATATGTCCATTGTGGATTGTTGATGTTGCATGCTAGGTGATTTAGCGTGCATAGTATGGCCTTTATGGTGGTAGCTAATTCCCATGGTGAGGAATTAGTGATGAGTTATTGTGGATTGTTGTTGATGTTTGCATGCTAGGTGATTTAGCGTGCATAGCATAGCCCTTGGGGTGGTAGCTAATTCCCATGGTGAGGAATTAGTGATGTGAGTCACTAGGTCTCAAATGAGTGGGACTAGTGAGCTTGGTAGCCGTATCTGGATTTGATCGGTGAGGTTGAACTATGTGTTCACGAATAGTCGGTACCGCATGCATGGAGTCTCATTGCATAATGTATGTATGGCGTATAATATGAATGGATGTATTCCAATATTATACGTGTGTTTTGGGTTGAGTCGAGTATGATTATGATTTTGAGTTGATGTTGCCGTTGCTGAATGTGTGATCTGATTTGGGTGATGAAATGTGTTAATTTACTTAGCATTACATGATATTTTATAATGCTTATTATATCGATTGAGGAACTCACCCTTACAACTATGTTTCAGGTAACGAGCAGTGATTGAGTAGAAGCTAGTGTTTGAAGCCTAGTGTAGTTCCTTAGTGGGTCATGCTCTGGTAGATGTAACATCGGGACGGGATGTTTTACCTTGATTTCATTTGGTTGTTGAATAATTTTACATGTAATGTGTTACATGGTTTGCATGATTGATTAGATCTCTATCCGCTGCGAATTATGCAATGTTTTATTTTGATGAATAAATGAGCATGACAAGTTATTATGGTGAATGGTGTGAAGTGTCAAGTGTGACACCCTTAAATTGCATATCTACTCTGATTTATATTTTGTGTTTAATTAATTATTGGGGTATTTTAGAAGGGTGTTACAAGGGACACCTCTTTCCCATTTTCCACTGCTACAACATTGTAGCGATAAGGGACCTCCTTCTCAGAAGAATACGGTACAGGGCCGGCTGGCTTGATAGTCAGAGCAGGAGAAAGCTTCTGCTTGCTACCATCATACTTGATGACAACAGGCTCAGGTATCCGGAATACCCGAGAAATTACGTTGACTTCAAAAGCATCTTCGTCAACATTTCTGTTTTGAAGGATCTCAATGACTCCCTCATCCAGTATTTCTTGAACATCTTTACGCACCCGGCGACAGCCTCTCTGATTAACAAAACAGACTCGACATCTATCGTGGTCATGCTCATAATGGCTATAGTCACATAGCAAGCGATGCATCTCAACCAGCGATTGTCGAATATGACTGACATATTTGACTTTATACTTGCCAGGGCAGCCCTAAACCATATTGACAGATTTCCCATGTTCGGGCAATGGGTTCTTCTTCACATTCGGACCTACGTCCTCGAAAAACAAAATCCCGCTTCTCACAAGGTCTTGCACCTTGGTCTTCAAGGGATAACAATTCTCCACGTCATGTCCGGGAGCGCCAGAATGATATACACAGTGAAGTTCTTTCTTGTACCACCACTGGGGATTAGCAGGTACAGCGGGAGGGTCTCATGGAGTCATTAATTTTCTATCAATCAAAGATGGATAGAGTTCAGCATAAGTCATCGGAATTGGATCAAAGGTGACCCTCTTCCTCTCGTAGCTAGTGCTGGTATTGTTGTTATTGTTTCGAGGCTGGTAGGCCTGCTGTTGTGGACGCTGTTGTTGTTGCTGATATTGCTGAGATGGTTGTTGTTGATAATGCTGAGCTTCCTGAAAACAGGTGCTATATGAGCCACCTGATGCTGGTTGTTGATTGGGCGAGCAATCTTCCTCTTCATAGAGGGTCTTCTCTTGACATGGGAACACACAACATGTGCCTCTCCCTCCTTCTTCTTTGCAAAGCTTCCATATCTCTTTGCTGAAGAGCCTTCCTCTCGAGTCAAACGTCCTTCGTGGACCCCCTCTTCCAGTCTCATTCCCATATTCACCATCTCGGTGAAGTCTGAGGGAGCACTGGCTATCATTCTCTCGTAGTAGAACGAACTCAAGGTCTTCAAAAAGATCTTGGTCATCTCTTTCTCCTCAAAGGGTGGCAGTATCTGAGCTGCCAATTCGCGCAATCTCTGGGCGTATTCTTTGAAGGTCTCTTTCTCTTTTTGGGACATCGCCCTCAACTGGTCCCTATCAGGAGCCATATCCACATTGTATTTATATTGCTTGACGAAGGCCTCGCCAAGATCATTGAAAGAGCGGATGTTCAAACTTTCCAGACCCATGTACCACTGGAGAGCGGCACCGGACAGACTGTCCTGGAAATAATGGATGAGCAGTTGGTCATTATCAGTTTACGTTGACATCTTGCGAGCATACATCACAAGATGGCTGAGAGGGCATGTGTTCCTCTTATACTTCTCATAGTCAGGTACTTTGAATTTAATAGGGATCTTCACGTTGGGCACAAGGCACAACTCAGCAACACTTTTACCAAAGAGGTCCTTCCCCCTCAAAGTCTTCAGTTCCTTGCGAAGCTCAAGGAATTGATCTTTCATCTCATCCATCTTCTCATAAACATCTGGACCTTCAGATGGCTCAGAATGGTAGATGGTATCTTTGAACTCTTGGTAATGTGTGTACAATAGGAGGTGGCACTGAGAGGACCGGGCTAGATGCCGGTAAAGAAGCAAGAGTAGGAGCAAAACCTTCTGGCACAAAATTGGCGGGCATTCCCCAAGGGAACCCGGCTGGCATAGATGGTGCAAAGTGGGTTGTTGCAGCAGGCACAGTAGAAGTCACGATCTCAGAAATGACTGTCCTCTAGGGAGGAGTTGAGGGTGTTGGAGAAGACTGGCTCTGAGAGGCCAAGAATGACTCCATCAGGGCAGTCAATCTGGCTACCTCCTCTTTCAGCTCACGGTTCTCTTGTTCCAAATGATCCATCAGTCTCGAAGAGTTGGCTCTGGTGTAGTACCAGTGAGTCAGCTTGTCTTCAAAATAAATGAAGAACATAGAGTTAGACCATAGACCAAGAAACCCGGAGCAAAACCTGCTTATGCACATGATGCATGCAATGCTTGTGCATATGATTTGTTTTTTATATCAGAGGAACTTTAGAGTTCTATTTGCAAATTTTGGGAAATATTATACTTTTATCACATATGGAAACATCTCATCAATAATATCTGGAAAATATTTTTTTTACACCAAAGAAGTACAACATTGGTAACCAAATACCATACAAGAGAAAAGGAAAATGATCATCCTATGGATCCCTAGAAACAATCATCTAAAGCTTGGGACACAGGAAGATAAGATGCACGAAGCCTCTTAACCTCCTCCTCATAGGCTACCTCCATATCTGCCTTCTCCTTGGCGAGTCGATCGTACTTCCTCTTCCAAAACCTGGACGACTGAGGAAGTAGAGAAGTCCATGCATCATTAGGATCATCAATAACCTGATGCTCGAGAAACTCAATCAAAGCATCCTTCTCCTTAATTTGCTGAAGCAACTCTTCTCGTTCACGGATCCAAGCACGTGAACGGTCTTCGTCTCTCAACTCCTCTACTCCTTGGTCAGGGAGGGTTGAAGGCCCAACCATAACCAAAGGTGTAGGTCTCGGATACTCATAAGGCATGAGGTACTCAGAAGCTCTCCTCCTAACCCAAGCAGTGTAGGGCTCCAAAGCGATACAGTTCTTCAGACCTAACTCCCTCCTTCCTTTCCTATGAATCTTGCGCCAAGCGCGGACCATCCTTTCCTTTAAGCCTTGGGGATCTTTACCCTCCTGAAAGAACACACCCTCTAATAGAATGTTATTGGGTTTATCCTTCAGGGGGAACCCAAGCTGACGACGTGTCAAAACGGGGTTGTAGCTAATCCCACCACATGTACCAAGAAGAGGTACATTGGAGAATTCACCACAAGAGTCGATAATCTGCACACCATCATACACACGGTTGTACTAAGAGATATCGTCATTAGTGAGAGACATAAGTCTCGTGGACCACCGTAGACATACCTTGTTCTCCTTGAAGGCGACCTTCTGCGGTAAGTGAGAAATAAACCACTTATACAACAGAGGCAAACATCACACAATGGCACCACCACCCTTTGCATTCCTCATATGCAAAGAAAAGTAAGTGTCACCCAACAGAGTCGGAACGTGATTAAGAGTAGAGAAAATCCTAATAGCGTTCACATCCACAAACTTGTCGATGTTGGGGAACAACACTAACCCATAGATGAGAAGTACAAATATGGCCTCAAAGGCGTCCTCACTCATGGCCTTCCCATACACAGTAGCTTGAGCAATGAGGAACTCAGAAGGGAGACCTTGAATTCCACCTTTGGTAGTCATATGAGCACCAACCAGTGATTCGTCTATATGCAACATATCAGCTATCTCTCGAGAAGTAGGAATACTCTCCAAGCCACTGAACGACAACTGGTCTAGAATAGGTATACCCACAAGGTAGGCATACTCCTCAAGCATGGGCAAAAGCTGAAAATCCGGAAATGTGAAGCAACGGTACAAAGGATCATAAAACTACACCAATACTCTCATCAATCCTTCATCCACTTGAGTAGTCATAAAAGGAAGAAGCTTCCCAAAACGAGCCTTGAAACCCAAATGATCTAATACATAAAATGTCAAATTCCTTATCTCTTTCAAGTCTGGTTGTCTGAAACTATACTTCTTTGTAATCCTTCTTTGTCTTTCCATGTCTGAAAATTTGCAAATAGACCTCTTAAGTTCCTTGAAAATTTTATTATTTTGATGATATGGATGCAAATGGGTGCATGAATGCATGAATGCAACAATCACACTCAAGGATCAAGCAAAGCACACCAAACAAAGGTCATGGGATGGATCATATTATCCTTAATATCAATCATCCATTTTGGTGGATTATGGTTTACACCTTATCAACACCCAAGTTCCATTGATATTAAGGATACATGAACGGATCTACCATGAATCAAAGGTTTGTTGCAAGTCACGAGCATGGAGTCTCGGTTTAAGAGCCACCCAAAAGGAGTGTACTAGGGTTTAACCTGCCAAACATGTTCTACAAGAGGTTCCCATAGTCATCATCCCATCTTTCGGATATTATTGGTGAAACGACTACTCATATTCCAAAAATATTCTCAAGAGAGACTCTTATGAGTGTAGTATCGCGTAACAATCGTATCAAATCTTACACTTGAACGACTTTTGCACTACATCCTAAGAATAGGCCAAGATGGGCTTGGTAAACTAAGGTCCTTGGCTTCTAAGGTCTATATTGGAAAGATTAATGTCTAACCACAACTACTTATGTGACAATATAGATCCCAACATGACCTCCACCAAGTGAATGGACTTGCAAGTCAACTTGCTAAGGAATAACTCCACACAAGTCAACAAGACTATGCCATTCTCCTATCCTAAGTTCACTCGAGTTCGGGTATAGAACTCATCTCACAAAGATCACCAAGCATACAAGGAATTAATATTCAAGCAATTCAATCATTACATACAATACAATAATCCCAAATTGCACAAAAAATATGTCACCAAACAATATACAATACAATACAACACAATATGAAAAGTAGGCAAAACCCACTAGGCAAATAGATCCCCAGTGGAGTCGCCACTTTTCTGTAGCGGGGTATTCGTTACCATTAGAGATATTGAATAAATCCAAGGTAAACCATACAAGTCGAGTCGCCACCACACTTCTATTTATCCAAAGGAATGGTTAGAAAGCGAACAAAAACCTAAAAGTTTTATGGAATCAAAAACTAGTAAAAATGTCAGAGATCTGGGTAAGGGGTTGGTTATGCAATGGGAAGGTTTTAAGCACCCAAAACATCCTAGGTACTCCTAGGGAGCCCTTTTCACATTGGTTGTAAGGTTGGTATTTTGTGAAAATTTGTTTGTGCAAATATGATTGAAGAGATTAGAAGAGAATATACAAGTTTATTTACATTTTTGTGTTTGTATGGATAAACCTATTGCCTACGTACCATCTTAAAAAAGATTAGGATCAAAACCTCGTAGTTCGGGGGAAAAATCTCAAAAGATGAATTGGTGAATTGATTGCTCCAAAAGCCTTAAGGTCTTTTGTTATCCAAGGGAGAAAACTCAACCCAAAACCACAAATCCACCATGTGAGGATAGCTTCAACATGCTAGTGAGGGGTTAACCCTATAATAAGCATGGAAGACTCATTGTCCATCACTAAGGATGTAGGTGAGTATTACATCTACCTCAAGGATAACTCAAACCTAATAGCTAAAGGTTATGAAAAGTTTTGATTAAGAAAGTGGCCATTGAAACCACAAAAAGACATTTGAATGGGTTATATTTACCAATGAAAAGTATTTACAAAATATGGTCAAAGTGGATTTAAAGGTTCAATTCAAAATAGGTGTTATGAAAAGGAAGTTTGAAAATCAAAAGCATAAGGCTTAGGTTTCTAATGTTGAAAACAAGTGTTAAATGTTTGCACAAAATTTTTGGCTTGGGTTATAGTGGAGGGAAGAAGAAGAATGGCTAAAGTCCTAATCATACAAGAGATAAGGGAAAAGAGAACAAGACCACAAATGGAGTTCCTGCCTTGAGATCATATTGATGATCCAAGTAGCTCTCATCCTTTGGAATATGCAAGCAAAATAATAGTAAGCTCAAGCAATCAAAAATCAATTTAGCTCTTGGAAAGTTCCTCAATGGCTCTTAGGTCTCTCTCTCTCTTGCAAGCTCATGGCAATGGTTCCTCACTTAGGCTCAATGTTGGAATCCCTAGCACAAGGACACACACATTAAAAAGTTCCATAATGCAATCAAAGAATGGATAAGAGGGAGTTTTAGAGATTGGTCCTTTCAAAGTCCTTTTTAACATTTGTAGCATTCTAAAGGCCCAATGCCTAATTGCTCTTTGACTTTTATAGCATTCTAAAGGCCCAATGCCTAGTTGCTATTTGACTCCAAATTTGCATAGGGAAAGTCCTAAAGTCTAAGTCCATTTGTCCATTTCTTTGCATTTGGTCAACAACAATCAAAACAAAACACAAGCACAATAGTATATACACAATTATGTGCTCAAGTGAGCAAAAGGCAAATTGCATTAACATAAACATGTGCTCCAATGAGCAAAGGAAAAAGCAAATGAATAATATGTACAAGAATAGTAAATTGCATAAATGTGAAGGGCAACAGGTAAATGTTAATGGTTAATGGTTAGTAGTTAGTGTGCCATAAGGCAAATTTAGCGGTATGTTAAGCAATCGTAATTGGACTTATGTAGAAGTCACAACTATCTGAGGCCGATCAATAATAATGTAGGCAACAACACAAGTTAGAAGTCTTGATTAGTGAACCAAGTTCCAACAACTTGACATGTCAAAAAGAAGAAGAGAAATGATCTTGTATTGGTTTAAGTTCTTTGCATGATTTAGGAAGCAATCTATCCTTAATGCAAAACCATTCACTTGATCAATTGATCAAGATGAATTAGATTTGAATCAAGGAAGATTAAACCTTCCTAATCAATGCTAACTTATCAACCTTTAACTCATTGATCCAAAAGAAAAGAAGAAGAAGAAGAAGATGGATAATGGAAATGGAGAGAATAAAGTGCATTAAATGAAATGGAATATACCAATCAACAAGTTTTGACCAATGACATTGAGGATCATGGTCAAACTATCAAAAACAGAAGTGGGATGAAGATTGGAAGTCAAGAAATGAACAAAATATTTTTGGCATTTTTAATATTTGAAAATAAACTTGAATTAAAATATTAAAGAAAGGTCAAACTTCAAAATCACTTCAAATCAACTTTGAAAGGTCCAAGTGATTTATCCCAAGTTCAACAAGGTCAAACAAAGTTTGACAAAAAATTTCACCATTTTTAAAAGTCAGAAACTATTTTTAATCAATTAAAAATGAATAAAAATAACCTAGTTGAACTAAAATCTCAAAAAAATCTCAAATCAATTAAAAAATTGATGAGAATATTTTTCATAGATCCATCATCATTCAAATAGGTTGAGAAAATATTTTTGTATTTTTTGAATATCCAAAATTATTTAAAATGAATTAAAAATAACCAGAAAAGAGAAAATTCACAAAAAATATCAAATGATAAAATAAAAAATATTAAAAATCATTTTTAGAAACTAGAATTAAAAAGAGAAATAATACAATTGGTCCCATATTTTTTGGGATTAAAATGAGAGAGTTATGAATTTTTGAAGTTAAATGAAATAAAAGAAATAAAATCAGAAATTGGAAAATAGCAAAAATCAGGGAGCGTTGGATGACTTCATTAATTGACGTGGCAACATCCAATGGATCAGGAGTGCGCGCGTACCATAGTCATTAGTCAACTGAGAAACATGTTGAATTAAAAAAAAGTCATAACATTCAAGCGTGGAGATTAGATCTGGAGATTGCATCCAAAGGCTCACATTCAATCTGGCAATGAGACGGTGGCCAGCGCCACCGTCTTCTCCGGTGAGCTCCGGCGAAGGCCAAAAAATGCAGAGATGCAAATGTTCATTAAAATGGACGATCCAGGCACCGTTCGAAAGAGGAAGTGATGTACATCACTCCTATACCACTCACTTCCACTCTAGATTCCTATTAAGAGAGAAATTAGAGATGGAAGCTTGATGGTGTTCATCATGAACTTGCTCGATTTCAAAAATTTAACATACAACAATGATGCCTCTATAGAGAGGACTTTAGACAACACAATATCAAGTTCAATAGATCAAAGAACAAAGAGATTCGAAGCAAAAACCAGTTGATCCACACCTTTGAATTGTGAAGCTTTGAGTCCCTTTCCTTGGTTCCTTTTGCAAAACAGAACTTCAATGGATCAGATGATGAAGGTTTAGGAACTTTAGATCTGGAAATTCAACCAAATGCAATTGAATTTCAGATCTGAATTTTTGAAGAGAAATGAACTTAGTTCCTTTGGTATGGTTGGGGATTCACTATTGCAGCATTTCAGGCGCCCTTAGGTTAGTTAATTATGAAGCATAGCACATGTATTTATAGCTGGGAATGGCTGAGTGCATGAGTTTACTCGTGTGCATTGCAAATGGATTTTCCTGGCATGGGCTTGTGTGATCATGTGGAAGGCCCAATGAAGATTGGAATGATCTGCTGAGCTCATGTGAATTGCAAATGGACGTGTACAAGAAGTGTAAACAACTCATGCATGGCAATTTGAATTTGTCGCATCTGCGAAAAACAACCGGCGGGAAAAAACAAACAAACAGAGCCGCCACTGTACGTTATTTATCCCAAAAGAGGGAAAGGAAACGCTTGAAGTAAACCTGGAAAGGAAATGGTCTTACGACCGGAGATTGCAAGGATCAGGAGTCGGTTACGCAAGGGGAAGGCATTAGCACCCCCTCACGTCCGTCGTACTCGACGGGATCCACGCTCAAAAGAATAGAATAAGGTTGCTAGATAACTGCTCAAAGAAATGCACACATTGGAATAAAACACAGATGGAAGAAGAGGGGAACGGGCTCGCTAGGATATCGCATCCTATGCCTACGTATCTCATCTGGAATGAGAATTAGAGCTACCATAGTTCGGCTAACGCACGCCGAAACAAAACGCTAAACCAAAGATGCTGAGACGTCAGAGCGAACACACAACTGGAAACGGAATGCCAATCGCTGGTCTTACATCCAACTCCACAAAAGAAACAGGAAACAGATAGCCAATCAATGGTCTTACATCTGACTCCACAAACAAACAAACACAAACGGGAAACCGAATGCCAATCGCTGGGCTTACATCAGACTCCAAATACACACACAAAGCAGAAGGGTTGAAAAAGAAAAAGGTTGAACACACAGACTAGAAGGGAGTCGGGAACTCGGACCTCGTAGCTGTCAAGCAAAACACACTCAAAAAAGAAAAGGGTTCCCGGAGAGATCTCGCATGATCTCCTGCCTACGTACCTCATCTGGTATGAGGATCAGGGCGATGTAGTTCCCCTTAACAGGGAAAAACTTTATCCTACCCAGAGACTAGGGAGATAACAACTAAAAGGGAGACTACGACTCGAGCCTAGAAGTTGTCATGCAAACGATCCCTACGTTGAAGTCTCTAATAAAAACCTAACTCGCACAGGAAGCAAGCTAGCCTAAACAGCAAGTAAACAAGCACAAGCACAGGTGAACAGGTATCACACACTATATGCAAGCAAGCGGCTCATACAAGGCTGGGCTTTAGTCAAGGGGTCATATCAACCTCGACAAACAAGCCAACACTGGAAGGGGTGTCTAAGGCTCTTAACCACTGACATTGACCGTCAGGGTGAGCAGACGAAAGGTAATGAGGGTAAGACCTCATAGCTCTTAACCCGGGCCTGGGTGAGCTTCAATCAATGAAAGTGTGGGGGTCCAGAATGTGGGACCCTACTCCACTTGACTGACTCTATATACAAGACCTTGGGTGTTTATTCAAAATGCATCAGCACGTAGTGCGAGCATAATGAAAGACTCAACTGAATAGCAGGGGATTGATTGCAAATCCCTTCTATCTACCAATCGCCTCTTCACTTAGGAGGACTTGAAGTACATGGCACAAATATAAACAATCACAGACATTGCCTCTTAAGGAGGACTTCAGCCAAATGCCTGCCAAACATAAACGACAGGGCTTCCAGACTACATGGAGTTAGAGAAATTACCTAAGTGGTATGCCAGCCACAAGCAAAGAAACTTAAGCAATGAGCTAAAGCGACTAAAGTACCTGTAAGAAAGTCAAACAAGTCAATATTCACATCCAGACAAATCCAACAAATAGTCAACAGTGTTACAACCAATATGCACAATGCAAGTCAATCAACTCAAGTGAGGTCGTCACCAAGGAACCTACAACATAACAAAGGTTAGTGGATAAAGCAAATTTGCATCTCAAGTCATGAGATTGCATCAACCACTAGAGTTAATAGCTTGAACCTGAAATGCAAAGCTCAAAAGATGAGTACAAACCACTAGTCCAAGACTAGGGTCAAAGGCAAAGCAAAAAGTCAAAACAGCAACCAATATTCAATATGAAGCTCATTTAATCAAGTAAGAACATGTCCTAAAAAGGACCAAACTCAAATCCTAAAGCAAATCCATCTAATGCTCATGCTAAGGCGAAGGCAATTACAAAGCACACAATTGGACATTAAGAGTAGAAATTCCATATTAAAACAGAAATGAATCAAACAATCATGAAAATTTTTATGTGCACACAACATGTTAAACACAAGCATCATGCAAAGAATTGTAATCAGAAAAGCTCAATTGGCATGTAAATGAAAATGAACAAAATCAACATCCAAATGTGTGAGCATTTCACACATTTTGGGAATCAACATACCAAATTTCAAATCAATTGGCCAATGTATGAGCATTTCACAATAGAATTCGTACAACAAGTCACATTTGCATACATGTTCAAAGAAGCCAACACAATTAAAATTCCAGAAATGATAAAATCATGAAATCACAACCACAAAATAATAGACATTCAACTGATCATGTGAGAAAATTTTTGGAATTATTTGGATTAATTTTCCATTTGTGATGAATTTTGGAAGTTAAGGAAAATATTTGAAATAAAACATGAAATGTAACATGGGAATAATATGGAAATAATATAGAAACGCATCATGGAGGAATCGAACTGAGTATGGCTAAAAAACAAGCGCTGAAGAACAAAATGTTGGAGCCAGGAATCGAATGGAGGTCTGGCGCGCTAGGCTCAAAACGCAGCCGTTTCACTTATGATGTGGCGCACACGCTAGCGTGGTCAAAGCACACGCGTACAAGTCAAATACGTTCTGGTCAATGGAATTGAAACGTAAGCGCACACGTGGATGCTAACTAAGCGAAACCCTAAGACTAAAACCAGGGCACTCGTTACTGTTCACAGCGGTGGTTTCCACCGTCTTCTTCAAGGAGACGGTGGCTCTACAGTAACCTTCCTCCATTTTTTTTTCAGAATCATGCAAAAGTTATATCAATGGAAAGCTCTTGTTACGTACAACATGGATCGAGCATTTGTTTAACCTAAATCTCCATGAATTAAGAGAATCGAATGAAAACATTTTTCATGACAAAACTTTAAACTAACATATCTCAACCAAATCTCAACCAAATTCAATTCTATAACCATCAGAATTCTCAGCATGATGAGATCTACCTAAACATGGCAATGATTTGAAGAATTAAGAGACTCGAAATTTCACCAACCTGGAATGGCAGTGATGAAAAACAGTGTATCCAAGCTTCCACAAGCTCCAATTCTTCTCCCTTGCACCTCTACTGAAGCTTTGAATGAGAATTGATACTTGAATTGGTCTGGATCTTACTGAATTTCAAACCTCCATTGATGTGTTCATACACTTGGCATGCTTCAAACCTTGCTCAATTTCCACGAATTATGACTGATTCATGCTCTAAATTCCATGAAGATGATGGATCTATGAAGAAATCATGTGTTTGTGTGGAGAAAATTTTAATTCCAATGAGAGAAAAATTTGGAGGGAAAATGAGATCTAGATCTAGAACTTGTGTAAACTGAAAATTCTGTTATGATTTACTATTTATATGCCATGTTAATCACTCTGAAAAATTAATTAAGCAATGGTTAATTGTAATTAGTGAGAATAAGGTGCATGACCAAAAATGGAAAATGTGAGGTGCATGGCAAATCTACACGTGAACAATAACATGTGGGGGTGTAAACTCACTCAAAATCTTCCAATGAACACAATGGCAATGGTATTTTGTTCATATGATGCACCAAATTCAAATTTTCCATTTTCCCTCCAAAATGAGCATGCATGGGCAAATGATCATATGATGAAATTTCATGCAATGCAATGATGGATTTGGAAAATATATGTCAAGATAAGAATTTTGCAAAAAGAGTGGCTTCATTTGGAGTTTTGAAACAAAAGTTATGGCATTTTGAAGTTTCATGCACACTTGGTGATCATTTGCTCATATCTCCTCAACCATTCATCATAAATTCATGATCTTGGACTTTTTGGAAATGGGAGAAAAAGATATTCAACTTTCATGTTGGACAAAATTTCATTTGAAGCTTCTTTGATGTTGGAAAGCCAAGTTGAAAGTGGTCCAAAAACTTGCCATTTTTGGAAACTTGAAATTACATGTCACTTTCCATTTTTGGAAACTTTTGATCTTGCTTCAAAATCTTCAAGGTGTATGTTTGACATGATGAATAGGCCTCTCTTGGACATGAATGAAGTGTCTCAAACCATTTCTCCACCTCCTAGCCCTCAGTAGACTTTCAGTTGACTTTTATGGGCCCCAGATGACTTGGCAATGCACTGATGACTTTTAGCCTCTAACACTTGGCCAACTTGCTTCAAAATGAACCTTGGCTCATATAAGCTCAATAGAATGATCATGTGACCCCCATCTCAATAGAGTACCTTATCTCCTTGAGAATCCCTGGTTGGAATAGCAGTCATTGATTAGGGTTGACCAGAGGTCAAAACCCTAATCCTAAGGAACTGAACATGAATCATGAGACCCTTGATGATGATAGAACCATGATGATGGTGATACACCCTTGTAATCAAGACACTGCTCAAAGCCTTTGAAGGATCAGGAAAATCCTAATTGAAGGGCCAACCCTCAGATGGCTGATCATCAATTTATGGAGACCCTCAGGCTTGAATCTCTTAACCTCTCTATCTTCTGAGAAAGACTTAGGAGGATGACTTTCTATTTCCACATGATATGCAATATGCAATGCCTAATACCCTAAATATGAAATGCAATATGCTAAACTAGTCCCAAGAGAGGAGGGCAAATTTTGAGGTGTTACAGAATTGAATTTCACAAAATGCACTTAATCTTCATGCCTTCGAAAATAACGCTTCCAAACTCCAAATGCTACCTCATGAGTAATGGTTAGAAAGCTTATTGCATAAGGAAAAAATGATATGTTGAACAAAATTTAAATTGGGCCTTGGAAATTAGTGAATTTTGAGTTTAAAGTGTTGGGTGCAAAACATGGATAAGTGAAGTTTCCAAATTTGGCCAATGTTCAAGCCCTTCTGTTTCAATGATGCAAGCTCCAAATGATAAAACCTTCAACATGAAAGTTGTAGATATTTTCAAGACAATCAACTTGGACTGAAACTTTGAATCATTTGGATTTTTTATAAAGAAGTTATGGGCACTTGAAGTTGGACTTTTTTCCATTTTAATGCATTTGGCCCAAAGTGACCTATAATGTTTTGCATTATCACATGTATTTATTTTGAGATTTTGAAATTTTGCTCAACATAACATTTGAAGTATACACAATAAAATTTCCAATGAATTTGGTTCCACCTCAAAATCATAAAAAATGAATGAGTTATGTTCTTGGGAAGTTGACCTAAAATTAGGGTTTCAGTCAAAATGACCTATAATGTCTTGGAATGGATGATGATCTTCCAAGCTTCAAATCTAATGTTGATGAACATGAAAGTTGTTCATATTGTCCTTAAGAACATGTTTTCTCTTGGGATCATCTCCATTGGACCAACACATAAAAAGTTAGGTCTCAGTGCATTTCAAAATAGTCAGATGAATTGACTGATCAACTTCTCAAGTCCATGCCTCACATCTTGGTGAATTGATGATTGAGGATACTCAAATAAGTTCAAATATGAATGGAATAATGAATTAAAGAAATTCCACTGATTTTATTTGACCATGGGCTGAGGTTGCTTCATGAGCAAGGCACACTTGGTACACAGATGAATTAGGGCTCCTTGGGACACAAACCTCAAACCCTTTGATTTGCTTTGATCAAAATGATGAATTGAGATACTAGGGAGGAATATTTTATGGATGATAGCTTTGGGAACCATTGCCATGCTTGGCTTCATCTTCTCTTGGCCAGATCTTTGCACAAAAGATCACCTATAAGCTTTTAGATCTTGTGACTGCTCAAGCTACAAACAAAAGATGTTAGTGACATATTTTTGTGCTTTTGGTTAGTAAACAAAATGAGAAAAGAAATAATATACAATTCAAGCATGCTTGGTGATCTCAAACCACTCACAAGAGGTACCACCCAAAGGCAAAGGGAACCCAGATGCTTATGATCCTTGAGGCTTTGTAAATGCAATGTTATGATGCCATGAGGGATCTTAGGGCCAAATTGGGGTCTTACATGGTCCACCATCAACCATCACCAAAATTAAAAACAAGGACATGATTTCAAAGTAAAACTTGCACTGAGCTCGATTCTAGCCTCAATTCACTCCAACTCCAAGTATATTGAGAGATACATGGAGTTGAAATTTGAGGTACATGAACTGAGTTGCTTCGATTTGGCCTCAAAGAAACTCAATCTTCTTGCCTACATTGGTAGGACTTCAGACAACCAAAGAATCAATAGAATTGAGCAAGAATTTGAGAGAATCGAAGAGATCAAAATTTCTGGAAAATACCTTCAATGGAGGTCCGAATTCAACTGATCTTGTCTTGCTTGTGCTTGATCTCACTCCACTTGCTTGCAGAAGAAGGATTGGATGCTTACAAGGTTGTGGATTCCTGGAGATTTGGATTTCAAAATAGTGGAAATTCAACCTCAAATTCAAATGAATTTCTCAAGTTTATCCTTTGCAAAGTGAGGGTTAGAGACGGGGGGTCAAAGCTGGCGCAAATGTGTGTTCATTGTTGAGCATATGAGGTTTTATTTATAGCTGAAACCCTTGATATTTGCACACTTGAAATGACTTTCTAAATTTGGTCATTGATGATGCATGGGTGCATGGGCGCGCATAGGCCCATAAAATCATTGCCATAAGTCCACAAATAAATGTTAGATAGTATGAATTTAGCTTGGATTGCAAGGCAATTGTGCATTTGGATTTAAAGTTTGATCCTTGCCAAGTGATGTCATCATGTTCATGCCATGCGCAACCTATGCATTCCTTGTCAAAAATGAATTAATTTGTGCTCTTTGGAAATATGAGATCAAGAGGAACAACCTTCATGTTCAATACATTTTCATTTGGATCTTGGAACTTGAAAAAATTTGAGGTGGAAGTTTGGAAATTTTTGACATATCAAAATATTTCTAAGTGTCAAGCCATATGACTCAATATTCCACCTTGCTTAACTTTTTATATGAGCTTCAAATGAGAAAAGTGTATTCATCAAAGTTGTATCTCTTTCAAAGACATTAACAATTGTCACCAATTTCATGTCATTTGGATTTGAAATGATAGAGTTATGCATTTTTGAAGTTTGGAAAAATCACTAGATCAATGGTATAGGTCAAAAGTGACCTATAATGTAACCTTATATCACATACCAAAACAAAGTTGAATTAGCTCCCACTCCAAACATCAAAGTTAAAGTAGACATATTGAATTTGATTGTGCAACTTGGAAATATTTCATCTCATGAATATTGAGCAAGTTACGGCCTTGGGAAGTTGACTTTCAAATTAGGGTTTAGACAAAACGACCTATAATGTTTCAACATAGAAAATGATTTTACAAGAAAAATTAGCTCTAGGTCTTAACATGAAAGTTGTTTGGAATTTCATTTAGAGTATGTTTTCTGTTAGAATAATTTTCATATGGTGAAAATTGTAGGAGATAGGGTCTAGGGAGACCCAGCTTTGATGAGATGAATCCATCTGGCCAACCACCATCAACCAACTTTCTAACTTCCAATTCTATTGAATTTCTTGGCTCATGGTAGATCATACATGCATAAGATGATTAATTTTGAAGTTCCCCTTGAGAAATTTGATCAATTGGTGAGATAGTTTGTTGGAGAAGTTACTCAAGATACCCAGTCGAACTAGGGTTTCCAAGGCAAATCACCCTCAAACTCTTGAAGAAAACTTGATCAATATAACATGTAGAGAACATTGGGACTCATATATGATGCTCATAAACATTATTAGATCAATTCTTGGTTGTGCTCTTTGTTTATGAGGGTCTCAAACCCTAGATGTGAACTTGATGAATGAATGGAATTATGCCCTTCCTACAAAAGAGTTAGACAAATGAAAAGACATATTTTTGGTATTTTGGTTAGTGAAATGATAAAATACAAGTATGATATAATCACAAAGTGCTTGGTGATCTCACCCAAAACAAACCCAATGAAAGAGGGGTGAGGAGGATGCTAAGATATGATCCCAATGCTAATGCCTATGTTGGAATTACATAAGGGATCTTAGGGTCAAAATTGGGGTCTTACAAGGATCATATATTGTTAAGTGATCCTTTTCAGGCGGTGCATTGATACTTACAATTATGGATGGTGAATAGTTCACTCGTCCTATGAACGCAGATGCAGTCAAGAAATACTTCGCCTAAAAAAAGAAAAGAACAACTCGCTAAGTTGAAAACCCGAAAGGGCAGCTTAGGAAAGAATGAGTGTCTCGGTGGATTGAAAACCCGAAAGGGAGATCCAGGAAAAAATTAGAGACATAAACGAGAAGAAAATTTCCTGATAAGTTGAGTACCCCACCCTGGGGCAACTTATGCAAAAATTAGGGATTATGGAAAGTAACTGCATTCTGCTGATCTTCAGTGTTTTGAAAACTTGATTGAGTATAAAGGTTGACATCAATTCATCACCCTAGCAGTGGTTAAGAGGACAGTGGATGTCAAGAGTTGGTAGAAGGATTAAGGATCATTTGTATTCAATATAACCATTTTCCATGTAAATTACCATTTTCAGCTTTGTAAAAATCTATAGAGTATAGTCATCTACAGACCACCATTCTATCAAATAAAGTTGAGCTTTTATCCAATTGTTTCTACTCTTATATATTTCAGCCAATAGTTTAAATTGTATTATGATCATTTTTTTTTAAAATTTAAAATTTTTAAAGTTTTTTTTCTTAAAAACATATAAAAGCAAGAATTTTCCAAAGCAATTGAAAGAAATATCAATAACATTCCGATGGATAACAAGTCCTTGAGTGTGAAACATCAGAGGTGCCCCAAACAATTAACCCTTCGGGTATCCTCAGACGATTGTGTTGATTCAGTTCCTTGGCAAAATTTTTTTTTATTCCCCAGTAGAGCTTTGTTCCTTTTTCTTAGTTGAGTTGGTTGATTCAGGTACCCTGCAACTTGTCTCTCTCGACATAGTTTCTGCCTTCCCCAGTGGAGTTTGGTTTCCTTCAGCAGAAAAGGTTGATCTCCCCAGTAGATCGCATTGGTTTCCCCGCCAATCGCCAGTCGACTTGCTCCCCAATCAGAGTTTCCTCCTGGTTCTTGAGCAGTTTGTTTCCCTGTAGGGTTGTCTCCCATTTTCATGGTGTTGACCTAAAATTCCCCACAGGTTCAGTGATATTTATCTTTCCTCAACAAACCTCCTCCTTCCCCAGTTAGGGTTGAGTTTTTTTTGGATTGTGGATCTCTCTGTTGTCCGGCAGTTGTCTCCATATTTTATGGATTGACCGAGGATTGTACCGATGATTCAATATCTTTGCGACACCTTTGTATCCTTTGTGATCATCTTTGTCAGCATAATTATCATATATATATATATATATATATATATATATAATTTCATAATTGCATATTCGCATATCTATTTAAATTGCTTGTTTTAAAATTCTCATTCTTTGTATGGCGGTACTTTATCCCCATACAAATTTCGGTGTCTGTCCTCCCTCAACTATAGAGAGTCAGCCCCTTAGGCAGAAAGACTTTAATCTTTCTCCTCTTCCCCACTGAGTTGTTTCCTCGTGGATGATTATTACTTCAGTTTCCTCCCCAGTTGTTTATCTGGATGGAACCACTCCCCTTGAGTTATGTCCTCATTGGGTTGAGTCTTGATTGACTGTTTCTTTCTAGCTCCTACCTAGATAGATACTTTGAATTCCCTAAGAGTCTACTGCCCAGTAACTGGTAATATTCTTCTTAGTTTGCAGTTTGTTACTTCTTGCCCAATACCTGACAAAAATGTCCCAACAGTAGGGTCCCTAGTGGATCTGATTCCCCAGGAAGTATATCCTTGATATGTTCACCCTAACCGGTGACGGATATCTTTCCCTCCCCTGCTTGAGTCTATCCTTGATATGTTCATCCTAACAGATGATGGATATTCCTTTTTGGTATTCTACCCAGTAAAAAGGTAGTTGTAATCCCTATTCTTGTTTCCAAGAGAGTTAATCCTTGATATGTTCATCCTAACCGATGATGGGTTTCCTTCTCTTTGTGGTCTTCTACCCAGTAACCGATAGTTGTAAACCCTGCCTTTGTTCCCCCCACAGAGTTAATCCTTGATATGTTCACTTTAACCAGTGACGGGTTCTCTCTCTTGGTATTCTATCCAGTAACTGATAGATGTAATTCCTATTTTATCCCCTCACAGAGTCTATCCTTGATATGTTCATCTTAATCGATGACGGATTTTCTCTTTGAAGGTATTCTATCCAACATTCAATAGATGTAATTCCTACTTTTTGTTCAGTTTGTTTATCCTTGATATGTTCATCTTAACCGATGATGAGTATCCTCCTTGACAACCCCAGGCAAGTCTATCCTTGATATGTTCATCCTAACCGATGAAGGATTTTCTTCCCTGTTGAGTTTATCCTTGATATGTTCATCTTAACCGATGACGGATACTCTCACCCTTGGTCTTCTGCCCAGTAACTGGTAGTTGTAAATCCTATTTTTTGCGGTTTTCCCCAGCAAGGCTATTCTTACCTAGTAACCAGTAATGTATTTCCCTCTGTTGTTTCCTAGCGAGTCATCCTTGATATGTTCATCCTAATCGGTGACAGATGTTCTATCTGTCAGATCTTTATTATCTCCTTACCCAGTAATAGGTAGTAGATGGTAGATTTATGTTCCTCCTGTGTTGAAGTTTATTTCTCCCCAGTTGAGTTGAGTGCGCATTTCCTTAGTGAAATCGCTTTTCCCTGAATGATTCAAGTATTTCAGTTTTATCCTGACTTACTCGTATCCCCTACAGATGTTGTTAGCTCCCTGACTGAGTCTTTTCCATGTTTGCATGGAATCCCTCGAGTCCCCCAGTAGTTTTGAGTCGTAGCCTGACCTGCACATAACTCCTTTTTCCCCCAGAGTATTTGTTTCCCCGGTGAGTTTTCCTTATGAAATACATTATACTCCTGCG
This sequence comes from Lathyrus oleraceus, assembly GCF_024323335.1. Taxonomy (NCBI): domain Eukaryota; kingdom Viridiplantae; phylum Streptophyta; class Magnoliopsida; order Fabales; family Fabaceae; genus Lathyrus; species Lathyrus oleraceus. Next base: position 309,829,649 of record NC_066581.1, read on the forward strand.
GACCTTCGGTCTCTCTGATTTCTTTTCCTTTGTGGCAATATTTCCCCACAAAGAATGTACTATTGCATTCATAACATATGCATCATTAGGTCTCTTAGGGAGCAAAATTTGTTTCTATATGTTGTTATTTAAGCCCATTCTACTGAGTCGACATGAAGATTTTAACCTTCGCCTCCTCAGTTAGAATGTCCTTAAATAGGGGCAGCTGTAAGACCCCAATTTTGGCCCTAAGACCCCTCATGCAATTTCATCATAAGCATTAGCATTGAGATCATACCTTGGTATCCTCCTTACCCCTCTTTCATTGGGTTTGTTTTGGGAGAGATCACCAAGCACTTTGTAATTGTATCATACTTGTATATTATCTTTTTACTAACCAAAATACAAAAATATGCCTTTTCATTTGCCTAACTCTTTTGTAGGTAGGGCATGATCTCCATTGATCTATCAAGTTAATATCTAGGGTTTGAGACCCTCATGACAAAGAGCAAAACCATGAATTGATACAAGAATGGTTATGGGCATCATATATGAGTTCCATTGATTTCTACATGTTATATTGATCAAGTTTTCTTCAAGAGTTTGAGGGTGAATTGCCTTGGAAACCCTAGTTTGACTGGGTATCTTGAGTAACTTCTCCAACAAGCTATCTCACCAATTGGTCAAACTTCTCAAGGGACACTTCAAAATTCATCATCTTATGCATATATGGTCTACCATGAGCCTAGAAAGTCAAGATAATTGAAGGTTAGCAAGTTGGTCGATGGTGGTTGGCCAGATGAATTCATCTGATAAAAACTGGGTCTCCCTAGACCCTATCTCCTACAATTTTCACCATATGAAAATGATTCCAAGAGAAAAGTTACTCTAGATGACATTCCAAACAACTTTCATGTTGATACCTAGAGCTAGTTTTTCTTGGAAAATCATTTTCTATGTTGAAACATTATATGTCATTTTGTCCAAACCCTAATTTGAAAGTCAACTTCCCAAGGCCATAACATGCTCAATTTTTATGAGATGAAAGATTTCCAAGTTGCACAATCAAATTCAATATGTCTACTTAAAATTTGATGTTTGGAGTTAGAGCTAATTCAATATGAGCATGTGATACGAGGCTACATTATGGGTCACTTTTGATCTATACCATTGAACAAGTGATTTTTCCAAACTTCAAAAATGTATAACTCTATCATTTCAAATCTAAATGACATGCAATTGATGAGCATTTTTAAGTTCTTTGAAAGAGATACAACTTTGATAAAGACATTTTTCTAATTTGAAGCTCACATAAAAAGTTAAGCAAGGTGGAATATTGAGATATATGACTTGACACTTAGAAAAATTTTCAACATGTTGAAATTTCCAAACTTCCACCTCAAAATTCATCATGATACAAGCTTCAATTAGAAAAGTGTTGAACATGAAAGTTGTTCCTCTTGATCTAACCTTTCCAAAAAGACCAAGTTCGTACATTTTAGACAAGAATTGCTAGGGCTGCGCATGGTATCATCATTTGGCAAAGATCAAACTTCAAATCTTCACACACACTTGCCTTGCAATCCAAATTGATTTCAAACTCTCTTACACTCATTTGTGGACGTAAAGCAATGATCCCATGGGCCTGCACATGCCCATGCACCCATGCATCATCAATTTCCAAATTTGGAAAGTGATTTGGAAGGTGCAAATATCATGAGCTACAGTTATAAATAGAGACCTCTAGCATCAGAGTTACAGACACGTTCGCGCCAGCTTTAATCCTAAACCCCTAACCCTTCCATTTGAGAGGATAATCCTGAGAATTTCATCTTGAAATTGAGTATAAATCTCACTGTTTTGAGATTCAAAATCTAGGGATCCAAGACCTTTTGTGCATTTCATTCTATTTCTGCAAGCATTCTGAGTGAGAGAAAGCACGAGCCAAGGCAAGAGTAGTTGAATCCATACCTACATTGAAGGTATTTTCCAGAAAATCTCATCTCTTTGATTCTCTCTCAATCTTTCTCAACTCTCTTAATTCTTTGGTTGTCTGAAGTCCTACCAATGTAGGCAAGAAGATTGAGTTGCTTAGAGGTGAAATCGAAGCAACTCAGTTGGCATACCTCAAAATTCAACTCCTCATATCTTTCTATATGTGAGGAGTTAGTTAAAATTGAGGTGATATTCGTGATCTACACCTTTTTTCCTTTCAGATCATGTCCTCCTTTTTCATTTATGATGTGGTGATGAATGGACCAGTCCGGCCAAGGTCGCCTGAGAAGACGTCCGGCGCTTTGCTCCGGCAATGATGTGGCACAGTCCAGAGCCATTAGATTGATTCAAATTGTTTTAATCAGGGACGTTGCTTGTCATGACCAAGTGTGTGGCGCGCTGAATAGCGTGTCCCATGGAACGCTCGTTTCTCACCACTTGATTTGTCACCTCAATTAATGAGGCAGATCAAGTGGTCCACGTTTTTTTTTATTTTCTAATTTTAATTTTTATTCCTTTGATTTTCATTAATTCATATTAATTTTAATATTGATCCAAAAAATATGAGAGTTTCACCAAAAAATTTCAAAAAATTTTCTCTTTCATATTCTGAATTAAAATTATTTTTTGGATCATTATTAATATTTTTCATGATTTAATTGATTTTTCATTTGTTTTTAATTATTTAAAAATACTTTAAGTCTTTTAAAATTCTGAAATTTTTTCTCCAAGGTCCTTTGACCTTGTTTTACCTATGATAAATCTCATGGCCATTTATTTGGTGTTTTGATGAGGTTCTAGGAATTTGACAAACCATATTTAATTTAAATGTATTATTTTAGTATTTTTAATTTGAATAAATGCCAAATAATTATTTTGACCAATTGTGATGACTTGTTGGTGTTTGACTCTTGTTGTTGGGTCTTGGTCAAGGTTGATTTGACGTTGTCAAATTAATATCATTGGATTTAGGGGATTGATGGAATGTACATTCCATCTCCCAAAATGAATTAATGATATTAATTTGGTAAAAGTCCTCCTTTGATCAATTTGAGATTTCATCTATTCCCCTCCCTCTTCATCTCATTCCCCTTCTATATGCATTCATCTCATTTGGCCTATGAGATCTCAAAGTCTTAAAGCTAGTTGATTGAAAAATTAACATGAGTATGGATGAGATTAGGCCACACCTTTTGCATATTCTTTTTGTGTGTGGTATGTTTCATGAGCATAGTCCATTATACTATGTCTCTAACATGCATTAACACCAAAATTCTATTGCCCGACCTCAAATAGTTGTGACTTCTACATAAGTCCAATTACGATTGCTTAACATAGCGTTAAATCTGTGACATAAAAGGCATAGCATTCTAGTTAGTGAGATTGTAAGTCTCCCCTCTTTCATGGTATTGTATGGAAACTTGGCCTTTTTTCCTTCCTTTGGAAGATGTCTTGGTTCAAGGATCCATGCTTGTGATAAGTGGATTGAGTGTTCTCCAAAGAATGACTTAAAATGAAAAGCAAAAACAAAACAATACTAACTTCTAACCTATTAACTACTAACTTTTAATTTCAAGCCCTTTACTTTAATGTCATTTAATTCTAGCTTTTATACATTTGCCATTGTTCATATCATTCTAATTGTTTATATTAATTTAATTTTCACTTTGTCCATTTGGACCATATTGTGTGATATATTTTGTTTGTGTATACTTTGTTTGTTTGTGTGGTCTTTGACCATTAATGTACATAATAACAACAAAAACCCTAAAAAACTTTTGTGTGGACTGTTGGCTTGATCTTGGATAAATGAACTTAGAATTTAGGCAACATTCCTATGCTAATGGACTTGGCCAATGCCAACTTATTGAGAAACCAAGTGCTTGCAATTTGAAACTTTATCTGATACATCATTCAAGATCTCTCTAAGTTCATCTGTAACATGATCATTGTGAAGTTGTTATTTTGAAGATGAAATAATTGTGCATTTGTGTGTTGCTTGATTCTAAAAGTCCAAGGGAATTCTGGATTTCTATTGACATTCTTGTCTATTGGATTGCTACCCACTTGGTCAGATATTTTCAACTCTAAACTTTTAATTTTGTACATAGGATTAGTCTCTTCATCTTCTCCCCATTTATTTAATTTCAAAACATCTCCCTCCTTTTTCAAAACCTTTTTTGATTGAACTTATTTTGTTCTAAACTTTTACAACTTTTGCAAAAAAGATAGAAACTTTGGCCTTATGCCATCGCATTTTCAAACTTCTTTTCTAAATCAAACTTGTAAATAGACTAAACTATACTTGACTTAAACTTTCCAAAAAGCCAAAAAGAACTAACTCATTCAAACCATTTTTAGGCCTTTGTGCCTTTCAAACTTAATTTCTGTTAAAAGCAATGCATCCACTTTGAAATTTTTATCACGATCTACGAGGTTTTGATCCCTCATTCTTATGTTGGTACGTAGGCACAAGACCGAAGGTCTTGCAAAACGCAAAAATATAATCAATGAATTCTTTTCTCATCCCCCCATTCTTTTTGTTTGTAAACATCACTTTTTACAAAATACATATGCACACAAAAAGGGCTCCCTAGGAGTACCTAGGACACTTTGGGTGCTAACACCTTCCCTTTGTGTAACCAACCCCCTTACCTGTAATCTCTGACATTTTATTAGTTTTGATTTGAAAACTTCTTACTTTTGGGTTTTGTTCGTACTTTTTCCCTTTTCCCTTGGAAACAATAAAAGCGCCGTGGTGACTATTGTTATTTGATCTCTAGCATATCCATAGCTCGATGATCATGAATTTTTCGCTACAGAAATTAAGTGGTGAATCTGCTGGGGTGTAGTCTCCAGTGGGTTTAGGCTACTTTTTATGGGTAAATATTTGTATATATGTGATGTTTGTATATATGTATGTGTGATATAATCTGCTTGTTGTGCTTGGTGATCTCTGAGTGGTGAGATAAGTTCTAACCCGAACTTTAGTGCAACTAATATAGGAGGATGGTATAGTCATATTCGACTTGTGTGCAGTAGTCCTTTACAAGTTGGCTTGAGATCCATCTGCTCAGTGGAGACTCTTTTGGATTTGGAAATGTCACACGAGCATTTGTGGTTAGGCATTACTATCTCTAATTTGGGCCGGAGAAGCTGAGGACCGTAGAACATTTACCCCCTCTTGTCCTATTTAGGACATAGTGTGGAAACTATTCAAGTGTAGACTTGATAACAGTTGTTACACGATACTACACTTAGACGAGTTTCTCTTGAGAATATTATGGGTCGATGAGTCAGTCATCTTAACCTGTAATATCCGATAGATGGAATTAATACTCTAGGAACTTTTTAGAACATGATCTACAGGTTTTTATCCTTAGTTCACTCCTTTAGGATGGTTCTTACCCAGACTCCATGCTCGTGACCTGCAATAAACCCTTGATTCTTGGTTGATCCAATCAAGTCTTGTCAATATCAATGGAACTTGGGGGTTGATAAGTGTAGCGGGGTATTCGTTACCTTTAGATTTATTGACTAAATCAAAAGTAAATCATACAATTCGAGTCGCCACCGCACTTCTATTTATCCAAAGGAAAGGTTAGAAAGCAAACAAAAACCGAGAAGTTTTATCAAATCAAAAGCTAATAAAAATGTCAGAGATTTGGGTAAGGGGGTTGGTTATGTAATGGGAAGATTTTAAGCCCCCAAAACATCCTTAGTACTCTAAGGGAGCCCTTTTTACAAATATTGTATGGTAGGTTGGTATTTGTGAAAATATTTGTGCAAACATGATTGGGGAGATGAGAAAAGAATATACAAATTATTTACAATTTTGTGTTTGAATGGATAAACCCATTGCCTACGTACCATCACAAAAGGTAGGATCAAAACCTCATAGTTCGGGGTAAAAATCTCAAAATAGGTTGGTGAATTGATTGGTCAAAAGCCTTAAGGTCTTTTGTTATCAAAGGGAGAAGACTCAACCTAAACGACAATCCACCATGTGAGGAGAGCTTCAACATACTAGTGAGGGATCCACCCTATAATAAGTATGGAAGACTTATAGTCCAATCACTAAGGATACAGGTGAGGTTTATATCAACCACTATGATAACTCAAACCTAATAGCTAATGTTTATGAAAAGCTTTGGCAAAAGTGGTCATTGGAACCACAAAAAAATTTGAGTGAGTTGTATTTACAAATGAAGAGTATTCATAAAAATAAAGTCAAAGTTGACTTAAGATTCAATTCAAAATAAGTATTATGAAAAGAGTTTGAAAAATCAAAGGCATAATGCCTAAGTTTCTAATTTTGAAAGCAATGTCAATGTTTGCACAAAAGTTTGGCTTGGGTTAGAGTGGAGAGAAGAAGAGAAGGGCTAGGTCCTAAACATGCAAAGATGAGGGAAGAGAAATAAAACCACTTGGAGTTCCCTTCTTGAGATCATAAAGATGATCCAAGTTGCTCCTATCCTTTGGACTTAGCAAGCAATAAGCAATTAACTCAAACAATCAAGCAAATATTCAATCAAGCTCCTAGGAATCTTCCAATTGGCTTTTGTATCTCTTATCTTGGATGTCCATGACAATGGTTCTTCTAATAGCTCAAGTTTGGTCTCCCTATCACAAGAACACACAAATCAAAAAGTTCCACAATGCAATAAAAGAATGGACAAGAGTGAGTTTAGAATTAGGGGTCCTTTCAATTCATCTTCAGGATTAAGCATTCTAAAGGCATGAGGCCTAGTTGCTCTTCAACATATTTAGCATTCTAAAGGCATGAGGCCTAGTTGCTCTTCAACATATTTAGCATTCTAAAGGCATGAGGCCTAGTTGCTCTTGAAACTCCATTTAGCATAGCTAAGGTCCTAAATCTAAGTCCTTTCTCCATTTTTGCATTGGGTTCACACAAACAAAAACAAAACAAGCACAAGGCAATAGTCTATTCACAATAATGTGCTCAAGTGAGCAAAAGGCAAATTGCATTAACATAAACATGAGCTCAAGTGAGCAAAGGGCAAAGACAAATGAATTAATGAGCAAGAAATAAAATTGCATTAAAGTAAATTGCAAGAATTAAATGCTTGAATTAAAAGTTAGTCATTAGTGGTTAGTGTTAGTGTGCCATAAGGAAATTTAGCGCTATGTTAAGCAATCGTAAGTGAACTAATGTAGTAATCACACCTATCTGAGGCTGTTCAATAAAACTATAGGCAAATAAACAGAAGTTAGAGATCATGACTAGTAAGCCAAGCTCCTACAACTTGCCATGCCAAAAGAAAAGAAGAATGACCTTGTATGGATTTAGGTTTTTTGCTTGACCAAGAAGCAACCTATCTTTAATGCAAGCAATTCACTTAATCTTTGATCAAGATGAATTTGGTTTGGATCAAAGAAGGTTAAGCCTCTCATATGTCAAGGCTAACCAACAATCATTAACTCATAGGTCAAAAGAAGAAGAAGAAGAAGATGGAAATGGAATGTACATAATTGAAATTCAAATGACATAAGCAAAACACATTGATCAAACATGAATGGAATTAACATCAATAAATGGTAAATAGAAGTGAGATGAAGCTTAGAAGTCAAGAAATAACAAAAATATTTTTGGTATTTTAGGAATTAGAAAAATACATGAAATAAAATAAACAAATAAAGGTCAAACTTCAAATCCAATTCAAATCAACTTGGAAAAGTCCAATTGGATCATCATAAGTCTAACATGGTCAAACAAGGTTTGACAAAAAATTTCATCATTTTTTGAAAACTGAAACTATTTTTAAACAATTAAAAATGAAGAAAAATAACATAATTGGACTAAAATCTCAAATAAATCTCAAATCAATTAAGAAATTGATGAGAATATTTTTCATAGATCCATCATCATTCAAAGATGTTAAGAAAATATTTTTGGCATTTTTGAATATTGAAAAGTATTTTAAATGAATTAAAAACAATCAGAAATAAAATAATTCACAAAAAAAATATTAAATGGAATCACAAAAATAATTAAAAATCACTTTTAGAAACTTGAATTCAAGAGAAAAAATTTGCAATTGGTCCCATATTTTTGTGATTCCAAATAAAGAAGTTATGAATTTTTAAAAATAATTGGAATAAAAGAAAATTAAAACAGAAGTTAAAAATAAAAAAATCCTGAGGCGTCAGATCATGGCTCATTAATTGACGTGGCGCATGAAACAGCCAGGAAGCGCGCGCGCATGGTACACTTCAGTCAACAACATCACATGTGGTATTTAAAAAGGTCAAGACAATCCATGGCTAAGATTAGATCCCAAGAGCCAGATCCAAGGGCTTAAACTCATTCACGTGGGGACGGTGGTGGAAACCACCATCTTCTCCGTTGAACCTCATTATTTCCGACGAGAGTTACAAGTTTCACAACCTCAACCAAAACTCACGATCCATATACCATTCGAAAGCTGGGGTGATGTACATCACCCCTGTAACCTTAGTTTCCACTCAAGATCCCTATAGAGAAAGAAATCTGAGATGGAAAAATGAGGTGTTCTATCTGAACTTGCTCAATTCACAAAATTAAAAGCACAAATCAATTGCCTCTCACATGAGGACTTCAGAGGCACCAACCAATACAAAAAATGCTCAATATCCAAAGAGATTCGAATGAAAACAGTTGGAGAATCAACCTTTGAAGTGCAGCTTTTCAGTGCTTGATCCACTTTAATCCTTCAATGCAGCTTGATCTTGAAGTAACAAGGAAGCTAGGCTAAGGAATTTGAAGCTGAAGATCAACCAAGGAAGTTGAAATTCAAGCTTGAAAAATGGAGAAAAAATTCAGAATTCCTTTGAGTGAGGGTTAGGGATTCAAATGTGCAGAGCTTCAGGCGCCTTTAGGTTGAGATTTGAAGTGAGTGAGGCATTTTATTTATAGCCAAGGCTGATGCAAGCAATGAAATACTCGTGTGTGCATGAGCTTGGATTCTCCATGCATGGGCCTGTACAAGCGCATGTGAGGCCCAAAATCCATTGCAAATGCAAGCTGAAATGATTGTGAGATGATTTGGACGTGCATACTGCAATACATAAGCTTGTGCACAAAGATTTAACCTGGTTTCCATAAATGATCACAAAACTTCACCTCTTCGAAAATGCCATTTGCAAAAATTGAAACATAGGCATGTGGGTAATGGTTGGAAAGGTATTGATATAAGGAACAAATGTTATGTCGAACAAAAATCCATTTAGAGTTGGGAAAATATTTAAAACTGGCTATGAAGTTCAATGTACAAAACATGTATTTGAGAAATTTGCCAAAATGGACCAACTTCAAGCCCTTCTGTTTCAATGATGCAAGCCTCAAATGACAAAACCTTCAACATAAATGTTGTAGATCTTCTCAGTAAAATAAATTTGGACTTAAATGTTGCATCATTTGGATTTTTTATGAGAAAGTTATGGGCACTTGAAGTTGGACTTTTTCAAGATTCAATGGCTTTGGTCCAAAGTGACCTATAATGTTTTGTATTATCACATGTATTTATTTTAGGATTCTGAAGTTTTGTTCCACAATAAAATTTGAAGTAGACATCTTAAAATTTCTAATGCACTTGGTCCCACCTCAAAATCATAAAAAAAGAAGGAGTTAGGTCCTTGGGAAGTTGACCCAAAATTAGGGTTTCAGTCAAAATGACCTATAATGTTTTTAAATGAATGTTAACCTTCCAAGTTTCAAATGAATTTTTGATGAACATTAAAGTTGGTAATATGTTTATTAAGAACATTTTTTCTCTTGGGGTCATCTTCATTTGACAAACACATCAAAAGTTAGGTCACAGTGGATTTCAAAATAGTCAGATGAATTGACTGATCAACTTCTCAAGTCCAAACTCCAAATCTTGATGAATGAATGATTGAGGACACTCACATAAGCTCATATATGCATAAAATTATGAATTAAAGAAATTCCCTTGATTGTATTTGATCATAGGTTGAGTTTGCTTCATGAGTAAGGCACAGTCAATGCACAATTGAATTAGGGTTTCGTTGGGAAACAATCCTCAAGCCCTTTGGTTTATCTTGATCAAATTGACAAATTGAGATACTTGGGATACATATATGATGATTGAGAGCTTTGGGAACCATTGTCATGCTTGCTTTCACTTTCATCTGGCCATTTCAATGGGCATAGGGACCTCCTAGGAGCCTTGGATCACATGATTGCTTAAGCTTCAAAACAAAAGATGTTAGTGACATATTTTTGTGCTTTTGGTTAGTAAACAAAATAAGAAAAGCAATAATATACAATTCAAGCATGCTAGGTGGTCTCAAACCAACTCACACAAGTTCCAACCCTAGGGTAAGGAGCCAAGATGCTATGATCCTTGAGGCAAATGCAATGAGCAATTTATGATTCCATGAGGGATATTAGGGTCAAAATTAGGGTCTTACAGATGCCCCTATTTAAGGTCATTCTAGCTGGAGATATGAAGGTTAAAATCTTCGTCTCGACGAGGTAGAATGGGCTTAAATAATAATAAAGAGACAAATTTTGGTCCCTAAGAGACTTCATGATGCAAATGTATGTATTCAAAATAAAATACTTTGTGGGGATATGTGTCCACAAAGGAAAAAAGAAATCAGGAGAAACTGAAAATCCAAAGGAGTAATACACTCACTAGGGAGAAAGAGGCTCTGGGGGAGTAAAAGGTAAAAATGCGTGAGCAGGTCACGACTTGAAACTTGCTAGGAGACACGAAAGGATTCCATGAAAATAAATCAATGGAAAGACTCGAGCTGACGCAAAGATGCATGTATTGGGGAAAATGCCAATACAACAACCTATCCACGAAGGATACCTCGGGTAAAAATCCAGACTCGGGCTGGGAAAATCCACAAAGGACTCAGTTGAGGAAGAAACGAATGAGGTATTACCAGTTACTGGGTAATAAGCTCAAAGAGACATGTGATCAAAACACCGGTATAAGGGTGAGAGAACAACACGCTCAGGGAGAAAGAATATCTAAGACCCGTATAAGGGTGAGAGATATCAATTATCTAAAACATCCGAGGAAGACCTATCAAGGTATATTTCGACTCAGAAAAATCTGAATTCACAGGGGACAAAAAGTCATAATAGGGAGCAGAAGGAAGGAACACCAGGGATAACGGTTACTGGGCATATAATAGGTGACCAACCAGGAATGAATTGGGGAATATTCCCAAGACACTCATCATCCGAAATGAGGGCTGAAAAAGCAAACTCGATTACAAGATGGACATTCGATTCCATAAGGAAATATGAATCTTACTCAATTGGGGAAGGAAAAGACTTCGACTGAAGAGCGCATGAGATATATTATCTATTACCGTCAAAACATAGATAATATACTCACATGGAAGATTATCCATAACCAGTTACTGGGTTAATAAAGGATAAATCGACCGAAAAGAAAGAACATCGGGATACCGACTACTGGGTATAAGATGATGACCAGTCACGGGGAGAAACAATCATCACAAACAAGGGGTAAATGAAAGATGACTCGCTGGGGATACATTGCTTAATTAGAGCATTTATCCAAGAGATATATCACCGGTTACTGGGTGGTATACTCGAAACTGAAGGAATATCAATACCGGATATTGGATAAAGATAACCAACAAGGAGGGGATTACATCTACCGGCTACTGGGTAGAAAACCACAGAAGAGAGTACCCGTCATCGGTTAGGATGAACAATAATCAGGGATTAACTCTGCAAGGGGATAAAATGGGGTTTATGACTACCAAATACTGGGTAGAAAACCACAGAAATAGGGCTTACAACTACCGGTTACTGGGTAGAAGGCCACAACATCCGTTGGGGAGAGAATGAACAATTACTGTTTACTGAGTAATTGATCACCTGAACCACAGAGCAGTGCATGGGAAATAATAAGAAAGGAGTCAGTCTAGGATCCAACTAGAGAGACGCAATGAAGCAAGACTCAACCCAATGAGGATATAACTCAGGGGAGACAGTTCCATCCTAATACATGTTTTGGAAGGAAACTGAAATAATGATCATCCACGAGGACATAACTCAGTGGGGAATATGGAAGAAAAGATAAACACTTTCTGCCTATAAGGCTGACTCTATATGGAGAGATCAGACGCAACCATCTGCTCGGGGAAGAATATTCCACCAACTAGCAGGAGATGACAAACAAAGATATATGGCAAAAAATGCAACATGAATATCTGAATGCTATAATTATATATGTATATGCGTGGTTTATGTATGATTAATGCTGACAAATAGACATATCTAACACAAACAGGTCCAAGAATCAATGGACAAACATCCGGTACAACATCTCAAAAGAGAAAGCCAAAGCCCACAGGAGAAAACCCAATCTGGTGGGGGCAACAAATACCAGGAAACCAATCACCGCTGAGGAACGAGCGAAGTCGTTGCCAGGGACAAGGATCACTGCTAGGGGAACAAGCAGGATCACCGAGGATTAGAGACCGCTGTTGGGAATAAGCAAAGGGTCACAACCACCAAAGCTGGGGATCTTCCAACAGTACACAGAGACATGGATAAGATCAATCAGAGAAGAAATCTACTGGGGATCTTATCAGGGGGTGATGCTAGATTCCGTGGGGAACAACCACCAAACAGAAACACCTTAATCAAGTATTCACTTCTAACCACGGAAGAAATGTCTCTGCTGCGGAGACAACACCAAACACTCCGCTGGGGAAGAAGACAACACGTCCTCCTTAGAGTTCCAAAGCCAAACTAGGGTCAGGTAGAGCCTTAGTTGGGGGGAAGCTACACGAATAAAGTTCCATTGCACAAGAAACTCTACTGGGGAAAACTCAAGGGAAGATATGAAACTCTATGGGGGATAACCACCAAACAAACGTTCTAATAACCATCATATTTCCTCATACTGCTGGAGAAACAATCTCTGCCGAGGAGAAGAGAAACACCGCTTCGTTGGGGATAGAAAATAAACATTTTCATCACCCGCTCTGCTAGGAGGAAGCCATCCGAGAAGGAGGAAGTAACAGCAATCAGGCTCCGATCAGAAAGTTCCACTAAGGGAAAAAATGTTGATGACTGAACCGGGGATAACCTGTAGGCGATCAGCTGGAGATAACCTGCTGGTGACCAACTGGGGAAGTCTAATATGAACAACCCTGCTGAAGATGAACGGTAGGAAAACCTACTGGAGATCAATGCGAATCCACTAGGGATAAGCTACACACCAATTTGTTGAAAATTCTCCTCATATTGGGATTTCCTGCTCACTCTGCAGGAGATTTCCAATCTGAATGAGGGAAGACCAACTTCCTCGAAAAAAGATAGCATATCAATTTTTATCAGTCTATAAGGGATTTTAGGTCAACCCACACAAGGGATGACAACCATATATTTGATAAAACACAGATGCTAGACCCAGACTCACTGGGGAGCTAGAAGACTGAGACCGAACTCCAGACTCTCTGGGGAATTTGGTGGTGTATTACCTTTCTGCGCTCACTGAGGAGACCACCTGAAAGATGATGAAGAGTATACAAATATGCCAGGAAAATGAACAAATGTCTTACCCTTTTGGAGATCATACTATCCTTGGGAGAGCACTGAAGATGTTTCAATTATCCTTTCAGTCATTGTGAATGTTCACTTTGTTAAAAAAACAATTTATAAAACTTTATTTGTTTAAAACAATGATATTTATCAATTAAAAAATGCAAACATTTGTTAAAACAGAAACAAATAAGAGTGCAAAGAATTGGATAAAGGCTCAAATTTATTTGATGGAATGATAGTCTGCAAATCGCAAGACTCCATGGATCTTTACAACTTTGAAATTGGTGATATATATTGGAAAAGGGCTACATTGAACATAACAACCATTTCTCCACCAACTCTGAATCCAATGTATTCGAAGCTTCAGTTGACGACGACTAAGCGAGAATCTTTGACAGATGACACCTGTAGAATAAAGTCTTGTCAAGATACAGTTACTTGCCAAATCCCTAATTTTTTCCTAGATTGCCCCAGGGTGAGGTACTCAATCTAGCGGGATATATGTTCATTTTTTTTATGTCTCTAGCTTTTTCCTGGATCGCCCTTTCGGGTTTTTAATCCACCGAGACGCTCATTTTTGCCTAAGCCGCCCTTTCGGGTTTTCAACTTAGCGAGCTATTCTGTTTTCATTTTAGGCGAAGTATTTCTTGACTGCATCTGAATTCATAGGACGAGTGAAATCCTCCCCATCCATAGTTGTAAGTATCAAAGCACCGCCTGAAAAGGCCCTCTTAACAACGTATGGACCTTCATAGTTTGGAGTCCACATACCCCTGGAATCGGGCGCGAAAGACAAGACTTTCTTGAGCACAAGGTCACCTTCTCGGAACACACGAGGCTTGACCTTCTTATCAAAGGCTTTCTTCAACCTCTGCTGATATAACTGACAATGGCACATGGCATTCAATCTCTTCTCTTCAATTAAGTTTAACTGGTCATAACGACTCTGAACCCATTCAGCCTTAGTCAACTTGGCTTCCATCAAGACTCTTATTGATGGGATCTCAACCTCCACGGGGAGCACAACCTCCATGTCGTATACAAGAGAGAAAGGGGTTGCCCCTGTTGAAGTGCGGACAGATGTACGATAACCATGCAAAGCAAATGGCAGCATCTCATGCCAATCTTTGTATGTAACAACCATCTTCTGAATAATCTTCTTGATGTTCTTGTTAGCAGCTTCAACAGGCCCATTCATCTTGGGTCTATTAGGAGAGGAATTATGATGTGTAATCTTGAACTTGCTACACAACTCTTTCATCATCTTGTTGTTCAAGTTAGATCCATTATCAGTAATGATCTTGTCTGGCACACTATAACGGCATATGAGTTTATTCTTGATAAACTTCACAACCACCTGCCTGGTCACGTTTGCATATGATGCCGCTTCAACCCACTTAGTGAAGTAATCAATTGCTACGAGAATGAATTTGTGGCCGTTCGACGCTTTTGGCTCTATCATGCCAATCATGTCAATTCCCCACAAAGAGAAAGGCCATGGTGATGAAATCACATTCAGAAGTGTTGGGGGAATATGAATCTTATCCGCATAAATCTGACACTTGTGGCATTTCTTCACATATTTGCAACAGTCAGACTCCATTGTCAGCCAATAGTAGCCTGCTCTCAACATTTTCTTTGCCATGGCATGTCCATTGGAATTAGTACCAAATAAACCCTCATGGACTTCAGTCATTAACAGGTCTGCTTCGTGTCTATCCACGCATCTGAGTAAAACCATGTCAAAATTCCTCTTATAAAGCACATCGCCATTGAGGTAGAAACTGCCAGATAATCTCCTCAAAGACTTCTTGTCTTTGACAGATGCCCCAGGTAGGTAAGTCTGACTCTAAAGGAAACACTTGATATCATAATACCATGGCTTATCATCTCTTACTTCTTCAACTGCAAACACATGATCTGGTCTATCCAAGCGCATCACAATGATATTGGGGACTTCATTCCTGAATTTCACCATAATCATAGAAGTAAACGTAGCAAGAGTATCTGCCATCCGATTCTCATCTCGAGGAATATGATGGAAGTCAACCTCAGTAAAGAAAGTTGAAATTCTCCTTGCATAATCTCTGTATGGGATGAGGCCATGCTGATTCGTCTCCCATTCACCCTTAATCTGATTAACAACAAGGGCCGAATCAATATAAACATCAAGATGCTTGATCCTGAGATCAATACATTCTTCTAAACCCATAATACAGGCCTCATATTCCACCATATTATTCGTTCATTTGAAAGTTAACCTTGCTGTAAAAGGAAATGTGTGCCCTGAGGAGTAATAATCACTGCCCCAATACCATTTCCATACTGATTTACAGCGCCATCAAACACCATGCTCCATCGGGAACCAGGCTCTGGCCCTTCATCGAGCGTTGGCTCATCGCAATCTTTCATCTTCAAATACAAAATCTCCTCATCAGGGAAGTCGTACTGCATAGACTGATAATCCTCAATTGGTTGATGTGCCAAGTGGTCAGCTAAGATACTACCTTTAATAGCTTTCTGAGCTCGATACTCAATATCATACTCAGACAACAACATCTGCCAACGGGCAATCCTCCCAGTTAAAGCAGGCTTCTCAAAGATATACTTGATTGGATCCATTTTGGATATTAACCAAGTCATATAATTCAACATATACTGGCGTAAGCGCTTAGCAGCCCAAGCCAAAGTATAGCATGTCTTCTCAAGCATTGAGTATTGAGACTCACAATCCGTGAACTTCTTACTCAGATAATAGATAGCATATTCTTTCTTCCCTGATTCATCTTGCTGACTGTAGCGGGGTATTCGTTACCTTTAGATTTATTGACTAAATCAACAGTAAACCATACAAGTCGAGTCGCCACCGCACTTCTATTTATCCAAAGGAAAGGTTAGAAAGCGAACAAAAACCGAGAAGTTTTATCAAATCAAAAACTAATAAAAATGTCAGAGATCTG
Organism: Lathyrus oleraceus; assembly: GCF_024323335.1. Classification (NCBI taxonomy): domain Eukaryota; kingdom Viridiplantae; phylum Streptophyta; class Magnoliopsida; order Fabales; family Fabaceae; genus Lathyrus; species Lathyrus oleraceus. The sequence continues at coordinate 309,846,149 of NC_066581.1, forward strand.
GGTAAGGGGGTTGGTTATTGCAATGGGAAGGTTTTAAGCACCCAAAACATCCTAGGTACTCCTAGGGAGCCCTTTTCACAATTTGTTGTAAGGTAGGTTGGTATTTTGTGTAAAATTATTTGTGCAAACATGATTAGGGAGATGAGAGAAGAATATACAAGTTATTTACAATTTTTGTGTTTGAATGGATAAACCCACTGCCTACGTACCATCTTAAAAAAGATTAGGATCAAAACCTCGTAGTTCGGGGTAAAAATCTCAAAAGAAGTTGGTGAATTGATTGGTCCAAAATCCTTAAGGTCTTTTGTTATCCAAGGGAGAAAACTCAACCTAAAACCACAAATCCATCATGTGAGGATAGCTTCAACACGCAAGTGAGGAGTTAACCCTATAATAAGCATGGAAGACTCATTGTCCATCACTAAGGATATAGGTGGGTATTATATCAACCTCAAGTATAACTTAAACCTAATAGCTAATGGTTATGTAAAGTTTTGATAAGAAAGTGGCCATTGAAACCACAAAACATTTGAGTGAGTTATATTTACCAATGAAAAGTATTTACAAAATATGGTCAAAGTTGAATTAAAGATTCAATTCAAAATAAGTGTTATGAAAAGAAAGTTTGAAAAATCAAAAGCATAATGCTTAGGTTTCTAATGTTTGAAAACAAATGTTAATGTTTGCACAAAAGTTTTGGCTTGGGTTAGAGTGGAGGGAAGAAGAAGAATGGTTAAGTCCTAAACATACAAGAGGTGAAGGAAAAGAAAGAAAACCACAAATGGAGTTCCCTTCTTGAGATCATAGTGATGATCCAAGTAGCTCCCATCCTTTGTAATAAGCAAGCAAATAAGCAAATAGTCAAGCAATCAATCAATCAAGCAAGCTATTAGGCATCCTCCAATGGCTCTTATATCTCTCACTTTAGGAGCTCATGACAATGGTTCTTCACTTAGGCTCAAGTTGGAATCCCTAGCACAAGAACAAACACATCAAAAAGTTCTAGAATACAAACAAAGAATGGACAAGAGGGAGTTTAGAGAATAAGTCCTTTCAATTCAACATTAAGCATTCTAAAGGCAGGAGGCCTAGTTGCTCTTTGACTTTTATAGCACTCTAAAGGCATAAGGCCTAGTTACTCTTTGAATCCATTTTTGCATAGGGAATATCCTAAAGCCTAAGTCCTTTTGTCCATTTGTAATTGGTTCACAACAATCAAAACAAAACACAAGCACAATAGTATATACACAATTATGTGCTCAAGTGAGCAAAAGGAAAATTGCATTAACATAAACATGTGCTCAAATGAGCAAAGGGCAAAAGCAAATGAATAATATGTACAAGAATATTAAATTTCATAAATGTAAAGTGCAGGAATTAAATGTTAGTGATCAATAGTTAGAGTTAGTGTGCCATAAGGCAATTTAGCGCTATGTTAAGCAATCATAAGTGGACTAATGTAGTAATCACACCTATCTAAGGCTGGTCAATAAAATGTAGGCAACAACACAAGTTAGAGATCTTGATTAGTGAATCAAGCTCCTACAACTTGCCATGCCAAAAGAAGATGAGAAATGATCTTGTATTGACTTAGGTTCTTTGCTTGATTAGGAAGTAACCTATCCTTAATGCAAAGATATTCACTTGATCTATGATCAAGATGAATTAGATTTGAATCAAGGAAGGTTAAACCTCCCATTCATCAAGGCTAACCACCAATCTTTAACTCATTGATCAAAGAAAAAAGATGAAGAAGGAGATGAATAAGAATGAACATTAATGGAAATTCAAATGAAGTAATCAACATACATTGACCAAGGGTAGATGAAATCAAGGTCAAACATTAGTAAACAGAAGCATAATGAAACTTAGAAGTTAAGAAACAAATAAAATATTTTTGGTATTTTTTCAAAATTAAAATAATACTTGAATTAAAATAAATAATTAAAGGTCAAACTTCAAATCCATTTCAAATCAACTTTGAAAAGTCCAAAGGGATCATCCTAAGTTCAACAAGGTCAAACAAAGTTTGACAAAAAATTTCAGCATTTTTAGAAACCATAAACTATTTTTAATCAATTAAAAATGCATAAAAATAACCTAATTGAATTAAAATCTCAAATAAATATTAAATCAATTAAGAAATTGATGAGAATATTTTTAATAGATCCATCATCATTCAAGGAGGTTAGGAAAATATTTTTGTATTTTTTGAATATCAAAAACTATTTAAAATGAATAAAAAACAACCAGAAAAAAGAAAATTCATAAAAAAATATCAAATGATAAAATAAAAAAATATTAAAAATCATTTTTAGAAACTAGAAATTAAAAGAGAAATAATGCAATTGGTCTCACATTTTTTGGAATTAAAATGAGTGAGATATGATTTTTTGAAATGAAATGGAATAAAAAAATAAAATGGAAATTAAAATGAGAAATAAAAAATAAGGAAAAACGTGAGGCGTTGGATCAGGCTCATTAATTGAGTTGGCGCATCAAACGATCCTCAAGCGCGCGTCCATCATACACTTAAGTCAATGAGAAGCATGCAGCCATTAAAGAAGTCATAACAAAGGAAGGTCCAGATTAGATCTAGAAATTGAATCTAATGGCCATGGTTTGATCTGGCAACCAGATGGTGGTGTACACCACAGTCTTCTCCGACGAGGCCAGAGATTCCAGCGAGAGTTGCAGAGATCAAAACTTCCCCATATGAGGCGATCTACACATCAATGGAAAGTTGGGGTGATGTACATCACCCTTGTGCCATCTATTTTCACTCTAGACTTCCATGGAGAGAGAAATCAGAGGTTGAAAAATATGGTGTTCAACTGAAACTTAATGGCTTTGCAAAATTCAAAGCACAGTTAAGTTGCCTCTGATGAGAGGACTTCAGCCAACCCAATAAATGCAAGAAACAAGCTATAAACAATGAGTTTCGAAGAAGGAAAGTTTGAATGTCCACCTCGGAAATGTGGATCTTGAGAGCACGATTCTTCTTTGCTAATGCTTGCAGTATGATCTAATGATGAAGATGAAGCAAGGTCAATGAATTATGAATGTGAAAATCAACCAATGTAGTTGAAATTCAGATCTGAATTTTTGAAATGAAAATGAGAATTCCTTTAAGTGTGGCTATGGAGAGATTTGTGCAGCATAACAGGCGCCTTCAGGTTATCAAATTATGAAGCCTTGCACTCTTATTTATAGCAAATTGCAAAGGTATACATGAGCAATGCATGTGCATGAATGGAGAGGACCTTCATGCATGGGCCTGTACAGGCGCATGGAGGGCCCAATTCTCATTGGAAATGAATACTGATATCACATTTAGATAAAATGGACGTGCAGAAATGATACCATTATGGGTAATGGTTGGAAATCTCTTGACATGAGGATCAATTGTTATGTTGAACAAAACTTCATTTTGAATTGGGAAATTGATGAAAATTGATCATAAAGTGCAAGGTGCAAAACACGTGCATGTGAAAATTTCCAAAAATGGTCAACTTCAAGCCATTTTGTTTTATTTATTAAAGTTCCAAATTATAAGACCTTCAACATCAAAGTTGTAGATCTTTTCAATTCAATCAATTTGGACTCAAATTTTGCATCATTTGGATTTTTTATGAGAAAGTTATGAGCACTTGAAGTTGGACTTTTTCACATTTCAATGCCTTTGGTCCAAAGTGACCTATAATATTTTGCATTATCAAATGTATTTCTTTTAGGATTATGAAAATTTGTTCAACATAACAAATAAAGTAGACATCTTAAACTTTCCAATGCATTTGATCCCACCTCAAAATCATGAAAAATGAGTGAGTTATGTTCTTGGGAAGTTGACCTAAAATTAGGGTTTCAGTCAAAATGACCTATAATGATTTTTATGAACATGAAAGTTGTTCACATGGTTCTTAAGAACATTTTTTCTCTTGGGGTCATCTCCATTTGACAAACACATTAAAAGTTAGGTCTCAGTGTACTTCAGAATAGTCAGATGAATTGACTGATCAACTTTTCAAGTCCATACCTCAAATCTTGATGAATTGATGATTGAGGACACTCAAATAAGCTCAAATATGCATGAAATGATGAATTAAAGAACTTCCCTTGATTGTATTTGATCATGGGTTGAGGTTGCTTCATGGGCAAGGCATAGTTGATGCATAGATGAATTAGGGTTTCCTTGGGAAACAATCCTCAAGCCCTTTGGTTTGCTTTGATCAAAATGATGAATTGAGATACTTGGGAGGCATATATGATGGATGAGGGCCTTGTGAACCATTGTCATGCTTGCTTTCATCTTCACCTGTCCATAGCAATGAGCATAAGGTCTCCTAGAGGCCTTGGATCTTATGATTACTCAAGCTACAAAACAAAAGATGTTAGTGACATATTTTTGTGCTTTTGGTTAGTAAACAAAGTAAGAAAAGCAATAATATACAATTCAAGCATGCTTGGTGATCTCAAACCAACTCACAGATATTCCTAACCCAAGGTTAGGAGCCAAGATGCTATGATCCTTGAGGCAAGATGCAAATGCAATGTTATGATGCCATGAGGGATCTTAGGGTCAAAATTGGGGTCTTACACTGACCTAATACACAACCCATAGAGTCTTCAAGAACTGTCAGATACATAATCAAGGGTCTTCCTTCCACAGGCGGAGACAGAATCGCAGGCTCGGACAGATATTCTTTAATACTGTCGAAGGCCTTCTGGCAATCCTCGGTCCAATCATGATGCTGATCTTTCCGGAAGAGCTTGAACATTGGCGCACATGTGGCAGTCATGTGGGATATAAATCTGGAAATGTAATTCAAGCGGCCAAGAAAACCTCGGACTGGCCTCTCAATTTTGGGCGCAGGCATCTCTTATATTGCTTTGACCTTGGCAGGATCAACTTCAATACCCCTTTCACTGACAATAAAGCCCAATAACTTTCCAGAATAGACTCCAAACGTACACTTGTTAGGATTCAGACAAAGTTTGTACTTCCTCAAACATTGAAAAAGCATCAACAAGTGCTCTACATGTTCAACTTCCATTCTCGACTTCGCAATCATATCATCAACATACACCTCAATCTCGTTGTGCATCATATCGTGAAACAAGGTAGTCATAGCTCGTCGATACTTGGCTCTGGCGTTCTTCAAACCGAAGGGCATCACTCGATAATAGAATGTTCCCCAAGGTGTGATGAATGTTATCTTCTCCATATCCTCGGGTGCCATTTTGATCTGATTATATCCGGAAAATCCGTCCATAAATGAGAAGACATTGAATTTAGCTGTATTATCTACCAACATATCAATATGTGGTAGAGGGAAATCATCTTTCAGACTAGCTTTATTCAAGTCTCTATAGTCCACAAACATTCGGACTTTTCCATCTTTCTTAGGCACATGCACGATATTGGCCACCCATTGAGGATTTGTAGAAGTCACCAGAAACCCCGCATCAATTTTCTTCTGAACTTCTTCTTTAATCTTCATTGCCATATCAGGATGAGTTCTTTTCAGCTTCTGCTTCACAGGCACACGCTCAGGCTCCAAAGGCAGGAAATGTTGCACGATATCAGTATCCAGACCAGGCATGTCTTCATATTACTAGGCAAAGACGTCGACTTATTCTCGTAGCAACTCAATCAACCCCTTCTTCACAGACTCTTCAAGGAGTGCCCTAATCTTCACTTCGCGAACACAATCTTCAGACCCCAAGTTGACTGTTTCCAGATTCTCGAGATGTGGCAGAATGATCTTCTCTTCGTGCTCAAGCAGACGAGTAATCTCATTAGGAATCCCTTCAACATCATCTTCTTCTGCCTCAAATACAGGGAACTCAAAGTTAAGAGATGGTGTTTGATCATTATGTTCAATGGGTTTGATCAACCTGCATAATGATTTTGGATATAAAAGAGATTTTAGAATTCAAACAAGGAAAATCATTATGCAGACGAAAAGATTGATTTTATTCTCTTTTTTAGGGTTTTATGTGATCACCAATTTCATGCAAAAAAGCAAAAAGTGAAAATAACTTGGAAAAACAAACATTTAACATGTAATTACTGAATGAATATCATTGTATTTATGCGCCAACAATGTCATCACTTCTCCTTTTGGCATGGGAGAAGGGTTTTTAAACAAAAATGAACATTACGTGGACTTATGGACAACTGTTGGAACATCAACAACGACCCAATTATTGCAGACTCCTCCAGGGATGACAAAATTGCCAGAATCTTCCTCTGCATCATCCTCCACTATAGCAGTTGCCTCCTGGTCTTCAACCGTGTGGATGAAACCACCACTCTGAAACAAACCGTGCTTGTTGAAAGTGCCTGAAGAGTACCCTATGCCAGCCCGGGATTTATTGTCTTCCAGCTTAATCATTTGTCCTAAACCAGTAGTTGCGCCATGCTCAATGGCCAACTTCGCATCATTGTAGGATGCAAATGAAGAAGATCCTTTCTTAGAAGGCTCATCAATAGACAAAGCTTGGAACGGTGTCCCAACCTCATCCTCTGCATCAATGTAAGAAAAGGAAGACAAATGGCTTACCAAAAGAGCATTCTCTCCCCCTACCACCACCAACTTCTTGTTCTTCACGAACTTTAACTTTTGGTGTAGGGTGGATGTCACGGTGCCTGCCTCGTGAATCCATGGTCTACCTAGCAAACAGCTATATGATGGGTGGATATCCATGACCTGAAAAGTGATCCGGAAATCACTAGGTCCTATCTTCATTGGTAGCTCAACCTCTCCAATCACAGTCTTCCTAGATCCATCAAAAGCCTTGACTACCACTCCACTCTGCCTCATGGGAGGCCCCTGGTATGAAAGTCTCGCCAGAGTGGGTTCTAGCAACACATTTAGCGAGGATCCTGTGTTTACCAGCACATTAGACAGGGCATCATCCTTGCAGTTCATAGAGATGTGTAGTGTCAAATTGTGGTGCTTTCCCTCCTCGGGAAGATCAGCATCGCAGAAGCTCAAGTTGTTGCAAGCATTAATGTTTGCAACAATGCTATCAAACTGTTCTATGGTGACATCGTGATCCACGTATGCCACGTCCAACACCCTCTGCAAAGCTTCGCAGTGTGGCTCGGAGTTCATCAACAAATATAGCACAGATATCTTTGATGGAGTTTGTAGCAGCTGATCTACAATATTATATTCGCTCCTTTTGATGAGCCTTAGCATCTCATCACAATCCTCTCTCAATATGCCATTCTGGCCAACTGGGACAGGAGCTCTAATAGCAACGGCAGGTTTGTCGACAACAAGTGCCGGATTCAGAGAAGTAGAAGAAGTCCCTACAGGACGGGCGACACTATCAACAGCATCAGCTCTTCTGGTGTCAACCTGAGGTTTCGGCGGCGCCGATAATACACGACCACTGCCGGTCAATCCACTCACATCAGAAATACTGGTCACAAAAGTGAAGGGTAAAGGCACCTCCTTCCCATCTTCTAATGCAACCGCATTATATCGATAGGGAACAACCTTATCTGAAGAGTAAGGGACAGGGCTAGTTGGCTTAATGATAAAAGAGGAAGAAGCCTTTTACTTGATGCCATCATATTTGACAACAACAGGCTCATGCATTCTGAAGATAGGGGATATAACATTAACTTCATCCTCATCACGATTCTGAAGTATCTCGATCACACCCTGATCCAACATTTCTTGGATGTCTTTCCTGACTTGACGACATCCCCTCTCATTGACAGCGCATGCATGACAGCTGTCATGGTCATGCTCATAATGACTGTATCCACATAACAGTCTATGCATATCGACCAATGATTGTCTGATATGGTTGACATATCTGACCTTGTACTTGCTAGGGCAACCCTGGACCATATTAACAGCAGATTTTCCATGCTCGGGCAATGGGTTCTTCTTCACATTAGGACCTACGTCCTCGAAAAATAAGATACCGCTTCTAACAAGGTCTTGAACCTTGGTCTTGAGAGGGTAACAGTTCTCCACATCATGTCCGGGAGCACCGGAATGATAAACACAATGAAGCTCGGGCTTATACAACCACTGAGGGTTGGTCGGTACAGCAGGTGGGTCACGTGGAGTAATCAGTTTTCTTTCAATCAATGAAGGATATAGCTCTGCATAAGTCATTGGAATAGGATCGAAAGTGACCTTCTTCCTATCATAGCTAGTGCTGGTTTGATTGTTGTTTCGAGGTTGGTAGGCCTGCTGTTGCGGACGATGTTGTTGATGTTGATATTGTTGATGTTGTTGTTGTTGATGATGATAATGTTGACTCTCTCTGAAAGAAGGTGCTATATGAGCCACTTGGTGCTGGTTACTGGAGGGATGCATAGTCTTCCTCTTCACAGAGGGTCTTCTTTGTTTGACATGGGAGGACACAGCATGTGCCTCTCCATCTTTGTTCTTGGCAAACGCCCCATAACGTTTGGCAGAAGAGCCTTCTTCTCTGGTCAGGCGTCCTTCCCTGACTCCCTCCTCAAGACGCATCCCCATGTTCACCATCTCGGTGAAATCAGAGGGAGCACTAACAATCATCCGCTCGTAGTAGAAAGAGCTAAAAGTCTTGAGAAAGATCTTCGTCATTTCCTTCTCTTCGAGCGGAAGCACAATCTGTGCAGCCAATTCACGCCACCTCTGGGCGTACTCCTTGAATGTTTCCTTCTCCTTCTGGGACATGGCCCTCAGTTGGTCCCTATCAGGAGCCATATTACATTGTACTTGTACTTCTTGATGAAGGTTTCGCCAAGGTCGTTGAAGGAGCGGATGTTCGCACTATCCAGGCCCATGTACCATCTCAATGCGGCACCAGACAGGCTATCCTGGAAGTAGTGGATCAAGAGTTGATCGTTGTCAGTTTGATTCGACATCTTGCATGCATACTTCACAAGATGGATGAGCGGGAAAGTGTTTCCTTTGTACTTTTCAAAGTCAGGCACTTTGAATTTGATAGGAATCTTGACATTTGGTACGAGGCACAGCTCAGCAGCAGATTTGCCGAAGAGGTCCTTCCCTCTTTGAGTTTTAAGTTCCTTGCGCAACTCAAGGAATTGATCATTCATAGCATCCATTTTCTCGTAGACATCTGGGCCCTCAGATGGCTCAGAGTGATAAATGGTGTCATCAACTCTCGGAAAAGTATGCACGACTGGAGGTGGCACAGCAAGGACCGGGCTAGATGCCGGTAGAGAAGAAAAAGTATGGGCAAGACCCTCTTGCACAAAATTAGCGGGCATCCCCCAGGGAAACCCGGCTGGCATAGCAAATGGAGCAAAATGAGCACTGGCAGCAGGCACGGTAGAGGAAGCAACCTCTGAAATGACCGTCCTCTGGGGAAAAGTTGAAGGCGTTGGAGAAGACTGGCTTTGGGCGGCCAAGAATGACTCCATCAGGGCAGTCAATCTTGTCACTTCCTCCTTGAGTTCTCTGTTTTCTTGCTCGAGGTGATCCATTAGCTTTGATGAGTTGGCTCTGGTGTAGTACCGGTGCGTTAGCTTGTCTTCAAAATAAATGAAGAATACAGAGTTAGACCACTGATCAAGAAGCCTTGAACAAAACCTGCTTATGAACATGATGCATGCAATGCTTGTGCACATGATTTGTTTTTATTAGAAGAAATTTTAGAGCTCTATTTGCAAATATTTGAAAATATTAATCATTTTAGACATATAATGAGTAATAATATTTGGAAAAAATTTTACACCAAAGAAGTACAGTCTTGGTAACCAAATACAATACAAGAGAGAAGGAAAATAAACATCCTATGGAACCCTAGAAACAATCGTCCAAAGCTCTCGAGACCGGAAGATAAGCTGCATGAAGCCTCTTGACCTCTCTCTCATAGGCTGCCTCCATATCTACCTTCCCCTTGGCGAGTCGATCATACTTCCTCCTTGAGTTCTCTGTTTTCTTGCTCGAGGTGATCCATTAGCTTTGATGAGTTGGCTCTGGTGTAGTACCAGTGTGTTAGCTTGTCTTCAAAATAAATGAAGAATACAGAGTTAGACCATTGATCAAGAAGCCCTGAACAAAACCTGCTTATGCACATGATGCATGCAATGCTTGTGCACATGATTTATTTTATTAGAAGAACTTTTAGAGCTCTATTTGCAAATATTTGAAAATATTAATCATTTTAGACATATAATGAGTAATAATATTTGGAAAAAATTTTACACCAAAGAAGTACAGTCTTGGTAACCAAATACAATACAAGAGAGAAGGAAAATAAACATCCTATAGAACCCTAGAAATAATCGTCCAAAGCTCTCGAGACCGGAAGATAAGCTGCACGAAGCCTCTTCACCTCTCTCTCATAGGCTGCCTCCATATCTACCTTTCCCTTGGCGAGTCGATCATACTTTCTCTTCCAAAACCTGGAAGACTGAGGAAGAAGAGAAGTCACCACATCATCAGGCTCGTCGATAACCTGATGCTCCATAAAATCTATCAAAGCATCCTTATCTCTAAGTTGCTGAAGTAGCTCCTCTCGCTCACAGACCCAAGCACGCGAACGGTCTTCATCTCTCAACTCCTATACTCCTTGGTTAGGGAGGGTTGAAGGCCCAACCATAACCATAGGTGTAGGTCTCGGATAGTCATAGGGCATGCGGTACTCATAAGCTCTCCTCCTCACCCACGAGGTGTAGGGTTCCAAAGCAATACAATTCTTCGGACCAAGCTCTTTCCTTCCCTTCCTATGAATCTTGCGCCAAGCGCGGACCATCCTGCCCTTCAAGTCTTGGGGATCTTTACCCTCTTGAAAGAACACACCTTCTAACAAAATGTTATTATGTTTATCCTTTAAGGGGAACCCAAGCTGACGACGTGCCAAAACAGCGTTGTAGTTAATCCCACCACATGTACCAAGAAGAGGCACATTGGAGAATTCACCACAAGAGTCAATAATCTGCACACCATCATAAACATGGTTGTACCAAAAGATATCATCATTAGTGATAGATATAAGTCTCGTGGACCACCATAGACATCCTTTGTTCTCCTTGAAGGCGAGCGTCTGTGGCAAGTGCGAAATAAACCACTTGTACAACAGAGGCAAACAACACACAATGGTACCACCACCCTTTTCATTCCTCATATGCAAAGAGAAATAAGTGTCACCCAACAGAGTCAGAACGGGATTAAGAGTAGATAAAATCCTAATAGCGTTCAAATCCATAAAATTGTTGATGTTGGGGAATAACACTAGCCCATAGATGAGAAGTATAAATATGGCCTCAAAGGCGTCCTCAGTCATGGCCTTCCCAAGCATAGTAGCTTGAGCAATGAGGAAATCAGATTGGAGACCTTGAATTCCACATTTGGTAGTCATATGAGCACCCATAACAGATTCATCTATATGTAACAGAATAACAATCTCTTGGGAAGAAGGAACTCTTTCCAAGCCACTGAACGGCAACTGATCTAGGATAGGTATACCCACAAGATAGGCATACTCCTCAAGCGTAGGCAAAAGTTGGAAATCCGGAAAAGTGAAGCAACGGTACAAGGGATCATAGAACTGCACCAATACACTCATCAGACCTTCGTCCACCTGAGTAGCAAGGATTGACAGAAGCTTCCCATGGTGAGCTTTGAACTCCAAGGGGTTTAGTACATAGGATGTCAAACTCCTTAACTCTTTCAAGTTGGGTTGTCTGAAACTGTATTTCTTCGTATTCCTTCTTTGCTTATCCATGTCTGAAAATTTGCAAAGAGACCTCTTAAGTTCCTTGAAAATTTTCTCATTGTTGATGATATGGATGTGAATGAATGCATGAATGCATGGATGCAACAATCACACTCAAGGATCAAGCAAAACACACCACACAAAGGTCACGGGATAGATCAAGTCATCCTTAATATCAATCATCCACTTTGGTGGATTATGGTTTACACCTTATCAACACCTAAGTTCCATTGATATTAAGGATATACTAGAACGAATCAACCGCGAATCAAGGTTTTGTTGCAAGTCACGAGCATGGAGTCTCAGTTAAGGACCACCCAAAGGGAATGTACTATGGTTAAACCTGACAATCATGTTTTACAAGAGGTTCCCATAGTCATCATCCCATCTTTCGGATATTATCGGATAAACGACTACTCGTATTCCAAAAATATTCTCAAGAGAGACTCTTATGAGTGTAGTATCGCGTAACAATCGTATCAAATCTTACACTTGAACGACCTTCGCACTAAGTCCTAAAATAGGCCAAGATGGGCAAGGTAATCTAAGGTCCTTGGCTTCTAAGGCATATATTGGAAAGAGTAATGTCTAACCACGACTACTCGTGTGACATTATTGATCCCAACATAACCTCCACCAAGTAAATGGGCTTGCAAGTCAACTTGCTAAGGAATAACTCCACACAAGTCAACAAGACTATGTCATTCTCCTATCATAAGTGCACTCGAGTTTGGGTATAGAACTCATCTCACAAGAGACCACCAAGCACACAAGCAATTAATATATCAAGTAATTCATACATTACAAACAATATAGTCATCCCAAATTTGCATAAAAATATGTCCCAAATAAATATAAACATACAATACAACCAAGGTAAAAAGTAGGCAAAACCCACTAGGCAAAATTCCTCCCCAGCAGAGTCGCCACTTTTCTGTAGCGGGGTATTCGTTACCTTTAGATTTATTGACTAAATCAAAATTAAATCATACAATTCGAGTCACCACCGCACTTCTATTTATCCAAAGGAAAGGTTAGAAAGCAAACAAAAACCGAGAAGTTTTATCAAATCAAAAACTAATAAAAATGTCAGAGATCTGGGTAAGGGGGTTGGTTATGCAATGGGAAGGTTTTAAGCACCCAAAACATCCTTAGTACTCTAAGGGAGCCCTTTTTACAAATATTGTATGGTAGGTTGGTATTTGTGAAAATATTTGTGCAAACATGATTGGGGAGATGAGAAAAGAATATACAAGTTATTTACAATTTTGTGTTTGAATGGATAAACCCATTGCCTACGTACCATCACAAAAGGTAGGATCAAAACCTCGTAGTTCGGGGTAAAAATATCAAAATAGGTTGGTGAATTGATTGGTCAAAAGCCTTAAGGTCTTTTGTTATCAAAGGGAGAAAACTCAACCTAAACGACAATCCACCATGTGAGGAGAGCTTCAACATACTAGTGAGGGATCCACCCTATAATAAGTATGGAAGACTTATAGTCCAATCACTAAGGATACAGGTGAGGTTTATATCAACCACTATGATAACTCAAACCTAATAGCTAATGTTTATGAAAAGCTTTGGCAAAAGTGGTCATTGGAACCACAAAACAATTTGAGTGAGTTGTATTTACAAATGAAGAGTATTCACAAAAATAAAGTCAAAGTTGACTTAAGATTCAATTCAAAATAAGTATTATGAAAAGAGTTTGAAAAATCAAAGGCATAGTGCCTAGGATTCTAATTTTGAAAGCAATGTCAATGTTTGCACAAAAGTTTGGCTTGGGTTAGAATGGAGAGAAGAAGAGAAGGGTTAGGTCCTAAACATGCAAAGATGAGGGAAGAGAAATAAAACAACTTGGAGTTCCCTTCTTGAGATCATAAAGATGATCCAAGTTTCTCCTTTCCTTTGGACTTAGCAAGCAATAAGCAATTAACTCAAACAATCAAGCAAATATTCAATCAAGCTCCTAGGAATCTTCCAATTGGCTTTTGTATCTCTTATCTTGGATGTCCATGACAATGGTTCTTCTAATAGCTCAAGTTTGGTGTCCCTATCACAAGAACACACAAATCAAAAAGTTCCACAATGCAATAAAAGAATGGACAAGAGTGAGTTTAGAATTAGGGGTCCTTTCAATTCATCTTCAGGATTAAGCATTCTAAAGGCATGAGGCCTAGTTGCTCTTCAACATATTTAGCATTCTAAAGGCATGAGGCTTAGTTGCTCTTCAACATATTTAGCATTCTAAAGGCATGAGGCCTAGTTGCTCTTCAACATATTTAGCATTCTAAGGGGATGAGGCCTAGTTTCTTTTGAAACTCCATTTAGCATAGGTAAGGTCCTAAATCTAAGTCCTTTCTCCATTTTTGCATTGGGTTCACACAAACAAAAACAAAACAAGCACAAGGCAATAGTATATACACAATAATGTGCTCAAGTGAGCAAAAGGCAAACTGCATTCACATAAACATGAGCTCAAGTGAGCAAAGGGCAAAGAAAAATGAAATAATGAGCAAAAATTAAATTGAATTAAAGTAAATTGCAAGAATTAAATGCTTGAATTAAAAGTTAGTCATTAGTGGTTAGTGTTAGTGTGCCATAAGGCAATTTAGCGCTATGTTAAGCAATCGTAAGTGGACTAATGTAGTAGTCACACCTATCTGAGGCTGGTCAATAAAACTATAGGCAAATAAACACAAGTTATAGATCATGACTAGTAAGCCAAGCTCCTACAACTTGCCATGCCAAAAGAAAAGAAGAATGACCTTGTATGGATCTAGGTTTTTTGCTTGACCAAGAAGCAACCTATCTTTAATGCAAAGCAATTCACTTGATCTTTGATCAAGATAAATTTGGTTTGGATCAAAGAAGGTTAAGCCTCTCATATGTCAAGGCTAACCACCAATCATTAACTCATTGGTAAAAAGAAAAAGAAGAAGAAGAAGATGGAAATGGAATGTACATAATTGAAATTCAAATGACATAAGAAAAACACATTGATCAAACATGAATGGAATCAACATCAATCAATGGTAAATAGAAGTGAGATGAAGCTTAGAAGTTAAGAAATAACAAAAATATTTTTGGTATTTTTGGAATTAGAATAATACATGAAATAAAATAAACAAATAAAGGTCAAACTTCAAATCCAATTCAAATCAACTTGGAAAAGTCCAATTGGATCATCATAAGTCTAACATGGTTAAACAAGGTTTAACAAAAAAAAATCATCATTTTTTGTAAACAGAAACTATTTTTAAACAATTAAAAATGAAGAAAAATAACATAATTGGACTAAAATCTCAAATAAATCTCAAATCAATTAAGAAATTGATGAGAATATTTTTCATAGATCCATCATCATCCAAAGATGTTAAGAAAATATTTTTGGCATTTTTGAATATTGAAAAGTATTTTAAATGAATTAAAAACAATCTGAAATGAAATGATTCACAAAAAAAAATATTAAATGGATTCACAAAAATAATTAAAAATCATTTTTAGAAACTAGAATTCAAGAGAAAATTTTTGCAATTAGTCCCATATTTATGTGATTCCAAATAAAGAAGTTATGAATTTTTAAAAATAATTGGAATAAAAGAAAATTAAAACAGAAATTAAAAATAACAAAAATCCATAGGCGTAAGATCATGGCTTATTAATTGACGTGGCGTATTAAACAGCCAGGAAGCGCACGCGCATGGTACACTTCAGTCAACAGCATCACATGTGGTATTTAAAAAGGTCAAAACAATGCATGGCTAAGATTGGATCCCAAGAGCCAGATCCAAGGGCTGAAACTCATCCACGTGGGGATGGTGGTGGAAACCACCGTCTTCTTCGGTGAACCTCACTGTTTCCGACCAGAGTTGCAGGTTTCACAACCTCAACCAAAACTCACGATCCATATACCATTCGAAAGCTGGGGTGATGTACATCACCCCTATAACCTTAGTTTCCACTCAAGATCCCTATAGAGAAAGAAATCTGAGATGGAAAAATGAGGTGTTCAATCTGAACTTGCTCAACTCACAAAATTAAAAGCTTGCCTCTCACATGAGGACTTTAGAGGTACCAACCAATACAAAAAATTCTCAATATCCAAAGAGATTCGAATGAAAACAGTTGGAGAATCAACCTTTGAAGTGCAAATTTTTAGTGCTTGATCCACTCCAATCCTTCAATGCAGCTTGATCTTGAAGTAACAAGGAAGCTAGGCTAAGGAATTTGAAGCTGAAGATCAACCAAGGAAGTTGAAATTCAAGCTTGAAAAATGGAGAAAAAATTTAGAATTCCTTTGAGTGAGGTTTAGGGATTCAAATGTGCAGAGCTTCAGGCGCCTTTAGGTTGAGATTTGAAGTGAGTGAAGCATTCTATTTATAGCCAAGGTTGATGCAAGCAATGAAATACTCGTGTGTGCATGAGCTTGGGTCCTCCATGCATGGGCCTGTACAGGTGCATGTGAGGCCCAAAATCCATTGTAAATGCAAGCTGAAATGATTGTGAGATAATTTGGACGTGCAGACTGCAATGCATAAGCATGTGCACAAAGATTTCACATGGTTTCCATAAATGATCACAAAACTTCACCTCTTCGAAAATGCCATTTGCAAAATTGAAACATAGGCATGTGGGTAATGGTTGGAAAGGTATTGACATAAGGAACAAATGTTATGTTGAACAAAAATCCATTTGGAGTTGGGAAAATATTGAAAACTGGCCATGAAGTTTAATGTACAAAACATGTATTTGAGAAATATGCCAAAATGGACCAACTTCAAGCCATTCTGTTTCAAGGATGCAATCCTCAAATGACAAAACCTTCAACATCAAAGTTGTGTATTTTCTAAAGACAATAAATTTGGACTTTAATTTTGCATCATTTCGATTTTTTATGAGAAAGTTATGGGCACTTGAAGTTGGACTTTTTCAAGATTCAATGGCTTTGGTCCAAAGTGACCTATAATGTTTTGTATTATCACATGTATTTATTTTACGATTATGAAGTTTTGTCCAACATAACATTTGAATTAGACATCTTAAAATTTCCAATTCACTTGGTCCCACCTCTAAATCATAAAAAAAGAAGGCGTTAGGTCCTTTGGAAGTTGACCCAAAATTAGGGTTTCAGTCAAAATGACCTATAATGTTTTGAAATGAATGATGACCTTACAAGTTTCAAATGAATTTTTGATGAACATGAAAGTTGTTCATATGGTTATTAAGAACATTGTTTATCTTCGTGTCATCTTCATTTGACAAACACATCAAACGTTAGGTCTCAGTGGATTTCAAAATAGTCAGATGAATTGACTGATCAACTTCTCAAGTCCAAACTCTAAATCTTGATGAATGAATGATTGAGGACACTCACATAAGCTCATATATCCATAAAATGATTAATGAAATAACTTCCCTTGATTGTATTTGATCATAGGTTGAGATTGCTTCATGAGCAAGGCACAGTCAATGCACAGTTGAATTAGGGTTTCCTTGGGAAACAATCCTCAAGCCCTTTGGTTTATCTTGATCAAATTGAAAAATTGAGATACTTGGGCGACATATATTATGATTGAGAGCTTTGGGAACCATTGTCATGCTTGCTTTCACTTTCATCTGGCCATTTCAATGGGCATAGGGACCTCCTAGGAGCCTTAGATCACATGACTGCTTATGCTTCAAAACAAAAGATGTTAGTGACATATTTTTGTGCTTTTGGTTAGTAAAAAAAATAATAAAAGCAATAATATACAATTCAAGCATGCTTGGTGGTCTCAAACCAACTCACACAAGTTCCAACCCTAGGGTAAGGAGCCAAGATGCTATGATCCTTGAGGCGAATGCAATGAGCAATGTTATGATGCCATGAGGGATCTTAGGATCAAAATTAGGGTCTTACAATAAGGTGTAAACCATAATCCACCAAAATGGATGATTGATCTTGACAAAGACTTGATTCATCCCTTGACCTTTGTTAGCCTTGTGTGTGATCCCTTATTTGTGATTGTTGCATTCGTGCATTCATGCGCATCATAACATTCATCACACGAAAATTTCAAGGAACTGAGGTATTATTTGCAAATATTTTCAGACCATGGATTATGGACGAAGGAACACTAAGAAGTACAGTTTCAGATTTCCCAACTTGAAAGAGTTAAGGAAGCTAGCATCTTTTGTATTAGATCCCTTGGACTTCAAACAACACCATGGGAAGCTTCTGTCTATCTTGTCCGCTGATGTGGTTGAAGGACTCTTGAGTGTACTAGTGCAGTTCTATGATCCTCTCTACCGTTGTTTTACTTTCCCAGATTTTCAGCTTGATTTGACTTTTGTTGGATCAAAACCATTGGATTTAGGGGATTGATGAAATGTATATTTCATCTCCCAACATGAATGAATGGTTTTGATTTGAAGAAATTTCTCCCATGATCAATTTGTGTTTCTATCTTCCCCTCCCTCTTCATCTTCATCTCTATTCTTCCCCATTCCTTCATTTTGACAAACAAAATATCTAATGTCTAAAAGTTAATTGGTTCATCAATGACCTTGTG
Organism: Lathyrus oleraceus; assembly: GCF_024323335.1. NCBI lineage: Eukaryota > Viridiplantae > Streptophyta > Magnoliopsida > Fabales > Fabaceae > Lathyrus > Lathyrus oleraceus. Next base: position 309,864,409 of record NC_066581.1, read on the forward strand.
TCAGATGAATCAGTACAAGTGTGACTGAGATAGGTTTCTCCCCCTTGATATTTTCTTTTAGTGTGTGGTACGCTTTAGGAGTTTGGTTCTTCATGCCAAATCTCTAACATGCATTAGCACATAAATTTTTATTGCCCAACCTCAGATAGTTGTGACTTCTACACAAATCCAATTACGATTTCTTAACATAGAGCTAAATTTGACCCTCAAGGCATGGCATTCTAGTAAGTGAGATTGTAAGTCTCCCATTATTCATGGCATTGTATGGAGACTTTACCTTTTTTCCTTTCATGATAGCTAGTGGCATACTTGTCGAATTATCCAAGTTGGAGCCCTTCTCATGGAAGATGTCTCGGTTTAAGAATTCATACTTGTGAATGAATGGTTGAGTGTTCTCCAAATAATTACTTAATCAATTAAAATCACCACTAACACTTGACTAACCTTTGACTAAATCTTGTTAATATTGCTTTACTTTTAAGTCATTTACTATTATGCAATTTAAATTTCAGTCTGTTATCATTCATTACCATTTATATTTCATATAACTTGTTTATGTTTATATCATTTTCACTATGCTCATTTGAGCCATATCTTATGTTTGTATATATTGTTTGTGTGTTTTTATTTTGATTTTGATTGTGTTTAGGACCTTAAAATACATAATAACAACAAAAACCCTAAAAAAAACATCTGGTGGACTGGTGAACTTGATCAGAACTTTTGGACTCAGGACTAGGCAACATTCCCTGTGCAAAAAGGACTTGGCCAATGACAATATTCTGAGATTGAGCTATTGTGAACTAAGCGTTCATATGATATAAACCTTGGGACTCTCTTGAATTCATCTACTACTTTGTCTTTATGCTTAATTGTTATTTTGATTATGCGTTTGATGCTTCGCTCTAATTTGATCAAAGAATATTTCATCTGATACATGGAAAGACAATGAAGACTGCTAGCTATGGGTATTGCTTGCTTGGATGTGGCTATCTTAATTTGATACCTTGATATTCATGATATCTGGATATTGCTTATTGCTTATTGATTATTGCTTGATTAAAGTCCAAAGGAAAATGGGTTTCTATATGACATTCTTGTCTATTGGATTGCATCCCATTCGTCAGATCTTTTCAACTCAACTTTTAAATTTATGCTTAGGATAGCCTCTTCATCTTCTCACACTTCTTAAATTTCAAAATCTCTCCCTCTTTTCAAAAACTTTCTTTGCTTGTGATTTCAAATTTAGAAGTTGTTTTATTAATTAGAAAATTTTGCCTTATGCCATTGAATTTTCAAACTCTTTCTTAAATCAAATTTGTAAATGAACTTATTCATATTGATTAAAATTTCAAAAGACAAAAAGAACTAACAACCCCATTCAAAATTTTGGCCCTTTGTGTCTTTTCATTTAAACCTTTGTTAAAAGCAATTCACCAACTTATTTGAAATTTTTACCACGAACTACGAGGTTTTGATCTCTCATTTTTATGTTGGTACGTAGGCACAAGTCCGAAGGTCTTGTCAAACACAAAAATATAATCAATGAGTTCTTTTCTCATCCCCACACTCTATTTTTCTCAAACATCATTTATACCAAAAACATATGCACATATAAAAAAGGGCTCCCTAGGAGTACCTAAGACACTTTGGGTGCTAACATCTTCCCTCTGTGTAACCAACCCCCTTACCTATAATCCCTAGCATTTTATTAGTTTTGATTTGAAAACTTCTTATTATTGGGTTTTGTTCGTACTTTTCCCTTTTCCTTTAGAAACAATAAAAGCGTGGTGGCGACTCTGATTTTATTGACGTTAAGTTTATCCATAGCTTGATGGTCATGAATTTACCACTACATTGACGTCTATGAAGATTCAACTTTGGTTGTGAATCAGATCAAAGGTGAATGGGAGACGAATCAACCCGGTTTGGTACCATATAGAGATTATGCAAGGAGAATATAAACTTTCTTTACAAATGTTAAGTTTCATCATATCCCTCGATATGAAAACCGGACGACACATGCTCTTCCAAAATTAGCTTCTATGATTATGCTGAAACTTTGGAATGAAGTTCCCAATTTGATTGTGATGTGTATTGATAGGCCAACTCATGTATTTACTGTTGAAGAAGTCAAAGATGAAAAGCCATGGTATTTTGATATCAAATGTTTCTTCCGAAGTCAGATTTACCCGCCTTGGACAGCTTTGAAAGATAAGAAGACTTTAAGAAGATTAGATGGTAACTTCTACCTGAATGGTAATGTGCTTTATAAGAGACTTGTTCCCTAACATTGACGATTTTGTTGATGTTAACGCCATTAGAATCTTCTTGATGGGGAATCTTGTTCCTACTCTGTTGAGTGACATGTATTTCTCTCTGCATTTGAGGAATTCTAAAGGTGGTGGGATTATTGTGTGATGTGTTCCTCTTCTATACAAGTGGTTTATTTTGCACTTGCCTCAGACGCCTATTCTTTTGGAGAACAAGAAATGTCTACGGTGGTCTCAGAGACTTATGTCTCTCACTAATGATGATATTGTTTGGTACGATTTTGCATTGGGTAGCTTGGATATTATTGATAGTTGTGGTGAGTTCTCTAATGTGCCTCTTATTGGTACACAAGGAGGAATCAACTATAACCCAGCATTGGCCCGTCGTTAACTTGGGTTCCCCTTTTGTGATAAACCCAATAACACTTAGTTAGAAGGTTTATTTTATCAAGAGGATAAAGATCCCCAACATTTGAAGCAAAGGATGATACATGCGTGGCATAATGTGCATAGGAAAGGAAGATCCGAGCTTGGTCCACGCAACTGTGTAGCCTTGGAAGCTTACATTATTTGGGTGAAGAGGAGAGCTTTGGAGTTGAAGATGTCGTATGCTTGTGAAAGACCTATGTCTCTGATTATGGTTGAGCCATCAACTATAAATAACCAAGATGTAGATGAGTTGGAAGACGCACTCACCAAGATGAAGCAACAGAAAGAAATATGGGAAGAGTGGTTCCATGCTTTAAGCCAAAAGCATGAAGAGTTGCAGCTTGAGTCAAAAGACAAGGATGCACTTATTGAGATTCTTGAAGACCGTGCAGTGAAGAGACAAAGATAGCCAGATGGCCTATCTTCCTCTAGTATTCCTCAGCCTTCCGGTGCTTGGAAAAAGATAGTTGATCCTCTAGGACTTCGTATGTTCCTTGAAATTAAACAATAAAAAACATTTCATTTCATGCATCATCTGTATAACAGGTTTCTGTCGCCAGATTTGCTATCAATTCTTCTTCTGTGCATCAGCTAAGTTGACTCACCGCTATAATACTCGCGCTAATCAACCAAAGATCATGGATCATCTAGAGCAAGAGAACCGAGACTTGAAGGACGAGATCGCCAGATTAACGGTGTTGATGGAATCTGTCATTGCTGCACATAATCAGTCTTCACCAACTTCTGTAACTCCTCCTCCTTCTCAGAAGATTGTCATTTCTGAGGTTGCTACCTCAACTGTTCCTGTTTTTATTTCCATTCAATTTATTCCTTCTATGACTTCTGGATTCCCTTGGGGAATGCCACCAAATTTTATGCTAGAAAGGTATGCGCCCACATTTGTTTCTCTGTCGGCATCTAGCCCGGTCATGTCAGTGCCACCTCTAGTTGTTCACACTCTGCCTCGTATTGAGGACACTATCTACCACTCTGAGCCGTCTGAGGGTTCGAATGTGTATGAGAAGATGGATGAGATGAAATATCAATTCCTCGAGCTATGTAAAGAGTTGAAGACTCTGAGGGGGAAAGACTTGTTTGGGAAGAGTGTTGTTGACCTCTGCTTGGTACCCAATGTTATGATCCCGGTGAAATTCAAGGGTCCCAGACTTTGAAATGTACAAACGGAATACTTGTCCGCTGAGCCATCTTATGATGTATGCCAGAAAAATGTCTACTCAGACTGATAATGATCAATTGTTGATTCATTATTTCCAAGACAGTTTAATTGGAGCTGCCTTGAGGTGGTACATAGGTTTGGACAGTGCAAGCATCCCTACTTTCAATGACTTAGGCGAGGCCTTTGTCAAGCAGTATAAGCATAACATGGATATGGTGCCTAATAAGGATCAGTTGAGGTCTATGTCTAAGAAGGATAAAGAGACATTCAAAGAATATGCCCAGAGATGGAGAGAATTGGCTGCCCAGATAAGTCCACCTCTTGAAGAGAAACAAAGGACAAAGATCTTCTTGAAGATGTTGAGTTAGTTTTATTACGAACGTACGATTGCAAGTTCTCCCAATGATTTTATCGAAATGGTAAACATGGGGATGAGGCTAGAAGAGGGAGTCTATAAAGGACATTTGTCTAAAGAAGAAGCATCAACCAACAAGAAGTATGGTGGAAGTTTCTCGAAGAGGAAGGAAGGGGAAACTAACTCAGTGTCAGTGCGGAGGCAGAGAAGGCCTCATGTTTGAAAGAGTTATCAACCCCGTCAACATCAACAACAAGTTTCATCAGTAATTGCAGTTTTTTTGGATGATTCTAATCAATCAGTTCCAATTCAACAACAACAACAACATCAACAACAACCGCAACAAAGAACCAACAACAACAACAATAATCATCACCAATAAATTTTTGAGAGAAGAAGATCGCCTTTGAACCTATTCCTATGACTTATGATGAGTTATACCTGTCATTGGTCCTCAAGAATCTAATACAACCAAGAAATCCTCTACAAATTCCTGAGCCACTACCATGGTGGTTCACGCCTAATCTTCATTGCGCTTTTCACCAGGGAGCCCCTGGCCATGATATAGAAAATTTCTATCCTCTAAAATATGAAGTTCAAAAGCTTGTGAAAAGTGGTATGGTGTCCTTTTAGGACAGAGAACCAAATGTGAAAGCCAATCCGTTTCCTGCTCATGGTAAAGCTTGTGTCAACATGGTGGATGGTAGTCGAGGGAATTTATGAGTTTTTGATGTAAGACGTATCGGAAGATATCTGGTGGAGATGCATACGACTTTATGTTTAATTAGTAACTGTGAACATAACCATGATGGTTGTACAATCTGTAGCGTGAACCCCCGTGGGTGCATGGTTGTCAAGAGGGATATCCAGAAGTTGATGGATGAGAATGTAATCCAGATTCAACAGTCGAGGGATATGGGAGATGACATGAATGTTATTGTACTAGTGTTTAAGACCCCTGAGCATGTAGTTATTCAGTTTGATAGTAGCAGCAATAATGTCAATAGATCGGTATCACCGTTAGTTATACGGTTGGAAGACCTTGTCCCCTACTCATCCGATAAAGTTGTGCCATATCAGTACAATGACACTATGATAGAAAATGGTTAAGAGGTTCCTCTTCCAGTTCTAGACTTAGTGGTAAATATTGCAGATATAGCAAAGGTGACCCATAGCGGTCATGTATTCAGTCCAGTATTTTCGAAAGAAGTAGAAGATGTAACCGCAAGTAAGAAGGTAGAGATTCTAGTGGAGAATTCGATTAATGCTCCAACGTGTCAGTCTGGTGAATCCAGCAAGTCGAAGGATAACAATGATGATGAGGTGTTAAGACTAATCAAAAGGAGTGAATTCAAGGTTGTGGAGCAGCTGCTCCAAACACCGCCAAGGATCTCTGTACTATCATTGCTGATGAATTCTGAAGCACACAAGGAGGCATTGCAGAAAGTCTTGGAACAGGCTTATGTTGAGCATGATATTACTGTGGATCAGTTTGACCACATAGTTGCCAATATTACTTCTTGTAATAATCTGAGTTTTCATGATGAAGAGCTTCCCGAGGAAGGCAGAAATCATAATTTGGCATTACATATTTCGATGAATTTCAAGGAGGACGCTCTGTCCAATGTGTTGGTTGATACAGGGTCATCACTAAATGTGCTGCCAAAATCAACTTTGTCAAGAGTCTCTTATCAAGGAGCCCCAATGAGGTACGGTGGAATAATTGTCAAAGCGTTTTGCCGGTTCTTGTAAAACTGTCATTGGTGAAGTGGACCTTCCAGTGAAGATAGGTTCGAGTGATAAATATCCACCCGACCTACAGTTGCTTGTTGGGAAGGCCGTGGATTCATGAAGCTGGAGTTGTGACGTCTACTCTACACCAAAAGCTTAAATTTGTGAAGAATGGCAAGCTTATCGTTGTTGGTGGAGAGAAGGCATTGTTAGTGAGCCATTTGTCATCTTTCACGTATATTGATGTTGAGGAGGAGGTTAGAACGCCGTTCCAAGCCTTATCTATTGATGATGAGATGATAAAAACTGGGGCACCCATGTCTTCTTTGAAATATGCGCAAGAGGCTACTCAAGCTGGCAGCATTGACAAATGGGGTCGTGTCGTAGAGGTCGCCGAGAACAAGAACAAAGCTGGACTAGGATTTCAACCAAGGCCGTTCATTGCTAAATCCAAAGTTATGCAACCAATTTTCCACAGTGGAGGGTTCATTCATGAGAATGATCAACACTCACCTGTCGTTAGTGAAGACAGTGGTGATGAAGGTGAAGCTTGCACCAACTTTGTGACACATGGCTAGACTTGCAACAATTGGGTTACTGTTGATGTTCCTACTGTCAGTCACCATTTTAAGTAATTTGTTTTATTGTTTTAAGAAAAATCCTTCTCCTATGCCTAAGGGAGAAGTTAATATTGTTGGGCATTTTTATTCTTATCATCAATAAAATACAATTTTATTCATCCACATGTATGATGTTTTATTTTTGCTTTTTGCTTTTTCTGAAAATGGTAATCACAAAAAAAATAAACATAAATAATAATCTTCCTGATGAAGTTGCATGAGGGATCTTAGGGTCAAAATTGGGGTCATACAGACGCTCTGTCCAATTTTTTGGTTGATACAGGATCATTGTTGAATGTGTTGCCGAAGTCAACTCTATCAAGACTCTCCTATCAGGGCGCCTCGATGAGGTTCAGTGGCGTGGTTATTAAAGCGTTCGACGGTTCACGTAAAACTGTCATTGGAGAAGTGAACCCTCTAGTGAAGATAGGTCCGAGTGATTTCCAAATTACTTTCCACGTAATGGATATCCACTTGTTCTACAGCTGCTTGTTGGAAAGGCCATGGATTCATTAAGTTGGAGTTGTGACGTCTACTTTACACCAAAAGCTAAAATTTGTGAAGAACGGCAAGCTTGTCGTTGTTGGAGGAGAGAAGGAATTGTTGGTCAACCATTTGTCACCTTTTACCTACGTTGATGCTGAGGAGGAAGTTCGAATGTCATTCTAAGCTTTGGTCATTGTTGAGGAATTAAAGAAATTGGGGCACCCATGTCTTCTTTAAAAGATGCACAAGAGGCTATTCAGGCTGGCAGTATTAATAAATGGGGTCGTGTTGTGGAAGTCGCCGAGAATAAGAATAGGGCAGAGCTAGGATTTCCGCCAGGGGCATTCAATGCCAATGTCAAGGTTATTCAACCAGGTTTCCGTAGTGGAGGGTTCATTCATGAGAATGATCAACACTCAACTTCCATTATTTAAGACAGTGATGAAGATGAGGCTTGTGACAACTTTGTGACACGTGGCCAGACTTGCAACAACTGGGTTGCTGTTGATGTTCCTATTGTTATGCATCGTTCTAAGTAATTTGTTTTCATTTATTTTGAGAAAAATCGTTCTCCTATGCCTAAGGGAGAAGTGAACATTGTTGGGCACTTTCCCTATTATCATCAATGAAATGCAATTTTATTCATCCATATCTATGATGTTTTATTTTTACTTTTTGCATTTTCTAAAAATATGGTAATCACAAAAAACATAAATAAATAATAATTTTTCCATCTGCATAATATTTGTTTGCACTCCATTTCTCTAAAATCAAAATATCAAATCATTATGCATGTTGGTTCTCAAACTCATTGAATATAATGATCCTACTCCCTCTCCAAATTTTGATTTCCCTGTGTTTGAAGCTGAGGAAGAAATTGATGATGAAAAAATATCTGATAAGTTATCCCACTTGCTTGAGCACGAGGAAAAAGCCATTCAGCGATTGAAGAGCAGATTGAACTAGTCAACTTGGGTTCCGATGATGATGTGAAGGAAGTAAAGATTGGGTCTCATTGTGTCCAGAAGCTAAGAAGGGGTTGATTGATCTTCTTCAAGATTATTCTCATGTGTTTGCTTGGTCCTATCAAAATATTCCTAGTTTGAATTCTGAGATTATGGAGCATAGATTGCCATTGAATCCAGAATGCCTGCCAGTCATTCCGAAGATTAAAGAAGAAGTGCAGAAGTAGATTGATGCTGAATTTCTTGTTACCTCTGAGTATCCGTAGTGGGTGGCCAACATGGTGCACGTTCCCAAGAAGGATGGAAAAGTCTCTATGTGCGTTGATTATTAAGATTTGAATAAAGCTAGTCTGAAAGATGATTTTCCTCTGCCACACATTGATATGTTGGTAGATAATACAACTAAATTCAAAGTCTTCTCGTTTATGGATGGATTTTCCAGATATAATCAGATCAAGATGGAACCCGAAGATATGAAGAAGACTACATTCATTACGTCCTAGGTAACATTTTATTATAGAATGATGCCTTTTGGTTTAAATAATGTTGGTGCAACGTACTAGAGAGATATGACCACTCTTTTTCATGATATGATGCATAAAGAGATTGAAGTTTATGTTGATGATATGATTTCCAAGTCTAGTGATGAAGAAGAGCATGTTAAACATTTGTTAAAGTTATTTCAGCGTTTGAGGAAATATAAACTCCGCTTGAAACCCAATAAATGTACTTTTGGTGTTCCTTCTGGTAAGTTGTTGGGCTTCATTGTTAGTGAGAAGGGTATTGAAGTTGATCTTGCCAAGGTCAAAGCAATACAAGAGATGCTTGCGCCCAAAACTGAGAAGCAAGTCAGAGGTTTTCTCGGCCGATTGAATTATATCTTGATATTTATATCGCATATGACTGCCACATATGCACCTCTATTCAAGCTATTTCGGAAAGATCGGCCTTGTGATTGGACCGAAGATTTCCATAAAGGTTTTGATAGTATCAAAGAGTATCTGCTTGAGCCTTCAATTTTGTCTCCGTCTTCCGAAGGAAGACCTTTGATCATGTATTTCATTGTGCTTGAAGATAGTATGGGTTGTATTCTTGGTCATAAAGATGAATTAGGAAAGAAAGAGTATGCAATTTACTACCTCAGTAAGAAGTTCACCGACTGTGAGACTCGGTATTCTATGCTTGAGAAGACATGTTGCGCATTGTCTTGGGCTGCTAAGCGTATGTGCCAATATATGTTGAATCATACTACTTGGTGGATATCCAAAATGGATCCAATCAAGTACATTTTTGAGAAGTCTGCTCTAACTGGGAGGATTGCCTGTTGGCAGATGTTATTATCTGAGTATGATATTGGATACCGATCACAGAAAGCTATTAAATATAGTGTCTTGGTTGACCATTTGGATCACCAACCTATTGAAGATTACTAGTCTGTACAAAATGATGTTTGCAATAAAATAGAGTGGATGGATGAGAAAAGAATTCATTAATTATATTTTTGTGTTTGACAAGACCTTCGGACTTGTGCCTACGTACCAACATAAAATGAGGGATCAAAACCTCGTAATTCGTGGTATCAATTTCAAAGTGAGTGCATTGTTTTTAACAAAAAATTTAATTTAACAAAGGCACAAGAGGCCTAAAAATGGTTTGAATGAGTGTTAGTTCTTTTTGGCTTTTAAAAAATTTTAAGTCAAGTATAGTGAAGTTTATTTAAGAAAAGAAGTTTGAAAATGCAATGGCATAAGGCCAAAGTTTCTAACTTGCAATATGGTCTAAATTTAGAAAAACAAGCATAAGAAAAAAAGATTTTTTAAAAGGAGGGAGAGATTTTGAAATTAAAGAAATGCGGAGGAGATGAAGAGACTAATCCTAAGTAAAAATTTAAAAGCTAAGAGTTGGAAAGATATGACCAATGAGCTGCAATCCAATAGACAAGAATGTCATATAGAAACCCAAATTTCCCTTGGACTTTATAATCAAGCAACAATCAATAAACAAATAGCAAGTTGAAGAGCAAGGCATCAAATAAAGATAGTCACATCCAAGCTTAGAAACTCCATGATCTTCTTCAAATTGCCCATGTATCAGATGACTTCAAAGAGGGCATGAGACACAGGTTCAAAATAAAAACTTCACAATGATCATGTTGCAGATGAACTCAAATTGATCTTCAATTTTGTATCAGATTAAAGTTCACTTCACAAGCACTTGGTTTCATGAAAGTTGGCATTGGCCAAGTCTTTTGCATATGGAGTATTGCCTAAGTCTAAGTCCAATGTCTCAGATCAATCCAATGGTCCACATAAAATATTTTTTTAGGTTTTTTTGTTCTTATTATGTTCATTAAGGTCAAAAGAACACAAACACAAACAAGTATATACAAACACAATAGAATCACAAGATAAGGCTCAAATGAGAAAAGTGAAAATGACATTAAGTAAACAAATTGAATGGTATAAATAATGGCAAATGAATAAAGGCTTGAAATTAAAGTGCATAATAATAAATGGCTTGAAATTAAATGTTAGTGGTTAGTGGATTAGAAGTTAGTATTGCTTTTGTTTTGCTTTTGTTTAAGTCATTCTTTGGAGAACACTCAACCCACTTATCACAAGCATGGATCCTTGAACCAAGACATCTTCCAAAAGAAGGAAAAAGGCCAAGTTTCCACACAATGCCATAAAAGAGGGGAGACTTACAATCTCACTTACTAGAATGCTATGCCTTTTGTGTCAACAATTTAGCGATATGTTAAGCAATCATAATTGGACTTATGAAGAAGTCACAACTATTTGAGATCGGGAAATAGAATTTTGGTGCTAATACATGTTAGAGACATAGTATGATAAATTATGCTCATGAAACATGCCACACACAAAAAGAATATGCAAAATGGGGGATCTAATCTCATTCATACTTATGTTGATTTCGCAATCAACTAGCCTTGGGATATAGAGATATCGTAGGTCCATGACATGAATGGATAAAGAAGGGGGAATGAGATGAAGAAGGAGGGGGAATGGATTCAACACAAATTGGTCAAAGGAGGACTTTTTCCAAATTAAGATCATTCATTCATTTTGGGAGATAGAATGTGCATTCCATCAATCCCCTAAGTCCAATGATCTTAACCTAGCAAAGTCAAATCAACCTTGACCAAGGCCCAACAACACAAGTCAAAACTCACAATGTTAATTAAAATGGCTCTACATAATTAATTTGGCATTTAAACAATTAAAAATAATAAAAATATGCATTAAATTAAATAATGGTTGGTCAATTTCCTAAAACCTCATCAAAACACCAAAGAAATGGACATGAGATTTATCATAGGTCACACAAGGTCAAAGGACCTTGGAGAATTTTTTTCCAGATCTTTTGGAAACATAAAAGTATTTTTAAACAATTAAATATATTCATAAAATCAATTAAATCATGAAAAATATTAATAATGATCCAAAAAATAATTTTAGTTCAGAAAATGAAAGAGTATTTTATTTAAATTTTTCTGGTGAAACTCTCATATTTTTTGGATCATTATTAAATTTAATATGAATTAATGAAAAACAAACAAATAAAATGAAAATCAATTAATCAGAAAAAATGTGATTCACTTGATCTCCCTCATTAATTGAGGTGGCAGATCAAGTGGACCAAAACACATGTTCCATGGTACACTTGAGTCAGCGCGTCACACAGTTGGTAATCAAAAGGAACGCTCATGATTAAAATATAAAGACTTTATGATGTGGCTCAGAACCTATCCATCTCATCACCGGAGCAAACCACCGGTCATCTTCTCAGGCGACCTTGGCCGGACTGGTTCTTTCATCATCGTCACAAAAATGAAAAAGAAGGACATGATCTTAAAGAAAAAATGACACTGATCACGAATCTGACCTCAATTCATCCTAACTCCAAGTATATTGAGAGATACATGGAGTTGAAATTTGAGGTACATGAACTGAGTTGCTTCGATTTGTCCTCAAAGCAACTCAATCTTCTTGCCTACAATAGTAGGACTTCAGACAATCAAAGATCCAAGAGAATTGATGAGAATTGAGAGAGAATCGAAGAGAAGAAAAAATATGGAAAATACCTTCAATATTGTGCAGAACTTGATCTCTCTTACTTCAATTATTGTTTGATCTTGCTCAGGAAGCTTGCAGAAATGGCTTAGGATTGAAACAAAGCTTTGGATCCTGGAGTTTTTGAATCTCCAAACAATGAGATTCAAACTCAATTTTCAAATGAAAATTCTCAGGTTTTCCTTTCAAATATGAGGGTTTGAAGTGTGGAGGCAAAGCTTCCGCGCAAGGGTTTTCATTTCCGATGCTAGAGGCTCTTATTTATAGCAAATTCAAGTGTTATTTGCACATTCCAAAATGTTTCAAAATTTGGCAATTGAGTGATGCATGCTTGTATGGGCATGTACAGGCCGGTGAAGTGACTCAATTAAGTCCATAATCACATGTAATTGAGTCTGAAAGTGAATTGGAATGCAAGGCAAAAGTGTGCAACATTTTGACGTTTGATCCTTGCCAAATGATGCAGCCATGTTCAGACCATGCGCAGACCACTCAAACCTTGTCCAAAATGGATGAAATTGGACTCTTTGGAAAGGTTAGATCAAGAGGAATAACTCTCATGTTGACCAATTTTCCATTTGAAGCTTGTACCATGATGAATTTTGAGGTGGAAGTTTGGAAATTTCAACATGTCAAAACATTTTCTAAGTCTCAAGCCAAATGTTCAATTATTCCACCTTGGCTAACTTTTTATGTGAGCTTCAAATGAAAAATGTGTCTTCATAAAAGTTGTAGCTATTTCACAATCCTTCAAGGTGGTCACAAATATGACCTAATTTGGATTTGGTATGAAGGAGTTATGCATTTTTGAAGTTGAGGAAAATCACTTGTTTAATGGTATTGGTCCAAAATGACCTATAATGTAGCCTCATATCACATGCTCATAAAAGTTGAATTAGCTCTTCCTCCAAACTTCAAAGTTGAAGTAGACACCTTGAATTTGATTGTGCAACTTGTAAATCTTTCATATCATAAAAATTGAGTATGTTATGACCTTGAGAAGTTGAACTTCAAATTAGGGTTTAGACAAAATGACCTATAATGTTTCAACATAAAAAATGACTTTCCAAGCAAAACTAGCTCTAGACCTAAACATGAAAGTTGTTTGGTATGTAATTTAGAGTAACTTTTATATTTTAATCATGTTCATATGATTAATATTGTAGGAGATAGGGTCTAGGGGACCCCAGTTTTGATCAGATGAATTCCTCTGGTCGACGACCATCAACCACCTTGCGAACTTGCAATTCCCTTGACTTCTGGGACTCATGGGAGATCATATATGCATAAGATGATGAAATTTGAAGTGTACATTGGAATGTTTGATTCATTGGTGAAGAATCTTGGTGAAGAAGTTACACAAGATACCCAGATGAACTAGGGTTTCCAAGGCAAACCAATTCCAAACTCTTGAAGAATTCTTGATCAAAATAACATATAGAGATCATGGGGACTCATATATGATACCTAGAGCCTTGTGGATCATTTCTTGGTTGAGCTCTTAGTAAAGAGGGTCTTAAACCCTAGATATGAAGTTGATAGATCAAAGGTGATCAAGTGCCCTACATACAAAAGAGTTAGGCAAATGCAAAGACATATTTTTTGTATTTTGATTAGGATATGATAAAATACAAAGTATGATACAATCACATGGTGCTTGGTCATCTCTCCCAATACAAATCCAATGGATGAGGGGGGAAGGAGGATGCTAAGGTATGATCCCAATGCTAATGCATATGATGAGATAGCATGAGGGATCTTAGGGTCAAAATTAGGGTCTTACACTCACGTCACTCATTTTCTGCTTACAGCTAGATTGACCTTCAAGTGTACGAACAATATAGATGAGTATGAAGCTTGAATTATGGGGATTTAAGAGGCCATTTATATTAGAATTAAGTATCTTGACGTTTATGGAGATTCAACTTTTGTTGTAAATCAGATCATAGGTGAATGGGAGCGAATCAACCCGGTTTGATACCATATAGAGATTACACGAGGAGGATATCAACTTTCTTCTCAAAGGTTGAGTTTCATCATATCCCTCGAGATGAAAACTGGATGGCAGATGCTTTTACAATATTGGCCTCAATTATTGTGGTGAATTTTTGGAATAAAATTCCTAATTTAACTATGATGCATCTTGATAGGCCAGATCATGTATTTGTTATTGAAGAAGTCAAAGATGAAAAGCCTTGGTATTTTGGTATCAAATGTTTCCTCCAAAGTCAGATTTACCCGCCTGGGGAATCTTTGAAAGATAAGAAGACTTTGAGAAGATTAGCTGGCAACTTCTACCTGAATGGTAATGTGCTTTATAAGAGAAACTTTGATATGGTTTTGCTCAGACGCGTGGATAGACACGAAGCAGACCTGTTGATGATAGAAGTCTATGAGGGTTCCTTTGGTACTCATTCTAATGGACATGCTATGGAAAAGAAAATGTTGAGAGCAGGTTACTATTGGCTGACAATTGAATCTGATTGTTACAAGTTTGTAAAGAAATGCCACAAGTGTCAAATTTATGCAGATAAGATTCATGTTCCTCTGACATTGTTGAATGTCATTTCCTCCCTATGACCCTTCTCCATGTGGGGAATTGATATGATTGACATGATTGAGCCCAAAGCTTCAAATGGACATCGTTTCATTCTGGTGGCTATTGATTACTTCACAAAGTGGGTTGAAGCGACATTGTATGCGAATATGACCAAGCAAGTCATTGTAAGGTTTATTAAGAATCAGATTATATGTCGTTATGGTGTGCCAAGCAAGATCATTACTGATAATGGATCGAACTTGAACAATAATATGGTGGAAGCTCTTTACAAAGACTTCAAGATTGCACATCATAATTCTTCTCCCTACTGACCTAAGATGAATGAGGCTGAAGCTGCAAATAAGAAAATTAAGAAGATTATTCAGAAGAAGGTTGTAACATACAAAGATTGGCATGAAATGCTCCCATTTTATTTGCATGTATATTGTACATCCATCCGCACTTCAACAGGGGCAACCCATTTCCCTCTCGTTTATGGTATGAAAGTCGTGCTCCCCATGGAGATTGAGTTTCCATCATTGCGTGTCTTGATGGAAGCCAAGTTGATAGAAGATGAATGGTGTCAGACCATATATGATCAGTTGAATTTGATTGAGTAGAAAAGATTGACTGCCATGTGTCATGGTCAGTTATATCAGTAGAGAATGAAGAAAGATTTTGATAAGAAGGTCAAGCCTCGTGTGTTCCGAGAAGGTGACCTCATGCTCAAGAAGATCTTATCTTTACAAAATTAATGCTAGGGGAAAATGGACTCCTAATTATGAAGGCCTATATGTTTTTAAGAGAGCCTTTTTAGGCGGTGCTTTGATTCTTACAACTATGAATGGTGAAAAGTTCACGCGTCCTGTGAACACCGATGGAATATAGAAATGCTTTGCCTAAAAAAATAATAAAAGAATAGCTCGCTAAGGTGAAAACCCTAAAGGGAGGCTAAGGAAAAAATCAGCGTCTCGGTGGATTGAAAACCCGAAAGGGCGGTCCAGGCAAAAATTAGAGACATAAAGAACAAAATATTTTTCCCGCTAGATTGAGTACCCCGCCTTGGGGAAATCTAGGCAAAAATTAGGGATTATGGCAAGTAACTGCATCCGGTTGTTCTTGATCTTTGAGGAAGTTCTGAGCAGTCGTTTGGTTTTGATTCATCATTCTCAATCGAAGACAAGTACAATGAATTTTAAAGTTGGTAGGGAGATTAGTGATCATTGTATTCAATGTAGCCATTTTCCATGTAAATTACCACTTTTCAAACTTTGTAAAGATCCATGGAGTCCCGCCATTTGCGGAATACCATTCTATTAAATAAAGTTGAGCTTTTATCTAATTATTTCTATTCTTATTTGTTTCTTTTATAAAATTGAAGTTTATGATGATAATTTTGAAATAAATCAATGAATATTTATTTGTCTTAAAATAATAAAAACATGCACTTTAAGAATAATCGATTTCAGCAAGGAATGTCAACAACAATCTAAGAACAGGTAAGACTTGAGGTGTGAAGCATTGTTGTCTTCCCCAAGCAGTTGGTTTGGTAACTTTTTGCTCCTCAACAGTTCGTCGTCCATCCCAGCATGGTTAATAAGTTGCTCCCCCGCAACCTATTATCCTCGTTTGTGTTGATGATTGGTCCCTTTTTTAATTCATCTTCCCCAGCTGAGGTATTCATGTTTTGCATTCCCTAGTTTGTGACTTGATGGTTGGACCATGGATATCCAGGAACCTTCATTTGGTCTCTAGATCCCCATTTGCATTTGTTTGTGTTGTATAACCATGGCAGTTTCTCCCCTGTGTGAGTCTGATTCGGTTATCTTTGCCTTCAAATTGGTTTATTTTGCAATTTCCAAGAAGAATCTTATGATTATTGAGGAATATGATGGTCTCTGGTTTGTTCGAATAAGTCATAACATCCACAACAATTTGCATGGTTCCTCATTCAGAGCTTTATCTCTTGTATTCCCCGACATAGTTCGTCTTCTGATAGAAGTTCCCTCATTCCCGATAGTGTTTGGTTCTGAGCAATATTGATTATATCCCCTGCAAGGTTGTCTCCCATTTGACATGGTGTGGACTTAAAATTCCCCGCAGTGTTGACTTATTTGGATCCTCAGTAGACCATTCTCTATCCTCGGCATGTATGATTGATTATCCTTCAACAATGCTCTCTTCCCCCCGCGGAGTTTGCCATGATTGATTGGAAGCATGTTCTCCATGTCTTCCCCGTCCATAATTGATTTATTCAGAGCTAGATGATTTATTTTCATCCCTAGCATATTCTTCAATTGGTGTTTCCATCTTGTTGCGATTAGCCGAATGTTTTGTAGTGATGATTCAAACCTTCATTATTTGTATCATTTGTGTTATTTTGTCGGCATAATCATAATCATAGACATACATCTTCATGCATATATCACAACATCAGATATTTCATTGTACATTTTATCGCATTGGTTTTTCTTCTGATCCCTTGCTTTGGTGATATTGTTTCCCCATGCAGATTTGGTGTGTGTGTCCTCCTTCAACTGTAGAGTGTCAGCCCCTTAAGCAAAAAGAGTTTATCATTTCTCATTCCTCACTGAGTTATTTCCTCGTGGATGATGATTATTTCAGTTTCCTCCCCAGTTTGTTATCTAGATGGAACCAATCCCCCTGAGTTATATCCTCATAGGATTGAGTCTTTGATTGATCGTTTCTTTCTAGTTCATTCCTAGATAGACCTTTTGGTCTCCGAGAGTCTATTACCCAGTAACTGGTAATATTCTTCTTAATGTTGAGTATTTTACCTTTACCCAATACCCAATAAGATTTAATCTACTTCCTTTATTTTCCCAAGTGGATTCCTTTTCACATTTCCCCGGTAAGTTTATCCTTTAATTGTTCATCCTAACCGATGACGAATATTCTTCATGTTTGGTTTCCTACCCAGTAAAAAGGTAGTTGTAATCCCAACTTTTATTCCCTGGAGAATCTATTCTCGACATGTTCATCCGGTGACGGATATTCTCTATTTTTGGTATTCTACCCAGTAACCGGTAGTTGTAATTCCTTTTTTTCCCCAGGAGGTTTATCCTTGATATGTTCATCTTAACCGATGACGGATATTCTTCCAAGGAGTTTATCCTTGATATGTTCACCAGTAGGTTATTTTTACCTAGTAATCAGTAATGAATACACCTCATTTTTGTCCTCAGCGAGTCATCCTTAATATGTTTACCCTAACCGGTAACTGATGTCCCTCTGTCTGAGTATATCATCTTCCTACCCAGTAACCAGTAGTAGATAATATATCTCTTTTACTCCTGTGTTGAAGTTTTTTTCTTCCCCAATTGAGTTTGGGTTCTCATTTCTTTATGAAATCGAATTTCATTTGGTTTGAGTATTTCAGCTTTGTTCTGATCTATTCTCATCCCATGCAGATAACCTTATCCCTAGACCGAGTATTTCCATTGATTTATTTTCATGGACATCCCCTCGTATCTCCCGATAGTTTTTTAAGTCGTAGCCTGGCCAACGCATAGCTTTTATCCCCCAGAGTCTCTTTCTCCCCAGTGAGTTTTCCTTACGGAATGCATTATGCTCCTGTGGATTTTCAATCTCCCCGTATTTTTTTCCTTTGTGGCAATATATTCCCCATAGATATTATTCTAATATTCATATCATATACATCATGAGATCTCTTAGGGACCAAAATTTATTTCTTAATGTTGTTATTTAAGTCCATTCTACTGAGTTGGTACGAAGATTTAAACCTCCACATCCTCAGTTAGAATGTCCTTAAATAGGGGCAGCTGTAAGACCCCAATTTTAACCCTAAGATCCCTCATGCTATCTCATCATTTGCATTGGCTTTTGGATCACACCTTGGCATCTTCCTTACCCCTCATTAATTGGGTTTGCATTAGGAGAGATCACCAATCACATTTGATTGTATCATACTTTAATTTCTTTTGTTTACTAACCAAAATACCAAAATATGTCAATGTATAACATTATTTCTTTTGTGGGTAGTGTGTGCATCCACCTAAGCCTCATCAATCTCACAACTAAGGTTTGAGACCCTCATGACAAAAGATCAATCAAGGAATTGTTCACGTTGGCTCTAAACATAATATATGGATCCCCATGACCTTCATTTATCATTTTGATCAAGAATTCATCCAGAGTTTGAAGCTTGTTTGTCTTGGAAGCCCTAATTCATCTAGGGGTCTTTTATGACTTCCTTAGTAAGTTTCTTCAACAATTGGTTAAAAGTATCAAGGGATACTTCATTATACATCATCTTATTCATATATGATCCTCTATGAGTCCCAAAGATTAAGAGAACTACAAGTTTTCAAGTTGGTTCAAAGAGGTTGACCAGAGAAAGGCACCTGGTCAAAACTGGGGTTCCCTAGACCCTATCTCCTACAATTTTTGTCATATGAAAATGATTCCAAGATCAAGGATACTTTTTATGACATTCCAAACAACTTTCATGTTGACATCAAGAGTTAGGTTTGCTTGGAAAGTCACTTTTTATGGTGAAATATTATAGATCATTTTGTCTGTGTCCTAATTAGGAGGTCAACTTCCAAAGACCATAACTTGCTCAATTTTTATGCGATAAAGGCCATCCAAGTTTCATGATAAATTTCAATATGTCCTCTCTAACTTTTATTCTTTGAGAAATGTCAAATCTAACTTGCAAGGGCATGTGCCAAGAGGAAACATTATAGGTCATTTTGGGCCATTACCATTGAACAAGCAATTTTCCTCAAATTCTAAAATGAATTTTGGTGAAGAAACCATTTTCATTTGGAGCTCATAGCAAAAGTTATTCAAGGTGGAATAAGTGGTCATTTGACTTGGTACTTAGAAAATTTTCAATTATGTTTGATTTCTCAAACTTCCACCTCAAATTTCATCATGATCCTAGATCTAAATGGAAAAGTGTTCAACATCAACGTTGTTCCCGTTGATGGCACCTTTCCAAAAAGTCCAAGATAACTTAATTTGGACAAGGATTGAGGGACTTGTGCATGGTTCCTTTCATAGGTTTGTTTTGGCAAGTTTTGAATTCAAATAACCATTTCCTATTGCATGCTTACATGTTATTGTTTCAGTACTCATTGTACATGAATTGGAGTGATACTACATCATGAATTGGGCCCAAATCAATGCCCATGCATCCATGCATCAATTTTTCTAAATTTGGCAAAATTTTCAAGTGTGTCAAAAGCAACGCATACACCTATAAATACAGGTCCATTGTGATTAGAATGAGGATCCCTTCTGCCCAAGCTTTGAAGCATTGAATCCCTAACCTCCATTAAAGGATAAACTTGAAGATTTCACTTGAAATCGAGTTTCAAATCTTCTTCTGTTTTGAGATTGAAACTCCAGGAATCCAAGCCTTTCTTTGATCCATTTCACTTCCTGCAAGCTTCTAGAGTCGAGCCAAGGCAAGTTGGAAGCAAGATCAAGCCATATTCAAGCTACCCAAAGGTAAATTTGCAAAAACTTTAAGCCTTTGAATCTCTCTCAATTCTTCACCACTCTCTTTGATTTTTGGTTGGCTGAAGTCCTACTATGTAGGCAATAAGATTGAGTTTCTTTGAGGTCAAATCGAAGCAACTCAGATCATGCACCTCAAATTTCAAATCCATGTATATTTCAATTTACTTAGAATTGGATGAAATGGAGGTCAGATTCGAGCTCCTGAGCATTTTTCCCTTAAAACCATGTCCTTACTTTTTATTTTCATGGTAGTTTATGGTGGACCAGTTCGGTGAGGTCCATCGGAGAAGATGACCGGAGCTAGGGTTCCGATGATGTGGTGGCGTGTCTCCAACCATCTGGTCTGTTTAGAACGTTTTAATCCTTGCCATTCCTTTTGATTACCATGTTGTGATGCATTGACTCAGATTCACCATGGAACGCGCACGCTTGGCCATCAGATTTGTCACCTCAATTAATGAGGGAGATCTGATGGGCATTAGATTTTCTCATTTATTTTAATTTCTTATTTTACTTTTAAATAGCCTTGTTTTGTTTAATTCATAATAAATCTATTTTTTATCCAAAAAATATGGGACTTTCACCAAAAATCTTTAAATAATTTCCTCTTCCATATTTTGAATTAAAATTATGTTTTGGATTAATTTTGGTATTTTTCATGAATTAAATGTTTTTGTTCATATTTTTAATTATTTTAAAATACTTTTGACTTTCTAAAAGTTGTGAAATTTTTTGTCTAAGGTCCTTTGACCTTGTTTGACCTATGATAAATCCATTGGCCATTTATTTGGTGTTTTGAAGGGATTTGAGGTTTTAACTAAATTAAAATGCATTTTAATTCATTTTTAATGTGATTATTAATTGATTAAATGTTTAAAAATTATGTTGAGCCATTTTTATGGTCTTGTGATGTCTGACTTTCTGTTTAGGCCTTGGCCATGGTTGATTTCACTTTTGTTTGATCGAAACCATTGGATTTAGGGGATTTGATGAATGTACATTTCATCTCCCAAAATGAATGGATGGTATTGATCAAATGAAATTCTTGTCATGATCAATTTGTGTTTCTATTTCCCCTTCCCTCTTCATCTTCATCCCTATTCTTCCCCATTCCCTCATTTGACCAATAATTTCTCTAATGCCTAAATGATAATTGATTCATCAATGACCTTATGTCAGATGAATCAATACAAGTCTAACTGAGACAGGTCCCTCCCATTTTCTTTTATTGTGTGGTATATTTTAGGAGTTTGGTTATTTGTACCAAATCTCTAACATGCATTAACACCTATATTTTTATTGCCCGGCCTTAAACAGTTGTGACTTCTACATAAGTCCAATTACGATTGCTTAACATATAGATAAATTTGATCAAGAAGGCATAACATTCTAGTAAGTGAGATTAATTATTCATAGCATTGTGTGGAAACTTGACCTTTTTTCCTTACATGAGATCTAGTGGCATAGATGTCTTGGTTTAAGGATTCATACTTGTGAATGAATGGTTGAGTGTTCTCTAAAGAATGACTTAATCAATTAAAATTCACCACTAACATTTGAATAACCATTGACTAACTCTTATTAATATTGCTTTACTTTCAATTTATTTACTTTATGCACTTTAAATTTAAAGTACCTTTATCATTAATTGCCATTTACATTTCGTGCAACTTGTTTATGTTTCAAGTCCTTTTCACTTTTCTCACTTGAGCCATATCTTGTGATTGTATATATTGTTTTAGGACCTTAAAACACCTAATGACAACAAATGACAACAAAACCTTTTAACTTTGCTTGTGGTCTTAGGACCTTAAAACACCTAATGACAACAAAAACCCTAAAAAACATCTTGTTGGACTATTGGATTTGATCTGAGATTTTGGACTTAGGATTAGGCAACATTCCCTATGCTAAAGGAATTGACCAATGCCAACATCTGAGGCTGAACTATCTTTAATTGTACCTTCATCTGATGCAAGACCTTGGATCCCTTTGATTCATCTACTACTCTGTCTCTGTGCTTAAATGTTATATTGTTATTATTGCCTATGTCTGATGTTTGTTCTGAGTTGATCAAGGAATATTTCATCTACTACATTGGAAGATACTGAAGACTGTTAGCTATTGGAGTGCTTGCTTGGATATGGCTATCTTTATTTGATGCCTTGGTTTTCACTTGATGTTTGGATGCTGCTCATTGCTTATTTCCTATTAAAGTCCAAAGGAAAATGGATTTCTATATGACATTCTTGTCTATTGGACTGCATCCCATTAGTCAGATCTTTTCAACTTTTAACTTTTAATTTTTGCATAGGATAGTCTCTTCATCTCCTCCCATTTTATTTAATTTCAAAATCTCTCCCTCTTTTCAAAAACTTTCTTTGCTTTTGATTTCAAACTCATACATGTTTTAATGATTAGAAACTTTGTCCTTATACCATTAAATTTTTAAAATCTTTTGTTAAATCAAACTTGTAAATAAACTTAACCATATTGACTTCAAATTTCAAAAGACAAAAAAAAGAACTAACAACCCCCATTTAAATGTTTGGCCTTTTTGTGCCCTTTTCTTGTTAAACTTTTTTTTAAAATCAATTCACCAACTTCTTTGAAATATTTACCATGAACTACGAGGTTTTGATCCCTCATTTTTATGTTGGTACATATGCATAAGACTGAAGGTCTTGTCAAACACACAAAAAATATAATCAATGAATTCTTTTCTCATCCCCACACTCTTTATTTTATCAAACATCTTTTATACCAAAAAACATATGCACACAAAAAGGGCTCCCTAGAAGTATCTAGGACACTTTGGGTGTTAACACCTTCCCTCTGTGTAACCAACCCCCTTACCTGTAATCTCTGGCATTTTATTAGTTTTGATTTGAAAGCTTCTTATCTTTGGGTTTTGTTCGTACTTTTCCATTTTCCTTTGGAAACAACAAAAGTGCGGTGGCGATTCTGGTTTTACTGACGTCAAGTTTATCCATAGCTTGATGGTCATGAATGTACCGCTATAAAAATCCAAAGAATTTTAAAACAAAAACTAATAAAAAGAGATAAGAGTCTGGGGGTTAGTTATGCAAATGGAAGGTATTAACACCCTAAATATATATATTACTCTATAGGAACCTCTTTGAAAATCTATGCATTTTGGCTTAAAATGGTGTCGTTTGCAAAATATCGGGGAAATGATTAAAGAAATGTTTTTTATGATTTTTGTGTTTTCCAAGACTTTCTGAGTCTCATGCCTACGTACCAACAAAGTGCAATGGAGGATCAAAACCTCATAGTTCATGGTAAAAATAACAAAGATGTTAGTTTTGATTCATTTTTAATGAAAAGGCATTTTGTCATTTTAAGAAGAATACTCAATTGGTCACCTACAAGTATAAGAACTTTGCATCACCATTGAGAAGGACTCCAACTTAGATAAAGATCAACAAGTATGTCACTAGCGCTCTTGGATGGAAAAGAATTATCATCAATACTATGAGGATAGGAGAATTAAATCTCAACTATGGAAATGACTCATGTCTAAGCTTTGAAAAAAGTTTAAAAGAAAAAGTGCACATAGGGCAGAAAATGATTTTAATGGGTTATGTATTTTTTAGTATTTTGAAATTGGTTTGAATGTGCTTAAGATGTATTAGAATTTATTAAGAAAATGTCTTGAAAATCACCTGATAAAAGTCAAGGTTTTATTGAGAAAGTGGTTCAAGTTTGAAAACAAGAAGGTTTTGAAAAATAGAGAAGATATTTTGAAAATTAAAGAATGAAATGAGAAGAAGAGACTATCCTAGAGTATAAAGTAAAAGCTAGGAAGGAAAGATATAACCAAGAGATAGCAAGCTTTATGACATAAGTCAAGCAAGAATTCCCTCCTTTGGATTAAGCCTCAAGCAAGCCAAATAAGCATAAAATAAACCATGTATCAGATGAAACCAAAGTAACCAAGCCATGTCTTCAAAATAAGTCTAAAGTCAAAGGTATCAGATGAATCCCGATGTCTCAAATCACAAGCTTCCAAATCAAGGGTTATGGTCCTAGTTCTAAGTCCATAACTCCACAACAATGCTAAGGATAATAACCACGAGTCCATTGATCAAGAGAACAAAATTTTTAGAGTCTTTTTTCTTTATTATTGTCTTTACAAGAAAAAGAATCCAAATGGACAAAGAGTAAAAGAGCATAAACATAAATAATATGAAATGAGATGTTAAAAATAAAAGCATAAAGTAAATGATAAAAGAATAAAGAGCATAAGATAAATGATATTAAAGTAAAATCAATACAATAATATATTAATAAGGGATGTTAGTGATCAAAAAGAGAAAGATGATTTTCCATTTTTTGGAGAACACTCGACTAATCACCCATAATTATGAAAATATGGACCTCTCCATCACCTATGAGAAGGGATCCAACTTGGATAAAATAAACAAGTATGCCACTAGCTATCATAATTGGAAAGGAAACAATAGTTTCACACAATACCATGAGAAGTATGAGACTTACAATCTCACTTATGAAATGACTTGCCTTCAGGACAAATTTAGCGCTATGTTAAGCAATCGTAATTGGACTTATATAGAGGTGACAACTATTTGATGTCGGTCAATAATATTGTTTGTGTTAATACATACTAGGGAAATGATATGTAAATCATTTCTCTAGTATTGATCAAGCACAGACGCTAAGAGAGTGGTCCATTACATCAATCCATACTTCACAGTACTTGGGACAATCTTATGCCTCAATCCAAAGTACCTTAAATGATCCATGATCAATTAATAGGTAGATTTGAAATTGTAAAAATTCATCAAGCACCAACCCACACATCATGAACAAGATGGACACAAACCCTCCAATTGATCAAGAGGAAAAGAAAGAGATGAAAAAGAAAAGGATAAGAGAGATCACACCCTAATTGGATCAAAGGTTTGATCAAGTCATCATCAAAATCAATCATCAATTTCGGTGGATTAGGGTTCTAACCCCATCAATATCCAAGATCCATTGAGATTGATGAGACCTATGATCAAAACAAACATGATCCAAGGTCAACAGAAGTAAACAATGGTCAAACAAATATAAAATGCAATAAAATAAAATAAAAAAGCATAAAAAACATTTTTAAAATGAATTTTAAAAGGGATATAAAATAGAAAATCCATAAAGTCCTTCAAAACACCAAATAAATAGCCAAGAAAATTATGGAAGGTTGGAAATAAGACACAAAGCATATAATAAACTTTTCAGAAATTTGAAATGTATAAAAGTATTTTTGAACCAATTAAAATAAAGGATAAAATAGAAAATTCAAGAAAAATAGAAAATTCATAAAATAAAATGTTTAAAAATAAAAATTAGATGTAGAAAAATAAATAGAATTTTAGAAATTATTTTGGAATTTTTTTGATGTAAAATGAATTTTCTATGAATTTTAAAAGAAAATGAAATTAAAAAAAAAGAAAAAGAAATAAAATCAGAAAAAAAACATGGGCTGTTGGATCTGACTTCATTAATTAACGTGGCAAATCCAACAATCACAAGGTTGAGGCGCACGGTGAAGATTAGCCAAAATAAAACACATGATCTAATTCAAATTGGACCAATTAAAACATTTCAAATGTCTAGCATGTCTCCAAATTCAGATGACATGAGATAAACTCTGGTCTCCTTCCCCGATGGTCCCTCACTGGAGTTTCATCGTTTGGTAAATTCAGAATATGTGACCAACACCAATGTGATCGCCTCCTCATCACGAATTCAACCTCATTATCCAAATTCATTTATCTAAACTGAGCATGAGGAATTTCATAGAAGTTTCAAAAGTAAGCAAGGCACAAAAAATTTAATTAAATGATGAACACAATCAATCAACACCAGATAAGTTAGGGGAAAGCATCAGAGAGTGAATGACTACATTGTGGTAGCTTGTTTGAGTTCAAATGATGCTCAGAACTACCTTGTCCAAATGGTGATCAGAAGTTGATAAAGCTCGATCTGGTTAGAGCACTTCAGAAGGTCCTGGAGCATGGGAATTGTTTCAAAAGCTTTAGAGAAGATCGAAGGCACTAATGGAATCAAGAAATTGGATTGAAACAAGCTTGAATTCAAAACACGATAGTTGAATTTTCTGGAAAAATTTCAGCGTGAAGTAGGGATTTCTTGGCTCTCAAAAGCTTGGAAATGAATGTAGTAGCTTCCTCTATTTACAAGGGATGTGTTTGGATCCAAATGCATGTGGAATTAATCTTAAATCGTGCAAAATGACAATGTGCCAAGAAAGGTTGCATTTGGATGCTTGAGCATAAAGTTGTGGCATATTGAAGTTGGCACGAAAAACTGGTCATGTAACTTAGAAAATTCTAAGTACTAAATGGTTGAAAATGACCTGTAATGTCTCAATGAATTCCATGGCCTTCCAAGCATATTTTAACTTTTACCTTTGGAGAAAACTTGTAGAGTGCATCACAAATGATATTGGACAAAAAGAATCAGACTCAAACGTTGAAAATTGAAGAAGTTATAAACCTTGAAAGTTAAGAAAAAAGTCACTTGAAAATAGGTCAAATTTCATTAAGTCCACAAATGACCTATAATGTCTCCCAACTTTTGATGATCCTCCAAGCATGATTGACTATTGTCATGTAAAGATAAGTTGTAGAGGATAATGAGAAGAGTCGTATTACAAAGAAACATTCAAAAATGTTGAGAATGGAAGGAGTTGTGATTCTTTGAACTTTGACTTCAAATATTGACTTTTTGGTCAAACCTCTTGGAATAAAACTTGTGCACTTACACTTTTCTTGCATTTCAATGTACATGGATGATCAAATGAACTCAAAATGAGGTGTCCTTGAATGTCTCTTGATTAAATTTCTCAAAGCTTGAGGTAACTTGTTGAAGAAGGCATGGAAATAAACACCTGAACCTTTGGTTTTTCTTGAGAAAATAAGCAATAAAACTTTGAGATGTTCTTGATCCAAATGAGATTGAAAGGTACTTGAGAACTTTAGAGGTCATGATTGAGAGATAAACTTATTGAGAATTAATGGTTGAGCATACTTTGTTGAGGAATCAAAACAAACCCTAGTTGAGGAGCCATGTTTGATACTCTTGTTGGAAACCCTACCTTGCACAATAAACTTAAAGAAATCAAAACATATTTTTCTATTTTGACTAGTGGTTAGATAAGTAATGAACATATAAACACAAAAGGTTAAATACCAACAAGAGGTGCTTGATGATCCCTGGAAAAGGCAAGCCCCAAAGATGAGAGGGAAATGACCAAGTTGTGATGTTGGTATGCAAGAATGCAAATGACATGTGGGATCTTAGGGTTAAAAATTAGGGCATGACATTGGCGAGCATATAATGGGGGTGAAGCCTTCAATAGATTTTCCACTTCGCTTGAACATCGGCATGTCCCTCATGGATGATGTGTATTGATTCCATATCAAGCCATTAACGTCGAAATTGCACTCTTTTGTGTCACAATCCTTCTTCTTAGCATTACTTTCCTCGCCCTTGATGTAACATTTTGCTTGCGTCACTACCTCAGCCAATTTCGCCTCTAGTCTTTAGGCGAGGGATTCATTCAAGTTTTTGTTGGTGTAAGCCCTAGAGGCCAATACTTGTGGTACTTGTATCGAATTATTTATTAATAATAAAAGGATTTTTCTTTATTATGTTTGTCTAATAAAGTCCCTAGAATAGATAGTCCGTTTAATGTATCAAGTGTGACTTAATCATGAGATCACATTAAACATAAGGACACTATTCTTAAAGTAACCATAGTCGAGCTTTATTGTGAAGTGGGATAACATTAAAGCATTAAGACTATTATGTATATAGACTGATGATCACGTCTCATGGATCATGGATAAGGAGTTATCAAGTCTTAAACATAGGTATGAATATTAAGAGTAATATTTATACTGGATTGACTCGTTATGAGAATACTATATAGAATGTTATGCAAAGTGTCATAAGTTATTCTCATGGTGATAATGGTGTATACCACCCTTCAACCTGAATCCACTATGGACCCTAGATGTAGAGTCGAGTGCCTTATTGCTGATCAAACGTTGTCCGTAACTGAATGACCATAAAGACAGTTGATGGGTACTCCACCAAGCATGCTAAGGGACATGAGTGACCTAGATGGAATTTGCCCATCCTGTATAACAAGATAAATGTCTATGGGCCCAATATTGAACTGGACCAGGATCACACGGTCTATGCCTTGTGTTCAATATAGACATAAGGGCAAAAGGGAAATTGTACACATAAGTATTATCACAAAAGGTTTTGTCAGATCACATGACATTTTCGTGTCTTGGGTAGCAGTGATGTGTTGCTAGATACCGCTCATTGTTTATTATGTTAAATACGTGATTTAATATAATTGCCAATGCCGAGAAAACCTACAGGGTCATACACAAAAGGACGGATTGATGAGTGATGTGTTGCTAGAACCCTTGTGCAGAAGCATTTGTGCAGTTGCAATTTCGTTTCTCTCTCTCTCTATCACTCAAAGCCTTCATTCGAAGCAGCTAGCACTGAGATTGAAGGAATCCGTTCGTGTGGACTGAGTAGGGGCGTTGTCATCGTTCAACGTTCGTGATCGCTCCGTAGATCTGCATCAAAGGTTACAATCGCCAGAAGAGGTAACGATTCTATCACTGATCATGCCCATTCGTAAGGATCACTAAAGGAGAAATTTTAAATTCCACTGCGTTTTGGATCGCTCTTCTCCTTCAGTGGTATAAGAGCCACTTATGAAACCATGCATCTGATAGCTGTTTATTTTTTGTATTTTCTGTATTAATACGATTAAAAGACATAATGCATCAAAGAATAAACGAGTAATTAAATTTGGCCTCATGTGTGTACGATTTGGATGATTGATGTTGACTATGCTTCGAAATCCGACATTAGTATGGTGAAGCAACGATACATCGATAGTCCATAGGTTATGCAATTGAGATCGATAAAGTTATATATATTATATAAGTAATCTTGATGCAAAATACGGTATATATGATATATTGTTTCTGTTTCGTTCAGTCAAACACTTAATGGTTGTTTTCCTTTGAGCGATCAATGGTCGTTTTCTTCTTGATCCGACATTAGTATGGTGAAGCAATGACGTGTTGATCAATCATACTGAATCAACAATCGGCGTGTGTTTGACGGTATGAAATTGGTGCATTACAGTTACTGATGGCACAAGGGTTGTGTTGTCTAAGAGTTATGCGATTAGGGTTGTGACTGCGCAAGAGTTGTGCTTTAAAGTATCAAGTGTTGATGCGAAAAACGATGTCAATTTCAAATGAATTGTTCGTTAAAAATTTAGGCCAGGTGCGCTTCCCCCTTGACCCCCGTCCGCTGATCGGTCAGCGGAACCACCGTCCGCTGACCGAGGAGCGGAACCCCCATCCGCTGACGGGGCAGCAGACCCCTGGCTAACTCTCCGTAGTGTGATCGATCGCCTAAATTTAATTTGGTTTTAATTAATTAAAAGAATTAAAATTAATAATAATAATAATAATAATAATAATAATAATGTGTTTATTATTACTGTCTTGTGGTGATCGGTTATGGCCTTAGTTTTCCTTTATTTTGTTTTGGGTTTTTAAAATACGACCTGCGTGTCGTGCCTCTCTTTTAATCTCTTAATGTAACTTCTTTTCTCATCTCACTCCCTCGTATGTAAAACAAGTTTCTTTCATGTAATGTAATGTTATGAAGAAAGAGAAGAATTCAATATCAAAGGAGGACAACCTTGAAGATCTTGCTTGGAGAAGCTTAGAACGTTATTAGGTTAGCTTAGGTTCTCTCATTGGCTTGGGAGAACAATTGCGCTAGGGGCCATAACTGTTTCATTATGTATGTTGATACATGTGGATGTATGTTGATGCATGTGAGAGACGATTTATATGATAAATAAGCCGGTGAGATCAGAATAATTGCAAATTCCCTCAAATTAAATATTAAGTTTATGCTTTCCAAGTTTTAGCATTCATCAAGACTAGTATCGAATAATGTAGGTTTCTCCTACGCGAGGTGCATGTTCTATATTAGTAAGGTGCGATGGGATAATTGTAATATCCAATTGCTAAAACAATGGGTCAAACTTAACTAAACAAATTATAATAAGATTATATATGTTTAGAAGAAAGAGTTGGAAATGATCCATGTGATGGATTGGAATAAGGAGTTATTCACCCAACTAAAATATTCGAGAGTTCTATTAGATACAATTGGAAGGAGTTCCTATATAAATAACCTAGTTTTGTGTAATCCGCCTACGCGGACTTAAAACAAAGTGAAATGTGGATCTCGACCCACTAGAAAATCTTCCAACGGGATTTTCCGAATCAAATGGTGAGGGTCATTTGTTTTGAGTAAAATAGTGGGAGCATATTTAATTAAAGGCCTAATTAAATATGTTATTGATACTTATATTTTCATTATTTTCATGTAGATTACCATGACAACAAACACCTCTAATAACATTTTGTGATCAATCCTTGACAAGGAAAAATTGTCTGGGACAAATTTTCTGGATTGGCACCTAAATCTGAGGATTATCCTCAAACATGATAGAAAGTTGTATGTCTTGGAGAAACCTGCTCCTGAAGAGGAACCTCCTAGTTCTGTACCTAAGGCAGAAAGAGATGCTTATAAGAAGCATGTTGATGATGCCAATGAAACTGCTTGTCTCATGCTAGCTACCATGAACTCAGAGTTGCAAAAGCAACATGAGAACATGGCAGGGTTCGATATGATCGAACACCTGAAGATGCTCTATCAAGAGCAAGTAAGGCATGAAAGATTTGAAGTTTCAAAAGCCTTTTTTCAAGGCAAGTTAGCTGAGGGAGCCCCTATAGGTCCCCATGTGCTCAAAATGATTGGGCATGTGGAAAACCTTGAGAGGTTAGGTTTTCCCCTCGAAAAGGAACTTGCGACTGATTTGATCTTGCAATCGTTGCCAGATAGATTCAGTCAATTTATCCTAAATTTTAATATGAATGATATGGACAAATCTCTTCTTGAACTGCTAGCCATGTTAAGAACTGATGAGCAGAATCTGAAGTCAAAAGGGAAGTCCATTCTGATGATCGGAAATGGAAAGAGACGGAACAAAAGGCCCACCAACTAGGGTGATAAAGGGAAAGGCAAGGAAGTTGCCAAACCCAAACCCACTGTTGCTGCTTTGAAGCCTAGTGGAGGCATATCAAAGGAAGGCACCTGCTTCTATTGCGGTAAGACCGGACACTGGAAGAGAAACTGCCCAAAGTACCTGGAAGATAAGAAAAATGGAGTAGAGACTTCAACTTCAGTATTTTTGTTATTGAAATTAATTTATCTACTTCTGCATCATGGGTATTAGATACTGGATGCGGTTCTCACATTTGTACCAATGTGTAGGGGCTAAAAAGGAGTAGAGATTTGGCAAAAGGTGAAGTTGACCTACGAGTTGGCAATGGAGCAAAGGTTGTTGCTTTAGCCGTAGGAACTTATGTATTGACTTTACCTAGTGGTTTAATAATTCAGTTAGAGAACTGTTATTATGTACCTGCAATTAGCAGGAATATTATTTTCGTTTCTTGTTTGGACAAGTTTGGTTTTTCATTTATCATAAAGAACAATTGTTTCTCAATTTATTTGAGCGATATATTCTATGCTACTGCACAAATGAACAATGGACTATATGTCCTTGATCTTGAAATGCCTATTTATAACATTAATACTAAAAGGATGAAACCTAATGAGTTAAATCCAACTTACCTTTGGCATTGTCGATTAGGCCACATAAATGAGAAACGTATTTCCAAACTCCATAAAGATGGACTCTTGGACTCTTTTGATTATGAATCATATGAGACATGCAAATCTTGTTTAATTCGAAAGATGACAAAGTCTCTATTCACAGGAAAAGGTGAAAGAGCTAATGATCTTTTGGCCCTCATACATACTGATGTATGTAGACCACTGAACATACCAGCCAGAAGAGGTTTTCAGTACTTCATCACATTTACTGATGATATCAATAGATATGGTTATGTGTATTTAATGAAACACAAATCAGAGTCCTTTGAAAAGTTCAAGGAATTCAAGAATGAAGTACAAAACCAACTAGGTAAGAATATTAAAACTCTTCGATCAGATCGAGGTGGTGAGTATTTAAGCTTAGAGTTTGATGACCATCTGAAAGAGTGTGGGATCCTATCCCAACTTACTCCTCCTGGAACACCCCAATGGAATGGTGTATCTGAGAGAAGAAATCGAACCCTGTTAGACATGGTCTGATCCATGATGAGTCACGCCAATCTTCCAAACTCCTTTTGGGGACATGCACTATTGACAGGAGCTTACACACTTAACCGTGTTCCATCCAAAAAGGTTGAGAAGACACCATATGAGATATGGAGTGGTAAGAAATCACATATGTCTTACATGAAGATTTGGGGTTGCGAAGTTTATGTGAAACGACAAATTTCAACTAATCTTGAGCCAAAATCTGACAAATGCTTATTTTTGGGGTATCCTAAAGAAACAAGAGGGTATTACTTCTACAATCCTTCTGAGGGAAAAGTGTTTGTCGCTAGAACTGGAGTTTTCCTAGAAAAGGATTTTATTTCCAAAGGAAACAGTGGGAGGAAAGTAGAGCTTGAAGAAATTCAAGAATCACAAAGCATTGATACACCTATGGAGGAATTAGAGCAGGACACACAAGTAGTTGTGGAAGAGCAACCAACTCAAGTAGAACAAGACCAGCGTAGGTCAAGCAGGATACGTCACCTACCTGAGAGATATGGATATCTCATAACTGATCAAGGTGATGTATTACTCATGGATCAAGATGAGTCTGTGACCTACCAAGAGGCCATAACTGGTCCCGAGTCTGAGAAGTGGCTAGAAGCCATGAAATCTGAAATGGATTCCATGTACACAAACCAAGTTTGGACCTTGGTAGAGCCTCCTGTAGGAGTTAACCCTATAGGATGCAAGTGGGTCTTCAAAAAGAAGACTGACATGGATGGTAAGGTACATACCTATAGGGCAAGACTGGTTGCAAAAGGATATAAACAAATTCATGGGGTTGACTATGATGAAACCTTTTCACCAGTTGCAATGCTTAAATATGTTCGGATTTTACTTGCTATCGCTGCATAACATGATTATGAAATATGGCAGATGGATGTCAAAACTGCTTTCCTTAATGGGAATCTTCATGAGGATGTGTACATGACACAGCCTAAAGGATTTTGTCATACCCCAAAATTTACCCGCTAATATTACAAGACATTTTTCAAGGCACTCCAACTTATTGTTCAAGACATTGACCTTAAAGGAGCAAGAACCCAGCTCACAAATGGCCCAATCCAGAAAAAGACTCAAACTGGCATGCTCGCTAGGCGAGCAACTCCTTCGCCTAGCGAATCCTTCGCTATGCCACTCGCCTAGCGAAGCTTGCGATATATCAGAATTTTCGGGCTTCATTCTGAGCCCATTAGGTCACCACAATCACTATAAATACCGACACTTCAGTCACGAAAATGGACGGACGAAGACGGACAGAAACCCTGGCATAAAAACCCTGGAGACTAACTCAGAGAATTCCGGGTAAAGAAACCCTGAAGGCCGCTCATCCGCACCGAAGTTACCTCCGCCCAACTCCATCCGATACCAAGAGTGGTCAGTCCCTTCAACATCGAAGCTCAGTTGCAAACAGGTTTGCGCATCACTACTGTTTTATGCTTTTGATCGGTAATCTCTACATACATAATGCATCATGATTAAATTTTCGGATATGTAATTTGATTTCACATGTGAATTTAAGTATGCCTGAATATCCTGAATGTTTGTCCATGCTATTCCTGTAATTAAATGCCATAAAGTTCAGGGTTCCGGAGATCATGCTGCTATCAAACTCAAAACCCGTAGCCGCTCGCTAGCACATCGCTAAGCGAACCTGTAGCGAACACTCGCTAAGCCTTCGCTAGGCGAAGCAGGAGCGAATGGGACAGCGGCTGTTTTGTTTCTTTCATGTTCTGCCTTATGTTTATCTAATCAAGATTTATTATAATTCTGCATTATTTGGCCTGACCTTATGACTGTTGTGTTTATTTTGTGGTGCAATTTTCAATTGTACTTTATCTCGATGTTCTAACTCGTGTGCTGAATTGTGTAAAGGCTTACATATTCCCGAAGAAACGGCCGGCTAGGTATTCCACTTTATTTGTGGGATACCCTTATGGAGAGGGATTCTGAATTACTTAATTTTAATGTGGAGATTCATCCTAATTGCCTGTTTAATTTTAATGTGGAGATTCATCCTAATTGATCATAATGTGGAAATTCATCTTAAATACTTAATTGCAAAATATTGCCTTTGAATATGTGATCTTGGACCTCTCTTTGTTGCCTTACGGTATTACGGTCATGTCCCGCGAATGTGGGGATACCCTTAGCCAAGACCCTTCGATTAAATCATCATGTCCCTCTAAAATAAATCATAGTCCCTCGGATGTTGCCTTCGAATATATGATTTTGTCCCTCGATGACCCTTCGGTGTAGCCTACGGTTAAATGATGATAGTCCCTTCGAATGCTAAGGTATCCTTACAACCGTTGCTTTCAATGACCAATCGATGACCCTACGATGACCCTTTTACATCCAAAGGATAAAACTACTTATTTCTCAATAATAAGGACGGTTTTACCCTCACAAGGATAGGAAATGCCCATCAAGACCTTGGGTAGGTATAACTCTTAATTGCTTACTCACAATTTAAAAATACTTTTCCTACTTCACAAATGCTAGAAAATCACCACTTGGTATACATTCATACTAGAATCATTACTGAGTTATATTTTTCTAAACCATTTTCAAAACTAAACGAGATAACCACTTTGTATACATTCATACGAGAATCATTACAAAGTTAAATTCTCTTTTTCAAAACATTTTCTAAACAATTCACAACCACTTTTTCCAGACAAACATAAGTGATCAAGCAATTAAGAGCCCATGGATAACCATGGATACAAAGGGTGCTAACACCTTCCCTTTGTATAATGTACCTCCCGAACCCAAAATCTAAATTAAGTTCTTTCCTGTTCTTTTCCGCCTTTCCTTATTGGATGAAAGAAAAGTCGGTGGCGACTCTTGCTATCCGCGACATTTGCTTTACAAAGCAAAAACACACAAAGTCAGTTCACCGTATGACAGAACTGGCGACTCTGCTGGGGACTTAAAAAGAGAGGTTACCTTAAAAACAAGATCACTTATTCAAATTGTCTGATTTACTTTTAAGGGATTGCTTGGGTATTTTACGCTTGAGTGAAAGATCCTACACCCGGATCTAGTGTACCTTAGGTAAGTAGCAAAAGATCATCGCGACTATCCGGCGTATACTGGAATGGTTAAAATGATGGCTACGGTTAATGTGACACTTTGGATGTCCTGATGTTCCTCATGTTTACTTGAGGAAAAATTTGGCTTCCGCGTGGTGTCATCAAAGCATTAACCAGACCTTTAGAACCCTAATTGACTCATCCTAGCCATTAGAAAGTAGTGAGATAACCGACTTCGGTTCCGACTGGGGTTGGTTGAGACTCGATACTACACTCTTTGAGATTGGACTTTAGGGAAGCTTCGGTCAACCACTTGGTGTTGCACTGAAGTGGACTTAAAGGAAGGTCAATGATTTGAGATCCTTCTAGAACCCGGTTACTACTCTAGGACAGGTTGAACCAACCAAACTTCAGTGGGGAGGGTACTTACCTATGGAACTCATGCAAGCCTTAAAAACTTAGGAATGATGGTTGTGTGACTTGCTTGTGCTTGTTATTTACTTAACATCATAACATCATAACATCATGACATCATGGCATTGTACTAACCATTTCAAGGACTTTAAACATTGAAAACATTTCATACATTGCATAGCATGACATAACATTGCATAACAGGTATTCTAAGGGATCAGTGTTCTCACGGTTTTCCTCCAAACAGAAAAATGGACCTCGAACAAACTGTCAAAGATCTCCAGGCTCAGAATGCTCAATTCCAGGAGATGATCTTGAACTTATCCAAGGGGCAAGAGGAACTGAGGACTCTCTTGCTCAAGAAGAAAAAGACAAGAAACCTGTGAGTTACATTAACCCGGGAAGAAGGCTTAAAAGACTGGCTGCAGGAGTCAAGATTAGAATTCCGAAGGATCAAGAAGAGGGGACAGATTCAGAAGATGAGAATGTTGATCTCTTCAACCCTGAGGACGATGATGAAGATTATGAGAATGAACAGTACTCTCCAAGAGATGATAAGTACAAGTTGCTGGAAGAACGTATATTAGCTATGGAAGGTCAGAAGACGCCCGGTCTGGACTTCGAAAGCTTGGGTCTAGTCTCTGATGTGGTCATTCCTCGCAAATTCAAGATCCCCACTTTCACTATATACGATGGGGCATCTTGTCCTCAGATGCATCTGAGAGCTTATGTGAGAAAGATTCAGCCGTATACCACTGATAGGAAACTATGGATCCATTTCTTCCAAGAGAGTCTGTCTGGCACACAGTTAGAATGGTACTATCAGCTCGAGAGCTCTAACATCCACACCTCGACTGATTTAGCGACAGCTTTCTACAAGCATTACCAGTATAATTCTGAATTAGCGCCTACTCGGCTACAATTGCAGAATATGACTATGGGCTCTAAAGAAAGCTTCAAAGAATATGCTCAAAAATGGAGAGATTTGGCTGGCAGAGTCAAACCCCCTATGACTGATCGAGAATTAGTGGACATGTTCATGAGCACACTGACTGGCCCGTTCTACAGCCATCTATTGAGAAGTTCCTCATCGGGTTTCACTGAACTTATATTGACAGGTGAATATGTTGAAAGCGGCATTCGAAGTGGAAAGATACAGGCAGTTACCTCTGATCCTCCGGAGACTCCTAATGACATCACTGCCCCTCTGCCTAACCATGACGAGACTGTCAATGCTGTGGAAGATGCTAATAACGATTGTGACTTGGATAGTTGGATTTTCCTAACAATTGGTGACGGACTCAATAATTGGAAGGCTGAAGACACTATCCTGATTTCCTTTAGTCAGGAGTAATTGTTATTGCTTATTTTAATGTATTAAATTTTGTTAAAGGTTTTGTCATTTTTATAAGCATATTCACATTCAATAAATCAATGGACCTTTTTGCATTAAAATATTGCGCTCTTTATCTTTCTTGTCATTTTTCAAACAAGCTATGTTTTCTTGCACACACTCACGTAACAAATTGCGTATCCATATCCACTCTGGATCCTGTTGATAATAGTTCTGCTACTATTAATTATGACTTCGAAAATCCGATCTACCAAACCGACGATGGAAGTGAGGAAGATTGTGAAGTACCTGGAGAACTTGCCAGACTGGTACTGCAAGAAGAAAAGACCATACAGCCGCATGAGGAATCAACTGAATCTGGGTACTGTAGTAGACAAGAACATTACCGAGGAAAAATCAAAAGAATGATGAATGTCAAGAAGCTTTTGACAAAATCAAGAAGTATCTCCAAGAACCTCCAATTCTGATGCCACCAGTTGAAGGAAGACCTCTAATCATGTATTTGACCATGTTAGAAAATTCAATAGGGTGTGTTGGGGCAACATGACGAGTCTGGTCGAAAAGAGCATGCAATATACTACCTTAGCAAAAGGTACCGGCTGTGAAACAAGATACTCACAGCTCGAGAAAGCTTGTTGTGCTTTGGCTTGGGCTGCTCGCCGACTAAGACAGTATATGTTGAATCATACCACTTTATTGATTTCTAAGATGGATCTTAGCAAATATACATTTGGAAAACCTGCTCTCTCCGGAAGAACAATAAGATGATTACTGAACTCTGCACGCAGTTCAAAATAAAACACCATAACTCTTCTCCATACCGGCCAAAGATGAATGGCGCCGTAGAAGCTGCTAATAAGAATATCAAGAAGATCATACAAAAGATGACAGTAACATGCAAAGACTGGCATGGGATGTTACCCTTTGCTCTTCACGATTATCACACTTCAGTACGCACTTCGACGGGGGCAACTCCCTTCTCTTTAGTCTACGGAATGGAAGCCGTTTTACCAATGGAAGTTCAGATTCCCTCTCTAAGAATCATGAAAGATGCAGGTGAATGGATTCAGACTCGACTCGATCAGATAAATTTGATTGATGAAAAGAGACTCGCGGCTGTTTGTCATAGGCAGATATATCAGAAGCGCATGACCCAGGCATTTAACAAAAAGGTCAAAAGACAGGTATATCAAATTGGCGACTTGGTAATAAAGTGTATCATTCTACCACAAGGTGATCCCAGAGGCAAATGGACCCCCACATACGAAGGGCCATTTGTGGTTAAGAAGGTATTCTCTGGTGGAGCCATGATACTTGCTACAATGGATGGTGAAGATTTCCCGCATCCGGTGAACGCGGACATAGTTAAAATAAATACTACGCATAAAAGACCCGCTAGGTCGACGTATCTAGACAAAAGTAAGGGCATCCCGGCGAACCAAAAAGGGTTCGGGCAAAAATTAGGGATAAACAGATAAAAATGTACACCTGGCAAGTCGAAAACCTGAAAAGGCGGCTTGGGCAAAAAAGGGTATCCTGGTGGACTGAAAACCTGAAAAGGCGGTCCAGGAAAAAATTAGGGATTAAAGCGTAAGACTATGTCCCGTTCTCAGACAGCTTCATCCAAGTTCAAGGGACTGAACAAGCCAATCACTTCTATCCGACAGCAGGAGATGAGATGCTTGAAGACATAATGACAGTAGCAGAATTAAAATCGATGGGACTTTTTCTGCATAGCTTTCTCTTTGTTTCCTTGACAATTTCCTCTTACTAGGATTTCTGTCTCCCTGTACACGAATTGCCTGTTTATAGGCCCTCTTTCAAAATCGATACAATTTTACTTCCAAAGAAATGCTTTTGTTTTACTTCCTCTGTTTTGTTTGCGTAAATATCCATTGATTTAGTTTGAATTAATATATGCATTTGAACATGATTGATGTTTACCGAAAATACAGGCATAAAATAGCAACCACAGTTACTAAAAGACTTTAGGATCGTGGATAAGGTCGAACCATGCTTTCCGATGAATCCGGTTACAAATCCTTTCCCCAACAAAAACCAGCTATTTCCCAGAAGAGGTCGACATCACCAGACAGACTAGTCATCTCTTCTATCCCCAGCCAGGCTCTGTTGAGTGTTTCCACCATCAGATAGAAATCAAGTATCCCCAGCTAAGAAAGGGCCATCAATACAAGTATCTCCAACCAGAATATTGGGATTTATTTTCCCCTGGCAAAATTTTCAGACGCATAATTCATTCATTACATCATTTCGCATCATATACATGCATACATTGTTCGCATTTATTTTCAGAAGCATAAAACATCTCATGCATCATGACATGGCATGAAGCTAACTTTATTTTTCAGGTTAATTGTCCTCCTGGTACAGTCAAAACAAAGGTTCATTCAGACAGACACCCTTATCGGTTATATTCGAGATTCAACTACATTCATTCTGACATCCTCCTAACGATGGCATCGTTAAGCCCATCCCAGACATTTACTGCAAACACAACAAATATCATCGGATATAACCTAGCTTACGGTTCATTCTGATTCAGCCCAACATATGATTCCTTCAACTATTTCAAGACGGTCTAGCGTACGAACCATTCGAATGTTCATCTCCTCAGATGCTACCTAGTGTACGGTACATTTCTGAAGTGTAGTCTAGCGTACGACTACCCCTTTCATCATCAGATTCAGCCTAACGGACGGCTCATTCTGCTCAAATACGGTCTAATGTACGACCCAGTTAGACCTTCAAGTCCTCAGATGCTACCTAGTATACGGTACATTCTGAAGTGTAGTCTGGCGTATGACTACCCCCTTTATCATCAGAAACAGCCTAACGGACGACTCGTTCTGCTACTCAGAGACGGTCTAGCGTACAACCCATTCGAATGTTCATCTCCTCAGATGCTACCTAGTGTACGGTACATTTCTGAAGTGTAGTCTAGCGTACGACTATCCCTTTCATCATCAGAGTCAGCCTAACGGACGGCTCATTTTGCTCAAATACGGTCTAATGTACGACCCAGTTAGACCTTCAAGTCCTCAGATGCTACCTAGCATACGGTACATTCTGAAGTGTAGTCTGGCGTATGACTACCCCCTTCATCATCATAAACAGCCTAACGGACGGCTCGTTCTGCTGCTCAGTGACGGTCTAGCGTACGACCCATTTGGACGTTCATCCCCTCATATGCTGCCTAGCGTACGGTACATTCTGAAGCATGGTCTAGCGTACGACTCCCCTTTCATCCTCAGATACAGCCTAATGGACGGCTCATCTTGCAACTCAGATACAGTCTAGCGTACGATCCATTCTGATCTTTCCTCCCCAGCGAAATCGCCCGCCTAATGGACAACTCATTCTGCTATTCAGACGCGATCTAGCGCATGATCAACTCTGATCCCTTATCCCCAGCGGTGTATGACTCATTCGGATCCTTATCTCATCCGGTCTAGCGTATGACCCGGTATGACACCCATGTCTTCAGATATCGTCTAATGTACGACGCACTCTGAAGTCCTCATCATCAAATTTCCTGGATGGTATCTTTAAGCCCATCTCCATCAAGACTAACTTTTAATTAACAAGTGCAAATTTTTGGGGCATTCTAGTGTTCAATATTCTTCCACCTCCAGATCACGAATGGCGTACACACCGTTCTAACCCTCTCGGTTCAAGAATATTGAACAGGGGCAGCTGTCATACCCCAAAATTTACCCGCTAATATTACAAGACATTTTTCAAGGCACTCCAACTTATTGTTCAAGACATTGACCTTAAAGGAGCAAGAACCCAGCTCACAAATGGCCCAATCCAGAAAAAGACTCAAACTGGCATGCTCGCTAGGCGAGCAACTCCTTCGCCTAGCGAATCCTTCGCTATGCCACTCGCCTAGCGAAGCTTGCGATATATCAGAATTTTCGGGCTTCATTCTGAGCCCATTAGGTCACCACAATCACTATAAATACCGACACTTCAGTCACGAAAATGGACGGACAAAGACGGACAGAAACCCTGGCATAGAAACCCTGGAGACTAACTCAGAGAATTCCGGGTAAAGAAACCCTGAAGGCCGCTCATCCGCACCGAAGTTACCTCCGTCCAACTCCATCCGATACCAAGAGTGGTCAGTCCCTTCAACATCGAAGC
Source organism: Lathyrus oleraceus (assembly GCF_024323335.1). Taxonomy (NCBI): domain Eukaryota; kingdom Viridiplantae; phylum Streptophyta; class Magnoliopsida; order Fabales; family Fabaceae; genus Lathyrus; species Lathyrus oleraceus. The sequence goes on from NC_066581.1 coordinate 309,905,904, forward strand.
TCAGTTGCAAACAGGTTTGCGCATCACTACTGTTTTATGCTTTTGATCGGTAATCTCTACATACATAATGCATCATGATTAAATTTTCGGATATGTAATTTGATTTCACATGTGAATTTAAGTATGCCTGAATATCCTGAATGTTTGTCCATGCTATTCCTGTAATTAAATGCCATAAAGTTCAGGGTTCCGGAGATCATGCTGCTATCAAACTCAAAACCCGTAGCCGCTCGCTAGCACATCGCTAAGTGAACCTGTAGCGAACACTCGCTAAGCCTTCGCTAGGCGAAGCAGGAGCGAACGGGACAGCGGCTGTTTTGTTTCTTTCCTGTTCTGCCTTATGTTTATCTAATCAAGATTTATTATAATTCTGCATTATTTGGCCTGACCTTATGACTGTTGTGTTTATTTTGTGGTGCAATTTTCAATTGTACTTTATCTCGATGTTCTAACCTGTGTGCTGAATTGTGTAAAGGCTTACATATTCCCGAAGAAACGGCCGGCTAGGTATTCCACTTTATTTGTGGGATACCCTTATGGAGAGGGATTCTGAATTACTTAATTTTAATGTGGAGATTCATCCTAATTGCCTGTTTAATTTTAATGTGGAGATTCATCCTAATTACTTAATTAATTTTAATGTGGAGATTCATCCTAATTGATCATAATGTGGAAATTCATCTTAAATACTTAATTGCAAAATATTGCCTTTGAATATGTGATCTTGGACCTCTCTTTGTTGCCTTACGGTATTACGGTCATGTCCCGCGAATGTGGGGATACCCTTAGCCAAGACCCTTCGATTAAATCATCATGTCCCTCTAAAATAAATCATAGTCCCTCGGATGTTGTCTTCGAATATATGATTTTGTCCCTCGATGACCCTTCGGTGTAGCCTACGGTTAAATGATGATAGTCCCTTCGAATGCTAAGGTATCCTTACAACCGTTGCTTTCAATGACCAATCGATGACCCTACGATGACCCTTTTACATCCAAAGGATAAAACTACTTATTTCTCAATAATAAGGATGGTTTTACCCTCACAAGGATAGGAAATGCCCATCAAGACCTTGGGTAGGTATAACTCTTAATTGCTTACTCACAATTTAAAAATACTTTTCCTACTTCACAAATGCTAGAAAATCACCACTTGGTATACATTCATACTAGAATCATTACTGAGTTATATTTTTCTAAACCATTTTCAAAACTAAACGAGATAACCACTTTGTATACATTCATACGAGAATCATTACAAAGTTAAATTCTCTTTTTCAAAACATTTTCTAAACAATTCACAACCACTTTTTCCAGACAAACATAAGTGATCAAGCAATTAAGAGCCCATGGATAACCATGGATACAAAGGGTGCTAACACCTTCCCTTTGTATAATGTACCTCCCGAACCCAAAATCTAAATTAAGGTCTTTCCTGTTCTTTTCCGCCTTTCCTTATTGGATGAAAGAAAAGTCGGTGGCGATTCTTGCTATCCGCGACATTTGCTTTACAAAGCAAAAACACACAAAGTCAGTTCACCGTATGACAGATTTGACATACCAGAAGAAGCCCAAAAGATATGTAAGTTACAAAGATCAATCTATGGATTGAAGCAAGCTTCCAGAAGCTGGAATCTTCGTTTTGATGAAACAATAAAACAATATGGATTCATCAAGAACGAAGATGAGCCTTGTGTCTACAAGAAGGTTAGTGGGAGCATGATCGTTTTCCTGGTATTATATGTAGACGATATATTACTCATTGGAAACGATGTCCCTACCCTGCAACAAGTAAAGTCTTGGTTGGGGAAATTCTTTTCTATGAAGGACCTATGTGAAGTAGCCTATATATTAGGAATCAGAATCTATAGAGATAGATCACAAAAACTGCTTGGCCTAAGTCAGAGTACGTACATAGACAAAATGCTGAGACGCTTTAATATGCATGATTCCAAGAAAGGATTCATACCTATGCAACATGGCCCGTGTCTATCAAAAACACAATCCCCTTCAACTAAGGAAGAAAGGGATCGCATGAATGAGATTCCATATGCATTTGTAATAAGATCTATCATGTATGCCATGTTATGTACTCAACCAGATGTCTCGTATGCTTTAAGTGCAACGAGTAGGTACCAATCTGATCCTGGTGATGCTCATTGGGTAGCTGTCAAGAATATCCTTAAGTATTTGAGAAGGACTAAGGACTCATTCTTTATATATGGAGGTCAGAAAGAGCTGGGTGTAATTGGATACACCGATGCTAGCTTCCAGACAAATAAGGATGACTTTAGATCGCAATCTGGTTATGTGTTTTGCTTAAACGGTGGCGCTGTGAGTTGGAAAACTTCAAAGCAAGATACAGTTGCTGATTCTACAACCGAGGCCGAGTATATTGTTGCCTCAAGTGCAGCAAAGGAAGCTGTTTGGATCAAAAAAAAATTCATTAGTGAACTTGGCATAGTTGCTAGCATTGTGGATCCCATTGGTCTCTATTGTGATAATAATGGTGCTATCGCACAAGCTAAGGAACCTAGATCTTACCAATGATCCAAACACATACTTAGGCGTTATCACCTCATTCAAGAGATAATAGATAGAGGAGATGTGAAAATATGCAGAGTACCTACACTTGACAATATAGCTAACCCACTGACAAAGCCTCTTGCGCAGCAGAAGCATGATGGCCATACTAGATCTATGGGCATTAGGGGTATGCCTGATTGGCTCTAGTGCTAGTGGGAGATTGTTGGTGTAAGCCCTAGAGGCCAATACTTTTGGCACTTGCATCGAATTATTTATTAATAATAAAAGGCTTTTTCTTTATTATATTTGTCTAATAAAGTCCCTAGAATAGATAGTCTATTTAATGTATCAAGTGTGACTTAATCATGAGATCACATTAAACATAAGGACATTATTCTTAAAGTATCCATAGTCGAGCTTTATTGTGAAGTGGGATAACATTAAAGCATTAAGACTATTATGTATATAGACTGATGATCACGTCTCATGGATCATCGATAAGGAGTTATCAAGTCTTAAACATAGGTATGAATATTAAGAGTAATATTTATACTGGATTGACCCGCTATGAGAATACTATATAGAATGTTATGCAAAGTGTCATAAGTTATTCTCATGTTGATAATGGTGTATACCACCCTTCGACCTGAAACCACTATGGACACTAGATGTAGAGTCGAGTGCTTTATTGCTGATCAAACGTTGTCCGTAACTGGATGACCATAAAGACAGTTGATGGGTACTCCATGAAGCATGCTAAGGGACATGAGTGACCTAGATGGAATTTGCCCATCATGCGTAACAGGATAAATGTCTATGAGCCCAATATTAAATTGGACAAGGATGACACGGTCTATGCCTTGTGTTCAATATAGACATAAGGGCAAAAGGGTAACTGTACACATAAGTATTATCATAAAAGGATTTATCAGATCACATGACATTTTCGTGTCTTGGGTAGCAGTGATGTGTTGCTAGATACCGCTCATTGTTTATTATGTTAAATACGTGATTTTATATAATTGCCAATGCCGCGAAAACCTACAGGGTGACACACAAAAGGACAGATTGATGAAACATAGAGTAACTAAGGAACACCGTAAGGTACGGTGCACTTAAGTGAATTGTAGAACATTGTAAGGTACGGTGTACTTAAGTAGAATATGAAATATGGTAAGGTACCATGCGCTTAAGTGATTTTGGCATATTATAAGATATGGGCCACATACACTTAAGTGGGCTTTTTAGCGTATAGCCCACACAAGTGGTTTTATGAATAGAACCCTTATGCAAAAGCATTTGTGCAGTTGCAATTTTGTTTCTCTCTCTCTCTCACTCAAAGCCTTCATTCGTAGCAGCTAGCACTGAGATTGAAGGAATTCGTTCGTGTGGACTGAGTAGAGGCGTTGTCATCGTTCAACGTTCGTGATCGCTCCGTAGATCTTCATCAAAGGTTACAATCGCCAGAAGAGGTAACGATTCTATCACTGATCATGCCCATTCGTAAGGATCACTAAAGGAGAAATTTTAAGATCCGCTGCATTTTGGATCGCTCTTCTCCTTCAGTTTTCTGTTGTGAGACCGATCTAGAATGTTCGTATGAATATTTTTTTATTGGGGTGGATCACCTTGATGACTTTCTCATTGAAAGGTTTTATACTCCCTTAATGACCGTTATGGACCCTGACGTATGTTAAACATGATGGTGGATGATAGCTTTTAGTGTTTACTTATAAAAAATTGATGGACTAGTTTCTTCATCAGGCCTTGATAGCTAGTGACAGAGAGCTTGAGTAGGCCCGTAGAAAACCTCAGAGTTTCACCCCTAAAGGTGTCGGACATTATTTTGAACTTGAAAGAGTCGGGTGCTCTGATGATAGCCATAGGTGTTAATGGAGGCCACATGCTCGTACGGGTTGATGCGTCCATCAAACTTAGCCAATGACGGAGGTTTGAAGTTCTTAGGGATGGGCGCCTTCCATATCTCGTCCGATAGAGGCTAGGGGGTCCAAGGCCTCCAGTTTTTCCACCATATCAACTCCTTGGAGAAGGTGAACATTGTCTTCTAAAGTTTGGTTCTGACGCTGAAGGTCGTCTATATCGGCACGCATATCCGCTATGTCGCTTCTCTCACCGCTTAATTCTTCACAGGTCGGAGTAGTCGCATTTTTGCTCACCATGGTGTGTGGTAGGGGTAAATATGGTACTCTAGTTAGGTGTAGTGAATGCGGTCCTTCTCAGTTTTACCAGAGCTCCACAATGGACGCAAATTATTTTGGATAAAAATATAATGCTTGTCACAACCCCCAATGGATAAGGGTTGTCTGAGGCTTTTGACCCCTTGCATGATACTAAATACATATTTATAACTCAAGGACTAAACTTAGTCCCTTATAATTTAGCCACCATTCTAAGTGTGAATAAATGATATCCTAACAACCTAGAAGTGTGGTTACGTCCCATGACCTTCCAATTAGCATTCTTTAATCCATTAGATGCTTTGTGTATGATCGTGTATTATGGATGAGAAATTCGAATATTTAGAAAACCCATTTAATATAGGGGCGCTCAGACCGAAACGAGGATCCTCGAGAAGGTAAAGGCCAATAGCAAACCTCTCACCTTGCCCCAAAAACTTCTCTAAATTACTCCCTCTATCACATCAAAAGTGTCTCATTTGCACTTTTCATTTGTCTCAAAATAATTGTCCTTTTACAATATCAATGCAACATTTATTATTATTTTTCCACTATCATACCCCTATTTATTAACTTTCACTTTATCCAATCACTCTTTTAACTACAATTAATAGGGGTATTATAGTAAATTGTATTAGTTTTATCATCAAAATCAACACATCCAATCATTTTCTTAAGAACCATGAATTGTTCAAATATGACATTTTTTATGAGGCGGAGAGAATATATCACTACAGAAACGTTAGAGAAGTTGTATATCATTGATATTGTGAATTTTCACGACTTCGTTGGTTATGTATCAAATAAAGATCCTAGATTTACAATAATGTTTTGGGCGAGCTTGCGCAACTAAGGATGAGTTCAACCTATAATTCAGAAACAAATGGTTTGATTAAGAAAATCACTCTATCTTTGAAACATATACTAAGAGCTTGTGTGTTAGAGCATGGTGACAATTAAGTTGATTATGCTGATAAATTTTATTTCTAACAATATTTCTTACTCTAGTATTAGGATGTAAAAAAAAGATTGAAAATGTTATTACATTCGTCCTAAATTATAAATTACTATATTGTTAAAAACAATTGTTTTAAATTTTAAGTTATTTTACAATTTTAAAAAGAAAAATATTAATATTTATTTTTCCATCATACTACTATTTATAATTTATTACTCTTTCTTTTTTAAGTGTTTTTTTTAATTTATTTCATTAATAAATAATATTTTTAAAATTCTCTCATGATTTTTCTTTTTTAAACAAAATTAATTTGGATGGGTTCGGGTTTGATTCCAAACACTTCACCTATAACAGAATTATTTTACAAATAAGCAGCAACTCATTTGAACGTTTTTATAGTTTGGAGACCAGCTCGCATAAATTGCTGAATTTCTGTTTTACAAATTGTTAAAGTTTATCAACCACGATTCTGTTGTACTATATACGGTACCAATATGCAATCATAATAAAGTAACAATGTATATAAAGTTAACAAATAAGACAAATGAAATTAGCAGAGGTTTTTGTTTCTATGGTGGTCCAGTTTGATCTCATTGATTCTTTTGTGATATATACATATCTAAGTTAAAAGATACGACAAATAGTGTTTTTCATTCTCTTTTCTGAATATGCAAAATTTATTTGTTTCAAAATAGACCATTCTAGTCAATTATATATATATATATATATATATATATATATATATATATATATATATATATATAATTTTAATTAGTATTTTTTTTATTCATAATAAAGATAGATAGACAAGTGTGTGTGTGTATATGTGTCTGTGTCTGTGTGTGCGCGTGTGCATATGTGTGTGCGCACATGCGTGTGCGCACATGCATGCGTGCGTGTGACACTCTTATGTTAGTAGAGGTGTGTGTGTTACAGATGCGTGACACTACTATGCTAATAGATGTGTGTGTACAGATCCGTGACACTCCAATGCTACTAGAGATGGCCAAAGAATTTAAGAATTTTCGATAGTTTAGGTAAAAACTCACAATGGTGAGAGGTCATGTTTCAAAGGTGTTTTCAGTGTGGAGAGAGCAAACTCGCGTGAGGTGAGAAGCTCTTTATTTTTGGGTGTTTCATTTGTATTCAGAATATATCCTCCTCAGCCCCAAGTTTTGAGGTCTATGGCCAAGTTTTTAGGGGCTATTGTGAATTGCAACAACTGACCTAGTAATTGTAGTAGGCCGTAGAATCCATATTTCTTAAGGAGACATGGGTTATTTCGTTGACTCCTTTTCTGCATTATCTCTGACCAAAATGTGTCATTTCCCATGTTTCCCTATACTAAGCGAGCGGGGGTGCCTAAGGGCAGTGTCATACCCCTCAAAGGCGATAAGATTCCATCACCCTTTGTTGGAGATATGGTTTCCAAGCCCTTTGGGGGTCCCTCACAAATATATCACTACACAGTCCTGCAAGCACAAGGTTCTGAATGAAGATTCTAAAGTTTTGTTACTTAGTTGAAGACTTTGAAGATCTCAAGCTAGACGTTGACGTGGTCAAGGTTCTGGCTGTACACTCAGAAGACGATGATGAACTATCTTTGATTTCCAAGAGGGTCAACAGACTCTAGAGGCATAGGCATAATGGACAAGGAAAGTTCAGAGAAGATAGAAAGACTGTTGGTCGTTCTGATTCTTCTTCTGGACCAAAGAAGCAAGGTTTTGGTAAAGGGGTTGTCTGCTATGAGTGCAAAGAGCCAGGGCACTACAAGAATGAGTGTCATAAGCGAAAGAAGGACAAAAGGTCTAAGAAATTTTTTTCTAAAGGCAAAAAGGTGCTTATGGCTACATCGGACCACTCAGAATCAGAAGAAGAAGATTTTGATGAGGAACAGGCCAATGTTGCATTGATGGCAACTATAACTAATCATGAAGGTTCTGAAGAACCAGAAGACAAAGTGTTGTTAGAGTCAGAATCAGACTCCGATTTTGAAGAGTTATTTTCTAAACTATCTCGTTCTGATTTAGAGTCATGTCTTTCTGAATTACTGGAAAAGTGCCAAAGTCTTCAGAGTAGGTACAAGGACCTTAAACAAGTCCAAGTAGTTGCTTCTGAAACTCGTAGTGAGCTTGAGAAGGATATTTCTTCCTAAACGAAAAAATATTTTCTTTAGAAAGTAACAACTCTGTTTTGAAAACCAAAATTTCAAAACTAGAGGAAGAAATAATCTTAGAAGATTCTATTACTGATTGCGTCATCAGATATGACAGATCATTCCAGTACTTTTTGCCCAAAAGCATGGATAGAAAAAAATGGCTTCCATGATCTATGGAGTTTTAAGAAATGGTAAGTGTAGTGGTAAATTCATGACCATTGAGCTATTGGTTAACTCAACGTCAATAAGACTAGAGTCGTCATCGCGCTTTTATTATTTCCAAAGAAAAAGGGAAAAGGTACGAATAAAACCCAAAGATAAGAAGTTTTCAAATCAAAACTAATAAAATGTCAGAGATTACAAGTAAGGGGGTTGGTTACATAGAGGTAAGGTATTAGTACCCAAAGTGTCCTAGGTACTCCTAGGGAGCCCTTCTTGTGTGTAAGTGTTTTGGTTGAAAAATATGTTTGCTAAAAAAATTGAATGAGGAGATGAGAAAAGAATTCATTATTTACATTTTTTTGTGTTTGGTAAGACTTTTGGTTTTAACATAAAATGAGGGATCAAAATCTCGTAGTTCGTGGTAAAAATTTCAAAGATGGGTGGATTGGTTTTAACAAAAGCTTAAAGATCTTTTGTTATCAATGGGAGAATACTCAACCAAACATCCACCGATGATGAGGGCTTTACAACATTTAAGAGAGAGGGTTCCAACTTGGATTCAATCAATAAGTAAGCCATTAACCCCTAATAAATGGGAAGTCTTACACTCAACATATCATGGAATGAGAGGATTATATCTCAACCAAATATAACTCAAATCTAAATGCTTTCTTTTAAAGAGTTTAAAAGGAAAAGGCACAAAGTGGCCAAAATGATTAGATGAGGTTGTTAGTTCACTTTTGTCTTTTTGAAAATAGGTGAATATGATTAAGTCTATTCACAAGTTTGATTAAGAAAATATTTTGAAAATCAATGGCATAAGGCTAAGGTTTATACCCATTAAAACAAGTCTAAGTTGAAAAAACACAAGCAATGACGTTTTGAAAATTAGAAGAATATTTTGAAATTAAAGAAGAAGGAGGGGATGAAGGAACTATCCTAGACAAGATTTAAAAGTTTAGAGTTGAAAAGATCTAACCCATGGGAAGCATCCACAAGACAATAATGTTAGATAGAAACACGTTTCCTTTGGATTGTCAAGCAAACAACAAAGTCATAATCATCCAAGAAATTAATAAGAAGACCAATGGTATCAAATAAAGATAACCAAACATCCAAGTAAGCACTCCAAAGAAAGCAATCTTCAATGTCCTTTAGATGTATCGGATGAAAAATCCCTTGAAACATACTCAAAGAGAAACCATCAAATAATATCAATAAGATCAAAATAACAGCTTAAACACAGAGAAAGAGTATATCAAATAAACCCAAGGGAGTCTCTCTAGCTTGTATCAGATGAATGACATTGGCCAAGTTTTTCCATAGCTCAGGGATGTTGCATAATCTAAGTTCATAGGTCCAAATCAAGTCACAGGCAGAGATCCAACAGTCCACCAATGTGTTTTTTAGGGTTTTTGTTTTTGTATTAAGTGTTTTAAGGTCCTAAGACCACAAACAAAACAAGATTACAAACACAAATATATTACAAGCACAAAAATACAATGGCTCAAGTGAGCAAAGTAAAAATGACTGAAAAAGAGTGGTCATAGCTCTCTGGTACGTTGCACCAGCATTCTTTATACCGAAAGGCATCACTCTATAACAAAATATTCCCTAGGGCGTAATGAATGTGATCTTCTCCATATCTTCAGGTGCCATCTTGATCAGATTATAACTACAAAATCCATCCATAAACGAAAAGACTTTGAATTTAGTTGTATTGTCTACCAACATGTCAATGTGCAGAAGAGGAAAATCATCTTTTGAACTAGCCTTGTTCAAATCTTTGTAATCAACACACATGCGGACTTTTCAATCTTTCTTAGGAACGGGCACAATATTGGACATCCACTGCGGATACTCCGAGGTAACGAGAAAACCAACATCAATCTGCTTCTCCACTTCCTCATTGATCGTTACTGCATATCAGGATGAATTCTTCTCAATTTCTGCTTGACCAGCGGACACTCTGGCTTCAACGGTAATCTATGCTCCATAATCTCAGAATCTAAACTAGGCATGTCTTGATAATACCAAACAAACACATCAGAATATTCTCGAAGAAGACCAATCAACCCCTTCTTGGCTTCTGGACACAGTTGAGACCCAATCTTGACTTCCTTCACATCATCTTCGAAACCCAAGTTGACTAATTCAATTTTCTCTTCAAACGGTTGAATGACTTTTTCCTCATGCTCAAGTAAACGAGATAATTCATCAAATACTTCTTCATCATCGGTCTCTTCCTCTGCCTCAAACACAAGGAAATCAAAGTTTGGAGAGGGAGTATGATCATTGTATTCAATGGGTTTGAGAACCAACCTGCATAATGATTTGATATTTTGATTTTAGAGAAGTGAATTGTGACAAAATATTATGCAGATGGAAGATTGTTATTTATTTATGTTTTTTGTGATTACCATTTTCAGAAAAGTAAAAAGTAAAAATAAAACACCATAGATGTGGATGAATAAAAATTGTATTTTATTGATGATAATAATAGAAATGCCCAACAATCTTCACTTCTCCCTTAGGCATAGGAGAATGACTTTTCTTAAAAATGAAAAACAAATTACTTAGAGCAATGAATAATAGTAGGAACATCAACGACAACCCAATTGTTGCAAATCCGGCCATGCGTCACAAAGTTGGCGTAAGCTTCGTCTTCATCGTCACCGTCTTCAATCACAGCAGCTGAGTGTTGATCATTCCCGTGAATGAACCCTCCACTGCGGAAAGTTGGTTGTATAACTTCAGTTCTGGCATTGAACGAACCTGGTTGAAAATCCAAGCCAACCATATTCTTGTTCTCGGTAATCTCTACCATACGACTCCATTGATCAATGCTTCCAGCTTCAATAGCCTTTTTTGCATCTTTTAAAGAAGACATGGGTGCCCCAATTTTCTTCTCCTCAGCAATAGACAAGGATTATACTGACATTCCAACCTCCTCCTCAGCTTCAACATATGTAAAAGGTGACAGATGACTCACCAATAATGCCCTCTCTCCACTAACAACGATAATCTTGCCATTCTTCAAAAATCTCAGTTTATGGTGTAAAGTAGATGTCACAACTCCTGCTTCATGAATCCATTGCCTTTCCAATAAATAATTCTAGGTCGGGTGGATATCCATTACCTGGAAAATAATTTGGAAATCACTTGGACCTATCTTTACCGGAAGGTCCACTTCACCAATGATAGTTTTTCGAGAACCATCAAACGCTTTAACATTTACGCCATTGTAGGGAGCCTTGGTAAGAAAGCCTTGGCAAAGTTGACTTCAGAAGCACATTCAAAGACCAACCATTGTCAACCAACACATTGGACATAGCGTCCTCCTTACAATTCATTGAAATATGCAACGCCAAAATTGTGATTTTGTCCCTCCTCGAGAAGCTCTTCATCACAAAAGCTCAGATTATTGCAAGAAGTAATATTGGCAACTATGTGGTCAAACTAATCCACAGTCACATCATGCTCAACATAAGCCTGCTCGAGCACTTCCTGCAACGCCTCCCTATGTGCCTCAGAGTTCATTAATAGTGACAGCACAAAGATCTTTCATGGAGTTTGGAGCAACTGCTCCACAATATTGAACTCGCTTCTTTTGATTAATTCCAACACTTCATCATCATCGTTAGCCTTTAGTTTGTTGGATTCACCAGACTGACACACTGAAGTACTAGCTGGATTCGCTACTGGAATCTCTGCCTTCTTACTTGTTGCAACATCTTCTATCTCTTTTGAAAAAATCTGACCAAACACACGACCACTACAGGTCACCTTTGCAATATCAGCAATGTTCACCACAGAGTCTACAACCGGTAGAGGAATCTCTTGACCATTTTCAATCATTGTGGCGTTGTATTGATAAGGCACAACTTTATCGGATGCATACGTAACAGGGTCTGCTAGCTGTATAACCAACGGAGATACCGATCTTTTGACATTGTTGTTGTTGCTGCTATCAAACTGGATAACTACCCGCTCAAAGGTTTTGAATACTGGCACGATCACATTCACATCATCTATATCTCTGGACTGAAAAACCTGAATAAGTCCTTCATCCATCAACCTTTGAATATCCCTCTTGACAATAACATATCCTCAAGGGTTCACACTGCAAATCACACAATGCTCAGATTCACTGCCAAACAGATGTCTTTATGAATTGCCACCAAAGATTGTCCGATATGGCGAACATCATAAACCTTGAACTCACCAGGACAACCATCTGCCATATTGACCGAAGCATTACCATGAGCAGGCAATGGATTGGCTTTCACATTAGGCGCTTTGTCTTAAAAGGACACCATCCCACTCTTTACAAGCTTTTGGACTTCATAATTCAATAGATAGCAGTTTTCTATGTCATGGCCAGGGGATCCCTGGTGAAAAGCACAACGAAGTTCAGGTTCGAACCACCATGGAAGTGGCTCAGGAATTTGCGAAGGATTTCTAGATTGAATGAGGTTCTTGAGAACCAAGGACGGGTATAATTATGCATACAACATAGGAATAGGGTCAAAGGAGACCTTCTTCCTCTCAAAGCCTTGTTGATTATTGTTTTTTTTATAGTTGGTTCTTTGTTGTGGTTGTTGTCGACGTTGTTGTTGCTGAATCGGAACTGATTAATTGTTGGAATTATTGGAAAATACAAGAATCACTAATGAAACTTGATGTTGATGTTGACGAGGTTGGGAACTCTTTCTGACATGAGGCCTCCTCTGTCTCCCCACAGATACTGAATTAGTTTCTCCCTCCTTCATTTTAGAGAAACTCCCACCATATTTCTTGCTAGACGATGCTTCTTCTTTAGACAGACGTCCTTCACTGACTCCTTCTTCTAGCCTCAACCCCATATTTACCATTTCGGTAAAGTCATTGGGGGCACTCACAATCATATGTTCGTAATAAAACGAACTCGGCGTCTTTAAGAAGATCTTCGTCATCTCTTTCTCTTCTAATGGTGGACTAATCTGGGCAGCCAACTCCCTCCATCTCTGAGCATACTCTTTGAATGTCTCCTTATACTTTTGAGACATATACCTTAGTTGGTCTCTATCGGGCACCATATCCACAGTGTACTTGTACTGCTTGACAAAGGCGTCGCCTAAGTCGTTGAAAGTACTAACACTTGCACTGTCTAAACCCATATACCATCTCAGAGCGGCACCAATTAAACTATCTTGGAAATAATGAATCAATAATTAATCATTATTAGTTTGAGTAGACATTTTTCTGGCATACATCACAAGGTGGCTTAGAGGACAAGTGTTCCCTTTATACTTTTCAAAGTCGGGGACCTTGAACTTCATCGGGATTTTCACACTGGGGACCAAGCAGATCTCAGTAGCACTCTTCCCAAACAAGTCATTTCCTCTTAGAGTCTTCAACTCTTTCCGCAGCTCGAGGAACTGATCCTTCATAACGTCCATCTTCTCATACACGTCTGAACCCTCAGATGGATCAGAGTGGTTGACGGTGTCCTGAACACGAGGCAGAGTGTGAACAACCGGGGGTGGCACTGACATGACCGGGCTAGATGCTGGTAGAGAAACAAAAGTGGGTGCATACCCTTTAGGCATAAAGTTGGATGGAATTCCCCAAGGGAATCCAGCAGGCATAGAAGGACCGGATTGACTGGAAGCAACAGGAACAGTTGAGGTAGCAACCTCAGAAATGACAGTCCTCTGGGAGGAGTTGCAGGTGTTGGTGAAGATTGGTTATGTGTAGCAATGACATATTCCATCAGCGCCGTTAACTTGGAAATCTCATCCTTCAGCTCTTTGTTCTCTTGCTCTAGATGCTCCATTATCCTCGGTTGATTAGCACGAGGGTTATTTCGATGAGTCAGCTTGGCTGAAGAACAGAAGAATAACCGATAAGACATCTGGCGGAAGAAAACTTGTTATGCAAATGATGTATGAAATGCAATGTTTTTTTTTTCAATTTCAAGGAACATGTGAAGTGCTATTTGCAAATGTATAATAATAATAAAAATTTGATTAACCATATCTCTTTTTATTCATAAAATTTGGAAGTATTACACTGAGTACAATTTCATAAACCAAAGTACAAATACAAGAGAAAAGGAAATTAATCATCCTAAGGATCCCTTAGCAACGATATCAGATGATCTGGGTGTGGGCGCATACTTCCTTCGGATGCATCGAATCTCGGACTCAAAGGAGGTCTTCATCTAAGCCATTTCAAGTGTAGCGGTAAATTCATGACCATTAAGCTATGGATAAACTTAACGTCAATAAAACCAGAGTCGCCACCGCGCTTTTATTGTTTCCAAGGGAAAAGGGAAAACTACAAACAAAACCCAAAGATAAGAAGTTTTCAAATCAAAACTAATAAAATGCCAGAGATTACAAGTAAGGGGGTAGGATACACAGAGGGAAGGTGTTAGCACCCAAAGTATCCTAGGTACTCCTAGGAGCCCTTTTTATGTGTGCATGTGTTTTAGTATAAAATGATGTTTGCAATAAATAGAGTGAGGGGATGAGAAAAAAATTCATTAATTATATTTTTGTGTTTGACAAGACCTTCGGACTTGTGCTTACATACCAACATAAAATGAGGGATCAAAACCTCGTAGTTCGTGGTATCAATTTCAAAGTGAGTAAATTACTTTTAACAAAAGTTTAAGTTTAAAGGAGGCACAAAAGGCCTAAAAGAGTTTGAATGAGTGTTAGTTCTTTTTGACTTTTGAAATTTTAAGTCAATATAGTTAAGTTCATTTACAAGTTTGATGTAAGAAAAGATTTTTAAAAAAATGCAATGGCATAAGGGCAACGTTTCTAATTTGAAATAAAGAGCCTAAGTTTAGAAATCACAAGCAAAGAAGATTTTGAAAGGGGGGAGAAATTTGAAATTTAAGAAATGGAAGGAGATGAAGAGACTAATTCTAAGCAAAAATTTAAAAGTTAAGAGTTGAAAAGATCTGATCAATGGGATGCAATCCAATAGACAAGAATGTCATATAGAAACCCACTTTTCCCTTGGACTTTAGAATCAAGCAATATCAATACACAAATAGAAAGATGAAGAGAAAGACATCAAATAAAGGTAACTACATCCAAGCTAGCAACTTCATAATCTTCTTCATGATCTTCTCCATTTATTAGATGACATACTCCTTGAATGGCTCAGAATAAGGCATTAGACACAGGTTCAAAGTAACATTTGCATCAAGACCATGTAGCATAAGGAATGTTGTCTAATTCTAAGTCCAAGTCTCAGATCAAATCCAACAGTCCACATAAACATTTTTTAGGGGTTTTTTGTTGTTTATTATATATTTTAAGGTCCTAAGACCACAAACACAAAAAAAATACAAAACAAGTATATACAATCACAATATAATCATAATATATGGCTCAAGTGAGCAAAGTGAAAATGGGATTAAAGTAAACAAGTTAAATTATATGTATAATGACAAATGATAAATGGCTTGAATTTAAAGTGCATAAAGTAAATGACTTGAAATTAAAAATTTAGTCAAATGTTAGTTGATTAGAAGTTAGTGGAGTTTTGCTTTTCAATTGTTTAAGTCATTCTTTGGAGAACACTCAACCCTTTATTTAGAAGCATGGATCCTTGAACCAAGACATCTTCCAAAGGAAGGAAAAAAAGCCAAGTTTCCACACAATACCATGAAAGGGTGGAGACTTACAATCTCACTTACTAGAATGTTATACCTTTTGTGTCAAAATTTAGCGCTATGTTAAGCAATTGTAATTGGACTTATGTAGAAGTCACAACTATTTGAGGTCGGGCATTGAAAATTTTGGTGTTAATGCATGTTAGAGATATGGTATAATGAACCATACTCCTAAAACATAACACACACAAAAAGAAAATGATGAAGGGGTGGACATAATCTTATCCATACTTGTATTGGTTCATGAACCAATTAGCCTTAGGATATTAAGATGTCATTGGCCAATGAGAGGAATAAGATAGAAAGGGATTGAAGATGAAGAGGGAGGTGAGATTAGACAAACACAAATTGTTCACGGGAGGAGTTTTATCAAATTAAAATCTTTCATTCATTTTGTGAGATGAAATGTACATTTCATCAATCCCCTAAATCCAATGAGTTTAATCCAACAAAATTCAAATCAACCTTGACCAAGGCCCAAACACATAATCAAACTTCACAAGTCAATAAAAATGGCACAACACAAATTATTCACAATTAAACAAATTAATAATCAATTTAAAATGCATTAAATTAAATTATGTTTTATCAAAAACCTAAAACCTCTTCAAAAACACCAAATAAATGGCCAAAAGATTTATCATAGGTCAAAGAAGGTCAAAGGACCTTGCAGGAAAAATTTCACTATTTTTGAAAAGTCAGAAACATTTTTAAATAATTAAAAATATGCACAAAAACAATTAAATGTTGAAAAATATCAATATTGATCCAAAAAATGAAAGAGGAAAATATTTGAATTTTTTTTGTGAAAGTCCCATATTTTTGGATCAATAATGATATTAATATGAATTAATGAAAATAAAGCAATTAAAATTGAAATTCAGAAATCCAAAAATACGTGGACCATTTGATCTCCCTCATTAATTGAGGTGGCAGATCAGATGGTCCAAAGTGCGCGCTCTACATGGTCCTGAGTTAAATAAGCAACACATATATTAATCACAACCAACACCCTAGATTAAAACATTTTGAAAGGATCATGTGGTTGAGAAGCTTGCCAACATATTGCCGGAGCCAGAGCTCCGGTCTTCTTCTCCGGTGGACCTCACCGGACTGGTCCACCTTCAACCATCACCAAAATGAAAAAGCAAGACATGGATTTAAAGAAAAAATGCTCAGGAGCTCGAATCTGGCCTCAATTTTGTCTGACCCCAAGTATATAAGAATATACAGGGAGTTGAATTTTGAGGATCATGAACTGAGTTACTTCGATTTGACCTCAAAGCAACTCAATCTTGTTACCTACATTGGTAGGACATCTGACAACCAAAAATTAACAAGAATAGTGGAGAAATAAGAGAGAATCAAAGAGTGGGAGTTTATGAAAATTCACCTTCGAGTTGATCCAATTTGACTTGATCTTGATCTGGATTGGATTTCTTTCTCCTCCTTTTGCTTACAAAAACCAAATGAACTGAAAATGGAAGTGAATTTCTGGAGTTTGAACTTCCAAACAGAAGGTGAAGTTCAAGCCTGATTTCAAGAGAAATATCATAAAATTCTATGGCAGAAAGGGTTTGCAGAGGTCTAGCATAGCTTGGGCAAGGTGTTGATGATGAATCTGAAGCCTTAAGCTTGTTTAAATAGGCAATGTGTTTGATATTTACACCACTTGAAATTTGGACAAAAATAGTAATTCACTTGCATGGGTGCATGGCCAATCATTTGGGCCTTAAGAGTGATGCAATCCAACTCCAAATCGTGTACAAAGTCTGCTGAAACCATCAAGTGCAAGCATGTAAATGGAAATGATCAAGTGAAGTTCAATCTTGCCACAACACTTCCCATAATGAAACCATGTGCAAGTCCTTTAATTTTAGTCCAAATGAGATGATCTTGGATGTTTTAGAAAGATGAGATCAAGGAGAACAACTTTCATGCTGAACACTTTTTCATTTGAATCTTGGATAATGATGAATTTTGAGGTGGAAGTTTGGGAAATCAAACATATTTGAAATTTTTCTAAGTCCCAAGTCAAATGTTCACTTCTTCCACCTTGAATAACTTTTTCT
This sequence comes from Lathyrus oleraceus, assembly GCF_024323335.1. NCBI lineage: Eukaryota > Viridiplantae > Streptophyta > Magnoliopsida > Fabales > Fabaceae > Lathyrus > Lathyrus oleraceus. The sequence goes on from NC_066581.1 coordinate 309,923,652, forward strand.
ATGGACTTCGAATGAGAAACGTTCCTTCATAAAAGTTGTATCTCTTTCAAAACTCTTCAATTTGGTCACCAATTTGACCTCATTTGGGTTTGGCATGAAGGAGTTATGCATTTTAGAAGTTGAGGAAAATCACTTATCAATGGTATTGGTCCAAAATGACCTATAATGTTTGCTCTTGGCACATGTATTTGCAAGTTGAATTTGCACTTCCTCCAAACATAAAAGTTGAAGTATACATCTTGAATTTGATCATGTAATTTGAATGGATTTCATATCATAAAAAATGACATATAATCTCTCACCATAAAAGATGACTTTCCAAGCAAAACTAGCTCTAGACCTTAACATGAAAGTTTTTTGGAATGTCATTTAGAGTAATGTTTCTCTTGGAGTCATTTTCATATGATAAAAATTGTAGGAGATAGGGTCTAGGGAACCCTAGTTTTGACCAGTTGACTTTCTCTGTTCAACCACCATGAACCGACTTGCTAGCTTGACATTCTCTTTACTTTTGGGACTCATGGAGGATCATATATGCATAAGATAATGTAATATGAAGTATCTCTTAAAATATTTGATCGATTGTTGAAGAAACTTGTTGAAGAGGTCACATAAGATACCCAGATGAATTAGGGTTTCCAAAGCAAACCAACTCCAAACTCTTGATGATTTCTTGATCAAAATAACATGTGAAGATCATGGGGATCCATATAAGATACTTAGAGCCAATGAAAACTAATTCTTGATTGATCTCCTTGCATTGAGGTTCTTAAACCTTAGATATGAGCTTGATAGAGAATAGGTTAACATGCACAATACCTACAAAAGAGTTAAACTATACAATGACATATTTTTGGCATTTTGGTTAGTAAATAATGAAACATGAAGTATGATACAATCAAATGTGCTTGGTAATCTCTCCCAATGCAACCCAATGAATGATGAGTAAAGACAATGCCAAGGTGTGATCCCAATGCTAATGCATATGATGAGAACATCATGAGGGATCTTAGGGTCAAAATTGGGGTCTTACAGCTGCCCCTATTTAAGGATGTTCAAGCTGAGGAGATGAAGGTTAAAATCTTCGTATCAACTCAATAAAATGGACTTAAATAACAACATATAGAAACAAATTTTGGTCCCTAAGAGACATAATGATGCATATGATATGAAATGTTAAAAATAATCTTTGTGGGGAAAATGTTGCCACAAAGGAAAAAGATTCTGGAGAGACTGAAAGTTCGTAGGAGCATAATGCGTTCCATAAGGAAAACTCACTAGGGAGACAGAGACTCTGGGGGGATAAAAGTTACGCGTAGGCCAGGCTACGACTTAAAATTGATGGGGGACATGAGGGATTCCATGAAAATAAAATCAATGGAAAGACTCAGTCGGGGGATAAAAGGAACATCTGCAGGGGAAACAGGTAAATCAGGACAAAACTAAAATACTCGATCCAAATAGGGGACATCGATTTCATTGAGGAAATTGTAGTGGGAAATTCATGATCATTAAGCTATTGACAAGCTAAAGATCAATTAACAAGAGTCGCCATTGCGATTTTATTGTTTCCAAGGGAAAAGGGAAAAAAATGCGAGCAAAACCCAAATAGTAAGAAGTTTTCAAATAAAAACTAATAAAAATCAGAGATTACAGGTACGAGAGTTGCTTACACAGAGGGAAGGTGTTAGCACCCAAAGTGTCCTAGGTACTCCCAGGGAGCCCTTTTTGTGTGCATATGTATTTTTGTACAAAGTGATGTTTACAAACAAATAGAATGGAGGGATGAGGAAAGAATTGATTAATTATATTTTTGTGTTTGACAAGACCTTTGATCTCGTGCCTACGTACCAACATAAAAATGAGGGATCAAAACCTCGTAGTTCGTGCTATAAATTTCAAAATAAGTGTGTTGGTTTTAGCAAAATTTAATTTGGAAAGGCACAAAGGCCTGAAAATGGTTTGAATGAGTTAGTTCTTTTTGGCTTTTTGAAAATTTAAGTCAAGTATAGTTAAGTTTATTTACAAGTTTGATTTAAGAAAATAAGTTTGAAAATGCAATGGCATAAGGCCAAAGTTTCTACTTTTTGTAAAAATGGTCAAAGTTTAGAACAAAATAGTTCACACAAAGAAGGTTTTTAAAAGACGGGGGGAGAGATTTTGAAATTAAAGAAATGGGGATAAGATGAATTGACTACCCTATGCATAAGAATTTAAAAGTTTAAAGTTGAAAAGATCTGACCAAATGGGAGCAATCCAATAGACAAGTATGTCAATAGAAACCCAGAATTCCCTTGGACTTTTTAGAATCAAGCAACACACAAATGCACAATTATATCAATCTTGAAGAGAAAAGGCATCAAATAAAGATGGACTCATCCAAGCTTGTCCACTTCAATGATCTTCTTTAGAATAGCCTATGTAGCAGATGAATTCCACAAGTCGCAGGTTCAACATAACAGCTTAGTAATGATCAATGTTGCAGATGAATCTAGAGAGATCTTGAATGATGTATCAGATGGATTCAAATTTGCAAGTTCTTGGTCTTTCAACAAATTGGCATTGGCTAAGTCCATTAGCAAAGGAATGTTGCCTAAACTCTAAGTCCAATTGGGGAGATCAACACAACAATCCACTCAAATTGTCTTTTAGGGTTTTTGTTATTATTATGTGCATTAATGGTCGAAGACCAATCAAACAAACAAAGCAACAAAGTATAACACACAATATGGTCAGAGTGGACAAAGTGAAAATTGCATAAACATAAACAATTAGACTGATATGTACAATGACAAATGATACTAGAATAATAAAAGTAAATGGCAATAAAAGTAAAATCTTGAAAGTAAAAGTTAATGGTTAGTAAGTCAATGGTTAGTTTTGTTTGCTTTTTGATTTCAAGACATTCTTTGGAGAACACTCAACCCAATTGCCACTAGCATGGATCCTTGAACCAAAACATCTTCCAAAGGAAGGAAAGAAGGCCAAGTTTCCACACAATACCATGGAAGAGGGGAGACTTACAATCTCACTAACTAGAATGCTTATGCCTTTTGTGTCACAAATTTAGCGCTATGTTAAGCAATCGTAATTGGACTTATATAGAAGTCACAACTATTTGAGGCCGGGCAATAAACTTTTGGTATTAATGCATGTGGCAGACATAGTATTAAGAACTATGCTCATTAAACATACCACACACAAAAATATGCAAAGAGTGTGACCTAATCTCATCCATACTCATGTTAATCTTTCAATCAACTAGCATTAGGACTTTGAGATGTCATTGGTCAATGAAAATGAATGGATGAAGAAGAGGAATTAGATGAAGAGGGAAAGGGATGAAGGAGATCACAAATTGGTCAAAGGAGGACTTTTACCAAATTAATATTATTCATTCATTTTGGGAGATGGAATGTACATTCCATCAATCCCCTAAATCCAATATTATTAATTTGACAGAGTAAAATCAACCTTGACCAAGACCCAACAACAAATGAGAAACTCAAATAAGTCAATCCAAATGGTCAACACAATTAAAATGACATTTAATCAATTAAAAGTATTAAAATAATGCATTAAATTCAAATATGTTTTGTCCAAATCCTAAAATCACATCAAAACAACAAATAAATGGCCATGTGATTTATCATAGGTCAAACAAGGTCAAAGGACCTTGGATAAGAAATTTCATAATTTTTGGACACTTAAAAAAAATTTTAAACAATTAAAAACAAATGAAAAATCCATTATTTCATGAAAAATATTAATAATGATCCAAAAAATAATTTTAATTCAGAATATGAAAGAGAAAAATATTTGGAAATTTTTGGTGAAAGTCCCATATTTTTTTGGATCAATATTGAATTTAATATGAATTATTGAAGAAAATGAATTAAAAAGAAAAATCAGAAATTGCAAAAATACGTGGACCATCAGATCTCCCTCTTTAATTGAGGTGGCAAATCAGATGGTCCAAAGTGCGCGCTCTACATGGTCCTGAGTTAAATAAGCAACACATATATTAATCACAACCAACACCCTAGATTAAAACATTTTGAAAGGATCATGTGGTTGAGAAGCTTGCCAACACATTGCCGGAGCCAGAGCTCCGGTCTTCTTCTCCGGTGGACCTCACCGGACTGGTCCACCTTCAACCATCACCAAAATGAAAAAGCAAGACATGGATTTAAAGAAAAAATGCTCAGGAGCTCGAATCTGACCTCAATTTTGTCTGACCCCAAGTATATAAGAATATACAGGGAGTTGAATTTTGAGGATCATGAACTGAGTTACTTCGATTTGACCTCAAAGCAACTCAATCTTGTTACCTACATTGGTAGGACTTCTGACAACCAAAAATTAACAAGAATAATGGAGAAATAAGAGAGAATCAAAGAGTGGGAGTTTATGAAAATTCACCTTCGAGTTGATCCAATTTGACTTGATCTTGATCTGGATTTGATTTCTTTCTCCTCCTTTTGCTTACAGAAACCAAATGAACTGAAAATGGAAGTGAATTTCTGGAGTTTGAACTTCCAAACAGAAGGTGAAGTTCAAGCCTGATTTCAAGAGAAATATCATAAAATTCTATGGCAGAGAGGGTTTGCAGAGGTCTAGCATAGCTTGGGCAAGGTGTTGATAATGAATCTGAAGCCTTAAGCTTGTTTAAATAGGCAATGTGTTTGATATTTACACCACTTGAAATTTGGACAAAAATAGTAATTCACTTGCATGGGTGCATGGCCAATCATTTGGGCCTTAAGAGTGATGCAATCCAACTCCAAATCGTGTACAAAGTCTGCTGAAACCATCAAGTGCAAGCATGTAAATGGAAATGATCAAGTGAAGTTCAATCTTGCCACAACACTTCCCATAATGAAACCATGTGCAAGTCCTTTAATTTTAGTCCAAATGAGATGATCTTGGATGTTTTAGAAAGATGAGATCACGGAGAACAACTTTCATGTTGAACACTTTTTCATTTGAATCTTGGATAATGATGAATTTTGAGGTGGAAGTTTGGGAAATCAAACATATTTGAAATATTTCTAAGTCCCAAGTCAAATGTTCACTTCTTCCACCTTGAATAACTTTTTCTATGGACTTCGAATGAGAAACGTTCCTTCATAAAAGTTGTATCTCTTTCAAAACTCTTCAATTTGGTCACCAATTTGACCTCATTTGGGTTTGGCATGAAGGAGTTATGCATTTTAGAAGTTGAGGAAAATCACTTATCAATGGTATTGGTCCAAAATGACCTATAATGTTTGCTCTTGGCACATGTATTTGCAAGTTGAATTTGCACTTCCTCCAAACATAAAAGTTGAAGTATACATCTTGAATTTGATCATGTAATTTGAATGGATTTCATATCATAAAAAATGACATATAATCTCTCACCATAAAAGATGACTTTCCAAGCAAAACTAGCTCTAGACCTTAACATGAAAGTTTTTTGGAATGTCATTTAGAGTAATGTTTCTCTTGGAGTCATTTTTATATGATAAAAATTGTAGGAGATAGGGTCTAGGGAACCCTAGTTTTGACTAGTTGACTTTCTCTGGTCAACCACCATGAACCGACTTGCTAGCTTGACATTCTCTTTACTTTTGGGACTCATGGAGGATCATATATGCATAAGATAATGTAATATGAAGTATCTCTTAAAATATTTGATCGATTGTTGAAGAAACTTGTTGAAGAGGTCACATAAGATACCCAGATGAATTAGGGTTTCCAAGGCAAACCAACTCCAAACTCTTGATGATTTCTTGATCAAAATAACATGTGAAGATCATGGGGATCCATATAAGATACTTAGAGCCAATGAAAACTAATTCTTGATTGATCTCCTTGCATTGAGGGTCTTAAACCCTAGATATGAGCTTGATAGAGAATAGGTTAACATGCACAATACCTACAAAAGAGTTAAACTATACAATGACATATTTTTGGCATTTTGGTTAGTAAATAATGAAACATGAAGTATGATACAATCAAATGTGCTTGGTAATCTCTCCCAATGCAACCCAATGAATGATGAGTAAAGACAATGCCAAGGTGTGATCCCAATGCTAATGCATATGATGAGAACATCATGAGGGATCTTAGGGTCAAAATTGGGGTCTTACAGCTGCCCCTATTTAAGGATGTTCAAGCTGAGGAGATGAAGGTTAAAATCTTCGTATCAACTCAATAAAATGGACTTAAATAACAACATATAGAAACAAATTTTGGTCCCTAAGAGACATAATGATGCATATGATATGAAATGTTAAAAATAATCTTTGTGGGGAAAATGTTGCCACAAAGGAAAAAGATTCTGGAGAGACTGAAAGTTCGTAGGAGCATAATGCGTTCCATAAGGAAAACTCACTAGGGAGACAGAGACTCTGGGGGGATAAAAGTTACGCGTAGGCCAGGCTACGACTTAAAATTGATGGGGGACATGAGGGATTCCATGAAAATAAAATCAATGAAAAGACTCAGTCGGGGGATAAAAGGAACATCTGCAGGGGAAACAGGTAAATCAGGACAAAACTAAAATACTCGATCCAAACAGGGGACATCGATTTCATTGAGGAAATTGTAGTGGGAAATTCATGATCATTAAGCTATTGACAAGCTAAAGATCAATTAACAAGAGTCGCCATTGCGATTTTATTGTTTCCAAGGGAAAAGGGAAAAAAATGCGAGCAAAACCCAAATAGTAAGAAGTTTTCAAATAAAAACTAATAAAAATCAGAGATTACAGGTACGAGAGTTGCTTACACAGAGGGAAGGTGTTAGCACCCAAAGTGTCCTAGGTACTCCCAGGGAGCCCTTTTTGTGTGCATATGTATTTTTGTATAAAGTGATGTTTACAAACAAATAGAATGGAGGGATGAGGAAAGAATTGATTAATTATATTTTTGTGTTTGACAAGACCTTTGATCTCGTGCCTACGTACCAACATAAAAATGAGGGATCAAAACCTCGTAGTTCGTGCTATAAATTTCAAAATAAGTGTGTTGGTTTTAGCAAAATTTAATTTGGAAAGGCACAAAGGCCTGAAAATGGTTTGAATGAGTTAGTTCTTTTTGGCTTTTTGAAAATTTAAGTCAAGTATAGTTAAGTTTATTTACCAGTTTGATTTAAGAAAATAAGTTTGAAAATGCAATGGCATTAAGGCCAAAGTTTCTACTTTTTGTAAAAATGGTCAAAGTTTAGAACAAAATAGTTCACACAAAGAAGGTTTTTAAAAGACGGGGGGAGAGATTTTGAAATTAAAGAAATGGGGATAAGATGAATTGACTACCCTATGCATAAGAATTTAAAAGTTTAAAGTTGAAAAGATCTGACCAAATGGGAGCAATCCAATAGACAAGTATGTCAATAGAAACCCAGAATTCCCTTGGACTTTTTAGAATCAAGCAACACACAAATGCACAATTATATCAATCTTGAAGAGAAAAGGCATCAAATAAAGATGGACTCATCCAAGCTTGTCCACTTCAATGATCTTCTTTAGAATAGCCTATGTAGCAGATGAATTCCACAAGTCGCAGGTTCAACATAACAGCTTAGTAATGATCAATGTTGCAGATGAATCTAGAGAGATCTTGAATGATGTATCAGATGGATTCAAATTTGCAAGTTCTTGGTCTTTCAACAAATTGGCATTGGCTAAGTCCATTAGCAAAGGAATGTTGCCTAAACTCTAAGTCCAATTGGGGAGATCAACACAACAATCCACTCAAATTGTCTTTTAGGGTTTTTGTTATTATTATGTGCATTAATGGTCGAAGACCAATCAAACAAACAAAGCAACAAAGTATAACACACAATATGGTCAGAGTGGACAAAGTGAAAATTGCATAAACATAAACAGTTAGACTGATATGTACAATGACAAATGATACTAGAATAATAAAAGTAAATGGCAATAAAAGTAAAATCTTGAAAGTAAAAGTTAATGGTTAGTAAGTCAATGGTTAGTTTTGTTTGCTTTTTGATTTCAAGACATTCTTTGGAGAACACTCAACCCAATTGCCACTAGCATGGATCCTTGAACCAAAACATCTTCCAAAGGAAGGAAAGAAGGCCAAGTTTCCACACAATACCATGGAAGAGGGGAGACTTACAATCTCACTAACTAGAATGCTTATGCCTTTTGTGTCACAAATTTAGCGCTATGTTAAGCAATCGTAATTGGACTTATATAGAAGTCACAACTATTTGAGGCCGGGCAATAAACTTTTGGTATTAATGCATGTGGCAGACATAGTATTAAGAACTATGCTCATTAAACATACCACACACAAAAATATGCAAAGAGTGTGACCTAATCTCATCCATACTCATGTTAATCTTTCAATCAACTAGCATTAGGACTTTGAGATGTCATTGGTCAATGAAAATGAATGGATGAAGAAGAGGAATTAGATGAAGAGGGAAAGGGATGAAGGAGATCACAAATTGGTCAAAGGAGGACTTTTACCAAATTAATATTATTCATTCATTTTGGGAGATGGAATGTACATTCCATCAATCCCCTAAATCCAATATTATTAATTTGACAGAGTAAAATCAACCTTGACCAAGACCCAACAACAAATGAGAAACTCAAATAAGTCAATCCAAATGGTCAACACAATTAAAATGACATTTAATCAATTAAAAGTATTAAAATAATGCATTAAATTCAAATATGTTTTGTCCAAATCCTAAAATCACATCAAAACAACAAATAAATGGCCATGTGATTTATCATAGGTCAAACAAGGTCAAAGGACCTTGGATAAGAAATTTCATAATTTTTGGACACTTAAAAAAAAATTTAAACAATTAAAAACAAATGAAAAATCCATTAATTCATGAAAAATATTAATAATGATCCAAAAAATAATTTTAGAAATTTTTGGTGAAAGTCCCATATTTTTTTGGATCAATATTGAATTTAATATGAATTATTGAAGAAAATGAATTAAAAAGAAAAATCAGAAATTGCAAAAATACGTGGACCATCAGATCTTCCTCTTTAATTGAGGTGGCATATTTGATGATCCACAGCGCGCGTTCCACCAATGCACGAGTCCACTGCGCTGTAAACTTGGTAATCACAATGCACGGCTAAGATTCGAACACAGGAATTGGATCACCCTGTCTAGACCTCAAACACATCATCACCGAAGCCAGAGCTCCGGTTGTCTTCTCCGGCGAGCTTCGCCAAACTGGTCATCATCAACCATCACCAAAATTTCAAACAGGGACATGATTTCAAAGAGAAAAGATCACTGAGCACGAATATCACCTCCATTTCTTCCAATTCCAACTATATTGAGAGATATGTGAAATTGAAAAATGAGGTTCATGATCTGAGTTGCTTCGATTCAGCATCAAAACAACTCAAACACCTTGCCTATATTGGTAGGACTTCAGCCAACACAATAATCAAGAGAATTGAGCAAGAAACAAGGAGAATCGAAGAGATCAAATTTTCTGCAAAATACCTTCAATGGAGGTCTGAGCTTGCTAGATCTTGATCTGAATCGTGTTTTGCTTCACCCAATTGCTTGCAGAAGAGGAATGGAATGGCTTAGAATCAGAGGACTCCTGGAGAATTGTATTCCAAAACAGTTGAGATTCAAGCTCAAATTCAATAGAATTTCTCAGGTTTATCCTCTTGGTATGAAGATTTTTATGTGGGGAATCAAAGCTTGCGCAGTGTGTGTCTTCATTCTGAGTAATTGAGCTTCAATTTATAGAGGATTCAAATGATAATTGCACACTCCTTCAAGTTTCCAAAATTGGCAAAATGATGTAAGCAAGTTGTATAGGCGCGCATAGGCCCATCAAATGATTGTTCAAAAGTCCTTAATGAAGTTCAGATGCATTGGAGGAAGCTTGGAATGAAAGGCAATTAAACATTGATACTTGAAGTTGGATCCATGACACATGATACCAGCATGTTTAAGCCATGCGCAACCTATGCATTTCTCATCCAAAATGAATATATTTTATCTCTTTAGAAAGGTGAGATCAAGAGGAACAAGTTTAATGTTGAACACTTTCTCATTTGGAGCTTGTAACTTGGTGATATTTGAGGTGGATGTTTGGAAAAATTTGACATATCAAAAATTTTCTAAGTGTCAAGCCATATGTCTCAATATTCCACCTTGCTTAACTTTTTATGGGAGATTCAAATGAGAAAAGTGTCTTCATCAAAGTTGTATCTATCTCAAAGACCTTCAGAATGGTCACCAGTTTCATGTCATTTGGATTTGAAATGATAGAGTTATGCATTTTTGAAGTTTGGCAAAATCACTTGATCAATGGTATAGGTCAAAAGTGACCTATAATGTAGCCTCATATCACATGTGCAAAGAATTTGAATTAGATCCCACTCCAAACATAAAAGTTGAAGTAGACACATTGAATTTGATTGTGCAACTTTGAAATCTTTCATCTTATAAAAATTGAGCAAGTTATGGCCTTGGGAAGTTGACTTTCAAATTAGGGTTTAGACAAAAAGACCTATAATGTTTCAACATAGAAAATGATTTTCCAAGCAACACTAGCTCTAGGTATCAACATTAAAGTTGTTTATAATATCATTTAAAGTAAGTTTTCTCTTGGAATCATTTTCATATGGTGAAAATTGTAGGAGATAGGGTCTAGGGAGACCCAGTTTTGATCAGATGAATTCATCTGGCCAACCACCATCAACCATCTTGATAATTTCCAATTCTTTTGATTTTCTTGGCTCATGGTAAATCATATATGCATAAGATGATGAATTTTGAAGTGTCCCTTGAGAAATTTGATCAATTGGTGAGATAGCTTGTTAGAGAAGTTACTCAAGATACCCAGTCAAACTAGGGTTTCCAGGACAAATCATCCTCAAACTCTTGAAGCAAACTTGATCAATATAACATGTAGAAGAAAATGGAACTCATATATGATGCTTATAACCATCCTTGAATCAATTCTTGATTGTGCTCTTTGTTCAATGAGGGTCTAAAACCCTAGATGTGATTAATGAATCAATGAGATCATATCCCTACCTATAAAAAGAGTTAGGAAAATACAAAGACATATTTTTGGTATTTTGGTTAGTAAAATGATAATATACAATATGACATAATCAAAAGTGCTTGGTGATCTCTCCCCAAAGAAAAACCAATGAAAGAGGGGTAAGGAGGATGCCAAGGTATGATCCCAATGCTAATGCTTATGATGAGATGCATGAGGGATCTTAGGGTCAAAATTGGGGTCTTAGAGATACCCCTATTTAAGGACATTCTAAGTGAGGAGGTGAAGGTTAAAATCTTCATGTCGACTCAGTAGAATGGGCTTAAATAACAACATATAGAAACAAATTTTGGTCCCTAAGAGACCTCATGATGCATATGATATGAATGCAAAAGTTAATGCTCTGTGGGGAAATATTGCCACAAAGGAAAAGAAATAAGAGAGACCAAAAATCCGCAAGAGCACAATGCGTTTCGTAAGGAAAACTCACTAGGGAGGCAGAGACTCTAGGGGATAAAAGGAGTTATGCGTAGGCCAGGCTACGACTTAAAACTACTAGGGGACTCGAGGGGATCCATAATGGAAAGACTCAGCCGGGAAAACAAACATCATCTGTAAGGGATACGAATAAGTCAGGATAAAACTGAAATACTCGACTCGTGCAGGGATAAGAGATTTCACTAAGGAAATGCGCACTCGACTCGACTGGGCAGAAAAATAAAATTTCAACACAGGAGGAGCAAAAATCTATCATCTACTACCTGTTACTGGGTAAGGAGATAATAAAGATCTGACAGGGAGAACATCCGTCATCGGTTAGGATGAACATATCAAGGATGACTCGCTGAGGACCGCCGGGAGGAAGTATTCATTACCGGTTACTGGGTAAGAATAGCCTTATTGGGGAAAACTGTAGAAAATAGGATTTACGACTACCCGTTACTGGGTAGAAGACCAAAGAGTGAGAGTATCCGTCATCAGTTAGGATGAACATGTAAAGGATAAACTCAACAGGGAAGAAAAACCGTCACCGGTTAAGATGAACATATCAAGGATAGACTTTCCTGGGGATGTCAAGGAGGATACCCGTCATCGGTTAGGATGAACATATCAAGGATATACCAACTGAACAAAAAGGGAATTACATCTATCGAAAACTGGATAGAAAACCGTCGGAGAGAGAATCCGTCATCGGTTAGGATGAACATATCAAGGATTAAACTCTGCGAGGGGACAAAGTAGGATTTACAACTACCGGTAACTGGGTAGAAGACCAATCAAAGAGAAAATCTATCACCGGTTAAGATGAACATATCAAGGATAGATTATGAAAGGGGATAAAATAGGGATTACATCTATCAGTTACTGGATAAAATACCAAAGAAGAGAAAATTTGTCACTAGTGAAAGTGAACATATCAAGGATAGACTCCACTAAAAGGGAACAATAGGATTTACAACTACCGGTTACTGGGTAGAAGACCAACAAGGAGAAGGAAACCCGTCATCGATTAAGATGAACATATCAAGGATTAACTCTCTGGGGAAATAAAATAGGGATTACAACTACCTTTTTACTAGGTAGGATACCAAAGAAGAGAATATTCGTCACTTGTTAAAGTGAACATATCAAGGATATAATTCCGGAGACTCCACTAGGGAGAAAAGAGGTACTTTTGCCGGGTATTGGGCAAGAAGTAACAAACCACAAACTAAGAAGAATATTACCAGCTACTGGGTAAGAGACTCTTAGGGGACCAAAATATCTATCTAGGTAAGAGCTAGAAAGAACAGTCAATCAAGACTCAACCCAATGAGGACATAACTCAAGGGGAGTAATTCCATCCAGGAAATTTGCTGGAGAGGAAACTGAAATAGCAATCATCCATGAGGAAACAAACTCAGTGGGGAAACAGAGAAAGGTTAAAGTCTTTTCTACTTAGGGGATGACACTCTACAATTTAAGGAGGATAAACACCAGATTTGATATAGGGATGGAGTACCGCCATAACAGAGAATGAAAATATGGAACAAATCAAATATGTAGGATATGTAAAAATCATGAAATTATATGAATGTATATGTATATGTATATATGGTGATTATGCTGACAAAATGATCACAAAGGATATAGAGGTGTCGCAAAGAAATTGAACCACCGGTACAATCCTCGGTCAATCCACAAAAATCATGGAGACAAACTGCTAAAGAACAGAGAGATTAACATCCCAAAAGCTTAAACCCTAGTCGGGGAAGGAGGAGATCTGTCGAGGAGAAAAACACATCCAATTGTAGGGAATTTTAGGTTAACACCATAAAAATGGGATACAATCCCATTGGGAAAGAATAAAAAAAACTGCTCAAAAACCAGGAGGAAACTCTGAATGGGGGCAAAGATGCGATGATTGGCGGAAACACCAAAGCGATCTACTGGGGAGAGATCAAACATCTTCTGATGACGATCTACCTGCTGACGAAATACGAACTCCTCTGGAGGACCGAAACTCTGTTGAGGACCAGGACACGTCGCTGGGGATTTGAATCAACCAACTCAGCTGGGGGAACAAAAAAGAAATTCCACTGGTGTATCAAACACTCCACCGGGGAACTGAATCCGCTAGTTGAGGACAACAGTACTCTACTGAGGACACGAATCAACACTGATGCTTAGAGATACCCGAAGAGTTACTTCTTGGGGAACCTCAGATGCTTCACACTTAAGGTCTTGTTATTCACCGAAATGTTGTTGATATTATTGTTACTTGCTTTGGAAATTTTTTTGCTTTTATATATTTAGGAAAATTTAATTTGGATTTAAAATTTTTATTTCAAAATGATCATAATAAAAATTTAAAACTATTGGTTGAAGTAAATAAGAGTAGAAACAATTGGATAAAAGCTCAACTTTATTTAGAGAATGGTAGTCTGTAAATGACAAGACTCCATAGATTTTACAAAGTTGAAAATGGTAATTTACATGGAAAAGGGTTACATTGAAAGCAAATGATCCTTAATCCTTCTACAAAATCTAGACATCCAATGTGTTTTTGACCGCTGCTGAAGATGAACTGACGTCAACCCTTGTGCTCAAACAAGTCTTCAAAATCACTGAAGATCAGCGAAATGCAGTTACTTGCCATAATCCCTAATTTTTGAATAAGTTGCCCCAAGGCGGGGTACTCAACTTATCGGGAAATTGTTTCTGTTTTATGTCTCTAATTTTTGCCAGGATCACCCTTTCGGGTTTTCAATCCACCGAGACACTCATTTTTACCTAAGTCGCCCTTTCGGGTTTTCAACTTAGCGAGCTATTCATTTCTTTTTTTAGGTGAAGTATTTCTTGACTGCGTTCGCGTTCACAGGACGAGTGAACTCTTCTGCATCCATAGTTGTAAGAATCAATGCACCTCCTAAAAAGGCTCTCTTGACAACATGTGGGCCTTCATAATTAGGAGTCCATTTTCCTCTGGAATCTGGCTTGAACGACAAAATCTTCTTGAGCACAAGGTCACCTTCTCTGAACGCACGAGGTTTGACCTTCTTATCAAAAGCTTTCTTCATCCTCTGCTGGTATAACTGACCATGACACACGGCAGTCAACCTCTTCTCTTCAATCAAATTCAACCGGTCGAACCTGGTCTGGCACCATTCAGCTTCAGTCAACTTGGCTTCCATGAGCACACGAAATGAAGGAATCTCAACCTCTACGGGGAGCACTGCTTCCATACCATATACGAGAGAGAAAGGGGTTGCCCCTGTTGAAGTGCGGATGGATGTACGATACCCATGCAAAGCAAAAGGGAGCATCTCCTGCCAATCCTTATATGTGACAACCATATTCTGGATAACCTTCTTGATGTTCTTATTCACAACTTCAACAACCCCATTCATCTTGGGTCTATAGGGAGAAGAATTATGATGTGAAATCTTGAAGTCTTTGCAAAGAGCTTCCACCATATTGTTGTTCAAGTTTGATCCATTATCAGTAATGATCTTACTTGGCACACCATAACGACATATAATTTGATTCTTGATAAACCTTACAACAACTTGCTTGGTTACATTCGCATACGATTCCACTTCAACCCATTTTGTGAAATAGTCAATTGCCACCAAAATGAAACGATGTCCATTCGACGCTTAAGGATCAATCATACCAATCATATCAATTCCCCACATGGAGAAGGGCCATGGGGAAGAGGTAACATTCAATAGTGTCGGAGGAACATGAATCTTATCAGCATAGATTTGACACTTGTGGCATTTCTTCACAAACTTGCAACAGTCAGATTCCATTGTCATCCAATAGGAACCTGCTCGCAACATCTTCTTTGCCATTGCATGTCCATTGGAATGAGTACCAAAGGAACCTTCATGCACTTAGGTCATCAACAAGTCTGCTTCGTGTCTATCTGTAAGACCCTAATTTTGACCCTAAGATCCCTCATGGCATCATATCATTGCACAATGCATTTGCCTCAAGGATCATAGCATCTTGGCTTCTTAACCCTAGGGTGGGACTTGTGTGAGTTGGTCTGAGACCACCAAGCATGCTTGAATTGTATATTATTTCTTTTCTTATTGTTTTTACTAACCAAAAGCACACAAATATGTCACTAACATCTTTTGATTTGTAGCTGGAGCAATCATAAGATCTAAGGCTCCTAGGAGGCCCCTATGCTCAAAGAATGGCCAGATGAAGGTGAAAGCAAGCATGACAATGGTTCACAAATCTATAAATCATCATATATGCCTCCCAATTATCTCAATTTTTGAATTTGATCAAGATAAACCAAACGGTTTGAGGCTTTTTTCCCAAGGAAACCCTAATTCAGTTGTGCATCAATTGTGCCTTGCCCATGAAGCTACCTCAACCCATGATCAAATACAATCAAGTTAAGTTCTTTAATTCATAATTTCATGCATATTTGAACTTATTTGAGTTTCCTCAATCATTCATTCATCAATATTTGTAGTTTGGACTTGAGAAGTTGATCAGTCAATTCATCTGACTATTTTGAAATCCACTGAGACCTAACTTTTGATGTGTTTGTCAAATGAGGATGACCCCAAGAGAAAAAATGTTCTTAAGAATCATATGAACAACTCTCATTTTCATGAAAAAATTGATTTGAAGCGTGTAAGGTCATCATCTATTTCAAAACATTACAGGTCATTTTGACTGAAACCCTAATTCTGGGTCAACTTCCCAAGGACCTAACTCTCTAATTTTTGATGATTTTGAGGTGGGATCAAATGAATTGGAAAGTTTAATATGTCTAATTCATTTGTTATGTTGAACAAATTTTCATAATCCTAAAAGAAATACATGTGATAATGCAAAACATTATAAGTCACTTTCGACCAAAGGCATTGAAATGTGAAAAAAGTCCAACTTCAAGTGCCCATAACTTTCTTATAAAAAATTCAAATTATGCAAAATTTGAGTCCAAATTTATTTTCTTGAAAATATCTACAACTTTTATGTTGAAGGTTTTGTCATTTGGAGCTTGTATCATTAAAACAGAA
Source organism: Lathyrus oleraceus (assembly GCF_024323335.1). NCBI lineage: Eukaryota > Viridiplantae > Streptophyta > Magnoliopsida > Fabales > Fabaceae > Lathyrus > Lathyrus oleraceus. The sequence continues at coordinate 309,940,196 of NC_066581.1, forward strand.
GGGCTTGAAGCTGGTCTATTTTGGAAAATTTCACATGCACATGTTTTGCACCTTGAACTTTATGACCAATTTTCATTAATTTCCCAACTCCAAATGGATTTTTGTTCAACATAAAAATTGTTCCTCATGTCAAGACCTTTCCAACCATTACCCACAAGGCCATATTTCAATTTGGCAAGATGCATTTTCGAAGAAGAGAAGATTTTGGTGCATTTATGGAAACCATGTTCAAAATCCATGCACAAGCCAAATCATTCACATCTGCACATCCAAAATCATTATGCTGATGTTAAGCTTGCATTTCCAATTGGATTTGGGCCCTCCATGTGCCTGTACAGGCCCATGCATGGAGGCCTTCATCACACATGCACATGAAATTCCCATGACTTGCATTGCATTTTGCTATAAATAGAGCTGCTTGGCTTCATTTAGGATCAACCTCAAGGCACCTTATATGCTGCAAAACTCAATCCAAACCTCACTCTAAAGGAATTGTGCAATTTCACTTTCATTTTTCAGATCCAATTTTCAACTTCATTGGTTGATTATTGGACTTAAAATCCTTAGCCTTGCTCCGTCTCCATCTCAAGAGCACACTGCAATCAAGAGTTGGAAGAAATCGTGCTTCATAGATCTGCATTTCCAAGGTTGATGCTCAAACTTTTTTCAATCGAAACTCACTGATTATAACTCATTTCTTGTGTTTATTGGCTTGTCTAAAGTCCTCTCATAAGAGGCATTTGAATTGTGTGTTTAATTTTGCAAATCCATTAAGTTCAGATTGAACACCATGATTTTCTCTCTCTAATTTCTCTTCCTATGAGAGTCTAGAGGAGAAACCAATGACACAGGGGTGATGTACATCACCCCAGCTTTCCAACGATATGAGGATCGCTTCATTTGGTTAAGTTTTCCATACCTGCAACTCTGGCCGGAATCTTCATGTTCTCCGGAGAAGACGATGGTGTACACCACCGTCCCTTTGCTAGATCTCATCTGATCTGTTGGTTGTGTTTTCCAGATCTAATCTCAACCTTCCAACCTTATGACTTTTTTTAATTGCTTATGCTACTCAGTTGACTAGAGATCATCGTGCGCGTGCATTTGTCCTCCCTTGGATGTGCCACCTCAATTAATGAGGTTGATCCAACGCGCGTGATTTTTTCTATTTTCTGATTTCCTATTTTATTTTCCATTATTTCACTTTATTTCAAAAAAATTATAACTTTTTCATTTTAATTCCAAAAAATATGGGACCAATTGCATTATTTTCCTTTTAAATTCTAGTTTCTAAAAATGATTTTTAATATTTTTATTTTTGTCATTTGATATTTTTTGTGAATTTTCTCTTTTCTGGTTATTTTTAATTCATTTTAAATAGTTTCCAATATTCAAAAAAATACAAAAATATTTTCTTAACCTCTTTGAATGATGAGGAATCTATGAAAAATATTCTCATCAATTTATTAATTGATTTGAGATTTATTTGAGATTTTAGTTCAATTAGGTTATTTTTTTATTCATTTTTAATTGTTTAAAAATAGTTTCTGGTTTCTAAAAATACTGAAATTTTTTTGTCAAACTTTGTTTGACCTAGTTTAAATTAGGATGATCCATTTGGACTTTTCAAAGTTGATTTGAAATGGATTTGAAGTTTGACCTTTATTTGATTATTTTAATTCAAGTATTATTTTAATTTTCAAAAATGCCAAAAATATTTTACTTGTTTCTTGACTTCTAAGTTTTATTTTACTTATGTTTACTATTGTTTGACCTTGTCTTCATTTACCTTTGGTTAATGTGCTTTGCTTATTTCATTTGAATTTCAATTCATGTACATTCTTATTCATCTTCTTCTTCTTCTTTTTCTTTTTGATCAATGAGTTAGAGATTGGTGGTTAGCCTTGATATATGGGAGGTTTAACCTTCCTTGATTCAAATCTAATTCATCTTGATCAAAGATCAAGTGAATGGCTTTGCACTAAGGATAGGGTGCTTCTTGATCAAGCAAAAAACCTAAATCAATACAAGATCATTCTTCTTTTCTTTTGGCATGGCAAGTTGTAGGAGCTTGGCTTACTAGTCAAGGTTTCTAACTTGTGTTTGTTGCCTATATTTTTTATTGACCGGCCTCAGATAGGTGTGACTACTACATTAGTCCACTTATGATTGCTTAACATGCTAAATTGCCTTATGGCACACTAACACTAACCATTGACCATTAACTTTTAATTCAAGTCATTTAATTCTTGCAATTTACTTTTATTCAATTTAATATCTTGTACATTAATTCATTTGCTTTTGCCCTTTGCTCACTTGAGCTCATGTTTATGTTAATGCAATTGGCCTTTTGCTCACTTGAGCACATTATTGTGTATATACTATTGTGCTTGTTTTATTTTGATTGTGTTAACCAAATGCAAATGGACAAAGGACTTAGATTTTAGGACCTTGTAAGACCCCAATTTCTGCCCTAAGATCCCTCATGGCCCATATCATATCATATCATGGCCTCAAGGATCATTGCATGCCCTAGCTTCCCTCCTAGTGGGTAGGTTGCCTTGTGAGTTGGTTCTTGATCACCAAGCATGTCTTGCATTTGTATATCATTGCTTTTCATATGTTTACTAACCAAAAAGTACAAAAATATTGTCATCTAACCATGTTACTTGCAGCTGAAGCAATCATAGGTCAAAATCAGTCAAAGTCAGTCATTGCAGTGGATGGTGGCCATTCTTGCAGAATTTGGGCACCATGATCAATCATCAAGAGTTCTTATATGTTGTGATATCATTTGGAATCAATATCTCAAGGAATTAGGGTTTGGAATTCATCAGAAGGTGGTTCAGTCAAGCAAAACCCTAGAAAGTCAACCTTTGGTCAACTGTACATTTAATCAGTGATTTGATGATGGAAATTGGTTTGAGAGGTCTCAATCATGTCCATACAAGCCTCATATATCATGTCAAACATCATCATGGAAGAATTTGAAGTCAAACAAGAAATTTCCAAAAATAGAAACTTGACCTGTAATTGGAATTTGCCAAAAATGGAAACTTCTTGATCCTAAACTTACATCATGATACAAGCTTCAAATGAATTTTTACCAAACATGAAAGTTGAAGATCTTGTTCTCCCATTTCCAAAAAGTCCAAGAACTCTCAATTCCCATGTATGGTTTGCAAGATATGATCAATTCATTTTCAAAAATTCTTGAACTTCAAAAGGCCATATCTCTCAAACCATTTGGCCAAATTTGGTGGGGTTTTTTCCAACAAGTCACATTTGACCTCCTCTTTCCAAAAATGTAACCCTCATGCACCAAAACCTTATGGATCAAAATGGCATTTTTGAACTATCATGATTTATTTTCAAGTGAGGTGAAAAAGTGAAGTTTCAAATTAACCATTCCCAACCAATTTTGCCATTCAAATATGTTCAGATATGTTGTTTATGACTTGTTGCCAAGCCCATTTTCGTGCTCTTGCCATTACACCTCACCATGTGAACCAAAGTGGCCATTTAGCAAAATGCTTCATTAAACTAAATTGTGTTTAGCTCTCACTAATCCAACTTAAAACAACAAATATATATCATTTTTTCTGCCAATTGAAACCCTAGCAGCCAACATTACACAAACAGAAAATCATTTCTCTCAAAAATCTCATTTCTTCATTTTGGAAATTCTGCCAAAAACCTGAAGGAATCCGAGTTTGGTTTGTTGTGCCTTCATCCACCAACCTCTGTTAAGCCATTTCAAGCTTTAAACATCAACTGTAAAGCCATACCATGCTGCTGCTACATGAAGCTACATCAATGGCAGATTTTGGTTTGAGCCATCTCATGCTTTCTTGAGCTAAAGTAACTTCATCATCCATCATTTGAAGCTTGAAGCAACGACTGTTTTGAGCATTTGAAACCAAATCATCACTGTTCCATTCTTTTCTTCAAAATCAAGTAAGTTTTCGAGTTTCATTATTTACCAAACCATTACATGCTTCTTATAGATCTCCATTCCATGAGCATTTTGAGCTTTGAATCACATGAAATGGTTGAGTAATTAGGGAGTTATGCTGAAATGAATTTTGGTTGTGCATTGTTGTTTTTGCTCGATTTGTGTTACTTAGCATGATTCATTGAAAATGAGTGATGGATTTGTGTTGTACTAAGTTTGCTGATCATGATAGTGTATCCAATTCCAATTTCTGGGCATTTTGAATTTCACGATTTGGGGAAGGGGATGAACATGCACTGTGATGGATTTGTGTTGTACAATGTTCACGTGGTTGCATGAGCCGGTTACTGTTGCATTAGCATGAACCAATCAAAACATTTCATTTCCCTGTGCAATACGCCGCGTTTTGGTTAGTTGGTCCGGTATTTACAAATATGCCATCGGTTCCTATTAAATCCATTAATTCATTTTATTTTGTTCAATATTTATTTCATTTTGATTCAACAACTTTCAAAAATCATATCTCATCCATTTGTGATCCAATTTTCATGAAAATTTTTGCATTGTGCTCTGCTTGATCTCTACTTTTTTATCATGATTTTTTGGATGAGTGGATTTTTAATGGTACTAGGGTTTGTAACATGTGACAATATTTTGTACCTTTTACCAAATCATTTGTGAAATAGTGACACTTTATCCAATGATCTGAATTTTTGTGTGCATAAACTAGACACATTCATGGTGATTTTGGTGTAGAGTTTATGAATTTATCTTATCTGGATTGTGAGTTATGATTTTTTGAATTAGGGTGTGACAATTTGTGTCACACCATTGATGTGCAACTTGATGATTTTCATAGCCATGCTTCTTTACCTCAAATCACTTTGAATTTTTGCATGAATGTACTCTTGGATGTCTAGTTTACATGTGATTTTTTGTGGATTTATTTGTGGCATTTTCCAATTTATTGAGATTTTTGTCCCCTGTTTGGTCATATGTTGACTTTTTGTGACACATGTTGCCATTTCATTTGTGAAATTCTCATACTTAATTAGATGGACATGAAATTTGGTATGTGATTACTAGACATCTTAAGCTTTGCCATGGTGTTGATCCCATTCATTTCTTATATGTTATCACTGATTTATGAATTTTTGAAGTGGATGCATGTTTGGTTGACTTCTTTGAACATGTTTGAAATTGTTTTGACTTTCTGATTTTCATTGACCATCTTCCCATGATCCAATTGAGCTGAAATTCTATATGCATGTCATGTTATGGATTATGATTGATCATGAATTATTTTATGATTTTTGGAATTGTTTATGATTGGTTTTGAATTGAGTCTTGATGTTGACTTCTATGAGCTTTCATTTGCCATGCTTTGACTTCTTTTGCTTATGAAATGATGATGATGCATGATATGAACATGAAACCAATTGAGTTTGCTTCTTAAATGTTTGAATTTGATTTTGATTGGATATCATTTGCTGTTTTGACTTTCTCATCCTCTTTTGACCCTAGGCTTGTCCTAGTGGTCCTATTACTCATGTTTGAGTTCATGTTTTCAGGTTAAGCAACAAATGCTTCAAAGAGAACAATGCAAGTTGATTGAGTTTACTTGATTATCATGAGCTAACCTCTTTGTTTTGTAGGTTGCTTGGCTCACAAGCCTTGAGCCTTGTGCTTTGCACATTTATCTGTTTGTGTTTGACTGTTGATCTTATCTCCTTTTGATTTAAACTTTGAGCTGTGTACTGATTCTGTTTGACTATTTCAGGTACCATTAGTTGCTTAGTTCTTTGAACTTGCTTTGCTTTGCTTAAATAGCAATTTGCATTGAGGTATAATTCCTTATCTTCATGTAGTCTGGAAGACCTGGCCTGTTATTTGGCCAGGCAACTGTCTGAAGTCCTCCTTAAGAGGCAATGCTTGTGTGTGTTTACATTTGTCCCAAGCAGGAAAAGTCCTTCAAATAAGGCAATTGGTGGATATAAGAGATATGTAGTCTATCTCCCACTATTCTGTGAGTCTTCTCCTTGCTCCCATTACATGGTTGTAGCATTGAGATCCAAACCCAAGATCTATCGAGTCAATAATCTGTGGAGAGAGTTCCTACTTTCTGAACTCCCACACCTTCTGATATTCAATGCTCTCCCTGACCAGGGATAAGAGCAATGAGGCACACCCCTCATATCCTTTCATCTGCTTCACCTTAGCCCCTCAATGGCAAGGTTAAGAGCACCATTAACCCTATTCCAGTTGGCTTCAATGCCTAACCTTTTGTGTGAGCCTGATTGTTTGGTTATAGTGTGTGCTGAATGACTTCATTGATTGATTGCTTATCTCATATACACATGTCTGCTTGCATGCTTTGAGCATTTATCATCATTAATTGCTCATTAGTGCATGATCATCTCATTTGTCTTTGTGACATTATCATTGTTGTTTACCCATTGAGGACAATTGTAAGACCATTCATTGGCCATTGTTCCTATGATATGGAAGTGAGTATAAGACCATCTAATTGGCCACTCATCTTCTCTTTGCTCGATGCATTTGTTTGTTGTATGTGAGGATGCAATTATAAGTCCCTGCAAGTTGGCATTTGTATTCCTAGGACCATACTGTGGAGGTTAGAGTAAGCCCAGATAGATTGGCATCTGACATCCATGTTTTGCTTTTCTTTGTTTATGTGAGGATGCAATTGTAAGTCCCTGCAAGTTGGCATTTGCTGTCCTATGATCATATGTTGGATATTGGTATAAGTCCAGACAGATTGGCATCCGGTATCCAAGTTTCATTTTGTTAGGAGATTAGTATAAGTCCATTGAGTGGCCTCTGATATCCAGTTCTGCTTTAGGAGATTGGTGTAAATCCATCTATTGGTATCCGGTATCCGCTTTTGTTTGTGAGATTGGAGTAAGACCATTGAGTGGCATCCGGTATCATTTGCTTGCTTACATTATTATTATCCATTGCTTATTCCAAAGGACACACTTGAATCATCTCCTATATGATTTCAAGAGGTGAACCTTCTAAGAAGTTTTACAATCCATCTTCATCCATTCATCCCCATTATGTCCTAAACCTTTTCACACTTTGATTTCAAACTTGACATAGATATTGTGCAAACATCTTCATGTTTTTCAAACTAAAAACCTGGACCCAAGTCCTTGACTTTTTCAAAATCCATTTCATAATACTTCTTTGAATTAATCTTAATCATACTTTGACACTACTTTCACAATCACAATCAATTAACTTCACCCATTCAATTGTTTTGGCTTTGTCCATTGTTAATCTTTTCACACATTAGCCATAGGTTTCAATTATCATTGTGGTTGATGTAAACCTCACCCTATCCTTAGTGAGTCGACTATAAGACTTCCGTACTGAAAACAGGGCTAACCCCTCTAGTACGTCGAAGCTATCCTCGCATGGTGGATGTTGGTCTTGGTCGAGTTTTCTCCCATTGATAATGAAGAGCCTCAGTGCTATTGTTTAAAATTGAATCCACTAACTTTTGGAAATCTTTTAGCCGAACTACGGCGTTTTGATCCTTACCTTTGACGGAAGGTACGTAGGCAGCGGGTTCATCCGTTCAAACCCAATAATAAAATTGTATATTCTTTTCTCATCATCCCAATCATGTTTGCACAATACTTATGTCAAAACAAATAACAATTTTATACAACAAGTGTGAAAAAGGCTCCCTAGGAGTACCTAGGACGTAGTGGGTGCCTAACACCTTCCCATTGCGTAATTTACCCCTTACCCAGACTCTCTGATCTTTTTATTAGTTTTCTACGTGTAAAACTTCTTAGGCTTTTGTTCGCTTTTTAGCCAGTCCTTTGGATAAATAAAAGTGCGGTGGCGACTCGAAATTCATTGTATCTCTTGCTTATGATTTAATCGATAGATCATATAGCGACGAATACACCGCTACAGAAAAGTGGCGACTCTGCTGGGGATATAAGTCGACCCTTGGTGGTATTGCCTACTTTTCACCCTTGTTGTGCTATATTGTTATCTGTTATATGACATATTTTTGTACAATTTGGGATAACTGTATTGATTGTAATGTTTGAATTGCTTGATATACAATTTCCGTTTGCTTTGGTGATCTGTGAGATGAGTTCTATACCCGAACTCGAGTGCACTCTAGGATAGGATAATGGCATAGTCTCGTTGACTGGTGTGGAGTATTCCTTAGCCAGTTGACTTGCGAGTCCATTCACTTGGTGGAGGTCATGTTGGATTAATAATGTCACACAAGTTATTTGTGGTTAGGCATTATTCTTTCAATCATGTTCCGCAGAAGCCAAGGACCGTAGTTTACCAAACCCATCTTGGCCTATTTTTTAGGAACGTAGTGCGGAGGTCGTTCAGATGTAAGTTCTGATGCGATTGTTACGCGATACTACACTCATAAGAGTTTCTCTTGAGAATATTCTTGGAATACGAGTATTCGTTCCTCCGATAATATTCGAGAGATGGAACGATGATTATGGGAACCTCTGATAGAACATGTCTGGCAGGTTTAAACCCTAGTACACTCCTTTTGGGTGGTTCTTAACCGAGACTCCATGCTCGTGACTCTCAGCAAACCCGTGATTCGTGGTTGAGTCGTTCAAACATTGTTAATATCAATGGAACCCGGATCAGGTGTAAAACCTAAAATCCACCAAAGTGGCTGGTTGATATTAAGGATGTTCGAGCCGGTTCATGTACCGTTAATATCAATGGAACTTGGGTGTCGATAAGGTGAAAACCTAAATCCACCAAAATGGATGATTGATATTAGGGATACAATGAGCTTTCCCATGACCTTTGTTTGGTGTGCCTTGCTTGATCCTTGAGTGTGATTGTTGCATTCATGCATTCATACATTCATCCGCATTCATGTCATCAGATAAAAAGAAAATTTTCAAGGAACTCAAAGGAGTTTATTTGCAAAAATTCTTAAACATGAAAAAACCGGGAAAATTTTTTCACCTGATATATCTGATGAGATATTCTCATGTATGATCAAAATGCTTAAATATTTCAAAGTTTGCAAATAAAACCCTCGGGTTCCTTTGATATAAAAAACAAGCATATGCATAAACACTTCATGCATCATTTGCATAAGCGGGTGTCTTGTTCCGGTCTCCCGTCCTGTGGTCTGACCCTGCGATCTTCATTTATTTTGGAGATGCACTTCGCCGGTACTATACCAGAGCCGATTCTGCCAGATTGATGGATCATCTTGAGCAAGAGGATTGTGAATTCAGAGAGATATTTGCCAGACTAAGTGTTGTTGATGGATTTATTCCTGGTTAACCGATCCCGGGCTGGCATTGGCTACTGTTCTGGGGCATGCAATGAGCAAGGTCTATTCACAAGTGGAGGATTCATCCATGCTGATCAACCTGAAGAAGAGGAAGCTGTTGCTATCATTGAAGAAGATGCAGAGGGCGTGAACAATTTTGTTATTCCTGGTGGTGTCTGCCATAATTGGGTCGCTGTGGATGTTCCTACAGTTATCCATAGATCAGAGTAAATTGTTCACTTTGTTTAAAACCCTTCTCCCATGCCAAAAGGAGAAGTGATGACATTGTTGGCAAAGCATATATACAATGATGTTTTCATTCAATTTTCGCATTGTTAAACATTTGTTTTTCCTTTGTTTTCACTTTTTGCTTTTTCATGAAATCAGTGATCACAAAGAACCCATAAAAACAAAAATAAAATCAAACATTTTTTCATCTGCATAATGATTTGCTTGATTAAATTCTGAAGTTTTTCCCTAACCAAAATCATTATGCAGGTTGATTCTAAAACCCATTGAACATAATGATCCAACGCCATCTCCCAATCTTGAATTCCTTGTATTTGAGGCAGAAGAAGATGATGTTGAAGGGGGGTCCTGATGAGATTACCCGACTTCTTGAGCACAAAAGGAGCTCATTCAGCTGTATCATAAGAATCAGCAAGACAGTCAAATTGGGGCATTGCAAATGCAATCAAAAAAAAATATATAAAAAAAAAAGAAAAAGAGAAGAGGGTAAAAAGATGAAAAAATCAAAAAAATCAGGAAATTTTTTTTCAAAATTTTTCCAAAAGAAAAAAGAGAAAAATTATACCCTCAAGTCCCTAGTTGACTGATGCTGAATGGATTCAGAGTCGTTATGACCAGCTGAATTTGATTGAAGAGAAGCGGTTAGCTGCCATGTGCCATGGTCAGTTATATCGGCAGAGAATGAAGAAAGCATTCGATAAGAAGGTCAAGCCTTGTGTGTTCCGAGAAGGTGACCTCGTGCTCAAGAAAGTTTTGTCTTTCGCGCCCGATTCCAGGGGCAAGTGGACTCCAAACTACGAGGGTCCATATGTTGTTAAGAGAGCCTTTTCAGGCGGTGCTTTGATGCTTACAACAATGGATGGGGAGGATTTCACTCGTCCTGTGAATTCAGATGCAGTTAAGAAATACTTTGCCTAGAAAAAAAAAAGTATATGCAAATGAAAAAACAGAATAGCTCGCTAAGTTGAAAACCCGAAAGGGCGGCTTAGGCAAAAATGAGCGTCTCGGTGGAGAACCCGCAAGGGTAATTCAGGCAAAAATTAGAGACTCGGAAAAAGAAAAATATTTGCATCCCGCTAGATTGAGTACCTCACCCTGGGGCAATCTAGGCAAAAATTAGGGATTTGGCAAGTAACTGCATCCTGACAAGACTTTCTGTTCGCCAGTCGTCATTTCGTCAGAAGATTCTCGATTCGTCGTCAACCGAAGCTTCGGATACATCGAGATTCAAATTGGTAGAGAAAGGATCATTATGTTCAATGTAGCCCTCTTCCAATATATATCACTGATTTCAAATTTGTACAGATCTATGGAGTCTTGCCATTTGCAGGCTACCATTCCATCAAATCAATTTGAGTTTTTTATCCAATTATTTGCACTCTTATTTGTTTCAATTCAACAAATGTTTTGCATGTTTTAATTGATAAAATATCATTGTTTTAAACAAATCAAATTTTTTCAAAATTGTCATTTTAAATAAAGTGAACATTCACAGGATTGAAAGGATACTCAAGAATATCTCAGTGCTCTCCCGAGGGTGGCATGATTTCCAACAGGTAAGACATTTGTTCATATTCCTGGTTTGGTTGTATCTTCTTTCTTCAGATCCTTGTTGAGGTTGTTCCTCAAACAAAGCTATTGTTGGGGTTGTTCCCCAGTATAGTCGCAAGCAGAGTGTTATTGAAGACTTCGTTTTCTCCAGCAGCAATCTTCCCTAGCATGGGTGTTTTTCTTGTAGAAGTTTTGGTGGTTGATGGTTTGTCATCTTGGTGCCCCGTCACTTTCTCCAGTGGGTTGATATTCCCAGCCTTTATTTATCTCCTCAGCACAGTCACGAGTAGAGCTGTTGTTGATATCCCCATCGGATTTGCGAGCAGAGTCATTGTCACTCTTCCCAGTGCAGTGGCCAGCGGAATTGTCTGTTTCCTCAGCACGATCGCTTTCCTTTTGAAAGGCTTGGTAAGTCAGTGGTTTGATACCCGGTACTTTACCTTTTCCCCGGCGAAGTCGTCTGCGGAATCATTGCTATCTCTCCATCAGAGTTTTTCTCTTCAGCAGAGCAGGATTTATTTTCCTACTCATTGGTTGGTTGGGTTGATATCCCAATTTGTTCATTCATCTTTTCCTCAGCATAGTCTGCAGAGCGTTTGTTGAGGCAGTTTTGCCTATTGAATACTCCTTCAATCCCCAGTATGGTCGGATGACGGCTCTAGCATCCAGAGAGCGGATTGATCTCCTGACTGTTTGTGATCCCCAGTAGAGTGGCTCTTATTGCAGAATCTACTTGTTGTAATCAGTTTGCTATGTGTTTTCTCCTCAAGTAGAGTGGCTCTTATTGCAGAATCTACTTGTTGTAATCAGTTTGCTATGTGTATTCTCCCCAAGTAGAGTGGTTTGTTGCAGAATCTACTTGTGTGATCTGTCTTCCCTCAGTGGGTTGTTCCCCAAGAGAGTAGCCGACAGTTTTCTCCAGTAGAGTTGCTTATGCAGTTAGATTCTATTTGGATGATATCATTCTCCCTCAGTGGGTTGTTCCCCAGCGGAGTTATGTGGAGTTGCTTCTACAGCAGTTCGTGCTTGTGCGACGCATTTTTTTGTTCCTCAGTTAACACTGGGATCCCCTGCAGATATCTTGGGTTTTCTCTTGTTCCCCAACAGATTTGTCTTGGTGGCTGTTTCTGCCCGTTGTGACTTTCTGTACCTTGGATTGGGTTGTTTCCTGATATCTCTGACCTTCTGCTTCTTCAGCAGTACCCGCAGATCTCTGCTTTACAGCATGTAGATCTTCGCAGATTGGCTCTCCAGTTGGTTTTTCCCCTGGAAGTATAATACCGGGCGTTTGGTTCCTGGACCTGCTTGTGTTAGAATTGTCTGTTTTGTCAGCATTCATCAAACATAAATCACGCATATTCATGCATATTCATAAACATTCAGATATTCATGTTGCATTTCTTGCCATATATCCTTTGTTTGTTGTTCCCTGCTTTCGGGTGATATAGATCTCTTTACAGATCTCCCCAAGCAGATGTTGGGTGTTTAAAATCTCTCCATACAGAGTCAGCCCCATAAGCAGAAAATGTGTCTGTCTTTCTTTCTGCAGTTCCCCACTGAGATATATCCTCGTGGATGACGGTTTCTTCCGTTTCCTCCCAACACATATATTGGGATGGATTTTCCTATTTGAGTTATATCCTCATTAGGACATGTCTTGATTCAGTCTGTCTTTTCGGATTATTCCCGAATTGGCTATTTGTCAAAAGTCTTGTGCTTCCCAGTGGGTTGTTTCCCCAGCGGAATTTTTTCGGGCCTCTACCCTTATACCGGTAGTTATAAGTCCTATTTTTCCTGGCTTCTTGGCAGAATTTGTGGTTATACACCTTTTATTCCCCAGCCAGATTTGTTGGTTTTTCTACCTCAGTCGGTAGTGGTAAATCCTACTTTCCTGCTCTCCAGCAGTTTGTGGTTTGTTATAAACCCTATTTTGGTTTCCCGTGCGGATTTGTGATTTGTTCTATCCCCACGCGGAGTTGTGGGTTTTCTACCCCGTATTCGGTAGATGTAAACCCTAATTTTGTGGTTACCTCCACCCTTTTGGCCCTCTGCCTACAAACCAGCAGTCGTAAGTCCTATCTTTGCGGTTTTTTCTACCTACAAACCGGTAGTTGTAAACCCCGTTCTCTCCACTTGCAGAGTTAACTTTGTTGTTCATCCCAACCGATAACAATTTCCCCTTTGTGGTTCTCTCCATCCAGTTCTTGATGTTGAGTTCCCTTTGCTCGGATAAGTTGCTCAGATAAGCACTTATATCCCTAGCAAATCTTTTGTGGATAATTGCCGTATGCTAGCAATTTTATCCCCAGTGGGTCCTTTCACCTTTTGTCAGTGATTGCGTTCCCCGGATAGTTGTTTGTCATCATTATATCCCCAGCCTGTTATTGTGGATAATTGCTGTTTATGCAATTCATCCCTGGATCATTGATTTTCACCAGTGAATCCTCAGCAGATCGCCTTTCATTTACCCTCTTGTTGGTAATGTCTGTTGCTCCTCTTGATTGGTCATCATTATATACCTAGTTTGGTATCCCGATGCCTTTCTTTTCGGTTGATTTATCCTTTATTAACCCAGTAACCGGTTGTGGATAATCTTCCATGCGAGTATATTATTCACGGTCTGCCGGTAATGAATAATATATCTCATGCACTCTTCAGTCGAAGCCTTTTGTGTTTTCTTTGTTGAGTAAGATTCGTTATTTCCCTTTGCGGAGTCGAATATTCTTGTTGCTGGATAATTGCCGGATGCTTGCAATTTATCCCTTTGAGTTGTCTTTCGTTTACCCGGATGCTTGGTATCGATTGTCTCTCTTTTTGGTTAGTCACCTATTATATACTTCGGTATCTCTGGTGTCTTTTCCTTTCGAGTATATTATTCACGGTCTGCCGGTAATGAATAATATATCTCATGCGCTCTTTAGTTGGAATCCTTTGTTGATTTTCCCCAGCTGAGCAAGATTCGTATTTCTTTGTAGAATCGAATATCCATCCTTTAACCAGTTTGTGTTCTGGATGATGAGTGTTTTGGCATATATACCAATTCACGTTTTCGGTAGATCACCTATTATATACCCAGTAACCGGTATCTCTGGTGTTTCTTACCATGCGAGTTTATTATCTACGTTCTGACGGTAATAGATAATATATCTCATGCGAGTATTCTTATCCACGGTCTGCCGGTAATGGATATTGTATCTCATGCACTCTTTGGGTTTGTGTCCCCAGTTGAGTAAGATTCGTTTTCCCGTTGTGGATTCGAATGTCCATCCTGTAAGTCAATTTGCTTTTTCAAGCCCTCCTTTCGGATGATGAGTGTTTTGGCATATATACCAATTCACGTCTTTGGTTAGTCACCTATTATATACTTCGGTATCTCTGGTGTCTTTTCCTTTCGAGTATATTATTCACGGTCTGCCGGTAATGAATAATATGTCTCATGCGCTCTTTGGTCGGAATCCTTTGTTGATCTTCCCCAGTCGAGTAAGGTTCGTATTCCTTGTGGAATCGAATGTCCATCCTATAAACAAGTCTGCTGTTCTAGCTTTCTTCAGGGTGATGAGTGTCTTGGAACACAAACCAATTCACGATTTCGGATCTTATCCTATAAACAACCTACAACCCGGTTCAGGATAACTTTCCATGCGAGTACATTATCTACGTTTTGACGGCTATAGATAATATATCTCATGCACTCTTTTGTCGAACACTTTGTTTGTTTCCCCAACTGAGTAAGATTTGCATTCTTTATAGAATCAAATATCCATCCTATAAACAAGTTTGCTTTTGCTCTCTTCAGGATGATGAGTGTTTTGGAACACACACCAATTCACGTCTTTGGTCGGTCACCTGTTACATACCTACAACCCGGTATCCTCGGTTTCCTTCCTTTCTGCTCCCTATTATGACCTCGGTCCCCCTGTGGAGTCAGATTTTCCTGAGTTTATGTACCTTTTTCAGGTCTTTCTCAGATGTTTGGTTGATTGATATCTCTCACCCTTATACCGGTCTTAGATATTCATTCTTCCTGAGTTTGTTACCCTTATACCGGTAACATCTCATTGTTTGGTGCTTCCTCAGGGAAGTTTTTCCTGTTGCTTCTCCCCTAGGAGTCAGCTTGTGTCTTTCCAATGGATTTATTTTCCTTTGGAGTTCTTTTCCCCGGTGTGAGTCCTTCACTCCCCAGTGAGGCCTCCAGTCTGATTTTTGTATTCCCTAATCAGAGTCGTGTATTGTTCACGCTGTGTCAGTTTTGTCTATTCCCAACAAGAGTTTTGTTAGAGTCTCTGTTCCTGGTGAGTGTATTACTCCGATGGATCGTCTTTTCTTCTGTGTGAATCATATTCCCCACGGAATTTGTGTCTTTTGCATGCATACATTTGCATCATGAGGTCTCTTAGGGACCAAAATTTGTCTCATTACTGTTATTTAAGCCCATTCTACCGCGTCGAGATGAAGATTTCTAAACTTCACTTCTCCGGCTAGAATGACCTTAAATAGGGGCATCTGTAAGACCCCAATTTCTGGCCTAAAATCCCTCATGGCCCATATCATATCATATCATGGCCTCAAGGATCATTGCATGCCCTAGCTTCCCTCCTAGTGGGTAGGTTGCCTTGTGAGTTGGTTCTTGATCACCAAGCATGTCTTGCATTTGTATATCATTGCTTTTCATATGTTTACTAACCAAAAAGTACAAAAATATTGTCATCTAACCATGTTACTTGCAGCTGAAGCAATCATAGGTCAAAATCAGTCAAAGTCAGTCATTGCAGTGGATGGTGGCCATTCTTGCAGAATTTGGGCACCATGATCAATCATCAAGAGTTCTTATATGTTGTGATATCATTTGGAATCAAGATCTCAAGGAATTAGGGTTTGGAATTCATCAGAAGGTGGTTCAGTCAAGCAAAACCCTAGAAAGTCAACCTTTGGTCAACTGTACATTTAATCAGTGATTTGATGATGGAAATTGGTTTGAGAGGTCTCAATCATGTCCATACAAGCCTCATATATCATGTCAAACATCATCATGGAAGAATTTGAAGTCAAACAAGAAATTTCCAAAAATAGAAACTTGACCTGTAATTGGAATTTGCCAAAAATGGAAACTTCTTGATCCTAAACTTACATCATGATACAAGCTTCAAATGAATTTTTGCCCAACATGAAAGTTGAAGATCTTGTTCTCCCATTTCCAAAAAGTCCAAGAACTCTCAATTCCCATGTATGGTTTGCAAGATATGATCAATTCATTTTCAAAAATTCTTGAACTTCAAAAGGCCATATCTCTCAAACCATTTGGCCAAATTTGGTGGGGTTTTTTCCAACAAGTCACATTTGACCTCCTCTTTCCAAAAATGTAACCCTCATGCACCAAAACCTTATGGATCAAAATGGCATTTTTGAACTATCATGATTTATTTTCAAGTGAGGTGAAAAAGTGAAGTTTCAAATTAACCATTCCCAACCAATTTTGCCATTCAAATATGTTCAGATATGTTGTTTATGACTTGTTGCCAAGCCCATTTTCGTGCTCTTGCCATTACACCTCACCATGTGAACCAAAGTGGCCATTTAGCAAAATGCTTCATTAAACTAAATTGTGTTTAGCTCTCACTAATCCAACTTAAAACAACAAATATATATCATTTTTTCTGCCAATTGAAACCCTAGCAGCCAACATTACACAAACAGAAAATCATTTCTCTCAAAAATCTCATTTCTTCATTTTGGAAATTCTGCCAAAAACCTGAAGGAATCCGAGTTTGGTTTGTTGTGCCTTCATCCACCAACCTCTGTTAAGCCATTTCAAGCTTTAAACATCAACTGTAAAGCCATACCATGCTGCTGCTACATGAAGCTACATCAATGGCAGATTTTGGTTTGAGCCATCTCATGCTTTCTTGAGCTAAAGTAACTTCATCATCCATCATTTGAAGCTTGAAGCAACGACTGTTTTGAGCATTTGAAACCAAATCATCACTGTTCCATTCTTTTCTTCAAAATCAAGTAAGTTTTCGAGTTTCATTATTTACCAAACCATTACATGCTTCTTATAGATCTCCATTCCATGAGCATTTTGAGCTTTGAATCACATGAAATGGTTGAGTAATTAGGGAGTTATGCTGAAATGAATTTTGGTTGTGCATTGTTGTTTTTGCTCGATTTGTGTTACTTAGCATGATTCATTGAAAATGAGTGATGGATTTGTGTTGTACAATGTTTGTTGATCATGATAGTGTATCCAATTCCAATTTCTGGGCATTTTGAATTTCACGATTTGGGGAAGGGGATGAACATGCACTGTGATGGATTTGTGTTGTACAATGTTCACGTGGTTGCATGAGCCGGTTACTGTTGCATTAGCATGAACCAATCAAAACATTTCATTTCCCTGTGCAATACGCCGCGTTTTGGTTAGTTGGTCCGGTATTTACAAATATGCCATCGGTTCCTATTAAATCCATTAATTCATTTTATTTTGTTCAATATTTATTTCATTTTGATTCAACAATTTTCAAAAATCATATCTCATCCATTTGTGATCCAATTTTCATGAAAATTTTTGCATTGTGCTCTGCTTGATCTCTACTTTTTTATCATGATTTTTTGGATGAGTGGATTTTTAATGGTACTAGGGTTTGTAACATGTGACAATATTTTGTACCTTTTACCAAATCATTTGTGAAATAGTGACACTTTATCCAATGATCTGAATTTTTGTGTGCATAAACTAGACACATTCATGGTGATTTTGGTGTAGAGTTTATGAATTTATCTTATCTGGATTGTGAGTTATGATTTTTTGAATTAGGGTGTGACAATTTGTGTCACACCATTGATGTGCAACTTGATGATTTTCATAGCCATGCTTCTTGACCTCAAATCACTTTGAATTTTTGCATGAATGTACTCTTGGATGTCTAGTTTACATGTGATTTTTTGTGGATTTATTTGTGGCATTTTCCAATTTATTGAGATTTTTGTCCCCTGTTTGGTCATATGTTGACTTTTTGTGACACATGTTGCCATTTCATTTGTGAAATTCTCATACTTAATTAGATGGACATGAAATTTGGTATGTGATTACTAGACATCTTAAGCTTTGCCATGGTGTTGATCCCATTCATTTCTTATATGTTATCACTGATTTATGAATTTTTGAAGTGGATGCATGTTTGGTTGACTTCTTTGAACATGTTTGAAATTGTTTTGACTTTCTGATTTTCATTGACCATCTTCCCATGATCCAATTGAGCTGAAATTCTATATGCATGTCATGTTATGGATTATGATTGATCATGAATTATTTTATGATTTTTGGAATTGTTTATGATTGGTTTTGAATTGAGTCTTGATGTTGACTTCTATGAGCTTTCATTTGCCATGCTTTGACTTCTTTTGCTTATGAAATGATGATGATGCATGATATGAACATGAAACCAATTGAGTTTGCTTCTTAAATGTTTGAATTTGATTTTGATTGGATATCATTTGCTGTTTTGACTTTCTCATCCTCTTTTGACCCTAGGCTTGTCCTAGTGGTCCTATTACTCATGTTTGAGTTCATGTTTTCAGGTTAAGCAACAAATGCTTCAAAGAGAACAATGCAAGTTGATTGAGTTTACTTGATTATCATGAGCTAACCTCTTTGTTTTGTAGGTTGCTTGGCTCATAAGCCTTGAGCCTTGTGCTTTGCACATTTATCTGTTTGTGTTTGACTGTTGATCTTATCTCCTTTTGATTTAAACTTTGAGCTGTGTACTGATTCTGTTTGACTATTTCAGGTACCATTAGTTGCTTAGTTCTTTGAACTTGCTTTGCTTTGCTTAAATAGTAATTTGCATTGAGGTATAATTCCTTATCTTCATGTAGTCTGGAAGACCTGGCCTGTTATTTGGCCAGGCAACTGTCTGAAGTCCTCCTTAAGAGGCAATGCTTGTGTGTGTTTACATTTGTCCCAAGCAGGAAAAGTCCTTCAAATAAGGCAATTGGTGGATATAAGAGATATGTAGTCTATCTCCCACTATTCTGTGAGTCTTCTCCTTGCTCCCATTACATGGTTGTAGCATTGAGATCCAAACCCAAGATCTATCGAGTCAATAATCTGTGGAGAGAGTTCCTACTTTCTGAACTCCCACACCTTCTGATATTCAATGCTCTCCCTGACCAGGGATAAGAGCAATGAGGCACACCCCTCATATCCTTTCATCTGCTTCACCTTAGCCCCTCAATGGCAAGGTTAAGAGCACCATTAACCCTATTCCAGTTGGCTTCAATGCCTAACCTTTTGTGTGAGCCTGATTGTTTGGTTATAGTGTGTGCTGAATGACTTCATTGATTGATTGCTTATCTCATATACACATGTCTGCTTGCATGCTTTGAGCATTTATCATCATTAATTGCTCATTAGTGCATGATCATCTCATTTGTCTTTGTGACATTATCATTGTTGTTTATCCATTGAGGACAATTGTAAGACCATTCATTGGCCATTGTTCCTATGATATGGAAGTGAGTATAAGACCATCTCATTGGCCACTCATCTTCTCTTTGCTCGATGCATTTGTTTGTTGTATGTGAGGATGCAATTATAAGTCCCTGCAAGTTGGCATTTGTATTCCTAGGACCATACTGTGGAGGTTAGAGTAAGCCCAGATAGATTGGCATCTGACATCCATGTTTTGCTTTTCTTTGTTTATGTGAGGATGCAATTGTAAGTCCCTGCAAGTTGGCATTTGCTGTCCTATGATCATATGTTGGATATTGGTATAAGTCCAGACAGATTGGCATCCGGTAACCAAGTTTCATTTTGTTAGGAGATTAGTATAAGTCCATTGAGTGGCCTCTGATATCCAGTTCTGCTTTAGGAGATTGGTGTAAATCCATCTATTGGTATCCGGTATCCGCTTTTGTTTGTGAGATTGGAGTAAGACCATTGAGTGGCATCCGGTATCATTTGCTTGCTTACATTATTATTATCCATTGCTTATTCCAAAGGACACACTTGAATCATCTCCTATATGATTTCAAGAGGTGAACCTTCTAAGAAGTTTTACAATCCATCTTCATCCATTCATCCCCATTATGTCCTAAACCTTTTCACACTTTGATTTCAAACTTGACATAGATATTGTGCAAACATCTTCATGTTTTTCAAACTAAAAACCTGGACCCAAGTCCTTGACTTTTTCAAAATCCATTTCATAATACTTCTTTGAATTAATCTTAATCATACTTTGACACTACTTTCACAATCACAATCAATTAACTTCACCCATTCAATTGTTTTGGCTTTGTCCATTGTTAATCTTTTCACACATTAGCCATAGGTTTCAATTATCATTGTGGTTGATGTAAACCTCACCCTATCCTTAGTGAGTCGACTATAAGACTTCCGTACTGAAAACAGGGCTAACCCCTCTAGTACGTCGAAGCTATCCTCGCATGGTGGATGTTGGTCTTGGTCGAGTTTTCTCCCATTGATAATGAAGAGCCTCAGTGCTATTGTTTAAAATTGAATCCACTAACTTTTGGAAATCTTTTAGCCGAACTACGGCGTTTTGATCCTTACCTTTGACGGAAGGTACGTAGGCAGCGGGTTCATCCGTTCAAACCCAATAATAAAATTGTATATTCTTTTCTCATCATCCCAATCATGTTTGCACAATACTTATGTCAAAACAAATAACAATTTTATACAACAAGTGTGAAAAGGGCTCCCTAGGAGTACCTAGGACGTAGTGGGTGCCTAACACCTTCCCATTGCGTAATTTACCCCTTACCCAGACTCTCTGATCTTTTTATTAGTTTTCTACGTGTAAAACTTCTTAGGCTTTTGTTCGCTTTTTAGCCAGTCCTTTGGATAAATAAAAGTGCGGTGGCGACTCGAAATTCATTGTATCTCTTGCTTATGATTTAATCGATAGATCATATAGCGACGAATACACCGCTACAGACCTTACCTAAGCTAATGGAGTTTGAAGAACAACTAGGCCTCATTCCTTTAGAGTGCTTAAAATGTCAAAGAGCAACTAGGCCTCATGCCTTCAGAATGCTTAAAGCTTGAAGATGAACTTTGAAAGGACCAAATTCTAAACTCCCTCTTGACCATTCTTTATTTGATTTTGTGGAACTTTTTGATTTGTGTGTTCTTGTGCTATGGATCCCAACATTTGAGCCAAGTAGAAGAACCATTGTCATGAGCATCCAAAGTGAGAGATACAAAAGCCATTGGAAGATTCCTAGGAGCTTGATTTGTGTGCTTGATTGCTTGAGTTATTTGCTATTTTCTTGCTAATTCCAAAGGATGGGAGCTACTTGGATCATCACTATGATCTCAAGAAGGGAACTCCATTTGTGGTTTTATTTCTCTTCCTTCATCTTTGAATGTTTAGGACTTAGCCATTATTCTTCTTCTCTCCATTCTAACCCAAGCCAAAACTTTTGTGCAGACATTAACATTTGTTTTAAAAATTAGAAACCTAAGCGTTATGCTTTTGATTTTCCAAACTTCTTTTCATAACACTTCTTTTGAATTGAATCTTTAAGTCAACTTTGACCATACTTTGTAAATACTTTTCATTTGTATATACAACTCACTCAATTGTTTTTGTGGTTTCAATGGCCACTTTTGCCAAAGCTTTTCATAAACATTAGATATTAGGTTTGAGTTATCCTTGAGGTTGATATAATACTCACCTACATCCTTAGTGATGGACTATAAGACTTCCATGCTTATTATAGGGTTAACCCCTCACTAGCATGTTGAAGCTCTCCTCACATGGTGGATTTGTGGTTTTAGGTTGAGTTTTCTCCCTTTAATAACAAAAGACCTTAAGGCTTTTGACCAATCAATTCACCAACTCCTTTTGAGATTTTTACCTCGAACTACGAGGTTTTGATCCTAATCTTTTTTAAGATGGTACGTAGGCAATGGGTTCATCCATTCAAACACAAAAATTGTAAATAATTTGTATATTCTTTTCTCATCTCCCCAATCATGTTTGCACAAAATATTTTCACAAATACCAACCTACCTTACAACAATGGTGAAAAGGGCTCCCTTAGAGTACTAAGGATGTTTTGGGTGCTTAAAACCTTCCCATTGCATAACCAACCCCCTTATCCAGATCTCTGACATTTTTATTAGTTTTTGATTTGATAAAACTTCTCGGTTTTTGTTCGCTTTCTAACCTTTCCTTTGGATAAATAGAAGTGCGGTGGCGACTCGAATTGTATGATTTACTTTTGATTTAGTCAATAAATCTAAAGGTAACGAATACCCCGCTACAGAAAAGTTGCGACTCTGCTGGGGATGCATTTGCCTAGTGGGTTTTGCCTGCTTTTCATCTTTGTTGTATTGTATTGTATATTATTTTGTGACATATTTTTGTGCAAATTTGGGATTACTGTATTGTTTGTAATGTATGAATTACTTGATATCAATTGCTTGTGTGCTTGGTGGTCTCTTGTGAGATGAGTTCTATACCCGAACTCGAGTGCACTTATGATAGGAGAATGGCATAGTCTTGTTGACTTGTGTGGAGTTATTCCTTAGCAAGTTGACTTGCAAGCCCATTCACTTGGTGGAGGTTATGTTGGGATCAATAATGGCACACGAGTAGTCGTGGTTAGGCATTACTCTTTCCAATATATGCCTTAGAAGCCAAGGACCTTAGATTACCTAGCCCTTCTTGGCCTATTTTTAGGACGTAGTGCGAAGGTCGTTCAAGTGTAAGATTTGATACGATTGCTACGCGATACTACACTCATAAGAGTTTCTCTTGAGAATATTTTTGGAATACGAGTAGTCGTTTATCCGATAATATCTGAAAGATGGGATGATGACTATGGGAACCTCTTGTAGAACATGATTGTCAGGTTTAACCATAGTACACTCCCTTTGGGTGGTTCTTAAACGAGACTCCATGCTTGTGACTAGCAACAAACCCTTGATTCATGGTTGATCTGTTCTTGTATATCCTTAATGTCAATGGAACTTGGGTGTTGATAAGGTGTAAACCATAATCCACCAAAATGGATGATTGATATTAAGGATGACTTGATCCATCGCATGACCTTTGTGTGGTGTGTTTTTCTTGATCCTTGAGTGTAATTGTTGCATCCATGCATTCATGCATTCATACACATCCATATCATCAACAATGAGAAAATTTTCAAGGAACTTAAGAGGTCTATTTGCAATTTTTCAGACATGGATAAGCAAAGAAGGAATACGAAGAAGTACAGTTTCAGACAACCTGACTTGAAAGAGTTAAGGAGTTTGACATCCTATGTATTAGATCCCTTGGAGTTCAAGGCTCGTCATGGGAAGATTCTGTCTATTCTTGCTACTCAAGTGGATGAAGGTCTGATGAGTGTGTTGGTGCAGTTCTATGATCCTCTGTATCGCTGCTTCACATTTCCGGATTTCCAGCTTTTTCCTACGCTTAAGGAGTATGCCTATCTTGTGGGTATACCTATTCTAGACCAGTTTCCGTTCAGTGGCTTGGAGAGAGTTCCTCCTTCTCAAGAGATTGCTGATCTGTTGCATATAGATGAATCTATTGTTGGTGCTCATATGACTACCAAAGGTGGAATTCAAGGTCTCCCGTCTGATTTCCTCATAGCTCAAGCTACTTTGTATGGGAAGGCCATGAGTGAGGACGCCTTTGAAGCCATATTTGTACTTCTCATCTATGGGCTAGTGTTATTCCCCAACATCGACAAGTTTGTGGATGTGAACGCCATTAGGATTTTCTCTACTCTTAATCCCGTTCCTACTCTGTTGGGTGACACTTATTTCTCTTTGCATATGAGGAATGCAAAGGGTGGTAGTACCATTGTGTGATGTTTTCCTATGTTGTACAAGTGGTTTATTTCGCACTTGCCACAGACGGTCGCCTTCAAGGAGAACAAAGGATGTCTACGATGGTCCACGAGGCTTATGTCTCTCACTAATGATGATATCTTTTGGTATAACCATGTATATGATGGTGTGCAGATTATTGACTCTTGTGGTGAATTCTCTAATGTGCCTCTTCTTGGTACATGGGGTGGGATTAACTACAACCCTGTTTTGGCACGTCATCAGCTTGGGTTCCCCTTAAAGGATAAACCTAATAACATTCTGTTAGAGGGTATGTTCTTTCAAGAGGGTAAAGATCCCCAAGGCTTGAAGGGCAGGATGGTCCATAGGATGTTCATTTTCCTTCTCTCTTGTATTGTATTTGGTTACCAAGACTGTACTTCTTTGGTGTAAAATTTTTTCCAGATATTATTGATATGATTATTCCATATATGTCTAAATGATTAATATTTTCCAAATATTTGCAAATAGAACTCAAAAGTTCCTCTGATTAAAAATAATAAATCATATGCACAAGCATTACATGCATCATGTGCATAAGCAAGTTTTGTTCCAGGGCTTCTTGTTTAGTTGTCTAACTCTGTGTTCTTCATTTATTTTGAAGACAAGCTGACGCACCGTGTCGCATCTCAAAAAATACGATTCCTCGCGATGGTCGCGGAAAATGTTCGAACAGAGTCGCCACCGAACTTTATTTATCCCGATGAAGGAATAGGAAAATATCGATAAAACCTTTGAAAAATAGAATAATGGTCATCGCAACCATATTCGGGTTCGGGAGTGGATTACGCAAAAGGAAGGTATTAGCACCCCTTGCGTCTGTTGTACTCAACGAGAACCTTTTAGTTCTAATGTGTGTTTCGAGTGTTAATTTATATTTTTTTGTTATCTTTGGGTTATAAATATATTGAAAATAGAAATGGATGAGAACCTCAGAAAGGGAAAGGGGAGGTTTTTTATTAGTGTGCTCGCGAAGATACATCAATCTCCTGTCTACGTATCCTTATGGCATAATAAGGAAATCAGAGCATTCGTAGTTCGGGGAACTATGGTTTATTGGTGTCTTTTATTGAACAACTATTTTAGGTCGCGTTCTAAAGGCTAAACGTTGGCTTGTCTACTCTCGGAGGAGGCTTAAGCATTGGTTTGTTATGCGCATTAGAAAGGATTAAATAGTGTTCTTTATGAAAAGAGTTTTGATCACACGAGGGTGACAAGTTGGATTAATATATTAGATATTTTGATTGGTTGAGATGTTTTGGGTTGGATGACGATTACTCGGATAGTCAAGTAAGACAACTCGTATCCTGACAGCCGGGAAAGGGAATAGAAGACTCTAGACCACTTTCTTTTTCATCCTTAATTATAGAAAGGATTTGATAATAGTTAAGGTGTTTTGAACGGATGACGAATACTCGGATAATCGAATAAGACAACTCGTAACCTAATAATCGGGAAAGGGAATAGAAGACTCTAGACCACTTTCTGTTTCATCTGAGTGATTATGAAAATAGGTTTATGTATGGTTGATATTTTTAGAATAAACGACAAGTACTTGAATGACTGAGTAAAACAACTCATATCCAAGAATTTGAGAAGAGGAGTTGAAGACTCAAGACCATCTCTGTTTTCATATAATTTATTATGAAATGATTTGATTAATTTATTAATTTGCGGAAAAATGACAATTGTTCTACTGACCAAGTAAGAGAACTCGTATTCAAACAATTGGGGAGTGAAGTTGAAAACTCAAACTCAACTCCCTTTTCATTTAGCTTACTGTTAAAATTGATGAAAACGACATGATTTTATCATAATTATAACATATCATTTTGGGTACACTCAAGGTTCAATATAAACAAATAGATAAAGAATAATCATGCACATACACTCCTCAAGATAAATAGACATCTAAATTATGAAGGACATTTGTGATTCTATAATCAATTAATTAATTGAATGTCTAACGAATTATTTTATTTTAATTAAATAATAAGTAATAATAAAAAAATGAATACAACTAAATGACTACATATTTATTAAATATTAATAATGATAACAATCATATAATTGTGTATTTTCTTTTAAAAATTAATAATAATAATAGTAATTATATATATATATATATATATATATATATATATATATATATATATATATATATATATATATATATATATATATATATATATATATATATATTAACAATAGTATAATTAAAATTTTAAAATAAGATAAATAAACCAAAACATTGTTTTATTTTAATGACCAAAGAATCTAGTGTATATTTTTATGTATAAAAAAAAAGGTAAATGAAATTACTTGAAGATGCATGTAAATGGGTCAAGGGAAACAGACCAAGCCCTAAATGGGCGCTGTTGGAAATTTTCCAGGAGGGGTATCATCGGTAAAAATCGAACATGGGCTTAAAGAAAAAGAAAAGTCCAGGAAGAGTCTGGTCAACCTTGTTGACCCAAAAGACTCTTTGAACGGTGACAAGTGTCCAGGGCTGGTGACACTTGTCACCACTACTCCCACAATTATCTTAAAAATAAAATAGGGAAAAGAATCGTCATTTTTTAAAACCCTTCTCTCTCTTCACTTTCCAAGCGCTCAGAAGGAGCTCTGCAAAACCCTAAAAAAATATTTCCTCCCGGAGAAGACGGACGAAGGCGACGGCTCACGACGGAGCCTCCGCTCTTCTCCGGTCACCCTACCCAAAACGCAACCTAGCTTACTAAATACGACCTTCTGAGGTCGAATCCGAACCCAAAATTTCCTAAATCAAACTCAAACCTCCTAGATCGGAGCAAGAACCAACCGATCTAGAACTTCTCCGACCCCTAAACCCTTAACACAAAATCAAGGCTTTTGCATGTTGTGATTTAAGGAAAATAATGGGGATTCGTTCTACTTACCACGGCGAAGGAGGTGGAAAGATGATTTCAGGCGAAGAAGGAGCGCTTTAGGCCCGAGTTTGTCGTCGGCAATCCGTCACGGTTTAAGATAAGTTTCTTCTCAATCTTTCTTCTCGTCTCCTTCTTCTGTCTGTTTTTGTTTTTTGATGATTTTATGGATTGCAAAGCTGTTTCTATCTTCTGTTTTATGATTTACTGGTTTTTTCAAAAATTCTATGTTTGATGTTCTTAACGAAAAATTGTTTTGGATTAATCTCTGGGATTTCAAGAATGTCTTCTCTGTTTAGTTTTTAGGTTTGAAAAAAATTTTGTCCTCTCGCCTCTCTCTTTCTCTTGCTGTTAACTTCTGTCTGATGAACTTTTTTAGTCTTATAAAAAACTCCTTTCATTTATGCCCTTTCCTTCCAGATTATGTGGGATCCGTTTTGTAAATTTGTTACTGTTTTAAGCCATTTTCGAAATGCTTTTTGAGTATTCATGTCGGTGTTCTGGATAAAGTGTTAAACTGATTAACTTATTAGTTATTCTTCAGTTCTTTAAGCGCTTTTGGAAAGGGCTTTTTTATTTAAGCTGTTTTTCTCTGCAGGTTACAGCGTGAAGTGACTTGATGGAATGGAAGGTTGGATCCACTCTATGAGGCAATTGGATTTAGGAGCATTTTGGCCTGAAGAATGGTTTTGGCCGTTGGTTCTTCAAAAGCTCTGTTCTCAACCTGTCATTATTGCAGCAACTTTTGTTATTTGGACTTTTTATTTTGGGTAATTTTGCAACTGTTCTTGAATTGTTTGTAATGTGTGAAGTTTTAGAAAATGTTTATGTAATTAATCTTCTCTTTTTTTTAACAATCAAAATTTATCTTAATATTTTATCTGTATTAATCCATTAAGGTGTTTTAAAATTTGTCCTGTTATCTCAATTAGAACCTGTTTGGACCATTATGAGTCATTCCACTTAAGAGGTTACTTTTAGCATGCTTTTTAACAAAATACAACAGTGACCAAGAGTTTAAAATGAAACATATTATTGCAATTTCAACTCTAATCCAAAAACAACATACTTTCAACTATGGCACAAAGAACCCAAATATGGTGACTTAATTTAAAAACAACACAATTCTAACTTCAACACATAAATTTGAATATGGTGCTTTAATTTAAAAACAACACAATTCTAACTTCAACACATGAATCTAAATATGGTGCTTTGATTTAAAAACAACACATACATGCCTCAAAAAAATGCAAATTTAATTTAGGAACCTATGAAGGACTTAGAACTTGGCATAAATATTTGGGGTGTGTAAATGGACTAATAAATAATGATCATAGAAATAATAACATGGCTCTTAATACTTACTAATAAGAAAATAGATTTTGGATTAGTAATGTAAAAAGATTCGAACCACATTTTAGATTATGAACACGCTTATGCAAATGGACCTTTGAAACAAAGAGATCTCATGGGTAAACCACAATGGCCGAACAAAATTGGGGTATGACAGCTGCCCCTATTTAATTACCTCAAACCGGTAAGTAAAAATGACAGCAGTCTTTGTGCATTCACGGTGGGAGATAATTAAATACAAGATGACCCAAATTTTGTCCTAGGAAATGAAAGGAAGAAAATACAGGAAGAAAATGCGGTGAGAAATGGCAAAAGACATTATCCCACAGTAAAATGGAACAGTCAAGACTTTCTGTGAGTCATCAGAACAGTATCTTGGATAATTCAGTTGAGATATGTAGAATGGCATCCCTAGCTAAATCTCAAGACTTTTCAGGATACTAGAGTATTATAAAGGAAGTCTGGCATGAGACTCTTCATTTTGATGAAGCAGCATCTCAAAATAGTAAAAGTCAGACTCTCGGTATCGAGTCGAAACAACATCTTATCTAATAGAATTAAGATATTCCAGCAAGGGAAAGATACCTTAATCAAATCTAAGACTCTCCGAGGATATTAGAGCAATATCTCTAAAAAATCTAAAATGAGACTCTTCATATTGATGAAGCAGCATCTCAAACAGTAAAAGTGAGATTCTCTGTATCGAGTCGAAACAGCATCTTATATGATAGAATTAAGATATTCCAGCAAGGGAAAAATACCTTAATCGAATCTAAGACTCTTCGAGGATATTAGAGCAGTATCTCTAAAAAAATATGAAATGAGACTCTTCGTATTGATGAAGCAACATCTCAAACAGTAAAAGTGAGATTCTCTGTATCGAGTCGAAACAGCATCTTATGTGATAAAATTAGGATATTCCAGCAAGGGAAAAATACCTTAATTGAATCTAAGACTCTCCGAGGATATTAGAGCAGTATCTCTAAAAAAATCTGAAATGAGACTCTTCGTATTGATGAAGTAGCATCTCAAACAGTAAAAGTGAGATTCTCTGTATCGAGTCGAAACAGCATCTTATATGATAGAATTAAGATATTCCAGCAAGGGAAAAATACCTTAATCGAATCTAAGACTCTTCGAGGATATTAGAGCAGTATCTCTAAAAAAATCTGAAATGAGACTCTTCGTATTGATGAAGCAACATCTCAAACAGTAAGAATGAGATTCTTTGTATCGAGCCGAAACAACATCTTATATGATAGAATTAAGATATTCCAGCAAGGGAAAATTACCTTAATCGAATCTAAGACTCTTCGAGAATATTAGAGCAGTGTCTCTAAAAAAAATCTGAAATGAGACTCTTCATATTAATGAAGCAGCATCTCTAACAGTAAGAATGAGATTCTCTGAATCGAGTCGAAACAACATCTTATATGATAGAATTAAGATATTCCAGCAAGGGAAAAATACCTTAATTGAATCTAAGACTCTTCGAGGATATTAGAGCAGTATCTCTAAAAAAAATCTGAAATGAGACTCTTCATATTGATGAAGCAGCATCTCAAACAGTAAGAATGAGATTCTCTGTATCGAGTCGAAACAACATCTTATATGATAGAATTAAGATATTCCAGCAAGGGAAAAATACCTTAATCGAATCTAAGACTCTTCGAGGATATGAGAGCAGTATCTCTAGAAAACAAATGAGATTCTTCAAATTGATGAAGCAGTATCTCAAACAGAGAAATGAGATTCTTCAGATAAATGAGGCAGTATCTCGAATATTCGTCTGTTGGGGGAATTTTTTAAGAAAATACTCCTTTTGAGGGAGATTTACTAGAAATGCACTGCAGGGGAAAAGCTCATGAGAGGCTTTTTAGGGTAACCTCTGCTTGGGGAAGCAATGCTAGTAAAGAAGATGTTGGGAATATCATTATTAACCAAAAGGTCGAAAAATGATTTGCTGAGAAATAACCCTACGAGCTTATGTAGGGTAATGACCTCATTTGGGAATGAGGAATGTCCGAGACATATATGAATGACCTTGGATCCTGATATTTTATACTTGATTTTTGTATGATGTCCGACTTTAGGTGGGAATTCCATGAATGGGATGGTGCATGAGATGCATGCAAGTATGCAATTGCTGGGGATATTTGGCTGTGCATGTAGGAACGCGAATGATTTTTATTTTGCTGAAATTCCCATTTTGTGGGAGTGTTATGCATGAGTATGCTGATGATTGATATGACTGTGTTTTTTTTGAATTTTCTATTTGGTAGGAAAACCATGTATGGATGATCCGCGTGATGCATGTGGGAATGCAACTGGGTAATTGGATATGCCCTGGTTAAGACATTTCGCTTTGAGGTATGATGCCAACAGTGTGGATTTTTTATCATTGGGGCAATCAATGGAGATCAAATTTTAATGCCCTTGCTAGGTGGTTTTGGGAATATATTTGGGTTGCTCCAAGTTACTGAAAGGGTTCAAACTTCTCAACACGCGATACTCCATCCATGATATATCAATGTTTTTGTCGGAAATGTGATGGAGCCTTGCCCTAGTCTGGCTGTACGATGAGTACATTTATGAGAGGTATGAATCATGAATTGGAAGGAATAGAACTGTCTGCAATCAGTCCTACACCTTTATGAAAGGCAAGAATGAATCTTGGGGACTAAAGGATTCGTCCGCTTACTGTTTCCAAAGCAATTTTACCACTTTATTCAAACATGCGTTTTATTTTCTCCGATAGTTTTTTTAAAAGTGATGCTTATCAAAAATAAAAGGTGCTTCGCAAAGAAACAAATAAAATAAAAAATGATTTGGGCACACTTTTGTTGAGAAAAGTTCTCTTTTATTGATTTGACCCTTAAATGGGTGATTGTACATAAAGACGCAATTCCTTAATGAGGTAATTGCGGTACATAGAAACAAAATGGCAATGAAAATTGAGTTTTTATTGAGTTTCCACACTGCTATGATCCTTGTGTCTTTGATAGCCCGAGCACTTTGCTTTTGAAAAGTGAGGTAGATCGATTCTTTGTCTTCGAGGGTATGTCAGATGTCTGTAAGTACAACTTTTTGCCTTGGAATTAATCCCTAACTTTTGCCTGGACCGCCCTTTTGGGTTTTCGATCCACCGGGATACCCATTTTTGCCTGAGTCGCCCTTTCGGGTTTTCAACTCAGCGGGTCAAATTCTTTTATTTTTATCCCTAATTTTTGTCTGGATCGCCCTTTTGGGTTTTCGATCCACCGGGATAGCCATTTTTTTGCTTAAATCGCCCTTTCAGGTTTTCGATTTAGCTGCTTTTATTATTCCACTTTTTTAGGCAAAGTACTTTTTAACAGCATCAGTGTTGGTGGGAAGCAGCAACTCATCACCATCCATAGTGGCTAGAATCAGAGCGCCTCCGAAAAAGGCTCTAACCACCACAAATGGACCTTCATAATTTGGCGTCCATTTCCTTCTGGAGTCTTTGTGAATGGGCAAGATTTTCTTCAGCACTAAATCTCCCTCTTGAAACACCCTGGGACGAACTTTCTTGTCGAATGCCTTTTTAAGACGCCTCTGATAGAGTTGACCATGACCTAACGCTTTCAAGCGTTTTTCCTCAATAAGGTTGAGCTCGTCGTACCTTGATTGAACCCATTCTGCCTCGTCTAACTTAGCCTCCATCAATACTCTCATCGAGGGGATCTCCACCTCTATAGGGAGAACTGCTTCCATACCGTATACCAAGGAATAAGGAGTTGCCCCTGTTGAAGTTCGTATCAACGTGCGATAGCCATGCAATGCAAAAGGTAACATCTCGTGCCAATCCTTGTACGTAACAACCATCTTTTGGATGATTTTCTTGATATTTTTATTTGTAGCTTCAACATCCCCATTCATCTTAGGTCGATAGGGTAATGAGTTATGGTGCTCGATCTTGAATGTTGCGCATAACTCATCCATGGTCTTGTTTTTGATATTGGACACATTATCAGTGATGATTTTATTGGGAATACCATATCGACATATGATGTTATTTTTCAAGAAACGGGCGACTACGTGCTTTGTGACATTCGCATAAGACGCGGCTTCCACCCATTTGGTAAAATAATCTATGGCCACCAAGATAAATCTGTGTCCATTTGACGCTTTGGGTTCTATCATTCCAATCATGTTGATGCCCCACATAGAGAAAAGCCAAGGTGATGCTATGACATTCAGCGGGGTAGGCGGTACATGTATTTTGTCAGCATAGATTTGGCACTTGTGGCATGTTCTAGTGTAATGATAACAGTCGGTTTCCATTGTCAACCAGTAGTAACCTGCCCTCAAGATTTTCTTTTCCATGGCATGCCCATTGGCGTGCGTACTGAAAGACCCTTCGTGTATGTCCCTCATGAGCTGATTAGCCTCGTGTTTGTCCACACACCTTAACAAAACCATGTCGTAGTTTTTCTTGTACAATACCTCCCCATTCAAGAGGAATTTTGATGCCAATCTCCGGAGGGTCCTTTTGTCAAGGCTTGAAGCCTCTGTCGGATACTCCCTTTTCTCCAGATACTGTTTTATATCAAAGAACCAGGGTTTACCATCTGGCTCTTCTACTATCGTTAGGCAATGAGCAGGTTCGTCAAAACGCCTAATCTCAATATGAGGCTGATGGTTGGGCCATATTAATTTGTACATGGAAGCCAAAGTTGCTAAGGCATCTGCCATCTGATTCTCTTCTCGAGGAATATGAGAGAAAGTGATTTCGTTAAACTTTGGGAGTAGCTTCAGCACATAATCCGGGTATGGAATTAGGTTATCATGCCTTGTTTCCCAATCGCCTCTGATATGATGTATGACTAGAGCGGAGTCCCCAAATACTTCTAGTATCTTAATCTTCAACTCAATAACTTCTTCCAACCCTAGTATGCAGCTTCATACTCGGCCATGTTATTTGTGCAGGTAAAACAAAGCTTTGCGGTGAATGGTAGATGGAAATTCTTGGGAGACATCAGTACTTCCCCAATTCCATGGCCTATTGCATTTGAGGCACCATCAAACATGAGCGTCCAGCCTACTCTTGGCTCAAGGCTTTCCTCTAGTTCGGAGTCTTCAACATCCTTAACAGCCATGATGTCCTCATCGGGAAAATAAAATTTCAAAGATTGGTAATCCTCCAGTGGTTGGTGAGCAAGATGGTCTGCTAGTATGCTTCCCTTGATCGCTTTTTGTGCAACATATTGGATATCATATTCTGACAATAACATCTGCCATCGAGCAATCCTACCAGTGAGAGCTGGTTTCTCGAATATGTACTTGATGGGATCCATTTTAGATACCAGCCAAGTTGTGTGAGTTAGCATGTACTGCCTGAGACGCTTAGCAGCCCATGCGAGTGCATAACAAGTCTTCTCGAGTAATGAATATCTGGTCTCACAATCATTAGATTTCTTGCTCAGATAATAGATGGCATGCTCTTTTCTCCCAGTCTCATCTTGTTGTCCCAATACACAACCCATGGATTCATCGAGCACGGTTAGATACATGATGAGAGGTCTTCCTTCGGCAGGGGGCATTAGAATCGGTGGCTCTTGCAAGTATTCTTTGATTTTATCAAAGGCTATCTGATAGTCCTCATTCCACTCCCCTTGATTCTTCCTTAGAAGCTTGAATATTGGTTTGCATGTTGCAGTAAGGTGAGAGATAAACCTGGCGATGTAATTTAGTCTCCCCAAGAAACCACGAACCTCCTTCTCAGTCTTTGGTGCAGGCATGTTCTGAATGGCTTGAACCTTGTCAGGATCTACTTCAATTCCCTTTTGGCTTACAATAAAGCCTAAAAGCTTCCCAGATCAAACCCCAAATATGCATTTATTAGGATTAAGTCTCAACCTAAACTTCCTCAAACGAGTGAATAGTTTCTCCAGGTTGGTGATGTGCTCTTCTTCTGTCTGGGATTTGGCAATCATGTCATCGACATACACCTCAATCTCTTCATGAATCATGTCGTGAAAGAGAGTCACCATGGCTCGTTGATATGTTGCCCCAACATTTTTTAAAACAAACGACATTACTTTGTAATAAAAGGTTCCCCAAGGAGTAATGAACGTGGTCTTCTCCATTTCTTCTGGATCCATTTTAATTTGGTTGTATCCTGAGAAACCATCCATGAAGGAAAACACGGAGAACTGAGTTGTGTTATCCACCAGTACATCATTGTGAGGTAATGGGAAATCGTCTTTGGGACTAGCTCTGTTTAAGTCTCGGTAGTCTACGCACATGCGGACTTTTCCATCTTTCTTCGGCACCGGTACAATGTTGGAAACCCATTGTGGGTATTTAGCGACTTCCAGGAAACCAGCGTCAAACTTCTTTCTCACCTCTTCTCTGATCTTGAGGGCCATATCTGGTCGAGTTCTTCATAGATTTTGTTTGACAGCAGGGCATTCTTCTTTAAGGGGAAGCTTGTGGGTCACGATATCAGTGTCTAATCCAGGCATGTCTTGGTATGACCAAGCAAACATGTCGTCATATTCGTGGAGGAGCTCTATCAGTCTTGTCTTCATTGTATCTTGAAGCGCTGCGCCTACCCTTACTTCTCTCTTATCTTCTTCTGTTCCCAGATTGATAACTTCAACGTCTTCCTAGTGTGGTTGAATGACCTTTTCTTCTTGTCTGAGTAATCTGGCCAACTCTTCAAGGAGTTCACAATCTTCCCCCACTTCTTCTTCTTCAGCTTGGTAGATTGGACAATCAAAGTCGTATCGGACCATAGCAGTGTCGTTATCAACGGTCTCGGTGGTGTTTCTGCATGTTATGATTTATGCAGTTTATTTAGAAAGTGCGTGCATAAAAATTGATTGCCATTTTCGTAAATAGATCAAAATGAAAGAAAAGGAACAAAAATTTGAATGCAAAACATCATTTCATTAATGATAAAAACTCTTGAAAAAGATAAAGGAGGCCCTACAACATGCAACTGTGCTTTGGGCAGAGCACAGGGTTTTGTCTAAAAATGATAAAATTACTTTTGAAATATTTGGAGAACTTCCAGAGCCTTCCTGTTTGTTAGTTCTTCATTAGGTGCGGATTGACGCATCCAGCTGGACACCCCCTTCTTGCAGTCTTCTTCACTGATCATTGCCACCTGCTTTCCAAAGATGTGGCCAGCGCTGGTGAACGTTTTCACCACAGATGGAATCTTCTCTTTGTCAGATTGGTTACTGGCTTTGTCTAATGATGGGTCTTACCCCAAGCCAAACTTGTCTCGTTTCTCTTTCACTTCCACCATTTTGCCCCAGTCTTGAGCATCTTCACTTTCCATAACAGCTTTAGCTCCCTGCCATGAGGCCATGGATGGTCCTGATTTCGGGACTTCCAAGGTCTGTTGGATGGCCATCATGTTTACCACTTCCAAGGATTGGAATAGTGTTTCAGTGATTTCACCATCTACCTCGATATATCGGAAAGATGTCAAGTGATTAACCAAGATGTCTTCTTCTCCTCCAACCACAATCATCTTGTCATTTGTAATGAATTTTAGTTTTTGATGCAGAGTAGAGGTGACGGCACCTGCGAAGTGAATCCAGGGTCTCCCGAGTAAGCAACTATAACCAGGATGTATATCCATGACCCGGAACGTGATATTAAAAATAGTTGGACCTATCTTGGTTGGTAAGTCAACCTCTCCTATCACTGCTCGTCTTGAGCCATCAAACGCTTTTACGATTAGGGTGCTGGGCTTCATACTTATCCCTTCCACTAGCAGCTTTATCAAAGTCGTCTTTGGCATGACGTTTAATGAGGAACCTGTGTCTACCAACACCCTTGACAGTATAGTATCCATGCATTTCAAAGAGATGTGGAGAGCCTTGTTATGGTTCTTTCCCTTAATCAGTAGTTCGTCATCATTAAAACCCAAGAAATTCCCAGTAGTCACGCAAGCTATCACGTCATCAAACTGTTCTATTGTTATGTCCTTTGTGATATGAGTGGTGCTCAATACTTTCAACAGTGAATTCTTGTGCGCTTCTGAATTGAGTAGTAGAGATAACATGGAAATTTTAGAAGGTGTTTGGTTTAGCTGATCCACCACCTTATAGTCGCTCTTCTTGATTATTCTCAAGAACTCATCAGCTTCCTCATGAGTGACAGCAACTTTAGGAGACAGGTGCATGTCTTGCATCCCCTGATTAGGGATGGGGATCTGGACAGCAACCTCCTTCCCTTTAGCTCTCTCAGAAGTATCAGCAGTTCTTGGTGCGAACACCCGGCCACTGTGCGTCATTCCTGCTGCCCCCACAATTGAAGCGACATTTGGTTCGTTAATCATTAAAGGTTTATCTTCCTGCCCTTGCTTAAAAGCTCTGGGCTGATATATCCATGGGACTGCCTTCTCATCTTTATATTCGAATGGTGTTGGAACTCTACCACCAACGGGCTTATAGGTATTTTTATTTTAACTTCATCATAGGGGATGTCCACCACCGCTATCTCTTCCTGACCCTTGTTCTTGACACGGTAAGTTATCTGTAACTCGCCTCGATCCAACATTTGTTGTATAAAACTCCTCAACTTTTCATTGTTCTCTTCCTCAACCAGCTCTTCCGGGATCATACCACTCTTCAGCAATTGTGCTCCTATTATGGTGATAGGGGTTTGAATCTCTTCAACCTTACGGATCAATTTTCCTTGATCACTCTCCTCAATGGCACTAACGGAAGCATCCTTATGCGTCGGCATAGGGTTGGTGTTCATGTTCGGGCGTCTTGGAGTGAAAGAAACGACCTTGGCTTTGATCAAGTCTTGTACCCGATTCTGAAATGCGAAACGGTTTTCCAAGGTATGTCCAGGTGCTCCCATGTGAAATTTGCAATGGGAATTAGCGTCTATCCAGGTGGATATGGAAAAACAACTGGTTTTAACTCCCTTAATGTTAGAAGGCCCTCCTTCTATAGATATGGAAATATCTGACTATAAGGTACTGGTAGAGGATCAAGTTGCCTTCTTGGGGGTCTTGGCTTGAACTGTCTTGGTGGTGCGGTATTTTGCTGATGATGATGTTATTGATATTGTGGCTGATACATTTGTTGTTGTTGTATTGGCTGTTGATAGGGTATGGGTACCACAGCAACGACTTGGCCATATGAAGCCTGTTGCTTCCCTTTATAGTTTCTGAATATGGCGTTTGTTTCGCCTTCTCTTTTCTTCGGGAAACCTCCAGAATATTTCTTTGGTGCGCTAGGTGCTATCACTGCTCCTGGAATCTTTCCATCCCTCAACCCCTTCTCTATGCGGTCTCCAATTGTAACTAGATGTGCGAAGTCAGATGCTACACTGCTTACTAATCGATCAAATAATGGGTCCTTCAAGGTGTCCAGAAATATCCCTGTCATTTCCTTCTCAGACAATGGTGGCTCTACCTGAGCAGC
The DNA here is from genome assembly GCF_024323335.1 of Lathyrus oleraceus. Lineage (NCBI taxonomy): Eukaryota > Viridiplantae > Streptophyta > Magnoliopsida > Fabales > Fabaceae > Lathyrus > Lathyrus oleraceus. Next base: position 309,977,817 of record NC_066581.1, read on the forward strand.
CAACTCTCTCCACCGTTGGGCGTATTCTTTGAATGACTCACTCTCCTTCATAGCCATCCCTTGCAACTGCATTCGGTCGGGTGCCATATCTAAGTTGTATTTGTACTGACGGAGAAATGCGTCAGCCAAATCTTCCCAACTTTGAATTTGTCCTTGTTCTAAGCTCATGTACCATCTCAGAGATGCTCCACTCAAACTGTCTTGGAAACAGTGTACAAGTAGTTTGTCATTTTTGGTATGAGCAGTCATTTTCCTGAAGTACATCACCAGGTGACTTCTTGGACAAGTTTGTCCTTTGTATTTCTCGAAATCAGGGGTTTTAAATTTAGCCGGGATGACTAAATTCGATACCAAACGCATGTTCATGGCAGAAGCACCAAAGATATTATTTCCTTCTATGGCTTTGATCTTCTTTTCCAGGGCACGAAGCCTACCTACAGCAGGATCTGGAAGTATCTTAGGTTTTGGTTGATCAAGCATATAAAATGCATCATACTGGTCATCTCCAATTTCGGATCCATGATGAGTAGACGTATCAGAAGGTTCTGCACGGTCTCCATCTCCTTTGCCTCATACTGGTATCTGAACCAATCTCTTCTTGGTGGGGACGTAACTTTCGTCTTGGGGATTCGGACCCGGCGCGCCATCATTTCTTTTTTCCCTAGCTTCTTCCCCCTCGCTCCTCTCTCTCTGAGCGATCGCAAGCATTGTCTCCAATAGTTGATCCATCTTCTCCTGGATCGTATTGATGTATGTCCTCATGGTAACCTGGTTGGCCTCAACTTGCTCTAATGTCATCTTGTATTTGCTTCGCGTCTCGTACCGGTGTTGATTAGTCGGTGTGGCTGGATAGAGGGTAAAAAGGTTGGGTAAGTTTTTTTTATTTTTATGAAGTGTTATGCATAATGAAGATGCGAATGTTATGCATATTTCATTTCCAGGGAGTCATTTGAGTTTCATTAGTTTTTAGTAATTCGAAGAAGCAAAGAATACTTAGAATAGCAATAATGGAGTAATTTTTAAACGTCATTCATTCTCATACATAACATAGAGGTCCAAAAAGGTCATAGTTCAAAAGTACATTTGTTAAAGGAACAAAATACAAGATATATGCAAATTAAACAGCTGGCTTTCTGGCCTGAAGCTCTTCTAGTTCCTCATTGAATCTCTTCAACAACCCTTTATAGAGCAGAATGAAATTGATTATGGCTGGAGGAGTGCTATCTTCTTTCAACTCTTCGACTGCGTCCCTCAACCTCCATGGCAATTCTTTAGCTGCCCAATTACAGAATCCTACTAGCCCATCGAGTTTTGTACGAAACTTATCCCTATCTCCTTGTAAGAAGTCTGTGATCTTCTTAAAGGATTCATAATCTTCAATCACATAGTCTCGCTCTTTCAACCATATGGAGCTGTCTTGGCGTAATGACTCTAGTTGGTCCTTCCAATAGCTTACAGACTCCCTGGAATCTCCTACTTCTAGACACTTCTCCTCCCATACCATGGGTGACACCCTAGAAGCTTCAATGGCTATTTTCTTGAGTCGGCGCTCCTGATCTACTTCAGCTTTTGCACGACGAATAGAGTTGGTGAGTTCTTTTATCTGAGCCCCAAGTGTATCCCTTATCGTCTTGTTTTCCTTCGTGGCTAGATGCCACCAACGCTCATTGTCTTGACATTCTTTCTGAGCTTGTTGTAGTTGACCTTTAAGGGTATCTAAACAATGGTCAGCTTGTTCTAATCCCACTTTGATCTTTTTTTCTCTTATGCTCTTCCTTGTTGAACTTTTCCACATGTGCTTGAAGTTGTGCCTCTTTTCTCTCGAGCTCCCACTTCATATTGTTTTTCTCATTGATGGTTTGTTGGAGCTTTATCTGCAGCTCTTCATTCTCTTTTTCTAGCTTTTCCATGGTGGTCTTGAGTTCCTCCATTTCTTCAATAGGGACATGGGTGAGCTTAGGTTCAGGAAGAGGTATAGGTGTCCGAATGACAAATGGCATTTTAATCATCTGCACCCTTTCCTTTACCCACTGAAAATATGGTTCTTTTGTAATCCCATTTGCTATCCTTAACTCAGCTTTCCCTTTTCGATTGACATTCTTCCAAGCTTCTTTGATTCGCTGGAATAAGCTAGGATTCTCAACTCCAAAGTCAAGTAACAAGAAGGCTTCCAAAGAATTTGCCTCTGGAGGGCCTTCCATTGGGTAGCCAAGTTGTCTGAGTGATAGAACTGGATTAGCATTTACACATCCTTGAGTTCTAATAAGCGGTAGATTTGGGAAATCTCCACAACTGGATATGATATCCATGTTGACATATTCTTTGGAATACCAAGAGAGATCTTCAGATCGGAGTGATCCCAATCTTTGAGGCCAACTAACATCTATCTGTTCAACCCAAGCACCTGTCTTCAGAAGATGTTCTAGGAACCACTGATACAATAGAGGAGCACAGCAATCAATCAATCCCTTCTTCTTAGTATACTTATGACTTATGTAATAATAGACATCGGCTAACAAAGTGGGTATTGGGTTCCTAGTAAGGAAAACACAAATGACAGTCATGTCTACGAAACCATCTGTAAGACCCCAATTTTGGCCCTAAGATCCCTCATGGCATCATAACATTTCATTTGCAAAGCCTCAAGGATCATAAGCATCTTGGTTCCCCTTGCCTTTGGGTGGGACTCCTTGTGAGTGGTTTGAGATCACCAAGCATGCTTGAATTGTATATCATTGCTTTTCTCATTTTGTTTACTAACCAAAAGCACAAAAATATGTCACTAACATTTCTTGTTTGTAGCTTCAGCAATCACAAGGTCAAAAGCTTCTAGGAGATCATCTGTGCAAAGATATGGTCAAGTAAAGATGAAAGCAAACATGGTAATGGTTCCCAAAGATCTCATCCATCAAATATGCCTCCCTATTATCTCAATTCATCATTTTTTGATCAAAGAAAGTCAAAGGGTTTGAGGTTTGTTCCCCAGAGAAACCCTAATTCATCTGTGCACCACAATGCCTTGCTCTTGAAGCAACCTCATCCCATGGTCAAATATAATCAAGGGAAGTTCTTTAATTCATCATTTCATGCATATTTGAGCTTATTTGAGAATCCCCATCCATCAATTCATCAGGATATGAGTTGTGGACTTGAGAAGTTGATCAGTCAATTCATCTGACTATTTTTAAATGCACTGAGACCTAACTTTTTATGTGTTGGTCAAATGGAGATGATTCCAAAAGAAAAACTGTTCTTAAGGACAATATGAACAACTTTCATGTTCATCAAAAATTGATTTGAATCTTGGAAGGTCATCATCCATTCCAAGACATTATAGGTCATTTTGACTGAAACCCTAATCTTGGGTCAATTTCCCAAGGACACAACTCATTCATTTTTTATGGTTTTGAGGTGGGATTAAATGCATTGGAAATCTTAAGATGTCTACTTAAAATGTTATGTTTAACAAAATTTCAAAATCTCAAAGGAAATACATGTGATAATGCAAGACATTATAGGTCCTTTTTGACCAAAGGCATTAAAAGGCAAAAAAGTCCAACTTCAAGTGCCCATAAATCTTTCATCAAAAATCCAAATGATGGAAAATTTAAGTCCATTTTGATTGTCTTGAAAAGCTCTACAACTTTTATGTTGAAGGTTTTTTCATTTAGGGTTGCATCATCAAAACAAAGGGGCTTGAAAATTGGCCAAAATTAGAAACCTTGCCTTGACATGTCATGCACCTTGCACTTTAAACTCATATTTCATAAATTTCCACACTTCAAATGGATTTTTGCCCAACATAACAATTGTTCCTTACATCAAGACCTTTCCAACAATTACTCACATGATCATGTTTGGACTTTCCGATTGGGACTTTCGAAGAGGTGAATGTTTAGGTCAAAATATGGAATTCACATGAAATCTTGATGCACAAGCATTTTCCATTCAGCTCACACGTGTAAGAACAAAAATTGTTCTACAACAGATTCCAGGATTTTGATGATAACAAAGGATGAAACCAAAAATGGTACTCTAACGAAATTTCTCTAAGTGTGCAGGACTCTGAACAAGAACAAGGAATCTGATCGCTTTATCAGATACATAATAGAATCAGATACAAAGTACCAGAAGATCAGAAGCATCTGAAGAAGAAGCGCGCTCTAGAAGTTCTGACTCTGAGTAAAACAGCATAGCAGAATATCAGAAGCTCTAAACCTTCTCTGGAATCAACGATGATGATCTAACAGACCAGGACTATCAGAAGCTCTGATGTCACATCACAACTATCTCAGATTAACAATGTTAATGCAGATTCTGACGAAGGATCTCCTAACCCAGAAAGAGTAACGGAAACTACAACTTCAAATGGAAAGAAAGTATATTTGGAAAGAAGTTATTTAGGGAGACAAATCTGTTATGGCAAGAAACACAAAAGTAATGGCAATAAACTCTCATCAAGTCAAATATTCTGCCATCACTACAACGGTCCTTTCACCACTATATAAAGGACGGCGAACTTCATTGAGAGACACACCTGAACGCACAGAAAAACTCTACTCTCTCTCTTAGTCTTTCACGAGCTGTTGCTCATACGTGAAATCATTGTTGCTTGCTCTAATTGCTGTAATATTTGCTTTATCTTAGAAGCACCCTAGATTACAATTTTCTATTGCTAAATTGATTTTGTTCCTCAAACCCCCCTTTCTTGTTTTTCTCACCTTCAATTGGTATCAGAGCCTGGTTCTGTTATTGATTTTCTAATCAAACACTTAACAGTGTAGAGAGATCCAGAACGAGAAAACTATGGCCCACACAAATGAAAGAGACATTTACAATGCTAAGCCTCCTGTCTTTGATGGAGAGAAATTCGATTACTGGAAAGATAGAATTGAAAGTTTCTTTCTAGGCTATGATGCTGATCTCTGGGACATTGTCATAGATGGATACAAACCTCCTGTAACACATGCTGGAGTTGAAGTCCCCAGAAGTAAGATGTCAGATGATCAGAAGCGTAAATTCAAAAATCATCACAAGGCCAGAACGATACTTCTCAATGCCATATCTTACAACGAGTATGAAAAGATCACCAACAGGGAAACAGCTAAAGACATACTCGACTCTCTGAGGATGACTCATGAAGGAAACTCTCAGGTCAAAGAAACAAAGGCTCTGGCTCTAATCCAGAAATATGAAGCCTTCAAAATGGAGGATGACGAAGCTATAGAGGTAATGTTCTCTAGATTCCAAACTCTTATTGCAGGTCTCAAAGTACTAGACAAAGGATACACAACTGCAGACCATGTCAAAAAGATAGTCAGAAGCCTGCCAAAGAAGTGGAGACCCATGGTCACTGCCTTAAAACTTTCAAAGGATCTGAACAACATCGGTCTTGAAGAGCTTGTCAGTTCACTCAGAAGTCATGAGATAGAACTGGAGGAAGATGAGCCTCAGAAGAAGAACAAGTCTGTATCATTAAAGTCCAGATCTGAAAAGCGCAAGTCTGAAAGGAACAAAGCCTTCCAGGCCGAAACAGAAGATGCTGATGACTCTGAACAGGAAGATTCTGATGATGAAGAAGAATTGTCCCTCCTGACCAGAAGAGTTAAACAACTCTGGAAAAAGAGGAACAACAACTTCAGGAGACCAAGACCCAGAGGGGATCGATCAGAATCAACCTCAAAAGGTAAAACTAACAAAGATGTTACTTGTTATGAATGTAAAGAAACAGGTCACTACAAGAATGAATGTCCCAAGTTAAAGAAAGACAGTTCCAGAAAAGGGAGCTTCAAGAAAAATTCCCTCAGAACCAAGAAAGGATTGATGGCTACCTGGGATGATAGCGAATCTGACTCATCAGAATCTGACTCTGATGAACATGCTAATGTGGCGTTCATGGCTACCACATCCAGGAACATTTCTGATGAAGAATCTGAATCAGAAGAGGTATTTTCTGAACTCTCTCGATCTGACCTAGAATCATGTTTGTCTGAAACTCTTAGCTCATATCAGAAACTAAAACAAAAATTTAAAGCAATAAAAGGCTGTCTTGAAGAAAAATTTGAAGAATGTGGCAAACTTGAGACAACAATTATAGAACTAAAAGATGAAAACAAAGTTTTGACATCACTAAGAGATGCAGCAAAGAAAATTTGTTTAAAAATGGAAGAAGCGTTATCTCAAGCTCCACAGACTTCAAACACGATAATTTATAAATACGAAAAAGCCTTTTAAAAGTTTCTGAAAAATGGGATAGGAAGGAGTGTAATGGCATCCATGATTTATGGAGTCAGTCAGAATAATAGAAAAGGAATTGGGTATGATCCTAAGGAAGATAAAACTTCTACTAGTGACCAACCTAAATCTCCATTTTCATATCACTATACACACACACAAGAGAAAAAATTTGAAAATGCTAGAAAACCCAAAGTAATAAGAAACTCTGGGAAAACTAATCATAAAGGACCCAAGAGACTCTGGGTACCGAAAGATAAGATTGTTTATGTTGCAGATATCTTATGCAGCAAAGTTCAAACACCAGTCATGGTACCTGGACTCTGGATGCTCGCGACACATGATGGGAAGAAAGTCTATGTTCCAAAGCCTGGAACTTAAAGACGCTGGATTCGTAGGCTTCGGAGGAGATCAAAAAGGAAGGATCAGAGGTTCCGGAACTATTGATAATGGTACTCTTCCCTCTATATCTGATGTCCTTTACGTAGAAGGATTAATGCATAACCTGTTATCCATAAGTCAATTAAGTGATAACGATTATGATGTAATCTTTAATCAAAAAACATGTAAAGCCATAAATCAAAACAATGGTTCTGTCCTATTCACAGGCAAGAGGAAAAACAATATTTATAAAATAAATCTTTCTGATTTAAAAGAACAAAATGTGAAATGTCTGATGTCCGTTCACGAAGAGCAATGGGTATGGCATAGACGCTTGGGCCACATTAGCATGAGAAAATTATCTCAGCTAAATAAACTCGAGTTAGTCAGAGGCCTACCTAAGCTGAAGTTCTCTTCAGATGCTCTGTGTGAAGCATGTCAGAAAGGAAAATTCTCAAAAACATCTTTCAAAAAGAAAAATACTGTTTCTACCTCTAAGCCTCTGGAACTTCTTCACATTGACTTATTTGGTCCTGTGAAAACAGCATCAGTCAATGGAAAGAAGTATGGACTAGTCATTGTTGATGATTTCAGTCGCTGGACATGGGTGAAATTTCTAAAGCACAAGAGTGAGTCTCAGTCTGTATTCACGAGCTTCTGTTCCAAAGTGAAAAAAGAATTTGACTCCAAAATTGTAAGAGTCAGAAGTGATCATGGTGGGGAATTTGAAAACAAATTTTTTGAGGAATTATTTGACTCTAATGGAATATCCCATGATTTCTCCTGCCCTAGAACTCCACAACAAAATGGAGTTGTGGAGAGGAAGAATAGGACACTCCAAGAGATGGCCAGAAATATGATCAATGAAACAAATGTGGCTAAGCACTTTTGGGCCGAAGTTGTAAATACAACGTGCTATATTCAGAATAGAATCTCCATAAGACCTATTCTGGAAAAGACTCCCTATGAACTGTGTAAAGGAAGAAAACCAAACATTTCATATTTTCATCCTTTTGGATGTTCCTGTTTTATTTTAAACACTAAAGAACATCTGAACAAGTTTGATTCCAAAGCACAGAAAGGTATTATGTTAGGATACTCAGAACGCTCTAAAGGCTACAGAGTATACAATACAGAAACCAAAATTGTGGAAGAATCAATTCATGTCAGATTTGACGATAAGCTTGACCCTGAAAAGTCAAAGCTAGTTGAGAATTTTGCAGATTTGGAAGTCACTCTTGCAGGATCTGACAAAGCTCCAGAAGCAACTGCCATTCAAACTCCTGAAGAAATTAACTCCCCATTAATCCCAAAGAAAGCTAAAAGTCGCCTCAACATATCTGAAGAGTTGATTCTGGGTAACAAGGACGAACCTGTCAGAACCAGGTCTACCTTCAAGACCTCTGAAGAAACACCTCTGGGACTAGTATCTCTGATCGAGCCTATGTCCTGTGATGAGGCACTTCAAGATAACGACTGGGTTCTAGCCATGCAAGAAGAACTAGATCAATTTTCAAAGAACGATGTCTGGGATCTTGTTCCTAAACCCAGAGGCACTCACGTTATCGGAACCAAATGGGTATTCAGAAACAAGCTGAATGAGAAAGGAGAAGTCGTCAGAAACAAAGCTCGACTGGTGGCTTAAGGTTACAGTCAACAAGAAGGTATTGACTACAATGAAACCTTTGCGCCAGTCGCCAGGTTAGAATCTATTCGTCTTCTTGTATCATTCGCTATAAATCATTCTATCAAATTGTATCAAATGGATGTCAAGAGCGCATTCCTTAATGGTTATATATCAGAAGAAGTGTATGTCAACCAACCTCCAGGTTTTGAAAATCTAAATTATCCAGAACATGTTTTTAAACTTAAAAAATCCTTATATGGACTTAAACAAGCTCCCAGAGCTTGGTATGAACGACTAAGTAATTTTCTTCTGGAACATAATTTTATCAGAGGGAAAGTTGACTCCACACTCTTCTGTAAAAACCTTAACAATGATCTCATGATATGACAGATATACGTTGATGATATCATTTTTGGTTCAGCTAACGCCTCTGTTTGTCAAGAATTCTCTGAGTTAATGCAGGCAGAATTTGAAATGAGCTTAATGCAAGAACTAAAGTTCTTTCTAGGAATTCAAATTAACCAAACTTCAGAAGTCACGTACGTTCATCAAAGCAAATACATAAAAGATGTTCTGAAGAAATTTGACATGGCTGAATGCAACTCTACAAAGACTCCCATGCATCCAACCTGCATTCTTGAAAAGGAAGAAGTCAGTAAAAAGGTTTGTCAGAAGCTCTATCGTGGTATGATAGGCTCTCTTCTCTATCTAACTGCTACTCGACCTGACATTCTCTTTAGTGTTTGTCTCTGTGCCAGATTTCAATCAGATCCTAGAGAAACTCACTTAACAGCAGTTAAGAGAATTCTCAAATATCTGAAAGGAACTCCTAACCTGGGCCTGATGTATGAGAAAACATTAGAGTATAGACTTTCTGGTTATTGTGATGCAGATTACGCAGGAGATAGAGTGGAACGAAAAAGCATATTTGGAAATTGTCAGCTCTTGGGAAACAATCTGATATCCTGGGCCAGAAAAAGACAATCAACTATCGCCCTGTCCACGGCAGAAGCAGAATATATCTCAACATCACTGTGCACCACTCAGATGCTCTGGATGAAGAATCAGCTAGAAGATCTGCAAATCTTCGAGAGTAATATTCCTATCTTTTGTGATAATACTGCTGCCATTTGTTTAAGTAAGAATCCCATTTTGCACTCCAGAGCTAAGCACATTGAAATAAAACATCATTTTATCAGAGACTATGTTCAGAAAGGGATAGTAACATTGAAGTTCATTGACACAGATCATCAATGGGTAGATATCTTTACTAAACCCTTAGCTGAAGATAGAATCCTCTTTATCTTAGAAAATCTGAACATTCAAAACTGCCCTGAATAAAATGTGCCTCTGAGGTTGTTAAATGAGACTCTGACATAAACAAATGGATTCTGCCTCTGACTCTGATACTTCTACCCAGTTAGAAGTTATCTGAGTTAGAAATCTCCAGGAACCAATCCTTTGGTATTCCTGAAGATCAGATAAATCAACACGTGGAGTGTCTTGCGTCTGACCTTGGAACTTCTAGACAGCTATCCAGCAGTAATCAAGGAACAGTCTCTTGAGATCTCCTCGAGCAGTGTGCTGACTGTTGGGATTAGACATCATTTATGAGCTATAATCATTTCTCCCTCTAAACGTGCTAACTTGGTTTTCGTGCTAAAACTCTGATTCGTGTGTCGTTTTGCATGCGCCCTAATTTGGGTATTTAAACACTCTTTTCTCACTTTGCACACATTTCACTCTCACTCACTCTTTAAACCTCAGTTCTCTCAAGGCATCTCTGCAAGCAGTTCTTCATCTTCATCTCAGTTCTTCATCAACATCATGGATGCTCAACAATAAGCTGTGTTCAACTACTCTCAGCAAATGGGTTCGAGTGATCAAGTTCAAAGCACCAGCAACCCTACTCCAACGGTCACAAGCGTAGTTACAACACCAATCTACAAGGAACCTCACATTCTCGATCGTGAGCCCCATATTCATCTTGCAACGCCCTTTGACAAACTTGAAGTTTTATGTGAATCCTTGGTGGACTTTAATAATATGAAAAGAAATGGCGTAGACCTCACTGAAGAACTCCACAAACAAGGTTGGGGAAACTACTTTCAACGTCTCTATGGTCCAGTTTACCAAAATCTTGTGAAGGAATTCTGGAGATTTGCAGACGCAGACGATCACTTCATTGTCTCCTATGTTTTGGGAGTAAAGATTGTGATAACTGAGAAGGCTATTGCTGCACTTCTAGGTATGGAAAAGGATGGTGGAAGAAGAATCTACAACATCAACCCCAGAGCAAAATACATATCTCAAGAAATCAACCCAACAATCTTCAAACAAAACGCAGAAGGCAACCCCTCAAAGAACAAGGAACTACTTCAGAACCTCTGGGTTTGGCTGAAGATCATTCTAGGTACAATCCATCATCGCCCAGTGTCAAACTCCTCATATTACATCAACACAGACCAAAAATGCATTTTGTACTGCATTCATAAGGGTCTGAAGCTATGTCTTCCAGCACTTCTGTTCAAATACCTCAGAGACTCTGTGCGAGATACCAGAAACCACATGAAGCCCAGAACCTACATCCCTCAGGGAAGGTTAATCTCTGACTTTCTGATTGAAAGTCAGATGGTGGATCATCTGTTAAAACACAGACTCATGGAAGACGTGGCAATCGAAGTTGGAAAACCCATAAACACCAAGAATCTGAAGAGCATGGGGATTCTAGAGAAGGTCAACGTTAGACCTACTCTGGACACTTCTTGGGATGCCTTAAAAGATCAGAGGAAAATTCCCAATGGTCTATATCTGCTCTCAAAGGATGAGCCCCGAGAGGTAATTCTCCATTACCTACAAGGTCTGAAGGATGAAGGAATAGATATCTCTGATTTCCACTTAAAGGACCTACCAGATACAGCTCCCAATTTCATGAGGCATAAAAGAGGTCCCTCTGAGAAGACATCACAGGCGAAGAAAGCAAAGCTAGGAGAATCCTCTGGATCAAGACCTCCAGTACCTCTGCATGAGTCTTCTGGTAAGTCTGTCTCTCCTGCTCCCTCTGCACAAACACAACAACTTGCTTCCTCTATTCCTCTACCAACACCTCTATACACTCCATCTGAAACCCCTCCTTCAACGACCAGAACATCTCAACCACTCCCAAAGTTTAACCTTACCACTACCTCCTTACCCCTATCTGAAGCTGAAAGGATGAATGAAACCACCTCCTCAACATCTTCCCCAGAATCACCCCCTTACTTCGTCATCTCATCCGACACAGAATTCTCTGACCCTCCTTCTCCCACTCTCGCTCAACTTCAGACTCAGAACCTTGCCTCACAACAACCACAACAAAACCCACTTGAATATGAAGTTACCTCACCACCCACAGAACAACCAACTCAACCCTCTGACCTAAACACCTCTGACATTCCTCCACAAGACACTTCCGCTGAACCACAAACTCTCAACCTAAGCCCTCCCATCTCTTGACCTATACCATCTGAACCACAAAACTCCCTGCCAACCCTAGAGGAAGCAATTATGTTGTTTGCAGGAGCATCAGTTGACAAGGTCAAGTCTCTGACCATCAACTCTGGCAACAGTGATGATCCTTCCTCTGTTAGGACACACTGGAACAGAGTTATTGGTTGGATGACCTCTGAGGCCTTTAAGCTGAAAAACCTCTCTGAGCAAGTCAGAAACGACTTCATCAGAGACGCTGAGGCAAGACTACAAGAGCGCTTAGCCAGAGAAGCTGAGGAGCAAGCTAGAAGGGAAGCAGAAGAAAGAGCAAGACAAGAAGAAATTCAAAGGGTTAAGGAAGCTGAAGCCAAAGCTCTAGCTGACGTTGTTGCTGAAGCTGAAGCAAAAGTTGTTGCTGAAGCTGAAGCAAAAGCTGCTGCTGAAGCTGAAGCTCTCCGTGCTGAAGAACAGAATGCTCTGACTCAAGGGGAGTCCTCCACTTTTGCCCCTCTGGTTCTCAAGACCCTTGAGGAACTTCAGAAAGAGCAGAAGGAAGTCCGAGCCAGATTGGATCAACAGGACACAGTCAACGCCAATATCCAGAATCTGCTGACTCAATTACTTCAGAGAATGCCTCCTCCTCCCAACCCTTAGGCACCTAGGATTTTTTTCTTGCTTGTTGCTTTATGTTTTGCCTCTGATGTTTATGCTCTTATCTGGATATATATATATATATATATATATATATAAATATATATATATATATATATATATATATATATATATATATATATATATATATATATATATATATATATATATTTTCTTCCTGCTTATTATTTGTTTACTAAGTCTTTTTGATTCTGACAAAAAGGGGGAGAAATCAAACAACTCTGATGAAAAAATTATCTAATTCCTTCAGTACTCTGCAAACATACTTTTCAATAAAAATCTATCTAACACTCCTAGAAACTTCATTGCTTTGAAGCTCTGGTAAGAACTTCTGAACTCCCTAGCTTATCTCAGGGGGAGCTCACTTCTATCCGATCTGATAAAACTCTTATATCTGAATGTTTCATCTGTTAATTAAAGTTTATTTTGTCATCATCAAAAAGAGGGAGATTGTAAGAACAAAAATTATTCTACAACAGATTCCAGGATTTTGATGATAACAAAGGATGAAACCAAAAATGGTACTCTAACGAAATTTCTCTAAGTGTGCAGGACTCTGAACAAGAACAAGGAATCTGATCGCTTTATCAGATACAGAATAGAATCAGATTCAAAGTACCAGAAGATCAGAAGCATCTGAAGAAGAAGCGCGCTTTAGAAGTTTTACTCTGAGTAAAACAGCATAGCAGAATATCAGAAGCTCTAAACCTTCTCTGGAATCAACGCTGATGATCTAACAGACCAGGACTATCAGAAGCTCTGATGTCACATCACAACTATCTCAGATTAACAATGTTAATGCAGATTCTGACGAAGGATCTCCTAACCCAGAAAGAGTAACGGAAACTACAACTTCAAATGGAAAGAAAGTATATTTGGAAAGAAGTTATTCAGGGAGACAAATCTGTTTTGGCAAGAAACACAGAAGTAATGGCAATAAACTCTCATCAAGTCAAATATTCTACCATCACTACAACGGTCCTTTCACCACTATATAAAGGACGGCGAACTTCATTGAGAGACACACCTGAACGCACAGAAAAACTCTACTCTCTCTCTTAGTCTTTCACGAGTTGTTGCTCATATGTGAAATCATTGTTGCTTGCTCTAATTGCTGTAATATTTGCTTTATCTTAGAAGCACCCTAGATTACAATTTTCTATTGCTAAATTGATTTTGTTCCTCAAGTGACTCTGCGTAGTCTGTATACTTGGGAGGACTAAGAGATCTTTCTCTTAGACGTTGGTTGTAATAATCTTTCAAGATTAGTGGATTAAGTCCTTTTTGAAGGCGAAATCACCTTGGCCGGGTGGACTGGAGTAGCTTTGTGTTATAAGCGAACCAGTATAAAATCCTGTGTGTTCTTATTCTGCAAAAAGCGCTTATTTTCCAAAACAATTCAAACCCCCCTTTCTTGTTTTTCTCACCTTCAACACGTCCATTTCACCTTGGTTTGATCTCAGATTGCATTTGGCTTTGGTTTTGGGCTTTGTGCATGATCATGCAAGCCCATGCAAGGATTATCCAAATTCATGCACACGACTTTGATCACATTCTCCTTGCCATTTCCTCTATAAATAGAGACCCCATTCCATTCAAAATACATACCTGATTCAACTTGTTATGCTGCACAAATCTCTCCATAGCCATTACCAAAGAAGCAAGTTTATTTTCTCTAATTTTTTCAGATCCAAAATTCAACTACATCTGGTTGAATCCTTGGATCTAAAGCTTCTAAACCTTCATCATTCATCTCACTGATCTTCTGTTTTGGCAAAGCAAGCAAGGAATCGAGCTTAAATCTCCAGAATTCAAGTTCATTTACCAGCTGGTATTTTCTTCGAAACTCATCATATATTGATCTATTTGCCTGGCCAAAGTGTTTTCTGAAGTCCTCACTTGAGAGGCAAGCTAGTGGTAGCTTCAATTTTGTTTTTCTTTGATCTGCATTTTCCATGCCTGAATCTTCCACCTCAGATTTCTCCATTTATAGGAATCTTGAGTGTGATTCAAGGTTACAGGGGTGATGTACATCACCCCAGCTTCATTTTAGTATAAGGATCGTGCCACTCGCTGGAGGTTTAAAAACCTGCAAATCTGGCCGGAATTTGGAAGCTCAGCGGAGAAGAAGGTGACTCCGGTGGCCGCCAATTGCCATTTTGAATCTGGACTGTTGGATCTCATTTCCAGATTCAATCTCAGCCTTTGTTTGTTATGATTTTTTTAATTCTTTGTGTGACGCGGTTGACTAAGGTCCACCATGAGCGAGCGCCTCTGGATGTTTGGATCTGCCAGCTCAATTAATGAGCTCAGATCCAAGGGCTCTCGTTTTTTGCCATTTTTAATTTCTGATTTTATTTTCTTTAATTCCCTTTTATTTCAAAAATCAATATCTCTCTCATTTTTAATCCAAAAATTATGGGACCAATTGCATTAGTCTCCAAATAATTTCTACTTTCTATTTCTGATTTTTAATATTTTTTATTTTGTCATTTGATATTTTTTTGTGAATTTTCTCTTTTCTGGTTATTTTTAATTCATTTTAATTAGTTTTTGATATTCAAAAAATACAAAAATATTTTCTCAACCTCTTTGAATGATGATGGATCTATGAAAAATATTCTCATCAACTTTTAAATTAATTTGAGATTTATTTGAGATTTTAGTTCAATTAGGTTATTTTTACTCATTTTTAATTGATTAAAAATAGTTTCTGACTTTAAAAAATGTTGAAATTTTTTGTCAAACTTTGTTTGACCTTGTTGAACTTAGGATAAATCACTTGGACTTTTCAAAGTTGATTTGAAGTGATTTTGAAGTTTGACATTTTCTTTTATTTTTAATTCAAGTTTATTTCAATATTAAAAAATGCCAAAAAATATTTTGTTCATTTATGGACTTCCAGTCTTCATCTCACTTCTGTTTTTGATTGTTTGACTTTGACTTTCAATGTCATTGGTCAACATATGTGGATTGGTACATGTTACTTCATTTAATGCACTTTAATTTTGCCATTTCCATTTCTCTTCTTCTTCTTCTTCTTCTTCTTCTTCTTCTTCTTCTTTTCTTTTGATCAATGAGTTGAAGGTTGATAAGTTAGCATTGATTAGGGAGACTTAACCTTCCTTGATCCAAATATAATTCATCTTGATCAATTGATCAAATGAATGGCTTTGCATTAAGGATAGGTTGTTTCCTAAATCATGCAAAAGGCTTAAACCAATACAAGATCAATTTTCTTCTTCTTTTTGGCATGACAAGTTGTTGGGACTTGGTTCACTAATCAAGACTCCTAACTTGTGTTTGTTGCCTACATTATTATTGACCGGCCTCAGATAGTTGTGACTTCTATATAAGTCCAATTACGATTGTTTAACATAGCGCTAAATTTTGCCTTATGGCATACTAACTATTAACCACTAACAACTAACTTTTACTTTATGCACTTTACTTTTATGCAATTTACAATTCTTGCACATATTATTCATTTGTTTTTTCCTTTGCTCATTGGAGCACATGTTTATGTTAAAGCCATTTTGCCTTTTGCCCACTTGGGTATATAATCGTGTATATATCTTTTGTGCTTGTGTTTATCTATTTGTTGTGACTCAAATGTGAAGAATTGGACAAAATGGACTTAGAATTTAGGACCTTACCCAAGCAAAATGGAATTTGAAGAGCAACTAGGCCTCATGCCTTTAGAGTGCTTAAATGTCAAAGAGCAACTAGGCCTCCTGCCTTTAGAATGCTTAAAGCTTAAGGAAGAACTTTGAAAGGACCATATTCTAAACTCCCTCTTGTCCATTCTTTGTGTGTTATTAGAACTCTTTGATGTGTGTTTTCTTTGTGCTAGGGATTCCAACTTGAGCCTAATTGAGGAACCATTACAATGAGCTCCTAAAAGAGAGACAGAGAGATCCAAGATGCCTTGAAGAACTTTATCTCAAATCCATTGCTTGTCGATTGCTTGAGTTTATGCTTGTGATTTCTTATTCCAAAGGATGGGAGCTACTTGGATCATCAATATGATCTCAAGAGAGGAACTCCTTGTGTGGTTTTGTTCTCTTTTCCCTCACCTCTTGTATGCTTAGGACTTTAGCCCTTCTTCTTCTTCTCCCCACTCTAACCCAAGCCAAAACTTTTGTGCAAACATATAACACTTGTTTTCAAAATTAGAAACCTAAGCCTTATGCTTTTGATTTTCAAACTTTCTTTTCATAACACTTATTTTTAATTGAACTTCTAAGTCAACTTTGACCATTTTGTATATACTTCTAATTGGTAAATATAACCCCTTCAAATGTCTTTTGTGGTTTCAATGGCCACTTCCTTAATCAAAACTTTTCATAACCTTTATCTATTAGGTTTGAGTTATCCTTGAGGTAGATATAATACTCACCTATATCCTTAGTGATGGACAATGAGTCTTCCATGCTTATTATAGGGTTAACCCCTCACTAGCATGTTGAAGCTATCCTCACATGGTGGATTTGTGGTTTTAGGTTGAGTTTTCTCCCTTGGATAACAAAAGACCTTAAGGCTTTTGGACCAATCAATTCACCAATTCATTTTTGAGATTTTTACCCCGAACTACGAGGTTTTGATCCTAATCTTTTTTAAGATGGTACATAGGCAATGGGTTTATCCATTCAAACACAAAATGTAAATAAATTTGTATATTCTTCTCTCATCCCCTCAATCATGTTTGCACAAACAAATTTTCACAAAATACCAACCTTACAACAAATGTGGAAAGGGCTCCCTAGGAGTACCTAGGATGTTTTGGGTGCCTAACACCTTCCCATTGCATAACCAACCCCCTTACCCAGATCTCTGTTTCTCTTTTACTAGTTTTTGTTAAAACTTTTAGGTTTTTGTTCGCTTTCTAACCATTCCTTTGGATAAATAGAAGTGCGGTGGCGACTCGACTTGTATGATTTACCTTGGATTTAGTCAATATCTCTAATGGTAACGAATACCCCGCTACAGAAAAGTGGCGACTCTACTGGGGAGTAATTTGCCTAGTGGGTTTTGCCTACTTTTCATATTTGTTGTATTGTATTGTATATTTGATTTGTGACATATTTTTGTGCTATTTGGGATTACTGTATTGTATGTAATGATTGAATTGCTTGAATATTAATTCCTTGTATGCTTGGTGATCTTTGTGAGATGAGTTTTATACCCGGACTCGAGTGCACTTAGGATAGGAGAATGGCATAGTCTTGTTGGCTTGTGTGGAGTTATTCCTTAGCAAGTTGACTTGCAAGTCCATTCGCTTGGTGGAGGTCATGTTGGGATCAATAATGTCACACAAGTAAGTTGTGGTTAGACATTACTCTTTCCAATATAGACCTTAGAAACCAAGGACCTTAGTTTACCAAGCCCATCTTGGCCTATTCTTAGGATGTAGTGCGAAAGTCGTTCAAGTGTAAGATTTGATACGATTGTTACACGATACCACACTCATAAGAGTCTCTCTTAAGAATACTTTTGGAATACGAGTATTCGTTTCTCCGATAATATCCAAAAGATGGGATGATGACTATGGGAACCTCTTGTAGAACATGTTTGGCAGGTTTAAACCCTAGTACACTCCCTTTGGGTGGTTCTTAACCGAGACTCCATGCTCGTGACTTGCAACAAACCTTTGATTCATGGTTGATCCATTCATGTATCCTTAATATCAATGGAACTTGGGTGTTGATAAGGTGTAAACCATAATCCACCAAAATGGATGATTGATATTAAGGATAATATGATCCATCCCATGACCTTTGTTTGGTGTGCTTTGCTTGATCCTTGAGTGTGGTTGTTGCATTCATGCATTCATGCACCCATTTGCATTCATATCATCAAAATAATAAGAGAGTTTTCAAGGAACTTAAGAGGTCTATTTGCAAATTTTCAGACATGGAAAGACAAAGAAGAAATACAAAGAAGTACAGTTTCAGACAACCAAATTTGAAAGAGTTAAGGAATCTGACATCCTATGTACTAGAACCCTTGGGTTTCAAGGCTCGTTTTGGGAAGCTTCTTCCTCTTCTGACTACTCAGGTGGATGAAGGACTGATGAGTGTATTGGTGCAGTTTTATGATCCCCTGTACTGTTGCTTCACGTTTCCGGATTTCCAGCTTTTGCCTACACTTGAGGAGTATGCTTATCTTGTGGGTATACCTATTCTGGATCAGGTTCCATTCAGTGGATTGGAGAGTATTCCTACTTCTCAAGAGATAACTGATATGCTACACATAGATGAATCTCTGATTGGTGCTCATATGACTACCAAAGGTGGAATTCAAGGTCTCCCTTCTGAGTTCCTCATTGCTCAAGCTATTATGTATGGGAAGGCCATGAGTGAGGACGCCTTTGAGGCCATATTTGTACTTCTCATCTATGGTTTAGTGTTGTTCCCCAACATCGACAAGTTTGTGGATGTGAACGCTATTAGGATCTTCTCTACTCTTAATCCTGTTCCGACTCTGTTGGGTGATGCTTATTTATCTTTGCATATGAGGAATGCAAAGGGTGGTGGCGCCATTGTGTGTTGTTTGCCTCTGTTGTATAAGTGGTTTATTTCTCACTTACCTCAGACGGTCGCTTTCAAGGAGAACAAGGGATGTCTACGGTGGTCCACGAGACTTATGTCTCTCACTAATGATGATATCTCTTGGTACAACCGTGTGTATGATGGTGTGCAGATTATCGACTCTTGTGGTGAATTCTCCAATGTGCCTCTTCTTGGTACATGTGGTGGGATTAACTACAACCCTGTTTTGGCACGTCGTCAGCTTGGGTTCCCCCTAAAGGATAAACCTAATAACATTCTGTTAGAAGGTGTGTTCTTTCAGGAGGGTAAAGATCCCCAAAACTTGAAAGCTAGGATGGTCCGCGCTTGGCGCAAGATCCATAGGAAAGGAAGGAAAGAGCTTGGTCCGAAGAATTGCATCGCTTTGGAGCCTTATACTGCTTGGGTAAGGAAGAGAGCGTTTGAGTATCTCATGCCTTACGAGTATACGAGACCTACACCTATGATTATGGCTGGGCCTTCAACCTTCCCTAATCAAGGAGTAGAGGAGTTGAGAGACGAGGACCGTTCACGTGCTTGGATCCGTGAACGAGAAGAGTTGCTTCAGCAGATTAAGGAGAAGGATGCTTTGATAGAGTTTCTTGAGCATCAGGTTATTAATGATCCTGATGATGCATGAACTTCTCTACTTCCTCAATCTTCCTGATTCTGGAAGAGGAAGTACGATCGACTCGCCAAGGAGAAGGCAGATATGGAGGCAGCCTACGAGGAGGAGGTGAAGAGGCTTTGTGCATCTCGAGCTTTAGATTATTGTTTCTAGGGATCCATAGGATGATCATTTTCCTTTTCTCTCATATTATATCTTGGTTACCAATGTTGTACTTCTTTGATGAAAAAATATTTTCCAAATATTATTGGTAAGATGTTTTCATATGTGATACAAATATTTCCCGAGATTTGCAAATAGAACTCTGAAAGTTCCTTTGAAATAAAAAACAAATCATGTGCAGAAGCATTGCATGCATCATGTGCATAAGCAGGTTTTGTTTCCGGCCTCTTGTCTTGTGGTCTAACTCTGTGCTCTTCATTTATTTTGAAGACAAGCTGACTCACCGGTACTACACTAGAGCCAACACTTCAAGACTGATGGATCACTTAGAGCAAGAGAACCGAGAACTCAAAGAGGAAGTGGCCAGATTGACTGCCCTGATGGAGTCATTCATGGCTGCCCAGAGCCAGTCTTCTCCAACGCCTTCAACTCCTCCCTAGAGGATAGTTATCTTTGAGATTGTCTCCTCTACTGTGCCTGCAGCCAGTGCACACTTTGCTCCAACAGCCATGCCAACTGGGTTCCCGTGGGGGATGCCTCCTAACTTCATGCCCGAGGGTCTTGCTCCCACCTTTGCTTCTATGCCGACATCTAGCGTGGTCCTTGTTGTTCCTCCTCCTGTCGTGCATATTCTGCCTAGAGTAGACGACACCATCTATCATTCTGAGCCGTCTGAGGGCCCAGATGTTTATGAGAAGATGGATGCTATGAACGATCAATTTCTTGAGCTTCGCAAGGAATTAAAGACTCTTCGATGAAAGGATCTTTTTGGCAAGTCTGCTGCCGATCTCTGCTTGGTTCCCAATGTAAAGATCCCTGTAAAATTCAAGGTCCCTGACTTTGAAAAGTACAAGGGAAATACTTGTCCTCTCAGCCACCTGGTCATGTATGCCAGGAAGATGTCAACTCAAACCGATAATGACCAACTGCTCATCCACTACTTTCAGGACAGTTTGTCTGGTGCTGCCCTGAGATGGTATATGGGTTTAGACAGTGCGAACATCCGATCCTTCAAAGACCTTGGCGAGGCCTTCGTCAAGCAATACAAGTACAACATGGATATGGCTCCCGATAGGGATCAATTGAGGGCCATGTCCCAGAAGGACAAAGAAACATTTAAGGAGTACACCCAGAGGTGGCGAGAGGTGGAAGCACAGATCGTGCCCCCGCTAGAAGAGAAAGAGATGACTAAGATCTTTTTGAAGACCTTAAGTTCTTTTTATTATGAGCAGATGATTGATAGCGCTCCTTCTGACTTCACCGAGATGGTGCATATGGGGATGCGTCTAGAAGAAGGGGTCAGAGAAGGACGTATGACCAGAGAAGAAGGCTCTTCTGCCAAACGTTATGGGGCGTTTGCAAAGAAGAAAGATGGAGAGGCACATGCTGTGACCTCCCATGGGAAACCAAGAAGACCCTCTGTGAGGAAGAAGACTGTGCGTCCAGCTAGTAACCAGCACCAAGTGGCTCATATAGCACCTGTATTCAGAGACAATCAACAGTATCAGCAACATAACAACAATCAGCAACCACCTCAGCAATATCAACAACAACAGCACCGTCTGCAACAGCAGGCCTACCAACCTCGAAACAGTAATCAAACCAGCACGAGTTACGAGAGGAAAAGGATCACCTTCGATCCTATTCCGATGACGTACGCAGAATTATATCCCTCTTTGATAGAGAGGAAGTTGATTGCTCCGAGAGACCCACCGGCTATACCTGCTAACCCCCAGTGGTGGTATAAGCCCGAATTGCATTGTGTTTATCATTCTGGTGCTCCCGGCCATGACGTGGAAAATTGCTACCCTTTGAAGACTAAGGTTCAAGACCTTGTGAGGTGTGGAATTCTATGTTTCAAGGACGTAGGTCCTAATGTGAAGAAGAACCCATTGCCCGAGCATGGGAAATCTGTCAACATGGTCCAGGGTTGCCCTGGCAAATACAAAGTCAAATATGTCAGTCATATTCGACAGTCTCTGGTCGAAATGCATCGGTTGCTGTGTGATTACAGTCACTATGAGCATGACCATGATAGATGCCGAGTCTGCCCTGTTAATCGATTGGGTTGTCGCCAGGTGCGCAAGGACATTCAGGAAATGCTGGATGAAGGAGTTATTGAGATCCTTCAAAATAGGAATGTTGATGAAGATGAGCCTGAGGTCAACGTGATTTCCCCAGTGTTCCGGATACCCGAGCCTGTTATCATCAAGTATGATGGTAGCAAGCAGAAGGCTTCTCCTGCTCTGATCATTAAGCCTGCCGGTCCTGTGCCGTATTCTTTTGGAAAGGCAGTTCCCTATCGCTATAATGCTGTAGCAGTAGAGAATGGGAAAGAGGTGTCCTTGCCTTCTTCATCTGTGGTGAATATTGCTGATGTTAGTGGTTTGACCCGCAGTGGTCGTGTATTTTCAGCACCACCAAAGCCTCAAGCTAATGCTGATTTTGCTGAACGCTCGATTGGGAATGTTGTGAGCTCTCCGAATCCGACACTTGCTGTTAAACCCTCCTCTGTACTGAAAACTCCTACTTCTATTGGCCCTAGTGGCAATGAGAAAGAAGACTGTGATGAGATGCTAAGGCTCATCAAAAGGAGAAAGTACAATGTTGTAGACCAGCTTCTACAAACGCCATCCAAAATATTTGTGTTATCATTGCTTCTGAATTCAGAACCACACCGAGAGGCTCTGCAGAAGGTGTTGGATGTGGCATATGTGGATCATGATGTCACTATAGAGAAATTCGATAGCATTGTTGCAAACATTACCGCTTGTAACAATTTGAGCTTTTGTGACTCTGATCTTCCTGAGGAGGGAAGAGACCACAACTTGGCATTGCATATATCTATGGGTTGTAAAGACGACGCCATGTCCAATGTGCTAGTGGACACTGGGTCATCATTAAACGTATTGCCAAAGTCCACTCTCTCAAAACTATCATATCAGGGGCCTCCGATGAGGCAGAGTGGAGTAGTTGTGAAGGCTTTCGATGGGTCTCGCAAAATGGTGATTGGGAAAGTTGATCTCCCAATCAAGATCGGACCAAGTGATTTCCAGATTACCTTCCAGGTTATGGATATTCACCCATCGTATAGCTGTCTCTTAGGCAGACCATGGATTCACGAGGTTGGCGTCGTGACATCCACCCTACACCAGAAACAGAAGTTTGTAAAGAATAAGAAGCTGGTGGTGGTAGGGGGAGAAAAGGCTCTCCTGGTTAGCCATTTGTCTTCCTTCTCTTATATAGATGCTGAGGATGAAGTTGGAACGCCTTTCCAAGCTTTATCTATTGATGAGCCTATTGAGAAGAGAACTCCTTCATTTGCT
The DNA here is from genome assembly GCF_024323335.1 of Lathyrus oleraceus. Taxonomy (NCBI): domain Eukaryota; kingdom Viridiplantae; phylum Streptophyta; class Magnoliopsida; order Fabales; family Fabaceae; genus Lathyrus; species Lathyrus oleraceus. Next base: position 310,000,884 of record NC_066581.1, read on the forward strand.
TCCTACAAAGACGCCAAGTTGGCCATTGAGCGTAGTGCAACCGCTGGTTTAGGAAAAATGATTGAGCTAGAAGACAACAAGTCCCAGGCTAGCATAGGTTTTTCTTTTAGGGTCTTCAATGCGCAAGGGTTATTCAAGAGTGGAGGTTTTATCCACACTGGTCAGGATGAAGAAGCTGCTGCTGTCCTGGAAGAGGACGCAGAGGATTCGGACAATTTCATCATCCCTGGAGGGGTCTGCAACAATTGGGTCGCTGTGGATATTCCTACAATTATCCATAAGTCAACGTAATGATCACTTTGTTTAAAAATCCTTCTCCCATGCCAAAAGGAGGAGTGATGACATTGTTGGCACATAAATACAATGATATTTTCATTCAATAAATTCATGTTAAATGTTTGTTTTTCCATTTATTTTCCCTTTTCACTTTTTGCATGAAATTGGTGATCACATAAAACCCTAAAAAATAGAGTAAAATCAATCTTTTCATCTGCATAATGATTTACCTTGCTTGAATTCTAAAGCTTTTCATATCCAAAATCATTATGCAGGTTGATTTCTAGACCCATTGAACATAATGACCCAACACCATCTCCCAATTTTGAGTTCCCTGTATTTGAAGCAGAAGAAGATGATGTTGAAGAGATTCCTGATGAGATTACCCGGCTACTTGAGCATGAAGAGAAGATCATTCAGCCACATCTTGAGAATCTGGAAATAGTCAACTTGGGGTCTGAAGATTGTGTGCGAGAGGTAAAGATTGGGGCACTCCTGGAAGAATCTGTTAAGAAGGGGTTGATTGAGTTGCTACGAGAATATCTTGATGTCTTCGCCTGGTCATATGAAGACATGCCTGGTCTAGATACTGATATTGTGCAACATTTCCTACTCTTAAAGCCTGAGTACGTACCTGTGAAGCAGAAGCTCAAAAGAACTCATCATGATATGGCAGTGAAGATCAAAGAGGAAGTTCATAAGCAAATTGATGCGGGGTTTCTGGTGACTTCTACATATCCTCAATGGGTGGCCAATATTGTGCCCGTGCCTAAGAGAGACAGAAAAGTCCGGATGTGTGTGGACTATAGAGACTTGAATAAAGCTAGTCCGAAAGATGATTTCCCTCTACCACATATTGATATGTTGGTAGATAATACAGCTAAATTCAAGGTCTTCTCGTTTATGGACGGATTTTCCGGATATAATCAGATCAAAATGGCACCCGAGGATATGGAGAAGACAACATTCATCACACCTTGGGGAACATTCTGTTATCGAGTGATGCCCTTCGGTTTGAAGAACGTCGGAGCCACGTATCAACGAGCTATGACTACCTTGTTCCATGACATGATGTATAAGGAGATTGAGGTATATGTTGATGATATGATTGCTAAGTCAAGAACGGAAGTTGAACATGTAAAGCACTTGTTGAAGCTTTTTCAGTGTTTGAGGAAGTATAAACTTCGTCTGAATCCCAACAAATGTGCATTTGGAGTTCATTCTGGCAAGTTATTGGGCTTCATTGTCAGCGAAAGAGGTATTGAGGTTGATCCTGCAAAGGTCAAAGCAATACAAGAGATGCCTGCGCCCAAAACTGAGAAGCAAGTCCGAGGTTTTCTTGGCCGCTTGAATTATATTTCCAGATTCATATCCCACATGACTGCCACATGTGCGCCAATATTCAAGCTCCTCCGGAAAGATCAGTCTCATGATTGGACCGAGGATTTCCAGAAAGCTTTTGATAGTATTAAAGAGTATCTGTCCGAGCCTCCGATTCTATCTCCACCCGTGGAAGGAAGATCATTTATTATGTATCTGATCGTCCTTGAAGATTCAATGGGTTGTGTCCTTGGTCAGCAAGATGAATCAGGAAAGAAAGAGTATGCCATCTACTACTTGAGTAAGAAGTTCACTGATTGTGAGTCTCGATACTCAACGCTTGAGAAAACATGTTGTGCTTTGGCTTGGGCTGCTAAGCGCTTACGCCAATATATGTTGAATCATACGACTTGGTTGATATCCAGAATGGATCCAATCAAGTACATATTTGAGAAGCCTGCTTTAGCTGGGAGGATTGCCCATTGGCAGATGTTGTTGTCTGAGTATGATATTGAGTATCGAGCTCAAAAAGCTATCAAAGGTAGTATCTTGGCTGACCATTTGGCACATCAGCCGATCGAGGATTATCAGTCAGTTTAGTATGACTTCCCGGATGAGGAGATTCTGTATTTGAAAATGAAAGATTGTGATGAACCTACACTTGATGAAGGCCCAGAGCCTGGTTCCAAATGGAGTATGGTGTTTGATGGCGCTGTAAATCAATATGGAAATGGTATCGAGGCAGTGATTATTACCCCTCAGGGCACACATATTCTTTTTACAGCAAGGCTAACTTTCAAATGCACGAATAATATGGATGAATATGAGGCCTGTATTATGGGATTGGAGGAATGCATTGATCTTAGGATCAAGCATCTTGGTGTTTATGGTGATTCGGCCCTCGTTGTTAATCAGATTAAGGGTGAGTGGGAAACGAATCAGCCTGGTCTCATTCCCTATAGGGATTATGCAAGGAGGATTTCAACGTTCTTTACTGAGGTTGACTTCCATCATATTCCTTGAGATGAGAATCGGATGGCAGACGCTCTTGCTACACTTGCTTCAATGATAGTAGTCAAACTTTGGAATGAAGTTCCCAACATCACTGTAATGCGCTTGGATAGACCAACTCATGTATTTGCAGTTGAAGAAGTGAAGGATGATAAGCCATGGTATTATGATATCAAGTGTTTCCTTCAGAACCAAATTTACCCGCCTGGGGCATCTGTTAAAGACAAGAAGACTTTGAGGAGATTATCTGGCAGTTTCTACCTCAATGGCGATGTGCTTTACAAGAGGAATTTTGACATGGTTTTGCTCAGATGCGTGGATAGACACGAAGCAGACCTGTTGATGACTGAAGTCCACGAGGGTTCATTTGGTACTCATTCCAATGGACATGCCATGGCTAGAAAGATGTTGAGAGCAGGCTATTATTGGCTGACAATGGAGTCTGACTGCTGCAAATATGTGAAGAAATGCCATAAGTGTCAGATTTATGCGGATAAGATTCATATTCCCCCGACACTTCTAAATGTGATTTCATCACCATGGCCTTTCTCCATGTGGGGAATTGACATGATTGGCATGATAGAGCCAAAAGCGTCTAATGGACACAGATTATTCTCGTAGCAATTGATTACTTCACCAAGTGGGTCGAAGCGGCGTCATATGCAAATGTGACCAGGCAGGTGGTCGTGAAGTTTATCAAGAATCAACTCATATGCCGATATGGTGTGCCAGATAAGATCATTACTGATAATGGATCTAACTTGAACAACAAAATGATGAAAGAGCTGTGTAGTGAGTTCAAGATAGCGCATCATAATTCTTCTCCTTACAGACCCAAGATGAATGAGGCTGTTGAAGCTGCTAACAAGAATATCAAGAAGATTATCCAGAAGATGGTTATCACGTACAAAGATTGGCATGAGATGCTGCCATTTGCTTTACATGGATATCGTACATCTGTCCGCACTTCAACAGGGGCAACCCCTTTCTCTCTTGTTTATGGCATGGAGGTTATACTCCCAGTAGAGGTGGAGATCCCATCAATGAGAGTCTTGATGGAAGCCAAGTTGACTGATGCTGAATAGGTTCAGAGTCATTATGACCAACTGAATCTGATTGAAGAGAAGAGATTGACTGCCATGTGCCACAGTCATTTATATCAGCAAAGAATGAAGAAAGCTTTTGATAAGAAGGTCAAGCCTCGTGTGTTCCAGGAAGGTGACCTTATGCTCAAGAAAGTCTTGTCTTTCGCGCCCGATTCCAGGGGCAAGTGGACTCCAAACTATGAAGGTCCATATGTTGTTAAGAGAGCCTTTTCAGGCGGTGCTTTGATACTTACAACTATGGATGGGGAGGATTTCACTCGTCCTGTGAATTCAGATGCAGTTAAGAAATACTTCGCCTAAAATAAATAAAAGCAGAATAGCTCGCTAAGTTGAAAACCCGAAAGGGCGGCTTAGGCAAAAATGAGCGTCTCGGTGGATTGAAAACCCGAAAGGGCGATCCAGGCAAAAGTTAGAGACATAAAATAAAATATATATGTATCCCGCTAGATTGAGTACCTCATCCTGCGGCAATCTAGGAAAAAATTAGGGATTTGGCAAGTAACTGCATCCGGACAAGACTTTGTTCTACGACTGTCATCCGTCAGAGATTCTTGCTCATTCATTATCAACCAAAGCTTCAAATACATCGGATTCGGAATTGGTGGAGAAATGGTCATTATGTTTAATGTAGCCCTTTTCCAATATATATCATCAATTTCAATTTTGTAAAGATCTATGGAGTCTTGCCATTTGTAGACTACCATTCCATCAAATAAATTTGAGCCTTTTATCCAGTTATTTGCACTCTTATTTGTTTCTATTCAACAAATGTTTCACATGCTTTAATTGAGAAAATATCATTGTTTTGAATAAATGAATTTTTCATAACTTGTCTTTAAAACAAAGTGAACATTCACAATGACGAAAGGATACTTAGGAGATTCTCAGTGCTCTCCCAAGGATGTTATGATCTCCAACAGGGTAAGACATTTGTTCATATTCCTGGCATGACTGTATCTTCTTCCAGAACCTTTTATGGTTTATCCTACCGAGTGGAATGCTTGTTGAGATATTCGCCTCTCTTCCCTTTAGCAGAGTAGACATTTTCCTTCGTCAGCAGATGTGTTTTCTTTGGTAAGAGCGGTATTTGATGGTTGATCCTCAGATTTCCTTTATCTCCTCGGATAGATTCCCCAATGGAATTGTTTTGTGGTGGACTTTATCGATGATGATCCCTGTCCCCAGCTGGAATGACTGATGTTCATCCCTCTGTAGAGATTTTCATTAACAGTTGTCCTTAGTGGACTTGGCTTTCTCTCTTGAGATGTAGTACCGGGTGGTTGACTCCTGGACCTGTTTGTGTTAGATATGTCTGTTTGTCAGCATTCATCATACATAAATCACGCATATACATGCATAATTATAACATTCAAATATTCATGTTGCATTTTTTGCCATATATCGTTGTTTGTTGTCTCCTGCTATTTGGCGATATATACTTCCCCAAGCAGATGAGTGTGTCCGATCTCTCCATATAGAGTCAGCTCCACAAGCAGAAAGCGTCTATCCTTTCTCCCACATTCCCCACCGAGTTATATCCTCGTGGATGATGGTTATTTCTGTTCCTTCCCAACACATATATTAGGATGGGTTTCCCTATTGAGTTATATCCTCACTAGGACAAGTCTTGATTCAGTGTGCCTCTTTGGTTCGATCCTAAATTGGCATTTTTTGTAACTGTTTCCTTTGCTTCCCCGTGGTATAAATGAATAATTGCTCAATAATTAGTAATCATTCATATTATCCCCGGCGGAGTCTGTGGTTTTCTACCCTTATACCGGTAGTTGTAAACCCTATTCTCTTTCCCCTGCAGAGTTAACCTTTTGTACATCGTAATCGATGATGGTTACTTTTCTGTGGTTTCCTACCCAGTATCCGGTAGGTATAATCCCTTCCTTGACGGTTATCTTCATCCAATATTCGGTGTTGGTATCCCCTCTTTTGCCTGGATAATTGCTCTGATTACGCAATTTATCCCCAGCGAGTCATCTCTTGTCTACCCTGTTGTTGTTGATAACGATTGTTTCTCTCCTGAATTGGTCATCATTATATACCTAGTTTCGGTATCCCGATGCCTTTTCTTTTCGGTCGATTTATCCTTTATTAACCCAGTAACCGGTTGTGGATAATCGTCCATGCGAGTATATTATCTATGTTCTGACGGTAATAGATAATATATCTCATGCACTCTTTGGTCGAAGCCTTTTGTTCTTCCCCAGTCGAGTACGATTCGTATCCCCATTGCGGAATCGAATGTCCATCCTATAATTGAGTTTGCTTTTAGCCCTCTTTTGGATGATGAGTGTCTTGGAAATATTCCCCAATTCACGCCTTGGTTGGTTACCTATTATATGCCCAGTAACCGGCATCCTTGGTGTTCCCCCCCTTCTGCTCCCTATTATGACTTTTAGTCCCCTGTGGATAGTTTTGCTGTATTGGCATATTCCCCAATACATGCATCTTCGAGGCATCTCGAGTCTTTCCATTGGTTTATTCCCTTTTGGAATTCTGCTCCCCAAGCTTTGAGTCGTGCCCTGCTCACACAATGTATCCCCCTTCTATCCCCATAAGAGTCCCCAGGATTTTTGTCCGATTGAGTGAATTACTCATATGGATAATCTTCTCCTGATCTTTGCCTTTGTGGACACATATCCCCACAAAAGGTTATCGTTTTTGCATACATACATTTGCATCATGAGGTCTCTTAGGGACCAAAATCCGTCTCTTTGTTATTATTTAAGCCCATTCCACCTCGTCGAGATGAAGATTTTAACCTTCCCTTCTCCGACTAGAATGACCTTAAATAGGGGCATCTGTAAGACCCCAATTTTGGCCCTAAGATCCCTCATGGCATCATAACATTTCATTTGCAAAGCCTCAAGGATCATAAGCATCTTGGTTCCCCTTGCCTTTGGGTGGGACTCCTTGTGAGTGGTTTGAGATCACCAAGCATGCTTGAATTGTATATCATTGCTTTTCTCATTTTGTTTACTAACCAAAAGCACAAAAATATGTCACTAACATTTCTTGTTTGTAGCTTGAGCAATCACAAGGTCAAAAGCTTCTAGGAGATCATCTGTGCAAAGATATGGTCAAGTAAAGATGAAAGAAAACATGGTAATGGTTCCCAAAGCTCTCATCCATCAAATATTCCTCCCTAGTATCTCAATTCATCATTTTTTGATCAAAGCAAATCAAAGGGTTTGAGGTTTGTTCCCCAGAGAAACCCTAATTCATTTGTGCACCACAATGCCTTGCTCCTGAAGCAACCTCAGCCCATGGTCAAATATAATCAAGGGAAGTTCTTTAATTCATCATTTCATGCATATTTGAACTTATTTGAGCATCCTCATCCATCAATTCATCAGGATATGAGTTATGGACTTGAGAAGTTGATCTGTCAATTCATCTGACTATTTTGAAATGCACTGAGACCTAACTTTTTATGTGTTGGTCAAATGGAAATGATTCCAAAATCTCAAAGGAACTACATGTGATAATGCAAGACATTATAGGTCCTTTTTTACCAAAGGCATTAAAAGGCAAAAAAGTCCAACTTCAAGGGCCCATAAATCTTTCATAAAAAATCCAAATGATGCAAAATTTAAGTCCATTTTGATTGTCTTGAAAATATCTACAACTTTTATGTTGAAGGTTTTTTCATTTGGGGCTTGCATCATCAAGACAGAGGGGCTTGAAAATTTGCCAAAATTAGAAACCTTGCCTTGACATGTCATGCACCTTGCACTTTAAACTCAAATTTCATAAATTTCCACACTTCAAATGGATTTTTGCCCAACATAACAATTCTTCCTTACATCAAGACCTTTCCAACCATTACTCACATGATCATGTTTGGACTTTCCAATTGGGACTTTCGAAGAGGTGAATGTTTAGGTCAAAATATGGAATTCACATGAAATCTTGATGCACAAGCATTTGCCATTCAGCTCACACGTCCATTTCACCTTGGTTTGATCTCAGATTGCATTTGGCTTTGGTTTTGGGCTTTGTGCATGATCATGCAAGCCCATGCAAGGATTATCCAAATTCATGCATACGACTTTGATCACATTCTCCTTGCCATTTCCTCTATAAATAGAGACCCCATTCCATTCAAAATACATACCTGATTCAACCTGTTATGCTGCATAAATATCTCCATAGCCATTACCAAAGAAGCAAGTTCATTTTCTCTAATTTTTTCAGATTCAAAATTCAACTACATATGGTTGAATCCTTGGATCTAAAGCTTCTAAACCTTCATCATTCATCTCACTGATCTTCTATTTTGGCAAAGCAAGCAAGGAATCGAGCTTAAATCTCCAGAATTCAAGTTCATTCACCAGCTGGTATTTTCTTTGAAACTCATCGTATATTGATCTATTTGCCTGGCCAAAGTGTTTTCTGAAGTCCTCACTTGAGAGGCAAGCTAGTAGTAGCTTCAATTTTGTTTTTCTTTAATCTGCATTTTCCATACCTGAATCTTCCACCTCAGATTTCTCAATTTATAGGAATCTTGAGTGTGATTCAAGGTTACAGGGGTGATGTACATCACCCCAGCTTCATTTTAGTATAAGGATCGTGCCAATCGGTGGAGGTTTAAAAACCTGCAAATCTTACCGGAATTTGGAAGCTCAGCGGAGAAGAAGGTGGCTCCGGTGGCCGCCAATTGCCAGTTTGAATCTGGACGGTTGGATCTCATTTCCAGATTCAATCTCAGCCTTTGTTTGTTATGATTTTTTTAATTCTTTGTGTGACGCGGTTGACTAAGGTCCACCATGAGCGCGCGCCTCTGGATGCTTGGATCTGCCAGCTCAATTAATGAGCTCAGATCCAAGTGCTCTCGTTTTTTGCCATTTTTAATTTCTGATTTTATTTTCTTTAATTCCCTTTTATTTTAAAAATCAATATCTCTCTCATTATTAATCCAAAAATTATGGGACCAATTGAATTAGTCTCCAAATAACTTCTAGTTTCTATTTCTGATTTTTAATATTTTTTATTTTGTCATTTGATATTTTTTTGTGAATTTTCTCTTTTCTGGTTATTTTTACTTCATTTTAATTAGTTTTTGATATTCAGAAAATACAAAAATATTTTCTCAACCTCTTTGAATGATGATGGATCTATGAAAAATATTCTCATCAATTTTTAAATTAATTTGAGATTTATTTGAGATTTTAGTTCAATTAGGTTATTTTTATTCATTTTTAATTGATTAAAAATAGTTTCTGACTTTAAAAAATGTTGAAATTTTTTGTCAAACTTTGTGTGACCTTGTTGAACTTCGGATAAACCACTTGGACTTTTCAAAGTTGATTTGAAGTGATTTTGAAGTTTGACCTTTTCTTTTATTTTTAATTCAAGTTTATTTCAATATTAAAAAATGCCAAAAAATATTTTGTTCATTTCTTGACTTCTAATCTTCATCTCACTTCTGTTTTTGATTGTTTGACTTTGACTTTCAATGTCATTGGTCAATATATGTGGATTGGTACATGTTACTTCATTTAATGCACTTTAATTTTGCCATTTCCATTTCTCTTATTCATCTCCTTCTTCTTCTTCTTCTTTTCTTTTGATCAATGAGTTGAAGGTTGATAAGTTAGCATTGATTAGCGAGACTTAACCTTCCTTGAACCAAATATAATTCATCTTGATCAATTGATCAAATGAATGGCTTTGCATTAAGGATAGGTTGTTTCCTAAATCATGCAAAAGGCTTAAACCAATACAAGATCAATTTTCTTCTTCTTTTTGGCATGACAAGTTGTTGGGACTTGGTTCACTAATCAAGACTCCTAACTTGTGTTTGTTGCCTACATTATTATTGACCGACCTCAGATAGTTGTGACTTCTACATAAGTCCAATTACGATTGTTTAACATAGCGCTAAATTTTGCCTTATGGCATACTAACTATTAACCACTAACAACTAACTTTTACTTTATGCACTTTACTTTTATGCAATTTACAATTCTTGCACATATTATTCATTTGTTTTTTCCTTTGCTCATTGGAGCACATGTTTATGTTAAAGCCATTTTGCCTTTTGCCCACTTGGGTATATAATCGTGTATATATCTTTTGTGCTTGTGTTTATCTATTTGTTGTGACTCAAATGTGAAGAATTGGACAAAATGGACTTAGAATTTAGGACCTTACCCAAGCAAAATGGAATTTGAAGAGCAACTAGGCCTCATGCCTTTAGAGTGCTTAAATGTCAAAGAGCAACTAGGCCTCTTGCCTTTAGAATGCTTAAAGCTTAAGGAAGAACTTTGAAAGGACCATATTCTAAACTCCCTCTTGTCCATTCTTTGTGTGTTATTAGAACTCTTTGATGTGTGTTTTCTTTGTGCTAGGGATTCCAACTTGAGCCTAATTGAGGAACCATTACAATGAGCTCCTAAAAGAGAGAGAGAGAGAGATCCAAGATGCCTTGAAGAACTTTATCTCAAATCCATTGCTTGTCGATTGCTTGAGTTTATGCTTGTGATTGCTTATTCCAAAGGATGGGAGCTACTTGGATCATCAATATGATCTCAAGAGAGGAACTCCTTGTGTGGTTTTGTTCTCTTTTCCCTCACCTCTTGTATGCTTAGGACTTTAGCCCTTCTTCTTCTTCTCCCTGTAGCGGTGTATTCGTCGCTATATGATCTATCAATTAAATCATAAGCTAAGAGATACATGAAAAATTTCGAGTCGCCACCGCACTTTTATTTATCCAAAGGATTGGCTAAAAAGCGAACAAAAGCCTAAGAAGTTTTACACGTAGAAAACTAATAAAAAGATCAGAGATTCTGGGTAAGGGGTAAATTACGCAATGGGAAGGTGTTAGGCACCCACTACGTCCTAGGTACTCCTAGGGAGCCCTTTTCACACTTGTTGTATAAATTGTTATTTGTTATGACATAAAGATTGTGCAAACATGATTGGGATGATGAGAAAAGAATATACATTTTTATTATTTTTGGGTTATTGGGTTCGAACGGATGAACCCGTTGCCTACGTACCTTCCATCAAAGGTAAGGATCAGAACGCCGTAGTTCGGCTAAAAGATTTCCAAAAGTGGGTTAGGTTCAATTTTAAACACAAACCCTAGGTCTTACGTTATCCACGGGAGAAAACTCAACCTTATACAAACAACAACGTCCACCATGTGAGAACAGCTTCAACTTGCCAGGGAGGGGTTAACCCTATAATAGGCAAGGAAGACTTATAATTCAATCACTAAAGACAGAAGGTGAGATTAACATCAACCACTAAGATAAATCAAACCTATAGCTCATGTATGAAAAGATTAATGGACAAAGCCAAAACAAGTGAATGAGTGGAGTTACTGATTATGATTATGAAAATGGAGTCAAGGTATGATTAAGATCAATTCAAATAAGTATTATGAAATGGAGTTTAAAAAAAGGTCAAGGACTTGAGTCCAGGTTTTTAGTTAGAAAAACATGAAAATGTTTGCACAACACTTATGTCACGTTTAAAAGATAAAGTGTGAAAAGTCCAGGACGTAATGAATGATGAATGGATGAAGGATGGATAGTAAAACTTCTTAGAAGGTTCACTTCTTGAAATCATATAGCAGATGATTCAAGTGTGTCCTTTGGAATAGCAATTAATAATAACAAACAAGCAAAGCAAGCAAAAGCGGATATCGGATGCCAATCACTGGTCTTATACCAATCTCCTAAAACAGAACGGGATATCAGAAGCCACTCAATGGTCTTACACTAATCTCCACAGACAAAGAAATAAAATAAAAAGAAAGCGGATACCGGATACCAATAAATGGATTTACACCAGTCTCCTAAAACAGAACAGGATATCAGATGCCACTCAATGGACTTACACTAATCTCCTCAGAAGAAAACAAAAATGAAATATGGAAGTCAACTGCCAATCTATCTGGACTTAGGTTATCTCCACAGTATGGTCCTAGGAAATCCAATGCCACATCACTGGGACTTACAATGGATCCTCACATACAAGAACAGAAGCAACAATATGGTCACAGGAATGCAAATGCCAACTTACAGGGACTTATAATTGCAACCTCTCACACAAACAGATGAACAAACTATGATCACAGGAAAGCAGATGCCAACTTACAGGGACTTATAACTGCAACCTCACATAAACAAACAAACCAAATTGTGATCACAGGATAACAGATGCCAACTTACAGGGACTTATAACTGTATCCTCACATACACACAGATAAACAGACTATGATCACAGGAAAGCAGATGCCAACTTACAGGGACTTATAATTGCAACCTCACATACAAATCAAACAAATCAAATTATGATCACAGGATAACAGATGCCAACTTACAGGGACTTACAACCGCAACCTCACATACAAATCAAACAGATCAAATTATGATCACAGGACAACAGATGCCAACTTACAGGGACTTATAACTGTATCCTCACATACAAACAGATGAAACAGAAGATATGAGTGACCAATGAGGTCTTACACTCTATCCTTCCATATCACAGGAGCAAATGCCAAAGCAATGGACTTACAATTGTCCTCAATGGGCAAACAACAATGATAGCATCACAAAAAGCAAATGAGATGATCATGCACTAATGGCAATTGATGATGATAAATGCATAGCATACAAGCAAACAAGTGCACATGAAGCAATCAATCAATCAATGAATATCAAACAGCACACTCTATAGCCAAACAATGGGGGCTCACACAAGAGGGTTTGACTTTGAAAGTCCACTGTAATAGGTGAAGGTCGCTCTTAACCTGGCCATTAAGGGGGCTCAGGTGAAGCAGATGAAAAAGGAGATGAGGGGTGTGCCTCATTGCTTCAATCTCAAATCAGAGAGAGCATCAAAGAAAGTGTGGGAGTTCAAAAAGTAGGAACTCTCTCCACATTATTGACTCGATTAGATCTTGGGTATTTATCTCATTGCTTCAACCAGGTTCTGGGAGCAAAGAGAGGACACACTGAATAGTGGGGGATAGATTGCTTATCCCTACCTTCCACCAATTGCCTTACTTGAAGGACTTTTCCTGCTTAGGACAAATATAAACAAACACAGGCATTGCCTCTTAAGGAGGACTTCAGACAGTTTGCCCGGTCAAATAACAGACCGGGTCTCCAGACTACATGAAGATGAAGTGATTATACCTCAAAGCAAATGCTATAAAGCAAAGCAAGCAATCAAGTTCAAAGAACTTAGGCAACTAAAGCACCTGAAAAAGTCAAACTCATTAGTAAACAAGTCAACAGTCAAAATCAAAGGAAATAAACCAAATAGTCAACCACAGAGGGACCAATTGTGCAAGGCACAAAGACTCAAGCATATGAGTCACCTACAAAACAAGGGTTAGCATGTGGCAAATAATCAAATTCAATCACATTTGAGTGATCCTCAAGGCATTAGTGCTCAACCTGAAACAGATGAACTCAACATAAGCTCAGAAGACCACTAGGACTAGCCTAGGGTCAAAGATGAAAGAAAAAAAAGTCAAGGCAGCAAGACAAAGTCAACCCAACCCAAGTTTAAACATTCAAGAAACATTCTCAATTGGATTCATAATTAAATCATGCATCATGGTCATTTCATATGCAAAAGGATGCAAAGCATGGCAAGAGAAGCATACAAAAGTCAACAACAAAGACTTCATTCAAAAGTCAACTCAAACATTTTCAAAAATCATGAAATAAATCACACTCAATCCTAACATCTAACATGGTATACATGCAAAATTTCATGGCATTTAGATGAGAGGAAGGCAGTCAATGAAATTCATGAAGTTAAACCAAATTCAAGTAAGCATGGTGAAAGTCAACAAACATAGGTCAACTTCAAAAAATCATATCAATTTGAAAACAGAAGAGAAATGAATGAAATTAACACCAATGCAAAGCTTGAGATGTCTAGTTATCACATATGAAATTTCATGGTCATACAATAAGATATGAGAATTTCATAAAGGATTTGGCAAGGCATAGCACAAAAAGTCAACAAATGAACACATATGGAAGGAAATTCACAATTAAATGGAAAACAGCATGATTAATTCCAAGAAAATTCATACACAAACTAGACATGTGAAAGAACATTCATGCAAAATTTGGGGTCAATTGGATAAGAGGAAGCATGTGAACAAAAATCATACATTTGCATATCATTGGTGTGACACAAATTGTCACACCCTAATTCAAAAATTCATATCTATCAAACCACAAATGAGAAATCCACAAACCTTATATGGAAATGAAGATCAATGTGTCTAGTTTTACCACAAAAAATTTCAAAGGCAATGGATGCAATATGACAATTTCACAATTGGAATGGCACAAGGTATCATTTATTCACACATGTTGAGAAAATAATTTATCATTTAAAATCCAGGACATGAAAAATTAATTAAAATTCACAATTAAATATTAGACTCATTTGTGAACATGTGGAAAAAATTTCATAATTTTTGGTGAAAAAATGAATGAGAAAATAATTATTGGAGTTTGGATGAAATTGGGTGAAATATGAAACAAACTAGCAAGGCAAGTGGTCAAATAAGTCAACGGGATGGCATTGCTGTAATTTCTGTCTCACTAATTGAAACGGCGTCGCATTGGCAAACAAAATGAAATGTTCTCATTGGATGGAACCAATGGAACAGTGCTCACGGCTAAAAGCAAAAACCTGGTTTTTTCACATAAACCCTTAGGGTTTCTAACATACATGGCATTGCAAGAACAACAAGACAACAAGCTCGACCAGCATACAACAGCAATCAAATCCATGTATCATCAACCAACAACAGCATACAACCAATATCATCATCCAAAGAACAACCAAACAACAGCAATATTCATTTTTTAAAACTGCAGCAGGATTTTATTGAAGTCATGGCAAGTTTCGAAACAGCAGCAGTATTCATCATTTTAATGAATAACATTCGAAACAAACACCAATCAAAAGCATGGTATCAATGGTTCATGCAGCAAGCAGGTCAACAGCAAGGTTTAGCAATGGCCGTATACATGGCATTTCAAGCAAGCTCCTCAACATCAAAACAAATTTGAACAACATTACACAACAGCACAGCATGGTGGAAAATTCTCATGATTTAAACATTAGCATAGCATTATCAATCAAAATGCACTAACTCAAAACACCAATGTCCAAACATCCTGAGCCAACAACAAACATAAGCATAATCATGGGAGAATTATGGGCATGGTAGCACATGATTTGGCAATGCTCTAGCAAGCAGTCAAAAGCATTAATCAATTAATCAATGGCAAGGAACGTGCTGTCATCATGCAGCATCCAACAGCACAAACTAATACAGCAGGGCCTAGCATAGTATCATGTGTGCATCAAACAATCAAAATCAAACAAAAGCAACAGGGCTTGAATTTCATGTTCATCAAAATCAACATCAATTCACAGCATGGCAAATGAAGTGAGAAATCATGCGACATCCACACACCTATACATCAAACACAAATCATGCAAGTTGCTGACCAAGTTCATAAAGTTTAAGAAACAGCAGGGTAATATCAACATGGTATAGCAGGATGGTTCAACAACATCATCATGTTTCATTTAAATCAAACAAAACAAACAACAGCATATAACAGCATTGTGGGAAAAAAAATCTGGGCAGAGTATGAGTTTGAACAACAGCAGTATGAATTCATCATCATACAATCAAAACAGCAGCACATAATAGCATGGCATCGAGCGCATCAACCAACAACTCAAATAAACATTACTCATGGAAATTCCAGACAGGGAAGACTTAAACAATCAGCAACATGTATACATTCATCACCAATTGAAACTTGAACAGCATTTACAACAGCATAGCAGCAGGGCATTAGCAGCCTCAATTTCATGTTTATGGTTCATCAACATTAAAACAACACACAATGACAATAGCACTAGCACTTATGTAGCATCATGACACTAACACACACAACCTATTTCATGAGGATTTCTTGGCAGTCTAGAAAATAGCAAAACAGCAGCATAGCACAGTATGGCAGCACATTCATGTTTATCATCAACCAAGCATCAACCATAAAACAAAGCAATGTAACCTCATCACTGAGTAATATCAGCTACAACCAAACCAACACAAACATGGGAAATCTAGGCATAATTCTAGGGTTTGAGCATAACTGCATATATTCATCATCATAAGCTCGAAAAAATCAATGTGCTCGGAAATTAAGTATGAGCATACCAATAGCATTAACAAACTTTAAGCAACAAGAATATATCATCACTTTTCACTAAACCATTGCAAACAAAACAAATCGAACCAAAATGCATTTATACACAAAAATGAAAATCAAGTTCTAAGACAGCATAGTTCACCATTTTGAGCAAACTAGCACCCATTGGAATCAGCATACAACAAGCTATCTAACACATATCAGGTCATGGTAAAAGGAGGGAGTCGAATTACTTACTTGTTTATGAAGAAATGGATGAAACAGTGTATTCTGAGGTTGCTATACTTGAAAAGATGACCCTCGTGCTTTGCAATGCTGAATACTTGAAGAAGGTAGGTTCAAAAATGCTTGGAAAACTCGGTAGCTCCAACTGCCATTATTGTGTGCTTTGAAAACAGATGAGGAAAATGCTGTTGCAGCAAGAACACAAGGCTTGCTATGGTCTCCAAACACAGCTTGGATGATTGCTGAACCAAGGATTGCTCGAGAGTTTGAAGGATTTGGCCAGAAAAGTTCTTATGGCAAAAATGCAAGATGAGAGTGTGAGAGGTTTTTTTCTGTGTGTGGCTGCTTGTCTAGGGTTTTGCAATGTCAGAAAATGTCCTTATATGTGGCTGTTTAAAGTTGGTTTAGAGAATGATAATCTGGATTAGCTTAATGAGTTCCATTTGCCAAAATTGCTAACTATGCACAAAGTGGAAAATGGGAGGTGTTTGTCTGCTGCGAATTGGGCCTGCTACAGCTGCCAAGGAGGACCACATGTTGCTGTTTTTGGTGGTACATGTACTGCTGTACTGATTTTGTTCAAATGAAGCCAATTGCCAATTTTGTCCATTTTGCATTTTAAGCCAAAATGATGGGAAAATGGTGGTATGATGATGGTTTTGGAATTGGAACAAGTCACAAATGTGATATGGAACATTTCCCAATTGACCAAATCAAGAAAAAGTCAAAAACTCAAAAAGTCAAAGTTTGGTCAAACTTTGAATTTAAATGCAAAAGGTCCAAAAATGCCATTTTGATTGGCAAGGTTTTAGGTCATGAAATTTATATTTTTGGAAAGAGGATGAAAAATGTGATTTGTAGGAGAAAACCCCACCAAATTTGGCCTTATGGTTTGGGAGATATGGCCCTTTGAAGTTCACAAATTGATGAAAATGATTTGATCATATCTTGACAACCACACATGGGATTTTGATGTTCTTGGACTTTTTGAAAATGGGAAGACAAGATCTTCAACTTTCATGTTGGGCAAAAATTCATTTGAAGCTTGTATCATGATGTAAGTTTAAGATCAAGAAGTTTCCATTTTTGGCAGTTGAAATTACAGGTCCACTTTCTATTTCTGGAAAATTTCTGATTGGCTTGATTTTCTTCCATGATGAGGCTTGACATGATAGATGAGGCTTATACAAGCATGAATGAACTCCTTCAAATCAATTCTAATCATCAAATCCTGATTAAACCAACAGTTGACCAAGTTTGACTGTTTCTAGGGTTTTGGACTGATTGAACCTCTTCTGATGATTTCCAAACCCTAAATCCTTGAGAACTTGACTTCAAATGATGTCTCAAGATGTGTGAGCTTGTGATAAATGATCATGGTGCCCAAATTCTGCAAGAATGGCCATCATCCATTGCTTTGACTGACTGTTGACCATCTTTGACCTAATTTCTGATGGTTGCTTCAACTGCAAGCAACAAGGTTAGACTGACAATATTTTTTGTACTTTTTGAATGATAAACATATGAAAGGCAAAGATATACAAATGCAGAGTATGCTTGGTGATCAAGAAACAAACCCACAAGGCAATCTATCCACTAAGAGGAAAGCAAAGGCATGCAATGATCCTTGAGGCCATGATATGATATGATATGGGCCATGAGGGATCTTAGGGCCCAAAATTGGGGTCTTACAGATGCCCCTATTTAAGGTCATTCTAGCCGGAGAAGTGAAGTTTAGAAATCTTCATCTCGACGCGGTAGAATGGACTTAAATAACAGTAATGAGACAAATTTTGGTCCCTAAGAGACCTCATGATGCAGATGTATGTATGCAAAAGACACAAACTCTGTGGGGAATATAATTCACACAGAAGAAAAGACGATCCATCAGAGTAGTACACTCACCAGGAACAGAGACTCTGACAAGACTCTATGGGGATAATAAAAGAAATGAGATGTGTGAACAATACACGACTCTAAACTGGGGAAAAAACAAAACTGACATAACGTGATTAAAACACGACTCTGATTAGAAAACAGAAAACAGACTGGAGAACTCACTGGGGCGTGAAGGACTCACATTGGGAAAAGAATTCCAAATGGAAAATAAATCCATTGGGAGAGACACAAGCTGACTCCCGAGGAGAAGCAACAAAAAGTTCCACTGAGGGAAGTAACAAAGAAATGAGATGTTACCAGGCATACGAGTAACAAACTCAGAAAAAATCTAACTCCACAGGGGGACCGAGGTCATAATAGGGAGCAGAAAGGAGGGAACACCAAGGATACCGGTTACTGGGTATATAATAGGTGACCGACCAAAGCGTGAATTGGATTTTACTTCCAAAACACTCATCATCCTGAAGAAGCTAGAAAAGCAGACTTGTTTATAGGATGGACATTCAATTTCACAAGGAAAATGAATCTTACTCTGAGGGGAAAACAATCAAAAGATTGACTCAAGAGTGAACGAGATATAATATCCATTACCGTCAGAACGTGGATAGAATACTCAGATGAGACATATTATTCATTACCGGCAGACCGTGAATAATATACTCGAAAGGAAAATTATCCTGAACCGGTTACTGGGTTGTTTATAGGATAAGATCCGAAGACGTGAATTGGTTTTCACTTCCAAAACACTCATCATCCGAAAGGAGGGCTTGAAAAAGCAAACTGACTTACAGGATGGACATTCGAATCCACGACGGGAAAACGAATCTTACTCAACTGGGGACACAAACCCAAAGAGTGCATGAGATATAATATCCATTACCGGCAGACCGTGGATAAAATACTCGCATGAGATATATTATCTATTACCGTCAGAACGTAGATAATAAACTCGCATGGTAAGAAACACCAAAGATACCGGTTACTGGGCATATAATAGGTGATCTACCGAAAACGTGAATTGGTTTTCACTTCCAAAACACTCATCATCCGAAACACAAACTGGTTAAAGGATGGCTATTCGATTCTACAAAGAATACGAATCTTGCTCAGTTGGGGAAAATCAACAAAGGATTCCAACTAAAGAGCGCATGAGATATATTATTCATTACCGGCAGACCGTGAATAATACACTCGAAAGGAAAAGACACCAGAGATACCGGTTACTGGGTATATAATAGGTGACTAACCAAAAAGAGAGACAATCGATACCAAGCATACGGGTAAACGAAAGACAACTCAAAGGATAAATTGCAAGCATCCGGCAATTATCCGACAACAAGAATATTCGACTCCACAAAGGGAAATAACGAATCTTACTCGACTGGGGAAACACAAAAGGTTTCGACTGAAGAGTGCATGAGATATACTATTCATTACCGGCAGACCGTGAATAATATACTCGCATGGAAGATTATCCACAACCGGTTACTGGGTTAATAAAGGATAAATCAACCGAAAAGAAAGGCATCGGGATACCAAACTAGGTATATAATGATGACCAATCAAAAGGAGCAACAGACATTACCAACAAAAGGGTAAATGAAAGGCGAACTGCTGAGGATAAATTGCAAGCATCCGGCAATTATCGACAGGGACTAGCTGGGGAGGCATTGATAAAGAATCAATGATCCAGGGAACAAATCACTAGCATACGGTGAAAAGACCCACTGGGGATAAAATTGCTAGCATACGGCAATTATCCACAAAAGACTTGCTGAGGGTATAAGTGCTGATCTGAGCAACTTATACAAGCAAAGGAAAATCAACATCAAATATTGAATGAAGATAACCACAAAATTAGGGTTTACATCTACCGAATACGGGGCAGAAGACCAACAACTCCGCGTGGGGATAGAACAAATCACAAATCCGCACGGGAAACCAAAATAGGGTTTATAACAAACCACAAACTGCATGAGAGCAGGAAAAGATAGGATTTACAACTACCGGGTATGAGGTAGAAAACCAAAAACTCTGGCTGGAGAATAAAAGGTGTATAACCACAAATTCTGTTAAGAAAGCCAGGAAAAGTAGGACTTATAACTACCGGTAATGGGGGTAGAGGCCCAAAAAACATTTCGCTGGGGAACAACCCACTGGGAAACACAAGATATCTGACAAATAGCCAATTCGGGAACGATCCGAAAAGACAGACTGAATAAAGACACGTCCTAATGAGGATGTAACTCAAATAGGAAAATCCATCCCAATATATGTGTTGGGGGGGAAACGGAAGAAACCGTCATCCACGAGGATATATCTCAGTGGGGAACTGCAGAAGGAAAGACAACATTATTTTCTGCTTATGGGGTTGACTCTATATGGAGAGATTTTAAACACCCGACATCCGCTTGGGGAGATCTGTAAAGAGATCTATATCACCATAGCAGGAGACACGACAAACAAAAGATATATGGCAAGAAATGCAACATGAATATCTGAATGTTTATGAATATGCATGAATATGCGTGATTTATGTTTGATGAATGCTGACAAAACAGACAGTTCTAACACAAACAGGTTCAGGAACCAACGTCCGGTATTATACTTCCAGGGAAAAAACCAACTGGAGAGCCAATCTGCGGAGATCTACGTGCTGTAAAGCAAAGATCTGCAGGTACTGCTGAAGAAGCAGAGAAGCAGAAATATCAGGAAACAACCCAATCAGGGTACAGAAAGTCACAACGGGCAAAACAGCCACCAAGACAATCTGTAGGGGAACAAGAGAAATCCCAAAGTATCTGCAGGGGATCCCAGTGTCGACTGAGAAACAAAAAGTGCATTGCACAAACCGCTGTAGAAGCAAATCCACATAACTCCACTGGGGAACAACCCACTGAGGGAGAATGATATCATCCAAATAGAATCTAACTGCATAAGCAACTCTATTGGGGAAAACTGTCGGCTACCCTCTTGGGGAACAAACCACTGAGGGAGGACAGATCAAACAAGTATATTCTGCAATAAACCACTCCACTTGGGGAGAATATACACAGCAAACTGATCACAACAAGTAGATTCTGCAATATAAGCCACTCTACTGGGGATCACAAACAGTCAGGAAATCGAATCCGTTCACTGGAGGCAAAAGCCATCATCCACCATATCGGGGATTGAAGGAGTATTCAACGGGCAAACTGCCACAACAAACACTCTGCAGACTATGCTGAGGAAAGATGGATTGAAATACACTGGGATACCAACCCAATCAACCACTGAGTAGGAAAATAAATCCTGCTCTGCTGAAGAGATAAAACTCTGATGGAGAGATAGCAACAATTCCGCAGACGACTTCGCCGGGGAGAAGGTAAAGTACCGGGTATCAAACCACTGACTTACCGAGTCTTCAAAAAGACAACAAACGTGCTGAGGAAACAGACAAATCCTGCTGGCACACTGCATGGGGAAAAGCGGTAATAGCTCCACTTGCAACCCTGGTGGGGATATTAATAACAGCTCTACTCGCGACTCCGAGGGGAGTATCAGACAATCAGTTATACTCGTGACTGCGCTAAGGAGACAAATAAAGTCTGGGGATATGACCCACTGGATAAAGTGACGGGGCACCAAGGTGACAAACCATCAACCACCGAAACTTCACAAGAAGACACCCATGCTGGGGAAAACTGCTGCTGGAGAGAACGAAGTCTTCAACAACACATCACTTGCGACTGTACTGGGGAACAAGCCCAACAATAACTCTGCCTGAGGAACAACCCCAACAAAGATTTGAAGAAAGAAGATACCATCAAACCAGGAGTATGAACCAATGTCTTACCTATTGGAAATCATGCCACCCTTGGGAGAGCACTGAGATATTCTTGAGTATCCTTTCAATCTTGTGAATGTTCACTTTGTTTAAAACAAAAATTTTGAAAAATTTAATTTGTTTAAAACAATGACATTTTATCAATTTAAAACATGCAAAACATTTGTTGAATTGAAACAAATAAGAGTGCAAATAATTGGATAAAAAGCTCAAATTGATTTGATGGAATGGTAGTCTGCAAATGGCAAGACTCCATAGATCTGTACAAATTTGAAATCAGTGATATATATTGGAAGAGGGCTACATTGAACATAATGATCCTTTCTCTACCAATTTGAATCTCGATGTATCCGAAGCTTCAGTTGACGACGAATCGAGAATCTTCTGACGAAATGACGACTGATGAACCAGAAAGTCTTGTCAGGATGCAGTTACTTGCCAAAAATCCCTAATTTTTGCCTAGATTGCCCCAGAGTGAGGTACTCAATCTAGCGGGATGCAAATATATCTCTTTTTTCAAGTCTCTAATTTTTGCCTGAATTACCCTTGCGGGTTCTCCACCGAGACGCTCATTTTTGCCTAAGCCGCCCTTTCGGGTTTTCAACTTAGCGAGCTATTCTGTTTTTTCATTTCATTTTTTTTTATTTGCATATACTCTTTTTTTTAGGCAAAGTATCTCTTAACTGCATCTGAATTCACAGGACGAGTGAAATCCTCCCCATCCATTGTTGTAAGCATCAAAGCACCGCCTGAAAAGGCTCTCTTAACAACATATGGACCCTCGTAGTTTGGAGTCCACTTGCCCCTGGAATCGGGCGCGAAAGACAAAACTTTCTTGAGCACAAGGTCACCTTCTCGGAACACACGAGGCTTGACCTTCTTGTCGAATGCTTTCTTCATTCTCTGCTGATACAACTGACCATGGCACATGGCAGTTAATCTCTTCTCTTCAATCAAATTCAGTTGGTCATAACGACTCTGAATCCATTCAGCATCAGTCAACTTGGCTTCCATCAAGACTCGCATTGATGGGATCTCCACCTCTACTGGGAGAACGGCTTCCATGCCATAAACAAGAGAGAAAGGGGTTGCCCCTGTTGAAGTGCGTACAGACGTACGATATCCATGCAAAGCAAATGGCAGCATCTCATGCCAATCTTTGTAGGTGACAGTCATCTTCTGGATAATTCTCTTGATATTCTTGTTAGCAGCTTCAACAGCCCCATTCATCTTAGGTCTGTAAGGAGAGGAATTATGGTGTGCAATCTTGAATTCAGCGCACAACTCATCCATCATCTTGTTATTCAGATTGGATCCATTATCAGTAATGATCCTCTCTGGCACACCATAACGGCAAATCAACTGATTCTTGATAAACTTCACAACCACCTGCCTGGTTACATTCGCGTACGAAGCGGCTTCAACCCATTTGGTGAAGTAATCAATTGCTACGAGAATAAACCGATGTCCATTGGACGCTTTCGGCTCAATCATACCGATCATGTCGATTCCCCACATAGAGAAAGGCCATGGTGATGAAATCACATTCAGGAGTGTCGGAGGAATATGAATCTTATCCGCATAAATTTGACACTTGTGACATTTCTTCACATACTTGCAACAGTCAGACTCCATTGTCAGCCAATAGTAGCCTGCTCTCAACATCTTCTTAGCCATGGCATGTCCATTGGAATGAGTACCAAATGAACCCTCATGGACCTCAGTCATCAATAGGTTTGCTTCGTGTCTATCCACGCATCTGAGCAAAACCATATCAAAATTTCTCTTGTACAGCACTTCACCACTGAGGTAGAAACTGCCTGACAACCTTCTCAAAGTTTTCCTATCTTTCACAGATGCCCCAGGCGGGTAGACCTGGTTCTGGAGGAAATTCTTGATATCAAAATACCAAGGCTTGTCATCTTTCACGTCTTCAATTGCAAATATGTGAGCGGGTCTGTCCAAGCGCATCACAGTAATATTGGGAACATCATTCCACCATCTGACAACTATCATGGAAGCAAGCGTAGCAAGGGCATCTGCCATCCGATTATCCTCTCGAGGAATATGATAAAATTCAACTTCTGTGAAGAAAGTTGAAATTCTCCTTGCATAATCTCTGTATGGGATGAGACCTGGTTGATTTGTCTCCCATTCACCTTTGATCTGATTGACAACCAAAGCTGAATCACCATAGACATCAAGATATTGATTCTCAAGTCAATGCATTCTTCAAGTCCCATAATACAGGCTTCATACTCCGCCATATTATTCGTGCATTTGAAGGTTAGCCTTGCTGTAAATGGAATGTGCGAACCCTGGGGATTAACAATTACTGCCCCAATTCCATTTCCATATTGATTAACAGCGCCATCAAACACCATCGTCCATCTGGAACCAGGTTCTGGACCTTCATCAAGTGTAGGCTCATCGCAATCTTTCATCTTCAAATACAGAATTTCCTCGTCAGGGAAGTCATACTGAACAGACTGATGATCTTCAATTGGCTGGTGCGCTAGATGGTCAGCCAAGATACTACCTTTGATAGCTTTCTGAGCTCGATACTCAATATCATACTCAGACAACAACATCTGCCAACGGGCAATCCTCCCAGTTAAAGCAGGCTTCTCGAAGATATACTTAATTGGATCCATTCTGGATATCAACCAAGTTGTATGATTTATCATGTACTGGCGCAAACGCTTAGCTGCCCAAGCTAAAGCACAGCACGTCTTCTCAAGCATAGAGTACCGAGACTCACAATCAGTAAACTTCTTACTGAGGTAGTAGATAGCAAACTCCTTCTTCCCTGATTCATCTTGTTGACCGAGTACACAACCCATCGAGTCTTCAAGAACTGTTAAGTACATAATCAGAGGTCTTCCTTCTACTGGCGGAGACAAAATCGGAGGTTCGGACAGATAATCTTTGATACTGTCGAAAGCTTTCTGGCAATCCTCGGTCCAATCATGAGACTGATCTTTCCGGAGGAGCTTGAATATCGGCGCACATGTGGCAGTCATGTGGGATATAAATCTGGAAATGTAGTTCAAGCGGCCAAGAAAACCTCGGACTTGCTTCTCAGTTTTGGGTGCGGGCATCTCTTGTATTGCTTTGACCTTTGCAGGATCAACCTCAATACCTCTTTCACTTACCACAAAACCCAACAACTTGCCGGAACGGACTCCAAAAGTACATTTGTTCGGATTCAGACGAAGTTTGAACTTCCTCAAACGCTGAAAAAGCTTCAACAAATGCTCAATATGCTCAACTTCCGTTCGGGACTTAGCAATCATATCATCAACATAGACTTCTATCTCCTTGTGCATCATATCATGAAACAAGGTAGTCATAGCTCGTTGATACGTGGCTCCGGCGTTCTTCAAACCGAAGGGCATCACTCGATAACAGAATGTTCCCCAAGGTGTGATGAATGTTGTCTTCTCCATATCCTCTGGTGCCATCTTGATTTGATTATATCCGGAAAATCCGTCCATAAAGGAAAAGACTTTGAATTTAGCTGTATTGTCTACCAACATGTCAATGTGTGGTAGAGGAAAATCATCTTTTGGGCTAGCTTTATTCAAATCTCTGTAATCAACGCACATACGGACTTTTCCGTCCTTCTTAGGAACAGGCACAATATTGGCCACCCATTGAGGATATGTCGAAGTCACCAGAAACCCCGCATCAATTTGCTTCTGAACTTCCTCTTTGATCTTCACTGCCATATCTGGATGAGTTCTTCTGAGCTTCTGCTTCACAGGCACGCACTCAGGCTTCAAAGGCAGGAAATGTTGCACAATATCTGTATCTAAACCCGGCATGTCTTCATAGGACCAAGCAAAGATATCTGAATATTCTCGTAGCAAGCTGATCAAATCTTCCTTAACAGACCCTTCAAGAAGTGCCCCAATCTTCACCAGGCGCTCACAATCTTCAGATCCCAAGTTGACTGTTTCCAAGTCTTCGAGATGCGGCTGAATGATCTTCTCTTCGTGCTCAAGGAGACGGGTGATCTCATCAGGAATCTCTTCAACGTCATCTTCTTCTGCCTCAAATACAGGGAATTCAAAATTGGGAGATGGCGTTGGATCATTATGTTCAATGGGTTTTAGGATCAACCTGCATAATGATTTTGGTTAAGAAAAACTTCAGAATTTAAACAAGCAAATCATTATGCAGATGAAAAATGTTGCTTTTACAGCTTTTATTTTTGTTTTTATGGTTTTTTGTGATCACTGATTTCATAAAGAAAAGCAAAAAGTGAAAACAAAGGAAAAACAAATGTTTTGACAATGCAAAAATTGAATGAAAATATCATTGTATATATGCTTTGCCAACAATGTCATCACTTCTCCTTTTGGCATGGGAGAAGGGTTTTAAACAAAATGAACAATTACTCTGATCTATGGATAACTGTAGGAACATCCACAGCGACCCAATTGTGGCAGACACCACCAGGAATAACAAAATTGTTCAAGTCTTCTGCATCTTCTTCTTCAATGATAGCAGCAGCTTCCTCTTCTGCAGGTTGATCAGCATGGATGAATCCTCCACTGGTGAACAGACCTTGCTCGTTGCATGCCCCAGAACCATAGCCAATGCCAGCCCGGGATCGGTTATCTTCAAGTTCAAGCACTTTCCCTAATCCAGCGACTGCACCACATTCAATGGCCAGCTTAGCATCACGGTAGGAAGTGAATGAAGGAGACTTCTTCTCGATTGGTTTATCAATAGATAAAGCTTGGAACTGAGTTCCAACTTCATCCTCTGCATCAATGTACGAGAAAGAAGATAAATTACTGACCAGGAGAGCCTTTTCTCCCCCTACTACAACCAATTTCTTGTTTTTCACAAACTTCAACTTTTGGTGTAGGGTGGATGTCACGGCGCCAGCCTCGTGAATCCATGGTCTGCCCAAGAGACAGCTGTATGATGGGTGAATATCCATTACTTGAAAAGTGATCTGGAAATCACTTGGTCCAATCTTGATTGGGAGATCAACTTCCCCAATCACGGTCTTGCGCGACCCATCAAAAGCTTTAACAACAACCCCACTCTGCCTCATAGGAGGACCTTGATATGACAATCGTGAGAGTGTGGATTTTGGCAATACATTAAGGGACGATCCAGTGTCCACCAACACATTGGACATTGCATCAGATTTGCAATTCATGGATATGTGTAAAGCCATGTTGTGGTCTCTTCCCTCCTCAGGGAGATCAGCGTCACAAAAGCTCAGAGTGTTGCAAGCGGTAATGTTTGCAACAATGCTATCGAATTGTTCCAAGGTGACGTCGTGATCGACATATGCCAGGTCCAAGACTTTCTGCAGAGACTCCCTATGAGGCTCTGAATTCAGCAATAGAGAAAGAATGGAAATCTTGGAGGGCGTGTGTAGAAGCTGGTCTACAATATTGTACTCACTCTTTCTGATGAGCCTCAGCATCTCATCAGATTCTTCATCAACAATGCCACTCGGGCCATCTGAAGAAACAGGAGTCTTTTGTACAGACGAGGAGGGTTTGGCAACATCAAGTGCCGGATTCTGAACATTCACAGCAGTCCCCACAGGACGCTCAACAGATTCAGAAGCAACAGCAGCTTTGGCAGGCGCAGAAAAGACACGACCACTGCGGGTCAACCCACTAACATCAGCGATAGTGGTCACGGAAGTAGACGGCAGAGGAACCTCAACCCCATCCTGGACAGCAACAGGATTGTACCGGAAAGGTACGGCTTTGTCAGATGAATACGGCACAGGGCCGGCCGGCTTGATGATCAAAGCAGGTGAAGCCTTAGGCTTATTGCTATTATACCGAATAACAACGGGCTCTGGAAGTTTGAACACCGGGGAGATGACACTCACTTCGGGCTCAACAATATCAACATTGCGATTCTGGAGAATCTCAATGGTACCTTCATTCAACAGCGTTTGCAATTCGCGGCGGACTTGGTCACAACCCAAGCGATTAACAGAACAGACACGGCACTGGTCATGGTTATGCTCCAAATAACTGTGCTGACACAGCATCTTATGTAAATCAACCAACGACTGCCGGATATGGCTGATGTACTTCACCTTGTACTTCCCAAGGTCTTCCTGGATCATATTCACAGATTTCCCATGCGAAGGCAATGGGTTCCTGGTGACATTCGGGTTGGAGTCTTCAAAACTCAGAATTCCGCTTCTCATGAGGTCTTGAACCTTATTCTTCAGCGGGAAACAGTTCTCAACGTTGTGGCCCGGAGCACCGGAATGGTAGACACAATGCTGGTCTGGTTTGTACCACCATTGCGGGTTGGCAGGAATAGCAGGAGGATCCCTGGGAGAAACCAACTTCCTCTCCAACAAGGAGGGATAAAGCTCTGTATATGTCATCGGAATAGGGTCGAAGCTGACCTTCTTCCTATCATAGTTCACATTTGCTTGATTGGTTGTACTTCCACGAGGCTGGTAAGCCTGTTGCTGTGGACGCTGCTGTTGCTGTTGATATTGCGGTTGTGGATATTGCTGCTGATGCTGATACTGTTGAGCATTATCCTTGAATACAGGTGCCACACTAGCCACCTGATGCTGATGTCTGGAATGATGTGCAGGCTTCCTCTGAACAGAGGGTCTTCGATGTTTGGGCTGAGACTGCACAGCATGCGCTTCACCTTCTTTCCTCTTAAACGCTCCATACCGTTTAGAGGAAGAACCATCATCTTTTGCAACCGTCCTTCGCGGACGCCTTCTTCAAGACGCATCCCCATGTTCACCATCTCGGTGAAATCAGAGGGAGCGCTGGCCACCATTCTCTCATAATAAAATGACCCAAGAGTCTTCAGAAAGATCTTGGTCATCTCTTTCTCTTCTAATGGTGGAGTGATTTGAGCTGCCAGCTCACGCCATCTCTGGGCGTACTCCTTGAACGTCTCTTTGTCCTTTTGTGACATAGACCTGAGTTGATCTCTGTCAGGCGCCATGTCAACGTTGTATTTATATTGCTTGACGAAAGCTTCGCCAAGATCATTGAAAGAGCGGATGTTGGCACTGTCCAGGCTCATGTACCAACGGAGAGCAGCACCAGACAAACTGTCTTGGAAGTAGTGGATCAAGAGTTGATCGTTGTCTGTCTGCGTGGACATCTTTCTGGCATACATGACCAAGTGTGCCAAAGGACAAGTGTTCCCTTTATACTTCTCAAAGTCTGGGACCTTGAATTTAACTGGTATTTTCACACCGGGAACTAGACAAAGTTCGGCTGCTGACTTGCCGAAGAGATCTTTGCCTCTGAGAGTTCTCAATTCCTTTCTCAGCTCGAGGAATTGATCGTTCATTGCATCCATTTTCTCATGAACATCTGAGCCCTCAGACGCTTCAGAGTGATAAATGGTGTCGTCTACCCTCGGCATGGTATGCACGACAGGAGGGACGGGAATAGGGACCGGGCTAGATGCCGGCATTTGAGCAAATGTTGGAGCTGGCAGATCGGGCATGAAGCCAGGAGGCATCCCCCAAGGAAAACCGGGAGGCATGGCGTTTGGCTGATGGGCACTGACAGGCACCGTTGAAGTAGCTATTTCAGAAATAACAGTCCGCTGAACCGGAGTTGCTGGCTGTTGAGGAGCAGGCTGATTCTGGGCAGCAAGAAGTTGCTCCATCAGAGCGCCAAGTCTGGCGACTTCATCCCTCAAACTCTGGTTCTCTTGTTCCAACTGCTCCATAATCCTTGCAGAGTTGACCCTCGTATAATACCGGTGAGTCAGCTTGTCTTCAAAATAAATGAAGAGCAGATGTTAGAACCGGAAGACCAGAAAAATGGGTACCTGTTTATGCAGGAATGATGCATGAAATGCTTTGTGCAAATGCTTTAATTTTCAAGGAACCCTCAGGGTATTTGTTTGCAATATTTTTGAATTTTAAACATTTTGATTGCTCATGGAAAATATTTCATTCAAAATATTAAGACAAAGAAGTACAGCATTCTTTTAAATATTACAAAGAGAAAAGGTAAATGACATCCTATGGATCCCTATTAGCTCGGGATGCTGGAAGACGAGAAGTGTACAACTTCTTGATCTCTCTCTCATAGGCAGCCTCCATATCAGCTTTCTCCTTTGCAAGTTGATCATACTTCCTTTTCCAGAATTTGGATGACTGAGGAAGCAGAGAAGTCCAAGTGTCGTTCGGATCGTCGATCACTCGGTGCTCGAGAAATTCAATCATATCATCCTTCTCCTTGAGCTGCTGCAGCAATTCCTCTCTCTCGCGGATCCAGGCACGCGAAAGGTCTTCTTCTCTCAACTCCTCTACACGTTGGGTAGGGAGGGTTGAAGGCCCAGCCACATCCAACAGTGTAGGTCTCGGATGATCATATGGCATCAGGTAGGTAGCAGCCCTCTGTCTGACCCAAGAGGTGTAGGGCTCCAAAGCAATGCAGTTCTTTGGACCCAATTCATTCCTACTCTTTATGCGAATATTGCGCCAAGCGCGGACAAATCTGGCTTTCAGGCCTTGGGGATCTTTACCCTCCTGAAAGAACACACCTTCTAACAGAATGTTATGGGGTTTATCCTTTAGGGGGAACCCAAGCTGACGACGTGCAAGCGTAGGGTTGTAGGTAATCCCACCACATGTACCAAGAAGAGGCACATTGGGGAATTCACCACAAGAATTGATGATCTGAACGGTATCATACACGCGATCATACCAGGTGATATCATCATTGGTGAGAGACATGAGTCTCTGAGACCACCGTAGACATCCCTTGTTCTCCTTGAAAGCAACTGTCTGCGGCAAGTGCGAAATAAACCACTTGTACAGCAGGGGTAAACAGCAGACAATGACTCCTCCATTCTTCATATTCCTCAGATGCATGGAGACATATGCATCACCCAACAAGGTCGGAACTGGATTAAGAACTGAAAAGATCCTAATGGCATTCATGTCGACGAACTTGTCGAAGTTGGGAAACAGCACCAATCCATAGATGAGCAAACGAATAGAGCCTCAAAGGCATCCTCACTCATGGCCTTCCCATAAAAGGTAGCTTGGGCAATGAGGAACTCGGAAGGAAAACCCTGAATTCCGCCTTTGGTAGTCAGATTAGCTCTAATCAGATCTTCATCTATGTGCAACAAGCTGGAAATCTCTCGAGCAGATGGAATACTCTCTAAGCCACTGAACGGCACTTGATCCAGAATAGGAATCCCAATAAGGTGAGAGTATTCTTCCAAAGTCGGCAACAACTGGAAGTCCGGAAATAAGAAGCAATGATAGAGCGGATCATAGAACTGAGCAAGAGTGCTCATCAATCCCTCATCCACTTGAGTAGTCAGCAACGGCAGAAGCTTCCCATATCGAGCTTTGAAACCCAAGGGATCTAATACATACGATGTCAGATTCCTTAACTCTTTTACATCAGGCTGCTTAAAGCTGTACTTCTTTGTATGCCTTTTCGGTCTTTCCATGTCTGAAAATTTTGCAAATAACCCTTTAAGTTCCTTGAAAATTTTCTCTTTTGATGACATGAATGCGGATGAATGCGTGAATGCATGAATGCAACAAACACACTCAAGGATCAAGCAAAGCACACCAAACAAAGGTCGTGGGAAAGCTCTATGTATCCCTAATATCAATCATCCATTTTGGTGGATTTAGGTTTTCACCTTATCGACACCCAAGTTCCATTGATATTAACGGTACATGAACCGGTTCAAACATTCCTAATATCAACCAGCCGCTTTGATGGATTTTAGGTTTTACACCTGATCCGGGATCCATTGATATTAACAATGTTTGAACGACTCAACCACGAATCACGGGTTTGTTGAGAGTCACGAGCATGGAGTCTCGGTTAAGAACCACCCAAAGGGAGTGTACTAGGGTTTAAACCTGCCAGACATGTTCTATCAGAGGTTCCCATAATCATCGTTCCATCTTTCGAATATTATCGGAGGAACGAATACTCGTATTCCAAGAATATTCTCAAGAGAAACTCTTATGAGTGTAGTATCGCGTAACAATCGTATCAGAACTGACATCTGAACGACCTCCGCACTACGGTCCTAAAAATAGGCCAAGATGGGTTTGGTAAACTAAGGTCCTTGGCTTCTGCGGAACATGATTGAAAGAATAATGCCTAACCACAAATAACTTGTGTGACATTATTAGTTCAACATGACCTCCACCAAGTGAATGGACTCGCAAGTCAACTGGCTAAGGACTACTCCACACCAGTCGACAAGACTATGCCATTCTCCTATCCTAGAGAGCACTCGAGTTCGGGTATAGAACTCATCTCACAGATCACCAAAGCAAACAGCAAATGTATATCAAGCAATTCACACATTACAATCAATACATTCATCCCAAATTGTACAAAAATATGTCAGATAAAGAATAACAATATAGCACAACAAGGGTGAAAAGTAGGCAATACAACCAGGGATTCTGGTTCGATCCCCAGCAGAGTCGCCACTTTTCTGTAGCGGTGTATTCGTCGCTATATGATCTATCGATTAAATCATAAGCTAAGAGATACATGAAAATTTCGAGTCGCCACCGCACTTTTATTTATCCAAAGGATTGGCTAAAAAGCGAACAAAAGCCTAAGAAGTTTTACACGTAGAAAACTAATAAAAAGATCAGAGATTCTGGGTAAGGGGTAAATTACGCAATGGGAAGGTGTTAGGCACCCACTACGTCCTAGGTACTCCTAGGGAGCCCTTTTCACACTTGTTATAAATTGTTATTTGTTATGACATAAAGATTGTGCAAACATGATTGGGATGATGAGAAAAGAATATACATTTTATTATTATTGGGTATTGGGTTCGAACGGATGAACCCGTTGCCTACGTACCTTCCATCAAAGGTAAGGATCAGAACGCCGTAGTTCGGCTAAAAGATTTCCAAAAGTGGGTTAGGTTCAATTTTAAACACAAACCCTAGGTCTTACGTTATCCACGGGAGAAAACTCAACCTTATACAAACAACAACGTCCACCATGTGAGAACAGCTTCAACTTGCCAGGAGGGGTTAACCCTATAATAGGCAAGGAAGACTTACAATTCAATCACTAAAGACAGAAGGTGAGATTAACATCAACCACTAAGATAAATCAAACCTATAGCTCATGTATGAAAAGATTAATGGACAAAGCCAAAACAAGTGAATGAGTGGAGTTACTGATTATGATTATGAAAATGGAGTCAAAGTATGATTAAGATCAATTCAAATAAGTATTATGAAATGGAGTTTGAAAAAAGGTCAAGGACTTGAGTCCAGGTTTTTAGTTAGAAAAACATGAAATGTTTGCACAACACTTATGTCAAGTTTAAAAGATAAAGTGTGAAAAGTCTAGGACGTAATGAATGATGAATGGATGAAGGATGGATAGTAAAACTTCTTAGAAGGTTCACTTCTTGAAATCATATAGCAGATGATTCAAGTGTGTCCTTTGGAATAGCAATTAATAATAACAAACAAGCAAAGCAAGCAAAAGCGGATATCGGATGCCAATCACTGGTCTTATACCAATCTCCTAAAACAAAACGGGATATCAGAAGCCACTCAATGGTCTTACACTAATCTCCACAGGCAAAGAAATAAAAGCGGATACCGGATACCAATAGATGGATTTACACCAGTCTCCTAAAACAGAACAGGATATCAGATGCCACTCAATGGACTTACACTAATCTCCTCAAAAGAAAAACAAAAATGAAATATGGAAGTCAACTGCCAATCTATCTGGACTTAGGTTAACTCCACAGTATGGTCCTAGGAAATCCAATGCCACATCACAGGGACTTACAATGGATCCTCACATACAAGAACAAAAGCAACAATATGATCACAGGAATGCAAATGCCAACTTACAGGGACTTATAATTGCAACCTCTCACACAAACAGATGAACAAACTATGATCACAGGAAAGCAGATGCCAACTTACAGGGACTTATAACTGCAACCTCACATAAACAACAAACAAATTATGATCACAGGATAACAGATGCCAACTACAGGGACTTATAACTGTATCCTCACATACACACAGATAAAGAACTATGATCACAGGAAAGCAGATGCCAACTTACAGGGACTTATAATTGCAACCCACATACAAATCAAACAAATCAAATTATGATCACAGGATAACAGATGCCAACTTACAGGGACTTACAACGCAACCTCACATACAAATCAAACAGATCAAATTATGATCACAGGACAACAGATGCCAACTTACAGGGACTTATAACTGTATCCTCACATACAAACAGATAAACAGAAGATATGAGTGACCAATGAGGTCTTACACTCTATCCTTCCATATCACAGGAGCAAATGCCAAAGCAATGGACTTACAATTGTCCTCAATGGGCAAACAACAATGATAGCATCACAAAAGCAAATGAGATGATCATGCATCAATGGCAATTGATGATGATAAATGCATAGCATACAAGCAAACAAGTGCATATGAAGCAATCAATCAATCAATGAATATCAAACAGCACACTCTATAGCCAAACAATGGGGGCTCACACAAGAGGGTTTGACTTTGAAAGTCCACTGTAATAGGTGAAGGTCGCTCTTAACCTGGCCATTGAGGGGCTCAGGTGAAGCAGATGAAAAGGAGATGAGGGGTGTGCCTCATTGCTTCAATCTCAAATCAGAGAGAGCATCAAAGAAAGTGTGGGAGTTCAGAAAGTAGGAACTCTCTCCACATTATTGACTCGATTAGATCTTGGGTATTTATCTCATTGCTTCAACCAGGTACTGGGAGCAAAGAGAGGACACACTGAATAGTGGGGGATAGATTGCTTATCCCTACCTTCCACCAATTGCCTTACTTGAAGGACTTTTCCTGCTTAGGACAAATATAAACAAACACAGGCATTGCCTCTTAAGGAGGACTTCAGACAGTTTGCCCGGTCAAATAACAGACCGGGTCTCCAGACTACATGAAGAAGAAGTAATTATACCTCAAAGCAAATGCTAAAAGCAAAGCAAGCAATCAAGTTCAAAGAACTTAGGCAACTAAAGTACCTGAAAAAGTCAAACTCATTAGTAAACAAGTCAACAGTCAAAATCAAAGGAAATAAACCAATAGTCAACCACAGAGGGACCAATTGTGCAAGGCACAAAGACTCAAGCATATGAGTCACCTACAAAACAGGTTAGCACTGGCAAATAATCAAATCAATCACATTTGAATGATCCTCAAGGCATTGGTGCTCAACCTGAAACAGATGAACTCAACATAAGCTCAGAAGACCACTAGGACTAGCCTAGGGTCAAAGATGAAAGAAAAAAAGTCAAGGCAGCAAGAAAAAGTCAACCCAAACCAAGTTTAAACATTCAAGAAGCATTCTCAATTGGATTCATAATAAATCATGCATCATGGTCATTTCATATGCAAAAGGATGCAAAGCATGGCAAGAGAAGCATACAAAAGTCAACAGCAAAGACTTCATTCAAAAGTCAACTCAAACATTTTCAAAAATCATGAAATAAATCACACTCAATCCTAACATCTAACATGGTATACATGCAAAATTTCATGGCATTTGGATGAGAGGAAGGCAGTCAATGAAATTCATGAAGTCAAACCAAATTCAAGTAAGCATGGTGAAAGTCAACAACATAGGTCAACTTCAAAAATCATATCAATTTGAAAACAGAAGAGAAATGAATGAGATTAACACCAATGCAAAGCTTGAGATGTCTAGTTATCACATATGAAATTTCATGGTCATACAATAAGATTTGAGAATTTCATAAAGGATTTGGCAAGGCATAGCACAAAAAGTCAACAAATGAACACATATGGAAGGAAATTCCAATAAATGGAAAACAGCATGATTAATTCCAAGAAAATTCATACACAAATAGACATG